>NC_139019.1:1130655-2376267 GCF_964374135.1 Grampus griseus
AAGCCCAGAAAGTGAGAGGGTCCTGGTAGGGAGGGCGAAGGGGAAGGAAGCTGCTCGTGGAGAGCTGGGCCCCCGCCAGGTCCTCTTCTGCAGGACCTGGAGGCTCCGACTCCGGCCCTCACACACACATGGACCCTGACCAGTTGGAGCCCACGGGGTGGGCGGCTCTGCCCCACGGGAGGGCAGGGGACCAGAGGGGCCTGCAGGGGCCGAGGGTCACTTTTCCTTTCCCGCTCTTACGAGGCTCAAATTCTTTTCAGTGAGCAGATTGTTCACAAATGTTTACGGTTTCCTCCTCAATATCAATTACCAGAGTAAGATGTGGACCTAACTCCTTAAAAAAAAAGACACCAAAACAGTAAACCTTTCATTTTGTTCCCACCCCATCCCACTCTCCCATCTAGAACTACAAATAATTGCTGTGTTGGCGTGGGTTGGCCCGGAACTTTTCTTACAATGTTACCTAAATATTTTTACTTGGAAGAAACATGTGGTTGGATTTATAAGAGTTTAATTTTTACATAAACGAAAACATGCTTTGTACACTGAGGTCCAATTTTCTTTTTATATTTAATACTTAGAAATGTGTCTGGGCTGGCGTCCGTCACAGCGCAGAGAGGCCTGTCCTTTATCCAAGGGCTGCGTGCCCCACCCTCCTGGGATCGCGTCATCCTTGACTTAACCATCCACCCCCTGGAAATGAGCGTTTGACTCGTTTCCGGTCTTTTGCCGTGGCAAACGCTGCTGCTGAGGGCAGCCTTGCAGGCTCCTGTCTGTGCGCCAGTATTTCGCTGAGAGGACGCCCAGAGCGGCTCAGGAAGAACACGTATTCTACATGTAAGAGTCGGAGGCACAGCTACCCACAGTTCATGGAAATTTCTGTTCGCAGGCAGTGTTCCACCCGGATAACATCCTTTTTAACTTCTGCGAATCTGACGGGCAACGCGCACTTCACTTTTATTTTATTCTCATTTTCCGATTACTAGTGAGATCAAACGTATCTCCACGCATGTGCTTGGACACTGCCTGTTCACGTCTTTTGCCCACTTTTTCAGCCTGTTTGACCTTTCTTCAGGGTTTGCTGTGCCTATTTGGTACCTGAGATCTTCACCCTGTTATGTGTGGGCCACCCTCCCACGGGTCCCCTGGTCTGTCTTATTCTGTAGGATGTGGTGACAGTCTCCCCTTGCCCTGGGGAGTTGGCTGAGGCCCCAAGCTGAGGGCAGTGAGAGGAACGTGTCCACACCTTCTGAGGAGGTTATGGACCCTGACCTTGGCCCTGGCTCTGGGCTGTCTGAGTGAGAGGACCCTGGACCCCCCGGCAGTACTTCTCGGAGGGGAAGCAGGAGGATGGGCAGGGCCGTGGGCCCAGTGTGGAGGGAGCCCCTTGGAGGCGTGGGACCACGTGCCCTGGACTTGGAACCTCGGGTCTGGTGCCGGCTTCATCTGGGGACTGAGGGTCGGGCGTCGGGCTGTCCTCTCCATGACAGGAGGGAGGCGAGGCCCGAGCCAGCCTGGGGGAATCTGATGCTCCTTCCATCAGAGCGCAGGGCTGATGCACGTCTTAATGATGAAGCCATCAATTCCCAGATATTACGGAGCAGACAGAGCCTGTGAGGGGTGTCGGGGAAGTTGCATAGGAAAAAAACACAGCTGTTCCCGGCGCACCACAGAGCATCTGGGCTGGCGTCCTCCTGGCCCAGGTGTGGAGTTTACCTGCTGAGTAAGCCTGTCCTGCATCTTCCTTTCTGACCCCTGGAGTCCATGTCTCGCTCAAGAGCAGGTGTTCGCGCCCCAATGTTATGCAAATACTTTTCGGTAATTCTTCTCATAATTTATATGGTGATTTTTGCTTATTTTTTGGACACGTATGAAATTTACCGCAGCCTTTGCTGCGTGGTGGTAACTCTGACTCCCCCCAACACCGTCTGCCGCATGCTTTATGCCTCCTGCACCGACTTGAAATGCTGCGCTCACCCCGCTGCGCGCGATCATTTACGTAGAGATTCCTTCTGGTCTCTGTCTGTTTCCTCACACTGTTTAATGATCCCCCTTTACAATGTGCTTTCATACCTGGTAGAGAAACCCCGTCCAGTTTCAGGTATAAAGAGGTTGCCTGACTGTCTGCTTACATTTCATCTTCCAAACGAATGCTGAAGCCACTTGCCAAGCTCCACAAACGCTTTCCCACCAGAGGGATCAGTAGATAAGTGCCTTAGTTTGGGTCCCCCTCAAAGTGGAGCCTGAGTCAGGGAAGGGGGTGCAGAGCTTATCTGAGATGTGATTCCGTCAAGCAGAAGTGAGGGAAAGGGGGTGAGAGAGGGGTCGGAAAATCCCCTAGAGGTGGGTTATTGCGCTTGTCAAAACGTGGAATTACCTGATTTTTCAATTCTAGACATCCTGGTGGAGAGGCTGGGCTATCTCACCTGATGATGAATGGTGTGGGGCGTCCATCCCGTGCTCACATCTATCATCACTGGGGAGGTTCAGTTTTAAGAACCGGGTTGCCTAGGGCTCACCTCCACAGGGGCCCTGGAGAAAACCAGGTAGGATGCACCACAAGCTTTCCACCGAAGGACAGGGAACGGGGTGTCCACCCACTGCTTCCCTTCACACGGGTTGAGGTTTGCGGCATTAACTCTCATGCTCTGGCCTCCTGCAGCTTTGGACCAAACCCCAAGGAGGGAGAGGGACTGTGTGGACTCCACGGTCCAGTGCTGGGGTAGACTGTCCGGCACGGGTGTGCCCGTCAGGGGACGTCAGGGGGCACAGCGTGCCGCGGGAGGGGTGCTGGGTCTGCTCCAGGGTAATGTCTCTAGATTGTCCCCTGCTGCTGTGCCCATGGGGCCGCCAGCCCTGTGCTCCAGAGCGATCCTGCTTCCAAGAGCCCCACATGTGCACCCAGCCCACTGTTCCCACCCAGGAGTCCCCAGACACTTCCTTCCCAGCAGAGTTGTTTTTAAATTTTTTTAATTTTGTTTTTTAATTTTAATTTTTTAATTTTTAAAAATTAAAAAAATTTTTTTTTAAATTTTGAAAATTTTAATTGTGTTTTAATTGTTTTTTAATTTTTTAAAATTGTTTTTAAACTTTTTTAAATTTTGAAAATTTATTTTATTGAAGTATAGTTGATTTACAATGTTGTGTTAATTTCTACTGTACAGCAAAGAGATTCAGATACATATATATATTCTTTTCCACTATGGTTTATCACAGGATATTGAGTATAGTTCCCTGTGCTATACAGTAGGACCTTGTTGTTTATCCATCCTAAATGTAATAGTTTGCATCTGCTAATCCCGAACTCCCAGTTCTTCCCTCCCCCACCCCCTCTCCTCCTTGGCAACCACAAATCAGTTCTTTATGTCTGTCTGTTTCTGTTTCATAGATAAGTTCATTTTAGATTCCACATATAAGTGATGTCATATGATATTTGTTTTTCTCTGGCTGACTTATTTCACTTAGTATGATAATCTCTAGTTGCATCCATGTTGCTGAAAATGGCATTATTTCGTTCTTTTTTATGGCTGAGTAGTATTCCATTGTATATATGTACCACACCTTCTTTATCCATGCCTCTGTTGATGGACATTTAGGTTGCTTCCATGTCTTGGCTATTGTGAATAGTGCTACAATGAACACTGGGGTGCATGTATCTTTTTCAATTATAGTTTTCTCCAGATATCTGCCCAGCAGTGGGATTGCTGGATCATACGGTAGCTCTATTTTTAGTTTTTCGAGGAACCTCCTTACTGTTCTCTGTAGTGGCTGCACCCGTTTACATTCCACCAACAGTGAAGGAGTGTTCCCTTTCTCCACACCCTCTCCAGCATTTGCTATGTGCAGACTTTTTGATGGTGGCCACTCTGACCAGTGTGAGGTGGTACCTCACTGTGGTTTGGATCAGCATCTGATAATTAGTGAGGCTGAGCATCTTCTCATGCGCCTGTTGGCCGTCTGTATGTCTTCTTTGCAGAGATGTCAAATTAGGTCTTCCTGGCAGAGTTTTTAACCTTAGACATCTGACTCCAACACGCGGACTTGGATCTGGGGCTTTGGGCGCAGGACGGAGAGATATAAGCCTTGTATTTTTCTCAATCCATTTTTTTAAAAGATATAATTTGCATAAAATAAAATTGACTGGTTTGATGAGTTTCAACAAGTGTACGCTGTGACCACAATTAAGATTTCTGATATTGATACTTGGTGTCTTCTCCCTTTTTTCTTTTCTTTTTTTTTTTTTTGCGGTACGCGGGCCTCTCTGTTGTGGCCTCTCCCGTTGCGGAGCACAGGCTCCGGACGCGCAGGCTCAGCGGCCATAGCTCGTCGGCCTAGCCGCTCCGCGGCACGTGGGATCTTCCCGGACCGGGGCACGAACCCGTGTCCCCTGCATCGGCAGGCGGACTCTCAACCACTGCGCCACCAGGGAAGCCCCCTCCCTTTTTTTTCTTGATCAGACCAGCCAGAGGTTTTTCTTACGGCCCATTTCAAAGAACCAGCCTTTCGGTTCATTTTCCCCATTGCTATTCCGTTTTTTTTTTATCCCTTTGATTTCTGTTTTTTAGTATTTCTTTCCTTCTACTTACTTTAGGTTTCATTTGCTCTTTTTTAGTTCCTTCAGGTAGAAAATTAGACCATTGTTTTGAGTCCTTTTCTTTTCTAATGTAAGCATGAAATGCTATACATTTCCCTGTAAGTAACTGCTTTCCACACATGTCAATGTGCTGTGTGTTCCTGCCTGTCCAGTTCTACTTACCTTTCTAATCCTCCTTTGAACCGTGGGTTATTTAGAATTGTGCTGTTTAGTTTGTTTCCAAGTATTTGTGTGATTTTCCAGATATCTTTGTGATTAAATCCTAGTTTAGTATCGTGATCAGGACATATTTTTTATAATTTCAATCTTCTGAAATTCACTGAGACGTTCATGTTTTGAAATTCATTGCCCCAGAATATGGTCAATTTTGGTACATATTCTGCCTGAACCTAAAAAGAAACCCCAAAAAACAAACCTATTCTGCTGATATTCAGGGGGAGTGTTTTATAAATCTCAATTAGATTAAGTTGATTCATAGTATTGTTCAAATCTGCATGCTTATTATTATTTAATCTACGTGTTCTATCAATTATTGAGAAAGGAGTATTGATGTCTCCGACCATAATTTTGGATGTGCCGATCCTTCCTTGCAGTTCTATAAATGTTTGCTTTATGTATTTTGAAGCTCTGTTATTATATGCATAGACATTTAGGATTGCTATCTGTTCTTGATTAATTAACGCCTCTATCATTATACTTGGTAATAGCTGGTGATCAAAAGTCTATTTTGACAAAGATTAGTGAAACCACTCCAGCTTTCTTTTGATATTGTTCGCATGATGTATCTTCTTCCATCCCTTAGCCTGTCTGTGACATATTTAAACTGGATTTCTTGGAGACAGCATACACTTGAGTCTTGCTTTTTTAATACAATCTGACAGTCTCTTCTGTTTGATTGGGGTTCTTGGACCATTTAGTGTGATTATTGATAGTTGAGTTTAAATTTACAATCTTATTTTTTATTTATCATATCAGTACATTGCTCCGTTTCCCCTTTGAGTTTTCTTATTTTAAATTAATTGGATATTTTAATATTTTGTATTTTCTCCATTATTGACTTACTACATATGTCTTTTTGTTTTATTTTCTTAGTGGTTGGTCTAGTGTTTACAGTATAAAACTGTGACATCACAGTTTGCCTTTAAACACGACTTACCAGGTCAGGATTGGAGTGAGACCCTTAGGAGAGCAGGTTCTCATCCTTTGTGCTGTTGTGGTCACACGTGTCAGAACTACATGCGTCAAAACACCACAAGATGTTGCTACTACTTTTCTTTAAACAGTTATCGTTCAAAGGGACGTTTAAATGAAGGGAAATACCTTTTATGTTTATGTAAATAGTTACTACTTCTGGCTGTCTTCATCTCTTTATGTAGATCTACGTTTCCATCTGAATTCTCCTAGCTTTGGTTTATCAGAACAAGTCTTGTTTCCCACCTTCCTTTTCAAAAGATATTTTCAGTGGATATAGATTTCTAGATTGGCAGTTCTCCCCAGAACTTTGGAGAGATTTTATTGTCTTCTGGCCTGCATGGTCTCTGATGAGAAGTCAGGTGTTACAGTATTCTTATTTTTTTTTCTTTATGAGGAATGAGTCTTTTTTTTTTTCTGAAGTTGAGGTTTTCTCTTTATCTGATTTTTAGCAATTTGATAAGGATGTACTATTATGTAGTTTTCCTTATGTTTCTCCTGATTGGAGTTTGATAAACTTCTTGGATTTGTGGGTTTATTGGTTTTACCAAATACAGAAACATTCTGGTCATTTTTTCTTCAACTATTTTTTTCCTGCCTCAACCCTCCCGGGACTGCAATTCCACTTAGGCTAGAATGCTGGCTATTCTCCCACAGCTCACTGAGTTCCATTGTTTGCTTTTGTTTCTTGATGTTGTTGTCTTTATTTATTTGAGTTCCATTTGCTCCAGAAATTCCATTTGGGTATTTTTTTTTTTTTGCAAGTGTTATTGAGGTGCAGTTTACCTCAAGTAAAACTCTCACTTTTAGTGTATAGTTCTATGAGTTTTATAGGCAGGTACAGTCATGAAACCACCACCATAATCAAATTGTAGAATATTCCATCACCCAAAAGCATTCCTTCATGTCCCTTTGTAGTCAATCCCTTGTCCCCATCCCCAGCTCCTGCCAACAGAGCAATTGTCTGTCCCTGTAATTTTGGCTTTTCCATGATGCCATACCCTTGGAGTCATAAAATATGCAGCTTTTTGAGTCCAGGTTTCCATCAGTCAGAATAATGGATTTGAGTTCATCCATGTTTTCATTTCTACCAGTAGTTCTTTCTTTTTGCTGCTGAGTAAGGACGTACACAGCTGGTTCATCCATTTGCCACCTGCAGGACATGTGGGCTGTTTCCAGTTTGTTGTGGGTTTTTTTTTCTTTTTTCATTTATATGTAAAACCACTATAAACATTCACATAAAGGTTTTACTGTGAACAAAAGTTGCCATTGTTCTTGGACAAATACCCAGAAATGAGATTGCTGAATAATTGAATATTTACCTTCATGAGAAAGGGCCAAACTGTTTCCAACATGGCTGTACTAATTTTTACTGAGTTACAGTTGCTACAATGCTCACCATTAATTGATTTTGCTATTTGTTAACCGTTCTAATAGGCAGGGGTGCGGTCTCATTGTGGTTTTCATTTGCTTTTCACTCGAATCTAGTGCTGAGCATCTTTTTTATGTGCTTCCTTTTCATTAGTACATTTTCTTTTGTGAAACATCTCTTCAAGTCTTTTGCCCATTTTTAATTGGGTTGTTCTCTTAGTATTGAGTTTCAGATTTCTTTATATATTATAGATCCATTCCTTGATCAGAAATGTGTTTTGCAGATATTTCCTCCTAGTTTTTGCCCTGTCTTTTCATTTACTTAACAGCGTCTTCTGAAGAGCAGGAGATAGTAACCTTGACGAGAACTAATCTAACAGTGTTTTCTCTCATGGATCACGCATTTGGTGTAATGTCTTTGCATAACCCCAATTCACATGTATCTCCTCCCATGTCTTTATAGTATTGGGTTTTACATTTAGGCCTATGGTCTATTTTTAGTTAAGCTTTGTATAAGGTGAAAGGTGTGAAGTTTCTTCTGTGTATCTGGAAATCCAGTCTTCTAGAATCATGTGTAAAAAAGACTATCCCTTCTACATTGAATTGCCTTTAATCCTGTTTCGAAAATCATTTGGGCACATATGTGTGGGTCCATTTCTGAGCACTCTGCTGGGTCCTATTGGGCTATGTGTGTACACGTTCGCAGGTACTACACCGTCTTCACTGCTGCGGTTTTACGTACGGTGAGCCTTGAAATCAGGGAGTGTGCGTCCTCCAGGTCTTCATTTTCAAAATTCTTTTGGCTATTTGCTTGCTTTACCTTTCCATACAAAATTTTGAAGAACCATGGCCTTTTGTACAAAATCGTATAAAAATCAGGATTACGTTGAGTCTGTAGACCAATTTGGATGGAACTGACAGTAATAGAGTCTTCTAATGTCAATATTTTATTTAGATTTTATTTGAATTCTCCAAGTGTTTTACAATTCTAAGTATACAGAATGTGCCTAATCTTGCTATTTAAATACATCATGGTTTTGGTGCTATTATAAATAGTATTTAAATCTCAGATTCTATTCGTTCCTGGCCAGTATATACAAAGATCTCTCTCACTATACGGATAATACAGAAAACATGAAATGTTTCTGGTAGGTTGTGTCATAGTGAAGTCAAATCCTAGGATACGAAACTTATTTAATGATCTGAACAGGGGATTGGTACTCTTTTCCTGAAAATACAGCCCCAATAGTAAATATGTTAGGTTTTCCAGGTCATAAGGTCTCTGATATAACTACTCAGCTACTACTTTGGCTGCTGTAGGTTTAACAAAACATAAATGAATGGCATGGCTGTTTTCCAATAAAGCTTTATTTACAAAAATGGGTTGCAGGCTGGATCTGGCCTGTGGATTGTAGTTTGCTGCCTTCTGACCTAAACCGACTTTTTTGTTGTGCTGCAATCTCAGGGCTCTAAATGCTGGTCCATCCAGGTATCGGGAAGTAGATGAGCTGCAAGGGGTTTGGTCATGCTCTTATCTTAGATCAAACAGAGGCTGATAAGCCCAGGAGAGAAGGATGATTCAAAAACTCATCAGGCTGTGACCCCGTGACAGGCGACACCAGGACACTGCGCACCACTGGCTCCAGGTCAGTCTGCAGAGTCCACAGCAGCAGCTCATACCCACTGCACACACGTGTGCACACACACACACACACACTGCACCCATGCATACACTGCACACAGTTCACACATGCATGCACACTGCACCCATGCACCCATGGACACACGTGCGCGCACACACTTCTCAAGTCTCAGACTAAGGATGACAAACATATTTAATCAATGCCCAAAATACCTTTATATATGTATAAACAAGTTAAATTTCCCTTGACTTAAAGACTGCTATCACGGCCTTCCCTGCTTATCCCGGAGATGGGAATGTTGAGAACACGTGTCTGAATCCACAGGGAAGCAGCAGGGTGGCTGAACGCAGAGACAGGGCCGAGAGAGAGCCAACGCACAGGGTGGTCTTCTAAAGGACCTGCATTCTGACGTGGGATAAAGCCAGCTTTCCCTCCCTCCGATGTTCGGTCCTCTGCCCGAGCGCAAACACAGGTTGCGCAGGCGCTAAGAAGGACACGTTCCCCGGTGGGCCTCAGGCTTGGCTGGATCCTGAGCCGCAAGGAGGTGAGACGCAGGCCGCAGAGGCCACAACACCCGAAGGTCAGCAGAACGGAGGCTACACAACGTTTACTTGTTATTTTCCTTTCGACGAGGCAGCACCGTCTCCCGGGCAGGGATTTCCCAGTCCGAGGGCTACGTTTGTCTCTGCTTGTGCTTCGGGTTGGCCTTGCAGTAGACGGACCAACGCCCGCGCCTCTTGACCAGGTAGCAGCCCTTGCACCGCTTCTTGAGGACGCCCTTGGTCTTGAAGCCCAGGGCTGGCTGCTGCAGGCCGAGTACCAGGCGCGCGGAGAGGAGCGCGGCCGCCGGGCTGGGGGGCGCACCGACCTGACGGCAGGCGCGCGGGTGGCACGGCGCGAGAGAGGAGAGCGGGAGGCCACCCAGGTGCAGCAGGGGGCCCACGGCGGAAACCACTTTCCTTAGGAGAGCGGTGGCCATGTCGCGGCTGGATCTAGGGAGAAACAGGAAAAGTTGTCGCAGCTGCCGGTGGCTCCTGCCCCCGAGAAAACCTCCTTCCCCACGTCCCTGCCCTCGGGACACAGGCCGCGGGTCCGGGAATCTGCGCGACCCCCGGGAGGGCACGAGAGCGGCGAGCGGCACCGTGTCTCCGCCCGGCGCCGAGACCCCCACCCGGCCGCCGGGGCCAGACGAGGCCCGCGTCCACGTGACCCCGTGGCGGCCGGGCCGCGGGCTGGAGCAGAGGGCACGAGGTCCAGAACAGTGCCCGGCTAGAAGGGATCACCCGTGCGGCCACTTCCCACCGCAGTGACCTCCGCCCGCGTCCCACCCGGGCAAGCCGAGGCCAGGGGTCCCCAGAACGCGCCCTTCCTGAGCCCGGAACCCCCGCCGCCTCCCCTGCCCCTCGGGACCCCCGGAACACCCCACGACCCCCACCTGGAAAGAGTGAGTCCAGGCCCGCCTGCAGCCCGCCTCGCCAGCCCCTGCGCCTGCGCCCTCGGCCGCGCCTGCGCAGTGGGGCGGAGATGCCGTCGCCCTGAGTGTCCGCCAGGAAGGAAGATGGCAGCAGGGTCACGTGGCGGTCCCCTCGGAGCTGGGCGCAGAGGCGGAGCCACGTGGGTGCGGGAGTAGCGGAGCGCCGGGTTCCTCCCCGGCTGCTTGCCTTTCCCCTCCCCGGTCCCCTGCATACCCAGCCCGCCCCCCACTCCCGGGACCCTGCGCCCTCCTCCCGGGACTCCCCCAGCCCTGTGGGCCACCGGGCGGCTAAGGTTTGGGGAGCGCTCCCGGGGGCGGGGGAGGGATGAAAAATGGGAACAAGAGTCGGTATTTTGAATGAAAAAGAAGTCACAACCAAGTAGACTTTTTAAAAATCTGATAAATGTCAATGTCAAAACAAAATCTAGAAAAACCTCATGTTTGTATGAAGTGGACATCCTGGGAGAAATGTGGCGAGGCTCAGGGGAGCGCATGGAAATAAGCCCTGCTTCTAAGTGACCGCAGTTCAATTTATTTCCTCCAACATACTTTCAAAGGCAGAGAAAAGTTAAAAGACACTGATGGCGAACGCCCACGTACCCACTGCCCAGATTCCACAGTGAAATCGCCACGCATGTCTTTCCAGGCTGTGTCTGCGTGGACACAACTACTTTCCACGCGCACGAAGGTGAGCTGCACACGGGGTGCACCTGCGCGCCGCCCTGGCACCGCACGCGCACCCCTGACCCGGCTGCAAGCTGTGGCCCCTGCCCAGGTGAGCTCGGGCCTGCCTCTGAGCATGCGTCCGTGGACACCTTTCCGATCCGGGAGGTATTCTAGGCACTGTCGCCTCTCATCGCCACACCGCCCTGGAGTCCAGGCTGTGGGTGCCCTCAGCTCCTGGGCAGTGGGATGCGCGACTCCACCCCAGCTCTGGGACTGCTCCCTGTGCCCACCGCCCTCGCCCATCGGGGGCTGGCCGTGAGCTGACCATCCCGACGGGTCTCTGCACAGGCCGTTTGGAGGAGGCCATGAGGGGCAGGAGAGAAGCAGGGCCGGGACCGCGAGCCAGCGTCCTGCTCAGGTGTGCTCCAGAGCAGCGGGCCTTTCGGGGCTAACCTGCATGAGGGATGCCATCGGCTGCGCTTTACTGGCAGTTTCATTGGGCTCTGCTGCAGAAACCCCAGAACCACAAAGAAATGCGCTCTGTCCAACGTGATGTACTTCCAGTTTCCTCTAAGCAAGGACTCATCTCCAACATTCACAACATTCAACATGTAACTCCCCATGATTATCCGTTACCATCGAAGGTAAGCACTGCATCTTCCGTTTCCATCCTCCCCTGCCCTGCCCCTGGTAAGTGGAGCATCACTAAGTGCTAAGGTTGCGCGGAGCGTCCCCCCTTATCCGGGCTGAGGCCGCCCGCCGCTGCACCAGCCGGCCGCACCTGCCTGACCGCACCGCGCGTGCGCGCCTCACCGGGCGAGCTAAATCCGGGCCGAGGGTGTGTGTGTGGGGGGGGGGGGGGGGGGAGGCGGCTCCCTGCGGACGCCGTGCGCATGCGTTGGCGCTCGGCGCGTCGGTGCGCGGGGTCGAAGGTCAGCCTGAAAGATGGCGGCGGCGGTGACCTTCTTCAGGCTGCTGGGCCGGGGGGGCGCGGCGGCGCGGAGCCTGCTCGGGGCCGCCAGGTGCTTCGGGGTGCAGACCTCGCCGGCCGGGGAGAAGGTCACGCACACCGGCCAGGTAACCCCTGCGGCGCGGAGAGCGCCCTCCCCCTCGGGGCGCCCAGGTGGGCGGAGTCCCGGCTCGGCCCCCGTGTCCCCGGGGTCCAGCGCCCCGGTGCCCCGTGTGCCCCAAGCTCAGTGCCCGTGGTCCAGTCGCCCAGCACCCCGGTCCCTCCTCTTCCCGCGGCCCAGCACCCGGGTCCCACGGTCCAGTCCCTCGGGGCCCCGAGCCCCGTACCCGCAGTCCAGCCCCCCAGTGCCCCAGACGCCCCAGACCCAGCGTCTGCGGTCCCGTCCTCGGTCTCCCCCTCCGTCCGGGGCCCCGGGCCCACTACCCGCAGGGGTACCGAGGGGCTGTCTGCAGCCACTGTGGCCTCATCCTCGCAGCGAACTCGGATACAAGACTGTTATCCCGGGGTAGCCCTTGGTTACTGTGGGGAGCACTCCGGTGGAGTCAGAAATGACCAGTTCTGTGCGTCCGATCTCCTCGTGTTTGTGCAATGTTGAATACCACGTTGTAGTAACTCGAGGGTCCGCTGTCGAGTTACCGAAATACAAACACGGCGCTAGGCTGTGATCCGCAGCCCAAAGGTGAGGGAGTGAGTACCTGTGTCGTTAGAAAAGGCCACGGAGCAGGTTCAGAGAGGAGGGGAGCTCCGGGGCCTCTGAGGTCGAAGGCGGGTGTCCCCCTCCGCCAGGACTGCGCTCCTCTGCTCCTTCCCTACCGTTTGCTACTTCCAGTTCAGACTGCTGCCTGATGTCCCGTTAGGAATCCTGCTGAAAAATGCCCCGGGTGCGCAACTACACGTACTCCTGGTGTGTGTGATCGTGAATGGCCGGAACGTTAAGAAAACAGTTTTCCTGAAACGTTTATGATTGGTATAAGATACAGCATCGGGCCGTAAAAAATCCCATACGGTCTTTTTTCTTTTCAGGTTTATGACGATAAAGACTACAGGAAAGTTCGATTTGTAGGTCGTCAGAAAGAGGTGAGTGAAAGGTCTAGTAAAAGAGAGGTGAGCTTTCTAAAACTTTTAATAACGAAGAAGAAATAAATACTAATCTGTAAAATTTAAGTAAATTCTCCCCAGATTGTGAGCACTTTAGAATCTCTGGAATTCTCCATTTCTTCTGCATGTTAAACATGTCTAGTTCTGTTTTGGTTTTTTCCCCCTGAGACATGTAACACGACATCTCGTGAGTATAGTTTTAGCTTACGTGTAAATGGGCGTGACCTTTTCTTTCACTTCTGTGCCTTATACTTGCCAGACTCTCAGGTTAAAGCAGAGTCACATCAATGTTTTAAAATCACTCTTTCAGTCACTTTTTGGAGTATGTTTTCTGTGGTTCACAGCGTATAGATTAGGCTGGTTCTTTCAGGGTCTTTTTTTTTTTTTTGCGATACGCGGGCCTCTCACTGTTGTGGCTTCTCCCGTTGCGGAGCACAGGCTCCGGACGCGCAAGCTCAGCAGCCATGGCTCACGGGCCCAGCCGCTCCGCGGCATGTGGGATCTTCCCGGACCGGGGCACGAACCCGTGTCCCCTGCATCGGCAGGTGGACTCTAAACCACTGCGCCACCAGGGAAGCCCTTTCAGGGACTTTTGAAGACAGCACATGGGTGGGTCTTCCCTGAGTGGGTCTGAAACACCAGTGCAACCGCTGGACACTGGAATCCTTTCGCCTCGGTGGCCTGCGTTCTTCCCACTTTCTCTCTCCCGTGCCTGCCACCTCAGAGGGAGTCCTCACCGCCCTGGCTCAGGCCTCCCTCCACCCCTCCCCAGCAGTCACCTGGCGTCACTTCTCCCCTTCAGGCAGCCTGTTGATTCTTCCTGCCACCCTCAGCTGTCCCTAAGTCGCATCTCCCCTCCCTTTGACCTTGGTTACGTTGTCCATCCCCAGGGTCTGGTTTGCTACTTCCCACTTTGAGGGTGTCGTGGGGTGAGGAGTCTGGCCCCCTGGATGGAGCAGTTCCAGCAGGTGCGTCCTGAAGCCCTGGGGTCGACCCTGCCCCCGGCTTTCCATCTCAGCCTGTCACACTCCTCTCTCCTGGGAATTCTACCGTGGCTTCTGGTTTGTGATTGCCCTCGCTGGGGACAGACATCAGGGAGCAACTTAAACACCGAACCAGACATTCCAGAGTTCGTGAGGCCAGTAACGTGTGAATGGAGGAGGCAGTGCTGGTGATGTCGCCTCGCTCAGACCGTCAGCTCACCACAGTCCTGAGCCGGCTGCAACCCTTGACCTCCCCGCTCGGGATGTCTGGGGCCTTTTCCTGTCCGAGATCGTGAGCGTCCGGGGGCCCACGCTCATGTAAGGTGCGCAGCAGGTCTCTCCGGCTTTCATTCTTGCGACAAAAGTTTGGCGTTCAGTAGTATTTGAAATTTTTTCGGTTTCCAAGAGACTGTTGTTTTAAAAGCCCTTTAGGCATGCTGCAAAGTTGCACAGAGAGTAGGAGCTCCTACATCCCTCCCCCCTCCACAGCGTCCCTGTGATTCTCCTCTTGCCTCAGTGCGCTGCCTTTGTGAGAAGCGACAGGGTTGCACACTTGCTGAGTGCTGATATGTTGTGTTAACTCAAGTCCTCAAGTGGTTTAGGTTTATGTGGTAGGCTCACGCTTGGGGTCGCGTGTTCTGTGGGTTTGGACAGGTGCATGGCGTCTCGTATCCACCGATCTTACTGTCTCTACGGTTTCATTTGGGTGAATTTTAAGAAGTAAGCTGAACGTGCTCTTAGTCTGAGGAGCGAGGAGAGCAGGAAGCTGGGCGGTCGATCCGCCTTCGCAGGAAAGGTGGGAAGCGTCCGCGTGTGGCTGCAGCGAGCCTGCCCTGGAACCCACGGCCCTTGGCCTAGGGCCGGCCTTGTGGAGAGGAGATGCTCATGCAGAAGGGGGCCCAGCCGCCGCCCCCGGGGAGGGGCAGCCGTCGGCCTGCAGTGGTCCTGTGTCACTGGAGGGGCTAAGGGCCCAGCCGACCTCCTGTTCCTCTGCGGCGATGGAAGTATTTTTGTTACTTCGCGGTTACACACGTGGAATTAAAAGCCGACGTTTCTTGCCCGTGAGTGACGGGCGCCCGCGGCATCCTCAGGCGGAGGTGGTGCTGGGCCCGGAAGTTGGTTAGCATGGCTGTTGTGCCGTGTTTGTCGGTCGGGTGGACCCTGTGGGGCTCCGTTTTCGGGGCGCGGGGCCCCCGGGCGTGGACAGCAGTGGGGACAACACAGCCACGTGTGTTCCGAGGGGGCTGCACTTCCTCACTCCCTGCTCCCTTTCCGGCATAGGAATCCCAGGGAAAGCTTTGGGACGGCATCGTCTCTAGCCGACACAGCTTTCCAAAAGCAGGAGTGTCACCCCCGCTCTGCGGGCTCAGGACGTCAGCACCGCTGGGTGTCTCGGTGGCAGTGGGTGGGCGGGCTCTGCTCCGCGGCCGGTGCTCCTGGGTGCAAGTGGATTGGGCTCAAATTGTACTAAACTAAGGGCCTCTCCCGCCGTTGTTTGTGAAGATCGATCCTTGTTCTCTTCTCTTCACTGCAGCCTCGGGCCCCTCTGGGTGCATGTGGGGTTCTGGGTGCCAGAGCGGGGAGCCACGTGGCCTTGGTCCTCCGGGCCTGACGGAGCACAGCGCTTCTCACCATCGTGATGAGCAGATACTGGGGTTACTCACGGAGCCAGAATCACAGTGACCTCGGGCAACGTTTATACCCCGAGTGCCTCGTCTGCGTGCTTGTCCGCAGAGGAGTCTGGAAGGGGGAGAGCGGGCCCCACCGCTGCCCGTGTTTGTCCTCTGTTACCGAGTTCCAACCCCGTGGACGCTTTGGCCCCCAGAGATGGGGACCTTCGAGATGATCTTGCTGTTTTGCACCCTGAGTGTGTCAGCTGGGGTGGAATCCCGCAGCCCCATCAGATCAGGTTGGGGTCTTTGTAGGTCCAGCCGCTGCCCGTAACGTTGGGCTTCTGCCGGGCCATGCGTGGCGGTTCCGGTTCTGGTTCCGGTTCTGGCTGCTGTGGGTGAGCATCTCCAGCTTCCTCAGCTCAGACGACATTCTGTGCCTCCCAGCTGAGTACCTGGCCCGAGAGAAGCTGGCTCCCCGAGGAAGGAGGAGCAATACGTCGCTCTCTCCCTGCATTTACCAGCTTGAAAGTCATGAGTTGATTCCTTCCAGTGAGGAAGGCAGTGGATTTAGCGCATCCCCGTGGAAGCGCGGGGTCAGGCATCTTGTGTTTCCGTGCTTCGTGGTTATGGTGCCGTCGTCGCTCCAGTGTCCCACGTGGAGCAGCCCTTGTAGTCCGAGGCTGCCTTTGCCTCCGTCGCAACGTGGCTCAGCCTCATCTGTACGTTTCCTGCTCGGGACCCCGAACCAGCTGTTAGTTCAGAGCCCGGTCCCCAGAGGGAAGTGGTCATGGAGACAGCGTGGCTCCTGGCCCCGGGTCAGCTGCTGCTTCTGGTCTTTTCCAGCAGATAGAGTAGAAGAGCATGTGTGTGCATGTGTGTCCATGTGCAGGTGTGAGAGGGAGGGTGGGGCAGGGCCAGGAGAGAACAGGCGACGCTGCCCGCGGGGCGGGATGTTAACAGGGGAATCCAGGTGGAGACAAAGCAGAATTCTTTGCGTTGTAATTCTTGCAGCTTTTCTGTGAGTTTGAAATTCTATCCAAATGGAAAGTAAAGGTGTGTGGACATGTTTGTAACTACTTGTGTATTTTGAGGATCTGCACTGATAATATTTGAATGAAACGGTACAGAACGTGCCTTTGCTGGCAGTGTGTGCGTGTATGTGGGGGGCGGTCTACGTTGATTTAAATTCCATGAGAGCGTCCAGTGTTTGTGCTTGTCTGTACGAGCTTCTCCTGTCTGTCTTTTTCCAGGTGAATGAGAACTTTGCCATCGACCTGATAGCAGAGCAGCCTGTGAGCGAAGTTGGGAGTCGAGTGATATCGTGTGACGGCGCGGGGGGGGCCCTGGGCCACCCCAAAGTGTACATAAACCTGGTAACGTGCCATCCGTCCCCGGACCCCCGTCCTCCTGTCCTGTCCTCACCCCGCTGGCCTCACCCTCTCCCACTCGGCCTTGCCCACAGACCATACGACAGGGGCTGGACACAGGGCGTGTCCAGGGCAGCTTTGACTGTGCCGTGTGTGCAGCGCCCTTAGTGTCACCAGCACTGCTTTCCCTCAGGCTTGTAGGCATCTGTCTTTCCCAGGGAACCCTCGTGTCGGTGCCTGTGTGATCGTTTACTTTGTTGATAACTACACGCACAGAGCCTTTGAGAAGGAGAACAGTACACTGGCTGTTAGAGCAGAGAAGGATGCCTGGGGATAAAGCTCAGGTGCACGTGGTGTAGCGACAGGGCAGGACCCACCGCCGCCCCTGCTGCTGTGTCCGGGCTGGACCCCACCCCTGAGGGGTGGGCCTCTGCTCCACGCCCCACCCTCCAGCCCTTCCAGGCCCCTGCTGGAGGGCCGGGAGGGGGACTGGGACCGAGCCGTGTGTTCCAGGGCAGGGAGCCTGCATCCCAGCGAGTCTGAGTGGAGCAGGCTGGACCCAGGGCCTCCGGCACAGCCACGTCCTGCGTCAGGCAGTGACCCCGGAGCTCCGTGGGCGCCGCTGGTTGGCTGTGTGTTTCCAGTGTCTGCTTTTAGCGTCTGAGGTCTACCTGTCTCTAGATTGACGTAGAGTACGGAAACAGGAGCTCTTTCCCTTTGAATTTTCCAGGACAAAGAAACGAAGACGGGGACGTGTGGCTACTGTGGCCTGCAGTTCCGGCAGTCCAGCCACTAGGGCCGCGTGGGCAGCTCGGTGGCACGGATTCTGTCTCTAGTGCCGAATAAAGGGTGTTGTTCTCTAGGATGCCGCGCACAGCTGTTTCTGTCACACAGGTTCACTTAGGACTGCGGCTTAAGGTGGCGTCCCCTCCCGGGCCCCTGCCACATGCTCCTTCCACCCGCGGGACCACAGCGGGGGCTGGAAGAATCCGGGGGCCGGGGACAGGGGGGACGTGGCTGCTCGGGGGCTCGGGCTCCGGCCCAGCTCCAGCCCCGTCACTCATCTGCTGTCACTCTTTCTGTCCATCTGATCCTCAGGCTCCGTCTCGTGTCTTAAATCCCAAGAAGTTAAGTACCTATTTGAAGGTGTTAACAGTCACATATGGTCCAAATCAAGTACAATTTGTGTATTTAAAACAGTAGTGATTACAATGTATTGTAACAAAAATAAAAATGAATATTATGCGGGAAGAGAATGGAGGCTTGATGGGGTGATGGGAATTCCAGGAGGAAAAAGCGATGCATGGGGGGCGCGGGGAAGCGACACCTACACCAGAGAAGATTCCTGAGCTGAGGGAGAACCCACAGATAACAGGGCACACCAGGTGCTCAGCAAAACTGGTGAGAAGAGACACAACTGGGTGCATTCTGGTTATAAAAACTAAGTTGATGAAACTCTAAACTTTATGGAGGCTAGAGAGGACAAGACCGTTACAGCTTCCGGATGAAAGGAGAGATGATCATAGTGGCAGAGTTACCGGAAGGGCGTCCGGCATCTCACCTTCAACCCTGGAAGCTGGACGTGGTAAGTGGCTCCAACAGTCAGGAATCCTGGGCACGACCAACGTGACATACACTGGCAGAGGAGCACTGGATGTGGAGAACTCAGGGAGCCATGCCTGGGCCCCAGCCAGCCCGCAGCAGGGGAGGCGGGGGCCCCTCGGCCTGAGCCGGCTGACACGGAGGGGGTGTGGCCCCGAGTGCAGGGCATGCTCACCGAGGCTCTCGTGGAGCCGGAGCTGCAGGCCCAAGACCTTAGGTAGTGGACTTGGGGGCTGGCTGTGCAAAGCAGGTCTGCGAGGTGGGGGCAGGGTGGGAGGAGAAGGAGGTCGGGGGTCCTGGGGGTCCCGTGGGTGGAGCGGGTGGGGATGGAAGGAGTCTCCAGGTCTCCGCTGGTTTCTGGAAGTGTCTCACATCTGCTCACGAGGAGCGGGGGCGCAGTACGCCAGAGGCGTGTTGAAGGCTCACACCCACCGGGGGTCTGCGCGCCTCCCAGTGTTCTCCGGCTTGGCGCCCTGTTTAAGGCGCTGCATGAGGCTCTGCTGTTACTTTCTGTGGCTCGCCTGTTCACTGTTCTGTCTCTAACAAGACATCTGCCTTTGAGTCTGCTCTGCCTGTGCCTTATGGGGCCACACCTGCTTCATTTGCTTAGTATTTGACGTTAATTTTCTTAGTCCTTTCTTCTTCACCATTAATGTGTCTTTATGTTTTTATTGTATCTCCAAATATTATGTCTCCAGTATACTCTCTAATATATAATATATTGGTACTTGGTGTATTGTATACCAAATATACTTAGATTTCTTACCCAGTTTAAAGTCCTTCATCTCCTAATTGGACATTTTAGTCCATTTCTACTTAGTGTAACAGCTGACGTCTTTAGATTTAAATCCACCATCTCATTCTGTCCCATTTGTCCCAGCTCTCCCATGCTTCCGTTTCTCCTTTACATGAAAGGATTTATTTTTTCACTCTCTTTTCCTCTAATATGGTACAAGTTGATTTTTCTTCAAATCAAAAAAGTCATTTGAAAACGGGAAAATAATGGCAGATCATAAGATTTAAAAAATTCCTAATAAACCAAAATACAGGTCAGTATGAAAGACACCCAATTTTGAGGGAAAATGGGAAAAGGCATAACAGACACTCTGTAAAAGAAATAACAGAGGGCCAGCGCATGTGCGTGTACAGACAGACCCCGGATATCTGATACAGGGCCAGACCCAGGGGGCTCGGCTGCACGTGCCCAGGGGAGTGAGTTGTGCACCAGAATGGGAAGGTCCTAAGGCAGGGGTCCCCAGCCCCTGGGCCACAGACCGGTACCAGTCCATGGCCGTTTAGGAACCGGGCCGCACAGCAGGAGGTGAGCAGCAGGCAAGTGAAGCTTCCTCTGTACTTAGAGCTGCTCCCCGTTGCTCGCATTACTGCCTGAGCTCCACCTCCTGTGAGGCCGACGGCGTTAGATTCTCGTAGGCGCGAACCCTCCTGTGAACTGCACACGCAAGGGATCTAGCTTGCACGATTCTTATGAGAATCTAATCCTGATGATCTGAGGGGGAGCTGAGGCGGTGATGCTAGAGCTGGGGAGCGGCTGCAAATACAGATTCTCATTAGCAGGGAGGTGTGACTGCACAGAGACCATAATCAACTGCTTGCAGACTCATATCAAAGCCCTATCAGTGAGTGGCAAATGAAAAGTCTCAGGCTCCCACTGATTCTGCATTATGGTGGGCTGTGTAATTATTTCATTGTATGTTACAATGTAGTAATAATAGAAATAAAGTGCACTATAAATGTAGTGTGCTTGGATCATCTCAACCACCACCCCCCGCACACGTCCGTGGACACATTGTCTTCCATGAAACCAGTCCATGGTGCCAAAAAGTTGGGGACCGCGGACCTAAGGTGTCGATGCCAAGTGTGGAAAAGGTACATGCAAGGATGTTCATTTTACACTCGGCAAATTACACAAAAATGTGGGCCTGGTGAGCGAGGGTCTTTTCTTTATATGTAGATAGTATGAAGCCATTAGAAATGATATGGGTCATAGCAGCACTGTTCACAGTAGCCAAGACATGGAAGCAACGTAAGTGTCCATCGACAGGCGAATGGATAAAGAAGTGGTATGTGGATACAGTGGAATACTACTCAGCCATAAAAAAGAATGGAATAATGCCATTTGCAGCAACATGGATGGACCTAGAGATTTTCATACTAAGTTAAGTAAGTCAGAAAGAGAAGGACAAATATATTACTCATATATGGAATCTAAAATATGACACAAATGAACTTATTTACAAAACAAATAGACTCAGATGTAGAAAACAAACTTATGGTTACCAAAGGGAGGGGATAAATTAGGAGTACGGGATTAAAATATACACACTATATAAAGTAGATAAACAACAAGGTATACTACTGTACAGCACAGGGAACTATACCCAATATCCTATAATCAATAATGGAAAAGAATATGAAAAAGAACATGTACGTATATCTGAATCATCTTGCTGTACACCTGAAACTAACACAACATTGTAAACCAACTATGCTTCAATTATAAAAAAGAAAAAAAGGTCCTTTTAGTTCTGTCCCCTACAATACAGCAACATTAGGGAGAGTTCACAGTGGTGTCTGGGGTCATTTCTGCAGTCCTGGGGTAACAGTCTCTTTCCCTCCTCCCATATCTCAGCTTACTGTTTCTGCTTTTGCTAACGCTCTGTGCACTAAGTTTATGAAACAGAATCTGAATGGAGAGAGGAGCAGTCGGCAGGTGGAGAGCTTGGCTGGGTCTTTTCAGTGGTGGTCACAGAGTGGCTGCCGTCACGGCAAACTTGCCACACGCGTGTGCTCAAGGGACCCTCCGGCTGCCGTCACACAATCAGGTTTAGAACGATTCCCTCAGAAAGTTCACCATCACTGAAGTAATAAAACATTTACATCGTAAAAATAGATATGGGTCGGTATTTATTGCCGTGGAATACTGGCCGGCTCTACAGTAGGTAGAACTCATTTGAAGGAGCTTCTCTAACACCAGCAAGCCATTCGGAATGAGATTTGGGTGATCTCTACTATCCGTTGTGTACTTTGAAATTTTTATGATAAACGGGTCTTAAGATCCTAACTATTCTGTTTCCATGAAAGAATCTCCATGGGGACAAATACCGACATAATGGGCTGGAGATTACAGAGAAGAAATGCACGTGCAGCTTCGGCTTCCCGGTACTCACAAAACCCGGTGCAGCTGCGGCCATGCATGACGTCCCAGTTTCACCGTCCTGACCTGCGTCCTCAGACCCCATCCTCAAAACCCCTGCGTCCCGACCCAGCCTCCAAAATGAGTGCCGGGGGGCAACCGCTCCCACAGCCAGTGAGCTGCGCCTGCGGGCGAACCCAGGAGCCCCACCCGGGCGGGGCAGGGGTCCTGGTGACATCATCCCCAGGGGCGAGCCCGGCCCCTCCCTCCTGTGACGTGCAGGGCCGGTCCAGGCTGAAACCACAGTCAATTCTCAGCACAGCCCAGAGGGAAAAGGCAGGGCCTGATTCTGGGGGAACCCCTTACTCAGGCCCTCCTTCCGAAAAAGGAGAAAAAGCAGGACCCTCGGACACCTGCTACACAGGTGGGGTGGGTCCGGAGGCGCTGCCCCGGTTTGGAGGGCAGATGGGAGGCTGCAGGTGGGGAGTGCCGCCAGAAGGGACTGCAGTCTTGCAGATGGGTGGGCATGGCCGTGGTCTGCAGGAAGGAGGTGGGGGTGTCACCTGCCCAGCGGACCTGAGGAGGGAGCCCAAGTGTTCGGGGAGGCGGTACCCGGTGAAAGGGAGCAGGACCCTATGGGGCTCCCCAGGACAGACCTCCCCGCCATGTCCTCCACCTGCCTCGTGCAGAAAAACTTTAGTCAAAGAAGAAACATAATCAGAGAAGTGAGAAAGTGCAGAAGCAGAGAGAAACAGATGGGACAAAACAATAGTAGTTTTGTTAGTGAAAGTCAAGGACCTTTAGGGCTAGAGAGAATATTCTGAGCCCTATCCTGTGAGCTGTCCTATAGGTACTGAAACCCCACCAGGTGGACGAAGTTAGCTACATGATGGTCAGCCTGTAGCCGTGACATAAGCTGCCACAGTTATGCAGACTGGTCTCAAGGAAATGGGAACAAACTGACCCTGGGACTGAAGACTAAATGTACTTAAAACAATCAAGAGGCTGCCGGTCAGACCACCGATGACCAATTTCAAGACGGCTGTCAGAGCTGACTGTGCTGTTTCTGCACGTAGCCCCTGCCCTCCGTCTATAAAATCTCTTGCCCCCTGGTTGTCGGTGGGGAGGTGGCCTTTGGACATGAGTCCACCCTCTCCCCTGGTTGCTGGCCTCAGAAATAAAGCAAACTTTCCTTTCCTCAAACCTGCCTCTCGAGTACTGGCTTTCGAGCGCCAGCAGCTGGACCCGACTTTTGGTAACACCAGCAGGACTATTTTCCCAGACGGCGCTCTGTCCCCGGCTCTAAGTGGCCACCGCACTCCTCAGGGAGGGCCGTCCTCCGTGAACCCGGACTGACGTCAGTGGATGCTGCCTTTTTACGCTGTTTTACTTCCCCTAGTCTCTTTGTCCCTGACTCCCTGTGGGTCACCCAGCAAGCGTTAGACCTCCGTTTCCACCGACCGCCAGTTTTCGAGCGCGTCTCTCGGAGCAGCTCTTCCCGGGGTCACTCCGGGTGGCGTTGTGCGCGTGTTATGAGCGAGCTGCGGTCCCCGTGCTCTCCGAGCCCCTGTTGGGGCGTGTGCCCTGCAGCTGGGCAGGTGGGAGTCTTGCCCCGGCCAGGTCTGTGCTGGCATGTGGGCTGCGCCATCTCGCTGTTCAGCTCAGTGTCGGGGCCCCGGAGGCGAAGAGGCCGCCCGGAACTCCGTGCCGTTCCTCCAGGGGCTGAGCGCCCGGCTCCCCTCCCCTCGCAGAGTCTCCTGGCCTTCGTTCGTGCGGCGCATCCAGGGTCCCCAGCTGCACTGAGCAGGACAGGGAAGTACGGCCACCCCACCGTCCCGGAAGCGGAGGGCCACACCGCTCCCTTGTAAAGGAGGGACACCCAGTGAGGACGGGCGACGCCTGGGCCTTTGGAAATGACCGCTTGGTTGTGGGCCGGGCCTGGAAGAGGCGGGATTGGATGACCTGGAACGGAGAGGTGGCCAAGGGGATGGGGTGTGAGAGGCAGCCCCAGAGCGGCCTCAGGGCCGGGAGCGGGCGGGGGGCTGTACAGAGCGCTCAACATCAACGAAAAAGCACGGCCCGCCTGGCGCTCGGCCCTCGACGGGGAGGGATGAAGCCCCCCGCGGGGGCTCCCTCCCCCCAGGCCTGGGCGAGGGCCAACTCGCAGGCTTGGAGCCCAGCGCTGAGGAGGGGCAGGTGGCAGGGGCGTGACAGCCACACGGTCACCTGCGTGGCGGGACTGTCCCCGCTGGCCCCGGCCGTGAAGGGGATGCTGACCGGGTGGTTGACGGAGGGCAGGGCTGCGGGGCGGGCGCCGGGTCCCTGAGCAGCTCCCTCTCTGACTCTGGTGGGTCCCTGAGCAGCTCCCCCTCTGACTCTGGTCCCGGCCCCTGCACAGCCGTCTCTCCTCGGGGCTCGGTGGCTGCCACCATGCAGACACACACAGAGTATGGAACGTGATGGCCCCACGGATCGAGTGCAAGGATCGTTTTCTAACGCCGAGTTCTTTAGCAAAGGGAACCTCTAGCCACCTAATTTAAAGTTTCTCCGGGGAATCAGTACTGTCCGCTGGGGGAGAGAGGAGGGCTGTCACCCAGAGCAAGTTGCCTGCCAGCGTGCGGTCGTCCTTCTCCATTTTCTGTCCAGACGTGGACACACATGGCTTTCAGACGTGAGGACCTCAAGGCCGGGTGAGAGGCAGCGGAGCGCACGCGTGGCCGCCTCCTTCTGGGGTGCGAGGGCCTCGGTCCCGGGGGGAGCGTGGGCGGGCGACGCGGCTGGCTGGGCGTCAGCTACAGAAACGTGCTTCAGGGCAGAAGCTGTCTTGGGGCGGCTGAGCGTCTCACCCTGGCATCCGTCCCTCGAGCTTCTGGCGGCGGGCGGGACAGCACGCGGCGGGCAGGACGTGCGGGGGCATCTCTGCACAGGCCAGCCCCCACCCGAGGCGGCCGCGTCTGTCTGCCGGGGTCTTGGAGGTCCTGGGTCGCCGTGTCCGCTGGGCCTGAGGGCCAGGACTGCCGGCCTTGGACGGGAGCCCGTCCTTGGGGGACAGCGCACCCTGACTTCTTGAGGGTCACATTGCCTCTCGTCTCTCCTTAGGGGTCGAGGACTGGCTTCGTTGAGGCTACGAGTGGACAGGGCGCCAAGGCCAAGCGTCCCATGCCAGTGAGAGTGGACCCGAGAGAAGTGGGGGGCAGGGGGCCTGGCTTTGAGGTCAGACTGTCCGCGTGGGGACCCCTCCAGCTGCTCACCTGTGCACAGCCGAAGGCCTCTCCCTGCAGCTGGGGGCACGGGGGTGCCCCCGAGTCCGGGAGGGAGGGACACGTGCCAGCAAAGGTGTTTCAGGAACAGACAGCGAGCTGGGGCAGGAGGACCTGGACTGAGAACAGGTGTCAGAGCGGCGGGGCGCAGGTGTCTCCTCTGAGAACACGTCTGCACGTCGGGGGGTGGGCAGCGCTGGAGGGGCCGGGGACAGAGAAGGCTGGTCACTGCGTGGGGGGAGCTCCCGTCCCCAGAGGGCCCTGGCCCCCGGGACCCCCCGTCCCCAGAGCGCCCTGGCCCCCGGGACCCCTCGCGCCCGCCTCCCCGTTACCCGAGGAAGCCCCTTCTTAGCGTCTGCTCGTTTTACAGCTCAGGAGTCAGGAAGACAGAGATAAACACCTGATTCTCTACGTGGGACGCTCTTCAACTCCAGATTGTCACTTGGGTCGTGTTTGCCCTCCACCCCCTGAAAGCCTGCAGCATCGGAGCGCTGCCTTATGCTATAATCCTTGAGAGTTTTCCCTGAAATGGGTATTAATTTCACTGTGACAAACTTAAAGCAGAAAACCATTTGTGGTTTCGTAGTTTACAGACAGGGTGAAGGAAGACCCCAGAGCCATCCCAGAGTCGGCCTTTCCCCGACGGGCAGTGCCGTGCTGCCCACAGCCCCGGAGATGGATCGGGGGGCAGCTCGGAATGGGGAGGCCTCCAGCCACGGCACGGAGAGCCTCTGTGATGTGGTCAGAGGAAGGAACTTCACTTAGACTCGGTGAGGTGCTCAGCGAGGCGCCTGGCCGTGGACTCACCTGCTCACCCCATAGGGTCTCCCAGTTCTGGGCCCTAGAGGCAGCCCCTCCCACCAACAACCAGAGCAGCTGTGTAAACATCGTCATCGCGACCTGAGAAAAAGCAGGGAGAGAGGAATGCAAATCGGTCCTTCTCGCGAAAGGCAGGTGCAGGGAGCCCCCGCGGGGTGGGGGTGGATGCCCTCAGTCAGCCTGAGGACCGGCCGCTAGACAGGGTCTGAGTGTGGCCGCCGCCAGCCCGGCCTGTCCACCAGGGGGCAGTGGTGCATAAACATGGGCGCGGTTCCCCCGGGTTGGGCCCTGGCCTGTGACCACGGAGCCGGCAGCCCTTTAACCGCCGAGACCCCGACAGGTCCGCGGCAGGGAGGCCAAGACCATGCGGAAATGACGCTGCCTTTCAAGCCCACCCGGGGAAGAGGGAGGGAGGATTGGGGTCACGTCCTGTGAATCCTTAGCTCCATTCTGCGGACAAAACCACCAAGGGCCCTGCAGCAGGCTGGCCCCTGGCCTTGACCCCAAGGCCACTGCGGAATCCCTCGGTCCCTCATCTGGTGTCCTTCATCTTGGACGTCCCCCCAGAGCCATCTGGCGGGACTTGCTGCCCCTGGGGAGGTTTCCCTCTGGCCAGGAGAGCAGCACGGCCAGTCTAGTGGGCCGTCGGCAGGGAGGTGACTGCAGAGAGACGGCCGGTGGGCTGAGGCTCCTGCGAGGCCACGGCTGCGAGGGGCTGAGTTTCCACGTGGGCACAGCCGCCGCCTGGTGTCTTAGCCCAGAAGCACCTCCTTACCTGAGGGTGATGGGCCTGGCCTAGAAACGGCCTTGCCAGGCCAGGAGCCCCCGACACGACGGTGGGACCTCCTGCTGGACGGGCTGGGCTGCTCTCGCCTTTGCTGACCATTGAGCATATTCTTCAGGCGTTTCTCACAGTTCCGAGCTGCTGACACTCTGATCCTCGGGGGGTCTGGCTGGTGGGGTTTGCTGGGATGGAAGCTGGGTCCCTGGCGGCCCTGCGTGACTGATGGCCGGGCCCTCGTGCCCGGCAGACGCTCTGTCCTCACGCTAAACTGTGCCAGGTTCCTCAGAGGCTAATATCAGTATTGCAGTACTAATTTATTAGACACGGGGAGATTTTAAATTTCATTTTTGTGCAGTTCTTTAAAATTTAAAGTGATAACGTCTAACCCAATTAAATTTCAGCTGATCACTCTCCAAACGCAGTCTTATAAAATATGAATTAGTCTTATAACAGCTTAATCTCCATGTAGATGACCTGCCTTTGGGGTTGTCCGGTCACAAAGCAGACCTTAGGAAATAAAGAAAGAAGATGGAAACCAGGAAGATCCAACGCTGAAAATTATCTCAACCATCCAACTATCTGGGACTATTTCACGCACATCAAATTCTGTCTCCTGTTTTGTAATAACTACGCTTTTTAGTTTGACCTTCCTCTTTGGGGATTTCTGGCATCTTCATAATTTAGAGGCTCCAGCGGAGAGAGCCTGCCCCGGCCTCTCGGCAGGTCACCGGGAGGCAGCCTGCCCCAGCCTGTCACCCCGTGGCCCTGCCTCCCCACCGGTTTGTGCGTGCGGACCCACCAGCCCGCCGACCTCCGACAGTGAGACTCCCTCTCCAGAAACAGCACACGTGGCCCCTCTTGAGGGCCTGGAAATCCACCTGATCCCACCAGGCGGGGAAGCCAGCAGGACCTCCGCCCAGACCCTCGACGAGACGCCAGGAGGAGCTTGGCGCCTGGGTTGGGGTCAGGACAGGACTGGAGGCCCGGCGGGCTGGTGACCAGCTGGGACTGGGCACCTATGTGGGTCCCGCTCCCTCATCTGTAACACGCAGGTCATAGAACCTTCTCGGTAGGGTGGTCTGGAAGCTCAGAGCCGGTGCCACCAGTGGGTGTGGACAAGGGACCCAGGGCTGCAGTACCTTCACCCGCACGTCCGCAAGTGGCAGGACCGGGGTGGCCCCGGGCGTGGGGGGCAGGGAAGTTAGGGCACCCGATGGGGCAGTAGGAGTCCCCTCAACTGGAAACTCAGAAGCTTCGGAGCTGGGAGGAGTCAGTTCTCTGTGGATGGTGACTTTGCCCAGAGCACCACGGAACCTTGGCGGCCAACCGAAGGTTCGGGGGTTAAGTTGTGCTCGGGATGTAGCCTCAGAGGGCCACGGCCGGGCCACAGCTGCCCCGCCTGGCTCTGGGGGCTCCAGCCTCTGGGGGCTCCAGCCCCAGCCACTGACTTTGCACCTGCGGCCCATTTGGAGACTCAAATAGGGATCTACTCAACACTTAATTGCCATTTTACTTGGATTGTGATGTTATATGTCCCCTGATTTGACAGGCAGGTTGGTGGGAGATGGTCCGGGCTTGGCTGGAGCTCGGAGGGCAGGGCGCAGGGCCGGGTGTGGGGGGTTCGCTCTGTAAGGGCCGGGGTTGTCTCCCAGGTGTGGCCATTGCATCCCTGGCGCTGGGACCAGCAGCGTGCGGCGGCCCTGGACCTGCTTCTCTCTGCCCTGGCGTCCTGGCGCCCTGCGGCCACCTCCCTTGGAAGCTACTGGGGGGCCACCAGACCTGGCACCGCGCCCCACTTGGGCCGGAGCCTCCTTCATTTGATTCCCGTACAGACTGACTCTTTTGGTTGGATCTAGTTTGAAGAAACAGTTCCTCTGCTGAACCGAAGTTGGAAAGCTGCGTTTTACGTTTCATTTTGCTTTTATTGTTTATAAAAAAGGAAAAAGAGAAATTGCTGGTACAGGTGGTGATCAGCACAGGTCTGGACCTCAGCACTAAGACAGAGGAGGAAACGCTCACGCCGAGGAAAACGCCGGAACTCTCCTGGCTGCGCTCCATAGACGCGTGTCGCCTGAACACACCATCCCGTGAGAAGCTAACGCACCCGCCCTGGCGTCGGGTCCTGCAAACTCGCGGGGAACCTCCCGGCCGGCGGAGGCTGCGGTCAGTGAAGTGGCAGAGAGGGGCTAAGTCCTGAAGGGTGGGCCACCCTGAGGGCAGCGGGCGGCCGTGGAGACAGCCCGGGCGCTGAGACTGGGGGTGCCCTGGACTTCCAGAGTGGACGGGGCGGGGGCTGGGTGGGGGATGCCCGGGACACCTCTGGTACCATTTCTCCTCACCTCACACACAACCTGGGGACAGAGCCTGGCAGGATCGGGCATGCCACCTGCACCCTCCTTCTTCCCGACCCCTCCCCAACCCAGGAGGGACACAGCTCCCTTTCCATCAATATCCTGACCATGAGAGGACACCCAGCTCACGTCCTCCTTGCTGCTACTTCCTGCGGCCCCCGCCCCGGCCCTGGGCCCCTCCTCACCTCCGGGGCCTTCCTGGCCATGTGGACACCACACAGTGCCCCCCTACGGTGACAGGGGCCAGCCTGGGGGTAGATCGGCCCCGCGTGGACTGAGGGATGCAGCTTTGGCCCCAGATGGCATGACGTACTTCATAGCCTCTAACCGCCTGCGTTGGTCTCTGAACCCTGGATGGACGACGGGCCATGGATGGCTCATGTCCCGCTGGGGACTCGGGCCCTGGGGGCAGGGGGTGCTTCTGTCCCTCCACCCCAGACTCTCTGTAGGGGGCCGGGTCTCCCAGCACCGTCCCCGCACACTTGTCACTTCCACCCTGCCCCTCAAAACCCACCGTAAATACTTAAATACTCCCCACCTCAGATACTTCTGTCTCACTCCCAGCTCATCATCTGAAGGAACGCTAATGTCCGTCGTGAGGAGAGTGGTTGTCTTTCCTTACGTCTTCTGTCTCTGCCACTTCCTGGCCTTTGCCGCCAGCCCGGCAAGCCGGGGTCCGGGGGCTGAGAACCGGCTCTGGCAGAAGCTCCTTCCAATGGGCCGCCTGCTCATCTGCCGTCGGCCGAGTCCTTTCAGCTGGGTCCCTGAGTTTCCCTCTCTGTCAGCACGACTTTAGAGGCCTGGTGAGGGCAGGGTCGCGGTGGAGACTCTGGGGTCGCCCCCTCCGGCTGCCCCCCGGGTGACGACGCACGGTTTGGACGTGACGCAAGGCTCACCTTTTGGGCTCCTGATGAGGAAATGCATGCAGCGGAGCCGGGGGGCCCCAGATGGACGCGCGTAAAGAGCCAGAGAGATAACCGAGGGCCTCCCGATGGGGGGGGCAGAGAAAGGGGAGCAGGAAGGCTGCCTCTGGGCCCGCAGCCCCGATTCTAACCCCGCCACTCGTGACATGTTGGGGCTGCCAGACAGGCTCCAGTGAGCTTATAGCGGGTCCCGTGTGGATCCAGCGTGAGCGCCCTCCCAGCTGAGTGACGCCCAGGGCTCACCTCCTGCCAACGTCACCTGCGGCACCTGCCCCCTCGCTGCCCGCGGCCCCGCTGGACCGTCCTGTGCCCACTCAGGGCTGCTTGGACTTCTGCTGTGTGGACGCCCATCCATGAATACACCCCCCCAGTGCTGGGTACGTAAGTCGAAAGACTTCATTATAAAATATATAAAGCCGCTGGCTTTAGCCCTCTTGCTATCTGTTTCCCGTTTGATCTAATCTCTACTCCACTCTTGCTGCCTGTTTGGTATTATCAGGTATTTAAACGTTCCCTCTGTTCTCCTCTGTCAGCTGTTTGGGTTCTATTTCGGGGTGTCTTTCGAATGGCTCTCTGGGAGTCACACAAGGCATCCTTGTTTTCGCAGCATTAAATGAGAGCTTCACTGCACCTCAAAGGCTGCAAGAACACACAACAGCTTAATGGAATGTCCCCGCTCCCATCACTTTTCGCTTACATAGTTTACTTCTACATGTTATAAGCTCACAAGACGTTACTTCTATGCGTTCAGGGGTCACGTCTAACACTTGCTCTTTCAGGCGTAGCTCATTTCATCTGGAACTTCTGTGCTTCCATCAGGGATCATTGACCTTCGTCTTAAGGACTGTCCTATAGTATTTCTCGTAGTGAGAATTTCCCCAGGTTTCATCAGCCCTGATTTCTGTCGGATGTTCTTACCGGTACAGACGTCTAGGGCAGCGGGTCTTCCTCTCGGTGCTGTAAAGATGCTGTTCTGTGGTCTGCAGGCTTCACACCTCCCTGGTTCCTCGAGGGCATGGTCCTGCTCAGGCGCTGCCTCGTCCCCCACCCCCCAAGTACCTACTTCGGACGCTTTGGGCCCCTTTACGGTGATTGCAGCATCGGGGGAGCCCCGATACCAGCTGCTTCATCCTGCTGGAGCTGTAGGACCCCACGTTGATTTTGAACAAACTGGCCCTACGGAATGCTGCCGGAACATGCGCACGGCGAGAACAGCCTCCCCAGGATTATGTCATGAGTCAGCACTCCTCTCAGAAGGCGTAAGACGCAGCCTTTGTCTGCAGCCCGGCCAACACTGGGTATTATCGCTCTTTCTAATCTTTTGCAAGCTGATTGGTCAAAAGTAAGACGGCATTTTCTGGATCAGAGGACTTTTTTTTTTTAACCACTAGTCAACTTTATCCTGTATGCATGTAGCTCCCGGGACAGAGGTGTCCGCCTTGGTCCCCACTTGTTTCCTGCAGGAGAGAGGCCGGGTGGGTGGTGCAGGCGGGGTGCAGTGGGTGTGACGGGTGTGGCCTCACCCTGCATTTTGCATCCTTCCCAAATGGCTCAGCACCCCTCACCGCCACCCCCCCCATACACTCTCGAGTGTCTCCAGTGTCGCTTCTTACCCAGGCCTGCCCCAAATATCTCACATGGTCCGGGCGACACCAGAGGAAGATATTCCATGTGGAAAGCATTCCTGCGGGGTGTGTGGACAATGCTGCCTGACTTTCTGCTGCCCGCCTGGGTTGGGGTCCACCCTGCAGAGCAATGCCAATTCCGAGGGCCGTTTCTGAAGACCAGAAGACAGGAAGAAAGCAAGGCGTCCCCGAAGTTCGTCCATTTGTACACTGGGCCACACGGTACTGAAGCGCGTCTGGAGAGTGTCCTGGGCAGAGGCCTCTCTAAGTTTGGGGTGACGTGTGTTGACTTAGATGGGGGTCTTTCAGCCCGGCATCTTGGTTGTGCTAATCCATCTGTGTTCCTTATTAAATGAGCCCCAATCATGACATCCTTGTCACTCAGCTGGCACTGAAAACCGTTTAAGAAGGAGCTCCTTCATCAGTTTCTCCATGCACCACTGCTGGAGGCCTGGGTACCACTCTGAGGACGCTGCTGCATCCCCGCTGGTGCCTCCAGTACTGAACGTGGCAGAGGTCTCCCTCTGCCCGGTCCCCACTCACTCTCCATCCTGACTCACTGCAGCCCGGCCTCAGGAGGCGCCCTCTAGTCCCGTCCTGTCCCTGGAGGCCCCTGGACCAGTGCCTGGGTCTCCACCCCTTCTCTGAGTGATTCACAGGAACGTCTTTATGGAGGAGAGAGGTTGCCTGTGTGTGGAAGCCTGGAGGTTCTGACTTGGGAAGGACTTACGCGCTGGCCTACGTGTGCTCTTCCCTGACCCCAGATGCGAACTTCACGTGCACAAAATGCACATCTTAGCGGGGCATGTAGCAGAAGATCTGAGGAGATGCTAATTTGTAACTTTTTGTTTTACTGAGTTCCATAAAAAAACAAAAGAAGCAAACACTTTCTAAAAATCCAATGTACCTTCTCGTTTTTTTTTTTTTTTTTTTTTTTGCGGTACGCGGGCCTCTCACTGTTGTGGCCTCTCCCGTTGCAGAGCACAGGCTCTGGACGCGCAGGCTCAGCGGCCATGGCTCACGGGCCCAGCCGCTCCGCGGCATGTGGGATCTTCCCGGACCGGGGCACGAACCCGTGTCCCCTGCATCGATCAGCAGGCGGACTCTCAACCACTGCGCCACCAGGGAAGCCCTTCTCGTTTATATTATCAGTATATTTCTCAGGTTCCCATGCAAGTGTGACTTTTCTAAAGATCTTACATGAACATAGACGTCACTTAGCTAAATATCTTCATTTTACGAAGGAGGAAACGGAAGCTCTGAAAGTCACTGCTGGGTCCACAGTTGCAGAGAGAGATTTCAAAGGCCCCGCTGTCGTGGCGCCCACCCCAGGGCTTCTCCCGGCCCCCAGCCTCAGCAGTGGTCTCTCTGGGGGCGAGTCCCCCGCTGTGCAGCCGGCCGTGAGGCCTGGGCGGCCCTGTTTGCCCAAGTGTGCGTGGGGCTCACGCATGAGCAGTCAGAGTGTAAATATGGTAAATATTTTATTTAGAGCGGTTTTCGCCAGCTTGAAGGGCTCACTTCAAATTTCTCTCTCGCTGTCATTCTGTCTGTGTCTCACACACCACAGCCACACGCACACACACACTCACACGCACACACACGCAGGCTCACACACACGCACACACACATGCAGGCGTGCACACACGTGCGCGCCCAGACACACACGCAGGTGCACACACACATGCGGGCGTGCACACACGCGTGCACACAGACACACAGGCAGGTGCACACACACATGCGGGCGTGCACACACGCGTGCACCAGACACACACGCAGGTGCACACACACATGCGGGCGTGCACACACGCGTGCACACAGACACACAGGCAGGTGCACACACCCCAAGGGTCCCCGAGCTACGATTCTGTGCTTTGCATCACCTTCCTCAGCCGCCACTGTAAATGCCTTTGCCGCCTGCGCTAACAGCCCCCTGGGAACCAGCAGACAGTCCCCCCAGCCCTGAAATCTTCCGGAAGGTTCTCTGGGAATCTCTTGCCCTGGCTGGCCTTGCTGGCTGCCAGGCCAGTGGCTGAAGGCAGCTCTGGCAGAGGGTCCTGGAGCCTGTGGGGCTGCCCTGAGCGGTCAGTAGGTCAGTGGGTCCCCACGGTAGGTGCCAAGCCTCGCAGACCACAGAGGCCCTGACCTGGGATGGAGCCTGAGGCCAGGTGGCCGCAGTCCTTTGGGTGGTGATCGAGGCAATGCTGTGCCTCAGGTTCTCTCCAAAAACGCGCAGGCTCCGTGGACTTCGTTGAGCGCATCTGGCCTCCCGCGAATCCCCGTCGCAAATTCCTCCTGCGAGTCCCCGTGACGCAGCGGCCACCCCTGAGGTCCCTGCGTCGTGAGCCTGCATCTCCAGGGTCTCTCAGCAAGGACGCAGACCCTTGGACTTCGGTCCGGTGTCATGTTAAGACGAGGAGACAATAAACCACTCAAGATCACAAGGAAACAAACCATTCAAGATTGCATCTCTCAGCCACTTTGAGAGATGACTTCACATCTGCTAAGTTGCCGTTAAGATTCTAAAAAAGCCCAAACAAGCAAAACTGTTTCTTGTCCTGATGCCTTTCACTGCGTCCCCCCGTCTGGGTCCATCTGGCCTCCCCGTCTAGCCCCTCCACCTCTGCTGCTCCTTCAACGCCCTGTGCAGGGGCCCTGATGGCCAGGCGCGGGACTGGAGGTGCTGCGACCCCGTGTGGGCAGCGAGCAGGGAGGGCAGGCCCAGGACCACATCCAGAGGGGCTGCAGTTGTGAGACCACTGCACCTGGACGGGGCTCCGGGTTGGGAAGCAGGGCCTCGGCTGCAGGATGTGTGCAAAGGGGAACGTGGGCCCCCTGTTCAGAAGCAGGAGGGAAGCTCCCACCTCCCCCCAGGCCGCCCTCCAGACTGTGTGTGTGTGTGTGTGTGTGTGTGTGTTTTAACACGTTTATTGAGATATAATTCATACACCATTACAACTCATCCACTTTAGACGTATAATTCAATGGTCTTTGGTGTATTACATTATTTTAAAAATTATGGTATCATACTTAAACATAAAATGTACCATCTTGACCATTTTTACGTGTAAGCTTGTGGCATTAAGTACATTCACAGTGTCGTGCACCTGTAATCAGGATTTCTTTCATCCTCCCAAACTGAACGCTGTCCCCTGCCCCTCCCCCAGCCCCTGGCCCCGACGGTCCTACTCTCTGTCTCTATGAATCTGACCATCTAGGGGCCTCATCCCTAGAGTGGATCACACAGGATTTGTCCTCTTGGGACTGGGTTGTCTCACTGGGCACAATGTCCTCAGGGCTCGTCACATTGTAGCTGGTGTCAGGATTTCCTTCCGTTTAAGCTTGAATCGTAGTCTGCCGTATGGACAGACCACAGTTTGTCCATCACCCGTCCATGGACGCGGAGGCTGCTTCACGATTTTCCTGCTGTGGTCAATGCTGCTGGGGGTACAAATATCTCTTCAAGACCCTGCCTTCCATCCTTTTGGGTGCAGACCCAGGAGTGGAACTGGGCCATTCTCTCTACTTCTTATTTGCTAGTTGATGTCATGCTCCCCAGGTGTGGGGACACCCGCAGATCTGTGGTCCCCAGGGCTTCCTCAACGAGACTGGGAAGGGGGGGCTCCCATGCTCCCCCGAAGGGCCAGGGCCTCCCAGGGGCCCAGGCAGCGTGGGTGTCGCTCCTTTGACTCCACGAGTTCTGAGGGGAAGTAGCCGTTCTTCTGGTCACCTGGCAGTTCCACGCACAGCTCAGGGCAATGGAAACACTGCGTCTACTTTCCCTCCTGCAGAGAGCGCGGTGGGACCCCGGGGGAACCCCGCACCCCAGTGTTGCTGGGCGGCCTCGGCAGACTGGTCAGAACACAAGCAGAACAAAACCCTTCCTGCTTGTTGGGGGCAGTGTCCACCGCCCCTGCTCAGAACTTAGAAATCTTCCCCAAACAGAGAACAGTCTGAGGGTCAAGGGAGGAACAATGAAAACTCTGCAGAGGACATGGGGGAATCTGTTTCAGAAGATGCTGTAAGAAGGGACTCGGGCTGGAGCCTGCGGAGCTGTCGCCCATCTTCTCGTTGGGTCTGAATCCTCGCCTATGTGTCCTGCTGAGATCAACAGTCGGGGATGGAAAACCAAGAAAGCAGAGCCCGGTTTCCCTGGCCGGAGCCTCGAAGGGCTCTGTGAGGTGACTGATCGCCTGCGGGGCTTAGCAGTGCATTTGTTTTTTTACTGAGGCCTCAAAGTCCTGAGAGACACACCTGTCTGCAGGCACGTGGCCCAGGCCGAGGAGGAGAGAGGACGACTCCCGGTGGGGACCCCTCCCCTTGTGGTCACAGGATAGAGCGTCAGGAATCCCTCTCCTGAAGCAGGTCTGGTAGAACTTTCCTGATAGATAGATAGATAGATAAATGGTAGATGACAGAGAGATGGTGGAAAGATGGATAGATAATAGATGATAGTTGATAGGTAGGTAGATAGATGATAGATAAATAGATAATAGATAGTTGACAGATAAATAGGTGATAGATAAATAGATAATTGCTAGTTGATAGATTATAGATAGATAGATCAATAGATAGATAGATAGATGTTAGATAGAAACCAGGTTAGCGTTTTGGCTAGATGATTAATTTAAATAATGCAAACTTCCAAGTTCTCAACCTATCATGAGGCTCAGAGTTTGCTCTATGCCCTGGAAACAGATGGCATTTTAAAGCCCTCGATTGTGCATAAGTTCCCAGAAAGTGGGGTGTGGCTGGGGCCGCCTGCAAAGTCAGGTGCTGGGTCCGAGCCGCTGCCCCTGGGACCTGAGCTGCTGGCTGTGAGGAGGGTTTATCTCCTTGCTCCCTTCCCCCTGAGGGTGCAACCCCCTCTTGGGTGGAAGGTTCGTTGCTTCTCGCCGCTCTGGCCACCAGGGTGGATGGTTGAGACCCGTTTGCACACTTCTAGGAGCTTGGAGAAGAGGGTAAGTCTGTTAATATGGTTCCTCAGGGGAGCTGGGCTCGGAGGGGAAGGGAAGCTGTTCATTTTACTCCATACATATTTGCATATTGCACATTCTATTTGTAATTTTGTGATATAAAAAGAAATAACAAGGAATTACTTCCCATGCCTCTTCACCCAAATTGCTTCCCCTGACGGCCCTAGAGGGCGAACTTGGCCTCTGTCATGTCACTGTGTCTGTAAAGCCCCTTGAATGACCCTCCTCACACTTGCAGCGAGATAATCAGATGCTGTTCGCGGTCTGCGACGGACTGGTGTGGCCCTTCTTCAGGCCTCTCCCTGAAGCCATCCCATCTGTCCTTAATGAGACAGAAACACATCAGACTCCACATTCACCCCACCTGAGATGACAAGGATTTAGACCTGGCTTAGGTCAAACCACATCCTCTACAGAAACAATCCCATAGACAGAAAAATGCAAGCAAGTCTTCCTGGAGGACAGCAGAGTATAGGGAAAGGATGGGAGAGCTGTCCGATAGCACTGGTTCTCCACGTGTGGTCCACAGACCCCGGGGCATCCCACAGACATGTTCAGAGGTCCTCGTGCTCAGAATATCTTCATAACAATGCTAAGATGTTATGTTGATTTCCTGTGACTGCCACACACACACCACAGCCTGGATGGCTGAAAACAACAGACATTTATTCTCTCACAGTCTGGAGGTCAAAAGTTTGAGATCAATGTATTGGCTGGGTGACTCCTTCTGAAGGCCCGGAGGGAGAGTCTGTTCCAGGCCTCTCTCCGGCTTCCAGCCGGTGGTTCCTGGTAATCCTTGGTGTTCCTTGATATATAGATGCATCACCCCAATCTCTGCCTCCGTCTTCGCATGGTGTCTCCCCGTGTATCTGTGTGTCTAGAACTCCCTCTCCTTATAAAGACACTAGTCTTTGGATTTGGGACTCAACTACAAAGACCTGATGTCCAAATAAGGTCGCATCCACAGGTTCCAGAAACATAGGACTTTGGGGGGATACTATTCACCCAGCATAGACCTTATTTGCTTTTTTCTTTGTCCTGACATCTGCACTGATCGAGTAAGTCAATGGTGGGTTAAGTCATGGTGGGTCAAGCCATAGTTGGTCGAATCATGGTGGGTTGAGTCAATGGTGTGTTAAGTCAGTGGTGGTTCAAGGCAATGGTGAGTCAAGTCATGGTGGGTCAAGTCATGGTGGGTTGTATCAATGGTGGGTCAAGTCCATGGTGAGTCAGGTCAATGATGGATCAAGTCATGGGGGTGGGAGTTAACCATTGTGGATAAGGCCACAGATGTCTTAGCAGGGACATCAAACTTTACTGGAGGGTATGGTCCTCTCCACCTCCTTGCACTCACAGTGACAAAGTGTCACCTCCACGTAAGATTGTCCCTGATGAATGCAACAACTGTCAATTGTGTTGAGTCTTGACCAAGGACTGCCTCTTCCTAATAATCCATGAAATGGAATGGGACACGTGAAGTGCGGCGTCGCCTCGAGGATGAGCGACTGAATCGTGAGCTGGCCTCTTTTCCTCAAGGAACACCATTTTCACTAGAAAAAACCCAACTATCAAACTATGGATGGTTGAGCATTTTCTGGAAACCAAATGAAGTCAGCCTATCACTTCAAGGAGAACAGTGAACAGTGCTTGTTTTCCATTAAAAATCTGAACTTTCCAACGAATACGAGGATTTTGGAAAACTCGTATCAGCCACGGGGAGCTTGGCAGTTCCCCAATACGTACAGACTTTTCTGATGAGAGCAATGATGACATTAAAGAATATGACTGGGCTTCCCTGGTGGCGCAGTGGTTGAGAGTCCGCCTGCCAATGCAGGGGACACGGGTTCGTGCCCCGGTCCGGGAAGATCCCACATGCCGCGAAGCGGCTAGGCCCGTGAGCCATGGCCGCTGAGCCTGCGCGTCCGGAGCCTGTGCTCCGCAACGGGAGAGGCCACAACAGTGAGAGGCCCGCGTAACGCAAAAAAAAAAAAAAAAAAAAGAATATGACTTATTTGTATTGTAAAATGAACTATGTTGACGTATGAAGATCTGTTCAGCTAAATGCACCAAAAATTTGCCAATGACCAATGCAGGTTGGTACAAAATTATGCCCGGGTAAAAGGTCCATTCAAAGTACAAGTGTGACCAATGGATTTTAATGTAACAGAATACAAAGTTTATTGATATGGCTTCAGATTTTATTTTGTGACTAGGCTTCGGGAAACTATAATTTGTTGAGTTTTGGTATAATATCAAAGAAGAAGAGTCCACATTATCTGGAAATACTATTAAAATACACCTTTGTTTTCCAACTACATATCTTTTTGGGGTTTGATTTTCTTTGTCTATTTCAACCCAAACAGCACATCACAACAGGTCGAATGCAGACCCCTACATGAGAATTCAGCTGTCTTCTGTTAAGCCAGACATTAAAGTGATTTCAAAAATGTACAATGATGCCACTCTTTTCACTATATATCTTGAAAAGCCATTTTTTAATAAAAATATGGTATTTATGTTAATATGTAATAGATTTGTTTTTCTTTTAAAAGAAATTAATAAATATTTGTAAGTGATCAGTCTTAATTTCCACTATGGTAACTAGCAACAGACATAACCCACGAAAAACCAAAGATCTTTGGGGTCCTTATTTATGACTAAACGTTCCGAGGCCAAAAGTATCCAAGAACTGCTGCTCTGAGGACCTGCTCGTCCTCTTCAGGGGCTTTGGTTTCGTTCACCTGAGAATAATGGCCTTTCTCTCTTACCTAGATGAGTTCACACCTATAAAGTGCTAGAGGAGGACCAGCCCACAGTGAGCACAGCACAGAGTGCGTCAAACAGGAAAACAGACACTTTCTAAAACTGAGCAGCGACAGCTTGGCATGCCCTGCTTTCCTCACAACAGGAATGCTGATCCCACCCTCTGAGCTCAGGGTGATGATGGGGTTTCACTGTGTTCAGTAGGAAATGCCTTTGTGCTCCATGAAGTTCTTAAAAATCGACCCAGGAGGCACGCAGATAACGTGGCACGTGTGCAGACCCGAGGGGGCTGGTGTGTTTCGTGATTCTCACACAGGCTCACATCTTCAATCAAACGCAGTCTGCTAAGTTTTCAGACATTCTTACTAAGGTGCTTAATTGGTTAATCATTAGCAGTGCATTGACTTATTTAATGTAAATGTTATTGTAATAAAAGTTACGATGTTTTCCCCAAAAACATTTTAGCTGTGCTTTTATGTGTCCGGTGCAAGGTTCTGAGTTATTCTGCTTCCTGTCAGACACTACATTTATCGTGGCTGATATTTGCCTTCATATGGTAACACCTATTTGGAATTTAATGTCAGAAGACCAGTTCAAGTGCAGATGAGGACTAACAAGCATACGCTTCCACACAGGGCAGTGTCACCACCCTCGGCTTTCCGGCTCTGTGTGCTGTTGCCATGTTCCTTCCTCATACTGAGAAGTCTCTGGCCCCGCTGGGGTGCTAACTGAGCCAGCGTCTTCTGAGGGAAGGGAACTGGTGTATCGGTTATCAATTCCCTCCATGATGCTGCATAACAAACACTCCCAAACTCAGAGGTTTGGAGCAATGAACATCTATTTGTTGATTAGTGTTTGGGCCCTGACGGGCTGGGCTCAGTGGGCAATCCTCCTGCTCTGGCTGAGTCTGGGGTGCCCAGCTGGCTGTAGGTTAACCTAGTGTGGTCTCTTGAGGGGACTGGGCACCGCAGCCCTGCACTCATGCTCTGGACATTATCCCGCCTGCATCCATCTCTGCTCCTTTCCTGATTAAAGTTTTCCCATATCAGCAGGCTGGCCAGACCGTTGGCAGGAGGAGGGAAGGATGACCTCAACACTTTATTCCAAGGTGGTGTCCCAGTGATACACCCAGCCCACCCAAGTATTCAGAGGGAGCCTTTCTCCCACCCGGCGGACTCAGGAGACAGAGAGGAGCCCAGCCTCACCCACCACCCTGGGCCCATCTGGGAGACGCTGGAGCTGGGGAGGAGGAAGGGATTGGGGAAAACATTTGCTTCTCCCTCTGCGCCCTCCAGTAGGAGAGGCCCCCTGGGAGGCCCCACCATGGCTGATGTAGGACGGGGGAGGGCGGACAGGCCGGGGGAGCTGGCGGGGGGCCTGGCCTCCTGGCCTTCAACTGAGGGCACATAATTGAGCAGACTGGCTCCTCCAGCCCAGGATGCCGGCCTGGGGATGGGTGTGGGCTGGGCCTCCCCCCAGGCAGCGTGAGGGACCCAGGCGGCAGCTGGGGGCCTCCCACTCCCGCTCACCTCCTTCTTCCGCCCCTCCCACCATGCCTGGGGGATTCAGAACCCAGTCCCCTCTCTCCGAGTGCAGACCACCTTCTAAAGTGTGTGGCCCTGAGCCAAGCAGATGGGGGGCTGGTCTTACACGTGTGCAGGTTCCCTGCGGCCCCCAGGGAGTCTCAGCCCCAGGAGGCTGGCCCTGTGGGATGGCCACTCGTGCTCATACCTCCAGGGCCACCTGCTCTCCTTCTCCCTTTCCCTTGTACCTTAGAAACAGTGAACTTTCCGGGAATCATTGTGCCAACTCAGGGCTCCTGGACTTCTGCTCTCCACCTCCCTGGGTAGTTCTGTCCGCTAATGTTGGCGCTGACGGCCTCTTTGGGGCGGGCGATGAGGCTTTTGCTTCCATCACGCTCAGTCTCTCCCCCGACAGGCGGGAGGCGCCTTACTAGCATCGCGGGGCTTGCGGGCGCTCCTGTTGAGTTAGTTTTATTTCTCTCTGCTCACACGTCTGCGTCCTCAGAGCGACTGATGGCAGCTCCGTTAATAAGTGGAGCTTGTTCTGGGGTCAGAATGGCCCCCACGTGCCCTGGGGGTGGCCCGCCCCATGAGTGGGCTGACTCGGGAAGTCTGTTTCCTGTGTCAGTTGTGGGCCTGACTGAATGAGACATTCGTGTGTATCATCTGAAAGAGCAGATGCGGCCGAACTGTGAGCGGGCGATTTCAGTGACTTCACGCGAGACCCACATGGAAGTGGTTTCCTGGGATAAAACTCACTCCGAGTCCGGCCGAAACTTCCAGAAATGCATCTCCCCTAATGCCGCTACGGCGGGGGGGGGGCCTCCCTGCTCCCCAGGGGATGGGGGGAAGGGGTCCCAAGCAGGGTCGGAGGCAAGCAGGCGTGGACCAGGGAGAACACTGTGGGCTCGGCCACACTAACACAGCAGCAGCAAGTGGTTCTGGAAAGGGGTCAGAGGTGAGAGCCTCTCGGGGGCCTGCCCACCTGATCCCCTGATCCCCCGACACCCCCTGGCCCCGAGCTCCCCAGGCCCTTGGTCTGTGCCTTCCCTTTCCTTTCCCTCTGCCTGGAGGGGCCCCTCGGCCTCCCGCTGTGCCTCTCTCAGGACACCCCCCGAGGGGTGACCTCGGGGTACTGGGGAAACACCTTGACAGGTGAGACAGGGCTGGCGGACCCTCACAGGCCTTTGCCCCCCGGCTCGGTTCCACTTCTGATGGAGGAGACGCGCCCCGTCGTGGGCCTGTGGTCGGCACCCTCTCAGCCGTGTGGACCTTCCCTGCGGCCTGGCTGCCGGCCCTGTGCCCGCCCTGACCGCGGCTGTGGGGACTGACCACCCCTCCCTCTGTCCTGACCCTTGGGCCCTGGGTCTCCCGGCCTCAGGGTCACCTCCTCCTAAGGGCAGTTTCTCCATCAGAGCCGGGCAGGGGAGGACCTGCCGTCGGGCGGGCCCCTGCCTGGTTCCCACTGCTCACCTGAGCATGAGCAAAGCTTCCTGGGGCCCTTCAGAGGAGCCCTGGCAGGAGGCAGGTTGAAATACCCACCCCTCGCCCGGCCCCGTTCCAGAGCTCTCTCGAGCCCCGGCCCGGTGCTGCCTTGTGAGCGGGACCCCTTTGGGGAATTTCACCTGACATTTTAGACATCGCGGGGCGGCTGAGATCCAGCCAGACGTCCAGAGGGGGACCTCGTGCTGATTTCTCTTCGTCACTGGCAAGGCACCTGAGCCTCTGAGGGTGAGGGCCTCTGTGTTTCTACCACACCAGCTAGTTTGTCACCAAACTGTGTTGTCACAATCACAAAAATCAGTGATTTCTGTGGAAAGAGAAATATAATCTTCAAAAAGCCATGGCTGCAAAGGCTTAAAATAAATCCCTAAGAGCAAAACAGAAGAGAGCAGAGCTTGGCGGTACCCACTGGTTTGGGGTAAGTAGTCAACCCCGCCGTTCAGATTCACTCTGTTCACACGAGCTTCCCAATCGTCCTGTGAATGGGGAGCCCCTGTCTTCTCACGGAGCTTGTGGGCCGGATGGTGACGGCCAGTGTCATCTGGGTTCCATTGGTCTCAGCTGTGGGCTGAATGGTGCCCCCCAAATTCGTATGTTGGTGTTTTAACCTCCCAGAACCTCAGAATGGGAGTGATCCCTTCCCATTTCCTGCTGTGCAGCACTCGGGAGGGGGGGCGAGCGGGGGGAAGGAGAGATGGCCGCCTGAGGGTGTCCTGGGACCTGGCTGTGAAGTAGCCACAGGCAGGTGGTCCAGTCCCGCGGCCCGGCCGTGAGCACCGTCACCCCGCAGTCCCCCGGGGCAGGCCCCCCTTTCTCGGGGCGCTCATCTTGCCCTGGGGCTTTCCTGGCTCAGCCCTGCAGCCCCTCCCGTCTTCAGCCTCCAGACTTCGCCCTGCGGAGCCAGGCCAAGCCGGCTCGCCCAACCCCCAACACGGCTTCCCACCCAACAAGCGAGAGAAAGGAAGCAGGTGCGGAGCGGCCAGGATGGTCCAGGAGTGCGCGAGCAGGCACCCGGGAGCCCCGGCAAGTGGAGGGAATGACTTGGGGCAGCAGGTGACACACACGGCTTCCGCGTTGTGGCGTCATCCACCGGCTCAGGCCCAGACCCCTGCATCCGGGGTCCCCGGGTCCCCGGGCGACAAACCCCTGCACTGGCCCAGAGCCCCTCCTGGGCCGCCGCCTGCTGCCTGAAGGCCTGGCTTTCCACCTCCGACCCCTGTGTCTCTCTCCACGGCCCACCGCCCGCCCCCAGCCCCGCCACATGGCACAGAGATGCCACGACTCTCACATCCCCCGTAGAGCTCCTCCAGGCAGGTGGCGGGGTTTCCTCCATCCACGCCCAGGTGTCCCGGTTCGTCACTGGAGGGCCTGTCGTGACAGCCCCAGGTCCCAGCCATCAGAGGGAATTAAAAGGAACAGCCGTCCTGATGCGCGGGGCGACGGGCCAGATGCCCGACCGTTACCCACTCGCAGCAGGAAACTCCCAATCAAATTGTAAAGAAAGGTCACATTTGCAATAAGTAAAGAGGAAACAATGGTAATTGGTTCTGGAGCCCGTGAATACCTCTGCGGCCCCTGAGAGGCGAGCTGACGGACTTGAAACCTTCTTTGTTCAGGTAATTAAAAATGAGGTTTCATTATATCATTAGAAGTGAGGGCATGCTAGCTCTTTTCTCAGGTACTAGAATGTTGTCAAAGGGAGAACGTGAGCCCCCCAGGCACGGCCGTTGGTGTGTGAACAACGGATTCCCGGTTCCCCGGCCCTCCTGGGTGGGATGGAGGCTGGTCGGGGTCTGTGCGGAGTTGCGGGGAGTGGGACCACGGTGGGGTCTGGGGAGGAGGTGGCAGACTGCGATCCTACACAAGTCCCGAGCTGCCTCTTTTCCAACCTGATAGATGATAAGGCAAGTGGAGGAGAGATCAGGAGGTCCTTCCCTGCTGAGGGTGGCCGAGGCCGCAGCACGGGCGGAGTGCAGAGTAGAGGCGTGAGCGGTCCGCTCAGGGACCAGGGTGCTGGCCTCGCCGCATCCCCAGGGTTTGGAGGTGATGACACATGCTCCCCACCCCCATGGCGATCCCCCAGGAGCTCAAATGAAAACCTCCTATTGGGAAATCTCACCGTTTATATAAACCGAGGTGAAATGTCACTTGTCATGCCTGTTTTATGAGTCGTGTTTTCTTGTGTGATTTTTCCTTTTACTGTATTTCAATCCCAACTACGAGATACTGGTAGGCACTCTCTTCAAACCTGGAGGGGCGGCTTCGTGGAGGACAAGTGGAATTTCAGCCGAGTTTTAATTGATGTTCAGGGTTTAGCATCGCTTTAATGTTCCCACAATCGTAACTGGATACTGCGTAAGGGCCGGGTGGGAGGTGGCCCCTTTGTGCCTTAACCAGGCCCTGCCTGTGTCCTGACTGCCCGGAGTGGCTCTCCCTCGTGAATCCCCCCACAAAGGACCGGGTGCCTATAAACCCAATTGTCATCTTTCGATGAAATATTTTCTGTGGCTTAAAAGAAGGAGAAAAATTATAATATTCCAGATCTTTATTTCTTAAAGCACATTTTCTTGGTAAACATAATTCTCCATGAGACCCGTTTAGTTTGTAAATATAACAGTCAGTTTCCACCTGGATTTTAGGATTAAAAAGATACTGCAGTAGATATTTGTTTTGACCTTAACAAAAATACTTATTAACTAAATGCCAATTTTATGTTAAAATAAAATTCCGTGCCAGAGCAACTGTGGTTATTTCCTTGTGTATTTCCCTTCATAATTCGGATTCCCAGCATTCCATCTTATTTTTTTTTTTTTTTTTTTTTTTTTTTGCTGTACGTGGGCCTCTCACTGTTGTGGCCTCTCCCGTTGCGGAGCACAGGCTCCGGACGCACAGGCCCAGCGGCCATGGCTCACGGGCCCAGCCGCTCTGCGGCATGTGGGATCTTCCCGGACCGGGGCACGAACCCGTGTCCCCTGCATCGGCAGGTGGACTCTCAACCACTGCGCCACCAGGGAAGCCCTCCATCTTATTTTTAACCAAATAGAAGAAACACTGTATTGAAAACTTTCTCCTGTTATTTGCAATTTGTTTTCTTCAACCTGTCGGTGAAATTAGCTGTAAAGTTTTAAGAAGGTAGCAAATTCTGCAAACAGCTACGTTATTTTGATCGTTAAAACCCCACACCAATGAATCATAATTTTCCAGTTATTTCCATAACTGCCTTAGAGAGATTATAAGATTCACTGAACCACAGACTCTGCACTAACAATACTGATTTGTCTTGGGTCAAAGGTGCTCTATGAACTTTGATAGCTGTGTGGGGCGGAGCTGGGATGTAGGGGCAGAGGCCTGAATACCCACTTTCCTGACCCTAAAAACAAGCAACCGGCAGAAGCCCTCCCGTTTCCAGTCCCAGACGCTCAGCACCGATGAAGGTGTCCGGTGATTCCCCAGGGGCTGTTTCTGAGCAGCAGGGGACCAGATCCAGAAGCCGTTCTGGAGGCATCAACTCGGGCCCCCAGGGAGGCTCCGCCCAGCTCCACCTCCGCAAGCAGGATGCAGGCGTGATGGGAGCTGTCACCTGCCCTGCAGCTCAACCTCAAAGCCTGAGAGAAACGGAAGCTGCACGAAGATCACACCTGGCTCAGCTAGACAAAGCTTAACTTGTCCTGTAACGATCATTTGCAAAGAAGGGAAAACACAGGTGTATTTTTCTATGCTCGCAAATACCACATGGAATTCCAAGTAATTAAATTCTTAGGGGCCCCCATTTAGAGGCCCAGAGCCTAGGGGTGCCCATCCTGATGGAGAGGGTCCACGCTTCCTACTGAAGCCGAGGGGCCAGCCGGGGCGGCCGGCTGCCTGGCGACGGCTCTGGGCCTGGCCTCCGTGGTGACGGCCCCCCTCGCCTGGGCCATCGCTGCCACATAACTCACCCTCCACTCGAACACGGCCACGTCAGGGCTTTGCCCCCCGACCCGTGACCCCCTTTGCCGCGGAGACACTGGAGCCAAGGTCGCAGGGGCCCAGCAGAGCAAGGCGTCTGGTTGCGCTCCCAGCCTATGGGATCCCTGCCTGGGGTGGCTCTGAGCCCTGCAAGGAAGGGATGGCCTTTCAATTCACCCAGCGAAGCCAGATGGGCAGGCTGCCCCCTTGGGGCCTGGCACGCACAGGCCTGGAGACAGGAGGCAGCCGTCTCCTCTCCCCACTTGGACTCGCTTCCCAGGGACACCCTTCTGGGGACTGGTGCTGGGCAGGCTGGAAAGAGCGGGGGAGGGGAGGGAGGGGACGGAGGCCCGTGGCAGCCCGGTGCCCAGGTGGCCCCAGGCCTCTGCATTCTGACACCTGGTCTCTGTCTCCAGCTCCTGGCTGTCCCCAGCGCACACTCGGGGGTCCTGGCGGGACAGCCTGAGCCCTGCTTCTGACCCCCATTCCCCGGACCTGGCCAGGGGCTTGCCCACTGCCCCATGGGAACTGGTCCACAGCTGCACAGTCGCTCCCGTTTCTGCAGGGGGATCCAACAGCCCATAGTCTTAAGGGTTTCCGCAACAAGTACATTTAACCCATTTTAATTTGGAAAACATCCCTTTTAAACCAATCTTGAATTTAGAAGTACAGGTGAAAGGACGTCTCAAGGGACAGCCACACTACTCAGCCAGTTACGCCATGTGTACATATTTTCAAAAACTTACTTAAGATCAACCAACACTGGAACTCCATTATTTCTAAGGAAAATCCAACAGGTAGAGTATGATATAAAAAAATTAATCTGCCTTCCTTACAAGTATTATAGTAATCATTTCAATGGGAAATAATCTTTGTGTTAATAAGACTCAGCTTTTCCTATATGAGAATCAAGTCAGGGGCTTCCCTGGTGGCACAGTGGTTGGGAGTCCGCCTGCCGATGCAGGGGACGCGGGTTCGTGTCTCGGTCCGGGAAGATCCCACATGCCGCGGAGCGGCTGGGCCCGTGAGCCATGGCCGCAGAGCCTGCGCGTCCGGAGCCTGTGCTCCGCAACGGGAGAGGCCACAACAGGGAGAGGCCCGCGTACTGCAAAAAAAAAAAAAAAAAAAAAAGAGAATCAAGTTAATTTGCTACTTATATGAGAATAATGCCGAGTCCTAATAGAAAGCACATAATAACCATAACACAGTCTTACACTTGCACTGTGCTTTGCAACCTCCAAAGCCTGGCGTGAACTGTGGACGCTGCTGACCCAACCACACCTTGCTGGGCAGGTTTCCCTGTGCTGCAGCCACAGAATTTCCGTTTTGAGCCAGTTGTTGTCACTCACAAGTTTTAAAGAAAATCCCCATCTATTTTTAATATCAGGGAAATTATTTTTATTCTCCTGTGAATCCAAAAGCCTGTTAAAATCAGTTCTTATCATTCAGGTTCTTGTTGTTTTCAGCTGGGGGTACTTCGGGACAGGCAACAGAGAGCGTTTTCATGGGGAGAGCAGATCTGGGGCCTGAAACATAACAGAACAAATGCAAACACTCCAGGGAGGCGAGAAGGCCCAGAAGCTGGGTCCTGGCGGCCCGCCGGGGGTGGGAGTGGGCAGGCGGGCCAGCGTCCCTCTCACAAGGGAGCTGACAAAGTCCTGCTGTAAGTTTTTGAAACCAAATTCATTTGAATCTAAACTGGGTTTCCTGTTATCCATCCCGTGGTCCTTGGAATCACACTTTGTTGATGATCCAGTGCGTTGTTTCCTGTGATGCTGGCGGAACTCCCAGGCCCCAAGCAAACCCGCCCGACGCCTTTTGTAAAGCGTGGGTCGGATGTCTGTGCGTCTGGTTGGGTTTGGTGTCCAAGTCTGTCCCTCGGAGCCCGTCTTGGCGTGCCGTCCTGAGGATGGCTTTAGAACCCACCTTGGATTTTCCTCTCCAAGTGGGGCCTTCCTGTCTGGTGCATAAGAAGTGTTTCGGATGGTGGCCTAAATAATGTCTCAGATGGAGAGGCCGTGGTCTGGTCTATTGTAGCAACTGAAGCGAGGGGGTGCCGGTCGGTGCCCATCTCACAGGCACTAAGCCCCGTCTTCACGGAACCACTCAGCCAACCTTCAGAGATGTCGCAAGGTTTCTATTGGGCCCAGTGGCCATGATTACAGAACCAGTTTTCCGGTGCGTGATTTATTTTTAAAGGCGGTGGTGCTCTCCGGCGTCTAATTAGTAGAGAATCTCATTCTCCCCATTTTCAAACGAAATAGATTTTGAAGATTTTTGCTCACCTGGGGATTTGGATCAGAAAAATTCTGTGGCTTATAAAGTCATTTGTTCTTCTGTTGCGATTGTATTCACAGTGGAAGGGTGACGGAAAGGTCAGCTATAACTCTGCCGTTGCGTTTTAGCTTCAAAAAAAATGTAATATTGATCGATAAGAAAATGGAAAAGCACGACTATTAGCGCCTGGCTTGATCTTTTCTGACCTTTACCCGCCACGTGGGTTTTACCCTGAAATGTTATGTCTCCCGTTCAAAAGGTTTGTCCTGCTTAGTCTCCTATTTAGTTAACACACGGTCCTGTCCGCTCCCTCTAATGTTGCAACATTTCCTTGTGGAACCGTGTCCTTGTTCCATGTTTTCTCTGTCACCGAGACCGGCTCTGATGGCAACTGGTTTGCTAGGAGCCCCCAAAGAATCACATCAGGGGACACTTAATACCTCTGTCATCTTGCAGGCTCTGGAGCAAATCGCTGTTTGAGACAGGAAAGCCCTGCGTGCATGAGTGTCCAGTCGGTCGGGAGGCCGCCGCATGTGCCGGGGACGCGGCCCTCGTGGGAGAGCTGGGCAGGTGTTGCAGGAGCACGGTTCCCAGCGGAAAGCGGCCATCAGGACAGGTCCACGCAGAGACCGCGCTGCCCTGTGCAGAGATGTGGACTCTTGTGCCACCGCAGGCTCAGAAGGCACTGAGCAGCCCCGAAAGGGCTCCTGCAGTGACGCCTGGGGACCCTCCCCGGGTCGGGGGTGTAGACAGTGGGGTGCAGAGAGGAGGTGGGCTGAGCTCAGGGTGTCAGGCTGATCAGGGCTTTGGGCAAGTTGGTGGGGGCCTGCCCTGGGCTGAACGGTGGCCCCCAATGTCAAATCCTCCTGGAGCCTGTGACTGTGACCTTGTTTGGAAATGGGGTGTGTGCAGATGTCATCAAGTTAAGATGAGGCCATGGTGGACGAGGCTCAGCCCTGAAGCCAACGGGACTGGTCCTTATAAGAAGAAAATCTGGGCACAGACACACAGGGAGAAGCCACGTGAGGACAGAGGCAGAGCCTGGAGGGAGGAGGCCCCAGGGAAGCGGAGCTGTGGAGAGAGGCCTGGGTGGGACGCACCCTCACAGCCTCGGGGGAGCCGACCCTGCCGGCGCCTTGACCTCCCACTTCTGGACTTTGCCCAGAACTGGGAGAAAACACGTTTCTGTTGATTTAAGCCACCTGTTTGTGGAAACTAATACAGAGTCCCGGGACCAGAGGGGTCAGCCGGCTGCCTCCCTGGTCATGGGGGGAGAGGCAACCCGCCCCTCCCCTCCCTTCCCCACAGCCCTTCCACGGAGGTCAAAGTCACCTGCAGGAGCTGAGAGTCACAGGTGACCAGTCACCGGGTGGGGCCCGTGCTCCAGACCCCACTGCCTGCAGCCCCAGGGGCCCGTCTCAGGGGTCCTGCACAGGGGAGCCCCCGCCGGGGGTGCAGAGCAGGAGGGGGCAGATGTCCCCCACCTCCTCTCTGCTGGGGGACACCACCCACGTTTGCCACTTCCAGGGAATCCCCTGGTGCTCCTGGTAAGATCCTGCAGGTCGAGGAGCCGGGGAACGAGTGTGCCTCAGTGTGACTCGGTGGTGCCCGGGATCTGTGGACGGGAGTGGGCGTGGCCTCTGCTCACCCGCTGTCTCTGCTCTCCTGGGGGCAGCTCTCTGTGCTCTGGCCCTTCTCAGGGGACAGCGGGGCAGGAAGGGCCAAGATAAGGCCTCTCGGGGGGTTATCTGCTGACCCCTGGAGAGGCTGAGAGGGGAGTGTTGTCATCCGGGGGCACGGAGGGGGGGCGCCTGGGTCGGAGGCAGGGCCCCGCGAAGACAGCGCTGGGCCTGACCCGCTGTCAGCGCCGCCGCAGCCCAGACTTGCCTGCCTGCCTTGCACGAGCACCTGCGTGAGTGAGCCCTGACGGAGCCGCCAGGGGACGGGAGGGGGACTTGCTGTGGCTGGAGAAGCCCCCCCAGCTGGGGCCGAAGAAGAGATCAGCTGGTGGGGCGACCGCAGGCCAGGCTGTGGACTCCGCGATAGCCTTTCTCCTCGCGTTTCCTGAAATCCGAGTTCTTTCATTTTCCGGAAACGGCAGGAATGTTGGAAGGTGAAGGGCAGCTTCTTTGTTTAAAAAAATAGGCATTTCACTCGACTGTGGCTTCTGCATTCATTTGTATATAAACAGCCTCCTGCATACGAACGGCTTTGAAAGAACCTCCCTGTGTTCAAACCAATCACAGCCCCACCCCCTCCCAGAAGCACCACAGACGGTCTCATCTGATGGGCGCAGGAGAATCGGGAAACAGGTTTTTCTCCCCCAATAATCATTGCTTTCTAATTCCCTGTGATTGATTTAATAGTTGAGAGGATGCTTCGATGCAATTGTACTGCGCTAAGCAGCGCTCTTCTCAGTGGACAAGAATGTCTGTGTATTGACGTGCGCACTTAACAAAGCGTTCAGAGGCTGCGGTAGTGGGTGGGAAGGATGTCTTCCTATCTAAGATTCAAGGTGGTTTCGAAGCACCTAAAATGCATTGTATTTTATTAAGCAACCTACACTGTGGGCCATAGAAAATTCTTGACTACCCCTTAACAATAAAAATGACTCAATGTTACTCGTTGGAATTATAACTGGTTTTCATTTCATTATAAAGGCAACTTGCCAATAGTTTTACAAGGTACATTTTATTATTCATACCTTATACATGTGTTGACAAAGTGAAATAATTTTTCAGGGTGGAAGAGGTGTGATTTACAATCTTTAAAGAGGAGTTTTCTAGATCATAAATTCCATTCTAGCTTAAAAACTTATCAAAATAATAAAAAACCCTGATACCTTAATATCGGGGGAGGGGCGGGGAATGTACTTTTAACCAATATAAATCTATAAACTACATTCTGTAAGCTCTGCTCAGAATTTCGGTGAACTCAGAAATGTGTTTGCTGCTTGTCTGTGAGACCAGTTGAGTCAACCGACCCCCAGAATAATATGGAAACCGCTGCGTTAAGTCCTTTATTCTAGGAACATGAGCGATTTTAAAATGAAAGCTGTGGTTTCTGTTCGGATGTGTGTCAGGCTGGAGGTGTAAACACGTGAGAAAAAGTGCACAGGAACCACAAACAGAATGCACACTGGGTGACGGCCGAGCCTTGGGACACGGGAAGCCAGCTGATTCATGGATCTCAATCTGAAATACTTCGGTTCTATTCTCTGAAGGCTGCACACAGTTCAGTGCCACGTGCTCTGGAAATGGGGTTTTGGTTTTGCCCCTCGTCCCGAGAATCCCTGCTTTTATATTGAGTTCCCACTAGTAAACCAGCCCCCCGGAAAAGGCGTGGAATGTTGGGTGTTTGGGAACTGCCTCAGGTTCCTCCCTGTCGAGTCCCTCCCTCCAGTGCATTTGTCTCTTGTCCATGTTTCTTCTCCGCAAAGAGTGACCCCCTTGGGTTTCAACAGACAGAAGCAGGAAGATTGCCATGTCCTCCCGGGAGATTCAAAGCCGGCTGACGGGTGGTGTTTTTGTTTTGTTTTTTAATTTATTATATTGAAGTATAGTTGATTTACAATGTTCTGTTAGTTTCTGCTGTCCAGCAAAGTGATTCAGTTATACGTATCCATACATTCTTTTTCATATTCTTTTCCACGATGGTTTATCACAGGATATTGAATATAGTTCCTCGTGCTGTAAAGTGGGACCTTGTTGTTTATCCATCCTATATGTAATAGTTTGCATCTAGTAACCCCAAACTCCCACTCCATCCCTCCCTCACCCCTGCTATTCCCCTTGGCAACCACAAGTCTGTTCTCTATGTCTGTGAGTTTGTTTCTGTTTTGTAAATAAGTTCATTTGTATTAATGTTTAGATTGTACATATAAGTGATATCATATGATATTTGTCTTTCTCTGTCTGACTTACTTCACTTAGTATGATGACCTTTAGTTGCATCCATGTTGCTGCAAATGGCATTATTTCATTCTTTTTTATGGCTGAGTAATATTCCATTATATATATGTACCACATCTTCTTTATCCATTCATCTGTCGATGGACACTTAGGTTGTTTCCATGTCTTGGTTATTGTAAATAGTGCTGCTATGAACAATGGGGTGCATATGTCTCTTCGAATTATAGTTTTCTCTGGATATATGCCCGGGAGTGGGATTGCAGGAACATACAGTAGTTCTACTTTTAGTTTTTTGAGGAACCTCCATGCTGTTTTCCATAGTGGCTGCACCAATTTATATTTGAGGGGTGGTGTTCTGAATGTCACGATATGAGTGAGAGATTCTAGCGGGAGACCTGATTGATTTGAGTTTACAGTGGTGGGAGCGGGTGCCCAGAGCTGCCGCGTCATACGCTAACCCTGGTTAGAAGCCTGAGGTGTTACCGGGACCAACAACCTCGTCCGTCACCCACTTGGAGCCGCACATGGAGTCCCATCAATGCCGGTTCTGAACATGTTCTGGAAACACAGACAGCAAGTTATCAGCAGGCACTGCGCCTTCTTGGTTCTGTCTGGTCCACAGCAGAATTCCTTAAAAAGCTGGAGGAAGGCTTTCTCAGCTCAGGAAAGACTAACAAACACGGTAGTCATGATTCCTCGACAAAATGGCATTGCTCTAGCTTATCCGTAATTATCCCACAATATCTCAATCCACTTGGCCCTTTCCATGCTCCCTATATATAAAATCTCTTTTTTCCGACCTGAATTTTTGCAATCATTCCTACTGGAACACATAGCTTTAAGGTGACTTATTAAACCAATACAACCACTTCCGTTAACTTTAAGTGTTAAGGCCTGGAATGCTCCAGCCTGTGATGATGGGGGCCCCTGCGTGGTGTCCAGGGGACGCTGACTCTGGTGGCTGTTTCCTGATGGGGAGCAGAGTGATGGACACCGGGGTGACGGTCACACTGGAGGTTGAAGCCCATCCCCAAGCTTAGCATCTGGGGTCAGCTTTCTCTTCGGACACCATGTGCGAAACATACTAAGTCCCCAGGAAGATGGACCTCAAACCCTCCGATGTTTCCCACGTTCCCTCCCGGGCCTGAGCTGGGGGCCAGTCTGGCCCTCAGTGACCCACACCTGGCTCTTCAGGGCACCGGCATCCTCGGGAAGGCCCTTTCCTGCTGGATTTGGCCAGAGGCGGGACGCTGTCTGTGACTCAGCTCCCGGGGAAAGGACGGCCAGTGTGAGGGGGACTGTGGGGTCCATGGCATTTCCGGACCGGCTGGTCCACTCTCGGGTCTATTGGTTGGACGGTGCGATTCAGAAGAGTCTTGTTTTTCTCAGCGACTCAGAATAAGAAATGACTCAGCTGGACCATCACCGTCACGGCTCATGGGACCAGCCAGGAAAGGGGGCTCCACCCCCTCCACCTGAGGCTGAGCTGCCCCATCCCCCTCTTCACCATCATTTTCTTTCTTTCTTGAATAAACTCTTGGATGCGTTTAACCCGTGTCTCTTCAAGTCCTCATGACGCTGCTGCGGTGGAAAGGCAGACTTTCTGGGCCTGGCCGCCGAGCCAGGGGGCCGTTTCCGGGGCTTTTGACACAGAGGGGCCTGTCCATCTAGGTAGCCTGGGCCCAGGTCCCGATGCTGGGGGTGGAAGAGCCGGCAACTGGGGCTGGACTGAGAGCGGGGTGGGGCCGTGCGCACAGCTTAGGGCGATGGGTCTGAGAGACCCTGTGTGCTGCAGCCCGGGATGGGTGAGGTGCCCAGAAGAGGCCCAACCTTGCGAGGTCTGCAGCTCTTCCTTTGTTTCAGCTGCTGAGTTCCTTACCCCAAAGCTGCCCCTGGTTCCCCACCCGGTGTGCTGTGCTGACCTAGAGCCAGTGGCAGAGGGACGCTGAAGCGGCCCCCAGGATCCGCCCCCGTTCCCATGTGCGTCCCCTCCCCTCAGTGGGAGGGAGCCTGGGACTCGCGGGTAACGCGTAGAATACGGCAACGCTGGCACGTGTGCAGTTCTATGCATGTGATCACATGCTCGTGACTATGCATGACCACACACACAGCTGCATTTCATGACTATCTGCACATGTGTGATCCCATTGTGCAGTGACACTGGTGAGATTTCAGGTGCCTGACCACATGCATGTCATTACAGTGCACAGTCATACACACGATCGCATGTATGTAACTGCACACATGATGACATTGCATAGTAACCTGCACAGGGCTGCGTGCATGTGCTCACACGTCTGTGATGGCATGACACAGGGCTGTGATCCTGTCTTGTGGGGAGACTTTCTCCCTTGCTGGCTGTGAGGAAGTAGTGCAGCAGGGCTGAGGGCTCTGTGCCCGGTCCCCGCAGTGCAGTACAGGCGTATATGCGTGCGCACACACTTGCACACTCACACACACGCTTGTACACACACACATGTACACTCACACATGCACTCCCAGCACTGCTGTGTCTCTCAGCACCCACCTGGCCGAGCTGTGTCTGCAGAGGTCAGGGTGCCCCGTCTGGCAGGCTTGGAGGGCAGGCGTCGAGCCAGTTCCAGAAGACGGCGCTCGAGAGAGCAGAAGGGGCTGGTCTGGGAAGGGTTATGACCAGACAGGAACCGAGGAAAGTACTTTTCACAAATGGCTTTCTGGGGGGTGGGCAAAGGCATGAGCAGCCCTGGGCAGGCATTGGCCACGGTGTCTGGACGCAGAACATCTTTACGGCTGAGTCTCTGGCTCTCTGCTTGTCCTGCTAGACTGTGCGTGTAGGCCTGCAGGCGTGTGAGCACACGCCCTCCAGTGTGTGACTTTGGACACGTGTGCACATGTGTTCCTGTGGGCGCTGGGAGCGTGCATGTACGTGGCGCATGTGCTCTGCGTCACCAGCTGACCAGGTGGCTGATTCTCGGGTCCATTTAGAGGCAGCACTTTACCGCCTTGGACTAAAGGCCAGAGAAGGTTTGAAGCGTGGACACCACGGATGCACTAGAATATTCTGCCGCAGACTTCTCGCCAGCAGACAAGCCCGCCTCTGTGCCCAGCAGGTGTGGTCTGAGGTCGGCAGCCTGGGGCCCCCGAGGTGCCACCGCTGCAGACCTAGCCGGGCAGCTGGGGGCCTCCGGAGAGGAGGGGCTCCAGGCGGCCATGGTGGCGCCCCCGCCGCTTTTGTTTGTGTTCATTTGTTTACTTTTCCTGAATAATCCCTGTGCGCTGCTGCCCTCAAGGGGGCACTTCCGCTCTCAGGCTGGTCCATCCGCGGCTCCAGGCCTCCCTGCCGCCCAGGGACCAGCAGGGCCCACGGTGATGCTCAGTCCTCTGTCACCCTGTCCCCTGCTGCTCTGCGACCCGTGGCTGCCAGACCTTACTTCCCAGGCTGAGATTCCAGGGCAGCCTGGCCTCCAGACTCCTCAAGAGAGGCCCTGCCTCATGGGGGCCCTGCTGCTGAGGGACTGACAGAAGGAATACGCTCTCAACAGTCCCGGGGCACACCTGGCCCTGCCACTCACCGGTCCCCCACACCCAGGTCAGAGCTGCCGCTGCAGGAGGGGTGTGGGGGAGGGGCACCTGGACATGGGGCAAAACCGTCCTCCCCTCTCTCCCCCCATCCCCTCCCCTCTCTCCCCCCATCCCCTCCCCTTGCCCACCCCTCCCCTCTCTCCCCTCCCCTCCCCTCTCCCCCCATCCCCTCCCCTCTCTCCCCTCCCCTCCCCTCTCCCCCCATCCCCTCCCCTCGCCCACCCCCTCCCTTCCCCCTGTCCCCCCCACCCCCGTGGTCTTTTCAGTGGCTCCATCCCAGTGCAGTGAGACAGAGGAGGGTCAAGCACAGCGAGGCAGCCACCTGGTAACACGGCGCAGGTCCAGAGCCAGGGGAGCAGGACACGCCCCTCATGTACCCCGGGCGTGTCTGGTGCATCTCTTCCGCGTGTGGCGCTGGAGGTCCTCTGTGGAGGCGAGTGCTTGGGGTCATCGGGTCCACATGGGCCGTGCACTTTGCTGCTTGTGTGAATCCGGCCTCTCCTGCTGAGGCCCCAGGACAGCCTTCCCTGGCCCCTCGCCCGTGGCCTCTGTGCAGTGGCGAGCGGGGAGGACCAGCCACATCACGAGGAGGCTCGGGTATTTATAGAGACTTGCACGTGGCTCCACCGAGCACACACACACGTGCACACCACCCGCTGTCTGCGGGCCTTTCCTCAGCGCCTTGGTTCTCCTAGACTTTCTGGGGCTCCGTGCGGATGCGACAGGACATGCCCAGGAAGTGCTGTGCGTCTGGACCTGCGTTTCTTTGCTCGGTCACCCCCGGCCTCCGACGTGCCTGCAGTGACAGCTGGAAGGCCGGGGACGTGTCGGCGAGGTAACCTTTCCTCGCCTCTCGCTGTCACATCTGTCCCCTGCCACTGTGGCATTTGGGAGCCCTCCCTGCTGCCACCAGCCCTGCTGCAGACGTGAGCCAGCGGCTGCCAGATGACACACGTCAGCGGCCAGAGCAGGGCCTGACCTCGGAGGCACGCGCTGGGGGGAACCTCGAGCTGGGAGCGGCCCTCAGCAGCCATCTGGCACATTCCAGAGGCTCTGGCGACCCGGGGGGGGGGGGGGTGTCAGGCGCCATGCCGCCCCTTCTGAAGGCCCGCCCTCCCTCCCTCCCACCCTCCCTCCCTCCCTCCCTCCCCAAGCTAGGAGAGCCAGGCCCCAGAGGCTGGAATAGTCATTCACTGCAGCGAGAAGCCTAAGGCCCTCAGCACAGGGATAGGAATGCGAGTCCCCGGTTGGGCTGGCAGGCAGCCTGTCCAGGCCTGCCGGGCTCTCTCCTCCCCACACCTGGCTCAGGTGCCTCTGGGCCTTCTCAGGCCGCTGTGGGACACACCCCACCTCCACCAGCTCCGTGACTGGGAACGGCCTGATGTTCTCCCCCAACGCTGAGCACAGGTGACACTGGGACTTGCGGAGAAGGGGCTACAGGAGGTGCCCCGTCTGCAGGGCCCACCTGGGCCGAGGGCGGCCCACACTAAGTCCTGTGTTTCTTACTGATGTTAAAGGAGCAATAAAAATTCTAACTAATAATGTAAGATAATTTTAAGGTGGCTTCATTACAGGAGGAAGCTGAAGATGGATTCTATCAGGTGACGCTACCTTATTTCTGTTTTCTTATTTGAAAAAAATTGATGGACTCTATTTTTTTGGAGAATATTAGGTTTACAGAAAAGCAGTATTAGGTTTACAGAAAAGATGAACAGGAAGTACAGAGAGTGCCCACGTAGTGCGCCCACCCCCGTTCCTCCTTTCGTGCCACCTGCCCTGGTGTGGTACCGATTGCCATCACTGATGAATCGATGTCGATACGTGACGGTTAATCGGAGTTCACAGCGCGTTCGCTCTTGGTGGTGTACGTTCCACGGGTTTGGACAAACGTATGAAGACGTGTGTCCGCCATCACGTGTCACGCAGAGTGTTGTCACTGCGCCAAAGTCCCCTGTGCTCCCCACGGCAACCGCTGATCCTTTGCTGCCCCTGTGGCTGTGCCTTTTCCAGACGTCCCTGAGTTGCCCTCGTGCAGTGTGGCGCCTGCTCAGATGGGCCTCTTTCACTCAGTAAATGCATTTAAGCTTCCTCCGTGCCTTTTGTTTTTATCTCCTGCCCCTCGGGCTTCCCGTGGGTGGCGCGGGCTCCACCCAGGCCTGCTCGCGGGGAAGGCGCCCATGGCAGGCCCCCCCCTTCCTCTGCGCGGCTCAGGGTGGCTCTTGGCTGGCATGAAGTCTGTCCTGGCTTCCATGTAAAGCTCCCGGTGGCTCGCGGCGTGGCGAGCTGGCGCACTTAGTATCTCTTTAACTCGATCGAGAATAAGCTCCCTCCAGACTCAGGCCGACTAACTCGCCGAGGCCGGGGCACCCCACGTGGCGCCCGCACATGGACACACACGCGATGCCTCCACGTGGACTCCAGGGGCCTCCGGAGGTTAGGACCAGCCTCGCTGCCCCAGAGCCTGGCGGGGAGCAGACCTGGGAAGAGGGATGCTGGCTGGAACAGCTGAGGGGGCTGCATTCATTCGTCCTGTCTCCCTGCCCCCCATGAGGCCAAGGGAGTCCCTTCCTCCTTCCTGGGGTCCCTGTACTGGGGTCTCTGAGGGGCCGGGAGATCCATGTGCAGTTGGGAACCAGAGCAGCTGTGAGCCTGGGTCTGTTTCCTTGTCCCCGCTAACACCCTTCCCCAGGTGAGCGAGAGGCTTGGGGGCGGGGCCTCGGCTGCCGCTGGGGTTCACGCCCACGCCTTCCAGGCTGGTCCACCTCACTCATCTCGCAGGTAAGTGGGCATCCTGAGTGCCCACCACGGCCAGCTAGGCACCTGGGTGAGCTGACCCCTGGGGGCGACCCTTCTCTCTTGTTCTTGGTGGGAGCCGGATGTCTGGGCCCCACACCAGGGCCTGGGCTCCCACGTGGCTGTGGCTTTCGTGGGTCCCATGCCATCGCTGGCTTCAAGTCTGACTCACTGTCTGGCCAGAGAGTGAGATTCAACTCTAGACGGATTCCACCAGCCCCAAGACCCCGGTGGACTGGGGCTCCTGGCCTCAAGAAGCTGGAGCCGCAGGAGAGGAGAGACCACCCAGAGTGATCACCTGCGGGCCCGCACGGGCGTGCTCCTGGCCCGGAGGGCTGGGGTGGTGCCCGGCCTGGGCCGAGAATCAGGACGGTCGGAGGGAGGGGTGTACGAGGGGCCTTGGGGCGGGGAATCTGCTCGTTTTCCGGCCCAGCCTGCAAAGGGGGCCGTTGCCCAGACTCATCATAGTCATCGGGGGAGGCGTCCACTCTCAACCCTCAGCATGTGGACCCCTCCTGCTGGGTGGAGGCGGAAGGAGAAGCCCCGGGTCAGGAGAAGGTGTTTTTCTGGTCCGGGGGACCACGGAGCCTGCAGCGGAGGCCCATCGGGGAGAGCAGCCCTGTCCAGGGCGGTGCTGCAGCTGGAGTGCCTAACGTCCGGTGAAGGAAAGCCAAGAAGGCCCTTCCCAACTCTGCCACCATGGAAGGCTGAGCCGGGAAGCCTGGGCAACGTGGGGACGCAAGCACTGCGTGACAGCAGTGTCGCAGGGGTGCACTGGCCTGGGCTGGGAGCCCGGCTGTGTAGCGGTCAGGTTTGCTGCCTGACAGACTTCTCTAAATCTCAAAGAGCAATTCCCCTCACCTTCCACCTGCGCCGAGGGCTGGCTGCTGCATTTCTCATCCTGGGCCGCACCTGGGACATGCCTTCCTCGTGGTGGAGAACAGAAACCAGCGATGGCCCACACCCCGTTGGCCAAGGCGGGGTGTGGTGGAGCTCGCGTCTGAGGGGCGGGGGCTCGTGTTCTCCCACGGGTGACATGGCAGGTCACAGGGAATACAGGCTTCTTCCAGGAGGGGGACGGAGCAGTGGGCGGCTCTCCAGTCCGCGGTCACGGCGCTCCCTGAGATCCAGTACGGGGCCCCGCGCGTCACTAGGAGAGCAGTGCCTGTGGCGCGGCTCTCGCATCATCCGTGGGGCAGTGTTGGCCACGTAAGGCAGCATCTGCATGGGGTGAGGGCCGCTTACGCCACATTCTCTTTATCAAACAATGAGACTTAATGTGGACTGGATGTCGCACTCGCGGCTAGATCGAATACTGAACCTTGTTTACAGGTACTTGCGTGTGACTACCACGGCGAGTTTAAACAGACTGATTAAAAGAAGTACCTGGTGTCCGTTCGGTTTAGTCCAATAGTTTAAGTTCAATTATGGGCCGTATTTGGATTTCAGAGCTCGGTGGCAGCAACGTGGGGCTGTCCCGTGGCCTCTAGATGCGGGAGGCCTGTGGTCAGCCCCCGGGGCCTTCCCGCCCGCTGCGGGGGCGAGGCTGCAGGCCTGGACACAGAGAGCACACCCGCTGCGGTGGTCCACCCTGAGGCAGGCGCTGCTCGGACCTGGCCCATCGGGTCTGCCCCAGACACCCTTGCTGGGCACATTCTGGTCCCACCAAGATGCAGATGGTCAGAAGCCTCCACTGCAAAGAGCAGTTGGGGGAAAGCGAACCTCTGGGGCGATGGTGCTGTCCCGGTCGCCCTCCCGGGTGTGGTGGACGCTTTCTAGACTGAGGGGCAGCCCCACGGGCCCCGTTAAAGTCCCTCCCGGACGGGCTGAGCTGTCTTCCTTTCTCCTCCTGGAAGAAGATTCCCAAGTCTTAGGAAGCGGCCTCAGGGAGGGCTGATACCCTCTGAGGGCCGCAGGGCCCGCGGGACAAGCTGACCGGCGGTGGGGCCTGTGCTGGGGCTCCGGCAACTCTGCGGGGACAGGCCGGCCTGAGGGAGGCAGCAGCCACGCGCGTGCATCTTGTCCCCAGGTGGGCACTCGGGGCGTCCGCTGGGATGCGAGTGGCCCCGTGGACAGACCTCCCCACAGCCTGTGAGCCTGTGGTTCTAACTCCCTGTCCCGGGCGGCATTTCCCTCATCTAATTAGTGTCTGCCGAGGCTCCCGAGTTCACCCTTTGGCGCCGCTTCCCCTCGTTCCAGGATTTCCTGTCGGTTTCCTCCACCCCTGGTCATTCTCTCCCGTGAAGCTGGCCCGGGGTGGGGGTGTCCTGGGAGGTGAAGGAGCCGGGGGCTGCGTGACGCTGTGAGGATGAACACTTTGTCTGCACCCAGGATGTTGTGGTCCCGCCCGGGTTGGAAGAAGAATTTCCAGACACAGAGTATTTTAGATGAGAGTGAGTTTATTGAGAACGAAGAGCAGAGTTAGTTAGCGAGGGGCGCTGCACATCCAGCAGGCCGACTTCCTGAGAGACCAGGGAGAGCTGACCCCCTTTGCTGGCTAGTAGGCAACGTTTATAGCCTCAAGACAGAAGATTCCTGCTGGCAGGATGGCGCTAGGGGATTGGTCAGGATGCTACAAGGTTGTTACATGGTGAACATTTACCTAATATGGAGTGCCCTCCATAGAGGACTCCACACAGGAGACGGCTTCAGAAGAGGCAAAGGGGAGGCGGAGGGGTGGGCAGCCCCGTTCTCCCCCCAGAACACGCCGGTGACCAGCCCCGGAGGAGCCGCTCAAGCGTTGGGGGGGTCCTTCCCTCCAAGGCTGTGGGCCGGGCTCGTCCTCGCTAGGGAGCCTGAGGCCGGCCACCTCCCCTCTGCGTGCCCCCAGTCCTGCAAAGCTCTCTCGTGGAGCCCTCAGGGCAGCTGTGTCAGGTCAGGTCTGGGTGGTCCTGTGCCCGGCCCCCTGGGCCCCGGGGGGTGAGGCCGCGTGCCGCCCGCCTTTCTGCAAATGCTTCCTGCTGGGCCCGCCACTCAGACTTCCAGCCAGCCTGTAGCGAGACGGCACTGATGATTACCGCAGAGCAGATACGTGGTCATTTCACTTTGCAGATTATACGTAATTGTGCTTGGACTGTGTCAACTTCAGGTTTAACTGGTGTGTAGGCTGCGAGGCGTGCAGTTCGGCACGTGACATTTATTTATGCAATAAAATTTGCCATAACTGAGAGAGCAAAAATAAAGGGGAAAATAATATGTTTCACACCATAACTACATAACGAAGCTCAAATTAGAAATATTGCTTGGTCCACAAACTTCCTCTAGACCGGGAAAAGTGGAAAGCAAACCAGCGTCGTAGTTCCTGGATTCTTAGGACAGAGTTCTGAGGCTCAGCGCCGTGGACGCGGGGCTATTCTTGAAACAGAGCCCTCCGTAACGATGGGCCGCTAAGAACCGGACTGCACCGACGTGAGGGACAGGCTCAGGAGAGACGAAAAACTGGAACCGAGGAGATAGCTTACTTTCTTCTTACATCAAAATGAATCTTGTGAAACAGCGCATTGGATAGAAAGGCTTCTTACTCAGAAAGGCAGAAAAAAGACAAATTACTGCGCTGTGGCTCCGTGTTTATCTAAAGGTGTGTCATTAAGCCGGAATTCTGATGATTATCTGCAAACTAAGTGCTAAACAGCGGAGGTCTGCCTCCCGTGTCACATTTCCAAGGCGGAGAAGCGGGAGATTTCACTTGTCACCTGCAGGGTCCTTTAAAGCATCCCCCGACGCCCACCCAGGCCGTGGCTCTGTGGACTCCAGACGCAGGAATAAGAGGGGAGCACGGGGGCTGGGGGCACCTCGGAGCCCCCCACGGCCCTCGGGTGCCGTCCCGCAGGCGGTCACCCACACAGTCCTTGTGGGCTCCCCGCGCTGCTGGTCCGACCGCCCCTCGGGGCTGTGGCTGCCGCTCTGGGTGCCGAGCTCAGGACAGCAGTGCCCCAGGCCCTGGGATGGGTAGGACTCAGGGCCCTGACCCACCTGGAGGGCAGGGTTCCAGGGCCCCTCAGAGGAAGGCCGGAGGGAAAGGTCACACCCCTACCAAGTACCAGCCCGAGGTCTCTGAGGGTGGGCCCCGCCCGGGCTGCTTCTGAGCGCCTGGGACGGTGGCTGGGTTTCACCCTTTCTGTGGACTCGCTGCCGCTGTGGACAACGGCTGTGCCCTTGACGTCCCTCCTGGCCCAGCTCCCTAGGGGGCCTACACTGCGGCATCGCGGCCTATGCAGGATGTGTGCGCCCTGAGCGCCCATCGCTGCCCAGAGGGGTCCGCTCACCTTGCAGCGCTGCACCCGGCCGTCCAGAGGTGCAGACGCATCCCCATGGGCGGGACTCGAGGTAGCCGGGGCCTTCCAGCCCCCATTTGTAGCAAAGGACAGACACCTCCAGCTGCTTGCTGTCCCCATGGAGGTCAGCGGACACGCCTGCTCTTGGGCTGGGATGGGAGGGCCAGCAGAGGCTGGGGTGAGGTTAGAATGTGGGTTTTGGCTCATTTGTTGGAAGGGAGAAGCGTGAGCCCCTCAGAAGAGAGTCCCATAGAGAAAGGAGCCCTCCCTGCATCCCTGCACGAAGGTGCCCGTTTCTGTGGCTCGGGCAGGTGCAGAGGCCCTGCCTCCCGACTGGAGCTGGTGTGGGTGTCCCGGCGTCGCCAGCCCATCCCAGTGGCTGGGGAGGGGGTGGGGGGCCGAGGGCGAGGGGCCCACGTACATCCGGGACTGTGTCGGCAGGTGCCTGGGGCTCAGCCCACACTCGGCTATCCCAGGGGTGCAGGTGATGACACTGGCTCTACACATGGGGAGACGGGCTTGGGGAGGGAGGGACACCTCCTGCGTCCCACACACGTCCCCCGGGCCCCCCCACACCACCTATGACTGAGGGGACAAGTCCATGTGCCGTGGACCTGCTTCACCCGGCCATCCCTCCTCCCTGGCGGGGGTCTCCGAGGCCCGGGATGGACACCCTCACGGGAACCTCCAGGGAGGCTCCTCCCGCTGTGAAGCCGGACTGGGTGCCCTGGGAAGCACTGCTTCCTTCCGCCCCCGCAGGTGGGTCTGGGTGCCTCGGGCTCCACAGGGTACCATGGGCTGCCTGGGCAACCCCAGGGTGGGCCATCAGCAGGCACCTGCTCTGGTCTCCTCTCCGCCCGGTTCCCCCTCCCCCGCCCGCAGCCATCTGTGGGGCATGTTCCCAAGTAAAGCCTCAGACTCTGAGGGCCTCCTCTGCCTTCAGAGACCCAGGCCTGACAGCTGTGGCAGGAGCAGCCCCAGCGGCACTCAGCGGGCAGCTCAGAGCTGGAACGTTACCCGGGGAGGGCCAGGGCCTGCTGCTGGGGAAGGTGGAGGGCCCTCGGTGTGCTGGGGGGAGTGGGCGGGGACCCTCAGTGTGCCCGGGGGGTTGCATGGGGGCCCTCAGTGTGCCCGGGAGGGGCAGTGCATGGGGACCCTCAGTGTGTCCATGGGAGGTGGTGCATGGGGACCCTCAGTGTGCCCGGGGGGGGGCAGTGCATGGGGACCCTCAGTGTGCCCGGGGGGGGTGCATGGGGGCCCTCAGTGTGTCCGGGGGTGTGGTGCATGGGGACCCTCAGTGTGCCCGGAGGGGGCGGTGCATGGGAACGCTCTGTGTGCAGGGAGGGGAGTAGGCAGGGACCCTCCGTGTGTGGAAGCACCTCAGGCAGCAGCAGTGGCACCGGGGGTGAGGGGGGTGGAGATTAGGCGTTGCCGTGGGCTGAGAAGGTGGCGGCTCGAGGGTTATGAAGGTTGTGGACGGATGGCCTTTGCCGGCATTCAGGAAGAAAATGCTGGGGGCGTCAGCCAACGCCCCCCCGAACAGGGCTGCTAGGACGGCCACCACCATCCTCGCCTTGCATCCCCGGGCACTGGGCCATCGAGAAGCAAGTCCTGGCTGCAGCCCCGAAACCACCGCTGTGAGTCAAGAGAATAAATCAGAAGCAACACCATCCGTCTCCCAACAAGGCTGGGCAGATTCGGGCCACCCCAGTGTCCTGAGATGCCCACGCGGCTGACCCCATTGCACACCCATGTGGCTTATCTGTCGGGCCTTTGCCACAGCCAGTGGTGACGGCGGGGGACACGGTGATGGTCAAGGTTCAGCAGATGCCGTGGAGTTCCCACTGAAGGAGGCGCAGTCATGTCGGACCCCTGGGGCTCCTCCTGACACTGGACCAGCGGGGGAGGGAGCTGTTGCATGGGGGACGGTAACTGGGTCTCTGCCCATCGTAGCGCTGGGGCTGCTGCTCCCATGGGGCGGGAGGAGCGCAGAGGACTCACTGGGATTCGCTCATGGTCCCCGCCCAGGTGAGAACAGAGAGGCCCAGGGCAGCTGGCAGAGCCGGGTGGACAAGTCCTAGGAAACTGTCGGCCACCAGCTGCTTTCCTGGAGTCAATTTTCTTGAAAAGGCTTGTCACCGTCACAGAGAAGTAATTGCAAAGATGTGCGTAAAAAACAATTGGAAAAACTTTGCCCAGATTCTGCTCCGAGTGAGGGCATCACACATGATTTTTATTTTCTTAGACTCCCTCGTGTTTTCCCAGCTTTCGGCAGAGGTGTCCATAGTAACGGTCAGAAGAACGCTGTGAGACGGGGAGGATCGCCATCGCCCGAGGACGTGGCCTCAGAGCTTTTCCTGCCGGACATTCATCACTGGCCCAGCCGCGCAGACCCTGCCCCTCAGCCAGAAACTGGGAGGGACATGGGGTGGGGGGTGGTGAGGGGCCGGGGTCCGGAGGGGGTGTGATTAATGCCCTAGTTCTTTCCGACACGAGTAATGGTGAGATCATGTGGGCGAGGTCAACGGACAATTTCACTTCTGCAGGGTGACCTGGGGCCATCTGTCCTTGGAGGAGTTGATGAGCTGTCAGTGCAGGCAGGGGTGCGGGTGCGGGTGCAGCCAGCGGCGGGCGGGTCGCGGTACTGACGGCAGCGCAACCCCCCTCCTGCCCCCCAGCTGGGCATCTCACAGGCTGGTTCCAGGCTCTGCCTGGAGGTCCAGGGTGCGAGGCCCAGCGGTGGGGAACTGCCTGGGAGGAAGGGGCCACCTTTTGTCCCCGTGGGACACCGATGCAATCGCATCCCCGCCCCCCCTTCCCCGCCCCGAAGCGGTCTCTCTCGGGACCTTCATTCCAAAGTCGCTTCTTTCATTCAGAGCTGTTTGCTTCTCCGAGATTTCCTTTGATCTTGGTGAATGCCACCCTGAGCCTCTGACCTGCGACCTCTACTTTGCTCTAGGTGGGAGAGTGAGGTGTCCAGGAAGAGAGGCTGCAGGGACCACTAACCCTGGCTGAGGGGCTCCCGAGGACCCCGTCTCACGCCCCCTGTCACAGGAGCCCTCATCCCGTCCCCGCCGTGAATCGAGAAGTCTCGTGACGGCTGCCCCGTCCTCCAGGGTCTCTCTCCTAACCACACGGTCCCAGTGTCCCCAGGGGACGCAGAGGCTCACCCGCACCCCAGGCTTGGTTTCCACTGAAATGTGGGAGTGGGTGCGTGCACCCGGCCCCCGGGACAGACCCTCGCCCTGTGTGTCCGGGACCCTGTGTCCCTGGTGGGGCAGCGCCCTCACGGGATGGCCCCGAGGGACCTGAGCCGAGGGACGGACGTGCCGAGGCCCGCCTCCTCTAGTCTGGGGGCCTCGACCGCAGACACAGGGGTGCGCTCTGGCTGGGGGCCTGCGTGCGTCCAGGGGGCTTGTGTCCAGGCAGCGCGTGGCTGACTCTCAGCCTGGACTAATTTAGGAGGAAGATTCACTGCCGGTCCCCCCACCCCTTAACGTTTGGGTCAGAAACTCAGGGAAGGCACCAACCGGTGTACCCCCACCTTGGCACCAGGGGGTTAAGTCCCCGCTAGTTCTAAGCTGTGTAGCAGTGGGGGCTCACAGCAGCACTGTCTCTCCTCACGTACTTGCAGCGTATTTATTTCATCCACAGTAGTTTGTGCCTCTTAATCTCCCCATCCCATCCCCTCCCCCTTCCCTCCCCCGTTGGTCAGCACTCGTCTGCTCCCTGTATCTGTGAGTGTGTTTCTCTTTTGTTTTCTCCTTGTTCTTCTCCCGTATTTCTCTCCCGTTCTCGTCCGCACGGTGCCCTGGTGTTGTTTCATTTACATGAATGTCAGCGAAGAGGGATCAGGAGAGCGAGATGGACCTGGTGATGCCGCTTCCCGCTAAGCGCACAAGTTCAGGTCTACTCCAGGGTCGCAGGAAAGTCAGAGCCTCAGAAGCAGAGTTCCACAGGTTCTACCATCCACACGGCCCCTCTATTAGGCTCCTGGGGCGACTGCAACAGAGTGCCGCAAACTGGGGCGCTTAAAACAACAGACGTTTATCATGCCCAGTCCTGGAGGCTGGGATCCGAGACTGCTGGCGGGGCTGTCCCCTCTGAGGCCTCTTTCCTGGTGTGTGGACGGCTGTCTTCTCCCCGTGTCCTCACCTCCTCTGCTTGTAGAGATCTAGCCGCCTTTGACTAGGCCCCCCCAGTGACCTCATTTTAAGTTGATTCCCTCTTTAAAGACCCGTCTCCAAACAGGCCACCCCCTTATTGGAGTATCAGGCTGCTGTGACTTTAACCACAGGACAGGGGAGTCCGAAATGCCTGGAGAACTCCTGACTCGGGCTTTGTCTTCTCTGCCCCCTCGTGTGCAGGGCCCACATCCCTTGAGGCCTAGTGAACGAGGACCCCAGCGCACTGGGGGCCATCGCAGGTGGACCAGGCTATAACCGGGCTGGAGAGCTGCAGTGGCCCCCAGTGACACGCAGGCTTTATGGCAGAGCTGCTCTCTCCAGGGGAACATGTGTGGGTGGGCTTTACCAACTGGTAGAGAGAGAACTGTGCTCCCAGGTCTCAGCTACATTTGAGGAACGGGGGATGCGTTGATTTTTTTTCCACTGAAGAAGCTGCCTCTGGATGGTCAGCTGCAGTTGGGGTCACGGGCCTCCTGGGTTCGGACAATCCCCTGTCCTCCTCCCAGGCCACGGGGGAGGTGGCTGGGTGTTCGGTGGTGATCACCGCCCGCATCTCTCAACATCTTGGTGGTGGCTGGTCTTGGCAGGTCCTCCAACTGCAGGACGACATTGGAAGACCTCGGGTTACATTTTGGTGGGAAAAAGCCGCTCCCCGTCTCCCCCTTGGCCGTTCTGACCTCCTCAGCCCTCGCTGGGGACTCTGCAATGTCTGCATTCTGCAGCCCAGGGGGTGCCTGCATGGCGAGTTCAGGGGTGAGCAGGCCAGAGTGAGAAGCCTGGCTGCGGCCCACACGCCACGCACCTGCCCCTGGAGCCCTGGATGCGGCCACTGTGCCTCCTGGGCTCCCAGGAACTAGTGCCGGTTCTGACCAACCATCTAGAAATCACCAGGAGGCCCGGGTGTGTCCTCCCTGGTAATGGGCCCTGGAGGATCCCTTGTGGGAAGGCTAGGAGGGAGACTTGCTGTAGAAATTTCTGGTAGTGTCCACTCTGGGGGACCCAGTCTCCCCTCTGTGTAATGGGCTCTGGGCCCCTGAACTGACTCAAGTGGGTGCTGGTCAGGGGGCTGAGATTCAAGTGCAGCCTCGACGATCAGACCTGCAGGTTGTTTTGTGTTGTTTTTGCGTCTGTCCCTTTCATTACACAAATCAAGTAAGATTTGAGCTGGTGTGTATTTGAGTCCTAAGAAGGCCAAGATTCACAGGCAGCGTCAAGGATCTTCGTGGCCCAGGCTGTGTTCGGGCAGCCCTGCTACGTCCACCCCATTTCTCGTGGCCAAGACCTGCCCTTGGCCCCGGCTACTCTGGGACCCGCTCCCCGTCGGATGGGGCCCGGCTGGTGGCAGCATCTCTCACGGTCACTGGCGGCCTGCGGAGAGCAGCTGTGGCAGGGGTGTGGACAACGGGGGTTCTCTCTCCGTCCATGACTCTTCACAGCCTCATGGAAGGACGCTTTCTGGACGGAGCGAAACCGGCAGTGGGTGAAGCGATCATTCACTATACATCCACCCCTGCCGCATCCTTATATCCCTAAGCATTGGGGTCCTTTCCTGCCCGTGCTCTGATGTCGTTTCATGCCAGCAGCCATCCGGGCCGTGTTGCCACAGCCGGTTACAACTCGGAGTCGCCGTCCGCTGCTCAAACCGATGCTAAGAGGCCAGGATACAGCATCAGGCAGCCACACCCGTAAACGTGCCCTGAACCACCGCTGCACGCCTTCCAGCCTGGCTTGGCGCCCTCGGGATCCCGCCCCGCACGTTCCCGGGCTTCGGGCAGTGATTGCAGTCTCGCAGTTCTCCCGGGTGCACATCCATCCTCCGGGGGCAAGTTTGCACCTGACCCGGGGCCCTCCTGGGATGTGAGCTTGTTTCTGGGTTTCACCACGATGGGAGGTGAGAGGGACACAGGTTCTTTCAGGGAAGGAGAGGGTGGACGGCGGATGATGGGGAGAAATGCCCAGCATGTAGGAGGATTCAGTCTCATCCTGCTGGCTTCTGCCCTCCTGGCTCCTCCCAATACCGGGCCTTCCACGTCAGGGGCCCCGCAGGGCTGGGAGTCCAGCTGCATCGGGAGCTGGCTGGCCTGCACCAGGCGCAGCCCGTGACTCTGGTTTCCAGGAACTGTGACCTTTTGCTTACTGGCGATAAGGGCTTCTTTCAGGCCGACACAGACGCTCTCGGGCCTTTACGAGCTCCAGGATGGGATTGTGGCGCCGGGGGCCCCTGGAGCCCGGTCCCTGTGCCCTGGAGAGCGCAGCAGCCCCTGGTCATCGGAGCCTCCCTGTGAACAGGCACCAGGCTCCCGATGACCACAGGTGATAGCGAGCGCTTATTTTGTTACCCTGAGCAAAACCGACCAGCGCTCCGCCTCCCACGGCAGTGGGGGGTCGTTAATGCCTTTCGATCTCAGCAGGTCGGGAAGCTCACTAGACTTCTGTCCTGGAGCTTCTGTCCCTGGATGAGCCACTGTGATGGTCATTACGTGGATCTGGGGCATAAAGGAGGAATTCATGCTTTCTAGAAGGTGGGAGATGCTGGGAGCGGTGGGGGGGTCTTCTGTCGGCCCCGGACACTGCAGACCTCCCCTCCGTGGCCCAGTCCTGACTTGTTGGGTGTCACAGCCTGCTGTCCCTCCCTCCCCTGGCTTCTGGAAATCGAGGCTTTCTTCCTTCCTTTCTGCTTTCCCACCCTCGCAGGAGCACGGTCACCTGGACCCTTCAGGGGCTGGTGGGCGCAAACGGCAGCACACCGTCCAGCCTGGGTTCGGGGGGCCCAGGCGCCTGGGCTCCCCAAGTATGAGGCCACTCCCCCTCCCCTCCTGTTTCCTGCTCACAGTAGACCCTCTGGGTCTAATGGGCCCTGCCTGCAGTTTGCATGAAGAACCGTGCAGACAAGGACGTGTCCCAAAGCTCCAACACCCCGACGAGGCCTGACGCCCAGCCTGGCCTCACGTGCCAGGCAAGGGGACAGCCCCTCGGCCACGCAAAGGCTGGGGCTCCGTGACCCTGAGCGGTGGTGACTCTGGGGCTGCACAGGTCGCCGCAGTCCGGTGGCCCCTGGTTCCCGCCCTATACACCCACCTAGTTGAGATCCCAGGAGGGTGGCACACCGTGCTGTGAACTGCTGGTATCACTTTACAGGGAGCACGTGGGTTACGTCCAGTGTCAGAGCAGCCTTGACAAGGGGACGGCCCCTGAAGCTGAGGGGTTTATGCCCAGGCCCAAGGGCCACGCTGACAATAGGTCCGGGGTGACCACTGTGGGCTCCTCTCCACGTCTCTGCTACGGTCGCTTCTTGTTTCCTGGATGGAGTAAGAAATCAGGCAAGTGCGCAAAATAAAAGCAGAAATATACTGTCTAAGAGCAAAGCTGTGACAAAACAGCTGAAACTTGTTTTACCACAACCGTCTAGAAAATGCCCATAAGACCACCTCTCCCTTCTCGACATTTACCCCCATACTTAAATGGTGTGTTGCTTTTATACATAAGTATCTGTTTATTGATTTGTATCTCACACCCCTTCACAAAGGATGTAATCTCAGGATCCTGCAGTTTCACTGCCCAACAAGGCCCCCACCCTCTGGGTTCAAGAACCAGCCACAGGGGTTCCTAGTGGGGTCGGGCGCAGGGCGGCGCCTGGCATGAACCTCCGTGCTGGTAAAAGATGGACGAGGATGCAGTGAAGGTGCAGACTAACCCCCCTTTCTGTGGTTCAGGTTTCGGTAAATCATAAGCTAGTTTAGGGGCTTCCCTGGTGGCGCAGTGGTTGAGAGCCCGCCTGCCGGTGCAGGGGACACGGGTTCGTGCCGCGGTCCGGGAGGATCCCACGTGCCGCGGGGCGGCTGGGCCCGTGAGCCATGGCCGCTGGGCCTGCGCGTCCGGAGCCTGTGCTCTGCAACGGGAGAGGCCACAGCAGTGAGAGAGGCCCGTGTACCACACACACACACACACACACACACACACACACACAGCTATTTTAAATGCAAGGACAGCATTTTCAGATGAGCTCAGCGGCAGGTAAGGATGCATCCGGAACAAGAGGATCTACCTCTTCTCTCCGTTTCCCGATCTCATAGATTTTTATATTTCCTTAAGTAGGTATGTCTGTATCAAAGATATGCGAAGCAAGGACGTTACACTCATTGAGGGAAGAAAATGTTCAATGTCAAGGATAATAACTTATTCTGCACTTGACACCGGAGGAGTGAAATGAATGGGCTCTGATTTCCAGAAGCGGGTGAAGGAAAGCAAAATGACAGCATGGCTCGTGCGGTTAGAGAGAAGGTAGGGGCTCTTTGGAACGGATGGTGATGAGTCAGACAGCTGCACACACACACCCCACCGCTTCCGGCACCCCTGCGGCGCCCCTTGCTGGTGAAGATAACCCCTAGTCTCTGTCCTCCATAGGCGGTGGGTGCAGGAACCATGATAAGGGGAAGGACCGCGCTCCAGGGAGGCGGCCTCCTCCGTCCCCTCTCACCAGGCCGACGAGGAACGCAGAACCGGCGGGGGAACCCCAGGCTCTGGGCGCCCCCGCTGTCCGCGCACAGCCCCGCCTGGATGGTGGCCTGGTGGTGTGGTCCCCCGTCCCCTCGGATCAGCCTGGGAGTCCCCATCGGTGGGAAATCCTAGGCTAGGTTACTGCTGAAAAGACAGAAGACAGGAGTGTGAGCACTTGACTCCCTCTCCGCCCCGAGCCAGCGGAGTGAGGTCTGCGGGCGGGAGAGGAGACACCCCTGAGGCCAGAGGGGAAGGAGGCAGTGCCAGGGCCCCGGGGGGAGCTTTCCTGGGTCCTGTGGGCCGGCCGGAGGGGCGCAGCTGCGGCTCCGTCCTCCCCCGGGACCCAGCCAGGGCACGGCCTGCACTCAGGACCTGGCGTGGCCCCTCACCCCAGCAGCCAGGGACGGTCTCGCACGTCTAACCGTGCACACGACCAGTTCTCACTACACGAGTGCCAGGTAGGCAGGCCAGGGTAGCCCCTAAATTTGGAGGCTCTCCCGGTCCTCAGAGACTGCCTCCCCCTTCAGGGCCACATGTTCACCAAGATGGGGTCACCTCAGAGGCACCCAGAAACTTCATCTCAGCCTCCTGGACAGACAGGAGTGTCCAGCAGAGACCCACACACTGATGCAAGCAGAGGTGAACCCACTGCCCCTTCAATGGACTCTGAGGGCCCAGAGGGGGGCCCATGACAACGTGTGTGCGTCTGTGCCGACTGCCCACCCCAGCAGGGTCTGTCCCCAGCGCAGCACAGCCTCTGCGCAGAGACGCCGTGAGCCACCTTCACGGATGCGGGGCTCCACCTACCTGCCCGACATAAACGATGCTCCTGTCCCAGGCCAGGGCTGTGGCAAAGCTGGGGCTGGTGCTCAGGTTGATGGCCTTGAACTGGGGCTAATGTTCCAAGAAAACAGAGTTTCCATCAGCAAATTCATTAATTAGGTCCCATTGGCATCTGCCGGTGAATGGCAGTCCCCTGTGCGATGGGTGAGGCCCCGTGAACACACTGCTGGTCTCCAGGGCAAGAAGGGCAGCAGGGGGGCCGGCATGCAGCCTCTTGACAGAAGCATGCCCTCTGATTCCGGGTTGGGGTCTGGGGCTTGCACTAGAACTCTTAGGCAGGAGTGCGGCAGTGGGGGTCCCGGGGCCGGGTGGGGCCTGGAGGGCATTGCTCCAACCCCAGGAGTGCGTGTCCAGGGCATGGCCATCCGGGGACAGGAAGGCTGTGTGGGTGGGGCCCCTGGCTGGCTGGAGGACCATGCTGAGCTCCTTGCGGATGGGCTGGGGCCCCTCGCCCATGTCCCACGGCACTGGCCGAGGATAACTGCCTCCTTTTCCTTCCCCCCTAGCTTGACTATCCGATCCTGCTCAGAGAGTGGACACTTCTCCAGATGTGCAACCCCAGGGCGCCCGTGACAGCACCGGACTGCACAGGCCTCTCCTCCGTCCTCCCCCAGACAACGCCCTCTTCAGGTGCAGCGGTGCCCAGTTCCCGTCCAGGCCATCTCGGAGCCCCCCCGAGGCCCCGTGCCCCTTCTGCCCCATCTGTCCTGCCGTGAGGCAGCCGCTGCCTGTGCCCCAGAGTGCCTGCTTCACAGGCCGCGCCAGCCTGTGACCGTGGGAGCCTCTGTAACCTCGCATGTGCCTGTGTGGCCGCGTGGTGAGTGCATATACTATACGTGATTGTGTGTGCACGCGTGGACTTGTGTGCGTGCACGTGTGAAGTAGGCGCTCACTTCCTCCAGGGCTACCCCTCCCACCAGCCCATCGTAGCGACCCACAGCTTCCCCAGAGCTGCTGCTTTGCCCAGCCACAGCTCCTCAGCTAGAGGCGCCGGGACCCTTCCATCCTGCCCTCCAGTCACTCTGCGCCTCTCCCCACATGCCGCACGCGACTGGGGCCGCACAGGCCACGGGCACTCCAGGCGCAGCAGCCTCCCCTGAGCCTCAGGCGAGCTCCGTCCTCCCCGGCCAGCCTAAGAGGAGGGAGAGCTGTGCCTGTAGCGCCAAGTGTTCACGTTCGCCCGCGGTTCCGTTTGTCTATTTCAAGAAATGCTCCTCATTTTCCTGGTTTATATGCGAGTCTTCCCGACACAGGAGTCCTCCCTGCTGTGTCCTCTTAGGACCCTAAGAGACGTAAAATTGTCACACAGAAACCATGTTTCCTTCTGTCCTGCGCTTTGCTCCCTCTGCCTGCCTTCTCATGGGCTACTAGACATTTCCCTTCAATCCTTGGCCACCCCAAGCCGGGAGCCTCACAGATCCGCGTGAGCAGCCCCTACCTGCCTACACCAGCCCTGCCCAGGCAACCTGGGGCTCCCAGCCCTGGGATGGGGGCCACAAAGGACTGGACACGATGACCCTGCTCACTGACCCACCCCAGGCTTTCCCCAACCTGGCCCCTTGATGTCGCTACCCCTGACCCCGCCTGACCTGTGTCCCCGGTTAAAATGAGCACTGCTCCTTCCGGTGCCCTGGCCTCTGGACCGGCCCCTCCCTCAAACTTTGATGCCCCCCCACCCCCCCACTTGCTCTGTCCAAATCTCACCTCTCACTAAGCCCCAAGCCCGGGCCAGCTGAGGGTCCCCCAGCTCAGCACAGCCAGGGAAGCAGTAAAGGAGGAAAAGAGAGGGGCGTGTGCCGGACCCTCTGCTCTCCCCCAGCTGCGGCTGTGGTGTCCCCTGAGCCGTCTGCTGGCCCCGGGCAGGCAGCCTCAGCCCCTCTGGGGCCTCGCGTGTCCACCGCAAGCCCCAGACCAGTGGGAAATGCAGCTTCGCACAAAAGTGGTGCACACGACTTCATCAGTTTGTCCTTCGCTGGTCTGATGAGATAACGAACAACGATGACGCATTGCAAACAGCGCAAGGACTCAAGAAGCCAAAAGGTATAAGATGCTTCTGATAGCCTGCTGCCCTTCCCGAGGCCCCGTCTCACGCTCTCTGTCATGACTGGTACGGTATCTCCCCGAGGTGACACCTCCACCAGAAGGGCAGTGCGGAAATCCAGCTCCTATTCTGGGGGGGCCCCCGGGACGACCACGGCGCTGCAGCAGACACAGAACCGTGATAGGCTGGGAAGTGCCTCAGTGCCCTGCTCGGGCGAGGGTCCAGGAGGAGCTTGGAAACACCGTCCTCCGTCTCATGCTTGCTCTGGGTGTTCAGAGCCTTCCTACACTGTGGGTTCAGCTCAAGTCACCAAGGCTCTTACCAGGTGGAGTTCCTGCGCCCTGAATTCCACCCTTGCTGTTCAGATGTCGCCAGACCCGGGGTGGGGGTTGTTGAGCCTCCCCGACCCCTGGCTGGTGAGATGGGCCTCCCGCTTCGCTCCTTAAGGTCCTGAGTGGGCTTGGCTGTCTGAGAACCTGCGAAGAGCCGATCCCACTTCAGCAGAAAAGTGTGTGTGTTGGGGGTGTGGGGGGGGCTAGCTGGTCCCTGGATTCAGGTAAACCTGACGCCTTCACCCATGAGCCACAGTCATCTTGGCACGAGGCGTTTTCACAAGTATTTCTTCAGAAAGTTGATGTTGGAAGGCAGTCCCCTCACCTTCCACTAGGTTTCTTCTTCCCTCTGCCCCCCCCCACTCCCTGCTGGCCTTCCCCTCCCCTCCCTCCCCTGCATCCCTCCTCCTCCCCTCCCCCTCTGTACCTTCCATCCTCTCCCTCCCCCTTCCCCTGTCTCTCCCCTTCTCCCCTCCCCCTCTCCCCTCTCCCCTCCCCCCTCCCCTCTCCCCTCCCCCTCTCCCCTCCCCCTCTCCCCTTTCCCTCTCCCTCCCTCCCCTCCCTCTCCCCCACTCCTCTCCCCCTCCAGGTCTCATAGTTGCTTTCCTTCCTGTAGGGCCTGAGCCCAGGGTCAGGTGCAAAGGTCATGGTTGCTTCCTTCCCTGGGCTTTGCTGCTTTCCCAGGACATGACCCTGGGGAGGGGGCTTTCCCGCTTCTTCAGCTCAGTGGCACCAACGGCACAAGCGCCCTGGCCTGCATCACGGTGAGGGAGAGGTCTGACCCATCTGGGCTCTCTCTCGAAGAGCTGCATTAAGGACGTGGATCGTGAGTGCGCAGTGCGAGAGTGGGGATCCCTCCGCCATAACCGCACAGGCTCCAAAGACTGCGGGGCTTTGAGGGTCGCCCCCAGCTTCTCCTCTGTTATTAATACCCCATCCCCGCCTGGGCTGCCCCTTTGCTTGGAGGCCCATCCACTGTGGGCAAGGTGGACCTGCCAGCGCCTGCAGCCTGGGCCCCGCCCCGCCACTATAGAGGCTGCCCCAGGTGACCAGCAGCCTGCGGGGGGTGGGGTGGGGGGTGGAGTCAGGCTCAGTTTCTCTCAATCCGCTATCACCTGCTTTGGGAGGGCTTGCCCTTCTCAGCGCGCGACCGACCGAAGAAGAATCCTTCCGCTGGGAAGGAAAGAGCCTTAAAAGATCTTGCTGCTTCTCCCTCTTCTGTTCTCTTTGGGAGCGAGCGAGACGCGCAGAGAGAGGTAGACAGGCAGAAATGGAGACGGAGGATGGAGAGAGAGACAGAGAGAGAGAGATGGCTAGGAGGGAAGAGGGAGACAGGGGCCCAGGCCGTCTGCAGCGCAGGCAAGCGAGCCCAGCGAAAGTAGGTGGCATAAATCCGTGCATAATCTCAGGAGACGGCCACTTTAAATCTTAATTGGTTGCCTTTTAAATATCATTTAAGGGCTGGCTTCCCTGCGTCTCTCTCTAGTTAAGAAGGTGTCGTGTCAAACTCCATTACCTTTCTGGATGTCTCTCCCTTTAGTTTAAGAAAAAATAAATAAAGGAAAAAAGGAAAGGAAAAGAAGAAAGAAAAAAAATGGAATCATCAGTGGCGGTTGGAGGGTCGATAAAGCTTTTAGATTTGGAGACGTTTTCTGGGAGACCATTTCCTGCGGCTAAGAGCTGTTAATGGCGCTTAAGGAATTATCTTAGCCCCGCCGGCAGGAGAGCCGTATATTTCCCGCGCCTGTTCCCCTGTCGGGTCTGGATATGCCGCTGTCAGACTCGCTTAATGAAAAGTAACGCGCCGCTGATTACAGTTTTATTTGGGCTCTATGTAAAGAGCGCCGTTAATTTAGCATCCCCTCCTTGGTGTGTTTGAATTTGCCACGCCTGAGTGGCTGAGAGCATCGGTCCCCCGCGCTCCTCTCTGACAGCCTCCCTGGGAGGAAAGTGGGCCCTCACCCCGCCGACAGCGACCTTTCCCCCGCAGCGGCCACTCCTAAAATTCATTCCCGCCCCCCACCTCCCTCGCCTTGGGGTTTCCCCCGACCCCTGCTCTGAAGATCAGCCAGAGGGTGGGTAGGAGTTCCCACAGTGACCCTTCCAGAGTGAGCCCCAAAGGTCAGGGGTGTGGGTCGAAGTGACGGTCCCAGCTCTGGGGGCGTCCTTTTGGGCGAGTCGCCCCTGCGATGTGGCTGAATCCCTCCTCTGCACTTGATGTCTTTATTTCACAGTTTTTCAGTTTAATCCAATAAAACCTTTCGGTCAGCCATTTCCACCAAGACTTGGGGGCTCCTGCAGGGTGGGATTCTGCGGGGACAGGAGGGCCTCTGCGCCCTGGCGTTGCCAGGCGCCTGTGTTCCCGAGGGCAACAGGCTAGGGCAGCAGGAGCCGTCTGGGCCGGGGAAGGGGTTATGGGGGGCCGAATCCGGGAAGGGCCCGCTCTGGAAGGATCCGGAGTCAGACGCAGCCTGGCCTGCAGCTCGCGCCCAGCCGCGCGCCCTGCCACCCGGGGCCCGCAGCCCGGGGTTCCTGGGCTTTCTGGCCCCGCAGCCTCTCTCCCGCCTAGCCAAGCCGCCTGCGTCCAAGCCTTGTTTTGCTCAAAATGCCTGGCTTTGTCTAGGGCTGGGGGGCGCAAGGCGGCAGTTCTCCGCACATTAAAATTCCTGGCGTCCCAGCCTCGGCCGCAGCGTCTCCCCCGAGACTCCACTTTCGCTATTACTGTCAAGTACCCTTGACTCTTTATTTTTGCCCTTTTATCTATTACAACTAATTCGAGTTCTTTTGCCCTTTTCAGTCTAAGACGTGGGCTTTCTTCAAAGCCTCCCCCTGCCAGCGAGCTCTCGGAGCGCGGAGCCTTTAGAAATTGAGGGGTTTACTGTCAAAATGAAAATTTCACTTCAAATTATCTTGGTGATGCTTGCTCGCCAGGCCGGGGCCTCCCGCCGCAGCCTTTTGACAGACACATCAGCGACGAGCTTCCGAATCCCGATAATATCATCCAAGAGAGCGAAAGTCAATACTGTGACAGCGCGCGGGCGGATACAATCCAATTACCGCGCGGCCGGCGGGGCGCAGGGTCCGCGCCCGCTCTCTCCGCTCGAGGACTGGGGTTCGAGGTCCCACCACTCAGAGTCGGGGCCGCCGAGGTCCGGCCATCAGGGGCCCATCGCTCAAGGGTGCCCCTCGCCGTTCCCCTGTCCCAGGTGGTAAAGTCACCCCAACGCCCGGCCCATCGGGCCCGCTTTCCAGGGCTCCGGCCACCCTGACCTTTCCCAGTGGACCAGGATCCACGGGGCCCCAGTCCAGTACCACCCAGCCCATCGCAAAAGAAAGCCCGGGCCTCCCATGTCCCTCGAAGGCTGCCCGCCGGCCCGCCAGGCGACTCCTGTCTTCAGCTGGCGTCTCTGCGGCTGTCAGTCTGTCCGCGTACGGACCAAAGGCCACCATCTCCTTGTCGCTGCGCTGCACCCTCGGGCCACTCCACCCTTGCAGGCTCCTGCCTGGCGGCCCGTCCTTCCTCCGGGCACCTCTGCTTCTGTGAGGCCCAGTACAGCCTTAAGCGGAGGGCTTGCAGGCTAGCGGACAGAGCTGAGTCCAGTTCACGCTCGCCTGCCGCCCTCGAGGGGCGTTTGCGCGGGCTGGGGGGGGCGGGGGCAGAAGCCTGTGGGGGGTCGGGGAACTGCGCAGAATCCACCGTGGGGAGGAAGCCAGCGATTTTCCTCCAGATCAGACCTTCTGGCTGCCAGCGAGCTGGGCTCTGCCGTGGTGGGGGAACCGGGTTTCTGGGCGAAGCCAGGGGTCCGCAGGACCCTACGGGAGGCCGGGGAGGCTCACATCCTCCCGCACCACCCCTAGGCCCTTCCTTGCAGCCTCGCCTGGGGTCTTCGTCCTGCTAAGCACTTCCCTCTCCCTGAGCCGCACTCACGGGCTGCGAGCATCTCGGCAGGTCCCCGCCCCTCCCCCCTCGGAGGCGGAGTTAGGAGGCCGCAGCGTCAAGGAGGGCACCTCACTCCCGCCCAGGAGAGGCTGAGGGCAGCGACGGCCCCGCATCCCTTCCCCACCAGGGCACAGTTCCAGGGAACTTGGAAGTTTAAAGGTTATTCGTATCTAGCCAAAGAAACTTTTACTTTCTCAAAATTCTGGAGTCTGGCAATGGGAGAGAGTTGAAAAGTTTGGGGTCTCTCATCGCCTTCTATTCGGGAACTCAACAGAATCCTGTAAGTTTACTGTGACTATCTTTTTAAAACAATGGCTTTAAGTCTTGGGCTCTGCAAGCAACTCCAGTGAGGATTCTGCGTCAGCAGCCCTCCCCACTCCTGCCCTCGGGGATGGGCAGCTTTCCTCTTCCAAGTTTCCAAATCCCTAGGTTTCAAATGCGTTCATTTTGCAATGCAAACACCATCACTCGGTTTTATTGGTTTTGTTATATTAGCCTCTGAAGCAGGCAATTATCGGTGTGAACATACATTAAAAAAACATAATTTTATCGAGTTAAGAGTGTGCAATAGTGTAAACTCGGTGGAAGTGTTGTTGGTGAAAAGTATGCGCGGAGGATGGAATCGGAAGGCCAGCAGGCTGAGGAGTCTTCACAAGGAACGGCGGCAAAGCCTCAACCCAAAGCAGACAGGTACACAGACAGGCCTCGGAACGGAAACGTCTTCTGTGTGTAAACTTTTGCACGTAAACTTTTTGCTTCAGGGTGTTTCCCTGCTGCTCTGACAGCAGCCCTATCCTGCTCGGTCCCCGAGTTTGGCACGGCCGGGAGGACTCCTGTCCGGGCGCTCCGGGGGCTTGTCCGTGGCCCCGGGAGCCCGAGTTCAGATCCTCCCTCCAGGGTGGGTTGGCGACCTGAGCTTTGCCGAGCTCTTGCCTCACTTTGGAAACTCGGTAGAAAAAGAGTTGGAGCCTGCAGCCCGAGCGCCGGCTGCCTCCTCGCCCAGGCAGGCGGCCAGCTAGGCGCAGAAGGGCTTGCCGCCGGCCTTGGGCGTGGCTAGCAGCTCCTTGGCTGCGCCGGAGGCGGGGGCATCTTGGGGCGCGGCGGGCGGGAAGGAGCGCGCCAGGGGCGTCGTCAGCACGTTGGCGCCCCCCGCCAGCGAGCGGCCCAGCGGCCCCGGGTCCAGGAGGGCGCCCTTGGCGCTGGCCCAGGCCTGGTTCAAAGTGCTGTGTCTGAGGATGGGGTCGTGGAAGACCCCGTCCACCCAGTTTCTGAGACTGGTTACCGGGGAGTCCTGGTGCCTGTCCAGGGCACCGGCGGGAGCCGGGGTCGCAGGCGAGGAGGAGGCGGGCGCCGAGGAGGGGGCCGCAGGGCCAGGGGGGCCATGGCGCTTGAGCATGCACGAGGGAAACTCAGTCTGGCCGAGGGCGGTGGCGGCGGCCGCGGTGGCCGTGTGTGCCAGGGACCAGATGCGCGGCTTGGCCTCGAGGCCCGCCGACGCCCCCGCTGGAGCAAAGCCCAGCTTGGGCTCGCAGGCCTGCGGGCCAACCCCCGCGCCCGCGCCCGCGCCCGCCTGGTGCTCCGGCCGAGCCGCCGTGCTCCGGAGGCAGCTCCGGGCCCTCTCCAGGTTCTGGTCCAGAGTGGCCCCACCCCCGGCGGCCAGGGGCATCCGGAGGGCGCCCGGAGCCTCCTTCCCGGGGGCGCTGGGGCCGTCTGGCACGGTGGGGACTCGATCCAGGCCTCCATCCAGGGGTTGGAAGGGCGGCTTCAGCTCGCACTCTGGGGGCTCCCCCTCCAGGGGGTCGAAGTCCTCCAAGTCGCTGAGCTCCAGATCCTTCTCTTTGTCTGTGGGCTCTGCCAGGAGATAAAGAGTGACCAGTGGAGGGAGACGGGATGGCAGGTTAACGGAACCCCCTTCCTCACTCCAAGGACCTGGTTACGGGCCCACCTGGGAGCTAGGCAAAGCACCTGCGCCCTTATTCTACCTCCCATCTCCTCAGAGGCTCCCAAACGCCTACACGGACCTAGCTGATTTCAGCCTCATATCAAAGGCAGTAGGGGCTAGTGTTTCGAACGTGATTTTGGGTCTTTGAGCGTGCTCCCAGCTCACTGCCACAGGACCCCTCGTGCACAGGGCTTCACACACTCGGGGCCAGGGCATTAATTTGCCGCCTAGGCCCAGGAGTTTGCCCCGTTCCGAAAGGAACCAGCGAGAAGCCACAGGGAGGCGACATCCCCGCATCGCCAACGCCCCCCCAAACGCACCTGCACCTTTGGTGCTCTTGAGGGGCTGCGCCCTGGCTTCCTCCTCGCCCCCCTCTTCCTCCTCGCCCTCCGCGTAGGGCCGCTTCTCATCCGCACACTTGTTCCTCGGCGGCCACGTCATCTTGTTCTCCTTCTTGAGGCGCCGGCGCGCGTTGGCGAACCAGGTGGAGACCTGCGTGAGGGTCATCTTGGTGATGATGGCCAGCATGATCTTCTCGCCCTTGGTGGGGTAGGGGTTCTTGCGGTGCTCCTGCAGCCAGGCCTTGAGGGTGCTGGTGGTCTCGCGCGTGGCGTTCTTCCGCCGCGTGCCGCTGTCCATGGTCCCGTACCTGGAGACAGGCTGGGCAATGGGGCGCCGGCAGCGGCCCCTGCGCCGCGGGCAGGCGGCCAGCGCCAGGCCCACGCGGCTGCAGTCCCGGTCGTGGAGGTGTGTTTATGGTGGCAAGACCTGGGTTTTACCCAGGCAGGCACTGCTTTTTAATGTTTATATTTGATTAAACGTAGATGGAGCCAGAGAGGTCTCTGTGGGTGGGGGAGGAGCTCGGGCGCGAGGCCCGGCCAGGTCTCCGTCTGTCTACGTACACCTATGTCTCTTTGAGTTCCTTTATCGGGCCCCGGAAACCACACTGCAGCGAGGGCTTTGGGAGTCCGGACAGACGGCGTGGGGGCGGGGAAGGGGAGATGGGATGCCTTTATACCCTGGCGGCGGCTTGCTAGGAGGCCGGGATGGTCCTAACCCAAGGTCAGCCGGACGTGACCCGAGCAATGCCCCTCCTTCTGCCGCCCAAACTTTCAGTGGGGGCGTGGCGCTACTAGGGGCGGGGCTTGGTGCTCCGTGAGGGAGGGGCAGTGAGGAGGGGTGAGATCCCTCACCTGTCGTAGGGGTACTGGCCCAACGCCGGCTCGTAGGGGTAGTAGGCTGTGGCCGCTGCTGGAGCGAGGCTCGCATGCGCAGATCCCGGTGCGTCCTTGGAGTCGAAGCTGTTCTGTAGGAGCCGGTGAGCCTGGGGTCGCAGCTTCCCGGATGCGACCCAGCTCGAGCCCCTCCCCTAGGATCACTGGCTCCTGCCTCACTCTCACAGACCACTGGGCCGCCCCCCATCCTCCCCACCCCCATCTGCATCACGCATTCCCAGACTCTGCCTCGGGCTCAGGCAGCGAAGGAGCCCCAAGACGTGGAGTGAGGAGGAGCAGAGTTGGGGGGTGTTGGGGGAATAAGGGACAGGAGAAGGGGAATGGGGGGAGGATAGGGGGAGGGACGGGGAGGATGGGGGAGGGACGGGGAGGATGGGGGGAGGGAAGGGAGGGATGGGGGAGGATGGGGGAGGGAAGGGGGAGAATGAGGGAGGGAAGGGGAGGATGGGGGAGGGAAGGGGAGGATGGGGGAGGGAAGGGGAGGATGGGGGAGGGACGGGGAGGATGGGGGGAGGGACGGGGAGAATGGGGGAGGGAAGGGGGGATGGGGGAGGGAAGGGGGATGGGGGAGGGAAGAGGGGATGGGGAAGGAAGGGGGATGGGGGAGGGAAGGGGAGGATGGGGGGAGGGAAGGGGAGGATGGGGGAGGGAAGGGGGATGGGGGAGGGAAGGGGGGATGGGGAGGGAAGGGGGATGGGGAGGGAGGGGGGATAGGGAGGGAAGGGGGATGGGGGAGGGAAGGGGAGGGTGGGGGAGGGAAGGGGAGGATGGGGGAGGGAAGGGGGAGGATGGGGGAGGGAAGGGGAGGCAAGGAGGTAGGGGGAGAGATGGGGGGAGCGACTGGGGGACAGCAGAGGAGGAGGGTGAAGGAGGGAACAGGGGTGGTGACAGGAGGGGAGGAGAGAAGTGAGGGGGAGGGAGGAAGAGGGCGACTGGGAGGAGTGAGGGACAGGGGACCCAGGGGACCCAGCAGGCTGGAGCGAGCTCCGACAGAACCAGACATCTGACCCCAACTTAACAGCAAGCAGAAAACAATAAATACATTAAATACAACGGCCCACCTGCCAGGACACCCCCACCCTGGGGATGATGGGGCTCCGAAGGACCAAGCTAGGCGGCTCAAAGTCGAAGGTGTGCTTCTCCCAACCCCCTTGCCTCCAGAGTGCGGGGAAAGTGAGTCTGGCAGATCGAGGGGTAGGGGCATGCGCGGCAGGGATTAGCTTTGACAAACACCCCCTCCCCTTACCAGCGAGTAAAAGGCAGACGCCTCAGAACCGTAGGTCACGTAGTTGCCGTAGCCCTGCGAGCCGCCGTAGGGGCCCCCATAGACGCCAAGCGCCGCCGCTGAGTTCAGCTCGTGGCGCGCGGTGGCCAGCAGCCGGCTCTCGTAGACCGGGCAGTAGACGGGCGCCTGGGCTGAGGCAGCCGGCCTGGAGTCGGCCAGCGTGCGGCCACCGGATTCGCAGCACGTGCTCAGGGAGTTGGTGGTCATCAGGAACTGTGGAGAGAGGAGCCGCGAGGAAGGGCGGGGCCCCCGGGCGCGAGGCTGCTGCCCTGGACCTCAGTCGGCCCCACGTGCAGCCCAGGAGCGCGCACCCCGTGTCCTCGGTGCTCCCGCCATCCACAGCGGGCCGCGCGTTCCTTCCCGTGGCGAGCTTGTGCTCCTGGCCTCCTCCAGCCACATGGGGCCCAGCCCGACCTGGCCCGGAATGTTCACACCCTCCCCGGGGTGGGGGGTGTTGGTTTCCAAGGCCGCAGGGCTCACGCCCTCTTGTACACGTCTATCCTGGGTCGCTGGGCTCCCCGGGGGCGCAGCCTCAGAGCCCAGGAGGGGGTGGAGGACAAACGAAACGGGATATGGGGCCCTGCCGGTCGGATTTCCTCAGCGCCTCTGCCCTCCCCCGGATCGGGCGCAAGGGGTACGTGGCACAGACCCTGATCACTGCGAGGCGACAGCGAGTTGCTGGCCTAGCGGGGCCCCCTTACCTGGGGTGCCGAGGAGTAGGGGTACCCAAACTGCGGGTAGGACATGGCGGGCGCGGCCCGGGGTCGACGGGCGGGGCCGGCGGGGTCCTGCGCGAGGGGGACGGCGTGGCGCGGCCACTGCTCCGGGGCCGCCGGCTTCTAGGTGCTGGGCGGGCAAAGCAGAAGAGCGGGTTAATTCAGACACGCGCTCCGCAAACTTTTCTAACTGGGTAGGAAAGTGAGCCGCGACGGACACGGCGATCCTTTTAGCTTCACAGTCCGGAGCCTCCAGGGGGCTCTGGGACCGACCGGCCTCGCAGCGGCGACACAAATACATATTTTGCAAAAAAGGAAAAAAAAAATGAGTCGTGCGAATCCGTCAAGTCAGCGGCGCGCGGCTTTAAGCGGCGGAGGCTCTGACGTCAGCCCCACTCCGCGCAGCCCGGCCGGGCGGCAGACGCGTGGGTCGCTCGGCCGCGCAGCCCCGGGCGGAGGGCGCACGGCTATAACAAATGAATTTCATCCGCGGAGTCAATAGCGCGCCGACGAACCGTGTTTCTCCTTAGTCACCGAGGAGGGGAGGCACTTTTAATTAGAAATTAATTAATGAGCAGCTGCTCCTTTCCCACCCCACTGTAATCATTAGTCTCAATTACAAATGAGACATATGAGGGGTCTACGAGGGAGTCTTCACCAGAGATGTAATCAACAGTTAAGATTAGCCGCGCGCTGGCGCAGCCGGCCGGCCGGCCGGGCCTCCGCTCTCCGCGCGCCCCTCCAGGTGGAAGGAAGGCAGCTCCGCGGGCCGGCGCGCGGCGAAGGAAGGCGGCGCGGGCCCCACTATCGTTTAACCGGGACTCAGCAAAGCCTCCCACCAGTTCGAACCCTACACCGGGCTGCAATTCCAGAAGCAGCGCGGCTACCAGCGCGTCTGCATCTGGAGGCCAGAATGCCCTCAGTGTGTGGGTCTGGGCCTTCCCCAGAGCCCGCCGCCCCAGGGCTCGGTGGGCCAAGTGGGCTTGCCACTCTCGGCCGCCGTGTTCCCGGGGAACAACCCCCTCCTCGCCCAGCAAGTTCCAGCTCGGCGCACGGGCCCTCCCTTTTCTCCCCCACCCGCTCCCGCGGGCCGCCCTCCCTCAAGCCTCCCCCTGCCCCTCGCGGCTCAACCCGGGACTGCCAGACAGCCCAGCGCGGTCGGACGAGCAGCTTTCCCGACTCGGCTCCGGGGCCCCTCCTGCTGCGCTCGCTCCGCCCGGCGACCTTCGGGCCTAGGTACGGGGGAGGGGCGCCCTTCCCTGCCCAGGGCACAGGGAGCGGTCTGGGGAGCGGTCGAGCGCCCACCCCTGCACTTCCCCAGCCAGTCCCGGCCCTGGGCCCTTGCCCGAGTCCAGAGTGGCGGCCAGCGCACAGGCGGTAAGGGGACGCCCGGGCCACCCGGAACCCCGGCCCGCCTCTTGCGCCGCCACCCTCCGGGGGCCGGGCTCGCCCCTGCTTCTCCCGCCCGGCCTGGCCTCCCGCGGTCGCCGGGAGGGAGCCGTGCACGGCGGCGCTGTGCTGACTTGCTGGGAAAGAGTCCTGGGTTCAGACCTGTGAATCGCCCCGGGGTCACCCTCTAATTAATGACGACGTTCTCGCCCTCTCCCCAGCTGCAAGCCTGCCTCCCAGAAACGGAATCTGCCCGCTCTGACAGCTCGGTTGAAGGTGATTGATGAGTATCTAGAGACCACAGCGCGCATCATATAATATCTGCTGCGTAATTGCTTTAATTTACAGATGAAAGTGCGAGTTCTCCGATCCTGTTGGACCGCAGCCGGCCACGTCCGAGCTGCTTGCAAGGAAAATCATCGGAAATAATGAATAGACGCTCCATGCAAATTATTCAGACAGCTTAGCGTCTGTAGCCGGGAGAGATATATAAAGAACACGAGTCAAATGACATTAATAATTGTTTTGGAGTTCTGTATTGATTTCGTGGCGGCCGTGTTTATTTCTTTCTCACCTGAATTGCTAATATCACCTTCTGTAAATAATAAGAAACTAGCCACCGGGGCTTCTGGGCAGAAATGAATCTCTCAATCTCTCTCCCTCTTCCTCCTCTGCTCCTCCCCTCCCCCATCCTCCCTCCTCCCATCTCCTTCCAGTTTTCTGGCTTCTGCTGAGGCTTTTACGGAACATCCTCCTACTTTCCATTATTTGTTTACAAACAACTCACTCTCCCCCAGCAATGAGGCCGGGGGCAGGAAGGCGCGGGAGCCCAGGGTGGCTGAGGGCTCAGCAACCTCCACAGGAGGACGGCATTCAGCATCCTTTCCTCACTCCATTCCCGTGGCCGTGGCCCCGGCCCCGGCGATTGTGAGCGCTCGGCGCCGGGGAGGAAGCCACCGCCCAGGTCCCAGCGGCCAGCGCCTCGGGGCTACCGCTCGCCGCGCGTGCCTCGCCCAGGCCTGCATTCCCTTCCGTTTCCGTCCCCGGAGACTCGGGCCGCAGCTCGCGGGGAACAGTACCCCTGAACGCGCCCCATTCACCTGAGTAGACGTGCTCACCCTCGGAGCCGGGTGGGCACAGCCGGTCCGTGGGGGCCTCTGGGGGAGAGGTTTCAGGGGCTGCCGTGACCATCGCTGCTGCGTTCTCCGGTTTTCCTTTCCAGCCTTAGTGCGTAAATAGACACTCCCAGTTCCCGCCCGCCCGCCCGTTTCTCGCGGGCCACCTTCTTTCCATGATCTTGAAATCTCGCTCACCGGCGGCGCTTTCTCAGGGCCCTGCACCTTGATCCTCCGCTTCCTGCCCCAGGCCCAGCCCAGGCTGCTGCGTGAGGGGCCGCCCCGCCCCCGTTTGGGGTAGCTTGGGGCTGCCGGAGGAATCGCGCGACCTTGCGGGCCGCTCACGCAGCCCCATGGAGGCCACGTTAGCCCGTCTGTCTCCAGCTGCGGGCACATCCCTGACACCCCGCTGACAACCTGTCTGCCGGAACCCGGGTACTTTCTGGGCCATCTTTGCCCCCTAGGTAATACAGGAATAACGCGCCCGTGCTCTTTCCAAAAAGGCCCAGCCTTGAGCTGAGGAACCCCGGGTTTCCTTCCCAGAGCAGACAGACAGGAGTGTCAGAATCTCAGGCACCATCAGCTACACGTACCTGCATAGACGCGGCTTATACTGAGCCCACGTCCCTCGAGGGACCCCCGGTTCTAAATACACCCGTGGGCAGGACCTGCCAGAAACCACGAGGTTCCCCACGGGCAGGGCGGCGGCTAGGATTTGGTCGGGTGCCCCCACTGTCTGCTGAGCTCGAGAGGAGCCCAGGGCGAGGGGGTCTGAGGACGATTAGCCCCAAATGTTAGGGGTCCGCAGGTCCCCCCTTTTGCCCAGGGATGATGTCGGCCGTCGGAACCACGGAGAGAGCCTCTGGGTACAGAGGTCGCTTCCAGACCTTCCTCCGCTCCCGGCGGGGCTTCACCCCTGACACCAGCTGAGCCTCCGCGGTTTGGCCGATTCGGCCCCGGGGGCCACCGCGGTCCCCCGCATCGAGAGCCGCGGGGGGCGGGGAGAGGGGCTCTCTCCAGCCCAGAGAAGTTGACCCGAGCCAGAGGGCAGGGGCGGGAGCTCACAGCCCCGGGCAGGGGCCTTCTTATCTAAGGCGCAGGGCCGAGCCCTGGTGGCGCGCGGGCCGCCCACTGCTCGTGGACACCCGGGCGGGGTGTGGGGCTCAGGGCGTTCCAGGTGTCCGTGCGCCGCACTCGCGAACCCCGAGGGTGGCAGGTCGCTCCTTCGCAGCCTCTCCTCTGGGGTCCCCCGCGAAGCCAGGGCGCGAGCTGCAGGCGCGCGGGGTGAATCCTCCTCCCGAAACGCCCCGCATTCCGGCCCGCTCCCTCCGGCTCTCCCACCGCGGCCCCGCCGCTGGCACGCAGGGCGCCGCCCGAGCCGGGAAGGAGGGCAGCCGGGTGCCCCAGCGCAGGCGCCCGGCTCGGCGCGGCCTCCGCGCCCCGCGCCGCCCCCCGCCCCCCGTTTTCCGCCACTTGCGGCCGACGCGGCGGCCTCCAGAGACCCCACCAGCGGGCAGCAAACTTTGCGCCCCCAGCGCAGCAGCAATCCTAGCAAAGTTTGCGCGGCTGAGCCCACTCCCTACCTGCGCCGGGGACGCGCCCGCCCGCGCCGCTCGGGCGCCGGGGCCGCGGGGACCAGCGCGCAGCCCGGGACGCACCGGGGAGTCGCCGCCGTCGCCGCCGCCCGCGCCCCTCGGCGGCCGCGCGGAGCCTCCGCCTCCCCCGCAGAGGGGAGGGGTCTCGGAACCCCGGGGCGGGGGCGGGCGCGGGCGCGGGGACATCGCCTACCTGCGGTGGCGCCGGGCCGCTGACGGCCGCCCGCGAGGGCTCTGCGCGGCCGCTCGGCGCGCGCGCTCCGGCGGGGAGCGGGCGACAACTAATGGAGACATCTCCAGGCGGAGCACCTGGCGAGCGAGCGGAGCGCGCCGGCGTCCCCAGGCGCCGCGGTCGTCAGCCGAGCCCGCACCGGCGTGACGTGGGCGAGCGAGCGCGCGGCTCCCACCCGGCCGCCCATTAACGCTTTCCCCCGCGGACGCCGCGCGCTCGCCAACTTTCCCCTCCGCCCGGCCGGCGCGGGGTGCGCGGGGCGCGGGAGCCCGGATGAGGGGCGCCCGGGGGCGGAGGCGAGGTGGGGGCGGGGACGCCTGGCTCGAGAGGACACCCCAGCCGGAACAGGGTAGCCTCGATTTGGCCAAACGCTCGAGGTGGCCTGGGGCTCCTCAGGAGCCCTCGGGGGCCCTCCCCGCGCCCAGGCTGCGCTGCCTGGGGCCTCCAGAGCCCGGAGCCGCGCCCGGAGCCAGCGCCCCCTAGTCCCGCCTCCTTCCGCCTCCTCACTCCTCAGTCCCTCTTGGCCGCAGTCTCCCGGTGCTGGGGATCCAGCTGCGAGCCTGGCCGCTGAAGGCCTGCGAGCTACCCCTCCGAGTAGGCTGGGATCCTGGCTCCCGGGCCTGCCTCCCTCGCCCTCCCTACGTGTGTCCCTTCACCCAGTGGAGCCCACTTTTCCCGCTGGGTCCACACTGATTCCCACCTGGTCAGGCTCTCAGGGCAGCAGGCCCTGGACGGGGCGGGAGCCTCGGTATGCGCACGAGGCTTGGGCAGGTGGCGGTGAGTGTATCAAGGTGACAGAAACTGCTTGGGGACCAGCAAGCTTGTGACCTGCCCAGGACCGGACCACCTGCCAGGGGAGCTTTTCCAGGCCTGTCCAGAGCCCTACTGGGCTGCGCCTCTGGCCTGGGAACACATGTCCGCGTGGACAGCCTGTGTGCTTCTGCAGTCTGAGGCTGGGAGGGAGGGCCCCGTGGTGGGCCCATGTCTGGGCCTCTCTGACCCCTGACCCTCACTCAGGCAGCTTGGAACCCCTCGCCCTGGTGTCCTCCCCCACCCTCATCATTTCCACTTCAAAGAACCATGAACTTGTTTGTCCTGCGATTCGTGGCCAGGCAATGACGGTTAAGGTTTGTCGACTTGGATGATGTCTGAGAAAGTTCCTTGCTGTCCCCCGCACCGCCCACGCCTTGTGTTCCAAAGCCCTGCAGGGACCGGAAAGGCAGTGCCTTCTGCCTGCTTCACTGCTGGTGTGCAGGGCTGTGCTGGCTTTGTCTCCAGGCGTTGCCATCTTTTCGTTTTCCCCATGGAACAGGGCTTCCACTGAGAGAGAAGGGGGGCGCCAGCCCCTGGCTTCCTGCCCTGGTGCCGGGTCCAGAGCTTCCAGCGGCTTCTGTGGGAAGGACCCAGCTGTGGCCTCTGGGCCTGCTCTGTAACAGGAGGGTGGGCCCCGTTCAGGCGGCAGACCTGTAGGCATCCTCCCAGAGGGGCATGTCACTGTAGCCCACTCCCTGGGCTGAGGAAGGGTGGTTGGGGGGGTGTCCTCTTAGTAAGGATGGGGTGGGGGGAGCCATTTGGTTCCAGCGGGAAGGGAGGGAAGGCGCAGTGCACCCTGGGGAGGGGCGGGGCTTGCCTGGGTCTCAGTCCTGTGGTCGGTGGTCGGCTCTCTTCCCCCGCCTCCTCCCTCCTGCTGTCCCTGATGCTCTGAGCAGCGCCCTGGGGCCAACAGGGACAGGCACGTCACCCTCCCCTCAGAGCTTGCCTGCACTAAGATTCTTTTCATAGCTAAGGAAGAGCAAAGGCAGGTTTTGTGTTTACGACCTTGATTGGGTGATAAACTCATTTCACTTTCACCGAGGCCTTTTTAACAACAACAGCTGCGGAGTTAGGGAGCTCTGGCAGCCTGAAAGCCTCCGGTCCTGCTGGGTTTCTGTAACCCTGACCACAGCAGGCGCGTCTGGAGGCGGCACCAGCCCGGGAGTGCGGCTCCGTCGTCCTTTCCTGGGGGGCAGGGCCTCCCTTCACTGGACTCCCCCAAAGTCCATAATTGGATGCCGTCAGGCCTGACCTTGCTCTGGACCCCTGACCCAGTGGCCAGAAGCATCAGTGGCCGTCCTCTGCCCCTCAGCCCTTGCCCTCGAGGGCAGGGAGCTGCCCCAGCCCTCCTGCCACATTGCCAGGCCCTCCTGGCTCTGGGGAAGTGATGGAAACACCCCTGGCAGGCGAGGTCTCTCTTTGGCATAGGCGGAGTGGTCAGTCCGAAAGCGAGTCTGCAGCCTCGGCCCCTCTGAAGGGCCGCACAGCCCACGCCGTGACCCCACTTGTGGTCGGTCCTGGCTCCCCAAGGAGCACGTTTCAATATATCTTTTGTTCTTCCTGTTGGCAGAGCCGCTGTGAAGCACAGTCTCCGCGCCCCCAGGGCCTGGCTGGGCCTGCATCCTCCCCCCCTCGCCTGAGCCTTGCTGCGACTTGCAGAGGCATCTGGGGGTTGAGAGCCCACGCTGGTGCTGACTGGGCCGGCTCCAGCACCGCCCCCGGTGCCGCCATTGCCCGGGGGCCCGGGGGTCCACGGCCTCGTTCTCCCCTGCTCCCTGGGGAGCCAGGGAGGGCAAGAGGCTCTCACCCAGGCCGAGGAGGAGGCCGCAAGAACTGGTCCCGGGGAGGACAGCCTCTGGGCCCTGCTGTCCCAAAGGCACTGCTGTCCTTGGAGGGCCCAGCCCTTGGTAGCGCCCCTTGGCCCGGCTCAGCTGCAGAGCCGCGTGATGGGGCCCGGATCCCAGGGTTGCAGAATGGAGAGCAACCCCTTTCACTTTGCCAAGGGTCCCCTGGGACCCTGTTCCCCACCGGCCCTGGGACTGCAGGGGAAGTCTTTCTCCCTTCCTTTCCCCCCTTTGAAGTGCAGCACCCGACTCGGAATTACTTCAAGCAGAATGTCAGCGTGTTTCCTTTTTGAGAGCAGCGTGGTGTCTGGGTTAGAGCCCGTGACCTGTGGCCCGGCCACTGCACGGAGTGACCTTGAGGGGACGGGTGGGCAGCGGGCGTCATGCCTTCCTGTCTCACCTCCCTTCCTCGTGAGGTTGGAAGGAGACCAAGGCAGCAAAGGTTGGACAGTTGTTTTTCTTTTCCCCTCACTTCAGGAATATGTGTGTCTGTGATGTTGAAATGCATCAGCAGATTTTGGGGAGATTTCTATTATTAAAAGTGAAACGCTGTTAATCCAAACAATGTCTGTGGTCTGTATGTTTAAACTTAAAACATACCGCGCATGGCCTCAAGAATCGCCAGTGTCCCAGCCCAAGAAAGACATCCAAAGGACGGGATGTTATCTTAAATTACAAGTAAAGGTAACAGTACACACCATTGCCCTGGAATTTGAATATTATTTTGAATTCCTTGACACAGAGTTACAAAAGAAAATCTTTAGCAGGGAGAAGAGGAACTTAAACGTGTGTACTCAGTGCATGAGCTGGTATTAGCTAGTATTCGTGTAAGGGACCTCCCCAAACAGTGCACATCCGATGGGGGATGGGGGAAGGACCCTCCAAGGAGGAGCCTCACTGGGCCTCCGCCTGGAATTTGCACAAAGAAAAAATATATTCCCCGCGGTGGAGGGAAGAGGTATAGCTGCTTCCCCGGGGCACTCATTTACGTGGGCCGCTCTCTCGTAACTGTGTGCAGGAGATACTTTCACAGACAGAAGGCCACAAGATACCAAGTGACACTGGCACAGGCCGCTCAGTAAATAAGGGAGAGGGCGCAGTGGAGGCATGGCGCACTCTGGTCCCTCGGAGGAAAAGCACATCGTGACGCCCACCTGCTCCCCTGGGTGCCTTCCGCGATTGGGCATTTCGACCTCTCCTCCACCCTCCCGGTGGGTGTTTGGGGTTCGGTGGTCTGTGGGAGGCTCCAGCCCACGCCCCCAGCAGTGCACTGCCCTTAGGAGGTTTGCAGGGTCTGGCGGGGAGGAGCGCCTCGCCCCTGCCCCGTCGAGTTTGCATTTAGCCGTCCTGGGAGAGCTGGTGTGTCCACCTGCAGGGGTGACTCGCAGGGTGTGCTGCCGTCCAAAGCCATCTGAAGGTGGTATCTCCGTCCCCCGGTGTCCAGGGAACACTACAAATCCCGAGTTAGACCCCAGCGTAGCCGGTGGCGCCCCAGCAGTGCCCAGTGTAATGCACTGGCTTTTCATTACTGTGGCAGTAAATCATGTGGGAATGTTCTCCAGGACTTAGCTGATGCTTATATGAAAAAAACCATTTCAGAGTATTTTTGAAATTCAATTAATTGAAGGCCCCAGATAAAAGGAACATATTCTTAATGGCTACAAAATAACCCGGAGGGAGGCAAGGAGCTGGGCCGACTTCAAAGTGCAGCAGAAACACTTAACTGTTTTACTTTAAAAGTATCGAGATCAATGACTCAGTTAAAATTTCTTATACCTTTAGCAACCTTTTCATTTTCTGTTTGAAAAATGACAGAGAGATGATTTTCTTTCCAGGGACACAGAAACTCCCGAAGAGGACCACGGCCAGCACCTGGGACAGAAGTGGGTCGGCTCTCTGGTCGGGACCCGCCACTGCATGGGGTTCAGGGCACCCCCCAGGCAGGGGTGTGAGCAGCCAGGGGCTGCATAACCAGGTGGCTTAGCCCACGGTCATGTATGGCCTCTCAGTTCCGGAGGCGAGAAGTCCAGGACCAAGGTGTGGGCAGGGTGGTTCCTCCAGCCGTGCAGGCCCATCTCCCGGACCCTGTGGCCCGGGCTGTCCCCGCTGTCCTGCGAGACACAGCCCCTGACCTCTGCCACCACCGTCACAAAACAGTCTCCTCACATGTGTCCGGGTGTCCGTGTCCAACCGTCCCCTTTTATAAGGACACCAGTCATACTGGATTCGGGGCCACCCTAACGACCTCATCTTAACTAATTACATGTGTGATGACCCTATTTCCAAATAAGAGTGACAACATGTGAATTTGGGGGGACACAATTCAGCCCACGACACAGGGGTGTCCTCAAGTGCCACGTCGTGGCCTTGGTCTATTTCTTGAGATTGACCCTCCTCCCCTGCCGCCAGGAGGGAGCTCTGCGCTGGGTACTGTCCCCGTGTCACCATGTGACCGCAGGCTCAGCGCGGTCGGCTGCAGCTTCCCAGGGGAGCCTCGCGTCTCTGAGGCCCAGCCACCTGCCTCCCTCTGTGCCCTTTCTGTCCCTCCTGGTCGGAGCCGGCAGCGCTTCTGTTGGACTACCTTCACCAGGAGCTTTGGGGGCGTCTGTGGATTTCACGGGGGCTCTGACCATCAGACCAGCTCTTCCCCAGGTAATCCCTCCTCTGACTTGGCCTCCTGATGAGATGCCTGAGAAGCAGCAGGTTCTCTCACCTTTGCTCGCTCTGAGGACGTAGTGAAGCTTGTGCAGGTGGGACTGGACCACGGTCATGACCTCGCTGGAGATTTCTGGTCCCCAGCGGGCTCCACCTCTGGCCAGGGAACTGCGGTGAGCAGGTGCTGAGCGGCAGGGGTGGGGTCAGTGCTTCCTGCCCAGTTTGGGAGCCGCTCGTGGCTGCCCACAGGGTGGGTTGCACTCCCCGGCCGCCTTGGGTCAGGTGTGACCCTGTGACTGCCTGTGGCCAGCGAAACATAAGCAGAAGTGACCCGTGTCACTGCCACGCGGAAGCTGGGGAGAGAGGCACCCGTGGGAACAGCAGCGTCTCAGAGGCAGAGGCTCCCCGGGCCTGGCTCGTGAATGAGCCCAGCTGGCTGGGTGCACAGGTCACAGGAGCAGGAATCCACCACCGTTTTCAGCCACTGATCTGCTGGTATTGCTTGTTATAGCAACACCACCTACCCCATCTACCGGACGCACTTATTCTTTTGCAAGGCAGATTAATAATGTTATAATTGTATATCATTATGTGATCATACTATAACTGTAAGACATAATTACAAAATGGTAATTGCATATTATTATGTAATTATATATTATAATTTTCAGTACAGAGGAAGCAACTAGGCAGAAACATTATCTTAAAGGGAAGGTATAAGGTAAGGGCAAAATACACCTGCCTTTAAAGACGAAGTAGAAATTAAGCATTCCTTCCTCACTTTCACAGTCATGGAAAAACAGATGTTTTCAAGGAAGTTGCTAAACTTAGAAATAAACAGCTTCTGTTTGTGTCTCTGTTCCGCTCTTACCCCTAGGTTCTTCATGACATTTTTTTCCCTTAAGTTCCATGTATATGTGTTAGCATACGGTATTTGTCTCTCTCCTTCTGAGTTACTTCACTCTGTATGACAGACTCTAGGTCCATCCACCTCATTACAAATCGCTCAATTTCGTCTCTTTTTATGGCTGAGTAATAGACACAGACCTACTAGAGAATGGACTTGAGGATGTGGGGAGGGGGAAGGGTAAGCTGGGACGAAGTGAGAGAGTGACATGGACATATATACACTACCAAGCGTACAACAGACAGCTAGTGGGAAGCAGCCGCATAGCACAGGGAGATCAGCTCGGTGCTTTGTGACCACCTAGAGGGGTGGGATAGGGAGGGTGGGAGGGAGATGCAAGAGGGAGGGGATATGGGGATATATGTATATGTATAGCTGATTCACTTTGTTATAAAGCAGAAACTAACACACCATTGTGAAGCAATTATACTCCAATAAAGATGTAAAAAAAAAAAAGAAAAAAGAAATAAACAGCTTCTATCTGTGAACATTTCTGGCCCTTCTGACCTTCCACCAGGAGACGGTCTGTTTGGCCACCACTCCACTACTGTATGGACCTCTCTCCGTCGGGCTGCCCGAGTGTCCCTACTGCCTGGGAGCTGCCTGCACAGAGCTCTGCGGGCAGGACTCTGGGCGACGCCCTGCTACTGCGCTGACTGCTAGTTGCAAGGATTTCAGGACTGGGGGAGAGAGGACTGTTCTGACAGCTCTGAATTCTTATGGAGAAACGATGAGGAAACTCTGCATTTTAAACCAGCCTTCCCAATGCACAAAGGACAGAGAAATTCTAGGGTGGCCTGAAAAATCCAAAGTATTTTTTCTTGTAGTTTAAGGGATTAAGAATATTTAATCTTACAAAATTCATAGTAAATAATAATATTAAATACTACTTACTTTATATATTTTATCTAGTATTCAATACTTTAAATAGCAATATTAAATACTAGTTAATATTATCTATTGTCTTTTGTCTAACAGAAATATTCTCTCTATATATATTTTTTGCGGTACGCGGGCCTCTCACTGTTGTGGCCTCTCCCGCTGCGGAGCACAGGCTCCGGACGCGCAGGCTCAGTGGCCATGGCTCACGGGCCCAGCCGCTCCGCGGCATGTGGGATCTTCCCGGACCGGGGCATGAACCCGTGTCCCCTGCATCAGGGGGACTGCGCCACCAGGGAAGCCCGAAATATTCTATTTTGACACAGTCAAATCTATCATTACCCTTTATTTATTTACCTATTTATGTTTTATAGTCGTGTTCCCCATTGGCCTTCACCTGTTTTTATAATTTCAGTCTTCGCATGTAGGCCTTTGATCTATCTGACGTGTGTATCTTTTGTGATATGTACAGGCAGGGGTCTGTAATGGGCGCCACTCTCCCTATTATCACTCACAAGGTTTGCCAGGCCCGGGGAGGCCCGCTGCTTCCTCCTGAGGTGTCAGAGCTCCCGGTTACCTGGATGTCATCTCAGAGGCTGCACGTTCTTTCAATTGCACCTTCCAGAAGGTGGAGCCACCACATTTAAAGATCCCACTTTCATCGCATGTGCAATGGGCTCCTGTGTGCACAGGGGTCGCCTTCAGAAGTTCCCCGGAGCCTGCGCAGCCGGAGACCGTCAGAGAGCCCAGGCTCGGGCCGGGCTCTCTGCTCCGCGTGACTCTCAGGCTGGCGCAGTGTCCATGGCCTGGGACTCCACGTCTTGGCTGAAACGTGCGGCTCAAACTGTCCCCTTCCCAGACAGGGCTTTCTTGCTGTCCTGTGTCCTGTCTGTAGGATGGTCTATTGCTAGGAGAATATCAAAAATGAAGTCATCAGAGATGTTGCTTTCCCGGCCACCTAACGTCTTGTGACGAGCTGCAGGGTCTCTGAAGTTTGACATACAGACTGGGGTCCTGGCCCCAGAGCAGCAGGCTCACAACCTGGCTGGACTCCTGCCCTGGCCTTGGGCGTCACGTGGAGGAGAATGTCTGTGCTGTGTCCACAGTCCCTGGAGGGGCTTGGTGGACCTTCCGCCAGGTCTTAGACTCCCAGACCCCCACCCTCCTTCACCCTCGTCGAGATAACACTTGCCCTTGGTGCCCAGGTCATGCCTCTCTTTGGGGGTGGGGAGTGGTCGTCATTTTGGTCAGAATGGACACCCCTGAAACAAACACCAGGCATCCCTGACCACTGGCACTGGCGTCGATCACCAGTTGGAAGAGGCGGCATCTGGTCTTCACGGTCAAGGCTAGCATCCTCACAGCACTGGGAAGATGTTGCTGGTTTTCCCTTTAATTCTATTCCCCCCACCCCAGATTTCTTTCTTTCTTTCTTTACTTACTTGATTGAAGTATAGTTGAATTACAATGTTGTATTAATGTCTGTGTTCAGTTATACATATGTATCTATTCTTTTTCATTTTCTTTTCCATTCTGGTTTATCACAGGATATTGAATATAGTTCCCTGTGCTCTACAGTAGGACCTTGTTGTTTATCCACGGAGTTTGGGATTCTCTTTAATTCTTAAGGGTTTCTTCCCAGACCAGACGCTGGGCCAAGTGGTCTGAAAGATCATGAGTTCTGAGAAATTTTCTACGGACTAAAAATTTCAAAAACCATTGACCCGGTAGTTTGCAAACTTACATTTTACACAAATCTGTCTTTGCAGCTGCCAGGGCACAGAGGAGCTCACTGAGGAGTTGGAAGCATCCACCTTTATCGCAGCCAAATGTGCCACGAAGATAGAGGGGCGGATTACACGGGAGGGGATGCTTTCATGGGAAACCCAGAAATAGAACGCTGTGTCCAAGTTGATGGTGGTTTTAAGTGTTTTCCTGCGACTCCGGGAAACACGGCTCGTAGCTGAGTCCCGGACGGCGAGGCGGGCGAAGCGTTATCGTTAGACGGCGGGGCTGAGTCTCCTGCTGCCTGAGGCCCCTGCAAGCCTGTGCGCGACAGGAAATCAATGTGTATCTGCCTGGCCTCGCTGCCTCGCCTCCGGGATGTGTGTGCTCGCCTCTGATTTGTTCTCTAGGTCTGATATTGTTATGTTACAGTGGGCCTCCGACCGTGGCTTACAAGTTTGTTAAATCCCCCCACATCACAGGCTTCTTGGGCGATCATGGCACTGACAACATGCCACGATGGTGTGCCCTTCGCTGCTCCTGGATGGCTGCCTGTAGAGTGGACTCCACCCCACCGGCTGCAGTGGGCTTTAATCTCGATGCTCTCCTGCGATCTCAGTTTTGTCTGGTGCCTCTCCTCATACCTGGCCTCTAGTTGACAGCAGGCTGACATCACAGAAGCCTCTTGTCAGTGGCCAGCAGAGCCTCAGTGGGTCAGAGGCCGGGAAGCGTGGCCCGCAGGCTTGCTAAGCCACATTGGTGGCCCGGAGTCACACCCTGCTTCCGGAGGTGTGAAGACGGAGCCACACTGAGACACACCTGTTCCTGCTGCCACAGGGCTGCAGGGACCCTGTTACTGAGTGCAGGGGGCTCTCCAGCAGCCCACCCGGGAGAGAGGGCCAAGCCGCTCAGAGGGGACGTGGCTGGACCTGCCTGCACCACAGGCAGGGGAACCGTGTGGACCCATGGCGTGCAGGGCTATCCGCTCGGCCTCTCCTTTCACGCAAAGTAGAAGACACACGTGGGGATCGTGAAGACGCTAGCTCTCCCTGGAAAGTTGCTTATGGAAAGCTCCAAACATTTACAAAGGTAAAGAGAATCATAGACTGGAGAGGAGAAGCAGGTGTCCCTCGATCAAACAGTTTTTACATAATTCATGGAGAACCTGACCCATTGTCCCCAACCCGTTTGCTTGGAAGCAAATTCAGGGCATCATATCTGTAAATATTTCAGTATCTCTAAAATATATGAAAAATCCCCGGGACAAATATCACCCCTAAAAAGTCGATAATTCTTTGATATCCTCAAATACGCAATCAGGGTTGCACTTCCCTGTTTTTCCCAGTTTGTTTCAACCTCAGGATTCAATGAGGGCCAAGCCTGTGCTCAACTGCCAGCTCTCCCAAGTTCCTCTGAGCTTTTAGACGTCCCGTCTGTCTTTCCCTTTTCTGCTGCCGTCTTGTTTTGTGGCTGTTGAGGAAGCGGGGGTTTTTGTCCTGTCGAAGTTCCTTTGTTCCTGCTTTTGCCGACCCTGTCCTTATGGACTTAATCAACATTCCCCTTTGTCTGCTGTACTTCCTGTGCATCGCGGTTAGGTTTGGAAACCTGATCAGCTTTGGGTCCAGCGTGGGCAAGACAACTTTGAACGAGGCGTTCCATTCAGAGGGGTATTGTTTTTTCTGTGATGTTGGGAACCACTGCCGAAGACAGCAGGGATCTGGAAAACGGTGCCGTCGGAACTTTCCCAATCTTTCTGCCCGTGTGAGCTGGAACACTCCTGTCAGGAGAAGCTTGCCCAGATCCACCACTCGTTACAGCACGGGAGAGATGGGCAAACAGTGAGCTCATGTCTCAGAATCCGCCAGAGGCGAGATAGAAGGGATTTTTTTGGAGAGTCAATATCACCACCTGGATTTGAACCTGGCTCGTGTATTTTGATCAGTTGCAGTTACTGTCCTTATTGGGGCTTAAACTGTCCCATTTTGGCTGTGGGAGCCTCTTCCTGGTGAAGCGGTCTTGGAGGGCTCCCTGATTCCTGGCACGGCAGCAGGCTCTGGGCTCATCTTGCGTACTTCCTGTCCCAGTCCCGGGATTAGCGATTTCTCCCTCAAGTCCTGGCTACTTTTACAGACAAGTGCTCTTCCTGGGCCACAGCCTGGGACCATGTCGCTGCATTTAAGACGTGGAGGATGGGCTGCAGGTTTGCTCACAGGTGCAGCAGGCCCTGGGCTGTCCTGTCAGTTTCCCCAGGGGCATGGTGTCCGCGCGGGGGCTTTGAGCTCTCACGTGGGGCTGGAGTCTAGCCCGAGAGTCTAACCGTCACCATGGTAAAGGGTACACTTTTGTTTTCCATCCACATTTCATATTTTCCCCACACTTATTCTTGGAATAATGTTTTGATCCATAAAAGGGAATCCTGCTTTATATTACAGGATAACATTTTGTGGTAGCTATTGAGAAAACATGTTTTTCTTTCTCAGAATGAATTTTGCCACCATCTGAGACAGGCCGGTCGACCTTTGTCCTCACCACCCCTCCGCAAAAAAGGTGTAATTTTCGTTAAAGCGACACAATACCTGGACATCCTGGCGAGAGTGTGGGAAGTACTGCGGTTTGTGTCGGGGACTCTATCAATCAGGCATCTTGCTGGGGTAGAAGTGGAAGCAGACGGTGTAGGTGGTCTGGGGCTCTTATCCTGCCTGAAGTGGCACGAAGGGGAAGGATTGTGAGAGACATGGATGTTAAAACCCTTTTTCTGTTAGAACCCCAAATCCCCTAACCGGAAACCCATCAGGAGGGGCTGCTGGGTCCCTGGGGTGCGTGTCAGAGCAGGTCAGAGCTGGCTGCCCTTCCTCCTGGACCCCAGGGTCATCCTGTCTTGGTCCGCCAGGCCCGTGCTTCCCAGATAACCCTCCCGGGAGGTCTGCAATGACCAGCACATTTCCAACAAGGAAACCCCGAGCACGTCCGGATGGTCACGGTCAAGGTGGCTGTCAGCCTGGAACCTCTAGGGAGAGGGACGTGAGGGGTGAATCTCCCTCTTGACTTAGCTTTTCTGAACGTTGGAGACCCCACTCCTTTTTGTCACCCGTTTCATGTTTCACCTGCCACAGCCATTTGGTTGAAGAGGAAGGCTGGGTGGTACGTGTTGTTGGAACTTCCCGACACACACGTGTGTCGCCAAGCAGCCCCCCGCTCCCTGCCCCCTCGGCCTGGGCCGGGGCTGGTGATCCTGGACGCTGGGCTCAAGAGTCCTTTGTTGGTTTGCCTTCCATCTCCTTCTTTTGCTTATTCCTTGCATCCCTTTACTCTGAATTTCTAGCAAAGTTTCCTGGAACGAGAGCTTTCTCTTCTACACTCAATTGATTTTATGGTCCTCAGAAATGATTTTCATAAGCACCTCATTGGAAAAGTATTCTTCAGTAGTGTCTGCCAGCAAGTTGACAGAGAAAAGGAACCCAATTCGCTCGACCACTTTTCCATGGTTTAATCCATTGCCACATTGCTGAGACTTCAGGAAGGTCCAGCCAATAACAGGAATCGTAGTGTATCGCGGAAGAGGCCCTCATCACAGCACATCAGCGCCAGCAGTGCGTCAACTCACAGCTCAGCCCAATGCCAGGCGCGAGACACATAACCCTTCTGCTTGCTGGGAAGCAGTGCCCGCCATCATCCGTCAGGGCCCAGGCTCACAAAATTCCACAGGGCACTGTTAACACTTACTTAAGATGTAGCTTATTTCCAGAGGAGAAGTGGGCCCTCAGAAGATGGGCCTGAATGAAGGAATTCAGGCATTCACAGTCGCTCCCCCAAGCAGTGTGCAACTCCCAGTTGCCTAATCCTTTCCCTCGTGGGAAACCCTGGCTTGGACAGGTGCCCACCCTTCCCCCAGGGTGACCGTGACCTCAGCTCTAAGGATGAATCCTGATTCCCTGCCCCGGTGACTGGCCAAGCACTGGCTTAGTGATTTATCTCCCTGACAGATTGTTCCTAAGATGTGTGCAGCCTGACCTCAGATGTGATGAACATAGTCACCAGTCCAGCCCACACCCACAGGGAGGACCTGAAGCCAGGGGGCAAGGCCGCTGGAAGCCGCCTCGGAAGCTGTCAGCCACCAGCACGAGCGTGCGACAAGTGCTGGCCACCGAGAGGTGAAGGGAAGTCCGCTCCGGGTTCTGGATAAGATTTCTTGGTGATAAAAGGAGACAGAAAGAGAGGACCTCTTTTTCTGCTGGACGTGGTCACTGTGGCCCGAGGATGGAGAAGGGCCTATAGGGGGTTAGAGTGGGTCCCGTGCTGCCCACGACCCCCCCACTGTGGATGACGAGTCCATTGTGGGTGAAGCCAGCCTGCGGCTAGGCTCCCTGATGCTCACGGCCAAGAAAATCCTAAATTGTCTATCGTGACCGTGTTCTTGAACTTCCTCTCCGAGTATACGGTTGTGCTGGGTTACTGGATCCCCTTAACCAACTAAACCTTCCAACCTCACACGGAGCAGAGCTTCTGATGGTCTCTGGGGCACCACTAATTCAAGTCAGCAGAGAAGAGGTTAAACTCGTTTCAATTACGAGTAAATAGTAAGAGTGAAATTGAGCTCTTAGACCCGAATTTCTTTCTTGGGTTAGTTGATTGCCTTCTGATCACTGGCTCCATAGGTTGGTAGAGAGCACAGGGTAGATTAGGTAGTGAGTAGTTTTGTATAAGAAGAAGGATAGCACCCACCTGCACCAGCCGTGGAGTTAGACCCTGTAACCTGACGAGCCTCGCGGCAGGGACGGCTGGGAGCAACTGCGGGTGAGCCAGGCGTGGGACAGACACACGCTTCTCCCCGTTAAAGGAGAAGATGCAAGCGCCGGCTTGTTTGATCTGAGTTTCCTGCTGGGAGGCGGTGGGGTTGGAGCGGAGAGGCAGGAGGGGAACCCAGCGTCCACCAGGGAGACAAACGTTTGTCCACAGACGCGATCTTCTGATGAGTCAGAACCCGCAGAGGCAGACTTGGCAATCCCCGAAGCCCCTTGGTTCTCTGTCCCTCCTTCTCGGTCACTCTCTGCCCTCCTGGCTTCCCCTTGCCACGCCTCTTTTCTCCCAAATGCTAAATGAGCCTAAACGCTAAAGGTGGAAACCAGTCAGCGAATTTGGTCATCTAGCTGTTGGAAGTACTTTCCAGACGCTGTGTTCCCGACTCTGACACTGGCGACAGCTGTCACTCACCGCTCACCGTACCCCCGGCCCGTCTCTCCACTCACCTGCCCGTGTGCACGCAAACCCTTGCCTCAGGCTCTGCTCTTTTGGAGGAGAGGGACCCAGGGTAGGACAACATCTTATCTCCTCCAGTCCCAGAGACCACACTTTCAGGATATTTATACAGTTTGCATCTGAGGTAATAGATGTAGGGAAGTGAAGTAACCTACCAGTCTCTCACGCAGACAGGAGAGGATTAGGACACAGTGGGGCTGGTGTGGAAGCCTGTGCCTTAGGCCACATTCTGTTCACCTTCCATTCTATTCAGTTAGGAGGGGGAACTGGGGGTGCGGTGCACAAGCAAACAGTGAGACCCCCGAGTACCCATGGCCCTACAGTGAGGGACACCGGAGAGAGGGTAAGGAACCCGTCGTCTTGCCTTGCTAGCCTGGGAGGCGCGTCCGTTTCCCAGGTGACTTCTCTGTGTCCCTGTGGGTGGTTGAAATCCTGATTTGCATAAAACTGCATCCTTGCATGTGGAGAAACCCACCTCTGCACTGAGCAGCACAGAGTTTTGACTCTTTGCTCATCAGCAAAAGATGCGACAACCGTCCCTCAAGGGTCCCGGGCCACGGTGCTTCTGAAAAACACGCTTGGACGTTGGAAGTCAGTTCATGTCATCGTTTGAGCGGGACCGGGGCCTGGTTCAAGGCCAAACCCAGCATCAGAGATGATACATTACAAAGAAAATGGGTGGTAATTAGAAATGTTCTCCCTATTATGGGGGGTTGAAGAAGATCAAAAAGCCACAGTGCAGGCAAGTCAGGCTCTTATTAGGATTTTTATGTTTTTGGTGCTCACATACGAGCCCCATGCATACATACGTGCATAGGTATAAGCATATGTGTGTGTATAATCTATGCACAGGTACGTGCACGTTTATGCGTAGTATGAAAAATAAGGGGCATGAGGTCAGCAGCAGCTTTCTCTTCTGCATCTGTTTGATGTGTAAACTAATGAGTTTGCCAAGCCAGGAAGGCCTGTCCACGTGGAGCTTATGTCCTGGAGGGAGGTGACAGCATCGGTCCAGGGTCCAGGCTGGAGGTTCCAGGGAGACAAGCAGGGGTGGAGAGCAGTGGAGGCGGGGCATCTGAGACAGGAGGTCAGAGGACTTCTTGGAGGAGGTTATATTTGAGCTGAAACCTGAAGGACAAGATTGAGTCAGAGAGTGATTAAAAGGGAAGGAGCTGCCTGGGTTTCCCGGAAGTTCAAGGAATGGTGGTGTGGGGAGGTGGGTGAGAGGGCAGCGGGGAGGGAGGAGAGAGAGACTTGGGGACCTGGAGAGGAGCTGGATTTTCCTGCAAGAGCTACGGGGAGACGCCAAAGGGTTTACAAATAGTGATGTTTGCATGTTATAGAAAAGATCATTCTCACTACTTTGAGATGCAAAGATGGTGATGAGTCAGAACAGCGGAAAGGAGAAAATTCAGCCAACGGTTGCTTTCATCCGGCGTAATGCTGGCTTGGACCTGGGGATCGGCGGAGAACCAGAATGCTCAGCTGGTTGCTTCTCCCATCGAGCAGCCAAAATTTCCACGATTTTCTTGCACATAGAGCTTGGGAAGAACAAGCCACAAACTGTCACTGTCGTAAGTGAGCATCCTAGCTGGCGAGGGGAGAGCTGCTGCCTCCCCAGCAGGCCTCCGTTCAGCCGCACCTGGAGGACACGCAGGTCAGAGGCTCGCGCTGCTGGGGATCCAAAGGCCAAGGGGACGGCCGTGTCCTGCTGCGTAGGGTGTGTGAGGGCTGCTGGGCCGGCGTCTCTGCAGGGGTTGCATGAGGGGCAGTGGAAACAGCCCACCTGTCTGCGGTCTGTCTACTCTCCTCAGCCCCGAGCCTGAGCTGAAGCAGGTCAGGGAGTCAGTGCGCACAGTGGCACTGATGACAGTTGGCAGCCTCAGGACCCGCGACTGTCCTCCTCCCAGACGTGGGTGGTGGGGGGCATGCTGAAGCCTCTTGCAGCACCTGGGGCTCGCCAAGTCGGGCACCGGCAGCCCCTCTCCCCCAGCCTCTTCCAAGGCCAGTCTCAGCCCTTACAGCTCTCAGAGCCTCAGTGTCCTTCGTGGGAGAAGGGTCCTGGGTCCGTTCTCTGTCTGCGTGGCCTTGCCCCATGGCACCTCTGGGTCCCTGTGGGGGGACATAAGTCCCCTCAGGCCAGGCTGGCAGGGGCGATGACCTAAGAGCCACACGGGGGCCCATCCCCGGGCCATGCCCTGTGCATGCCTGGTGGGGCACCCCCCGCATGCCTGTCCCTTGGGTCCCTGAGAGCCGTCTGGGGGCGGGAGATCGGGAGGCAAGAGCGTGGAGCTGTGAGCAGAGCCAGGTGGTCGGCGCGGCCCTGGGTCAGAGGGCCTCTGCGTCGCGTCAGCGGGTTCCAGGGCTCCATCAGACGGGGATTCCTCGGCCGGGATGTACGTAAAGCCACGTGCTCAAAGCGATGGCCGGCGGCCCAGCCCGAAGCCAGGCTGGATGGCAGCTGTGGGCAGGTCCACCCTGGGGCTCCCTGACCCCAGATCGGCTGCCAGGGCTGGGGGAAGCCCCTACCTCTCTGCTTCCCCACAGGAGCCACCTCCACTGTCCACAGAGAACAAGCTCTGCCCCATCTGGAGCCTCCTCTGGGGAGGGGAACGGGCCCCTCCCCCGGCTCAGGGGTGACCCGCTGGCTCAGCGCAGCCGCCAGGTCCTCACTCACGGCCATGCGCGTGGGGTCTCCCAGGTCCTAGAGGTCGTCTCTCCTATCTGCTGTTTCTCATCTTTTTTAATCTTATATTTCAGTCGACCCATCAGAGCAGGGCCTGGAGACATGTTATTAAATTGTTAGTTTCCTTCAAGTAAAGGGATTTATAGTAAACAGGAAATATGTGATTTCAAAAGGGCGCTCGCTGTAACCTGAGTATTTCAACTATGCCCAGATTATCCAGTTTTGGCTTGAGCACGTAGGATACAGTGTATGTTACCTGAATTTTGGGGTATCGGGGGACAAAAAAAGCCACCTAGTGTGCAGAGGGGTTTCCGCGGAAGCCGTGCTGGGCTTCTTTTGCCGCTGCGTTGATCCCGGGCGTGTTTTAAAAGCGCGATTTCTCCGCATTTCCCTCAGAACGTAAAGATGATATACACACGGCGTAAACCGCTTTCATTAAGTGCGCGCTTATTGTACGAAGAAGAAAATCAGACAAATTAGGTTTTGTTCTCTTCAAGTCTCCTTTCCGAGGAAGATTATTTACAGTTGATTTTTTATTCCTCTCCCTTCTATTCCTCCAAAGGCAATAAAAAGCAATTCTGAGAGCACGGCGGAAAATCAGTTTTTAATCAAGAGAAAACAATCTGTGGGAAATAGGGCTGTGCTGCTCCCGCCTCAGAGAAAACTCCACGGCTGGGGGACGTCTTGCTGTCCCTCTGCAGACGAGGCCTCTGCCAGAACGGCCGGGAGCCAGGTGGGAGTTGCAGGGCCGCGTCTGTCTGTCCACAGCGAGTCCTCCTTCGCGCAAGCGGCGGGACGTTTGCATCACACCTGTGCCAGGACACGGTGACCAGTGCAGGAAGCCTCTCAGACCTGCTCTTTGGACGCGGCTCCCGCTGCCTCCCCCTTTGTACATATTTCCAGAGAATTCGGAGAACGGCCCTGCTGGGACCTCCCAGACTGGCCCGAAGGGGCCTGGCCTCCAGCAGGCCAGCACGGTGTAACAGGTCTGGACCCCCGCCGGCCCCATGCCGGCCAAGGGGCGCCAAATTCGGGGTGTTTGGTTACAGAGAAGCAGATAAGGGAAACCACACCCAAACGGCGGACACTTCCCAAAGCTCTGGAGGTCAGTGATTGGCAGTTATGGCCACGTCCTCACCCACGGGTCTGCTTCTGTGTCAGCGTGTCCTGGAGTGACCCCCGTGTCGTGGGAGTGACCCTTGTACACCCCTCTGTTCTGTCCTCCCGATGCCCAGACCCGCCCTCAGAAGGACCTGCAGTGTCCGCTGCCCCTCTGTTTAGTCTGGTTGGGGGGATGGCGAAGGGCCAGGAGGGGGCTGGGACTTCCCGCGGAGCGAGGCCTCAGCTGTGCTCGCCCTGCCCTTGGGATCCTAGGGTTCACTCCCTCCTGGGAATACGGAACGCGGGATCCCTCCCCCACCGCCAGCTTCCCTGACCGTCCCGGCCGACTCTGCCCCTTGCCCGCCGCGAGTCCGCCCGGCGGCCCTGGTGCTCCGGGCTGTCGTCTCCCCCTCTTCCTCTCCGGGAGGGTCCTTCTTCTCTTTCACCCTCCGCTTGCCCCTGGCTGAGCCCTAACCCCACGTAAGGTCCTGTCTTCTGGGGAAAACACAGCAGTGTGGGCTGGGGCTACTCGATGACAACTTTTATGAAACCATTTACTGGGATCAGTTGTAATGCTCATCGTAGAACATTTGGGGCACACAGAAAGGATCAGAGAAACAAAGATTGCTCACCGTCACACCACCCAGAGATAACCAGAGACGAGGACTTTGGGTCTTTGCTTTCATTTCGTTTCGGTGACTGTGATAAAATGTGACATGACACACGTGTCAGCAGACGGCCCTTCCCGCAGACGCCCGTTGTCCTCGTGTCAGCAGACGGCCCTTCCCGCAGACGCCCGTTGTCCTGTGTCAGCAGACGGCCCTTCCCGCAGACGCCCGTTGTCCTGTGTCAGCAGACGGCCCTTCCCGCAGACGCCCGTTGTCCTGTGTCAGCAGACGGCCCTTCCCGCAGACGCCTGTTGTCCTGTGTCAGGCAGACGCAGCAAGCTGTCCCGTGAAGAGCCGGAGAGGAAACATCTTGGTCTTTGCGAGCCGCGTGGTCTCTGTCGCGGGGACTCTGCGTTGCGGTGACTGCGGCCCAGGCCACGCTGCGCCCGGCTGTGGCCGTGGCTTAGAGGACTCCATCCACGACACGGGTGGTGGCCAGTGTACCCGTCCAAATAGAAAAGCACCATGTAAAGGGAGTTTTCTCTCCTTCCCCAAATTCTGTGCGTGCGTTTCAGGAAAATATCCGAATGCCACTTTCCTCCCTCAGGACCTCTTCCCAGTTACGGGCACGGGACCTTTTCAAAGATCTCTGTGCGGCGCGGGTGCAGGGTCAGGTAGAGTTAATGTGCTCCCCGCCAGACCTTCATCTCTGGAAGGTGAACAGGTTTAACACTGATTACTTTTCCTGAGAAAAATAATGAACCACGGAAACAAGGCTCGCAGACATCTGTGCTTGGGGAGAGGACATCAAGTGGCCACTTAGGGGACGCGGCTCAGGAGGGGGCCCAGGGCACGGGAGCCGGGGGTGTGTGTGTGTGGAGGGAGGCGAGCACTTTGCTGGAGTTCCACAAAGTGGGGTTATCCCGCCCTGCAGCCCTGACTGTGGAGAGTCAGCCCCTTCTCCCATGGAGGGGCTGGGTCCCTGGCTGGGGGCCGCCCACCCCACCCAGGTCTCTGGGGCACAGACTTGACAAACCTGAAACCCCCAGGTGAGGAGCAAGGAGGCAGCATGGAGAAGCGTGTGGGGGGGACCCAGGGCCTGGCAGCTTGGGGGGTCCTGAACATGCCACAGGGCAGGGGGCGTGAGAAGGGAGCGCTAATGTCCTGTGGCCACACAAACACCCCAGGCTCTGGGGCTGAAAACAGAAGGAAGTTGTTGTCTCCCAGCTCTGGAGCCAGGAGTCCAAGATCGAGGCGCCCCAGGGCCGCACCTCCTCCGGAGGCTCCAGGGGAGGGTCCTCCGGCCTCTCCCGGCTGCTGGGGCCCCAGGTGTCCCTGCGCTCATGGCCGCATCTTCTCAGTCTCTGCCTCTGTCTTCACGTGGCTTCTCCTCTGGTCTCTGTGGTTGGATTTGGGGCCCACCCAGGTAATCCTGGATGAGCTCTTCATCTCAAAATCCTTGCATTACTTACACCTACAAAGCCTCTTTTTCCAAATAAGGTTCCATTCACAGGTCTGGGGATGAAGGTGTGGGTGTGTTTTCTGGGGGCCACCATTCAACCCACGGTTGTACCCACCAACTTGGTGCAGGCCCCAGTGAGCTGTCACCTTAGCAGAGGAGCGAGTGGCCCGACTGATCAGGGCTGTGGCCAGAGGATCTTTAGGTGTGATTTCGCCTTCTGGGAACTCCTCCCGCCCCCAGGAAATCCCCTCCAACACTCGCATCTCATTGGTGGAGGCAGAAACCACCGGAGATGTTTAGCTCAGTAACTGTCTGGGAAGAGGAATTCGATTGGGTACCTTTGGCCTAAGGACAGAAGTAGGATGGTGGGTGTGAATTGCTGAAAAGGTGTTTGTTGATCAATATTCAGAGAAGCTTTTTAACGAGGGGGATCTGAAATACGAACAGGTTACTGTATAGAAAGTCGTGAATTCCAGCTCTGAGCTCCTTGCCAGGCTCCCATGGATATAATCTTTGCTGACGAAATAGATTAATTTTGGGAGCGTTCAGAGGGATAGTTAGATGTCCATGAAGCGAGAATAGAAAGAGGATTCTGCAAAGCTATATCTACAAGGAACTGAGCTAGGTGGCTAGTAAAAACACTGGTAGCTTAAACGAAACAAAACACACCTTTCTCCCACGTCCAAGGGGGCTGGAGGTGAGCAGTGCATGGCTGTCATGGGAGCTCTAGCCTCCTCAGGTATCAGGGCTCCTGTTACCCTTCTGCTCCACCTTGTTAGGCTTCCCTCCTCAGTTTGCCTCATAGTCCTATTGTGGCTGCTGATGCTTCAGCCATCACATCTGCATTCCAGGCAAGAGGCAGAAAAACAGGGAGAAAGGCAAAGAGGGCCTGTCCTGAAAGCCTTACCCAACAATGTCTTCCTTCCTCTGATTGGCCACTTCCCTTGGTGCTGACGGTTCTGATTCCAGAACATGAGGAAATTTTCATTTATCTGCAGCAAAATGATACAAATAAGAAAAAAATATGAATGAGTCTTTCTTGAACTAAATTAATTTTTGTTCTTTCAACATTTTTGGAGTTAAAATCTACTTTTGAAAAGATGGCAAAAGTAGATTGTAATGACATTTTGTTTGATGCCCTTGCTTTTCAGAATAGTTTTGTTTCAAAAATAACACAAACATAGTTTAAAAATCAAACAATACTATGTGGAACACAATCCTGTTCCAGATCCCGGCTTCACCATCTTCTAGTTTTTCTCCCCAGAAACACCTCTCTTTCTATTACCTATTTCTACAACTATTGTTCTCTATATTTATAAATAATACTCTTATCCTACTATGTCTTGGTTTCTCATTTTAGACCATATCTATCGACTTCCTCCTGGTACTTGCAGTTTAACCCTCTCATGTCCTAACCTGTATCTTTTCTAACATGACTTCCCCTGTCTTTTCAACATACTTTTATCACTAGTTTTGGTTAAATCGTTTTTATTTACCGCCGGGCCAAGCGATGCACTGTGATTATTTTCCTTTTGTTGTGTAACTTTGCATTTTTCCTTTAATATTTGCCTAATTGTTTTCACTGCTTAATTTTCTAGGAAACTAGCGTGACGTTTCCCACACACTCTCATCCATCTGTCAAATGCCTGATGTTTCAAATGTCCAGACACATCAAATAGTGTGACGGTGCCCCAATCCCCACTCTCATCACCACTGCCTCCATAGTTTCCTATCTGTATAGCTTTTCCTTTTCTAGAAATTTTATGTAAATGGAATAATTCAATATATGTTCTCCTGTGTCAGCATAAATTCTTCTAGCATTTTTTTTAGGCTCATCCACATGGAACATGCATCAGGAGTTTGTTCCTTTCCACTGAGGGTTGGACTGTATCTGTGGGTGTGCTATATTGCATCTACGAATTCACTGCTGGGTGGGCATGTGTTTTGTTTCCAGTTTTTGACTATTACAACTCATGCTGCTTGAATATTCACACACGTTTCCGTGGCTATTGTGTCCTGACAGGGCTCAAGGAGTATGTGTGTAATCACTTTAGGAAACCTTGAAGGGACTTCCCTGGTGGTCCAGTGGTTAAGACTTTGCCTTCCAATGCAGGGGGTGTAGGTTCGATCTCTGGTCAGGGACCTAAGATCGCACATGCCTTGGGGCCAAAAAGAACCAAAACATGAAGCAGAAGCAATATTATAACAAATTCAATAAAGACCTTAAAAATGGTCCACATCACGGGCTTCCCTGGTGGCGCAGTGGTTGAGAGTCCGCCTGCCGATGCAGGGGACACGGGTTCGTGCCCCGGTCTGGGAAGATCCCACATGCCGCGGAGCGGCTGGGCCCGTGAGCCATGGCCGCTGAGCCTGCGCATCCGGAGCCTGTGCTCCGCAACGGGAGAGGCCACAACAGTGAGAGGCCCGCGTACAGAAAAAAAAAAAAAAAAAAAAGGGCCACATCAAAAACAAAAAAATCTTAAAAGAGAGAGAAACCTTGAAATTTGTGAAGAGAAGATAAACCCTTCAGAGGGCCTTCGGAGCCTCTCCGCTTGTCTCCTAGCATTCTTGAGTGTTTATTTTACGGGAGTTTGGTGAGTCAGTGTACCTGAGCTACCTCATCCAGCTTTAGCCAGGGCTCCAAGGCAGGTAAGGACTTCTGATGGCTTGGAAATCAATGAGAATCAGTTGGAAAATATGCTTAGATTTACACGTATAATTTTTAAAAAGATTTTTTTAAAGAAAAGTCCAAAGTTGTATCCAAAGAAAGAGCATTTTTCCTAAGAAAGTGGAATAATGAAGGCAGTTGGAGAAGTTTCTGCCTTGAGGGACCTGCCACGTGGTATCGCTCCCACACACCTGGATCCCGAGGTCGAGGTGATGAGATGCACGTTACTTCCGTCTGAGCGGGTGCCTGGCCGGGGCCCTCTTGAGGGGCTCGCTGCCACTGCTCAGGGACCCCCTTCCCTTTCTGGAAGCAGTTAGCGAATCTCAGCAGACCCCGGGCAATTACTGTGGCCTCTAGTTTCCAGCCACTGCATTTCCAGACTTTCTCTCTGGAGCCAGTGGGAATTGAGCAAGCAGCTTGGAGGTGGCCTGACCATCCAGGCATCAGAACGTCCATCTCCTTCCACTCGGAGGCACAGGGGCTCCGGGGGCAGCATCCACTGCTTGTCCCGTGCCCTCTGCCCTCGGGTCCAGTCCCAGGCCGGCTGCCAGGGCCTTGTAAGATCTGTCCACCTCCCCTTCCTCTCGGCCTTTCCCCGTGGCCCACACAGAGGGGCGGCAGAAATGAGAGCTTCATCATAGCGAACACAGTGAGTTAAAGGTTTCCTTTGGCCTGGAGCTGAGGCGAGGGCTTCTGTACGCCGCGCCCGAGCCTTGCCTCTCTGGCTGTCTGCTGGCACGCGGGGGAAGCCACCCTGGCCACACGGCCACACGTACGTTGGAGCAGAAGATGCCCTGCTTCTCTTTATCCTGCCTCTTTCCCCAGGTATTAGTGGCTTCATCCTCATCCTAAGAACCAGGAGACGCAAGCTGTTCTAAGGACTCCATGGCATTCACCCCAGCAGACCTGGTGCCACGGGGCAGGACCGCGTCCCCCCGCTGACCCTCTGCCCAGGGCCCTGCTTGGTGTCTGGCACGCGGCAGGCGTGCAGTCAATATGCTCCGATCGGTTGATTGGATACATCTGTGAATCAGATTAATCAATGTGTGAGAGGAGTGAGGACGGCCCCTTGCCCCATGTCACTGTGCCGGGTTCTGCTCCTTTGTGGGGACGTTCGCGCTCAGGCCAGGATTCTGTGTGCGACCTTGGACACGGAGAAAGAGAACAGGGCCCCGCTTTGCCCTCTGACCGTGCTTCCCGCCCATGCCCGGGGGACCCTCCAGGTGGGTGACGCCTGAGATGCGCCCGCAGCCCCGTCCTCCTCCCAGGTTCTGGGGAGAACGTGACCCTGCGGGACAGTAATGTCCAGGTGGCCCTGGTCAGACGGGACGCGAGCGCAGGAGCCTAGAGCGTGAAGCGCAGTCGTAACAACAACCAACAGCCTCCGCGCGTTCCTCGACAGCAAGTGGATTTCTATGTCCAGGCCGAAGGGACGGCGTCTTTGGAAGGCAGGCGGGGCTGGGAGGCGTGCGTGCAATCTGGGCCGGCATGGCTCCCACGCGCCAGGGATGCTGCCTGGCTGTGACAGCGTCCTGCCGAGCGGCTGCACCTGCTCCCTCTGCCCCGGCATCCGGTTAGGACCCTCCCTGCCGAGACCCCAGCTGGCTGCTCTCAGGGGCCGTCCTGTCCCTGCAAATCGCCGCTTGCCCCGTCGCATTCGGAGTTGAGCTCAGGCTCCATCCTGCTGCAGGGCCTTGGGCTGAGTCTTGTTTTAACAAGTGTCTGGTGCAGCTGCCTTGCATGGGGGACCCCCGAGGACAGGCGGGGCTGCGCCGGGAGCTGGGGCCTGTCTCTGGGGAGCCTCCTCTGGTTGGGCCGGCGCTGACTCTGCCCTGCTGAACGGAGGGTCCATCGCAGGACCTGGCGTGCCGAGGAAACAACGGTGGCAGCGGAGGTCTGGGGGATGCGCCCCACCCCCCTACAGACGGGATGGACGGCAGGCTTCTTGTACTTTTTCATCAAAAATTCCAGAGGCTACGCTTTCTCAAGTGCCGATGATAAGAAGAGCAGGTTTGCATCAATTTCTAGCATGAAAGCGATAGTAGGCTATTTGTCCAAAAAGTGTTTAATGACCTTTTTACCTTTGCAAATGTTACATAAATGGCAAATGTACATCAGAGAAGCAAATGATAGTAGCAGTAGTAATAATACTAATGTATAATAATAATCCCAGTACCTAGAGATTACCACTGTTACAGCTCGGCAAACATGTGTTCCGGCTTCTCCATCTTTAGAGCCGAATTATTTGAACAAAATGCATTCACACGGAGCAGCTGTTCTGAACCTGACGTTTTCCTCATCATCTTAGTTTTGACATATTTCTCTGGCCTTAAATATACTTCTACAATGGAAAAGTCTGTTTTATTTTCTTGATAAATGTATCAGGATGTCTGGTGCTTGCCTGCTTTTGTAGCTTGCAGCCCGCCCTCAGAAGCCTGCTATTAAGGAAGAAGAACGTCGTAAAAGTAGTTTCTCTCTGAACTTTTGAGTTTCTTTATCACTGCTGGGTTTTTATCACAGTTTACAAGACCTGAAAGCTGGAACACTCCTCCTTGCTTCCGTCCTTCCTTTCTAAGACTTTATGACGAAGGATGCTCTCCGTGAAGATGGGGTTTGGTGTTCTTCTGGGATATCTCTCCCTCCTCTGCCCTCGTCAGGGCGATGCTGCTGCGGGCTCTGGGTGGGTGGAGGTTCAGCACGTTGGCCAATCGCAGGTGTCTGCCCTCTCTCTGCTGAAGTCCGGGGCTCCCACCTGGGCCACATCTGTATGGACCCGGACCTGAGATGCTTCAGAACAAAGGTGTGGTGCAGGTGCCTGGACCTTCACTTCCAGGTGGCTCAGGGAGAAGAAAGGAGGCGCCGTCAGGCCCTCCCGCGAGTTAACAGTGCGCCGGGTGCCCTTTACGTCGGACTCGCCCTCCCCCCTCTCCCCCTCGCGCGGCCTCTTCCTGCTGAGGTCTCTGCCCTCGGCCTGTGGCTGGGGACACCTGGGTGCTGGAGGAGCCGGGGACCCTCAGTGCAGACCAGGCTTGGAGAGGCCCTGCCTGCTTGAGGGTTTTACGGTGTAATTTACAGGTTTAGAGGAAGTTGCTTCTTTCAAGGTCCTTTTTGCGTAAAAGGAAGCACTGTGTGCCAGGCGTGCAGTTCCTGGTCTCTGAGGACTGTGTCTGAGTCACATACCTGCCATCCAGAAGGATGTCTGGGTAGGAAAGGTCGAGTCTAGTCAAATGTCGGTGGCTGTGGTTTACTCACCTGTGGAATCACAACACACCTGGAAGAAAGAGTAAAGCGTGCAGAAGGTCACCGGGTGAGCACCGGCAAAGATTCAGACATCTTCATCTGTATAAAAAAATAATACCAGAGCCTTACATGTTGATTTATGGCTAATCAGCCATTTTGAAACTTATGATTGCAAAGCACAGAAGAATCAGAAAAATAATGCCTTGATTCAAATAGAGAGGGTTTTAAAATTTTAATCATTATCCAGTGAATTCGATTGTAATGCCACCGTTATCTTTTAGAAAATGTGACTGGGAAATGATTTGCGTGTCCCGGGAGGCTGCAGGTACAATGATCTCACCCCTTAGGCCGCGTGTTAGGAGTAGACAGAGGGCTTCCTTCGAACTAAATGTCAGTTTTCACTTTTCTGCTGAGACTGATGAATAATTTGAAGATCAGGCTTGGTGGCCTCAGGTTCTTGAGCTGAAGAAAGAAACCCCGGGACCGAGTCATTGGTTAAACTCATTCACCAAATAGTGTCCCCATATGGGAATCGACAGCCTCCCGTGGTCATGCTGGAAGCTTAGAACAAGGAGGGGAGAAACGGGTCTGGAAATAATCATCCCAAACTCAGCCGCCTGGGACAACTTGGCCCGCTGTGACTGCACAGCGAGGAACGCTCTCCACGGCGAGGCTGGGGCCGAATCGTGGGGCTGGGCCGTGGGTTCTGTCTGTCAGTTGCCTTAGGGGGACCTTCCTCTGGATTACCCGGAGCCTCTTCAGGGTCTCCCAGGATGGGCTGGTTGGGGGCTGCGTTTCTGCATTTCACGGGGCTTTGCTGATACAACGTACACGATCACGCGACCGAGTGTGTGCTGGTCCCCTTAGCTGGGAACCTCCCAGTGTCAGCGGGGAGTGGGTCTCGCCGTTGGGTGGTGGTACTTTCCAGAAAGTCAGCCCCCACTCCTACAGGTGAGACGCGTGTTGCTGTCCTTCAGAAATAGAGGCGTGTGTCCTCGGGGCCAGCCTGTGCTGCCGAGTTCCCGGTCAGATGAGCATCAGGGAGGCTGCCCTTCTGCGGGTACCCCTAGCCACGCGGGCTCCGCCTCTCCCACCATTCTCGAAACCTCGGTCCTGAGACCTGGAGCAGGAGGTGGGCACAGGCCACGCAGTTGCTCAGAGCTGCAGGAGGGGGTACGATGCGGGGCGGGGGGATTCCTGCACTGTCCCGGATGAGGGCCTGACAGCAGCCCCTCCCTGTCTCCCGCCCGGAAAGCCCGCTGGACGCCCGCAGCCCTGTGGGGAGGGCAGTGGATGGGGCCAGGGCAGCAGCGGGGTCATCTATGGGCCCACAGCAGCCTCTGGTCCTGTGGAGCGTGGCTTGGGCAGAGGGACCCATGGTGACCCCAGCCCAGCGACAGGCCCAGAGCTCCGGGGACCTGCCCACCCTCCAGGCCCTCTCGTGCTCGAGTTCCAGGGCTCGGCCACTTCTTGCCTTGAGCCCTGCCCTCCCTGCATCCACCCTGGTCTGCCTCCTGCCTGACCGCTGTCAGAGAGACCCCGAAAAATGTAACTCACATCACGCTGCTTCCCAGCTTGGGACCCTCAGCTGGCATTTCACAGATGGACCAGCCTCTCCTTCGCTGGCCCACGTGCCATCCCCGTGGGACTGTGTGTGGTCCCTGCGGTCTGCTGTGAGTTGGGCTGGCACCTGCCTTCAGGTCGTCCAGATCTGAGACCTTTCCCCCGCGCACTACCCCTTCCCTCTGGCCACCTGGCTCAGCCTCCCTCTCCCACCCACACCACACACCGTGCTTCCTCTGCATTGCAGGTAGTTGTTTTAGACTGTGTCTTTGCTCCCTCCTTCCTGGCCTCGATGCTCCTCTGGGAGGGTGGAGAGGTCTTCTGGTTGGCCCATCCCTCAACGTGCCACAGTGTTGAGCACAGATGCTGGAGGCTCAGGGTGGGGTTGCCGAGGTCCCAGATGGACCACGGGCCCACCACCAGCTGGGGGATTAAACCACCCATGTGGGAGCTGTGGTCGCCAGAGAGGAACTAGGATGCCCAGTGGGTTGACCAGGAGCCCAGCATCAGCCTTGGCCCCTTCAGGGGAGGCAGCCGCGGGGCAGGAGGTGGGGGGTCTGGGGGCTCACGGGGCTGACGAGAGAAGCGATGCTCCCGTGATGCGGTTCCCATCCTTGCCTGAGACCGGCCTTCCTGATGGACCGAGGTCACCACTTGAGGGGCTGGCAGCTTGGCCGTGGAGTCCGGAAGGGAGCCCGAGAAGCCGGGAATGGGGGCTCGGCACGCACCTCACCCACAAGCTGGGGTTGTCAGCAGTGGAACTGGCAGAGTCTGTACTGTGAGAATCTATTGCCAGGGAGAGAAAACAGGAACGTTTCTTTTAAATGCCTCAAATCTCCTGGGTTGTGTTGTACAATGAAATGAATGCATGAACTGCACAGAAAATATACCTTCAATTTCTCAGAATTGCTGTTTGCTAAGAATAAAGCTCTAATCAGCTGGGATTTTGAACTCTGGCAGTTCAGATGAACTAAGGCTGGACGTAGTTTTCAAGTCTTGCAGCTAAAAGTCAAAGAAATAAAAATCTGAATATTATTTTCTAACTAATTTTATTGCTGTGGGTTCCATATTTATAGCATAAGCCACATTGGAAATAATATTGCTTTATTCCAAAATGTTTGTTATTTAACACATACATCTGTCTTTTTTTTTGGTTTTCTTTGTCTGTGTTGGTTCGTCGTTGCTGCACGCGGGCTTTCTCTAGTCGCGGCGAGCGGGGGCTACTCTTTGTTGCGGTGCGCGGGCTTCTCATTGCTGTGGCTTCTCTTGTTAGGGAGAATGGGGTCTAGGTGCGCGGGCTTCAGTAGCTGTGGCACGCGGGCTCAGTAGTTGTGGCTTGCGGGCTCTAGAGCACAGGCTCAGTAGTTGTGGCGCACGAGCTTAGTGGCTCCGCGGCATGTGGGATCTTCCCGGACCAGGGATCGAACCCGTGTCCCCTGCATTGGCAGGCAGATTCTTAACGACTGTACCACCAGGGAAGTCCCCATCTGTCTTTCATATGGAACGCTTTACTGATTTTTAAATGATAATTTACTGAAGACAACGACCAATCTTCGGAAAGGGGCAGAACTTACACATAGTTTTCCACGAGCATGAAGAGCCTACAAATATCTAATGTTAGGCTCTGTGTCTCTCCTTTGGGCCTGGGAGTGACATAACAGTATATGAGAAAGTGTGTATCTTCATAATAACACCCCGCAGGTCCCATCACAGATCTATTCCATGGAGCACTTGCTGATTTGGGGATGACAGGTTTTGCATAAAGAAGCAAACCAACAACTATTTTTCTGCTCTTCTGGTCGGTTCCAGAGCAAACTGAGGGTGTGGGGTAGCTCATGGCATAGTTCATATTTAAGACTCTGAGCTCCGATAATAAAGTTCAAATATTCGTTTTCTCAACTTTTGAAATAATACTTTTTATAGCTCCTCTTAGTTATAAGACTTTGATAAAAATGTAGAGGGGCTTTCAAAAATTCGTGAGAAACAAACTTTTCAGTTTTGGTTGATCACTGGATGGTCAAATTGCAGAACGCTGATGGGCCGAGTAAATAAAAGCTTCAAGAGATGTTAAATGTCTGTAGGCTAAGGACATAAAGATCTAACACTCGTACGTAAATATTTTATCATTTCTAGTATAACTAATGTTAGGAAAAGCAAGCATGACCTGAGACAGCTCAGAAATGACTGCTCTTAAAGGATCTGCCAGCTCTGAATCTGGAAATCGGCTTCCTTGCTCCTTCTACTGCAAGTCTAGTCTAATCGGGGAAAAGGACTTTCACTTACAAGGTAAGTTACAGTCTAAGTAGGCTCTGGAGATGCCAAGCTTCATGAAAATCCAGGGCTTAGAGGAGGGGGTGAGCAATACAGCCGCTGTCCTCGTGCAAGGCTGTTGCTGTCCAATCTTAGATGAATCACACGGGTCTTGGTTGCCCTGGTAACTGGTAGCCATTCTGCTTGTCTGGAGGCTAAGGCAGGGAGTGTTCACTCTCTGTAAAGTTTCTTAGCGACATGAAGCCAACAAGTTATAAGGAGGATACTTCGGGTACTTCCAAGGCCACAAGCACTGTGTAACAGTGGCTTAAGGCCACCACCTTGTTTCGCCCCAGACTTTGTGGCCAGAAGCTGAGGCAGGGTTCAGCCAGATGGCTTGTCCCTGGTCTTTGAGGTGCTGGCTCGGGGTCCACTTCCAAGACGGTCCCTTCACTCACACATCTGGTGCCTGATGGGCAGCTATGTCCTTCCCCACTCCACGTGGTCTCAGGGCCTCACCTAATGGTCACCAGCAGGGTAGCTGGACTGCTGACATGGTGACCCAGCGGGTATTCCAAAAGAGAGAAAGTGGAGGCCTTCCTTACCTCTGACGTCTGCGTCTGGAAACCGGGGCCATATCTGCCACATTCTGTCACGTGAAGCAGTCACAAGCCTTGTCCAGATTTAAGGAGAGGCGACAGAGGTCCCACACCCCAAAGCAGGGAGAGTGAATGCATTTATATGCATCTCGAGATGGCCTCAGTGTTCTCTCCGGCCAGGAATTGTTTACGTTTCTCCTACATGTGAAATATACTCATCTTCCCTCCCAAGATCTCTGCAAGTTTAATCTCATCACAACATCAGGTTCAGGGTCAAAGTCCAGGATTTCCTGAACTAAATCAGACCAATGGATAAGGATCCTTGGGCAGGATTCCATTAAAAGGGTTCCTTTTGATCTTAAAAGCTCTGAGCTAAGAAGACAAATTATCTTTCCCTCTTGCATCCAGTGTAAAATGGTGAGACGTACACAGGAGAAAGTAGACATGCCTGCTCAAAAAATGGGACAGCAGAGAGCATGTGAAGTCACTGGTCCCCCAGCAACCCTGATGTCCAACCAGGCACATGTTGGCAGTTACTTGATTGGGACCTTCCTGCACTTGGTTCTGTCCTCTGAGACATCCTTCCTTTTCCATAAGAAATGGCAGGATGTTTCTAGATCAGAAGACTTCTCTGCCTGCTTCCTGTGTGTGAAAATTGGGGGAAAGTCAAAGTCCCGTATTTGTCCTGTCTCTGCCTCTTTCCGTCTTAGAGGATATATTTTCTTTGAAAACCTTGTGGGATTCCTGTGTATCAGATTATAATATATTCTGTTTATACCACATCTCTTTCTAGAACAGGCCCTTCCAGGACTGCACGTCAGGAACTACGGGGCCAGGGTCATAAGATCCTTAGCAACTTTCTAGTCAAGTTGAAAGGATTCTTAAGATTCTTAGAGATCTTAATGTACATGTCTGGGGGTAGTTGTAAGACCCTTTATGTACATCTCCGGGGGTAGTTGTAAGACCCTTTGTTGAGACCTTAGACATACTTCTAAGGTCTCAACAAAGGGTCTTACAACTACCCCCAGAGATCTTCATACTAAGGCCACAATTTAACTGTGCTCATCCTGGTTTGATGTTTTCCCTGAGGTCATTTCTTATTTTGAGAGTCTTTTGCAGACTGAAGAGGCTCCAGTCAAGAGGCAGTCTTATTTTTTGACTCAGCAGGTCCCAGTTTATGTTTCCTCTAACTCTGTCTGAAAACTAAATATTTCTTATTTATTTATTTATATTTTTATACCCTCATCTCTCTGTCTGTATCCTATCATATGTGTCTAGGAAATTCGTTGGTACTTTCAGCTTTCTGCCAGGAAATACTTTCACCAAATCCACCAGCTCAGTAAGTATATTTTCTCCTCTCTGTGCTGCCATGGGATGCATTGCAGCTGGATTTTCTGCTGCTATGTAGTGTGGGCTGCCTTCTCTCTAGCCCCCAAAGGACGATCTTCTTTCTGTCCTTCAAATCCTCATCCACCATCAGCTCAAGGCCCTTCCAGCCACTTGTCTGAAGTTTTTGGTATGGTGGGTCCCCATTCCCTGGACCAAATTCAGTTCCTGGAAGATATTACTGTGAAATAAATTATCTCCAATCTTCATACTTTGAAACAAACCATTTATTTGCTCAAGGTTTGTAGGTTCAGGAGTGCAGGAAGGGATTTTCTGAGTAGGTTTCACTGATCCATGCCAGGCTAGGTGGCTGCAGCAGGAGGGTCCACTTTTCACGTGGATTTCTCTCTCACTTCTCAGGTACCTTGAAAGGGATGGCTGGAAGGCAGACCCATCTGGGCCTCTCATCCCCTCCGCTTGTCTAAAGGTCTGTCTAGATGATCTTTCCAGCAAAAGAGTTACACTTCTTCCATGGTTACCTTGGGCTCCAAGAGTGAGTTTTCCAAGAGACCAGAAGAGGAAGTTGTCATTCTTTTAAGACCTGGATTTGGAAAGTCACATCATTTCTCTGTGTTCTATTAGTCAGCAGTCACAGAGCTGGCCCAGGTCCAAGGGGAGGGGATATAGACCCCATTTCTCCATGGAAGGCATGTCAAAGAAGGTGACCCCATCTTTCATCTGCCAGAGCTAGTGACCATCACTCCTGAATTCAAAAGCAGGATGCATAACTTGACAATACGTTTTTCGACTTGTGAATTTTGTTCATACTGGATTTTTAGAAAGCTTCTTAGGTAAATATACAGTTAGTATTATAATCAACAATCCCAGGACTGTAGAGAAATTGTGACGAGAACATTGTGAGTGTCCCAGCAACTCTGGAGTGTGTGGTTGGGTGTCAAGTGCACTTTACCACTAGACAGTTTACGTGGGGTTGGAGATCTCTAAGAAACAAAGTGAAGACACTTCTTTGAGAATGGGAAGAGAATGTGCTTTTTACAAAGTTTTCTTTTCCAGAGATGGTGAGTTTTATTTTTTCTTGTCTGTATAGATGTTTGATTTGCTCTCGAATGTTCCAGCAGGGAGGGAGACTAGGAGAAAGCACAGAGTGCAGAGGTCTGTTTGGTGTCATCTTCTCCCTCATTTTCACCATCAGTGGTGAGAGCAGCACACTTCCTTGCAGAACTGAACTTAGAGGCGGGATCTTCTTCAGTTTTCTTTGGCTCAGGTGCAGATCTGGCATCTTGATCCTTTTTGCCATCTTTCCTCTCTGACCCCTTCCAGTGGTCTCTGTTCCCTCCATTTCCTGGACCATGGCTGGAGTTACCACTCTGGTCTTTTGGGACACTCACCCCATCTACTCTATTTTCATCTTTCCTTGCTGGTCTTCCCTCAGATGGTTGAGCTGGAACTGCTTTCCCTCCACCACTTGTAGGGGACTGCTGCTCTGTGTCTGAGCTCTGAGCTCGAACAGGAGGTTTAGAACTTTGCTTCACCCAAGCATTCTCCTTTGGTGGAGGGGCTGGCATTACCTTTAGAGGCTGTTCAGGTTTGGGAGGCTTAGAAGTTAGAGACTGACAGTTTTCCTCTTTATTGGGTATTTCATTTTCTAGAGACTTCTCACTCTTTCTCCTTCGTGCATTTCTGCCAGATGTGGCTGAGGTCCCAGCCCGTGATGACTCACTTCCTGTCCTCGACCATTCCCGTTCCTGAGTTTCTTCATTTTGCCAGCTTGGGTATCTCTCCAGAGGCCGTTGTTCTAGCTTTGGCTCATCCAGCTGATGTCGCAGTTTCTCCTGTTCCTTCTATAGTGGCTCTTCTACTTGTTCTGTAGCAGTTGTGCCAACAGGCTTTCCTCCTCCAAAGAGAGAGGCTGCTCGACTGGACTGGGACATGCTAGCAGAGGAATCGTCTTCCTTAGGAGTACTCCGAGGCTTTAGGTTCAGTTTGGGTCTTTGGGGGGACATCTATCATCATGCCTACAGTCATCCCAAGAGTATGCATCTCTGGAGCTCCATGACTGGTCATCTTGTCTGTCATATCTGTCTTTATAGCAGTCTTCACCTCCTCTGTAGACGTCATCCTATGGTACTCACTACCAAACGCTCTTCTGCCACTGCCCATCCTGGCATAGCAGCCTCTATTGTAATCTCTGCTGCCTCCGTGATCACAGCAATCTTGGCTCCATATCGATCCATGTCCTGGGGTGGGCCATCACGGTAACTGTCCCGATACCCATCACGCTATCGGTCTGAATAATAACGATCTCTATATTTGTCTCTAAGTCTTCATCACCTGTTCCAGGTGTGTGGCCATCAAAGCTGCAGCATGACGGGGCTCCAATCTGTATCTGTTTTTTCAGAATCCTGATTTCTGTCTCGGCTGAAAGAACAATCAGAATTCTCCTGTTACCTAGAAACTCTTCACTGAGGCTCAGGGCACTGAGCAAGGAATCCAGGTCCTCAAATTCAGCATAACTCAAACTTTTCAACCTCTCAGGATTGCTGGGTTCACCCAGTAGACACACTGCACTGATGTTTAATCCTCTAAAGAATTCCTTAATGGAGTCTTCTGCCGCATCATAGGGCAGGTTCCCTAGAAAAGCAGTGTAGGGTGGCAGTTCGGGAAGATGGCTCCAGTCAATGGCTCAGGCTCCCAGGCAGCCCGTGGAGCAGTGGGCAGGATGGAACGGTCATCTGGAGGTGCCCTATACACGTCATCATCATTACTCTGCCAGTGGTTGAGACATGTCCTTCTAGGTCGTCTGTTTCATCAGCTCAGCTATCTGGTTTGGGGACTTCTGCCACCATTCCCTCCATCCTCAGCCAGAAAGTCTGTCAGGGAGACAGTCTTCCCCTTCTTATTCTTCTCTTTTGCTGAGGCCGCCATTTGGGAGAGGGCGAGAGAATGCAAAGGCACAAATATTTTTATTGGAAACTCAGGTTTTAATCTATGCCAGTGATGAGCTTAGTGGTTTGTAACTGGTCCACCCATCACCTGGTTCGAATAACACCCATCTCCATTGATTGGCATTCTCAGCATTCGTGTCTACCTACTAGAATATTTCCCAGTTTCATTCCATGTGGTCTCTGAGCAGGAAACTCCTTGGCTGCACTTTCCTTATAGCATCAATACCTTCCTCAGTTTTCCTTACAACAAAAGAGCTAGAACAGCTCCCTGAGAACTCTCCCAGAAATGCCTCTCTGAGGGTTGATTCTCTTCTGAAGCCCTTTCAGGCTGGCTTTTTCTCTTTGACACCATGGATCACGTCAACCCCAGGATGGTTTTGTTGCAGGTGAGATCACACGACATATTTTAAAGCCTAGATGCAGGACTCAGACTTTCCCTTTTAGCTCTCATCCTTTCCTTAGGCCGATTTGTGCTTTGTTAGAACTCAGACTCCTCCCTGCTAAACATCGCATGAATTACTACAGCTGTACCTAGCTCAAGAGAAAAATGAGTTTTTAAATACATAAAACATTGTTGATGCAAAAGTAGTTTGGGTTTTAAAAGAACCTTGTCAGGGTTGGGATTTCACACATGGCAAAGCAGCTTCCTCGCTACCATCTATTGAACGTCAGCCCTCGACACAAGGGTTTGTTAAAAAACAAACAAACAAAAAAAACAAGCTCTTGTCCCCACTAAGAGTGCAGGTTTTATCTGTAGACATGGGCACTTGCTGGACCCTGTCCGAGCAGCGGGGGGATGGAGGCCATGACCTCCCTTGTCTGTTAAACTGACCAACCGAGGACAAGAATGAAGGTCACCTGGTCATCATGTGGGAAACTGTGGCTTTATTTAAAAGTGTGCACAGATATACGCGTCATCAGAGCAGAAAGACCTGGAGTCATCACCCAAACCCTTCCAGTGGATGCCTCCAGGGAGGGCAGGGCGTGGAGGAGAGGTTAGGACAAACACGTGGTCATAGGCTGTGAGTATCACTCAGCGACAACTAGGAGAAATTTGGGGAAGACAGGAACCAGAGCAGAGGGGACGGTGCTGGGGGTCTTCTAAGATGCCCCTGGAGATGCTGAGGTCCCAGCCCTGGTGTGACCCCCTCCCCTGAGTGTGACCCGTAACTGGTTCCTAGCGAACAGAAAGGATGCCATGAGGGGTGGCCTGGGTCTGTGCATCTAATGCAGGGAGCTAGTCAGTCTCCTTTAGTTTGATGGGTAGCGTACTTGGTCTTAATCCTACCATTTAATTTATTTTTTTCACATTAACTTTTTCCACATTTTAATGAAAAATTTTAAACACACGGCAAAATAGCAAGAATTTTGTGATTTTACAGCAAACACTTGTTCACGCACTGCCTCGGTTCTCGCACCCTTCCCTGTACTTCATGACACACCCTCGCGTCTACCCTGGTTCCGACGCATATCGAAGCCAGTAGAGACCTCCGTACACTTCCTCCTAAATTTTCAGCACACACGTTATTATCTAAAGTTCAGTATTTGTTTATAGATTTTTTAAAATTTGGAGATAAATATTATAAATATTTGTAAATTATAAAGAAAATGTCCTCATCTTAATGAACCTTCTCTGTGTTTTGATAAATGTATCCACCTGTGAAAACTGACCCTCTAAAAAGACAGGCATTTCTCCAGGCCATGAAGTTCCCTTGGCCCCTTCCCTGTCCCTCCATGCCCCGAGCCCCCCAGAGGCAACTACTGGCTTTTCCAGCTGCCTTGTTTTTCCAACCTAATTGGTCTCACCTCCTCTAGATCTTGGTGTGGAGTGGAGTCGATGTCGCCTGTGTGAGACCTCGTTCCCTCAGGGACTGCTTCTGACACTGACCCAGGTCCTTGTGACAGTAGGAGCGACTTCTGTGGTCTGAACACACTCCGCTGTCTGTTGTCTGCTCTCCCGTTGGTGGGCAGCGGGCCGCTTGGGTTTTGGGTGTCAGGAACAAAACTACGGGGAGCACTTGTGTACATGATGTCTTGTGGACACACACTCATTTCTCGTGGGGGAAGAGCCAGGAGAGGCTGTGCTGGTGAGTAGGTGAGTGTGTGTTTAACATGTAAAGGGCCGCGTCCCAAATGCGGAATGTCCCACTTCAGTGATGGCATAGCGTGGAGGTCATAGTCTGCATTTTCCTGATGATTAATGATGCCGCATACGTTTAATTGGGCTTATTGGCTATTCTCACGTCTTCTTTTATGAAGTGAGTCTTCAATTACTTCTGTATGAGGTTGTTCGTCTTATCATAGAGTTGTATGATTTCACTGTGCGTCCTCCAAACGGGTCCTTCTTAGGTATGTGCTTTTCAGATATTTTCTCTCAGTCTATGTTTGACCTATTCATATTCTTAATGGTGTGTCTTAACAAACACAAGTTTTACATTTTAATTATGTCCAATGTATCCATTTTTCTTTACAGTTATTACCATAGAAACCAAGAAACCTTTGCCAAACCCTAGGTCACAAAGTCTCACCTCATTTTACTGTCTATTTGCTGTGGCTTTTGCTGCTTCCCACCCCCGTTTTCCCATCTTCTATTAAATTAATACAATCTACTTCCTTCTTTTCCCGCCGTTGGTTTTAAATTCAGATCTAACTATAAATTGGATAAAGCTAATCAATATCTCTATGAATCACCTGATTGTACAGGGACCCTTAATTCCAGTCTCCCTTTCCCACCAGCCTATCTAAGAAACTAGTCATCTAGCACTTTTCTGTCTCCTTGTTATGAAACTCTCATTGAAGTTATCGAAGTTTGTCAATTTCCTTGGTTACCATCTCTCCCGGCCTCTTACCTCTTGAGCATGGGTTCAGTTTTTTCTTACTGACCATGCCCTTCGCTCCATCTGCAGGGGGGCTTCCTGAGTCTTACTGTCCTGTCTTTGAATGTGCCTTTATTTTCCCTTCAATCTGGAGGGGTGATCTGACTGCTCACTGATTTCCGAGTGGACAGTAGCCAATTTTCCCCTTAGCTCTCTGAGAGCGCCCTGCGGTCTTCTGGTGTCCCTGGTGGGGCGTTTGTGGCGGGTGGGTCCATCGCTGTGTGGGTGAAACTCCTCTTCTCACTGCTGCCTCTGAGAAAACACCAGCAGGCTCCCCTGAGCCATTCCCTCTCACTTTTTCTAGGGTATTTGACTCAATTTTTATTAAAAACTCTGTCTTTCTTTTATATTCACATTTTAATGGTTTTGATATTTAAATAATATAATTAAATAACAAATACAATTGCCCCAAACAACTTTGGAAATACACACAACTGACATGATTCATGACACACGACTGCAGGGGCAGATGAACAGGGAATCGGGAGAAGCGGGAACAGGGTGTGCTTTGGATGTTGGTCCACGTGCCTCGGCGCCAGAATGGGGCGTGTCTCAATCCGCTGACTGGATTCAAGGGTTCAGGTGGGGTTGCCTGAGAGACCTGCTTTGTCAGATGGCTCAATTATCGCCACTTTGGAGGGCATTCTTACTCTCTCGCTCTCTATTTCTCTCTCTCAACACTATAATATGTATTTTTTTAAGTGCTGGGCCAGTGCCCATGGTGTTTACTCTCTTCTAGTGGCTGGATTTTAAAGAACGGGAGCGTATCCTTTTCTTCCTTTGTTAAGTATCACTGAGTGTTTACCACGCGGCAGAGGCTCTACTGAACATTTGATTAATAGTATCTCATTTTTCTGTTATGGTAATTTTACATGTTGGGTTGTTATTCCTATTTCTGATGACAAAATGTAAAGCTTAGCCTAATTTAGGTTAATTTACCAAAGACTGCATAGCCCTAAACTACTATGGAATCATGCAGGTTAAAATTAGACCTTAGAAAACGCTGAAGGTTGCACAAGTGTGATCGCCCATTTCCCTGTCCTGCACAGCCCCTGGTGTTCAGCGCTCATGGTGGAGCCACGTGCCCGTGGGGAAGGAGGGACAGAGGGACGCACACTTCCTCCTTGCAGATGCTGGGGTGGAAACCAAGTGAGAGATAATAAAACGGCAACAAAGTTTAATGTGAGGACTCTGGTGGTTTTGAAATAAACCGTCACCGGCTCACCTGCAGGTCCTCGGAAGGTGGAAACAGGTCCCGCGGGCCCGCTGCTTTCACTACTCAGAAGCAGTGTCTTCTCCTTCCGGTGCAGGATGCCGACTGTTGGAGAAAGAAGTGTCTGCAGTGCACGCAGGAGAAGTGGGTGACCTTTCCACTCACTGTTTTAAATGCCCAATACGCACCATGACCTGGCATCCAGCTGTGACCTCCTTTGCACATCCCTGGTTAGAATGTGCAAAGGAGGCCCTTGTGTTCCAGCAGGCTCGGGCCATCATGTCTCATGCACCACATCACAGTCATAAAGCTGATGTTACAAATGCCAGACAAGAGCCTAGCACACGTCTTCCTGGTACCTGGCTTTACCTGTCCCAGGTATTGGCAGGGAGAGCCCGGGTCAGCCCTGACTCTGCAGTGGATCTAAGGAGGGTCTGGTCGGAGCAGCCTTTCTCCTGGGCACTGGCCCTTCCGCAGCCCCGGGGAGAGGAGAACCTTCCGCCCGCCCCAGCACAGATTCTGGAGTGGAGTGGGGGTCTTCACACAAGGGTCTGCGGAGGGGTGGGTGTCCCAAGTCCACGAAGACTAGTTTGTGGCCCATCAGCCTCAGCCTCTGTTTCTATGCCATCTGACGTCAGATAAACAGACGCAAACATTAACAGCATGTCCTACCTACCACATGTGGAGAGGTGTGTTTTCAAAGCCTTGAACTTTGCAGTTTTCTCCTTTGCCTCTGATGCCACGCGAGGGCTCCTTCAGGAGTTCGTGAGCCAGAGCCTGCGAGTCCGGCCCTGCGTCTGGAGCTGCGTGGACCTCAGGCTGACTGTTACCTCCCTCATCTGGTGACCTCACCCCTCACCTCAGGGCTCAGAGGATGCCTCCTGCCACCGTGTGGTTTGATTTCTTCAGCTTCTGCCCATCTTTGTCGGGTTGTTTATTCCCACATATCAGACCGGATGGGGACCTTCTGTTCACTCCATCCACACTTGTATTTCTGGATCAAAGTGCTGCAGCTGACAGGGCTGGGGCAGCCGGGGGGTGCGTGGTACCCACCTGCCAGGGCAGAGATGCTGTCGGAGCTGCATCTATATTGGGCAGGATGCTGGGAACAAAGAAGGTGGTCCTTCAGCCCAAGAGGGCTTGAGGTTAGTGTCCATGCGATTTTGAAAAGCAGCCACGAAACCGGCAGCCTCTTAAATGCACGTGTGCACGCCCAACACCCCGCAGAGCTCACGTCCTGGGTCCTTCCTTAGAGCATTTGCAGTAAATGTTTGTATTTATTTATCTGCGTCGCTGTGTCTGAGTGGGACCACTTTCTTCCGCCTGAGGACGGCGTCCCGTGTTCTCCTGGAGATGTGACTTTGATGCCTTTTTTTTTTTCTTTTTGTGGCCACGCCACACGGCATGCTGGATCTTACTTCCCCGACCAGGGATTTAACCAGTGGCCCCCAGAAGTGGAAGGGCTGAGTCCTAACCCCTGGATCACCAGGGAAGTCCCTTTGATGCCCTTTTTCTAGACACTTCTCTAGGGTCTCTTTCTTTTTCTTTCACTTTTGAAGGGTATTTTTTTTTTCTGGGAGTAGAATTTTAGGTAGACCTTTTCTTCCTCTAAACGCGTGAAAGACGTCATTTTCTTGTCTTACAGTTTTGTTTTCCTCTCCAGTTTCTTTCCCTCCTGGTGTTAGACGCTCAAGTCCTTTGGCCTGAGATTTGTCTCTGATGCCCTCAAACACCTTATTTTTTCCGACAGCCCCTCTGGTTGATCTTGGCGTGAACACCGTTCTCCTGGGAGCTGCCCGGCCGTGGGGGCCCCGTCGGGGCGTCTGCCCCATCCAACACCTGAGCAGCACACATGAGGCCGACGTGAGCAGGGTTGGCGGAGCCCTTGTACCTGCCCCACAGACACGTCTCCCGGCCTCCGTGGACCAGGCGCTGGGGGGACTAGAGCCGGAGTCAGGGTGGAGGGGGAGGGGAGGGAGCGAGGTCTCTTCTCCCTGGAAACCAGCTTCTTGCCGTGCGTTTATTCTATCTTCGCTTCATCTTGATGTAGAACATGAAGTTGATTGACTCTTGTTCTTTCAACCAACCCTGCGTGACCCACAGGACCGAGTGGTTTCAGGCTCGCTTTGTAGACGGGGAAACGGGGGCAGAAAACTGCCGTGACCTGCCCTGACCTCACAATGAGCGACCTTCCAGGGCTGGACTCTGGGCCTCCTGAATTCCACACGAAGTTTGCTTCAAAGGAGCCCTGAATGCCACTGGGCTGCCAACCTGGCATCTGAAACTCTCAGACACACACCCCGGCTCCCAGAGGCTCGGCTCCAGCTTCCGTCCCATCTCTGGAAAATGCAGCGCAAGCAGAGACGTACGAGAGGCTACAAAGATGTACAGGTTTTGTTCCTCTATTGACGAGGGGGTGGGATGCTTTCCTTGTCCCGAATCCCCTGCTGCTGACCCACAGATTCAGGTAGCAGGGCCGCCTGCCAGCGAGGCAGAGCAATGGTCGGGTTTGTGGGTAGCTCGGCCGCAGCTCTGTTGTTTACCAAATACTCATCTGGGTCTCGCTGCCAGCGAGCTCTGCAGACGCGAGTGAAGTCCATAACCAAGGAACTTTAAATAAAGGAGATTTTTCTGGATTACGTGGGTGGGCCTGATCGAATGGGTTGAAAGACCTCAAGAACAGAGCTGAGGCTCCCCTGAAGGAGAAAGCTCACGTGTGGACGGCAGCACGGGCCGGTGCCCCGGGGTCCCAGCCTGGCCTGCCCTGTGGGCTTCAGACCTGCCTCGCCAGACCCCACGGTCTGGGAGGTGACGCCTTGCGGTAAGTCCTGCAAAAAACTGATATGCATCTCCTGCCGATTGAGCCTGGCGGACCCGGATGGACAGAGGGCTGATCCTACTGTAAACACGAGAGGCTGTGCCTGCATCTGTGACGACCGGACGAAGACTGCGGGGACAGTGGTCGTTGGGGCCGAGGACCGAGCCAGGCCGTGAGCACTCCCTGAGTGTCCGGGGGCCTCCCTCCGGTGCCGGACGCATTGGACATCTTGGCCGACGTGTCCAGGGGCGGCCACTGCACTCCCACCACCAAGGGGGTCTTGGGTTCCTGCCCACCCTCAGGACACGTGGCAGAAATGGGTCAGCGGCTGGGACCCGCCTGCTCTAATGGTTCTTACAGGTTTTCATCAGTTGTTTCCCAGCAGAAGTTTCCACTTTCCAGCCAACAATTTCCTTTCATCGTAGATTCACTTTAAACAGAGCAGGCACCAGGAAGGCGAGGTTGGGCTGGTTCCCAGGGCAGCTTTGGTGGGGCTGTGGCCTTGACGGGGGTGGGTGGCCACGCCCTTTGGGGAGCGGACACGCAGGAGGGTGCATCGCCCCAGGTCGGCGCTGAGGGAGAACGAGAGTGCGGCGCCCATCTCTCGGATGCGGGAGACGCCATGGTGGACCCCAGCGGCAGGGTCGGGAGCCGGGCACCTGTCCAGGCACAGCATCCATCCTCCATTCCTTCATCCTCCCAGCTTCCCCGTTGATCAAATCTGGGGCCTGCCCATTGCGACTGTGGGAGATGTCTTAACAAACAGACCCCTCCCCGCACCGTCCAGAGCCCTCGGGACGCGGCTGCAGAGGAAGGAGGGTGATGGGTTCCAGGACACCCAGCAGCACTTTCCCTGCCGCGAGCCTCCTCGGAGGAGGAGTGAACACACTCCTTCTGTTGTCACAACACGGGACTTAAGGGCTGAGGAGTCCTTAAGAATCACAGCTAATCACTCTGGGTAATTACTGTCAAGTTAAGTGCTGGGCTTTCTCCACAGTGTGATTCCCTCTTAGCTCAGTGCCGCGGTCCAGGCGATGCCCCCTGAAAATCTGTGCCCTGTCTCCCTTATTGTCACGGTTCTCTCTCACGTTGGGGAAGAGCCCCATCGGGCCCTGGAGCTGGGGTGAAGGCGTGGCGTGGGCACTCTGCTGAGCCAGGTGGAGCTTCTGGTTCCCGCTCAGCAAACCAGCCCGGCCACCAGGACTGTGCTTCTGGGCATCTTCCACGGGCCGCTCCCGGGGCCTTTGCACGCCCTGACTTCCGCATCTCAGCACCTGGCATTGCCCGAGGCTCGGGGCCACCCTCCCATCACCTGTGCCCACCTCACTGCTTTACGGCCAAACAGACTCACCCTGGTCTCCCCTCCCCTGCTGTCCTCTACCCCCACCCTCTCCCCTCCCTCTCTCAACACTGAACGGAACACTGGATGCTCTCCAGATTCCAGGAGGCTCCTTGGCACAGTTCATGGTCCAGACAAGAAACAAAAAGAAAAAGAACTAGAGATTTCTTAATCAGCCTGCTGCCCTCCCCAAATGGCCAGGGGTCCCCACTCCCCCAGACCATTCGTCATCCGTCATCGCCTTGGGATTAGACGGGATTCCTTTTTAAACCTTGGGCAATTAGATTATCAAGATCGTTCTTCCTTAAAGGGATGGTCTGTCCTTAGCCCATAGTCATTTAGGAGACCCCTCTGTCCCTACACACAGATTGTCTTCACTCCACCCCCCTGAGGGCGTTTTCAGCAAGGATTCTCTTATGTGCAGCAACAACAATGGTAGGAAATGTAAGTGTTCAGATCACATTTTTTTATAATACAGTTTTTATTTTACCGGGAAACTTGAGGTTTCCGAGTGCCCTTACTTTGGATCAGATTCTGCTATGGCGGTGTATTTTTTGGTACAAGATTTGACCTGGATCATCACTTCACTGCAATTTGCAACCCCCCAAACCTCTCTCTAGTCAGGAACCTAAACATTTCCCCTGTACTCTCCTCTACTTCAAGCTTAAACTGTCCTTGGTAAAACTTTTTGTCACTGCAACGCTAAAATACGCTCTGGATGGGAAACCCCAGTTTTTGCACAATATTCAGTTGGTTGAGTTTGGGGGATAATTCCCCCCACATGGCCCCTTTCTCCAGGGTCCACACGGATCATGGATCAATTTTCCTGGGTTCCGTGTTATGAATGGGAATTAGGCTTCCAGAGTTCCTCAGACCTGCACCCGCATTTCCCTCAATAAATCACGGGTGTTTCAATATAATAACGTCAGCATGCTCTTGGAAGAAACAGCATGCTATTAGATTTAATTATCCCATCACAGATCATTTACAGATCGTCAGTCACTTACTATAAAAATGAGTCCAGAATATTATTCTTTGTAAGATGCTTAGACACAGTAGCTCCAGTTAGGAGTAACGTGTTGCGGTTCTGAAGACATTTCTTGATTTCTCGTCCTCAGCTTCTGACTCTAAACCTCAGAATTACTTATGGGTCACATCGTATTAACACAAAATCTTTACCATTCTTTCATAAATGTTACTGCAACACCCCTGCAAGAATTACACTAGTCACGCATAGCTTTCTAACAGGAAAAATATTACCATTCCTATTGGTGCAAAAAAAATGGGGTGCCGCTTCCTTGAGTGAGTTCAGAGTGCATTTGCTCTTAGGGATAGAGCAGCGTTAAAATGCAGATTCCCAGGTGAGTTTAGATAGACCCGGGCAGTACTTTGTGGAGAAGCCCCAACACCTAACTCAGGCCTGGTGCACGTTCGCTCAGTGGTGTGTGACAAGCCACACGGCGGGACCTGCCGGCCCTGATGTCAGTTGAACAGATTATGCCATGTTGCTCCCCCCTGCATGCTTCCCCTCTGAAATCACTCCTGCAGGCCCCTCGCCAGGTTTTGCCAACACGGGGAGAGAGAAGGGCAGTGGGGAAAGCCAATGGCAGCTCCCAAAGGACCAGAGCTGGACGCCAGCCCCGTCACACCTGGTCGGGTGATGGTGGGCAGAAGTCCGCACCGCTCTGTGTCCGGGCTTCCTCTCCGGGCCTGGTGACGCCCTCAGGCTGCGAGAGTTCCCTGAGCCTGGGTTTGCAGGGCCCTCCCCGCAGGGCTCAGCGCAACTAAGCTCTCACCAAGGGCAGCTGTGTCTATGGGGACGACTTTGGTTTGTGCTGTCTCCTCTTCAGTTAGGGACATCTGTGTTTCCATGCTGACTTCTAAGGCCCTGATTTTGGGTAGAATTGAGGCCTTGAACTCCCACAGGACTGGGATGCTACCAACTCTCCTGTTGAACGATGGCTGAAAGGCCTCCTGCAGTTCTGAAGCGTGGCTTTGTGGGGTGCAGTGTTCCCGGGGCCCGGGCTCAGCCAGGCTGGATTGGAACATCAGTTCTGTCACCTGCTGCTGTCGACCGTGAGGCTCAGCTGCCTCATCCATGGGTGGAGCTGACAAAACCCATGTCCTGGAACGGGGAGCCCACAGAGTGCAGCCCACGTGGTCCCCCAGCCCCCAGGGCGGCCCCACGCCATGAAGTCAGCTGTCTGTTTCCCAGGTGCACAGCTGTGCACAAAAGACAAGAATTTGTTCTTCAGATAGCTTCCCACAGGGGGTTGGAGCGGACATGTCTCCTTGGACCCGGGGGCCCCAGGGCGGCTTGCATGTCCTGTGCCTCTAGTAGGAAATGTTATGTAAACAGAGCTGCTGGTGTAGCAGCGCAGGGCCTGGGAGACGGGAGGACGCACTGATGGCTTTCGCTGGTTTTGTACCGTGTGCCTTTGAAAAATGTTTGGAGGAGAACCTGACGTAAAACTCTCCATGTGGGGCCCCCTGAGCTCTTCCCGTCAGTGAGAAGCCACTTCCTGCTCTCCCCCAAAGATCCTCACGTCCTTTTCAATCACAGGATCAAAAACTGTTGATTAAACATGTCAAGCATATTTTGTGTTGTCCATTTTCAGGGTGACAGTTAGGCTTCTTCACCTAAAACTTCACGCATGAATCTTTAAAAGTGCTAGGAATTGTGGGGGATTCTAGAAACAGAGTGCCCACGTGGTTCACACTTGACCGTCCACGCTTGTTTTAACCGCACGTTCATGTGAGCAGCAGGCACCGCTGGGAGCTGGTCAAGGCAGGTCTTGGTTAGGCTCTGGGGATGCACAGGATGAGGTTGCACAGAGAACCGAGGGGAGATCGACCAGTAACCAGGTGACCTCAGAGCAGAGGCGGGGGGTGGGTGGCATCAGCCAGTGGGGTCCAGGAGTGTAGACAAGGCCCCAGCCCAGCTGGAGGAGAGCTAGCAGGTGGAGAGAGGGATCTGGGATGGGAAGGGCTGCCATGTGGGCCCCCTATCCTCAGAAGCAGCAGCAATTGAGCTTGGAGGAGGAAGCCTGCTTGAGGGCGTCAGGGCCACTGCTCTGTGCGCGCACATGCCCCGACCCTGTGTGGCCCGGGGGCCCCAGCCTCTCCCCGGGCTTGGCCCCAAGGCTCGCTGAAGCTCAGATGTGGGCAGAGTGTATAACGCGGGCCCACAGAGAACCCCGGCTTCCTGTTGCCTTCCTACTGGTTAAAGTTGCAACATGGTTTTCCTTAATTAAACACACTAGCATGGGAAGGTTAAACGGCTTCTCTACGGCTCCGAAAGCTGCAGATGGCTGCAAGTTCCATCCCAGGGGGGTGACCATTGAAGGTGCCTGATAAGGTCCTGCCAACGGGCCTCTCCCAGCTATGGGATCCGCTCTGCTGCTGGCTGGGACTGACGGGCTTCATGGCAGGAGGTATCGAACACTGGCCAGTTCCGTGCAATGTTCATCTTTCTTTCTTTCTTTCTTTTTTAATTAAAGTATAGTTGATATACAATGCTGTGTTAGCACAGTGATTCAGTTATACATACATAAGTATATATTCTTTTTCAGATTCTTTTCCCTTACAGGTTATTACAGAATATTGAGTGTAGCTCCCTGTGCTATATAGTAGGTCCTTGTTGATATCTGTTTTATATATACTAGTGAGTATATGTTAATCCCAAGCTTTTAATTTATTCCCCACCCCCACCCTTTCCCCTTTGGCAACCAAAGTTTGGTAATGTTTGTTTTCTATGTCTGTGGATCTATTTCTGTTTTTTAGATAAGTTCATTTGTATCTTTTTATTATTCAGCCATAAAAAAGAATGAAATAATGCCATTTGCAGCAACATGGATGGACAAGAAATTGTCATACTAAGTGAAGTAAGTCAGAGAAAGACAAATATCATATGATATCGCTTATATGTGGAATCTGAAAAAAAGGGTGCAATGTCCATCTTAAGGAGAAGATATTTAAGTTAAATTGTGAAATAACACAAACACAACTGCGTCAGACATTAGAGAGGGTGATACTGCATAGGTCCGTTTGACATGCAAATGGTAAAATTCCCACAGGTGCTGACAAAGGGGCTGTTCCCCAAAGGTGGCCCGAGCCACTTCCGCAGGGCACTAGGGAGCTTTCCTGAAGGTGCTTTCGTCCTGGGGGTGCAGTGGGGAGGGCTGGGGAAGGAGACAGCCCTTCTGGGACGCGAAAGAGCTTCCGCACGAAGCTGCTCAGGTCAAGAGCCAGGTGCCATCCTGGGTCCTTCTTGGGCCCTTGCACCCATGTCTGGCTGTCACCGTAGGATGGGCCCACCTGCCGCTCCCCCTTCACGTCAGAGGCGCTGGCCCGGCTCTGTCCCCCCGGCCTGGACTGCTGCAGGCTGCGAGGCCTCCTCCGACTACACCCTGACCCCTCGGAGTCTGTTCTTAGCACAGCAGCTAACGTTACCCGCTGAAAACACAGATCAGCACCCTTGACCCAGATACAACCCCCAGTGCTCAGCCCCGGGATCTTACTGGGGCGCCCCAGTCTCCCACAGTCCAGCCCTGGCTGCTTCTCCAGCCAAGACAGCCTTCTTGCTCTGCTGCGGAAGCTCCAATCTTGTTTCCCCCAGTTGTTAAAAAAGCAAGATCTTGTTAGGATGAGACACGTGTGTAGCTGAAACAGACACGTGCCACCGTCCCAAAGGTTCCTCAGGTAGCCCTTCAGTTGTACATTGGGTAAAAAGCCTTTTCACACTGCAGTTCTGGGAGCTGCGTTCCACCCCCTGGATCCTCCCCTGGGCCCCGCACTGGGATGAAGGAGGAGGGGACTTGCAGGGACAGGTGTCCATCATGTGGTCCGCCCTCGCTCCATCGAGGCACGGCTGCAGCTACCTCTCGCCAGGTGGGCCTCAGAGCGAAGGCGCCAGCCCCTCCAGTCCCGACAGCACACCCAGGAGGGAGGCGCGTGGAGAGGGAACCCAGGCAGGTTCAGGGCCCGTCCTGGAACTTGAGTCCAGGAGGAGTGGCTGCAGGCTTCCCGCCCTTCACGTTGTCCTCTTCTGCCCCTGCTGGCCTTCTCACGGGTGGCCCTCTACCGAAGGCAGCTGTGCCGTCTTCGTGCTCCATCATTTCACTGACATCCATGTGCCCCAGGCCGCCAGCCCACCCTAAAACCCTCCCACCCCCATGCGTTGTCTTACCCCACTGTGTGCTCTCTGCAGCATTGATCACCAGCTAAGAGGACCGTTTATGTAAATGTCCGTGCACTTGTCCGTATGTCCCACCAAACAGAAGATCCGTCAGGGCAGGGACTCAGGGTGGACGTCAGCTGGACAGGGCAGTGGAGGACAGGGCTTCACAAGCAGGTCCTCAGGGGCTCTGCCCTCGTGAAGACACATAGCTCTGTGGACAGTGTTCTAGGAGTTTAACTCCTCATCCAGCCCGGTTACTAACTGGTGACACAGGAAAACCAATGCTACGTTTCGGCAATTTGCTCAGACACGCATGGGAATTAAAATCATTTCTCAGCTGCCCATGAACGACTTCGTACTGTCCCCAGTCCATGTTGACCTGGGCAGGGCACTCAGCCAGCCACGGAAACACACTCCCAACAATTGCCTTTCCCACCAGGAGATCTGTTTCTTTTCTTTCACTTTTTAAAATAAATCATATTTAAGTTTTTTTTAGGAATCTTGCCTGGGAAACTTGGGAAATATTTCGGTTCTTAGCAAATAAATTTTTGTAATGGGGGAATAGGCTTATGGATAGAGATTTTTCCCCCAGTATTTTCTAAGTGGTGTGTTTTAAACTTTCTTTTAGAGTGCAGATTTTGTCCTAGGAAAATACAGGACATCTGGTCCAATATGAAGGTGCTGTAGATGAGCCCTGTCTCATAGAAATATGATTCAAGCCATCTGGGTAATTTAAAATTGTGTAATAGCCACGCTGAAAAAAAGTAAAAAGGAACAGAGGAAACAGATTTTAATATATAATTTATTTCACCCAGTACATCCAAAATATTATTAATTTAACATGTTCCTAATATAAAAAATGTAGTAAGATCTTCTACGTTCCTTTTTGTACTAATTCTTTGAACAGTGTGTGTTTCACACACGCAGACCCTCTCAGTCCGGACCAGCCACGTTCCAGCACTCCATGGCCACTCGGGGTGGCGTTCACAGCAGTGGACGGCACAGCTCCAGAGTAAGGGTGGGGCCGTCAGCCTGCCAGCCTGCTGAGTGTGGCCCTCGAGCTAAGAATGGAGTTTACAGTTTTAAATGGTGGGACAAAGAAACACAGAAGATGCGGTAGGGACCACAGGTCACGATGTATGGGTTTGTTACTTTTAAATTGAGTTAATCAATAAATATTTAACTTTTCCTCAGTTTTAACTTTAGTAGAAAATACAGATAGATATAACTCACATAAACAAAAAGCTCTGTGGAGGGTTGAGAATCACGTCCGGTCTGATCCCAGGTAAGATGACGACGTGCCCAGAGAGGCCCCAGCAAGTCAGGCAGTACCGCCTGGTACCACGTCCGTCACCTGGTACCACGTCACCTCTCATTCCCCGCTGCCCTTCTCCACGCTCCTTCTTGCCCACAACACTTCTCATGTGCAAGGGTTCAAAGTTGGAAGCTTACTTCCTATTCGCGGAAAGTCATTATGAAGAATATTTTCTGCTTAGTCGTGTTTTGTTGCTGTTCTCGGTCTCTGTACCAGCTTCGGTGTAACCGGAGGAAGCTCGCTGGGGTAAAGTGTGCCGAGTGTGCCCACGGAGAGAGTCCCCACTGGTCTGAAAGGAGGCATCGTCTACATCTTTATTTTACAAGATGACTGGCTGTCATCGCTTATGTCTTAGGTGACCAAACTTGCTGATGTATTATTAATTTTCTCTTAAAATCGTCCTGGCAGGACACGAGAATATGTGTCCAGCCCGGACCGGGGGGTGGATGGGGGCTCTTGGCTGCGTCGGGCAGGTTTCACAGCACTTTCCTTCCAGTCAGCTCACCTGGAAAAGCCCCTGGTCCTGGTGTCCTGTGAGATGGCTCTGCCTCTTGTGTGGACTGACCCGCGGTGGGAAACTCAGCCAGTTCTCAGGACGCCCACGGGCACCAGGCAGCCCTGTCTCAGCTACCCTGGACCTGGGAACCCCTGGTTTCCCCGATCCTATTTGGGGACCAGAACCCTGAATGTTGTCCCCAGCACCCTGGCATCCCTGGAGGGACTTTCTGCTGAGACCGTGGGGAGCTTCAGGGAGCCTGTGAACACCCTGCACCCAACCCTGTTTGCCTGGTGGGTGGGCTCATAGCACTTCTCACCTCCAGGTGTTAACAAATGAGAACTCCCAACCACCGGCCGACAGGGCATTTTGCTTCAGCGCTGCTCTCCCCGCTTGGGTGCAGGTACTCGAGTGAAGAAGGTGCTGCCCGTGAAGCTGCTTCCTCAGCGACACCTGCCTGTGCTGATTGGCCCTTCGGCCGCCTCCATCCACGGAGCTGGCCGGGTGGTGGAGGACGGGTCGATGTCCCACGCAGGCCCTTTCTTCTGGTTGATGTGTCCACTTCCCTAGGGCGGGGAGCATGTTGCTGACTGTGCAGCTGTCTGCTTCCAACGGTCGTTACATGTTCCACTGGGCCAGCAAGAGCCACCTTGACCAGGAGGTCATGCCCCCCCGTGCCCAGTGACTGGTTGGCACAGACCTGGCCCCTGGACTCCGGTGCTGTCCACGCTGTAGACTAAAGACGTTCTCAAGGTGAATCCGGCCTGCAGTGTCAGCACCACCTGGGGACTTGCTGGAGACGCAGACCCTCAGGTCCACTCAGATGCTGCAGCGTAGGGCCCAGCAATCTGTGCCTAACCAGCTCCCAGGGCTTTCCGAGGCTGAGGAACCTCCCATAGGACCAGGGTGGGTCTCTCTGGCAGCTGAGACCGCCTCCCCGCCCCTTCCTGCTTCCCTCACCCCTGTCCTGAAGCATCCCCGCAGGACGTCCCCGGCACGAGAACCCTCGTCCAGGGTGAGCTCCTAGGAACCGAGGTGGCTTTCTTCTCACTGCTTCAGGTAATCTCCAAACTAGAACGAAAGTTAAGTCCCGTCTTTCCCTACCTTTTAAGTCCTATGTCTCTCCTACCCACAAGAGCCCAATAGCAGCGTATGGAAATTCAGGGCAAAGTGGCTCATGGAAATGATTTAATGCATCTAAAATTGGACTTTTTAGTTTTTAGGGTAGACCCAATGCCCAGGGGTGGCCACCACTGTGTTATTTCCTCACTTTTCCTTTAAAAATTCAGTGCAGTCAAAGGAAAACACCCAGAAGGAAATAAATCCACGCATTGGGCTATTTTTCAGGTCTAGTACACGTAAATATCAACTTTATACTTGAAATAAGATCGCACAGAGGCATTTCACCTTGCCTAGGACTCGGCTGTCCAGTACGGCAACTACCGGCCACACACGGCTGTCTGGCGCCGGCGATGTCGCTGCCCTGAGCTGGGATGTGCCCTGCCTGTGAGCTATACACCGGGTATCAGAGACTCAGAGAAGAAAAGAAGGCAAACTGTCTCATTAGTAACAGTTGTAATCAATAGATTACATGCTGAAATGATAATACCTTGGCTATGTGGGGTTAAATACAATATATTATTAAAATCGCTTTCACCTGTTTCTGTTTCTGTTTGTAATGTGTCTGTGGGAAATTTAATAATACACATGTGGCTCACACTCTGTTTCTTTTGGACAGCGTTGGCCTGGAGGATACCGAGAGAGCCAGCTCGACAGTGAGGGACCTGCCAGGCTGCCCTTCCATAGGCCAAAGAGGCTGGGCAAACAGGGACTGGAAAACCCAACCCAACTCGACCCACATGGGCTTGGCTCTGCCGGGCACTGGCTCCTTAGGTGGGAATGAAGGTTCTGGAACAGTGTGTCCAAGTTCATCTCATCAAGTCTCCCTTTCATTGTTTTTGGCTGCTGGATGCCATTCCACTGGCAATGGTGCCGTTTGTCAGCCGGGGAGATTTTTAAACCCACAGGAAGTACATCTGGAAGCACGACCTGAGAACCATAGAGTCTGCCTGGGGAGGTGGGAGATCTTTGCAGGAGGAAATTCCACAGTTTCCCGTGGGGGGTCATGGGAACACTCAACAACCTCTACTGGCAGGAAACTTGTCTTCACACTTGCAGTTAAACTGTTTCCTCCCGATCGTTCCAAAAAATAGAGGGAGAACGGCTGGTCGCCAAACAGTGTGAAGTCCTTCGGTTCACTCAAAAGAACGTTTTATTTTATCCCTTACATTTCTGTTCCACAAGCTAGATGAGCTTGGTTCCTTGAATAAAGACAACTGTGATTTTTTTTTCCTATAAGAAACAAAAGAAAGGCAATCTGGCAAGTTGTCCATTTGTATGTAGGCAAGACATGGGATTTGGGTCTCGACAGGTATCTGAAACCACAAGGTAATACTACCGTGCTGTTCATAAGTTCAGAACCTCAGTGCCACAACAGCTTGGAAGAGTTCTCTAGTTTTGTTGCTCATAAAGTCCTTATGTTTACCCCAAACTACTCTCCGTGGCAACACGCCTAAAGCTGAAGGGGGAGTTCAGGCTTCCTTCAGGTAATTCAGGGTCCTCTGGACAGCAATGGCACCCTTGCGGTCTTCATGTTGGACTCGCCACTGTCGTGAGACTGCGCGCCAGGGAACTCCAGCGGCTGTGCAGGCGACTGCAGGTGACACTGCTGCAAACAGGCATACGGGTGTTTTCTGGGCTTGAGACGCAGTCAGATACAGGACCAGCTGTGGCATTTGTAGGGTCTAGTGAAAAATAAAGCATGGGACCCTTGTTTAAAAATTGTTAAGAATTTCAAGACGGCTATGGCAAAGCATTAAACTAAGTGGGAAGCCTTGCTATGCATGGGCCTTGGGTGACTAACAGGCCACACAGCCATGGAGCTGGGCCTGGCTTTAGAGCACAGCACCGTGGGGACAGTGCTCAGGTGCTCCCCTTTGGTCAAGCATGACACTGAGACCAAGGGGCCAGGGAAAGGCTTGATGATGCCTGGGTGGTAACCTGGGAAGGAGAGGTGGTGGCTGAACAGTGTGGATCACGTGTGCCTGCCGAGAGCTCGGACAACCCCTCTCTAGGCTCCTGACCAAGGAGAGAGGAAACCATTCTCATCGTCAGAGAGGACAAAACGTATCCAGGAAGACAAATATTTCTGTGGTTGTACTTTTATCCCCTCCCTCCCTCCCTCCCTCCCTCCCTCCCTCCCTCCCTCCCTCTCTCCCTCTCTCCCTCCCTCTCTCCCTCCCTCCCTCCCTCCCTCCCTCCCTTCCTCCCTCCCTCCCTCCCTCCCTCCTCCTTCCCTCCCTCCCTCCCTCCCTCTCCCCTCCCTCCCTCCCTCCCTTCCTTCCTTCCTTCCTTCCTTCCATTTCCTTTCATTGCTCTTGCCTTTATTATTATTATTTTTAGCACAGGTTAGAAGTTTCATGCAGAGGCACTGAAGCTCACTAGCCTCAAAGAACTATATCAAAAGCCCCACCTTTGGTCCCATTGGAATGACAAAACATTAAGCACGCAGTTATACTCTGTATCTCATGCTGAACAGCTGTCTTGAATTTTTTTTCCCTCAAAGCCACGTGTTTCCAGGGGCGTTGGTGGCTCTGTGTTTCCTGTTGAATTGGTCTCCCCTCCTCCCCCCTCTGTTCCCACACAAGCCGGCTCATGAGTGAGACACCCAGTGCCTCAGTTCAACCAGACGGACTGCTGGTTTTAAACCAGGCCAGGTGCTCATTCTCGCAAAGAACCACAGACCGGTCCACACATACAGACACGATCAGTACCTTCCCGGACCATCCTGGTCTTTCCTCTTTGGCTCAGTGCAGGTAGGTGTTGTCTGATTTCATTTCAGGGTCCCCAAGGTTGAGCTCTGCCAACTGCGGGTGGTGAGTGGGCTCCTCTGTTTCCGTCTGCCCCAATCCTTTCTTCTGAGCGTGAATTCCTTTCACTTGGTCCCTCTCTGGCATCTGAAAGCAACTGGGAGCAATGATCTGAGCAGCAGCCTCTGTGCCCAGGTGCTGGGTGACCCACCCAAGCCTCCTGCCATCCAACTCATTAACTGTGCTCCGCGCGGGACACGCTGAGGGTTCGGGTGTCTTTCCAGAATGGCTTGGCAGGAGCCGGGTGGTTTTACGACAAGGAGGGGAGGGAGAAAGAGGGGGTGGAGGAGACCCGATTCAGCTGTGACTCGAACACCTGTCCGCGCAAGCCCAGGAAAGCCTCTGTGCGCCAGCGCGCAGCCCGAGCGCAGGAGTCTCCAAACCAGGGTTGTAATTAACTCCACAACATCTCCAGGGGGTTCTGGAAAGAAAGGCAGAAAAAACCTCGTCTCATCCTGTCAGGCACCACGAGGCCCCTACTGAGGTGTCCCGAGGATGTTAAAACGGGGAAGTCTCCCTAAAAGAAAATTAGAACTTGCTTGTGCTCTTGGGGTGCTGGCTGGGCGTGTGGTTCCCATTGCCTGCGAAGCTCTTCACCCACAGTCTTCACTGCTTATTCAAGCTCTGGGTTTGGTCCGTCCCCTGATGCTGTCTTTGCCAAAAGACCCTCTTCATGAACTTTAAAGTCCGTGAGGAGTTTTTAGGAGAAGTTTATCAATAAAATATTTTGTGAGAAGGTCAGAAAACAGTGTGAGCTCCCTCCTTATAACTTGTTTTACTGAGCCTTTCTTCTTAGAAATAGGTTTTTATGTTTGAATCAAATAGCCACACAGACGATACACCGAAATGGAAAGCAGTTTTCCATGTCAGATACCCTAGCCTGTGCTATGAATTTAACCTTGTCTGAGTTTGACTATTGCATCATTGGATGTAGTAATGGGGCAAACTGGGTGAAAGCGAACAATGGCAGACCTGACTATCGAACGACTTCACGGCCCCTGAAACACACTGAGGAATTTGGACCAGATGGATGAGACCTGACACATCCAGGCAGCGGCAGAGGAGAAGAGCCACTTAATGGATCCCCCAGGATCGCCCTGGGAGGATGTACCATCTTCGCCCATTAAATATTAACTGGCTCTGGGATGCTTCCTGGGCCTCACAGGCCCTGCGCCAGGGGAGCACACGTGGGGTGAGGCCCTGCTCTCCGACAGCTTACACTCAGTGAGATCTGGGGAGGCATCCAGCCACCGTTTTACATGGTGGGGGTGTGTGTGGAGACACCCCAGCGGCATGGCCCGTGGCTGCATCTTGCCCCAAAGGGCAACAGAAACCACAGCTGCTGAGACCTGCATTTGGAACCTGCCCTTGGTGGACCCAAATCTCACAGAGTCTCCTGGGAAGGACACGGCAACCCGCACACAGTCAAGGATGGGAGAGTCAGGGGAGGGATGGGCCCGTGAGTCTGTGACCGGAGACCCCGGGAAGGTGTGTTTCCACCTCCAGACCCGTGTCTCCTGCAGCCTCTCAGTAGAGGGAGGAAGGGTGGCTGGGAGGACGGGGCTGGGCAGTTCCTGAGGTTTTGCCACGAGCATCCACAACGTGACCACCTAAAAGGAGGCGTGGCACCTGCTTCCTCGAGCTTCGGGACAGAACGTGGTGGCAGAACATGGTGTGTCTGCCTTCCCTGGGCACATGGCGAAGTCCCGGCTCATGGTGCCCGTGCACTGTTTGCGTCTCACCAGTGGTTTGTGGCTGGAGAGATGGACGCTATGTCCGGTCTCGGACCATAAAGGAACCGTCCTCTATCTCCATTCCCAGCCCAGGGTGAGCTCAAGACCCCATGCTGGGCTGGCCAGGACACAGCTTAGGTCCCTGAGTGTCTGTGTGGAGCAGAGGTCTCTGCCCCATCAGCTCTGCCCTGTGGTTTGAGAGGGAAGTAACATTTTGTGGGGTTTTATGTCCGTTTGTTAGAACAGTTAGCCCGCCCCTGCCAATCCCGAGACAGGCGAGAAACATGGTACGTGAAACACGTCCCTGGCACAGACTGAATGAGCGCATCAGGCGGGTTTACTAGGATCTGAGTCACACAGTGACGTTCCAGGGAATGAATATTAAGGAAAAGTCTTCATGGAAACAATGTGCCGCTGTGATCATCTCTTCTTTTCTAGGGTTTTTGGACCTGAGTGAAGGTTCTGAAGGCTTGGTTTTGCTCCACGCCCAGACATGGGTCCTGCCCACACGTGTCTGTGGGTTCTAGTCACTGACAGCAGGGGGGGTCTTCACGTTCACGTCTGCTTTTCTTACCAACCTCCAGGAACACAAAAGAAGGGAAAAAAGAATTTCAATTTGTCAATCAATGCATAAATGCCTCCTGTCTTTGGAAAGAGATTAGCTCAGGTCAGGGTCTAGAGGAAACAAAGTGATGCTAAAATAACCACAGGGTTGAAATGTAGCTTCTGAAAACTAAAGGGAACTAAGAGGTGTTCATAGAGCCCACCTGTGCCTCAGGGCGGGCTCCGGCCCTGTGCCCACCTGTGCCTCAGGGGAGGATCTAGCCCTGTGCCTGGGACAAATCAGGGCCCCATCGGTGACCTCAGGAGGCGGGGTTCTGCTTTGTTCTGTGTGCGGGGAGGGTGGCTCCCATCGCCTCCCCATCCTCCCGGCAGATCTGCTGGATGAGCCAGAGGAGACAGATGAGCGGGTGAGTTACGGGCTGGAGCCCGGTGAGCCCTTAGCATCCCTGTCACCTCCCTCGCCACCAACATGTCTCCTGCACTTCATCCCCACGGTCCAGAGTAAAGAGGGCCCTGAGAGTGGGCAAGGGACCCCGTCCTCCTCCTCTGAGTCCCAAGTGCCTAGGACGGTGCCTGGAGAGGGACCGAGGCTAGTGGGATGAGTGGTGATGAGTGAGCTGTCCGCTCAGCGTTTAAGGGCGGGATTGATGAGATGTCTGTCCCAAGTTTCTCAGCCACCAGTGTCGGCTCCGAGGCCCCAAGATAACGTGTTTCTTCTCAGGGGCTGCTTCCCCAGGAGGTTCCTGAAACGGGGCATCAATTGGCTGAGGTCCTGTGGTGTCTACACAGCTCGGGGGAGGGGTTCTCTGGAGGCCAAATGGTCAGTGTTCAGATGCTGAGGCTTGTATAGAAATCTAGCTCAGGATTTCCTCCACAGTTAACATACTGACAAATAAAAATAAATTCTGCTTTTAAAGAGTTCGGATAAGTGTTGGCTGGAAACTAAGATCAAGGTAACGTTTCCTCAATCACTACCTTTGGGAGGTTGATTTGATGACACGTCTGGCTGCTTATGGTGGCTTAATAGGGGAGATGGAAAGTGGGGAGATGGCAAGTGGGGAGAAAGGGATGAAAAGGGTATTAGATGGAAAGTGGGGAGAAAGGGATGAAAAGGGTATTAACTCAATCCTCCTCTCAGAGCTTCCCTCTGAGCAGGTGTCCAGGTGTGGCCAAGCCCCCCAAGCAGTCAGAGGACAGGGCGTCTGAGGTGGGAGAGGAGGGCTGTCCCTCGGTCACCTGTCACCTCAGTGGCCCCCCTCTCACCCACACCGCAGCTGTGAGGTTCGGGTGACCCAGAAGCTTAAAAAGGGCAAGACTGTCGATTCCACAGGGTCACTGGAGAAAGTCCCCAGAGTACTGTTTGGACAGGGATACCTGGATCCCTGACAGGCTACCGTGGCACCTGGCATGCGTCCTGGAGAGGCCGAGGAATAGAGAAAATCCCCCGCAGGCCAGCCTGGCCCCCAGAGGCGTCAGCGCCAGGGTCCATGGGAACACCGCTTTCTGTCTCTGAATTGCACAGAGGTGAGGTGAGATGCTGCTTTGCACTGGCTAGGTCACTGTAGGAGCTGGCTATAGGCGTGGACCCCATGGGGCAGGCACAGCCACCTGCGTCATGAGAAAGTGTTCATATGCAGAGGCCAGACCTGCTTTCTGACATCATTACCAAGGAGCAAGGTTGCAAATCCACATCCCTCCGGCCCCTCGCAACCAGCAGTCGGGTGCACCGGCCGGAGACCCGGGGGTGGCGGTGAGAGAGGGTCCCATTCCCGCCACCTCCCGTGGCAGCCCTGTGTGTCAGGCTGACATTTGTACAGTGTCCCCTGCTTGTGGGCAGCTCTGATCCTGCACGGCTGCTTCTTCAGCCTCCCAACAGCTCTGAAGGCCAGTCCAAGTGCTAACACAGCTTATTCTGCCTAACGTCGTCCCCGGAAATAATCCTGACCAGATAAACCAAGCAGCAGATACAACAGAAAGAAATTTCCATCTGCAAAAGCTGAGTGGTGGCGTGGCTATAGCAGAAGGAGCATGGCCGTCCCGACCCGGCCTCGGAAATGCTGGTGTTTATTCCTCATTGATGATGTCGGTTACCGGGTCTCATTCCTGCACCTAAAGTTTTCAGGCTGAAGCCGGTGCCTCGTCATCCTCACCCCAGGTGCAGCCTTGGCTGCTAGAATCATGAGGTACCCGGGGGAGATGCGGAGAAGTACTTAGAGAAAACTGGAAAACTTCATTAAGGTATGTGAACGTTATTTGAATAAATGCAGAGCGACATAACTTTCCAGCTTTCCCTCTGTCCTAATACATGATCTCAAGGCTGTAAATATCTCCTTGTGCACAAGTTAACCGTATGGACACATTTTAATATGTAAGATTTCTGTTACCTTCAGCTCAATCTGTGGCTGTATTTCTGTCATGAGCTCTTCTTTGACCCACTGGCTACTTAGAGCTCTACTTCTTAATTTCCAGACATGGGGATTTGTTTAGGCATCTTATTGTCGTTGTTTGCTAGGATAAGAGTGCTGTGACCAGACAGCACTCTTTGGATAGCTTCAGTCCTTTAGGACTTGCTGTGGCCTAGCTTGGGGCCTGGTTTGGGAAGAATGGCTGGACGTGCTTGTGGGAAATACACGTCACTGCTCCCGGGAGATGTCTTCTCCACATGCCAATTCCACGGTAGTTTCTACATTGCTCTGGTTTCTATATCCATATCCCTGTTTGTCTATTTCTTTTAGAGTCACTGAGAGTGTTGGGTTAAAATCTCTTCCTGAACTTGGGGATTTAATTATTTGTGCTTTAAAATTTTTCCAGCTCTTACTTTATACGTGCAGGAATGAGACTCGGTAACCGACATCATCAATGAGGAATAAACACCAACACTTCCGAGGCCTGGTCGGGACGGCCATGCTCCTTCTGCTATAGCCACGCCACCACTCAGCTTTTGCAGATGGGAATTTCTGTCTGTTGTATCTGCTGCTCGGTTTATCCGGTCAGGATTATTTCCGGGGACGACGTTAGGCAGAATAAGCTGTGTTAGCACTTGGACTGGCCTTCAGAGCTGTTGGGAGGCTGAAGAAGCAGCCGTGCAGGATCAGAGCTGCCCACAAGCAGGGGACACTGTACAAATGTCAGCCTGACACACAGGGCTGCCACGGGAGGTGGCGGGAGTGGGACCCTCTCTCACCACCACCCCTGGGTCTCCGGCCGGTGCACCCGACTGCTGGTTGCGAGGGGCCGGAGGGATGTGGATTTGCAACCTTGCTCCTTGGTAATGATGTCAGAAAGCAGGTCTGACCTCTGCGTGTGAACACTTTCTCATGACGCAGGTGGCTGTGCCTGCCCCATGGGGTCCACGCCTACAGCCAGCTCCTACAGTGACCTAGCCAGTGCAAAGCAGCATCTCACCTCACCTCTGTGCAATTCAGAGACAGAAAGCGGTGTTCCCATGGACCCTGGCGCTGACGCCTCTGGGGGCCAGGCTGGCCTGCGGGGGATTTTCTCTATTCCTCGGCCTCTCCAGGACGCATGCCAGGTGCCACGGTAGCCTGTCAGGGATCCAGGTATCCCTGTCCAAACAGTACTCTGGGGACTTTCTCCAGTGACCCTGTGGAATCGACAGTCTTGCCCTTTTTAAGCTTCTGGGTCACCCGAACCTCACAGCTGCGGTGTGGGTGAGAGGGGGGCCACTGAGGTGACAGGTGACCGAGGGACAGCCCTCCTCTCCCACCTCAGACGCCCTGTCCTCTGACTGCTTGGGGGGCTTGGCCACACCTGGACACCTGCTCAGAGGGAAGCTCTGAGAGGAGGATTGAGTTAATACCCTTTTCATCCCTTTCTCCCCACTTTCCATCTAATAAAAGCCCTATTAAGCCACCATAAGCAGCCAGACGTGTCATCAAATCAACCTCCCAAAGGTAGTGATTGAGGAAACGTTACCTTGATCTTAGTTTCCAGCCAACACTTATCCGAACTCTTTAAAAGCAGAATTTATTTTTATTTGTCAGTATGTTAACTGTGGAGGAAATCCTGAGCTAGATTTCTATACAAGCCTCAGCATCTGAACACTGACCATTTGGCCTCCAGAGAACCCCTCCCCCGAGCTGTGTAGACACCACAGGACCTCAGCCAATTGATGCCCCGTTTCAGGAACCTCCTGGGGAAGCAGCCCCTGAGAAGAAACGGGTTATCTTGGAGCCTCGGAGCTGACACTGGTGGCTGAGAAACTCGGGACAGACATCTCATCAATCCCGCCCTTAAACGCTGAGCGGACAGCTCACTCATCACCACTCATCCCACAAGCCTCGGTCCGTCTCCAGGCACCGTCCTAGGCACTTGGGACTCAGAGGAGAGGACAGGGTCCCCTGCCCACTCTCGTGGCCCTCAGTACTCTGGACAGTGGGGATGAAGTGCAGGAGACATGATGGTGGCGAGAGAGGTGACAGGGATGCTAAGGGCTCACCGGGCTCCAGCCCGTAACTCACTCGCTCATCTGTCTCCTCTGGCTCATCCAGCAGATCTGCCGGGAAGATGGGGAGGCAATGGGATCCACCCTCCCTGCACACAGAAGAAACTGCACACTCATTGGAATCGTATATTGTCCTGGTGGATTGACAGTTTTTGCGTGATGAAAACCTGTCTTTTCCTCCAGGAACGTCCGTTACCTTGGTGTCTGCTTTGCTTGTGGTGCGTATGTCACCACATGTGTGAGACCATGAAACAAGTCTTAATACATTTTAAAAAGCTGAAAAGCTACAAAATATCTTCCCCAACCACAATGAACCATCAGTAACTGAAGGGAATCTGGAAAATGCACAACTATGCAGATATTAAATGACACACACTTAAACAGCCAACAAGTCAGTGGAGAAATCACAAGGGACTTTAGAAAACACTTTGAGAGGAATGAAAATGAAAACAATGTAGTAAACTTGTGGGATAGTGAAAGTAGTGTCAGACATGCCTACATTAAAGAGAAAGATCTCAAATAAACAACCTAAGCTTCCACCTTAAGGAATTAGAAAAAGAAGTGTAAAAGAAGCAAGAAAAAGGAAGGAAATAATAAATATTAAATCAGAGAACAATGAACTAGAGAGTAGAAGAGCAGTAGAGAGAATTAATGAAACTAAGCATTGGTTCCTTGAAAAGCTAAAAATATTGACAAGCTTTTGGTTAGATTAACCAAGAAATAATAGAGAGACAATTCTAATTACTAAATTCAGAAATAAAAGCAAGGACATTACTATTAAATTTACAGAAATCAAAATAATTATAAGAGAATACTATGAAAAATTTTATGCTGACAAATTAGATAACCTAAACAAAATTGATGAATTCTTAGAAGCACACATGGTACCAAAACTAACTCAAGAAGAAAGAGTAAATCTTAATAAATCTATAACAAATGAGAGGTTGAATCAATAATTAAAAAAAAAAAAACTCACAATGAATGAATGCCTGGGACAGATGCCTTCACCGTTGAGTTCCATCAAACATAAAGAATTAACACCAATCATTCCCAAACTTTTCCAAACATATAAGCAAATAGAGTTCTACTTAACATCGATGAGGCCATACTACCCTCATATACCAAAGCCAGACAAAGACATGTGACAGAAAGAAAACTATAGGTCTATATCCTTATGAATATAGATGCAAAAATCCTCAAAAAAATTCTAGTAGCCCAGATCCAGCAGCATATTAAGAGGCTGAAACACCACGACTAAATGAGATTTATCCCAAGAATACGAGGATGTTTCAACATCTGAAAATCAAACAATGCAATATATCATATTAATAGAATGAAGGGAGAAAAAAGGATAATCTCAACCGATTCAGAAAAGGCATGTGAAAAAGCCAACACATTTTCATGATAAAAAGACTCAATAAACTAGGAATAGAAGGCAACTTTCTTAACAAGATCAAGAGTATCTAGGAAAAACCCACAGCTGACACCATGCTCAATGGTGAGAGCCTGAAAGTTTACCTCCTAAGACCAAGAACAAGATGATGATGTCTGTGCTCACGGCTTCTCTTCAAATTGTGCTGGAAGCTCTAGCCAGGGTGGTTAGGCAAGAAAAAGAAATAAGTGGCGTCCACATTGGAAAGGAAGAACAAAACTCTTCTATTAACAGATTACATAATATTATAGATAGAAACCCCAAGGTAATCTGTAAAAAGCATTTAAAGCTAATAAATGAGAGAGCAAAAGTTGGAGGACAAAATCAACATACAAAAGTCAGTTATATTTCTACTTATTAACAACGGGCAACCCCAAAATGACAGTATAAGTAGGATTCTATTAACAATAGCATCAAAAAGAATAAAATACCTAGTGATAAATTTAATTAAGGAGCTGCAAGACCTGAACACCCAAAACTATAAAACACTGTCAAAAGAAATGTAAAAAGACCTAAATAAATGGAAAGGCATCCCGTGCTCATGGATTGGAAGACTTAATATTGTAAAGATAGCCATACTCCCCAACACAAACAATTCGCTATCAAAATCCCAAAGGTCTTTTTTGTGTGTACAGAAATGGAAAAGCCAATCCTGAAATTCATTTGGAATTTCAAGGAATTCTGATTAGCCAAAACAATCTTGAAAAAGGAAAACAAGGGGAAATAAAAGGCACACAGATTGGGAAGGAAGAAATAAAACTGTTATCTTTGTTCACAGATTACATGATCATCAATGTAGAAAATCCAAAAAAATTGAAAAAAAAATCTTGGAACGAGTGATTATAGCAAGTTTGAAGGACACAAGGCTAATATACAATTATTATATATTAATAATCAATTACTTTCTTAAATACCAGCAATGAACTAGTGAGATCTGAAATTAAACCCAAAATATCTTTTATATTAGTATCCCCCCAAATGAAATATTTAGATATAAATCTAACAAGATACGTACAAGATGTATATGAGGAAAACTACAAAACTCTAATGAATGAAATCAAAGAAGCACTAAATAAATGGAGAGATATTCTGTGAATATAAATGAGAAAAACTCCATTTTGTCACAACGCCAGTTTCTCCCAATTTGAACTACAGATTCAAGGCGACCCTAATCAAAATCGCAGCAGTTACGTTGTGGATACTGGCAAAATGATTCTGAAGCTTACATGGAGAGGCAAAAGACCCAGAAGAGCCAATACTATTTTAACAGAGAAAAACAAAGTTAAAGGTTTGACACTACTTGACTTCCAGACTTACTGTAAAGCTACGGTAATCAAGATAGTGTGGTATTGGTGAAAGAACAGACATAAGTGACTGGAACAGAATAGAGAGGCCAGAAATAGACCCACATGAATGCAATCAACTGATCTTTGACAAAGGAACAGAGGCAATGCAGTGGAATAAAGACAGTCTGTTCAACAAGTGCACCCGTATACACGCCATGGGTTTAGACAAGTTTATAATGACAGATATCCACCACTATAATATCATTATTGCGTCAATTTAAACAGAATAACCGTAGGATCCAGGGATTCCACTTCTAGGTATAATGAAGAGTTATAAACATGTGTTCAAACAAAAATGTGTATCTGGATGCTTGCAGCAGTAGTGTTCACAATAGTCAAGAGGTGGAAACAACCTACACACCCATCAGCTGGTGAAGGAGGAGCTCTGTGTGTCTGTCCTTACAGGGGGTATTATCGAGCCACAGAAAGGCATGGAGCAGTGACTCGCAGCAACACAGGTGAACCCGGAAATCACAAAAGACCACACACTGTACGATTCCACTTATAGAAACGCCCTGAAAAGGGAGGTCCTTAGAGGCAGAAAGCAGGCAAGTGATTGCCGGGGTCTGGGGGGAGGAGAAAGGAGAAGGGACTGCTTAATGGCTACAGGGTTCCTGCTTGGGGTGATGAAGATGCTCTGGAATGAGATGGGGTGGAGGTTGCAATATGCTGTGAAGGGACTAAAAGCCAGTGAATTGTACACCTTAAAATGGTAAATTTCATGTTATGTGAATTTCATAAAAACTCACATAAACCCCACATATACAAAGATAGTAACTGGAATATTATTTTAAACAGTGAACAATTAGAAACCGTGTAAATGCCCAACATTGATACATGGTTAAAACATTGTGGAGGGGCTTCCCTGGTGGTAGTGGTTAAGAATCCACCTGCCAATGCAGGGGACATGGGTTCAAGTCCTGGTCCGGGAAGATCTCACATGCCACGGAGCAACTAAGCCCGTGTGCCACAACTACTGAGCCTGTGTGCAACAAATACTGAAGCCCACGCACCTAGAGCCCGTGCTCTGCAACAAGAGAAGCCACTGCAATGAGAAGCCTGCATACTGCAACGAAGAGTAGCCCCCGCTCGCCGCAACTAGAGAAAGCCTGTGTGCAGCAACAAAGACCCAACAACGCCAAAAATAAATAATAATTAAAAAAACCATTGTGGAACCTGTACTCAATGAGTACTATATAGCTCTTTTAAAGATTACTATGAATACTGTAGGAAAATGTAATAATTATGTTCAGAAAAAAAGCAGAGTACAAAATAACACATATTCTTTTTAAAAATTTTTATTGGGGTATAGCTGATTTACAATTTACAATGTTGTATTAATTTCAGGTGTACAGCAAAGTGAATCAGTTATACATAATAGCAACTTTTAAAATAGTACATATGTGAATAAAGACTGAAAAGCAAAAGATAAAATTAGTTCTGTGCGGTATGGGCGATTTTTAAAATTTTATTTCAAATTTTCTTTTCCTTTCTTTCTTTTATGGTAGAAAAAGAATTGTTGCCACTCAGTTAAAAATACTTATTAAAAATTTACTTGTGCCATCAGAAGAAGTAATAACGTAAAGACTTAAGTTTGGGATAAAAAACAAACAGTGTTAACAGTTAAAGCGATCGCTGTATGGAGAACATTCAGCGGGAGGCGTTTCTGCTGAACTGCGCCAAATGCTAGATAGGCCTTTGGCTTTCTCAGGATTAGCGCTTACGGTGGATTTCAAAATCTTTCATTCTGTTGACTATCTATAATTACGAGGAAAAGAGACTTCCTTATTTTGATTTACCCTAAAACTTCTAAACTCACCAACATTAACATAGTAAGTTGTTTTAAAGAGACCCATGTCTTCCTTCCTTCCTCCATTATCTTGTTTATTCATTAAATATTCATTTATCACCAACCATACTAGACACTGCTGAGAAGAAAAGAAAAGCAAAATGTAAATATTTCCCTCAAGAATTTTTGGTTTAATAAAGGATACAGCGAACCAGGTCTTTTAAAATAAGTGTTTCATTAGAATTTCAACACTAAGGTAGAGAACATTTGATCTACATCAGTACATTAAAGAAAATGGAATTATACTGATGGATTTTTTTTTTTTCTAGTTCGAGATAATCAGACGTCATCCTTAACCAAGATTCTGTCAATCCTCATTTTAATAAGGTGACACCCGATACCTTTACTGTGAAGCTGCCTTGTTCAGTTGAATATAAGTTAGTGTGGGGGCATTAATGAAATCTGCTTTAAATAGTTATTTAATCTAATCATTGCTGAAATTAGGAAAAGAGGCATCCCTATTGCATATTGAATATTAGACCCAATTGCTAGCAAACCCCTGGAAGCTGATTCCTGCAAAGGCAGACACAGTTCAATATTGATGTATACAAGGCACAACCCCTGAGTCCCCCGTGGCAGGACCCGACCTGGTGATCAACCCTCCATTTCTTTCGTCTAATCGTGTTTATCCAAACTCCTTGTCCTGGATCTTGGCTTTCAGCTATTGCCAAAGGGAATGTAAACCAAAGCCCAAACTCTGGTGACAGAGTTCACTTAAGAAGAGACCAGGTTGCTGACCCAGAATAGATGACCCACCAAACCCCAGAGATGCCTTCTGACGCCTGGGGGTCCCAAGTTCATTACTAACACTGGGTAACTGTTCAGATCATAGTACATACTTCATGCAGATGTGAAGTAGGATAGAAAAATATCTCTGCTGCTACCAAAAAAGACAAACCAATTAAAAGAAATTTCAGGGAAAACTAAAATCTTTGTTATCTTTAAATTTTTAGGTTCCTTAGAGATTTCAGATCCTTTTTATTTCATTAAACATAATAACATACATATGTATTTGAATTCGGTATGTGTCTTCATGTGATTTTGTTTGGTAGCTTAAAGAAAATGTATATTCTGTATTCTAATAACAATTTAAAATTAGTGCAATTTCAATTTAAAATTTGGGATATCATGAAGTGTTAAACTTTAGCTTTTCCAGTATTTCAGAATATTATACAAAATTAATATGCTAGAGATATGGTAGGAAAACAAAGGAAATGAGGTTTTCTGTAATTAATGTTCTTAATAAGATGAAATGGATACAGAAGACTCAATTTAGAAAATAAATAGAGAGGAGGAGTGGGAAATATCTTTCACTGAATATAAACGCTCTACACAGAACATTTTCTAATAAGTTTCATTTCCTGCATTGTCTGCGTTCCTGCTCTTCCTAAGAGCTCATTTTAGAGTTTCTGGTACCCAAGAGCATCACTGTGAAGGGGCATTCCCTTCGGCTTCTGGAAGAATCTTTAATTGTATTGGTGGGAAAGTCAGTGGATTGATGTCGCTGCTTCTGCTGAGAGGGCCTGGAGAACTTCCAGTGTCAGATTCAGAGGCGTGATGATAGAGGCTGCTGGCCTAAGAATCCTCCCGGGTTACAGGTTGGAACCAACAGACACGCCCACCAAGAACCACAGGATTCCCCTCATTTGTGATAATACAGTTGTTACTTACTGAACATCACCTTTGATTTATATTAAACTTTCACACCACTTTATCTTCCGTATAATTTTGCTCCACACCACAGCAATAACTTTTGATAAATTAAACACTCCCCATCCTTCGAAATTCTCAAAGACTCAGGTCTTAGGGTGCCAACTTCCAATTTCATGCCACGTGGGAAACCTCCTGATTTCCTCTCATCTTCTCAGTCCTGAGGCTTTGAGCACATAAGGCCGTATGCTTCCTGCTTTTCGTCTCTTCCTGAATAGCTGCCGGTCTTCTGCATTCAGCGCTCCGAGGCCACATTCACGAAGCAGGGTCCTATTTGCCACCTTGCCAGCCAGCAGTCCCCATACTGTGTTCTTCAATGTCTTAATAGCCTGTGGATGTTAAAAGGATTTCAGTGAAAAAGATCACTATTAATGATATTCTCATTCTAAAAGTCACTTTAAAAACAACGAAAGTAAACATACACATATGGTCATTTTTGTAATGATCCAGTAATCTAGCTTTAGGCAGTGGTATGCAGGACTTGGTAACGATCCCACAGATGAGAACCAAGCTGCCACAGAAGGGGGTGGGGTCCAGTTGGGATCAGTCTGTGGACCACCAGAAGGACCATCTGAGGCAGGAAGGCAAGGTGCTTGAGGTGAGCAGCTAAGCAGCGGCAGAATCCATGACCCCCGACTGGATTGAATGGAGGTGGTCACAGCTGACTCCCGATTTCAGTACCTACTTGCTGTATAGTGAACAAGGATCATATTTTGTTATTTATTTCTTACAGTGGATTTGTCTATTAGACACTTGGGGGCCTCATGTACTTCAGCCATGCTCGTCTGTGGGGGGGTCCATCAATAAGCAGTCTTTTAGCAAATACTGGGGAGCCGTCCCTTTGCTAGGAATTCAAGGGGGGAAACCTCAGAGCACAAAGGACTGTCATCCCTTCCTTTTCTTATGGAAACGAGGGGGCTGTTAAAGGCAGAACTCTTTCTTGTTCTTTCATCTGTGCGTTTTGAGTTTAGTTTTATGAATATAGAATAATTTGATGATACAAGTAAGAAGGTATATTTACAAATCTTCCTTGATCATATTGCTTGAGGAAAAAAACCTGTGGGAAACTAAATTTCCACACCTTCAACCTACAGGTCACCTGAATTTTAATATTTGTAGATGAAAATCTTAAAGTATCTATCGCAAAGAAAATCTGGACTTTTCCGTAGTGATTGACAAGCAAGCATCCGGTCATCCCTTGGTGTGACTACCATCTAGTTAAGATCTTGTCAGTGACGGATGCTTTGTTGTGAAGTTATAGGGATGAGCAATTACACCTTTGCCCTTATTGCCTTATAAAAATAAACAGGGAATGAACAGAGGGAGCTAATATTAGTGGTAGGATCCCTAATTAAGGATCCTTAAGATGGGTGGAAATTCTGAACCGCAGAGGCAGCCTCTCCTTATCCTATTGCTATTCCGTAACCACGTGCGGGACCCGCTGGGTGGCCGGTAAGCCCTCTGATTATCACTCATTTGGTTAATCGTCATAAACGACCTGCACTTATCAAGCTGCTTTGTATCAGACGGCTGCCATTATAAATATGTGGTCATTATCAGAACAAACCTCCACTCTGAATCATCTTGATGAGAGTCATCAACGTCTAGCCGTCAAAAATGGGTTGTCATTTTATATTTACTAATTTCACATGAGCTGGGAGTATAAGTTGGCACCACAGAGTTCTTTTTCTTCCTGACTCTCCCAAATGTCAACATTCAGTGACTTGGTGTGAACTGTGTCTGGAGTTATATTCAGGACTCTGATATACAACCGTTTTGAGTCTTTATTTCTGCAGATTTACATCAGCAGCTGGATGTGCCACCAGGCAGCACCTTGCTCACCCTCTTGGGCAGCAGAAATCAGAGGAGAGATGATTATCTCCTGTCCACTCTGGGGCACAACAGTCACCCCAGGTGGACTTTACCCATCGATGCCATTAGGACTCTAAGTTTTTCTCAGGGGCTAACTAGGCGTACTGGGAGCTGTTTTAGCAGCGGACACCTTGGCCGTGTTCTTCCCCTTCTCCTTGGGTGACTGTCTGGCATCCTCGCCCAAAATGACGACATCTGGCTCTCAGTAGCTCCCGCCCTTCTGGTGCTGGTTGCCTGCCACGGTTCAGATGCAGAGGTCTCCTTCTTACATCAAATCCTTCGGTGCTTTTCCTGTAACTTTCCTTAGATAAATGTCCTTCCTTGAAAAGGTATTTTTACAGAAAAAAAAACCCAAAAAACAGAAAACTGACCAATTTACATGATTACAGTGAATGCTCAACATGAACATTTTAATAAAATAACAACTTTTTGCAATTTACATTTACATTACTTTAAACTATTCAAATACAACATTGCTTTTGTGGGTTGAGGTGTACCCCCCCCCAATAAAAGACGTGTGACCTCATCTGTGGAGGGTTTATAACAATAATAGGACTCAATGTGGATGCCACACACCAGTCATCAAATCTTCCTCCTAGAAAACAACTTTGTTTGTTTGAGTCCTAAACAATCACACAGTGACTTGGATAATAACATATACATAGGCTACTATTAGCTCATTTTTATAACTTTAGTAAAACATTCACATTCTATACGAAGATTAATTTGGCCAATGCCCAGTGATAAAGTTGGTCACAGACATATGTGTTTCCAGAGCCTGTCGCTCTTTGTTCTCAGTGGTTAGGGCTTGTTTTGGAGATAGGTTTTGTCCCCTGCCCTGTGTGCTGCGTGTTCCCGCATCTCCATGGTAGGTTTGGAGCTCAGAACACCAGCACAGTGATCCCGAGGACAAGAGAGAGAGAGGAACACCCGGTTCTGTCACTCTCATGACCACTTGGAGTTGCTATTTGTGTTTCAATTTAAAAGTTCAAAATAAAAAAAAGAGTGCAAATGATAAGATATGATTCCTGCTTGGCAAATGAAAATTTTTGTTTATACTTGAAATATTTTACTTTGTTTCCATACGATCTTTAAAATTGAAGTGTGTTCTTTTAAAATTGTTTTAAAACTAAACAACACATCAAGAAAATAATTACTACTACCTACGTTACATGCTTATTACTATTGTTACAAGTTTATTACTAAAAGAATTGTGTGGTATATAAGAGAGGGTCTTAGAATCACCTCTGATGCTGAGTACACCTGATGCATGGCTGTTTGCAGAAATAGTCTGTATTCACTCCCTGCAGCTCACCCTAAACAACTGGTTGAGTTGACACTAAACCCCTCTAGACTACACGAGCTGATTTCCAGCCAAGGCAAACTCAGAACAAGGTTCAAGAATATTTATAGACATAAAAAATATCCAGTATCCCAAAGATCGAGTTTATCCAATCAACAGCGAACGGGTATAGAAAGAAGTAGAAATTAAGAAGGACAAAAAGTAGTTGAAGAGATAATGACTGAAAAATACCTAAATTTGATGAAACTTATAAGCCCACAGATCCAAGAATTTATCAAAACTCATGAGCAAGAAACATGAAGCAAACCACACAGGGTGCACCATCATCATATTGTATAAAGCCAGCACCAAAGAAAAAATCTTAAAAGTAGCTGGAGACAAAAAGACACATGACAGATAAGTAGAGGGACAAAGATAAGCATGAAAGCAGATTTCTTATAAACAGTTGAAAAGAGAAGACAGGGAAGCAACATCTGTAAAATACTGAAAGAAAAAAATGCCAACCCCGAATTCCTCACCCACTGAAAGTCTGTTTCAAAAATGAAGGCAAAATAAAGACTTTTTAAGTCATACAAAGCTGAAAGAAACTGTCACCAGCAGGACTACACAATAAAAAATGCTGAGGAGGTCCTTCAGGCAGAAGAAAAATGACAGAGATGGAAATCAGAATCTACACAAAGGAAAGAAGAGCACCACAAACGGCCACTAGAATGGTAAATATAAAGGGATTTTTCTTATTATTTAGATTCCTTTGAAAGATAATTGATTTTTTCAAGCTGTATAAAAATAAAAATAATGTAATTTGGTGTTATAACATACATGGAAACAAAATGTATTTTGACAGCACAGAGGTCAGGAGCGAGAAATGAATGGAAGTATTGGCATTTGAAGGTAGATTGTGAAAGGTAAAATACATGTGCCACACAGTCTAAAACAATCACTCAAATAGCACAATGACAATAACTAGTGAGATAACAGAGGATATAAGATAGAATCATAAAATGCTCTGAATTCAAAAGAAAACACAGAAGTAGAACAAAGTAAATGGGGAATAAATGGGACAAATTGAAAGCAAATGGCAAGATGGTAATCTTAAAACCAACCATAGCAACAATCACATTAAATGTAAATGGTCAATGCTCTGATTGAAAAGTAAAGATTGTTAGACTGGATAAAAATCAGTACCCAACCATTTGCTAACTAAAATAAATCCACTTTATTTTTTTATTTATTTATTTTTTTGCAGTACGCGGGCCTCTCACCATCGTGGCCTCTCCCATTGTGGAGCACAGGCTCCGGACGCACAGGCTCAGTGGCCATGGCTCACGGGCCCAGCCGCTCCGCGGCATGTGGGATCTTCCCGGACCGGGGCACAAACCCGTGTCCCCTGCATCAGCAGGTGGACTCCCAACCAGTGCGCCACCAGGGAAGTCCCAATAAATCCACTTTAAATACAAAGATACATACAGTTGAAAAGTAAAAGAATGGAAAAAATATATATGATACTAACATTAATCAACAGATAGCAGGAGTGTCCATATTAATATGAGACAAAGTCTATTTCAGAGCAAAGGCTATTACTAGGGATGAAAAGGGCCATTTCATAATGATAAAGGTGTCAATTAATCAAGAGGACATAATAATCCTAAACATTTATCAGAGATTCAAAAACATGTAGGCCAAACTGAAGGAACTAAAAAGATAAATCCTAAATCCAAAATTACAGTCAGTGATTTCAACGCTCTTCCCTCAGTAATCAATAGAATAAAAAGGCAGAAGATCAGGAAGGGTGCAGAAGATGTGAGCAACATTGCTAACCACCTTGACTTGATGCGCATCTGAAGACCAATTCACTCAACAACCACAGAATAACAGTTCTTCTCAAGTGCACTTGGAGCATGCACCAAGATAGAGCCTATTAATGCACCATAAACAAGTCCCAATTTAAATGGATTTAAGTAATAACAAGTATATATTCTGATCACAGTGAAATTAACCTAGAAATCAATGACAAAAAGATGTTGGAATATCTCCAAATATTTGGAAAGTAAATAACACACTCTTAGCTAACCCATGGGTCAAATAAGAAATCAAGAGAGAAATTAGAAAGTATTAAAAATTAATGCAAATAAAACCACGAAATATCACAATTTTCAAGGTGCATCTAAAGCAGTGCTTGCAGGAAATTTTATAGCACTAAATTTCTATATTAGAAAAGAAGAAAAGTCTCAAGTCACTTATGTCAGATTCCACCTTAGTGAATTAGAAAACTAAGAGAAAATGAAACTCAAAGTAAGAGAAGAAAGGAAATAATAAGCAGCAGACAGAAATAAACCAATTAAAACAGAAGAAAACATTGGACAAAAGCCATGAAACCAAAATCTGGTTCTTTGAGAAAATCAATAAAATTAATAAACCTCAAGTCAAACTAGGGGAAAAAATAGAGAGAAAACACAAAGTACCAATGTCAGAAATGAGAGAAATGGCATCACTACAGTTCTACAGTTATTGAAATTACAATAAGGGAATAGTTTGAATAAATTTTATGCCAATAAATTAAAAAACTTAGATAAAATAGGCATATACCTTGGAAGACAGAAACTACCAAAATTCATAGAGGAGAAATAGATAAACCAAATATATATATATATATATATATATATATATATATATATATATATATATATATATATATATATACACACACACACACACATATATGGATGGATATATATATACATCCCCAATACATTGAATATATAGTTAAAAATATTCCCACAAAGAAGACTCCAGGACCATATGGCTTCTCTGCTGAATACAACCAAACATTTAGTGAAGAAACCTACAGCCAATATCACACTTACTGATGAAATTCTGAATACTTCTCCCATGAGAGCAAGATGAGATGAAGACACCCATTCTTAGCACTTCTATCCAACATTGTGCTGGAGGTTCCAGCCAGGGTAACAATCATACAAGAAAACTGATAAAACACACCCAGATTAGAAAGGAAGTAAACTCTCTTAATTTTCAGATAGCACACTTAACTATGTAGAAAATCCCACGGAATCTACAAAACTGCTACTAGAAGTAATATGTGAGTTTAAACAAAGTCACAGAATATAAGATCAATATACAAAAATCAATTGTCTTTATATACTGACCACAATTGAAAATAAAAATGAAAAAAGTACCATTCACAATATCATAAAAATATGAAGTACATAGGGAAAAATCTGACAGAAAGTGCAAGACCTATACACTGATAATTGCAAATTTTTGTTGAGTAATTAAAATAGACCTAATTAAATGGAGAGATTTATATAGAAATATATTGGGAGACTCGTTGTTGAGGTGTCAGTTCTCCCCAGATTTATATATGGATTCAGTGAAACACCAATCAAAATCTTAGCAAGGCCCCCCCCTTTTTTGGGTAGAAATTGAAAATCTAATGCTAAACTTCATATGTAGATGTAAAATAAGGGTAGTCAAGTAACTTTGAGTTTGTGGCCTCTCCCGTTGCAGAGCACAGGCTCTGGACGCGCAGGCTCAGCGGCCATGGCTCACGGGCCCAACAGCTCCGCGGCATGTGGGATCTTCCTGGACCGGGGCATGAACCCGTGTCTCCTGCATCGGCAGGCAAACTCTCAACCAATGTTCCAACAGGGAAGCCCTGACTGAGAATTTTAACTCTACAAGAATCCCATTATATTCTTGGAATCCTCACTCCTGGGATAAAGAACTGCAAACCATTCTACAGTCCGCCTCTCTTTTCTCCTTATTTGATTCTCTCCATTCACAGGTTTTGACTCACCAGCATGGTTTCTTCCAAGTTATTAACATACCTTTTGCATAAACTGACTAACATTGATGCCTTTTCTATAGTAGATACCACTTCTGAATCATTTTATTCTTGCCTTATTGCGTTGGCTGGGACCATAGTTTCGGAAGTAATGATGGTGTGTACCTGACTTAAAGACAAGGCATCTGATATTTCATCTCTCCTTACAATGTTTGCTCGGGGATTCTGATGTAAATGTGTGTCTGTATGTTCACGAGAGTGAATGTGGGTTTATTATATTTGATCAAGTTGGTACCACATCATAGACTGGAAATTCATTGAGGTTATCTTTGTGGCCTAATAAATGTTCTATTTTGTAAATATTCCATGGATGTTTGCAAATAATTTCTATGCTCTGTTAGGAAATTTATTTTATATATATATTAGGTTGAGCTGATCTGTATTCAAATCCTCCCTTTTTGCATACTTTATTATCTATCAATTTTAAAAGTTGTGATAATGGTACCCCTAATTTTGTGGATCTGTCAGTTTCTCCCTGCATTTGTAATGATTTTTCTGTTGTATATTTTGAAGCTCTGTTCTTAAGGGAATAAAAACTCATGACTATATTCTTCAAGAATTATACCTTTTATTGTTATAAAATGTCTACCTTTTCCATTTTATGTTTTTAATCTAATTTTCACTTTATCTGATATTAACAGTGGCCTGCCTACTTTTCTTATTTGCATTTGCCTCATATATTTTCCCCATATTTTTATTTTACATTTTTATTTTGTCATTTAATTTCTTGCAAAACACACATAAGTAAATTTTATTTTTAAACTAAATCTAGGAAATTCTTTTAGTAGCAGAATTCAATCTAGAAAACCCTTATGTTTGACCATATTCATCCATTTAAATTTATGTTTACCTTTGGTAGCTTGATTTCTGGTGGTTGTGCCTTTGACAGTCATATTGCTGCACAGACTCAGATGTGGTGCATTGATTCAAACATGGTGTGGTCTTCCCGAGGACCTGGACACTGTGTCCCCAGCCTGCTGGCCTGACTCAGGTGCTCCTGGCTGTGGAACAGCATCATCCTGTCTGGTCAGTGCGGCATCCTCATCCAAAACGCCGTGACCTGAGTTCCTCGGGGGAATGAGGTCCAGTGTCCGGCAGGTCCTTGAGTTGCTTCCTCCTTATTCCAGAGCACAGAGTCTCAGGCCCTGGGAAGCCAGCAGAGGGGACTCCATGGCTGTGAGATCACCCCAGAGAATGCCTAGAAATCCAGCAGAAACTTCTGGGGAGTCAGAGTGGCCAGGCTATTGCAGAAGCAAATAACTTTACATCTACGCGAGATGTGTAGCCAGGAACCGGACGGGGTGGGGGGTGGGGGGGGGGAGAAATCAGAGGTTAATTAATGACTGCACAACTTTTTAAGAACCCATTTTCCAGCATGATGTCTGGAACCTGAGTAACTTTTTGCGTCTCCAGCTGGAGGAAACGTAAAGAGCATCCTTTCTGCAGAGCCTTTCTGCCAAGGTCTGGGACAAGCACATAATTTCCTAACATTAAAGACATGTTTTATGTGTTTTGAACGTTGGTTCTCATCATTTAAATAATGACAGTAAACTGGTTTATTGCTGTAGAGCCCCCGTAAGCAAGCGCCTGAAGGAGCGCTCAGAGGTATCGCGTTATATTAATTGTCTGTCTTATCTTTGATACCGGAGACTTCTCGGCATCGCCACGTGGGTTAATGACCCCACTGTAAATAAGGGAAGTGTTTAAGGCAGTATTAATTGAAATGCATTCATGCAATTACAAACCCCTGTGTCGGGCTGAGGGCCTCTATAGTCCCACTCTTTCCCGGAACGGCTAGGAAAGCGGCTGTAGGAAGTCTGCACACTTTCCTTCTCGTTTCTTACAGATCTTCCCACAGAGGTGGCTGTCCTTTGTGGTCCCGAGGCTGTTCATCCACCCTGTCCAGCAGGTACTGGATGCTGGGACACAGCTGGGGCGGGCGGTGCAAAGCGTGATCTCCCTCGACACGGGAGGCCCATCGCAATCCCCGAGCAGGCAGGACGGTCCATTCTCTGCCAGTTCCATTAGTCTGGCATTTGGGTTTTCTGAAGCTTTGACCTGAAACCACTGTCCAGCTTTCCTGGTTGAACCCACACCCACCACCCTTAACGCGCCCAGTGAGCAGCGTCCAGAATTGTTGGAAGGGAAGAAAGAGCATGTCAGTGAACAGATGGCACTCTACAGTTGTAGAGTGTGCTGTATCGACGCACACGTGTGCACGCACACACGTATGAGCCTCACTCCAGTCGTGGGGAGGGAACAGGTGACTGCTCATCCCCAGGGACAAGTGGGGAAACTGTCCAGATGGTTCAAGATGACTTAGCTGGGAGCCGGGACCAGAAGCCTTGTCCCTGGATTCCCGGTGAGTGCACCTGGGTTCCCTCAGGACACGATCCTCCTTTTCAGGCTTCCCCACAATAACCCCACTACACAACCAGCTGTGGGGAGGGGACGGGGGTGGAGATGCTCAGAAACGGACGGCTCCTCGAGGCCACCCCACCCTGGGAAAAACCTGTTGGGATTGGAGGGTAGGGTGGCCAAAAGACACCCATCGCTGGGCATGAGTTATATTCCTTTAGCAAATAAAAGTAACACATGTGGGTGGCATGTCCTGTTGTGTAGGGTGGTCCTTCGGCCTTGGGGGAGGGAAGGACTTGGTGGCAGCCGCCCCTCCGGAACAGTCGTCCGAGAGCACCCCGCACTTTCTGGGTCACGTTTGGCCTGACAGTCTGTCTCTTGGAGAGGCCATCTTTGCCGGCCTCCATCTGCCGGAGAGATACTGCGGGGCTGGTGTCCGACAGACCTGGGCCTGAAGGACGCGCAGACCAAGGCATCCCCATCTGAGGACGGCTCCCTCGGAGGAGCAGAGGGGAGTTTGTTTGATTTTCAGGGAAAGAAATGCCACTGGGGAAGGAATAGGGACTTTGGTAGTTGACAATATCAGTTCTAAAAATGCAATTTCCGGATTAATAACAAAGACTCTGTTCTCGTTCTCTGGCTCCTTGAGGACGTGCTCTGACCACAGAACGTATTGTGCCCCACGGCGCCAGCCCAGTCACGACTTAACAGTCCTCCCCTTTCTGAGGTGCGATGTCTATTAAAACGGGTCGCTGCTTGTACTGGCCCCCCTGGAAATCAGCAACGCACCCCAGCAGACTGGCCACTGGTTAAATATTAAAGCTTGTAACTTTAATATTTGTGTGTCTCTGTGTTGCATTATGGTAGAGAAAAATTCACAAGAAAGAGGGTTTCTTTCTGAAACCTCCAATATCCAAGCCATTGTGACCTATTTTGTCCTACTTAGATAGTTTTTACGTCAAGGACCCACTTAGGCACAAAACTAAATTGATCAGTCACGCACATACATACATACACAGTATGTGCCTATGTGTGTAGACAGGCAGACACATGTACATACATGCATATATTTTTACACGTACTCTGAAGTATTTATTAATATGCTAAATAGCATTTATGGTTTTAGAATCTATTTCACCATTTGTAGCTCATCAGTCTACTTTTGAGAAAAATAGGAAGAAAGAAGAGGTGGGCTTGCATTTAACACAGAGACTCAACAATCCTCTGACCAAGAAGTTAAATTTCTTCTTCAGGAAAAAAATCAGACTCCAAAGGGAAATAATCAACACGAATCAGCAGAGTAAGTGAAGGTGAAAGAAATCCACAGGAGTCTCTGCTGCTTCGACCCATCCACCTCCTCCGTGTGGGAAAAGAAGGAAACATACTGTACTTAAGGGTTAAAAATTAGACACAGCAGGCAAAATGAGATTTAAGAAAATGCGGACCAGGCCATTCCAGGGCCAGTAAATACAGTCTGTAGCCTAAATGGGAGGGTTCTTGAAATCTAAAATCAAAGATTAACATTTTCAAAGTGTTAAAACGACCGTAGTGTTGAGTGGATACACGAGTCCCTATTTTTAACAAGGACAAAATACATAAAAATATTCATGTTGAGCATTGTCAGTTATTACAATGAACAAAGTAGGTAGTTGGGTACATGGTCTATATTTCCACCTGGTTCTCAACCAGGTATAGCTCACAGATTAGTAAATACCTTTTCTTTGAAAACTCCTATATTGTGCATTAACCTGTCTCTTTACAGGACACATCAAACAGATTTGGAGTTTGCTGGTGAACTGAAGCAAATCCTGCAAAACTCTGCACCACACAGGTCACAGCGCTCATCTCCTGCCCCCACGGGCCTGACGCTCCGCATGGGGATGGATGCAGTCTGTACAGGGCCACCTTGTCGCGGCTGCTACAGCCTCAGTTCCCGCCTCTATGTGGGAGTCCTAGAGCTGTCAGGGCACAAGGGAGAGAAGGCGGTTATGTGGGTGGCCAGTCACTCCCCACACATCTGGGGTCTGCCCACCTCTCCCAGTTGAAGCGTGTGTGTCACCTGTTTCTCCAGGAGTGATGTTATCCTGGATCCAAGTCCATCCCGTTGCCATGGGCTGCACTCTCTAAACTTCAGGTGGAGGAAGCTAAAACCCGTGGACAGGTCTGCAGTCCTGGCTAACGGTCGTGGGCAATTGTCGTGAGAGGTCACAGTGAAGGTCATGGGCAGTGGTCATAAGCAAATGGTTATGGGTGATGGTCATGGACCACGGCTGTCAGTGAAGGTCAGAGGCCACTGTCAAGGGCAACAATTGTGGGTGACGACTGTCAGTGAGGGTCAGAGATAATGGTGGTAATGTTCACGGCAAAAGTCATGAAGGTGTCTTCAACGAACAATGCACTGTTTTGGGGAAACAGCACGGTTATCTGGTTACTGGGTTCCGTCCATGAGTGGTCCCTTGTACAATATCTCAGACTAAATTGTACAGGAGCATGTATGAGGTTGAGAGGCTTGAAGGGAACCAAGTGTAAGAGAGGCGTGAACGAGCACATCCACCAAGAAGAATACAGGACAGTTCAAGTAACAATGAGTTAAATCCAGAAAACAATTGGATGCGGATTTGAAAGTTCATTGTATTTATTTTATGGTTTTTGTGATGAAATTCAGGGAGACAAACCTGGAGGTTTGTTCTGGTAAGAAGTTCAGGGACACGAAAATGCACATCACCTCCGTGGACGGAGTAGATAAGCATCCAATTCTAAATATGGGGCAGAGAATGACACTAGAAGTGATTAAGGGAAATATGGCTCGTTTACCCCAGTTTAGGTTCCTCCAGAGAGAATGGCAGGCAATGCTGGACCTGCCTCTGCTTTTCCAACCACGGCAGGAAGGCTCAGTAGAGAAACACACCTTTCTTAAAACCAGACAGGAATGATGAAAATAAAGTCAGTATCCTTGAATCTAAGTCTGTCTTAATACGCGAGTCCTGACCTCAAGTTTTCTTTGTAAGCGTGAAATCTGATGATTATTTTCGCAGCATTAGTCACCTACAGAGCCTTCTCCCACCCAGGTTCCCTCCTGTAAAAACCTTGCCGCTGGCCCCCTGAGCTTAGGGAAGTGTATCATGAAGACTTATATTCATATTTTAAGAGTTTGAGATATGCTGGTGACAGATTGAATCAGAGGACAAAATAGAACTGCATTTTCTGTGATTTCTAAAATGTATTTGATCTGTATTTTCGTCTCTGAATTCCGGACCCTGTGAAGTTTTAACTTAAAGTGGGAACTTTTTGAGTTACCTTGTGCCTACCTTTTCTTCATTTCCCATGGCTTGTCCTTCCATAGTTTTCCACGACAGCAAAACAGATGAGTAGGCTTTGCTGAAATTTTCCAAACAAACTCAGGTAAGGTAAGTTTGTGCTTACCTTACCTGAGTTTGTTTGGAAAATTGTGCTAAGGTACTTACGAAAATTATGAAAATGTCCATCTCCAGTCTATGCTTTGGGAAAGGACGCAGCACCAAGAAGGAGAGCGGCTCCCGTCCCCCACCCCCCACCTGGATGCGCGATCGTGCAGGCCTGCAGGCTAATTTCACAGCTGGTGTGTTTGCTGCTGACCTGAAACTGAAGTGGAGGAATAAGCAAAAGTGAGCAAAGAAACTTCAAAAAGATTTTGACAAAATGAAGTGCATGAATCTTGAGACGGAATCTGTTGCGCTGGAAACTAGACACATTCTGTGAGTCTGTGAGACAAAGGAGTTAAGTCTGGGAGAGAAGAGCTAAAATTAACCAGTTAAACAGCAGAATAGCATTTCTTTAAGGCAATATTTCTAAGTTATACATAATGTTCTCCGGTGATTACTTTATTCATTTAAGATGACGTCGAGATGTGTTCTAGGCTCCAATGTTGATGCTAGAGATGGATATTTTTACACTTGTACATTTCACACATGTGTCTTGACCCCGTGTTACATGGGTTAGGAGCAGTGGACAACTTCTAGTTCTGGCTATCCTTTTTCTTAAGTAAAAAATAAGGAGCAAACTCAGTCTAATGGCTGATGACTGGGGATGAAACTGAGCAGGACGCTGTGGGGCTTCCTCAGGGATAGACCTTCCCCGTGTCCCTTGCCTCTTGTTTGTAGAAAAGCTTTAGCCTCCAAGGCTTCCCCTAAGTTCCAAAGAGCAAATTTAACCAGAGAAGTGCGAAAATGCAGGAAGAAAGGAAAACAGTTAAGCAAGACAAAATATTAATAGTTTAGCCATAAAGCAAAGTCCTGGACATTTAGTTCCTCCTCAAGGGCCATTGATACTATCCTGAGCTATATCTTTGAGCAGTTTTGCAGATACTAAAAGCTCACCAGGTAAAAAATGTTAACTGCATGCTGACCACCAGCTTGTAGACCCCAGACCTGTTGGAACCAGAAGGTTGATGATGGAGATTCCAGAAACATCACCTTGATACCTCTCCACCAACCAATCAGAAGGATGTACGAAACCTGATCACATACCCTGGACCTCCTCCTCAACACGGGCTTTAAACACTGTTCCCTGAAGTCAGGGAGTTCAGGTCTTTTGAGCCTGAGCTGTCCATTCTCCTTGCTTGGTCCCACGTTGGATGCCCTGCAATAAACACTGTACTTTCCTTCACCACAACCTGGGGTCAATAGATTGGCTTTGCTTCTCCCGGGAGAGTGGACCCAGGTTTGGTTTGGGAACAGGGTCACAGCGACCGTGGCAGATGGGGGGCAAGGGGACCAGGCTGGGTGACTGGGTGCTTGCCCTTTGTGCTCTTCTCATTTGGGGTCCTGGGTCGGGGGCCCCACTGGCCTTGCTCACATCCGGATCTAAGCCCACCCTCCACCTGTCCCCGAACGTGGAGAGATGCTCCCCCCCGGAAGCTTTCCCCTAGGCAGAAGGAAGGCCAAAGGGGCTGAATCTCAGAACTGTGAGCACCGGGTAGAAGAGGTGCTATCTCGGGGGAGGGTGGGTCTCCAATCCCGGCAGGCCCTGGGCGAGGCCCGTCCAGTGACTGTCCAGCTACTGCCTCAGATAAGCCATCCCCAAGTCAGTGGTTTAAGACAACAGCTGTTTACTTGGTGCCCAATCCCACAGCACAGTGGTTTGACTCTGGTTTGGCCAAGCGGTTCTTCTGCTCTGGGCTGGACTCTGCAGGTGAACTACAGGCTGGCTGGGGTGGGCGGGGGTCTGCTGGGGGCTGGGCGGGGGTTCTGCTAGGACGATCCCTCTCAGAGCCAGGCTTCTTCCCACTCTCCAGCTGGCTCTGGACTTGCTCTCAGGGCAGTGGAGCTTGGGGCCGCCTGGCTGCATTCTGCTGGCCCAAGCGGGTCACAGGGCCACCTGGACTGTAGGGGTGGGGACAGAATCCACCTTCAGGTGGGAGGAGCTGTGAAGTCACATAGCCAAGCGTGTGGACACAGGGAGGAGGAAAGGACTATTGGCCATTTTTGCAATGATTGGAACACCTCCTGGAACACAGCAGTTTCCTTTCTAAGCAAGACCCCAGGGGATGTTAAAATGGGTCACAGACTGCAAGTGGAATCATGTCTTGGGGGGTGGCCCACTCTCTGGTGCTCTGGGCCCTCCCAGCATCCACTGTCCCAGGGACACCTTGCCTGAATGAGGGACAGGAGGACAGGACAGGACGTGCCTCCCTGGGCCCCTCCCATGATCCTTCATGTGCATAGAAACCTCGGGATGAGCCCACCTTGGAGGAGACTCACAGACAAATTAGTGAGGGAACATAACAGAAAAACAGTTTTAAAAATAATAAACATTTTTGAGGTATAATTTTTGTGCCGTAAAATGCCCCCATTTGGGGTTACAGTTGAGTCAAAATAGGGAACGTGTCCAACCCCACAAAGGCTGATCTTCTCAGCCACCCCACCCCCACCCAGGCCACCACACTGACGTCCTCACTACACATTGGAGTTGTGGAATCTCTGCTTTGAAAAATACCATTGATTTACTCTTTTTCACATTTTCTTTGATTCGACCTTTCCCCATTTAGTCCAAGTCACCCATTATCGCTGCAAAGATCTTTGCAATAATGCAAATTAATAGTCAGTTTTCAGCTTTTTACTTCCGAAGTTGTAACAGTTTGTTGGATTCTATAGCAAGACAAACATCTCAAAAGCCAGGGATCACTCTGAATATTTACCTGGTGGAGAGGACTTCCCAACACCAATTGCCTTCTTCATGGAAGAGGCGCACAGTCGGGGGGACCTCTGCCCCCAAAGACTGCCCTCAGCCCTGCTGGGGGGAGCGGGGCCCGGGGCACAGGACAGATACCCTGTCCCTCCACCTGCTGGCCTCTGCGGGGCTCAGTGTGCTAGGCGTGAGCCTCCGCAGGCCAGGCTGCCATGCACCCTATGGGCCAGCTGGCGGGCTCTTCTCTGAGACACACTGACCAGCCGATCAGGCCGGCACTGGAAGGCGGCCATGGTGGCGAGGCAGGAAGGGTGGGCTCTCCAGGTGGGCCAGAGGGAGCAGAGTTGGGATGGGGCAGATGCATTCGGATGGGGCGGGAGGTGGGCACAGGGTGCAGGGCCCACCACAGTGGCCAAGATTTGGGGCTGAGGGTGTCAGGGGAACACAGCCCTTCTGAAGGTGTCGGAGGGACGTCAGGGCAGAGATAAAACCACAGGGAGGGGCGCCAAGGAGAATCGGGGAGGATTCAGACTAACGATGAACCAAAGGAAGGGGGAGAAAGGGACAGATGTGAGGACCTGATGTGTTAAGACTGGACGAGGCCACGGAGATCCTGAGTGAGAAAAGAATGTGGAGCATCACACGTCAAAGGAGGCACTCACACAAGTCCCGAGGGTTTGCCAGAAGCAAGATGCTGTGTCATCCTGCCGACAGCTTGTGGCAAATTTAGTTGCAATTTTAATATACCTATAATTAATATACCTATAATATAATATAGGTATATATTATACCTATAGGTATAATATACCTATATATAATATAATATTAAATAAATTTAATATACCTATAATATACCTATAATTGTGGTAAGAGCACTTAACCGAGATCTGCCCTCTTGACAAAACGTCAGTGCACACCCAATATGGTTGGTTGCAGACCCAGGTCCTAAGGTAGGTCTCCAGAACTTACTCATCCTGCTTCACTGCAACATTGTACCCGGTGGGCAGCAACCATCGCCCCCCCCCCCACCAAACTCTCCTCCCTTGGATGGAGAAGCAGACTGTTCAGAGGAGGTGGCGGGGACCCAGCGGGGTGGAGAAGGACGATGTCTAAAATTGGATGCGAGGCAATGTTGGCGTTTCTCCAGCTGCATTCAGCCATCCAGCAACAGCTTCCAGCGGGAACAGCCGTGTTGGAGCCTGCACTCTGGGACGTCTCGGGGCCGGACTGGAGGGCTTGGGCCCCACTCCGTCCCTCCGCTTCCAGACAGCTGTTTCTGCTGGATTGTGATGAAGGTCAAGTGCCCTCCTGGCTGGGCTGTCGAGTGAGGATGTTTGGTGTGAACTCACCTCTCCAGTGTGGACAGGAGGCTGCCTGCTGACTCTGCGTAACCATGAATGTCCTGGGGTCTGTCCTGCCTCCAGGGTCCTTCTCAGATGCCACCACTGGTGGGACGATCGTCACCCATGTGGGCAGTGTGGACCCGCTGGGGATTCACCCCGTACCTCTCCTGGCATCTCCTGGACGGGGATCAACGCACACATTTCACAACTCAAGTCGCACTCTTCACTCTCTTGAACTCTGTCCTCTCTGACTCGGCTTGTCTGGACCTGTGAGAGGAGCGGCTTTCAGGAAGGAGAAGAAGAAAGAGGGAATCTGCTCTGCATGGATGATTCTGAACCTTTAAGACCCAAGTGAAAAAATCACACAAAAATACTAATTGAAGGGTGTCAGAGGGACAGAATACGGGCTGAACCCTTTGGATTCTGCTATCGTTTAAAAGGATGTTTTCACACCTTGCATGCTCTTTGACTCTCAGCCAGAGGTGGATGGAATTAGGGAGACCCCGTGAAGAAACTCCATCGAGGGTGAGTGTTGTGAGAACCGTAGACACACTCGTCCTGCTGTCCCTGGGAACTGACAGCCCGCGGTGACCAGGAATCACACAACTGCTCTACACACCATTCTAGGGACTAACTCGACGCAAACACACACCTACTTCATTACTTATGTAGCAAATTATCTTCTTCCACAGCCAGCCGAGCACTTGCCAAATAGGCCACCGCTGTGTCTTCCTGATTTGTTTTCTTGGGGTTGGGCGTTGGGGCAGAGAGTGGACTGGAGACCCCCAGGGCTGAGTCTGCTTCAAGCACTCTGGTCCCTTCGGTCCTCAGGGTTCGCCTCTGCTGCCTGCACTGCTCACGGCTTTGTGCCTGGTGAGGCAGCCTCTGTGTTCCTGGGGACCTCCCTGTGACCTGACCACCTTCCAAGCATCAAGGCAAATGAAAACCCAAGGCTTATGGGGCTCAGGGATAGCTTGAGAGAGCTCGTTGGTGCAGAACGTTTTATTATGTGGGAAAAGATGTGGTCTTACATCTGTGTCACTGTGCTCTGCCTCTGTGGGACCTCCACCAGCCACAGGGTACAGCAGAAGGAATCTGCTCACCCTACATTGGATGCACCCAGGGGTTCGGCAAGTTCAAGGGGTTCAAGAAGGATACACTTGCCAGGGGCCTTTCTGTGGCTGAACGGCTGCTCCTCGCTCCCTGGAAAGCTGTCTCAGGTAACGGCACCCTCCATGTGGTGTGATGGCTTGGCCTCCAGTGCACCTCCTTGCTCCAGTCGGAAGGATGCAACAAGGTTCATCTGGAGTGTGGTTTGTGGCTCAAGCTGTTGTAGGAGAAGATGAAAGCCAGTACATTTCCATCGTGTAAATGTTCTGTAATTTTCAATCTCCTTTGAAAATCTCTTCCAGCTCTATGGGGTAGGACTATATGAATAAATTAATATGTGGAAGGTTTCCCTCTTTGTTGATGCTTTACTTACAGCCCTTCTTCTGTGCATACAGCATTTCAAGAAAACTAGGGGTAAGTTATATTTCTAATGTGAAAGTTGCAATGGAAGATGGTGTTTTAATTCCTTGGGGTCATCCTAGTACTATTTAATGACCTTCTGCTCCAGGGCATTTGATGTCCCTGAGACAAGTTCCCCAACACTGGGTCTGGTGACTCGGATGGTAGGCAAGGGGACTGGTGCAGCGTCGGGGCAGGGGATTGGGGGGTTAGACAGACAGACTTGTCCACATCAGGGAACCTCTACATGGGGGACGATGGAGGCAGGGTCCTTGATGTAAAACTCTATCTGTCTAAATAGGGCAAAAGAAACAGAATTGCTTGGACGTTGGAGGTTTCAAATAAGAAAATCTTCTTTGTGAATTTTTCTCTACTACCATAAAATACATAAGTTACAAGCTTTACTATGTAACCAGGCCACATGGAAGGTTCTGCAGTGGGAGGAACTGAACCTCCTCCACGAGGCTGGGGCCCACGCCCCCCAGCCGCTGCGGGTGAACTGTCATCACACACTCTGACGATCCAGCTGGCGGACTGCACAGGCTCCGCCGCTGCCACTCTGTGGGGTCTGGTTTAGCCTCTCTGGATTCTATAACATTGCACCCAATGTCGTTTATCACCTTGGAGTCCATTCATTAATACAAGTCTCCACGCATATTTGATAATCAAATGGAGAAGTTCATAGCTGGTACAGAAAACATACTAGATCTGAGAAAGGGGCATCTCTTATCTGTGTGAAACCTTACAGATAGGAGAAGCCCCACTACTCTGTGTCTGCATTCTGTTAGAAGTGAGACGGGCAGCCAGCTGAGGGGGCACCCCACCTATACAGGTGAGCTGAGCCGCCTGCGGGGGGAGGGGTGCCCCACTTGAACAGGTGAGCCGAGCTGTCTCGGGGCGCAGGTGGGGAGAGGCAATAGCACCACTGCGGCACTGGTTGTCAGCCTGCACTGCTTGTGAGAAAGGCCAGGTAAGTACGGTTGTTTGCCATCTCCACATAGGCTGCTTTTAGATGAAAAATTAATGGGTTGATTCCACGCAGCAAAGGTCTTTTTTTTTTTTTTCTTTTTGGCCGTACTGTGTGGCATGCGAGATCTCAGTTCCCTGACCAGGGACTGAACCTGTGCCCCCTGCATTGGGAGCATGGAGTCTTAATCACCGGACCGCCAGGGAAGTCCCAGCAAAGGACTTTTGAGTCCCCGATAGGGAGAGGCAGGAGGCAGGGGCTCTCTTGGAGCTGTCAGGATGGCGTGTGGCCGGGGTGAGCCTTGCTGGGGGTCAGGGCACCTACACAGCTTGTTGCCCTAAGTTCCATGTGTTTTTGTCTGTGCTAGATGTTTGGTGAAATTTAAAGGAAGCCTTTGTTCATAACAAGCAGTGGGCCAGAAAGTGAAAAGAGACAGATTCGTAATCCCTATGATACAAGAAATGATGTGATGGTCCTGGGAGATCTTTCACTAGCGTTGGTCTCTGATGTCACCAATGCTTTAGTGCCCTGGGGCCACCATGACAAAACACCACCAACTGGGCATCTTAAACAACAGAGAAGTATGGTCTCCGAGTGCTGGAGGCCGGAAATAAGATCAAGGCGTCAGCAGGTTGGTCCTTTCCGAGGCTGTGCGGGAGGGTGTGTTGGCTTCTCTTCCAGCTTCTCGGGCCTCAACCACTCCTTGGCTGTAGACGACGTTCTCTGTGAGTCTTCATACACCTGTCCTTTGTGCCTGTCTGTCCGTGTGTCCAAATGTGACCTCTTACTAAGGTCCTGTTGGATCAGAGCCCACCCACATGACCTCACCTTAACTGCATCATCGGCCAAGACCCTATTTCCAAAAAAGCCCTGTTCACAGGTACCGGGGGCGGGACTGCAGCACCTTTCGGGGGCACAGTTCAGCCCCCAACAATCAGCAATGACATCTCCTCCTTCTCCCGGGCGATGGAAGGATGGGCAGATGGTGCCGCCCTCCTGCTCGCGGGCAGCGGCACTAAGACGTGTGTGTCTCTCGTCTGGATCATGGATTTCCCCCAAGGAAGAAAAGTTAATATCTGCAAAATCTCCTTCTGGAAGCTTCTTTGTTTAAAAATTTTGCTGGACCATCGTCTGTGTTTCTGTCCCAGAGCAGAGACTAACGACCCTCGGTGCTCCGAACCGGGTTGGGGTGGGGAGAGTTCGGCTGCAGGCCAAGGACAGCCCGAGACTTCCACCTCGGGAAGTGAAGGGGGCCGCAGCAAGTGCACCAGCACAGCCGGTTGTGGGAGCGGAGACTCCGTGCCTGTCCAGCCCCTGGGGGACCCCTCAGGCTGGCTGCCTGGCCTGTCTCTGCTGGCATGACCCTGACCACCCCGGGAACAGGGATGCCCATTCCACACTGTCTTCATCAAGACACCTCCAGGGAGGCCTAAGTTTGACTGCTTTCAGGACAGTGGTCTCTGGTCACTAGCTGGGGTCATTCAGAGAGTAGACAGCGTCTGTCCTGGGCCTGGGTGCGCTCCCGGAGGAGGTGACCCTTGCTGTCGGCAGGCGGACGTTCCAACAGAGGTGACCTGGTCTCCATCTTCCAGTTCCGATGCCCCAGCAGCCGGATTGCAAGCACTGTGGAAGATACAGCTTATCTGGTTCATGACTTTGCAAGCATTCTAAGTAATGCCTTCCTGCCCCCATGGGGAAACTGGGGAGCCCCAAGGGTGTGGGCTGCTGAGCCAGACAGCAGAGGACACCCACCACCTCGAGCTGGGCCTGCGAGCCCTCAGCCAACGCCAAGAACATGGGCGGGTCCAGGAACTAACCGGCCATCAGACCACAGGGACTTGCTCGGGGAAGAGAGTCTCCTGTTGCATCTCAGCTCAGGAACCTGGATGAGACCAGCCCTGGGTGGTGCCTGGGTTTCGTCTCTCGCTCATCGAGGAGCATGTGAAGTTCGTGCTGTGCTCGTCAGGCTCTGGCCTCAGCCCAATCTCAGCGTCAAGCTTCTGCCTGTGGTTCCTGGCAAGCTTGTCTTGAGACAGAGCCTGGGAACAGTACACACGGCCGTGGTCCTTCCTGACCGTCTGGAAGGACCAAAGATGTGGCGTCTACAGGAACAACCCTGCCCTGATAATTAACCCCCAGGAAACGGTCATATGTGTGCACAGATGATTAGCCACTGAAACACTGAGCAAAGAAACATATCAGCAGTTTCAGCGTGAGACAAGAAATGGTTCTGGGCTGAACTGTGTCTCCCAAAAAAGACATGTTGCATTTCTAACCCCAGCACCTGTGATTGTGACCTTACCTGGAAATCGGTCTTGCAGCTGTAATTAGTTACGACGAGGTCGTACTGGAGAAGAGTGGGCCTTTACTCTGATGTAACTGGTGAGAATAGGGAGAGGAAGAGACACAGAGACACGCGGGGAGAAGCCACATGACCGCAGAGGCAGAGACTGGAGTGATGCCCCTACAAACCCAGGATTTCCGGCGCTGGCAGACTCTAGGAAGAGGCAGGACGGATTCCACACAGAGTCTCAGAATGAGCGTAGCTCTGCCGACACCTTGATTTCAGATTCTGGCCTCCAGAGCTGTGAGAATAAATTGCTGTTGTCTTAAGCTGCCCAGTGAGTGGTGCTTTATTATGGCAGCCCTAGGACACCAATACAGGGATGTGGGACTTTCACCTCTGATGTATTCATTCATTACAAATAATGCTCTGCAAGAAATGCCTTGGTGACAGGAAACGCTCATGCTACAGGAAATTTTAAAAAATTGAATTGTAAACGGTATGTACCGTGTGATCTCATTTTTGAAAACAAAATATATAATTTTATTCACAGAAAAAAATGACTAGAAAAACATACTTAGGTGTAAACCATGATGTCCTTGCTTCTAATAAGAGTGTGGGGGATTTTTATTTTATTCTTGTTTATCTTAGTTCCCGGAATTTTTACTTTGTACGTGTATCCTTTTGACTGTACAAAAAAAAAATAAAAATAATTTTAGATTATGTAAATATAATCTCATTGAGTCAGTCTGTTGTTTTTCAGATGCCCTCAAATGTGTCTGTTATGAAGCAACATCTCAGAGTCCAGTTTGGGGCGGTCCTCACGGCGGATAACTTGTGAACAGAACAGACTGCTGCTTGTGTGCCCGACACGACCATGCCCGCTCTGCCAGCCAAGACCAACTGCCCCAACTCTGTGCATCCACACGCCTTCACAGATGTCAGGAGGCCACTGTTCAGAAGCGAGGCTCCAATCCAAGAGCTACACTCCATGACAAATTTAAATTTAAATTCCAATTCTGCTGGTTACTGACCTGGACCTATTTACTTACACAGTTTTTGCCTCTCTTTTCCTACCTGTGTAATGGGGGTGTTCATACTCTTCGTCCTCATCCTGGAGACCTAAAATGCAAAGGTACCATCTTTGAAGCATGTTTTCCTCATGGAATGAGCACCGGACAGGTTGCAGCAGGCGTTTTCATGCCAATCAACTGAGAGCTAGCTCTTACTCCAAATGCGTCTTGAGAGGCGGTCAAGAGATGTGAAATTCTTCTGAGCTTTTGAAAACATCAAAGGAAACCTTTCCAGATGAATCGTGGCAGCACACTGTCCAAATCCACAGACCTGGGGGCAAACCAGAGGGACCCACAGGCGCCAGCATTTGGGAAGGAGAGCTGAATTCATCTATAGAAATGGTTACAAAACGTCAACACATAATTCTGCATGAATACGTTTTGCTTTCTGAATGTTGCTAGAAATCCCTGTGAAATAAAGGGTCGGGTCTGAAACACATCAACCACTGGACTCGTCCATTGCATGTCTGGCTGGACTCTGTCCTCTCAGCTCCATCACTGGGTTTTGACTGAAGACCATCCTTCTCCAAGGAAGTGACGCTGCTGTTTCTGGGGGCGCTGACCTCGAGACAGAGTGTGGCCACTCCAGGACTCTAACATCTGTGTCCAGGCTCCTCCATGTAGAAGGCAGAGAGAGGGATGAAACAGTAAGACAAACAGAAATCTGGGTTTTATTTGGTGGCAGGTGCCACGGGAAGCAGGTCTGGGGAAGGTTTTCTGGGCTCGTGGGGACTGAAGGTTAGGACTTCCATGGAAACTGATGACCAAACTTGGAATGAAGACAGGAAGGGATCCAAGGGTGAGTCTGTCCATATAACTGGACCACACTTACTTATTGAATCACTGGGTGGTTGCTTACCCAGTGGTTATGGGACACCGGCCACTCTGTCTGTCCAACTCTGGCTCTGAACTGCATCTCCGGAGGTTAGCGGAGAAGGGGAGAGGGGTCCTGCGGTGACACTGCCCCAGGGGAGGACTGAGCAGGGCTGGGAGTAGAAGGAGAGCGTGGGCCCTGCCCATGCCCGGCCCTGGCTCCGATACACATGGACACGGCAGTTTGTTTTCAGGGTCATGTTCCCTTGTCATCACTTCTTTGACACAACCTCAGATAACTTCCTTCCTTCGTCTCCCCCGAGGCCAGTGGTATTCTCCCTGGCACCTGGACTCTTCCCACACCCCTCTCCTCCAGCCCCTGTGGCCATGGGGGAACTTCTGCTCCTGACTCAGGGTGGCCCCAGGGCCGGGTGAGGGGGAGCCAGGGAGTCCCCCGGGGGCCGCGTCTGTGCTGCCTGCAGGAATGACTGCTGATCATTCAGGCCGAGAGCTCGGCTCTCAGGGCAGCACAGAGCCGCCCCAGAGATTTCATGGATGAGCGCCAGCTTGGCTGTGGCCCTGTGGCAGCCCCTCTCCCATGGCCATGGCCGTGGCCCGGGCAGAACCCTCTCCCCAGGTTGCACATGCTGGGCGCTCATGGGAACCCCGGGCAGTCCCTCACTCATGGCTGCCATCAGCCCGGCCAACGAGCGGCTGTCTCGGGAGGGGGAGGGGGGAGAAGGAGGTGCAGGCAGGGAGACCAGGGGGAGGGGAGGCCAGAGAAGCCGTGACTCGCGACCCAAGCTTTCCAGAGGGACGATCGTTCCCAGACAGATGTCAGCGTGGCTGACAGCATATAGGAGGCATTTTCCACTTGTGTAATCCCAGACCCTTCTGCGTTATTTTCAAAGCCACTTGGTTCCCTCCAGCCTGCTCCCATGGTATGTGCTGTGTGCGTGTTCTTGGAACGTGTTACAGAAGATGCGCAAAGATGCAGTGGTCACGAGGACAGAGGCTGCGCACGCTCTCACACACGCGTCTTCACAAGGAAGGGACAAGGACCGCTGTGTGAGGGTTCTTGCTCCATGAGAGCCATCTCTCTCACGAGCTGTGACCTGGATGGGCAGGTAACCGGGGGCCTCTTTCTTCTGGCAGAAGATGTTAAGGGAACTTTCTTCAATTTAAGCAATTATGAAACAATCTACCAGAACTTCTGGTTTGTAAAGGCACTCTTGAGTTTACCTCCCCTCCCAAGGAGAAAAAAGTTTTGCTTAGATCCAAGTTACTGAATCCAATTCCAAGTGACAGATCTGAGTTCCTTGTGACGGAAGGAAAACGCACAGGCACACGCACACGCACACCTGGGCCACTTGGCAACTAGAAATGCCCACGCAGGGCACTTGCTGGTTAGTAGTTGGCTGCAAGAGAGAGAAGGACAAAAACTGAAGGAAAAAAGTCCCCCAAACCAAGGAACGTAAGACAGAGGGGGCTGCCATGTTCGCTGCGTGGCAGAGGCCTGTGGGCGTCAGGGGCCTCTGCCCCTCTGGGGTGAAGGCGCTGATGAGGGGAGCAGGCCTTGTGAAATCCACTGTCCTGGCCCTGCTCCTCCTGTCCTCCTAACTGCAGCTGCCACCGACCTCTGGCTGCTTGGAGTTAACGCCTTTGTCTCTGCACTCAAAAGTGAATGGATTTATTATTTTATTGACTCTGAAATAAGGCATACCCATTCTAGAAAATTTTCAAAATAGAAGACCAACAAATACAGTTGTGTTTAATTATAACCTCCCTGCCCCCCCATATGTGCTGGTTTCATTGGTTGCCTCTCTTTGCAACTTTTCCTGTATGGATGTAGAAATGGATGGAGGTATGTAGAGACACAGGCGGAACGCTCCTTGTGCACGCGCAGTACACTCTTTTGTTTCTACAGATGGACATGTGCAGTGCGCTCTTGCAGTCTGATTTTTAAGACGCATAAGGTACATCTTCCCCGTGGTTTTGTGTGCTTGTCATTAGCCCGATTTAACGTGAATGCATTAATTTCATAAGCTGATATCATGTCAGTTTCCTCCAATTATAAAATGTTAGTATTGAAACATTTTTGCTACTGCCTGTAACACTTTTAGATGCGAGCCTTCACTTAGATTAATCTTTGCCCACATGGTCAGCATTTCATCTCATTTCCTTACTTCTTGGTACGTGAGTCTGCATGTACAAGCCAACGAGGGTACAGGTTGCTCAGAGAATGAAAAGTTTCTACTCCTTTGAATCCTTCCCACCCCGAGACCTCTCCTCCCTCCCTTTACGTGTTCACTTTTGGTTCCTAAGGAGCACCGTCTCCTTCCATGATAAACAGGCTCACCTCCCTGCACCGCCACCCCTGTGCCCCCTACCATGTAGGTGCATCAGGAAACTCCATTCCCCTGCAGCCACTCACTGCCGCCTTCCTCCACAGTGGACCCCCGAGGGCTGCCCTCCGCCCCTAGTCCTTTACCGACTTGCTGCGGCTGCTGCTTCTTTTAAAGAAGAAATAGGTTTCTCTCTCTTTTTTTTAAAGGTTGGTCAACTTTATTTATTTATTTATTTTGGCTGCACTGCATGGCATGCGGGATCTTAGTTCCCCGACCAGGGATTGAACCTGTGCCCTTGGCAGTGAAGGTGAGGAGTCCTAGCCACTAGGCTGCCAGGGAAGTCCCTGGACTTGCTTCTAAAGCCTATCATATTGTTTTCCACTTAGTTGTTTGCAAGTCTGTCTCCCCCCGCCCCCCCACTTAGGTAGTTCTTTGGAGCTGGGACTGTTGTTTTTTTTTTTTAAATATAGTTGACTTATGATATTGTGTTAGTTTCAGGGGTAGAGCACAGTGATTCAGTATTTTTGCAGATTATATTGCATTACAGTTTATTACAAGATAATGGGTATAATCCCCTGTGCTATGCAGTAAATCCTAGTTGCTTCTCTATTGTATGTGTAATAGTTTGTATTTGTTAATCCCATATCCCTAATTTCTCCTTCCCCCCTTTCCCCTTTGGTAACCACTGATTTGTCTTCTGTGTCTGTGGGTCTGTTTCTGTTTTGTGTATCCCCACATCCAAGCACAGAGGATCTCAAAAAACTTTTCTTTGATGAGCGATAGACGCCAACTCTAATCCCAACTAAGACTGTCTCACCCACGTGACCCCACTAACTTCCGGTCCTCAGGAGCACTGCTCAGACATGTGATCCCTGCAGATAATAACCACGCTTTAAAAAATTACTCTTTACCTGTTTCCAGGGTAAAACCTTATTTGGAATTTCAGCTGATGCTCTCGGGAGTCCGAGTACGTGGCCTGTGTATCTCAGCGTCTACATTCTCAGCTCTAGAGGACCCAGGTCTGTCTTCTGGAATGTAGACCCAGTGGACACTTTTCTGGACACAGGTCAGTTCCGTTCTGTTTTGTTTTAAAGTAAAACCACCAGCACCTTTCCCTTCAGGTCACGCTTGGCATCAGAGAGCTGAACGTTCAGCTTGATCCGTGGGCTCCTCTATCTTAGGGTCGTCCCGTCTCCGGTCGCTTACTTGGTGTCCTAACTGAGCAGAGGTACCATCCCTTGATTGTCAGGCAACTGACCGTGTGGGTGATTGTCCCGAGTGCACCTCTGTGCTCCCCATTCCTTCTGCAATTGCTGACAGCACAGCAGCCCCTTAGAGATCTCCCTGAAAGCAATTACATTCCAATATTCTTCTAAGTACTGGTTTGTTTAGAGCAGATGAGCATTAATGATTTAGGCGGTGGTTTCTGCACTTTAGCCCTGACCTCACGTCATCCAGAGGAGCTGGTTTTATCAACGTCAGTGATGACAATGAATAGCCATCCAAGGGCAACCGAACTCTTTACTAAAAGCAGTAGCCCCTTCACACAGATGGCTGAGCTGACGCGGAAAAGGCACAGGCAAACCCAGCCCTGGCTGGCCTCAGCGCCCGCAGCAGGGACACGCCTCGGGGATAGAATAACTCTGCCCAAAATCCCTTCCTACCGCCTGGCAAAGCTACCCTCCTGCCTTGCAGAATCTCACCTCTTGGCTACAGCATGGCTGTGTGCACCAGCCATCACCTTTGTCCCCAAGAACCTGGTGAGTTGATGGCAGGGAGGGGAGCCCAGCCTGGGTTACTGGGTTTGTCTACAATGAAGCAAGGCTTCACGTTTTAACTTTGCTTACTTATGGCCTTTCTGGGTTACTTAGTGAGACAATAGAAATCCATACAGAAGCAGCCAGTTCTCTGCTGCACAGGAAAGTGTGTGGGTCCCGGGACAGAAGGAGAGAGGCAGTCAGAGAAGACAGAGGATGGCTGAGCTGGAGGCAGAGGGAAAAGGAGACGGATGAACAGACGCAGCTGGAAGAACCCCAGCTCCGCTCTCTCTCATCCCAGAGCTACCCCACCCTGGGGCCCCCGATTCCAGTCCCAAGGGAGCTGGAGCTGAGCTGTGTCTCTGCAACTCGAAGGGTGATGCAGGCTCTCGGTGAGCTGCTGGCGCGGGGTGTGGGGGGGAGGCTCGGATGCCGGCCAGCTCTGCCCCAGCATCAGACCTGTCAGGACAGGTGGCTGTGCCCGCTCCGTGGCCAAGGGGCCACCGGCAAGGCAGGGGTGGGGACCCCGCTGCTCTCGCTGCACGTGGCTTTTTCAGACACAACCCCCGAGACAGAGCTGGTGCCTCAAAGCCACCAGCTGGTTCACAGCTCTTGCCTCTGCAGATCCAGAAGCCGCCCTGCTCACCCACCTCTAGCAGATCTCTCCTTTTTTGGAAAGAAAGCAGACCGGCCTGGTCCTCCCCTTTCCGACAGGCGGGCTCACTCCCGGCTCTCACACATAGAGCCTTTGTCTTTGGCCAGAGTCCTTATCTCAGTCCTTCAGCACTTTCAGGTCCCACCTGGAAGCCCTCAGGCTCACCTGGACCCCCTCAAGGGCAGGGAGCTCCCCATAAAGCTGAGGTGTAGGAATTGGCGAGGAAAAGAAACATTCCCAGCTAATGAGAAAAAACCCGTGTGTATTTCTGAAACAAACCGAAAATGTACCCTTGAAAAGCTTCCAGACCTGGAAGTGCAAAGAGCAGTTAGCGAGCAGTTAGCAACACAGCCTTCCATTTACAGGTAAGTGTGTGGCAGCTCTGTCCAGGCTGCTGCCCACTTACAGAAGAAACCAAAACACCCAGGGAACTGCAAACTCCACACAAAACACACGGAGCTCACTTCCCTGGAATTGATCAGGGAGAAACCTGGAATTTCATTTCTAACAAGGCGACTGAATGTTAGCATATTACAGGCCATTATTAACAGAATCGTAGTATTAATACTCTACCTTATATAGTGTTTTCCTCTTTTCAAGCTGTTTTCACGAGAGAGCCCTAGATCACAATGATCTTGGGATGCAGGGCAGCAGATGCATCTAGTTTTATAAACGTTGTTTTATAATGTGAGAAAACTTAAAAGGAGAGAAGTTAACTACTTTGTGGATGCTATAAAATAGTGACATTCCTAATTATTTTAAGGCCACTGTGCAGAGAAATTGCTTAAATATGTGCAAAAAATAGATCTTTATAGATTGTTCTAGTAATTTCCATAGGAACTACTGCAAGTATATAGAAATTAAAAATGGGACTGGGATTTCCCTGGTGGCGCAGTGGTTGAGAATCCGCCTGCCGGTGCAGGGGACACGGGTTTTTGCCCTGATCCAGGAGGATCCCGCATGCCGTGGAGCGGCTGGGCCCGTGAGCCGTGGCCGCTGAGCCTGCGCGTCCGGAGCTTGTGCTCCGCAACAGGAGAGGCCCGCGTACCGCAAAAAAAAAAAAAAAAAAAAATGGGACTGGATTAATAGTTGCATAGTAATTTGCTCTGGGACTTTTAATCTTGATTTTCTTATTTTCTTCCATGTAATTATACTGCAACATGAAGATAAATATACTCATTTTGGTTACAATTATCTACCTCAAAGGAAGCAAATACAGTATCTTTCAAAGTGTAATTTTCTACTTTTTAAGGACATTTTTGCCAAGGAAATTTTCCCAGTGCTATGCCTTTAAGTAGTCAGCACATTAATTCCTGAAGCTTCAGGTATACAGTGTTGCAGAAGGGAGAATACACTTGCCTTTGTAAAGTATATATATTTAAAACCCAACGTTCCTGAATTAACTCAACCCTCAATTACTTCTAATAACTTTTCATATAAAAACAAGAGTTTCAGAAACAGCTTTAGGCTAACGCTTGCATCTGGAGGGACTGTCCACTGACATGGGAACAGCAGCCACGGGAAATCAGCGGCACAGTCGCTACCACGGAGCTGGGTCCCTGGTGGTGTGGCTACTCACGTCCGGGCTGGGTAGGAGATAGTCTGGCTGGAGTCTGGACTTGCCACACTGATGCTGGAAGGAAGGTGAGTGAGAGCCGGGGGTGGGGGGGCAGCTCTGGGCTGGGTCAGGGGAACTGAGGCCAAGCACAGAGAAACCTGTGCCTTTGAGCCACAGGGGACACAAAGCACATGGGAGCAGGAGGGGGGTCTGCAAAGGGGGAGGGGCTTCTGATTTCATTTTCCAATCACTTTTTATTAGCAGGTTGGTTTTGTTGGTTTTCTGTTGGGAATTTAAATTCTAGGAAAGCAATTTGCGATTCTCTGTCCAGAAACGAATCTGTTCGGCTGGGGGCTGTGGAGTGTCGCCTCTGAACCGTGGCTGGAAAGGCCCTTCGGCCGGCGGGTCTGGATCCTCTCAGCCACCAGGCAGAGGACACTTGTTTTGTTTGTTTCTAATTAATCTCTCTCCCTTTCTTTTTTTACTTGAAGCAGAGTTGATTTACAATGTTGTGTTAGTTTCTGCTGTACAGCAAAGTGACTCAGGTATACAGATAAATATATATTCTTCTTTATGTTCTTTTCCACCATGATTTATCCCAGGATATTGAATATAGTTCCCTGTGCTCTACAGTAGGACCTTGTTGTTTATCCAGAGGATGGCTTTTTATAGCCAGGCTAACTCCTCAGGGGCTTATCAGTGCGACGAAAATAACCTCTGAAAACACAAACCTGGACCAGTGGTTTTGTTGGTGCTGGTGTGAACATGTCCTTTGAAAATGAACAATCTCTTAAAGTTGTGGCAAAGTTCCTCTGGCCACCGCAGACAGCGGCTACAGCCAGCCTGTTCAGCCGTGTTCACAGAGGGAACATTCTAGAGCCGGTCCGTGGGTCCTTCTTCCCTTCCTTCCTTCCTGGCACCAGTCAGCACAGAAGTCAGTTAATTGTTGAAAACAAGCTGACCATAATCTCAACTTTCATTTAATCCATGTTCTATCATAAAGTGTAATGCATTTTAAGGTGAAAACGGCAATTCAGCTTTTATAGTTCTCTTTCTGGCATTCAAAACCATTTTCATCTCTTTTAAATGTGTTCATTCTTATGAATGAAACAAGTTGGAGGAATTAACTCTGGTAAGCTTGAGTTTGTGTGTGTGTGTGTCTTGGTTTTCTTTTCTTTGTTTTAGGTGTCGGTTTATTTTAGTTTCTGAATTCTCAGAAGATTGTTACACATATAATCCAGTGTGGAAAATTATGCTGGCAAATACAAAACAGAATTTGTGGGTTTTCCTAAAGATCATTTGTTTGTGTGAAAAATATTGAAATATTTAATAAGTTTGTTGGAGATCAGTAAGGCAATCTAGGTGTCTGGTTTGGGCACCTTTTCTCCCTTATCCTAGTAATAAACATGTTTTCACAAGGTCTATGTGGTTACTCTTCTCTAATGGACACCTTAATTCACTTTGGGGGGGTCTCTGTTACTCTGTGGGGGAAGGTGGCATGGAAATCCTAGCGGGGAGCCCTGTGGCCCATCTTTAGTGCTGGATATGGCCAGGGTTTGGCTCTGGGGGGCCGATGCGGCAGGACGGGAGCTGCTGCGGGTCTTTGAGCTGGTGCCACATGGCTCACCCCTCCGGCGAGCACAGACCTCACAGAGCTGTGCCCTCCGTGGTCTGGGGTGGCTGGGACCCGGCAGGCATGTGCCCTGCTCTGTGAAGGGGAGCCCTCGGAGAATCTCCGGGGCCTGTGAGAGCAGAAGCTCCCTCCCGGGAAGGATGGGGCCACCCAGGACCCCAGAGGGCTGCCCACTTCGGCAGAGACCGCCCGCCCAGAGTAGGTGGCCTGTGAACACGTTAGGCCTGATTCCTGCACAAGCTGGAAGCAGTCATGCAGACAGGATCCGACTGAGCCCAGACAGGCCTCTCGGGGGTGAAAGCCAGTTACTGGGCTTGAAACACTCCGGGGGGGGATGTCAGGTTGAACAATACAAACGCAGAAGGAGCTCAGCATGGGGTGGGCCCCCTGCCAGCAAGCTGGGGCCCTGGCAGCACAGGGGAGGGGCCCAGCCCCACCTGCATCCCACCTGCCCTCGTGGACACAGCCCCTCTGCCTCTAGGCACCAAAACCAGCTCTGGGGACCCGGCGCCCGGCCTCTGCCCACCGGTCTGTTCCCTGTGCCCCTCCTTGGGGCTTGCGGGTGCAGGTCAGTTGGGTTTGCAGTAGCGTTGCCTGGACTCCAGCCCTTCAGTGGAACCAATAAAAGCATCTCAAGTGACAACAATGACAACAAACAAAATCATGAAAGGAGAGGATACACTCTCAGAAGAAAAGGAAAGAAGATAGGAAGGATGAGAAGAAAAGCAAGTTATCAGAGGGCTGACTGACTGGGGAGAATAAATCTGTAAATACAGAGAATTCCAAAAAGAGAAAGTAGACCAGATGGACTACGAATTACAGAAATGATGGAGGAAGACTTGGAGAATTCAGCCTGGACCGGAGGAGCCGCCCGGACGGTTTGGCCGTGTCTGGGCTTCCTGCCCGCAGGCTGTTGTGGGTCCTTCTTTGACTCCCAGAGACGCTCTGACAGCAGGGCATGGGCACTGCCACTTCCCCATGCCTGGAGACGCCAGCTCATCAAGCAGGCCTGAGGGTCCGTGTCGCTTCTTCCAGGAAGCCCACCGTCCATGCCCCCTGCTTGGCCACTCACATCCAGTGACAGCAGTTGTTAGGTGGGAGCAGAGGAAATTGATTACTGGAGATCACATTTGTTGAACGGCTGAGTATCAGGAGTTTCCTCTGCTTGGCTTCCCCTTTGGAACACACTGTTGGATTCCAATAAAATCAGACTCTATTGGGGTCCTTTCTGAGGTCCAGATATAGGCTCTCAAGGCTGAGGGACCAAGTCACTTTATCCTCCGATGTGTCTCCAACACTGCTGTGAGCTACGTGTTTGTGAAATGAATATTTATTATGAACATCCTCGAAATGGCCTGCAAGGTCCTACGTGACCTGCCATTCAGGGGCTACAGAACACTGCATTTCAGTGGGACCACGCGACCAGCTCTGCGCGGTGGAATTAGACGTTAACAAAGGCTACTACCAGGCGTGGCTGGTAAAACTTCCCGAAGGTTTTCCCTGCGCTCTCTTTGCTCCGTTGCCAGCTGGAGGCTGAGGCCCCGGCAAACTGCACGGCTCATGAGTTGAACAGGGCAGAGCCTCTGAGTCTGGGGTTCTTGTGGCTGGTGCCACCACCCTGCAGCTGTGAACTGATCCTTAGGTGAGTGGAAATAAGTTTTTATCCCACGAAAATAAGTTTTTATGACGTTTTGGAGGTTTCCTGTCAAAGTAGCTTGCTGTTACCTCAACTTACATAACAGGTAGATAACGCTGTGTTCCGCAATTTGCTTCTGCAGGCCAGTTAAAATCCAGCAGTGGGATATTTATCTTCCAAATCACCTCAGAAAATAACAGCAAATTCAAAAACTATATAAAAACAGAAATATTAGGGAATTCCCTGGCGGCCCAGTGGTTAGGACTCTGTGCTCTCACTGAGGGCCCGTGTTCAGTCCCTGGTTGGGGAAATGAGTTCCCGCAAGCCGTGAGGTGTGACGAAGACCGACCAACCAACCAACCAACCAACCAACCAACCAGAAAACAGAAATATTAAATGAATCAGTCAACAGAAAAGGGAAGAAACAAAGATATTGGAAGCAAGGCCAAGCATAAATACCGGGAACATGATTTTAAGCATTGCAAACTTCCCATCTGAATGAACCGTATCCCAGCAGCGGTTAAACCAGCCGGTGTAGCAGAGGCAGATCTGAAACAGAAAAAAAGAGAAGCCTTTAAAGGAAACGCTGGGTAGAGATAGTGCAGCAACCTGCCCAAAAGAGAAACGGCAATCACACGTCAACACATTCGTGGCTAGAAGCTCTTCTTTTGTCTCTCTGTTCACCAGTTGATGGACGTTTGGGTTGCTTCCACTTTTGGTTATTGTGAACAGCACTGCTGTTCTGAACACCTCATACGTGTCCTTGTGTGGCCATTCGGTTTCATCTCCCTTGAGTCAACACCTCGGGGTAGAATTGCTGGGACCTGCGGTGCATCTTATATTGGACCTTGAAGGAACCTGGTTTTCTGCAGAGGTGGCTGCGCCGTTTTACACCCCCCGTGCTGAGCTGTCCAATCGACGCATGGGATGCTTCTCCATTTTCAAAGCTCTTCCAATTCTCTCAGCAATATTTTGTTATTTCCAGTGTACAAGCTGGAAGTAATTCTTCTTTTTCTTGAATTTTTTGTCTGAGTATTTTATTATTTTTGATGCAATCATGAAAGGAATTTTCTTTATTTTTCATGGGTTCAAGGCAAGTATATAGAAGCAATTGGTTTTCTATTTTGAGCTAGTACGCTGCTACCACGCTGATCTCTTTTATTAGTGCCAGTAGAATTTTTTGTAAACTTCTTAGAATTTTCAACATGTAGCATTTTGCCATCTGGGAATAAAGGCAATTTGTTTCTTTTTCCTTTCTCATAAGGATGTCTTTATTTCTTTTTCTTGCCTGATTGTACTGGCTAGAACCTCTGGTATAATATTGAATAGAAGTGGTAAGAATGGACATCCTTGCCTTGTTTCCAGTTTTAGTGAGAAAAGTATTCAGTTTTTCACTACTGAATTTAGGTTAATGAGTTATTTTTTGGGTAGGTGTCCTTTATTAGGAAGTTTCCATCTGTTTCTAACATTGAGTAATTTTAATTATAAATGAGTGTTGGATTTTGTCAAATGCATTTCTTGCATCTATTCAGATGATCACATATTTCCCCCTCATTATGCTGTTAATAGAATTTATTAAATTAATTTATTTTGGCTATGAAACCAGTTTGTATTCCTGGATAAATTCCTGCTTGTGGTGTGTAAGCCTTCCTTTTATGTTACTGAGTCTGGTTCGCTAATATTTTGTTGAGAATCTCTATGTCTATGTTCATGACAGGTGTTGGTCTGAAGCTTTCTTTCCCTGTGGTGTCTTTACCCAGCTTTGGCATCAGGATAATACTGGTCTCATAGGATGAACTGGGAAATACTTCCTCACCCTCTATCTTCTGGAAGCGTTTAGAAAGGATCAATATTACTCTTCCTCCGAAAGTTTGAAACAATTACTAAAGTGAAGCCAGTAAGTGAGGACTCGCCTTTATGTAAGGGTTCGTTTCTAAGATTTAAAAAAAATGATTGATGCATAGTTGATTTACAGTGTTGTGTTGGTTTCAGGTGTATAGCACAGTGATTCAGTTATGCATATAATATGTGTATATATGTGTGTGTGTGTATTCTTTTTTAGATTCTTTTCCATTATAGGTTATTACAAGATACTGAGTATAGTTCCCTGTGCTATACAGCAGGTCCTTGTTGTTTATCTATTTTATATATGGTAGTATGTATTTGTTAATCCCAAACTCCTAATTTAGCCCTCCACTCCCCGCTTTGCCTATGTAACCATAAGTTTGTTTTCTATGTCTATGAGTCTGTTCCTGTTTTGTAAATAAGTTCATTTGTATCATTTTTTTTTACGTTTCACATATAAGTGATATCATATGGTGTTTGTCTTTCTCTTTCTGGCTTATTTCACTTAATTTGATAATCTCTAGATCCATCCATGTTGCTGCAAATGGCATTATCTCATTCTTTTTTATGGCTGAGTAGTATTTCATTGTGTATATATATATATATATATATATATATATATATATATATATACACCACATCTTCTTTATGCATTCCTCTGTTGATGGACACTTAGGTTGCTTCCATGTCTTGGCTATTGTAAATAGTGCTGCTATGAACATTGGGGTGAATGTATGAGATTTTTTTTAGAGCCGTTTTATCTTCACAGCAAAATTGAGAATAAGGCACAGAGAGTCCCCATATGCCCTCTGACTCCACATATGCACAGCCTCCCCACCATCAACATCCCCCACTAGAGTAGTACATTTGTTACAACTGGTGAACCTATATTGACACATCATAATCACCCAAAGTCCACAGTTTACCTTAGAGTTCAGCATTGGTGTTGCACAGGCTATGGGCTTAGACAAAAGTATAATGTATATTCACAATTATAGTGTGATTCAGGGTAGTTTCACTGCCTAAAAATCCTCTGTGCTCCTTTCTCTCCTCAAACTCTGCCAAACACTGATCCTTTTACGATTCCATAACTTTCCTTTTCCATAATGTCACACTTATGAATCATATAGTATGTAACTTTTTCAGACTGGCTTCTTTTACTTAGTAACATGGATTTAAGTTTTCCCCATATCTTCTTTTTTGTGTGTGTGTGTTACGCAGGCCTCTCACTGTTGCCGCCTCTCCCGTTGTGGAGCACAGGCTCCGGACGCGCAGGCTCAGCGGCCATGGATCACGGGCCCAGCCACTCCGCGGCATGTGGGATCTTCCCGGACTGGGGCACGAACCCGTGCCCCCTGCATCGGCAGGCGGACTCTCAACCACTGTGCCACCAGGGAAGCCCTTCCCCATGTCTTTTCATGGCTGATAGCTCATTTCTTTTTAGCTTGGAATGATATACGCTGGATGGACCAGTTTGTTTATCCATTCACCTGCTGAAAAACATCTTGGTTGTTTCCAAGTTTTGGCAGTTTTGAATAAAGCTGCTGTAAACATCCATATGCAGGTTTTTGTGTGGACATCACCAAAGTGTCTTCCAAAGTGGCTGCACCATTTGCATCCCCACCAGCTGCTAAGGAGCGTTCCTGTGGCTCCACATCCTCGCCAACATTTGGTGCTGTCAGTGCTCTTGATTTTGGCCATTCTAACAGGCATGAAGTGGTATGTCATTGTTGATTTAACTTGCATTTCCCTGAGGACATATGAAGTGGAGCATCTTTTCAAATGCTTTATTTGCCATCTGAATATCTTCTTTGGTGAAGTGTCTGTTAAGGTCTTTGGTCCATTTTTAAACTGGGTTGTTTTTCTTATTGCTGAGTTTTATGAGTTCTTTGTATATTTTGGATGAAAGTCCTTTATCAGGTGTGTCTTTTGCAAATATTTGCTCCCAGTCTCTGGCTTGTCTTCTTCTTCTCTTAACATCGTCTTTTGCAGAGCAGAACAGAAGTTCTTAATTTTGATGAAGTCCAGCTCATCAATTCTTCTCTTTCATGGATTGTGATTTTGATGTTGTATCTAGAAAGCCATTACCAAACCCAAGGTCATCTGGGTTTTCTCTTGTGCTATCTTCTAGGTGTCTTACATTTAGTTCTATGATCCATTTTGAGTTAATTTTTGTGAAGGGTGTAAGGTCTGTGTCTAGATTTTTTTTTTTCATGTGGATGTTCAGTTGTTCCAGCACTGTTTGTTGAAAACCATCTTTGCTCCATTGTGTTGCCCTTGCTCCTTTGTCAAAGATCAGTTGACTCTATTTATGTGGGTCTATTTCTGTTGCATTGACCTATTAGTCTATTCTTTCACCAATACCTCGCTGTCTTGATTACTATAGCTTCACAGTAAGTCTTTAAGTCAGGTGGTGTCAGTCCTCCAACTTTGTTCTTTTTCCTTAATATTTTGTTAACTATTCTGAAACTTTTGGAAATACTTCTAATTACTTGTAATGTGTAATATGTCTATTCCTATTTCTTCTTTCTTCATGAATCATTTCGGTAATAAATATCTTTCTAGGAATTTCTCTGTTTCTTCCAGTTATCTAATTTGTTGGCATAAAGTTGTTCATAGTATTCCCTTTATAATTTTTAAAATTTCTGCAAGGTTCCTGGTGATGTGTACTCTTTTATTCCCGCTTTTGGTAATTTGTGTTCTCTCTCTTTTTTCTTCATTAGTATAAATAAAGATTTGTTAAATTTTAAAAGTCTTTTTAAGAAACCACTTTTGTTTTCATTGATTACCTCTATTTTTTTCTGTTTTGATTGAGTTTTCACTCTAATCTTTATTATTTGCTTCCTTTGCTTGCTTTGGTTTAATTTGATCTTTTATTTCTCCCTAATTTTGTAAGATGGAACCTTAGGCTACTGATTTGACATTTATTTTTTTCCTTTTCTAATATAGACTTTTAAGCTAGGTCTAGAATTTACCTCTACATGCACTTTGGCTGCATCCCATAAATTTTGATACACTGTGTTTTCATTTTTATTCATTTAAAATATTCTCTAAATTCTTTTTTGATTCCTTGTTTGATTCATGAGTTATTTTAAAGTACTTAAAAGTTATTTAAGACTGCTGTTATTTTCCAAATACCTTTGGATTTCCCAAATTTCCTTCTGTTTTTGATTTCTACTGACATTTCTAATTTCGTTTTGGCCAGAAACATACTCTGATTTTAATACTTTCAAATTAATTGAGAGTTGTTTTATGGCTTAGTAGATGGTCTATATTGAAGACTATTCTGTGTGCACTTGAAAAGATTATATATTCTGATGCTGTTGAGGGGAGTGTTCCCTAGATGTTAGCTGGGTCCAGTCTCTTGATAGTGTTATTCAGGTATTTTGTATCCTTGCTGATTTTCTATCTGGTTTTCTATCAGTTATCTAGAGTAGGATATTAACATGCCCCACTATTATAATTGAATTGTCAATATCTCATTTCGGTTTTGTTAGTTTTGCTTCATGCATTTTGGGCTCTGTTATTAGTTGTGTACTGGTTTACAGTTATGTCTTTTTGGCGAACTGGACTCTTTATCATCATAGTAATGGGTTTTGTCTTAAAGTGCATTTTGTTGACATTAGTGTGGATACTTTCATTCTTGTATGGCTCTCATTTGCATGGTATATGTTTTTTTCACCATTTACTTTCAAACTTTTTGTGTCTTTGAATCTAAAGTGTTTATTTTACATAGGATATATCACTGGATCTTGTTCTTCTTCCTGTTATTTTGTTTTGAATCCAGTTAAACAATCAGGCTTCTGAATGGAGTGTTTAATCCATTTATAGTTAATGGATTTATTAATATGGTTGAATTTATTTGCGCCATTTTGCTACTTGTTTCCTTTACTTCCACGTCCCTTTTGTTCCCGTTCTTCCTTTACTGCTTTTCTTTGGTGTTAAAAACAATTTTATAATGAACAATTTTCATTCTTTTTTAAGGTTGTTTTCTTGGAGAAACGCTGTGCTAGGGATTACAATATACATATTTACTTATCACTGTCTACTTCATGTTAATAGTGCCTTAAATTTGACAAAATATAAATGCTTTCTACTCCAATATAGCTTCATCCCCTTACTTTTTTGTGCTATTATGGGCCTATGTATTATATCTATATATGCTATAAGCCCAACAGTACAGTTTTCTAATTATTGTCTTAAGTATTGTATTTCAAATAACTTAAGGGAACATTAGAAAGAATATGCTTGTACTGTCTTATATTTACTGACATAAGAGCTTTAATGCTGTGCTTTGTTTCTTCATGTGCATTCAGGTTACCTTGTGGTGTCATTTTGTTTCAGTCTGAACAATTTCCCTTAGTATTTCTTCTAAGACAGGTATGCTAGCAGCAAATTCTTTCAGTATTTCTTTACCTGGGAAAGAAATTTTTTTCTTACTCTGAAGAATATTTTTGCTGACTATAGAGTTCTTGGTGACAGGCCTATTTTTTTCTTTTAGCAACTTTAATATGTTATCCCAATAGCTCCTTGCATGACTTCTTCCTTATGGGAAGTTAGCTGTTAGTCTCATTACAGTTTTCTTGTACATGGTGAGCTGTTTTTCTCTTACCCCTTTCAAGATTTTCTCTTTGTTTTTTGTTTCCAACAATTTTACTATGTTGTGTCTAAGTGTGCATCTCTTTGTGTTTATCTTATTTAGAATCTGTTGAGCATCCTCGGGTGTCAAAATTTTTCATCGAATTTGGGAAGTTTTTAGCTATTATTTCCTCAGGTATTTTTCTGCCATTTTCCACTCTTTCTGAGTCCCATTTAACCTATGTTGGTATATTTGATAAAGTCCCATGGGTCTCTGTTTATTTTTCCTCATTCTCTATTTTGCTCTTCACATTGAGTATTTTCTTTTGATCTATTTTTAGGTTTGCTGAGTCCTTGTCCTGACAGTCCAAACACTCTGTTGATTTTTCATTTGGCTATTGGGATTTTCAACTCCAGAATTTCCATTTGATTCTTTTAAATAATCTCTAAATATTTCTTGATATTCTTTGGTTGATGTGTCATTCTCACTATGTTTTCATTTAATTCTTTAAAAATGATTTTCTCAATTCTTTGAACATATTTATAATAGCAATAGCAACTTTGAGGTCTTCGGTAGTTTTAATACCTGGGTCCTCTCAGAGCAGCTTCTACTGACTGCTTCTATTTTTTTTAGCATCTTTATTGGAGTATAATTGCTTTACAATGGTTTGTTAGTTTCTGCTGTATGACAAAGTGAACCAGCTACACATATACATATAGCTTCATTATCTCCTCCTTCTTACGTCTCCCTCCCACCCTCCCTATCCCACCTTTCTAGTTGGAAACAAATCACCTAGCTGATGTCCCTGTGCTATGTGGCTGCTTCCCACTAGCTACCTATTTTAAATTTGGTAGTGTATATATGTCCATGCCACTCTCTCACTTCATCTCAGCTTACCCTTCCTGTCCCTGTGTCCTCAAGTTCATTCTCTACATCTGCGTCTTTATTCCTGTCTTGCCCTAGGTTCTTCAGAACCTTTTTTTTTTTTTGATCCCATATATATGTGTTAGCATACAGTATTTGTTTTTCTCTTTCTGACTTATTTCACTCTGTATGACAGTCTCTAGGTCCATCCACCTCACTACAAATAACTCAATTTCATTTCTTTTTCTGGCTGAGTACTATTCCATTGTATATATATGCCACATCTTCTTTATCCATTCATCTATCAGTGGACACTTAGGTTGTTTCCATGTCCTGGCTATTGTAAATAGTGCTGCAGTGAACATTGTGGTACATGACTCTTTTTGAATTATGGTTTTCTCAGGGTATATGCCCAGTAGTGGGATTGCTGTGTCATATGGTAGTTCTATTGTTGGTTTTTTAAGGAACCTCCATAATGTTCTCCATAGTGGCTGTATCAATTTACATTCCCACCAACAGTGCAAGAGGGTTCCCTTTCCTCCACACCCTCTCCAGCATTTATTGTTTGTAGGTTTTTTGATGATGGCCATTCTGACCAGTGTGAGGTGATACCTCAATTTCATTTTGATTTGCATTTCTCTAATGATTAGTGATGCTGAGCATCCTTTCATGTGTTTGTTGGCAGTCTGTATATCTTCTTTGGAGAAATGTCTGTTTAGGTCTTCTGCCCATTTTTGGATTGGGTTGTGTATTTTTTTAATATTGAGCTGCATGGGCTGATTGAATATTTTGGAGATTAATCCTTTGTCAGTTGCTTTATTTGCAAATATTTTCTCCCATTCTGAGGGTTGTCTTTCCATCTTGTTTATGGTTTCCTTTGCTGTGCAAAAGCTTTTAAGTTTCATTAGGTCCCATTTGTTTATTTTTGTTTTTATTTCCATTTCTCTAGGAGCTGGGTCAGAAAGCATCTTGCTGTGATTTATGTCATAGAGTGTTCTGCCTATATTTTCCTCTAAGAGTTTGATGGTATCTGGTCTTACATTTAGGTCTTTAATCCATTTTGAGTTTATTTTTGTGTATGTTGTTAGGGAGTGTTCTAATTTCATGCTTTTACATGTAGCTGTCCAGTTTTCCCAGCACCACTTATTGAAGAGGCTGTCTTTTCTCCATTGTATATTCTTGCCTACTTCATCAAAGATAAGGTGACCATATGTGAGCAGGTTTATCTCTGGGCTTTCTATCCTGTTCCATTGATCTATATTTCTGTTTTGTGCCAGTACCATATTGTCATGATTAGTGTAGCTTTGTAGTATAGCCTGAAGTCAGGGAGCCTGATTCCTCCAGCTCTGTTTTCCTTTCTCAGGATTGCTTTGGCTATTCAGGGCCTTCTGTGTTTCCATATAAATTGTAAAATTTTTTGTTCTAGTTCTGTGAAAAATGCCATTGGTAGTTTGATAGGGATTGCATTTAATCTGTAGATTGCTTTGGGTAGTGTAGTCATTTTTACAATGTTGATTCTTCCAATTCAAGAACATGGTATATCTCTCCACCTGTTTGTATCATCTTTAATTTCTTTCATGAGTGTCTTATAGTTTTCTGCATGCAGGTCTTTTGTCTCTTTACATAGGTTTATTCCCAGGTATTTTATTCTTTTTGTTGCTATGGTAAATGGGAGTGTTTCCTTAGTTTCTCCTTCAAATTTTTCATCATTAGTGTATAGGAATGCAAGAGATTTTTGTGCATTAATTTTGTATCCTGCTACTTTACCAAATTCATTGATTAGCTCTAGTAGTTTTCTGGTAGCATTAGGATTCTCTTTGTATAGTATCCTGTCATCTGAAAACAGTGACAGTTTTACTTCTACTTTTCCAATTTGGATTCCTTTTATTTCTTTTTCTTCTCTGATTGCTGTGGCTAAAACTTCCAAAACTATTTTGAATAATAGTGGTGAGAGTGGGCAACCTTGTCTTCTTCCTGATCTTAGTGGGAATGGTTTCAATTTTTCACCATTGAGAACGATGTTGGCTGTGGGTTTGTCACATATGGCCTTTATTATGTAGAGGTAACTTCCCTCTATGCCTACTTTCTGGAGAGTTTTTATCATAAATGGGTGTTGAATTTTGTCAAAAGGTTTTTCTGCCTCTGTTAAGATGATCATATGTTTTTTCTCCTTCTATCTGTTAATATGGTTTATCACATTGATTGATTTATGTATATTGAAGAATCCTTGCATTCCTGTAATAAACCCCACTTGATCATGGTGTATGATCCTTTTAATGTGCTGTTGGATTCTGTCGGCTAGTATTTTGTTGAGGATTTTTACAACTATGTTCATCAGTGATACTGGCCTGTAGTTTTCTTTCTTTGTGACATCTTTGTCTGGTTTTGGTATCAGGGTGATGGTGGCCTCGTAGAATGACTTTGGGAGTGTTCCTTCCTCCACTATATTTTGGAAGAGTTTGAGAAGGATAGGTGTTAGGTCTTCTCTAAGTGTTTGATAGAACTCACCTGTGAAGCCATCTGGTCCTTGGCTTTTGTTTGTTACAAGATTTTTAATCACAGTCTCAATTTCATTGCTTGTGATTGGTCTGTTTATATTTTTTATATTTTTTATTTCTTCCTGGTTCAGTCTCAGAAGGTTGTGCTTTTCTAAGAGTTTGTCCGTTTCTTCCAGGTTGTCCATTTTATTGGCATAAAGTTGCTTGTAGTAATCTCTCATGATCCATTGTATTTCTGCAGTGTCAGTTGTTACTTCTCCTTTTTCATTTCTAATCTTATTGATTTGAGTCTTCTCTCTTTTTCTCTTGATGAGTTTGGCTAATGGTTTATCAATCTTGTTTATCTTCTCAAAGAAACAGCTTTTAGTTTTATTGATCTTTGCTATAGTTTCCTTCATGTCATTTTCATTTATTTCTGATCTGATCTTTATGATTTCTTTCCCTCTGCTAAATTTGTGTTTTTTTTTTCTTCTTTCTCTAATTGCTTTAGGTGTATAGGTTGTTTGTTTGAGATTATTCTTGTTTCTTGAGGTAGGATTGTATTGCTATAAACTTCCCTCTTAGAACTCCTTCTGCTGCATTCCATAGGTTTTGGGTCATCGTGTTTTCATTGTCATTTGTTTCTAGGTATTTTTTGATTTCCTCTTTGATTTCTTCAATGATCTCTTTGTTATTTAGTAGCATATTGTTTAGCCTCCATGTGTTTTTATTTTTTACAGTTTTTTTCCTGTAATTGATATCTAGTCTCATAGCATTGTGGACAGAAAAGATACTTGATATGATTTCATTTTTCTTAAATTTACCAAGGCTTCATTTGTGACCCAGGTCATGATCTATCCTGAAGAATGTTCCATGAGCACTTGAGAAGAAACTGTGTTCTGTTGTTTTTGGATAAAATATCCTATAAATATCCATTAATTCCATCTTGTTTAATGTATCATTTAAAGCTTGTGTTTCTTTATTTATTTTCATTTTGGATGATTTGTCCATTGGTGGAAGTGGGGCGTTAAAGTCCCCTACTATGATTGTGTTACTGTCCATTTCCCTCTTTATGGCTGTTAGCATTTGCCTTGTGTATTGACGTGCTCCTATGTTGGGTGCATAAATATTTACAATTGTTATATCTTCTTCTTGGATTGATCCATTGATCATTATGTAGTGTCTTTCTTTGTCTCTTATAATAGTCTTTATTTTAAAGTCTATTTTTTTTTGATGTGAATATTGCTACTCCAGCTTTCTTTTGATTTCTATTTGCATGGAATATCTTTTTCCATCCCCTCACTTTCAGTTTGTATGTGTCCCTAGGTCTGAAGTGGGTCTCCTGTAGGCAGCATATATCTGGGTCTTGTTTTTGTATCCATTCAGCCAGTCTATGTCTTTTGGTTGGAGCATTTAATCCATTTACATTTAGTGTAGTTATCGATATGTATGTTCCTATTCCCATTTTCTTAATTGTTTTGGGTTTGTTGTTGTAGGTCTTTTACTTCTCTTGTGTTTCCTGCCTAGAGAGAAATTCCTTTAGCATTTGTTGTAAAGCTGGTTTGGTGATGCTGAATTCTTTTTGCTTTTGCTTGTCTGCAAAGCTTTTAATTTCTCTGTCAAATCTGAATGAGATCCTTGCTGGGTAGAGTAATCTTGGTTGTAGGTTTTCCCCTTTCATCACTTTAATTATGTCCTGCCACTCCCTTCTGGTTTGCAGAGTTTCTGCTGAAAGATCAGCTGTTAACCTTATGGGGATTCCCTTGTATGTTATTTTCTCCTTGCTGCTTTTATTATTTTTTCTTTGTATTTAATTTTTGATAGTTTGATTAATATGTGTCTTGGCATGTTTCTCCTTGGATTTATCCTGTATGGGACTCTGTGCTTCCTGGACTTGATTGAGTATTTCCTTTCCCACATTAGGGAAGTTTTCAACTATATTCTCTTCAAATATTTTCTCAGTCCCTTTCTTTTTCTGTTCTTCTCCTGGGACCCCTATAATTCGAATCTTGGTACGCTTAATATTGTCCCAGAGGTCTCCGAGACTGTCCTCAATTCTTTTCATTTTTTTTTCTTTATTCTGCTCTGTGGTAGTTATTTCCACTATTTTATCTTCCAGGTCACTTATCCATTCTTCTGCCTCAGTTATTCTGCTATTGATTACTTCTAGAGAATTTTTCATTTCATTTATTGTGTTGTTCATCATTGTTTGTTTGCTTTTTAGTTTGCCTAGGTCCTTGTGAAACGTTTCTTTTATTTTCTCTTTTCTATTTCCAAGGTTTTGGATCACTTTTGCTATCATTACCCTGAATTCTTTTTCGTATTTCCTCTACATTTGTTTGATCTGGTGGGTTTTTACTTTGCTCCTTCATCTGCTGTGTGTTTCTCTGTCTTCTCATTTTGCTTAACTTACTGTGTTTGGGATCTCCTTTTCGCAGGCTGCAGGTTTGTAGTTCCCATTGTTTTTGGTGTCTTCTTCCAGTGGGTAAGGTTGCTTCAGTGGGTTGTGTAGGTTTCCTGGTAGAGGGGACTGGTGCTTGTGTTCTGGTGGATGAGGCTGGATGTTGTCTTTCTGGTGGGCAGGACTATGTCCAGTGGTGTGTTTTGTGGTGTCTGTGACCTTATTATGATTTTAGGCAGCCTCTCTGCTAATGGTTGGGTTTATGTTCCTGTCTTGCTAGTTGTTTGGCATAGGGTATCCAGCACTGTATCTTGCTGGTTGTTGAGTGGAGCTGGGTCTTAGTGTTGAGATGGAGATCTCTGGGAGAGCTTCCGCCGTTTGATATTATGTGGAGCTGGGAGGTCTCTGGTGGACCAATGTCCTGAACTCAGCTCTCCCACCTCAGAGGCACACGCCTGACACCTGGCTGGAGCACCAAGACCCTGTCAGCCACATGGTCAAATTCATCTGGACTCCCTGAGGAGGCTGACGTGCTCAAGAGGCCTCTGCTGGTACCAAGGCTCTGGATCCTCGTAGAGTTCAGGTGAAGGAGAGGAATCTGCTTTGGTCTTTTCATTGGTCAGCCATAACTGTCAACTAAAAAAATATGCACAAGCTAAAAGTTGAGAGATATGTGTTTTTTTTTTTTTGCAGTACGTGGGCGTCTCACTGTTGTGGCCTCTCCAGTTGTGGAGCACAGGCTCCGGATGCACAGGCTCAGCAGCCATGTCTCACAGGACCAGCCGCTCCGCGGCATGTGGGATCTTCCCAGACCAGGGCACGAACCCGCGTCCCCTGCATCGGCAGGTGGACCCTCAACCACTGCGCCACCAGGGAAGCCCGAGAGTTCTGTCTTATTCAGCAGGAAATTTTAGGACTTCAAGCCTGGGAAGCAGCAGCTCCAGTGACCCTGAGAGAACTGTGCTCCTGAGTGCTACTTTATCCTTTGTGTGGATAACATGTTCCTGTTTCATCCCATGTCTTCAAATGTTTGTTACACTTGATATTTTAGGTGACATTGCAGCAACTCTGGGTTATGATTCCCCCTCCCTGGGGGTTGTTGTGGTTGCTGGTTTTGTTTGTTGTTTGGTGACTTGCCTAGACTAATTCTGTTTCCCCTGAAGTGTGTGGCCACTGATACCTTTGTTCAGTTCTTTTTTAATTCTTCTTTTTCTATTTAAGCCTGGTTTTGCAGGGATCACTTCTGGTCATCACAGCTTAGTAGTGAAACAAGGACTGGTCAGAGTTTGTGCTAAAATACCTTGAGTTAGTATCGTTTTTGTTCTGTCTGTGAGTTGAGTAATGCATTTAAAATGGGGCAGTTTATAGAACTTGCTGTAATGTTTGCCTCCTGGTGTTTTTGTTTTTTTTCTTCAGAGATCACTTTCTATTCAACACCACATGCCACTCCAAATTTAGTTGGCCTCTCTGGCAGCCAAGTGGCTGGTTTCCACTGTCCACTCAGCACAGGAGAAAGTGAACTGCCGCACTGTGGAAGCTGCACGCACATGGGGTTGGAGGGTCCCAGTAAAAACACCGGGACCCCAGTGTTCTCACTTGAGCTTCAGTACTTCTCCTCCAATACATGCTTCTCAACTTTGGGCATGCTTTTGTTTGATTTTAAGTGTCCTAAGATAATGTTTTTGACAACACTGTCCAGTTTTGTCATCACTTTTTGGAGAGATTTCTGCAGTGTCTCACTCCACCAGGTAAGAAGTCCCACCCATTTAGGATAAAATTCAAGATTAAAAAGATGTGTTATTTTTTCTTGGTTGATATTGCCACCACAGCAGAGAGTTGGGCAGAAATATTGATGCATTATTGTTTGTTCTAAGTGATCTGATGACTTTTTGATGTTATTTCTCTATGTAGTCCAATTTTATCCAAGAATTGTTCTGCAAATGTGATATTATGTTTTAAAGCATCAAGACATAGCATACGCACAGTTTGGAATTCCTCAGGGACCGCTATTATTTCATGGAGAATATGGCATTATTAGAAGTGTCACCCTGGAAACAAGCCATCAAGCAGAAGCTCTTAACACCTGTCTCCAAGATTCTCAAGGCACGTGCTAAGAATCCCGTGGCATTATTTCAGAGCAGGGTGATGTCTGTGTTGCCAAGACTGTTCCTGCTTAGAAGAACTGCCTGTGTCCTGTGGACACTGAGTTTGCTGCAGGTCATATGCTCCTGCCATTCAACCATCCACAGGCTGGATGCATAGCTCATCGTCACGTTCAAAGTTCTGGACAAATACATTCTCCAGAGCTACAGATGAGGAGTTGAGAGAATCACATCAATTGCTCATCTCATCAGGGTACAATCTGAAGTCTTCAGTTTTCTCAGGAGGGCCATTCAGATTATTGCACAATCAAGCCTTGGTCCTTTTACCATTGACACAGAGTTGTGTGAAAAAGCTATTTTAAAACAGAAGATTCTCTAGAAGTATGGTTCTCCTTACTGATTTTATATCTGAATTCAAAAACTGTGGAAAACCAACCTCTTTGTATAGTTATTCTTAATATTTGGAGAATAGAAAAACAAGTGTTAACGTTTTCATTTTCATCCTAATCCTTTTACCATATGCTTATGTTCTCTTTATTTTAGAAATATCTCCTTGTTACAAAAAATCCTGAAATTATGAATGAACAAGGATGAAACTTAAAATCACCCCTAATGTCATCACCTGGAAGCAATTCCTGTTAATATGTTAATGCATTTTCTTAAGGTTTTGTGATGATGTGTCAATACAATTTCTTCTGTCATTTGGATTCATCTTAAACTCAATTCACAGCATTATATTCTTTTTTTTTTTTTTTTTTTTTTTTTTTGCGGTACGCGGGCCCCTCACTGTTGTGGCCTCTCCCGTTGCGGAGCACAGGCTCCGGACGCACAGGCTCAGTGGCCATGGCTCACGGGCCCAGCCGCTCCGCGGCATGTGGGATCTTCCCGGACCGGGGCATGAACCCGTGTCCCCTGCATCGGCAGGCGGACTCTCAACCACTGCGCCACCAGGGAAGCCCGTCACAGCATTATATTCTTTTTAAGAATCTATCACAATCTTCTACTGCTTGCAATTTTCTTTTACTACATGTTCTGTTTCAATAACATCTTTGTCTGTGATGATTTTTAGGCCCTCTGACTTTTTTGGATTAGATTCCTAAAACAGGGAATTTCTAGGTGGAAAGACAGTAATATAATCAAGGATTCTGATAAGTGTTGTCCAATGGCCTTCCTGAGAAACTGTTCCCATCTGTACTTCCAACACATACCTGTTTGTAGCAGCATAGTTAGTGCTGGTTGCTTTTAAAATAAACTTTATTTTTAGAACAGTTTAGATTTACAGAAAAATTGTGAAGATGTAACAGAAGGTCCCCATATATCCCACACCCAGTTTCTCCCATTAATTCTCCTATTATTAGTATTTCCTATTAAAAAGCTACATTTGCTACATTTAGTGAACCAGTATTAACACATTATTATTAACTAAAGTCTTTTTTTTTTTTTTTTGGCTTTGGCAAAGAAGAATAGTTTAATACTGCTGGTTTAGTAAAACCAGCTATGGCTCTCAGTTACCAGCATTAAGCCTATACAAGCATTAACTTTTGTTTACTTTTTTAACATCTTTATTGGAATATAATTGCTTTACAATGTTGTATTAGTTTCTGCTGTATAACAAAGTGAATCAGCTATATGTATACATATATCCCCATATCCCCTCCCTCTTGTGTCTCCCTCCCACCCTCCCTATCCCACCCCTCTAGGTGGTCACAAAGCACCGAGCTGATCTCCCTGTGCTATGCGGCTGCTTCCCACTAGCTATTTTACGTTTGGTAGTGTATATATGTCCATGCCACTCTCTCACTTCATCCCAGCTTACCCTTCCCCCTCCCCATGTCCCCAAGTCCATCCTCTACATCTGCGTCTTTATTCCTGTCCTGCCCCTAGGTTTGTCAGAACCATTTTATTTTATTTTTTTTAGATTCCATATATATGTGTTAGCATACGGTATTTGTTTTTCTCTTTCTGACTTACTTCACTCTGTATGACAGACTCTAGGTCCATCCACCTCACTACAAATAACTCAATTTTGTTTCTTTTTATGATGGAGTAATATTCCATTGTATATATGTGCCACATCTTTTTTATCCATTCATCTGTCAGTGGACACCTAGGTTGCTTCCATGTCCTGGCTATTGTAAATAGTGTTGCAGTGAATATTGTGGTACATGACTCTTTTTGAATTATGGTTTTCTCAGCGTATATGCCCAGCACTGGGATTGCTGGGTCGTATGGTAGTTCTATTTTTAGTTTTTAAAGGAACCTCCATAGTGGCTGTACCAATTTACATTCCCACCAACTGCAAGAGGGTTGCCTTTTCTCCACACCCTCTCCAGCATTATTCAGATTTCCTTGGTTTTTACCTAACATTCCTTTTTCTGTCCCAGGATCCCATCTAGCACACCATAGTCAGCATTGCTTAGCTCTGCGGCATTTCAGGAGGGATAGAGTAAAATATTGTCAGTAAGTGAAAAGCTCAAGGAAAGTTTTGGTAAAAATCTCATAACTATGGCTTTAGGAAATCACTGTCATATTAAATAGGTGTCTGGTACTGGGTCTGCACTCAGGCCAGTTTCCAGCACCTTTCGTGTGGCCGAATGGCCACCACTGGCCTCTCCATCTGTCACACAGGTATTGCCCAGGACTTGAGGTGACAGGGACACTCAGCTCTCATCTCATAGCCCCGGAGAAGACCGGCGAGAGGTGACAGCGTGTAGGGCACATGTGGTGACCTGAAGCCATGGCCTCAGGACAGAGCTGTGTCCTGCAGGTCCTGCTGGACAGCCCTGGGAAGCTGGCTCCCTCCCCGAGACTCCCCCTCCTTTCCTAGAAGAGGCAGCTTTGGGCGCCACGTTCCATAAGCTCAGGTTCTGATTTTGCCTTCTGTCTTCATCTCCCACTGGACCCACACTCGTAGGCACTGGCTTCATTTACTGACTTATTTTACCAACCTTTCCAAGTGAGATAAATGCTATGAGCAAACACGATGATTTGTAGCTGTATTTTCAGCGGCTTCTCCGAAGCCTGCCCTTGCCGTGAGCGGTACATCTCCCAACCCCCTTTATCTTTGTGGTTTGGTGCTTCTTCACAACTGAAAACAAAAGGAACGACTTTACTGATTTCTAGAAATGACTCTTCACAAATGTGTTTTGGATTGCACCTTATCCTTGGTGTTCATCTAGGTAAGAGCAAAATGATTTGTTCTAATAAATTACCAGGCACTGATATTAAGTTAACCAGTGAAGATTTAGCAGGGTTCTTAACTGTTTGCTGGAAAAAAACCCCAACAACTTTATTATACTGTCCCTTTAGCAAACATCTTGGATTTTATCTGTCATGAGGATTTTCTAAAAATAATATTTAGAAGCTGTGTAATGACATAAACTGATTCCTTAAGGAGTCTTGAATCAGATTAAAATGTTAAAAAACAGAAACTGGAAATTTTCGTCTTATTTCTAAGAATTCCTCTCCCTCTGAACCCCAGCAGACAATACCTGGCATGTTTTCTTGCCTCTGAGAAGACAATAGAAAAAGAAGCAACAATTTTTATGGAGGCTGTGGAAGATTCTCACTCCCTCAGAAATGGAAGAAACAGTCCACACCCTTATAAGACAGAAGTGAAATGTGATTTCCCCTTATTTGCGCTCACTCTCGGCACGTGCCACGACCATTGGGAATGATGTCCTCAGTACGTGTAAAGGTTTCCTGCATGCAATTGTTGGGTCGCACATACCCCTCTGCTCACAAACATGTAATTTCCTGGAATGCCTTTTCTTCCATCTCATGTCTCATAAAATTCACAGTTTTCTGCATGAGGGCCATTCCTTTACTAGACCCTCCCTCCTGCCTTTGTGTGCCCATCAGTTCACTTTTTGTCTCCAAGTTTAGCACAGTGCACAGCGCATCGTAGGGCCTATTACTCTTTTAAGATTGTGAATCACAATGGCAAAATCATTGTGAACTTATTGGACCAGATGCACGAGCACATTGCATGAGATATTGTTTACTCTTCACAGGGGTCCTAAATCATTATCCCCACTTCGCGGATAGGGAAGCTGAGGATTTGCAAAGGTTCTCACCTTGCCCAGACCCGTCACTAATGAGGGAGCCTGGAGGTGAGTCTGGCCACCAGGTGTGATGCTCTGGGCTCTGCTCCCTCCTTTGCTTCAGGATCACCTGCTCTGTTGCTCCCTTCAGACCTCTGGTCTGCATTCCCGCATTAGAAAGTAGACTACTCCTCGGGGGTGGGGCGTGCTCCTGTGCTGGCTCTGCCACCTCTTCCCCTCAGGTGACCGTCATTTGCATCCAGCTCAGGGTATCCTCCATTCTGGGGTCCTCTGTTGGCTGAGCTAGCTAACACCGGGACCTCTCAGTTCCTTGATCTTCTATGTCCAGCAACCCTCCTTACTCCCCTTCTGCACCCACTCCTGTGTCCCTTTGACCAGGTCAGCATCCGCAGGTACTACCCTCCCCAAATGATAAGTCTGAGAGTTTACTCCTTGGTTCCTATTTGATTACTCAAAGAGGGTCCTTTGGTCTCAGTGGACCTGCCCACCCCTCAGCCCTCTTCTCTCTCCATTTCTTCCTTATCATGCTTAGATTGCACACTGTGGGGGCCATGGCTGTGGTCTTGTGTTACATTCCCAGGTGTGTTTTCTTTCCACGGTGGCATCTGACAAACCGTGGGCACCGGACACTGGCTGAACCCACCGTCCTTCTCTGTAGGTCGGCCTTCATGAAGAGCCTCCCAGGGCAGGTGGCTGGTTTCCCTCACATGTTCAGGACCGTCGGTGCTGCCCGTCACTCCCCTCCGTCCTCACGCCTGCGTACCTCCCAGCAATGCCGCTTCCAACCCTTCCACGCTCTCCGAGCCTCCTCCCATGGCGTTCCTGCAGTGACTTCACTTCCCAGTGTCAGGAGAACAGAGGCCACCAGAGAAAGTCATCCTGAAACACCAAACAATCGTACCACCTGCTGCTTTGTTTCTGTCCTGTCCCCGTGGAAGCATTCTCTCCACCCCTCTTATCCAGGAGCCTTACACCATGGGTGGTAATTTTTTTCTCTCCCAAATGCAGCCTCACCCTCTCAACTGCATCTCTTCTCTCAGCCTCAGGTCATCCCGCATTGGTGTCGCTGAGGACGCTCCATGGATCCACCACGTGCCCACACCTATTTTATTCCCATTTCCCTTCCTTTCAGAGAAAATTCCTAAAAGGTGCGCTTACACTACATTCTCTCCATTGTCTCATTTCATGTTTTCTTCTCCAATAAACTGTACTTTTTTTTTGCTTTCCACATGTAAGATTAGTTCTTAGCGTCTAGATGTCCTTGATGGATGGTGGCCCCTTTAACTTTATAGTTTTCTTGTTATGCCTTGTATTAAACATACTAATTTTAAAGTCCTCCTCAGATCGTCTTGTTATTTCGATTTCCTCGGGAGTGAAGTCCCCATTTGCTGATTGGTGCCCTGTTGTGCCGCACGCTTGGTTTCCAGTATGGTCTTCCTTGCTCTGCTTCTTCAAGACTCCTTGTTTACCGAGTGACTTCTCCCTTCCTCCCGAGAGCCCCAGCTCAAACCCATGTTTCAAGTGCACTTCCTCTCGGTCTAAAGGCCTCTGTCTGAGCAGATCTCCTCCCCCACACCCAACACAATACAGTGACCCCGAGTGAGGGTGGCTGCAATGGGCATTCTTGTTCAGAAAGGGGAGACTGTAAGGCAAAGGCCGTCACTGGTTCAGAGCGTCTCCAAATCCTGCCAGGCACACTGACACTTCTCATCTGGGGCCCATTCCTATTCCTGGGAGGGAGCCTCCACAGCTCTGGGCTCCTGGCTCTGCCTTTCCTATGAGAAGTGGACGGCGGCTGCAACTGGGTAGCTTTCTACCTTCCTCCCATAGAGGTTTGGGGGACTCCAAAGGCCTCTCTTCATTAGGACCTTCCTCTGTCCTTTCCAGTCAAGTCTATTAATTCCCTTAAAAACTCCATGGGGCTTTATGTACCAGTTTATAATACTTTCCACGAGGCAGAAGGCACATTCAGAGGTCTATTTAATTTATTCAAGACAAAGCCTCCTTACACTGGAGCCCTTGTGAGGTTCCACGGAACAGTACTCTAAGGGTCTTGGAAGCACGATTGTCTGGCTTAAAGGGCCGATGAGACATGCCCCTAAGATTCTTTCTGTTTAATGGAGGCTGTTTGTTTAAGGGAAAGGGTATATGATGTTTTACCTTGAACCTTTGTTATCTTATTGAAGGGTTTTGCAGCTATGCGTTGAATTCTGTGAGGCTATATTTCACTGGCAGTGCCCTTCATCTCTTCTCTGCCCAGAGGCCATCTCTCAACTGAGGACCCCTTGCTGGCTGGAAAGACTCTTCTTGGCCCTTTACATCTCATGCACACTCTACTCAAAGACTAAATAGACTGTCTTTAGTTCATCTCTCCCCTCCCACATTTTCTCAGCAGCAAGAACAAGGCACGTGGCACTTTTAAATTCTGCCTAGAAATTTCCTCAGTGAGATCACTATGATTGTGAGTACGTTTTCTCGATCCTGTGTTACTACAGGCAACAGTGTTGCCTAGTTTCTGCCACCATGTAACAAGGGTTTCCTTCTTTCTGGCTTCCAATAGCACCTTCCTCACTTCCCTTAAAGCCCTTCCAACAGCCTCATTAAGGTGACTCAAACTCGGGCCTGGCATCTCGTCTCAAAACCAATGTCACATGTTTTACGTTTTGTTTTGGCAGCATCCCACCTTCCAGCACCAAATTCTCTATTGTTATGGAACAGATCCCTCCAACATACGCAGCGGTGCAAAACCACTTATTGTGGTTCCGGACTCTGAGGGTCAGAAGTTCTGGAAGGGCTCGGCTGAGCGCTGCTCGCATGGTTGCCGGCAGGTGCAGGCTGGGCTGCAGTCATCTGGAAGCTCAGCTGGGCTGGGCACCCCAGGAGGCTCACTCCAGCGGCTGTCAGAGAGCGGAGTTTGTCTGTTCCTGGAGTGTCTGCAGTGACGGTGGCTCCGTGTGTCTTGGACCGCTTACTGCAAGGTGGCTGAGCTCCAAGAGGGAGCGTCCCGAGCAGAAATATCTGGGGGTGAGTGAATCCAGAGACCAAGGAGGAAGCTACCGCCTTTCCTCACCTGGCCTTGGGAGTCACGCCCTGTTACGTCTGCAAGTACTTTTGGTTCTAGTGAGACCTACGGCCAGCCCCAAACTCTTGATGGAATTTGTGCCCGTCTTTAATTCATCTCTCAAGCTCAGTTCAATTGCCCCTTTCTCAGGAAAGCTTCCTCTGGTCTCCCATGATGCGTCTGCTCCCCCGCATCCCTACGTGGATGGAGCCACCCACAGGCACAGGTGCACTTCTACCTTCATTTGTGTGATTGGACGATAACAGCAGTCTCTCCACCAGACTCTAATTCCTTGAAGGCCACAACCTTCGCTTTTCCCTTAACATTTGTGATCTCAGTTCCGAGCAGAGTGCTTGGCAAATGTTAAACACTTGATAAGCATTTGTTGAAGAATGGGTGGATACGCTCGGAAATACTTAGGAAAAACTTCTAAAAGTGTTCCTTGGTGTTTTCTCCTACTGCCCTCCCTCTGTCCCACTCTACGTGACTCCTATCTCTGTGATCAATTTCTGTATCATTTCCCTCCCTGATCCCTGTCTTGTCATCTTTATTCCTCTAGTGCCTAGTGCTGTGCCTGAGACTTTCAATAAACCTGGATGAATAAATAATTGAAAAAGTGACTGCATAACATTATGTCTCCTTACGCTACTTAATTAGTAGAGCTTTCTCTAAATAACAATGCTCTTGCTTCACACTGTTTTTGGGCTGTGGTAGAAAAAGGAGCTTTCCTGTTTGCCGTTGGGTAAGGTAAAATCTTAACTTGTCTTTCCTGTGAGTTCGAGTGTGCTGCTATCCACAGTGCTACAGAAAACCCCTAAGCCATGGTACCCTGGACAGTCCACGTTGCACGTTCATCCTCCAAACCCGTCCAGACGTGTACCTATACACCGATGCCTGTGGAGCCCCAAATGGATCTGCTATCCTACCTCTATCTCCATCTCCATCCCATCTGTATCTGTATCTATATAGCTATATAATGGATATAGTGCTCTGGTGCTACACAGATGGTCACGGTGTCTTACAAAAGTTAACCTTGAACTCCCATTATTTCATCTCAGTTCATAATCTCTTAAAATACTTTATTGTAATTCTCCTATTGCTGTGACTTTCTTTTTTTTTTCTTGGCATATGAATGCTATCTTTGTATATTTACTTTCACTAAAATTTCTAGCTATCTTTAGAATTTCTCCTTATTCCTAATATCAAAAAACTCTAGGCTGTCAGTGGAAATTCTTGTCTGTTCCCCTCACACTGTTCTAGGAAACTGCCTTTTCATGCAATAATGGTAGTGCCTGCCAAGCTGTTTTATAGGAGACTCTTTTGAAGTCTTTCATCACCAGATTCTGACCAGTTGCTTTGTTAAGATGGCTAGGATGGCTTCATCCCCTTTAATTGTTTGTGGGGGGGATGCTATTAAAAATGCTGTGGTATTAATTACTGTTGACACTTAAAACCTGGTATTGTCTTTAGGATTCTGTTAAGTCACTGACCTTGGATTCAGTGTGGAAGTCCTCTTAATAAAAAACAGCAGTGTTCCCTTTTCTCTGCTCCCCTATCTCATCCCAGACCTGAACCCTGGCTATCCTTCTCAGACTTTGATTTTATATACATAATATTATGATATAAATATGTATGATATAGAATATATATATATTCTGCTGGTAACAGCCATGTTCATGCGTATAACATATAAAACACAGCAGAATTCCTCCTGCTTTCCTCCACTCCTCACACTTACACAGTCAATGTCTCTACTAGATTTTTCTGAGTTGTAAATAAGCTGTGTTTTCACAATAAAGAAAAGAGCTAAATTTATTTAGCTTGTGTATAAAGTTGTATAAACAAAATATATACTAGTAAACATAAAGTACTAGAAAATTTTTGCTCACCGTGGTAAGAGATATAACCTTCTGTAATACAAATCCTGTTTGTTTCCTGATGGGAAAGTGAGGGTGAGGGGAAAATGAGGATAAATCATGAGAGATGATTTCCCTTCAAGTGAAAAGGTGTACATTTAAAAACATATATCTTCTGTTTCTGTTACTAGGATATAAACTGCTGTAATTAGAGCCTTTTATTTGTGTGTGTGTATATAGTGTGTGTGTGTGTGTGTGTATATATATATATATATATAAATGAATGCTAGAAAACCCCAAATCACATAGCTCACATATCAGATGGATACGGCATGGGGAAAGAGAACACCCATCGTGTCCTGTGTTATTTATGACCTGATTTTCCTTTTTTATCAGAATGTATGCTCTGACACGTGAACAGAATCATGCCTCCCCGTCATTTTTCTAGGTGTTTAGGAGGCCAGGTCGCAACATTTCATTAAGACCAAATTCTGTGTACCTTCAAACAAGTATCTTGTCTAAGAGAAGGCAAATATATGTAGAAAAGGTTACATCTGGCCTAATTAGTTGTAAACATTATTGTCAATCTGAACCCCATGCAGTTTTTTATATCTGTCCAACTCATGTGGTTTACACAAATATCTTGTAGCTTACATGCTTTAAAAGGTGCGTTATTTAAAAAGAAGGTAAAAATAGATGTGCGTAGAAAGAGACATATATAATTGTCATTTATAGTAGTTATTTCTTTGCCATGAAAATAGTCCATGCTAGTCCAGACTCAGACTTAAGATATTAGTGCTACAAAATATTAAATTTCCAAAAAAAAAAAAAGAAAAAATACTGCAGTGTTGAAAAGAAATAGGTATTTACTCAGGTGCGTCCTTTGCCCCAGCCTTTTCCTACTATGTTTGCGGTTGGGAAACTGTCACCCGGCACTTCACGCGGGGACGCGCCCCTGGCAGGCGCTCTGCGCGCGTGGGACCCCGGGTGGGACCCCGGGTGGGACCCCGGGTGGGACCCCGGTCCTTCCGCCGAGCGGCTCTGCTCTGGCTCGTGCAGTGCGGGCGCCGGGCCAACAGGTGGCACAAACGCCTTTGCCTCGCGCGGCGCCGCTCCCTCTCCGCGCTCCCCCGGACGGACCGCACGGGTCCGGAAGGGCTGCAGGCGCGCCCCACTCGGCGCGGGGCGGGTCCGGGGTCCGGGGTCCGGGGTCCGGCGTCGGGGTCTGGGGTCCCGGCGGGGGGTCTCGCCGGCGGGGAGCAGAGACCGCGCTCCGCTTGGGGCGGCGCGCCCTCTGCTGGCCGGCCGCGGACTCGCCGGCCGGATATGGCACCGCGCTCCCCGCCCGTGGGCTGGGCAGGTGCAGGTTGGGTAGACGCAGGGTTGGGTGGAGGCTGGCTGGGCGGGGATGGGCCAGACCAAGTGGGGGTCGGACTGGGCTGGACAGGTGCCGGGACTGGGGTTTGCTGGTCCAGCGCTGGGCTGAGCTGGCCATGGATTGGGTGGGACTCAGGTGAGAGCTGGGCAGGGGCTGGCCCAGGAATTCGCTGCTGGGCCCCCATCACTGACCAAGGAGCCAGAACAGGAAGCTTCTCCTTATTCTTGCTGTTATTAATTATTTGAGGACTCAGTTCCACAGTTTCCGCCTCTCCCCACAGTACAGGGATCTTTGAGACCCTAACGTTCCAGGAAAGCCACCCGCCTGCCCCTCCCCTCCCCTCTTTCTGGAAGCCTCCTGTCTGAGCCAGCGTGAGCACCAGGGAGGGGGGGCAGGCCTGTCACTCCCAGGTTCCAACTCACTGGAGAGGAGCTTCGCGTGAACCTGTTTTTAATGTGTCAAATCAGAAAGTCACTTCCTGGCAATAAGGTGTGAAGGGGTTACAGCCTCCCGCGGGGCCTCAGAGACTCTGCAGCTAGATGACAGGCCGGCTTCCGTCCCCAGCCGGCAGCGAGCGGTGGGCCTGGGTGTCACTTAGGAGGCCTCTGCTATGACCGTTGCCCCGTCTGTCTCACTGTGAGTGATGCCTTGCACGCAGTGCCTGCAGCCTGGTGAGGCGTGCCCCCAGCCTTCCCAAGGACCCCCGTGTCAGGTACCTTCTCCCCTGAGTCCATGCTCAGGAAGTCATGTTACCTGGTCCTGCGGAGTTCAAGACAAAGCAGGACCTAAATTTAGACCTGGTTCACTTTCTGGCTCTTACTGTGTGTCAGAAGCACCTCAGTCAGGGTGTCGTGGTAGGACCTGGCCTCACGCACCTGCTCGTGGGCGGCAAGCACTGCTGTGTTCTGTGGAGAGAGGCTCAGAGGGGAGATGCCCTCCACTGAGGGCTGTCCTGACTCAGGCACTGAGCCACCTGTTCACATGCATAACCCAATTGTTCATCTCTGAAGAAACGCTTCTGTTGGGTCCCCATTCTGCAGATGAGGAGATGCAGTCCCTAAGTGACTAATCATCCGGCCAGGGGCTGACAGAGTGGCCAAGTGGGTGTGTTCACACCTGACCCTGGGCACTTCAGCAGGCTGGACGTCTTCCCCAAAGACGGGAAGGGTCTCAGGCACAAAAGGAAGGGGTCAGCGTTCATCAGCCTCACGTCAGTGTGCTTAGAACCCAGGACACTGAGTCCTGCAGCCTGAAATGATGGACTCGCATGGAGATGACTCCCCATGGCCGCCTCTGGCTTCCCTCTGACCCCATCTCATGTCTTCCAAGCCTGACCAGGGCCAGGGGTCCCGGAGTGCACATGTGACAGGAGCAGAGGTTGCATAACGCCTGACCCCAAGGCGGGGGTGGAGGCAGTTATCTTAGGATGAAAGATCTATGATTCTCAATTTCACCTGCACCAAAATTGTAAGTATTTTTAAATATTTTCATCCAAAATAACTGGAATTTGAAAAAAAAGTGGCTGAATGGAATATAAATAGGGCAAAAGACAAAGAACTTGAAATTTCATCATTGCTTCTATTTCAGGCTTTTTATGGACAAGACCTGAATGTGGCGCTTTGTGGAACTGTAGCTCAAGGCTGCACGTCATCACAGCTAAGAGAGCATCTGTTGAATGCTGACTGCGCCTGCTTTTGTCTGAGGGGGTGAATTTATGAGGTTGACATTTTAAGAAGTCAGAATTTCAGCTCATTTCAAAGCCAGTGGAACCGTCTAAAAGTGTGTTGCCTTCTGGTGGCGGTCCATCCAGACGGAAGCCTGACTTTGAAGGCGCCTTGACCTTTTAAACGTCTCTGGAAAATGCAAGGTGCGAAGCTTGGGGGAAGCACAGAGTCAAATCTTTTCCTCTTTAATTGATTCCATTTAAAACACGTTATGCAAGGACTGGAACATTAATTGCCAATTATTTTCGTAAAATTGGTGAGAAAAACATGAGAACCAAATAGAAGGGCTATGCACGTCAAATCAAGAAGAGAAACCCAGAACACACAATACACTTCTGAAACATGTTCAGCCTCGTGGCGGGCAAAGACAAGCAAATTCATAGAACAACAATCACGCAAAATGAAAATACCAGTTTTCACCCATCAGGCTGACACACACTGAGCTTGGGGCGGGGGAGGGCTTCAGTGCTGGCGACAGAGCAATGAGAACGGCCCTTTTGTGACTGGGTGGTGGGTGGACGTATAAATCAGGTCAGTTTTAACAGAAAACATTCTGGGTGCTGACCAAGGGAGCTTTGTATAGTTGCTTTGACCCGGTAATTTCCCCTTCTAGAAAAAGAAAAAAAAATCCCAAGGTTAAACCAGAAAGCCACGCAAACATTTATGTAACTCTCATCCCAGTATAATTTATAAAAGGGAAAAACTGGAAACAACCCACTTTTGCAAGAGCAGGGTGATGTTAAATACAGTGAACCAGATGATAGACTATTCCCAGTGACTGAGCATGTGTCTTAGAGGCTGTTCAAAGACATGGACACAGCTGAATGCTGTAATGTTATGAGAAAAGCAAGATAGAAAATTGTATCAACAAGGCACTTATTAACTTATAAAAATCCTATACTTGTATATATACACACACAGGCATATATGTATTACATATACATACAAATTTACAAAACCCATATATACATATATATATATACTTACATATCAATGTATTTTATGAAAGCTGGGAAGGAAACAAGACAATATGCTAGACAAGGTAACAGTGATATCTTGCTGACGAGGGTTAATGGGTCATATTAAAAGATTTGTTATTTCAGTTGTTCCAAAGTTTCTAAAGATAGATTTTGCTTTCCTAATCACAAAAAGCAATGAGGGTGTTTAACCAAAGAGATTGGCCAGACTCTTGCACCCTGCCCTGACAGTGTGGTTAGGAAACGGTGTTTTCATACTGCAGTTGATAAAGGAACCTTGGCCCCAGAATCGCTGTGCCCGGCCCGGACCCCTGGAGACTCCTGCACCTGCGGCGCCCTCCCCAGGATGCACTGGGGCAGGACTTGAGGGTCCCCACCAGCCGACTCGGCTCAGGACGACCCTCTGTGGGCACAGGGGCGACTGGACATGAGCCAGATGGACCACAGAGGTGTGGCCCCAGGGAGCCGTGCCATTTCCTGAGCTGCTCACCTGGGAGTCGGGGTCCCAGCTGCATCTCAGGTGGCCTGGGGAACCACAGGAGGGCGTGTGGCCAGCCGAGCCAGCATGATACCCCGGGGCGCCCAGCCCCACCGTCCACTGTGGAGGAGTCCGTTCCGGTGTCCGTGGTGGCCTGTGGGCTCCAGGAGGGCTGCGTCCACGTCCCGTCCGACAGTGCACCCTCACATGGTGGCGTGTGTGATGCATACGGCCAGGGCTCCATAAATGTGGCAGCTGCTTGAGGCAGGGGCCTCACCCTTCTCACTTGCTCTTGAATTCACTGAGCCTGCGATCCCAGATGCAGGGGGTGCGCCCTCACCCGCTGCACGAGCGGCGTAGGGGAGCGAGTAGAGGCGGTGCCCCGTATGCCCTGAAATTCTAGGGGAAGCTGACGTAGGATCCGGGCTGAGAAAGCCGAGCATGAGGCTTGGAGAAAGGATTGAGACCCCGTGAAGGCAAGGTTGCAAGCTTCGTGTGTTAACGTTTAGACGTGCTTTTTGTCCACTAGATTGTGCCTCCTAAGACTTCCCTTAAGAAAGGGTCCGTTCTGGTCCTCCACGGGTCCACCTGCTTCTCGCGCGGAGGTCTGAGGCGTCTTGCTCGGAGCCTGTGCGGCGGCACTCAGCTCCCTTCTCCACCTGCAAACGTGCACCGTCTGATGCCTGAGCCTCCCGTGGGAGACGTGGTGCTGATGCGAGACCCGTGACTGGAGTCGAGGGAAGACGGCTAAGGAGAGGAGTGACAGTGATAAACTCTAACCTTTCATTTCCCTTTTACACAAATGCTCGCACTTGTAACGTGGAGCCCAGGTCTTTGAGCGTGAAGTCCGCCGGCTGGAGCCGAGCAGATTGTTTCCTCTGCAAAGGGCACTGAGCTCTGTTTACAGTGGTCAGAGCGGGTCAAGAACTTCCAAATACTTGCCACACCACCTTCCAGAAGAAGCCTTCCGGATTCCTAGGGGACTGTCCCTGTCTTTTCTGGTTATTTTAGCCAAAATTGATTTCGTACTAAGTGTTTAAGTCACTTTTCTCACTAGCTAGTTTTCCCCAAGCGTTTAACTTGATTTTCATAAAAATAGCTCTCTCTTCACATTCATGAGATTGTGTGACATTTAATTAATTCACAAATTTAATGATAGAAATGTGATCAGCATAAGCACATTTTTGAAAAGTTAAACATGCCTTTTGGAAAGCGTACAAGCCAAACGGTGGCGGCAGATGGACAGGTGCCTGATGGCGAGGCCGTCACAGACACCGTCCTGGGTGGGAGTGTCTTAAAGGGTGGGGGAGGGTGGGAAGCTGGGTCTGAGGCCCGAGTTTGAGGGAAGAGCTAAGGGCATGTTATGGGTTGATCATGTCCCCTTCCCCAAATCCATATGTTGAAGTCCTAGCCCCCAGGACCTCCGAATGTGACCTTACTTCAAAATAGGATCTTTGTAGAGGTCAACAAGTTAAAATGAGGTCGTGAGGACAGGCCCTAAAGCAATATGAGGGATGTTCTTATGAGAAGGGGAAATTTGGACGTGAAGACGGGTGCACGCAGGAGGAAGATGTTGTGAAGACACACAGGGAACGTGATCTCCATGTGAAGATGGGGATGGTAGAGATGCACCTACAAGGCGAGGGATACCAAACCTGCCAGCAAACCCCCAGAGACCAAGAGAGTGGTGCAGAACCACAGACGGAGCCAGCACTCCTGACACCTTGGTCTCGGACAAGTAGCCTCCAGACTGCAAGGGAATACATTTCTGTTACTTGAAGCCGCCCAGTTTCACTGGTTCCTCGTTAGTCCTCAGGGCTCAGTGCTTGGACCTTTTCTCCTTGTCCACACTCTGTCTCGATCCAATATCTCATTCAGTCTCATGGCTTAACTAACACCCGTAGACCCACCTTCCAGACAGCTGTGTCTGCAGTTCGGACCTCTCTCCCCAGATCCAGACCCATGTAACCAGCTGCCTGCCCGCCATCGTGCTTGGAGCTCTAAGCATCTCACTGAACATGGCCAGCATCGAGTGTTTGATTTCTCCCCCCAAAATACTCTTCCAGAAGGAATTCAGGAAAGCACCTGGGGGAGAATTAGAGCCAGAACTAAAGTACGTGGAAGTCGGAGCCTCACAGGGCAGCCTTCTTCACGCTGGCACTCGGGAGTTTCCCGTCGTGACGCCTGGTTCACGGCCATCTCTTCCTCACTTGAAGTCTGCCGGTTGGCAAGCCTGCCCGTGTGTACCAGAACCCAGGAAATAGGGTGGGCTGGCTCTGGAGAGAGGCGCAGCTCAGGGGACAATAGGAAACATTGCAAGTGGCTCTGATATTCTCAGAGAGAATTCAAGAAGGTAGTGTGTCTTTTAAATAAGAACATGCTTCAAATAATCGAGAAGCAGGAAAGTTATACTAGAAGACAGTGACCGTGGACTTCAAACTTCCAAGAGAACGCAATTTTCCACCTAGAATTATATACCCGCTGGGGCCGACGTCCTCAGGGTCCTCCCACACCACACTGCAGTGGTCTCTCCTGAGCAGACCCGTGCTGCTTCCTGTGACACTTGCAGATGTTCGCCCAAGGGCTTTCCTTCTCCGGCTGAGGGTGCCGACCTGCAGGCTGGAAGCTCCAGGCAGGCAGCACTCCTGGGAGCAGCCTTCTCCCAGTGTCTGATGGGACAGTCTGGCTGATGACTCTGACCGGGGTAACTTGGAGGATGTACTATCATGTGCTCACGGTGGTTACCTGAATGTCCAGGGCCGTCGCAGTGGTTTGCTTCTTCTTTTCTTCCACGATTTCCTGCCTCCCTACCAGGGCTCCCTGGGAGTACCTCCCCCCAAAACTGCTTGCCGTTAACTGCCCCCTTGTTTCAGGGGTAACCCAGTCTTAGATACAAAGCAAACTATAAATAGAGTATAGATGTGTGCGTGTTCATTGTTTATGCCGCATGTACCAACCCTGTGTTAGGATATTACATGAGGATGCAGTCCAACAAAATAGTGAGGAGGTCAGGAAGATGTGGATCTGGGAGAACAGTGGATACAACAGTGGATACAACTCAGCACAATGAGAAATGGGCCATGGTGACAGACCCAGGAGAAGAGAGGTCTCCAGGAGGGAGGCCTCGGGGGAGAAGGAAATAATGGTGGCGGTAGATTTCACTGACTTGAAAATGACCTTAAATATTAGATCTTAAGGACGAGGCTAAAGAAGTTAATGCAAGAAAAACAAGGCAAGTAGAATCTCCAGGGAAAACAAAAAGCTACCAAAGGAAGGGAATAGAATTGTAGCATATGAGCACACTTCGCAGCGAGTAACATAAAAAATCCGTAATGTAAATATGGTTCATAGATTTTTTAAGCTTTAGAATCAGTCACACAGAAATCAGAGAACTCTTAATTATAATTATGGAATAGAATGCAAATGGCATCAAACTTGACAATATAAAAGTAAAATGTAAAGAGAATTTGGGAGGAGGAAGGGGGGCATGATGAGGAAATGGAACCATGAGGGGTGGTACCATGCGTGGGGAGATTCATTCCATAGTTAATGGAACAAGAAGTAGAATTCCAACTATATGATACAAAGTGACAGAGTAATCAATGGAAGAGCTAAAAATGATCAGACGTGGAGAGGGAGAGGTCATGGGAGTGAGCTAAAGTCACATCTCAGTAGGAAGTCAATAGATAATACCAAAAATTGCTATTTCAATAAATAGTGCTATAAACATATTATTAAGAGAAGTAAAGGTAAAAATAACTGGAAGAACTAATACCAGCAATAATTCGAAGTGGCCTTTCCCAGGGGATGTGTGGTCAGACTGCGGGGCGAGAGCTCTGTTGTTTTTTCACTATTTGAGTTAAAAGTCAGCATTCCAACATATTGTTTTTGTAACAATTTAAAAGTGCAATTAAAAATTTCAGCAGTTTAATAATCCACACAGTATCTCTTTCTTGTTCTCACTGTGCAGTTCTCACCTTTAAAGCTAAATGTACATTGTTTTTAATTGCCTGTCAGTCGGGTTCACTCCTGCCACTGACCTTCTCTTGTGATGGATAATTGAGAGCTGGCTCTAAAAAGGGACGGAAGCTTAAAATTGCTGCTGTAAAGCGAACGGCACATCATCACAACCGGACAACTAATTCCCAGTACAGAATATTTTCATGGTGACATTTCCCCTGTGACATCTGCGTTTCAATGACATGGAGGTCTCTGGAAAGGGAGCACGTGGCTAATGGCAGGGTGGGTGACATGTCCTGCCCATCTGCTGTCACCGAAGTCCCCCTTGCTGGAGCCTGCCTGCTGTGGGGACCCCCCTCTTCCCCTCACAACTTTACATAATTAAACCCGACCAGAATCACCCTCATTATAACCACATCTCCTGATAACTTCCAAACTACGTGGTCCCCGGGATCCTACTGGAATAGGAGGTCCTGTCCTATATTTGGCTATTAGCAAATGAGGTCCTTTTTCCAAACTGCAGAAATAGACCAATAAAAGGTACTGGTGCAAATCAATCCAAAAGTAGAGGCTAGAGATAGTAATTGAGGTGGTAATTTGATGGTATGAAACTTAATGACAGAGGCTAGCACCTAGATAATTTTGTAATTGGAGTCAGTGCGATCTCTGAGGTAATTGGGTGGAAGTAGCCATTTTTCATCACTAATAGGAAAGTGCTTGGGAAGTAACAGCATTAGTGCTGGAAGATAACTCTGAATTCCTTGAGTCACACTGCCGTGTTTCCAAATGGAGACTCTCAGGGCCCACAGAGGTGAAATAAATCAGGCTTCCAACCCTATCCCCACGACTGCAAATCAAGTCCTCTGCATGTCATCCCCGTAGCTGCTTGGAACTTTATTAGTTGTTTAAAAATTGTGTTGTTAGGCAGTCACGCTGGACATATGAAAATGGTCGATGCATTTAAACTGTACTCTTTCAAGTACTTGGTGACTGTAACCATTGTAAGTGCTGCGGGCAAAGGGTTTTTCCCTGCAACATGGTGTTTTGTGTAAAAGTGGTGAACAGCAAATTGGATGCGTTGTAAAGCCAGAGGACACATCTTTTGGAGAGGCCGTTCAGTCAAGTGGTGACCTACATAGACCTGGAATCAGGCGGGTCCCGTGCCCGCCCACACTTGGCTGTCCTGTAAGTGTGGGACGTGAGCCTCACCCACACCCTTGCTGGGAGCGTCGAGTTGGATGACCTGGAAGACAGCTCCTGTGGTCAAAAGGAAGCTAGAATGTGGTGGCTGAATGTTTAAGAATCCTGTGCTTATTTAAACAGAGAGGAGAAAGCATGGCTGTCCTGTCACCCACAGTGGATGCCCAGACCACGGCCGTCCCAGGTGCAGGAGTGGACAGACGCTCTGAGGCCAGAGACCTGGATGCCGTGTTACGGCTGCGCATCCTCTGAGACATGGAGACAAGATGAGAAATGGGCCCGGGGAGGTGTCAACCGGGAGCCCAGTCGGGGAGGCTGGGATCAAGCCTGTTCTAGGAGCATCGCGAAGTGGTGGGGGGGCAGGAGTCACCAGACCACCCACCTGAGCGCCTGTGAGGCTGGGTTTCCTGGCTCTGCCCTTGTTCTGAATACAACAAAGACACTTGCAGAGCAATGCTTTGAAGTTGAACCCGAGTACCTCAATATAAGTTACCCCCTACTAAAAGACACGTAGACAGGCCGAGAAATAAGACAGCTCCCTTCCTGGGGTTGTCTGTGTGGAGATGCGCAAATTCCATGGCGCCCAGCATCTTCCAGAAAAGTCTCTCCCCTGACCATGTCACTGTTTAAAAAAAATGACTCTGTTTTTATTGTGGAAGGAGTACATGCTTATGATAGAAAATTGAGGAAACACAAACCTTGTTGAAAACAGCATGTTCTTAGAGAAATGTTTAGCTGTAGCATCCTTTGGATTTGTCTCAGTAAGATGGTAGCAGCTAGGTGACGGAGGCCTCAGGAGATCACTGGGGAGGCTTCCTTCTCTCTTGATTCTGCTGAGCATGGAACCTGTGTTCCTTAAAAGCTGGAAAAATTTCAACAGGGGCAAACCCGTAACAGTTTATTTCTTTTTCAAAATAATGAAAGCGTTTCAAGTATCTATATTTTCTCTGAATTCAGCTTTTGCCACTTCCTATTCATTTTCATGGGTTGGGTTCTCATTTTGCTTTTTAAATTAGCCTTTAATTGGAGTCTTGCTTTCCTCTTTGAATAGTGATTTAAGATTTTGTTCTTCAAATTGCACGATTGGTTTTTATTTTAAACCCCTGTTACTTGCTTCTCCAGTTTTCTTTTATTGTCCTTAAACTGGTAGAAATGCATCATCCAGTACATTCATTAAGGATTTCTTTGAAAACTGACATTCGATTATTTTCTACAAACATTTGATAGTTGTTTCTAAGTGAAGGAGGAGAAGTCTTTGCCTTTAAAAAGCAGTTTGCTTCATAGCTGCTAATTTACAGTTTATTCTTCTTGTTTCACAGATCGTATTGCTTAGCTCTACTTGATCCGTCTCAGGCTGAGAGTTTACCTTTGTTAACTCTTTTCTTTTTAATAAATTTATTTATTTATTTTTAATTTTGTCTGTGTTGGGTCTTTGTTGCGGTGTGTGGGCTTCCTCTAGTTGCGGTGGCTTCTCTTGTTGCAGAGCACAGGCTCTAGGTGTGTGGGCTTCAGTAGCTGTGGCATGCGGGCTCAGTAGTTGTGGCTCGCGGGCTCTAGAGCGCAGGCTCGGTAGCTGTGGTGAACGGGCTTCGTTGTTCCACGGCATGTGGGATCTTCCCGGACCGGTGCTTGAACCAGTGTCCCTGCATTGGCAGGTGGATTCTTAACCACTGCACCACCAGGGAAGTCCCTACCTTTGTTAACGCTTGACGTAAGTTTAAATTTCTCCTTGTACTTCTAATAGTTTCCTTACTACAATATCGAGCTAACTAGTGTTCTGACACCTATTTCTTCATTGTGTATTATGCGTCTTGTCAGTTTAAAAGACCCTCGTTAGCAGTGGGATGCAGTTGACTGTGGAGATTGTCATTACTGATCTGTAGGTGTGGAGATTGGACAACCGGCCAGTTCCCCACACCCTACCTCTAGGGATCTGTCCCTCTGTACCCAGAGCAGCCTTTCCTCTCTGGCTTAGTGGAGACACTTCAGGTCCTCTGATGTGGGCTTGGCCCTGCCATGAGCTCTGGACGCCGGATGTTAAACTCCAGGGAGTGGACTAGTCTTAACCTGCAGCCTGAAGTAGAGCCCCCAGGTGAACGACAGACCTTCAGCAAGAGATACACGCTTTTATTTTATTTTAATAATTTTATTGGAGTGTGGTTGATTTACGATGTTGTGTTAGTTTCAGGCGTGCAGCAAGAACACTATTTTAAACTGCTGAAATCTGAAGGTTGTTCAAACAGCATTACATCAGCAAAAGTCTGCCTAAGACCTGATGCTTTCATATTATTTCAAAGACCTTTGCAACAGATCGTCGAGCTCTCAGGCTGCATTTTTCTTGTTAGGGAAGTAAGTTCCCACAGATGCAGAGATTGTCTATAAGAACCCCAGATATCTTTAGATCCACTGTTTCAGATTTTAAGAAAATTTTGTTCACTGTGTTGTAAATAAAACTGGTGTTTAAGAAAATCATTCACTGATAAAAGAAAAACTGAAGGGTGATTCCCTAACTTTATAAGATATTTATAAATGGAATAATGATAGTTGTAAGTCAGAATTAAATCCATAGGGGATCTTAGAATTTTAGGTTTGTGACTTTCCTATGTATCTATTCATAGAGTAAATATTACTTTAAACCAAGTCCCTGACACAGTCTGTTCTCTGCACAAAAGCCACCCGTGGGTAGTGACACCCACCCACGAGCAACTGCTCAGAAGAAGACGCACATCTGGGGGGGCTGAAGGGGTGAAAACTGCAGTCGTTCTCATGTTCAGCAACATCTGCTCCCACCTCACTTCTTGTGTTGCCTGCCTGGGGTGAACGAGGGCTCAGAGCTGGGGACTTTTTTCCTTTTATCTCCATATGTATTTTTTGTTAACTTTTAAATACATTTCCATGCATTCTTCTTTTTTTTAGGTTTAACGAAACATCGTACAGAGAGAAAACTTTCTCCTCCATGTAGATAACTTTCACTTGTCACTTTGGCCATGTCTGCACTTTCCCTCTTGTCAAAGAATGCTCTATAGTTAAATCTCATCTCTGTTTAAAAAGATATCCTGCTTATGTGAGTAGACCGTGGGATTTATCACCCAAATGGGGACATTTTAAAGGTGAGAGATTAAAAACCTTTATGTCTCACAGAGCAAGCCAGGAGAAACAGAGGCGCAGAGACGGAAGGTGAGTGGATTTACAGGCCCCGAGGGCTGCCTGGTGGTGGTGTTCCTGGGGCTCTGTGTGCACCTGTGACCAGTGCCCTTGAGAGCGGGGTGTCCTCTGGGGCTGGACTTTCTCAGCGACACATTCCGGCTGACCGAGGGAGCAGCAGACTAGAGAAGAGCTGGCCTGGCCCGCTTTGTACGCTGGCACGGCTGCAGCCTCTCGTAGTGTCCAAGTCCCAGCTAGCCTGTGGCATGGTTTGGTGTGCCACCCTTCCTCCTGCTCTGCTGTGGGTGGTGACACCGGACAGGGGCGTTGGCCAGAGGTCAGATGGAGTCTGAAGGCCCTTTTAAAAGTGAAATAAAAACCTTCTAACATGGGAAGAGCTTGTTATGTTTCTCTGATGTGAAAATGATCAGTTGCTAGTCATTGGGTCCCCGCTGAGAATCCCAGGCTCAGGCAGGCTGTGGGTTTGATCAGTGCTTGATTCAGAGATGAAATGTGTTTCATTTTCACCAGCACAGTTCTGAAGCTGAGATCCACAGAGATAAACCGCTTGAAACCCCAGCGTCTCTTCCTGCCTTCCCGATGCTTGTGCTGGGTTTCCTTTCTGACTGTGGCTGAAGTGGAGAGTTTAGTCATCAGTGAAGCTCAGGACTCATCCACAGGATGACAAAAATAATGTATTTGAGTTCATCCTAAAACCAGCACCAACGAGAAGGTTTTGGGTCTTCCCAGGCGGTCCAGTGGTTAAGACTCTGAGCTTCCAATGCAGGGGGTGCAGGTTTGATCCCTGGTCAGGGAACTAAGATCCCACAAGCTGTGAGGCTCGGCCAAAAAAAATAAATAAATAAAAGTATAAAAAAAATCCTTGGGGCTTCCCTGGTGGCGCAGCGGTTGAGAGTCCGCCTGCCGATGCAGGGGACATGGGTTCGTGCCCCGGTCCGGGAAGATCCCACATGCCGCGGAGCGGCTGGGCCCGTGAGCCATGGCCGCTGAGCCTGCGCGTCCGGAGCCTGTGCTCCGCAACGGGAGAGGCCACAGCAGTGAGAGGCCCGCGTACTGCAAAAAAAAAATAATAATAATAAATAAATTAAAAAAATAAATAAAAAAAATCCTAGCTTATAAAATTTTAAAAAGCAAAGAGAAGATTGTGCACTGACTTCCAGTTTGTTTGGAGGGCTGCTCTCCTGGCCTTGCTCACAAGTATTGTATGGCAATAGTTTGCCACCGAGTACGAGCTGAAGGCACTTGCAGAGTAATTTTCACTTGAAAATAACGTTAAGTGCATCACTTTTAATTCCTAGCATTTAACTCCATCATTTTCATTCGACCTATTTTTCATTATCTGTTTGGTGACTGGTAAACTATTAATTCAAATAGACGTGGTTAAGTTTCTTTCCTCAGTGCTGTCCTTAATCACTTCTTAATAGTTTCGATCCTTCATTTTACAACTAAAGTTCCAGAAGACAGGGAGGTGTGTCCACTGGGCAGGAAAAACCTCAGTCCTCCCGCCTGTGTTTCCTTTGCTCCCCAAACGGACCACTTCACTTCTGACACTTCTGGTCACCGAAGCTGTGGTTTCTCCCCACACTGAGCAATCCTGCGACACCAGCTGGGTGTCCTACAATCTAACTCAGTTGGAACGCTGTCCACCTGGAAACAGCATCAGATCCCACAGGTTAAGGGCTTAGTCCCACAAGACCACTGCCCACTTCAGAAATCCCAAAGGCAAGTAGTCGGTCCCCAGGTTACCCCAACTTCTGCCCAATTCAGCTACAAATCGGAGGTCTCACCACCCCCTCCTCAGGGTCCATTAATTTGCTACAGCAGCTCAGAGAACTCAGGGAAACACTTCCTTACATTCACCACTTTATTAAAGGATATGAGAAAGGACACAGGTGAGCAGTCAGGTGAGGAGATGCAGCGAGCCAGGTCTGGGAGGGTCCCAAGCATGGGAGCTTCTGTCCGCATGGAGCTGGGGTGCACCCCCTCAGGGTACATGGCTGTGCTCTCCCACCTGGGAGCTCAGAGAACCCCTTAGTCCTGGGATGTTGCAGAGGATTCCTCACGGAGGTGTGGTCCACCATTTACTCCATTTCCAGCCCCCTCCACTCTCTGGAGGGTGGGACGCAGGGATGAAAATTCTAAGCTTCTAATCACGGCTTTGTCTTTCTGGTGACCAGCCTCCAGCCAGGAGTCCACCCAGAGTCGCCTCAGTAGAACAAAGGATGGTCCTGTCACCCAGGAAATTACAAGGGGTGTAGGAGCTCTGTGCCGGGAACCAGAGGCGGAGACCAATATGTGTATTTTCTAATTCATGTCCTCTTTCAGAAGAAGGTTTCTATTTGTTCCCAGGCCACTCACCCACCCACCGTGTGTAAGAAGAACCCAGTGAGTTCCCTGCTCCACACGGCCACGGCCATACCCTTCTCTCCTGCTCCTTTGAGAATTTCTCCCAAATGCATATCAGTAGTCCCTTTGGCTGTGTAGACAGTCCAGTGAAGCAACTTCCTTAGACATGAAATGAATCACCGCCTCTTAGCAAAAGTCAGTGAGAAAACAAATTTGAGAGAGTAATAACATGGGCCAAATTCAGATATTAATATGAAAATAATAATCACTAGCAGATTTATTTTAAAAAACAAATAATATAAATGATACATAATATTAAAAGAGATATGCCACAGTCAAGCATGGGACAGGGAAGAGGGAAGAATAATTATCATCTTATGATCATTATTGTGAGGAATAGGCTTTTTTTTAAGTAAAGGCTTTCCCCTTAATAAAACTGTCATTAAGCAAAAATATTGACAAATGCTAGGCTTCAGTTTCAGTATATAAGACAGGGAAATTGTATGCAGGTTTGTGAATTTTTTGTATAAATCTCTTATCTGGTATAAGCGTTAATTAACGTAGGAAAATGCATTTTGTATTTTGTTCAAATAATCAAATGATTAGTGTTAATAACAAATACAGACAAACTCCTGGTGAATTAATATGCTAAATAGTCTTCCCTCTTGCAGACATCCACCTGCGGTGTTCAGTTTTAACACGATGCAGCAAGATACGTTGTTTTCATGAAAATTATGAAGTAGGAACTGGGAAAAGGTGGAACCCGGAAGCACTGATATCTGGGAGACTTGTGGGCAGGGCCCATAGTATCGGTTCCTGTGTTAGTTTCTACGAGGGTTCCTGGCCTTCCTGTCTAAGCAAGGTGCACATTTAACTCCTACTAAAGATAACTAATAGTTCCATTTGTTGTCTCTTAATGATTCCACTAAAGAACTGAAAGAGGGAGGCCAGGAGAGGAAAACATCTTTCGTCAAATATTCTAACCAACAGTGCACGGCCGGTGCTAAACTTTGGAATAACTGTTACTGTAAAAATTTACCAAGTGGCTGTTACAACCACTCATGAATTTCATGGTCCAGAGTGAAGTGAGAGCAAAGACAGTCAATAGAAATGTGATCTTGAACGATCTGTTTTTCTACACATCTTTCCCCCTTCTGAAATTTAAGTGAAAATGATCAAGTTGGCCCAGATGAATAAAAATGCAAAGGACGTGGGTTGGATTAGGAGGAATAGGTGTATTTATTCAAACATACCTCAAAGGAAATCGTACTTTAAATAAACCCAGGAAACAGCATAGAATCCACTTTTTAAAACCTGCCTTTCTTTTTTTTAAGTATTATTGGCAGGGTGATCAAAAAAATAAGGTTCCTTATGCATGAGATTTTCCTTCTATCTTCTCTGTACTTGTTGTATCTTTTAAAATCTTCTGTCTACTCAGAAAAGGATCGGTGTTACCCGTCTGAAGCAAAGGTACGGCTAAGATGACAACGCAGTGGCTGCTTCTGTCTCTGGCACCAGCACTCCCTGGGCTGCACTGCCCTTCAGGGAGAGCCACGGGGTTAGAACCCTCTGTCTGCCTCCTTCAAACCCCTGAGGGACGGGGTGCCCCACATCCCCTCTGCTCTTCACTTATCATCCCTGCCAGCCATTCCCAGGTCCCCTGTTTAGTCTCATCTTCTCACTCCTGGTATCTCCCTCAGAGCATGCAGTTCTGATAGAGCAGGCTGGGGCCCTGATGCTGCAAAGGCTGCTAGTTAAGATGCCACATTTCAGTTTTAACTAAGGCTTATGAAGCCACCCTGCATTTTAAAAATAAGGTGCTCTGGTGGGAGTTATTTCAGGTATGAGATAAGCCTCTGGAGCATTTGGGGAGGAGCATTCTTTCTTTCGATTTATTGAAGAATAGTTTAGTTGATTTACAATATTATATTTGTTTCAGATATACAACATGTGATTCAATATTTTATAGGTTATACTCCGTTTAAAGTTATTATGAAATATTGGCTCTATTCCATGTGCTGTACAATATATTCTTGTAGCTTATTTACTTTATACATAGTAGTTTGTACCTCTTAATCCCCTACCCCTATCTTGCCCTCTCCCTTCTCTCTCCCCACTTGTAACCACTAGTCTCTACATCTGTGAGCATGTTTTTTTATTATATTCATTTGTTTGTTTTATTTTTTAGATTCCACATATAAGTGACAACATACAGTATTTGTCTTTTTCCGTCTCACTTATTTCATTTAGCATAATACCTTCTAGGTCCATCCATGTTTTGGCAAATGGCAAAATTTCATTCTTTTTTTATGACTGAGTAGTATTACATCGTGTGTGTTTGTGTGCATGTGTGTGTATGATATATATATATGTACCACATCTTCTTTATCCATTCATCTGTTGATAGACGTGTAGGTTGCTTCAATATCTTGGCTATTATAAATAATGCTGCTATGAACATTGAGATGCATATTTCTTTTTGAGTGAAATTTATTTTTCTTTTTTCAGGTATATACCCAGAAGTAGAATTGCTGGATCATATGGTAGCTCCATTTTTAGTTTTTTTGAGAAACCTCCATACTGTTTTCTACAGTGGCTGCACCAACTTACATTCTCACCCACAGTGTAGGAGGGTTCCCTTTTCTCCACACCCTCTCCAGCATTTGTTATTTGTGTTCCTTTTGATGATGGCCATTCTGACATGTGTGAGGTGATACCTCATTGTGGTTCTGATTTGCATTTCTCTAATGATTAGCAATGTTGAGCATCTTTCCACGTTCCTGTTGGCCGCCTGCACTTCCTCTTTGGGAAAATACCTACTCAATTCTTCTGCCCATTTTTTAGTCAGGTTGTTTGTTTTTTTGATGTTGAGTTGTACGAGCTGTTTATGTATGTTGGATGTTAATCCTTTATTGGTCACATCATCTGCAAATACTTTCTCGCATTCAGTAGGTTGTCTTTTCGTTTTGTTGATGGCTTCCTTTGCTGTGCAAAAGATTTTAAGTTTAATTAGGTCCCATTTGTTAACTTTTGCTTTTATTTCCTTTACTTTAGGAGGTGGATTCAAAAAAATATTGCTGTGATTTATGTCAAAGGGTGTTCTGCCTATGTTTTCCTCTAGCAGTTTTATAGTATCTGGTCTTAGATTTAGGTCTTTAATGCATTTTGAGTTTATTTTTGTGTATGGTATTAGAGAATGTTCTAATCTCACTTTTTACTTGTAACTGTCCAGTTTTCCCAGCACAACTTATTGAAGAGACAGTCTTTTTCCCGTTGTATATTCTTGCCTCCTTTTCTGTAGATTAATCGACCATAAGTGTGTGGGTTTATTTCTGGGCTCTCTCTTCCAAATCCCTTATGCATTCTTCAGTATCGCCTAGTCGGCTATTAATTCCTTCTAGTGTGTTTTTAATTTCAGTTATTGTATTCTTCAGTTCTGACTGGCTCTTTTTTACATTTTCTAATTCTTGTTAAAATTCTCACTGTGTTCATCTATTCTTTTCCCTAATTTGGTTAGCATTCTTATTACTAATGTCTTGAACACTTTATCTAGTAAATTATTTATTTCTGTTTCATTAATTATTTTTTCAGGGGTTTTCTCTTATTCTTTCATTCGAAACAAATTCCTCTGTCTTTTCATTTTGCTTAACTTTCTCTGTCTCTATGGAATTAGGTGACACGGTTGTGTATTCTGGTCTTGAGGGGGTGTCCTCGTGTGACAGTGTCTCTGTGTGGTCTGTGGGTGCCCACTGGGAGAGCTGAGTCTGGCATGAGTACTAGTCGAGGCTTCCCCCAGGGTGTGCTGGCAGGTATCACCTTGGTAGGAGGTGGGGCTGGGGAAGGAGGGGTTGGAGCGAGAGCCAGGTGTGAGCTGGGACTTCTCTCCTCAGTGACCTACACCACCCTATTAGGGTGGACAGGCCCCAAGCTGCTGGTGCAGAAGCCCTGAGGGTCGGGTTTGAGTGGGCTTCATTCCCCCTAAGTGTTTGCTCTCCCTCGTCCCAGCACCAGCATCCTCGCCACAGATGAGGGCAGTGCAAGAGCAGCGGGGGATGGAGGAGGCACTTGGCATGGGTTGGGGCACTGGCAGTGGTGGCCCCAGTCCCAGTCAGGGTCCTGGACCGTTCTTGATCTGTTGCCTCCTTGGGTGCCAGCAATGGCTACCCTCACCTGGTTCAGATGCTGTTTAGGGTCCAAGCCTGGTCCATGCCTCACAACCTTGCACTCCCCTGCACCAGGGCAGCCCTCACCCTGGCATCATGGAGCAAGAGAGGCCAGAGTGGGTGGTTTGCTCAGGCCAAGGAGCACACTGGGGCGATTGGGAGAAACAAGCCAGAGCCCTGGGAAGTTGGTTTCAGGAGTTAGCAAGTGTGTGCGTGCTTTTTACGGGTGTGGGCTAGGCTGCTTACAACCTCACCCCTGCCAGTCCCACTGGTTTTCAAACCAGTTAAGGGGACCTGCCTTCCTGATGTCGAGCCCCAGGGCTGGGGCACCCAATGTGTGGTTTGCAGCACCCACTCCCCAGGGAGGATCCCTGAGCCCGTGTAAGCCCCTCCCCTTCCGTGTCCCCTCCTAGGGGCGTAAGTCCCGACATAACCACTTCTCCCTGCCTACCTGACTCCACATGCATCTTTCTTGTGTCAGCCGCCAGCTTGTTTTCAGTGAGGATTGCTCCACATGTAGATGTATCATTGATGTGTTTGTAGAGGGGAGGTGAGCTCCACGCCCACCTACTCCACTATCTTTAGGAACTGCTGCTCTGTTTCCGAGAGCTGGCCACACAGGCTGTGGGCTGTGTCTGCACACGAGCTGGCTGGCCTTGCTACCAGCATTCCTGATTTGGTTTTCATCTCAGCCCACCAGCATCATCCCAGTGCCATGCGCCTCTGTGAAGTGAGCTGCGGTGAGAGTCTTCTGTTCAACCTGAAGGCGGGACAGAATATCACTGAGACAGGCTTAGTGCAGAGGGCTGCAGCCTCACGGAGTTCAAGGGCGCTGTCAGAACTCAGCCCTGGGCCCCCAGATTCGGACTCTCTAGTCCATGTGAGAAGTCAGGCTAGAGATGTGATTGTGTTTATTCCAAGTGCATGTGCAACCTGGATTCCATCACTATTCTCACTAGCAACAAGTTTACTTCATAGGTACTGAGTGTCACCCGGGTGACAGGTGAGCAACGTCAAGCAAAAGATGGTTAATTGAGGAAGATTCAGGAAAGTCGTGGTGGAGAAGCTTGTTAGACTAATCTTCCTCCAATGACACTTGTGAACTCCCTAAAAACAAATTTAAAAACCCCCAACTATTTGAAGGCAACAGAGATAGACTGAAGGCAGGAAAAGAGTGTGTCCAGCCCTCACCAGAAGGAGTGATTTGCAGCTGGGTATGATTTGCAGCTATTTGGCCTTTCACCTGCGGAGATTCTCCCTTCTGCACAGTGTGGGGCCTCTGAGGCTCAAGGGAAAGCCACTGGCTTGCTGCCTTTAGGAGTCAGGAGCTGGATGAGCTGCTCAGAGGAAGGAGGGAATTCACTTTAGGAGGGAACACTAAAAGGAAGCCCCCAACTCTGCATTTATCATGTGCAGAAATTTGTGGCTTACACTCAAATTCACAGGGATGAGGGGCTCCAAACTTCCCAGAAAAAAACAAACAGCTGCAAGATTCGAAGAACTGAGTGGAGATCTTGGCTGCCATCTGCTGAAAGGTGGACAAGATTGGGCTGTGAGCCCAACCACGTACAACACCTGCTAGAGAAAGTAGCATCAATCATCAGAGAAGGTAAAAGAGTTCCACGTCTCTATCATGTATAATTCACAGTGTCCAGTATATAATAAAAAAGGTTGGACATGTGAAGAAACAGGAAGTGTGACCCATCCTCAAGAAAAAAGACAGATTATGGAAATTAAAACCAGGAAGACTCAGGCACTGGAATTAATAGGCAATGACTTTAAAATAACTGCTGAGGATATATTTTAGGACTTACAGGAAAATGAATGAATCGCGGTATGGATATAGAATCTCAGCAGAGAAACAAACTTTAATGAAAGAATGAAACTGAAAGGACAGAACGGAGACATGTAATACTTAAAATGAAAAATTCACTGGATAGTTCTAGCAGCAACTGGAGGTGACATAATCAGCCCTAGTGAACTTCAAGATAGATCAACGGGACACCTTCCCCCTGGAGAATAAGAGACAGATATTACAAATAACGGACGTGGTCACCTGTGGAAACTATCAGCCAGTCTAACATATGTGTTACTGGATTCCCGGTAGAAGACACAAAGAATGAGAATATTTTTTTTCAAAACTAATGACCAGGGCTTCCCTGGTGGCACAGTGGTTGGGAGTCTGCCTGCCGATGCAGGGGACACGGGTTCGTGCCCCGGTCCGGGAAGATCCCACATGCCGCCGAGCGGCTGGGCCCATGAGCCATGGCCACTGAGCCTGCGCGTCCGGAGCCTGTGCTCCGCAACGGGAGAGGCCACAACAGTGAGAGGCCCGTGTATTGCAAAAACCCTCAAAAAACAAAACTAATGACCAAAAATTATTCAAAATTTGGTTTTAAAATCCCCTTATACTTACAGATCCAAGAGCCTCGTGAATTTCAAGCAGCACAAATAGAAAGCCAACCAAGGCACGACCTCATCAAACTGCTGAGATCCAGAGAAGAAAAAAATCTTGAAAGCAGCCAGATTTAAAGGTACATGCATTAGTTCTCTGTCACTGCTGGAATGAATTACCATGGCATTAAACAGCAGCATTAAACACAAAAGTGTTGTCTTGCGGTTCCACATGTCAGTAGTCTGGCATGAACCTCACCTGGCTGAAATCAAGGTGTCTTCACCTGTGTTCTCGACTGAGGTGCTGGGGCAGACCTGTTTCCCTGCTCATTCACGGGGTGGCAGAGCCCAGTTCCTGTGTTGGAGGACAGAGATCCCTGGTTCGCTGTCAAATGCAGACCTCTGCCCCCACCAGGGGCACCCGCACTCCTAGGCTCGTGGCAGGTCCTCAGCGTCAAAGGCAGCAGTGGTGGGTCCAGTCCTCCCCTGTTGAACCACTCCTCCTTCCTTCTCCATGCCATCTCTGAGACTCCTTCTTCTGTCTACCTCTTCCACTTTTAAAGACTCATGTAATTAGATTGGGATGAACTAGAAAATCCAGGAAAATCTCCCTATTTTAAAGTTAGCTGATTAGCCCCCTCAATTCCATCTGCAAACTGAATTCCCGCATGCTGCGTAGCATGCATATTCACAGGGTCTGGGGTTAGGATTAGGGTATGGACATCTTTGGGGCACCATTATTCTGCCTACTCCAATATGTTACACACAGGGGAATAATGGTACTGTTGACACAAATAATAAACTATCTGTAGTGAGGAACAGAAGGAGTTTAACTTGAGCCATGCTCAGGACTCTAGGCTGGGAGTACAGTCTCCACCAAGGAAGAAAATGCTCTGGAGAAGTGGGGTTTTCAGTGCTGACAGTTTTATACTTTGTCTGAACAAAGAAGTCATTCTCTCAAGGTTTCAACAGAGATGTATAGCTACAGATTAGCACACACACAGTGACTCAGCACAACTCTGGTGCCTGGGAAAGGATCCTTGTCTGTGGAGGCATCCTAGCATTGCCCTCAGAGGAAGGGGGCTTATCGAGGCAAGACCCACAAGATTATGGTTAGTTACATGAGCTGTTTATCAAAAAATTATAGTGGGAGGTGGCAGGAGGTAAGGGTGCTCGTTAAGGAAGGATTGGTTGAAATGGTTGCATAGTTACAAGGGGAGACCTCGAGACCATAATGGTCACAGCTGGTAGGTGCTGTTCTGAATATTGCGGGTGGTATCCTTGAACCTGGTACAGTTCAGAGAAAGTTCAAGTTCTGGGTGGGGCAGAGACCTGTCTGAGACCACATCCTCAACGGCTGCGCGACTCCAATTTTTGTAAACCTGAATTGTGGTCACTCCATTATAGTTTCATTTTATCATCAGTATAAAATGACAGCCGATTTCAAATCCAAAAAGGGAACCAAAAGACAATGGAACATTTTTTTTGGTTCACAAAGTTAGCTTTCTATTCCCCACATCCTCATGAAGGAAACTGAGCTGTGTGACCTTCAGCAAGGTATTTTATTGATTTTTTTCTAAAATTTTTCTGTTTTCATTTTTATTGGTTTCTGCTCTTTACGATTTCATTCTTTATGCTTACTTTGAGTTCATTTTGCTTTTTTTTAAATCTAGGTTTTTGAAGTGAGAACTTACATTATTGATTTCAGACTTTTCTGATTATGTATTATTGCTATAAATTTTCCTCTTAGCACTGCTTTAACTGTTTTCCACAAATTTTCGTTATTTGTAATTTAATTTTCATTTAGTTCAAGTTTTCAAAAATATTTATCTTTAGCCATTTGTGAAAAACATTATAAACCTGACCAAGTGAGGTTTAACCCATACAAGGCTGGTTTTCAGTTAAGAACCAATTAATACTATTCACTATCTTAACAGAATAAAGGAGAACAACATATGATCTTCTCAATAGATACAGAAAGAATCAGAATTCAGCACCTATTCATGTTATAAACACCCAGCAAGCTAGGATTAGAAAAGAAATTCCTCAGTCTGATGAAAGGCATCTGTAAAATAAAAATACATCATAATTAGTGGTGACACAGTAGTTGTTGTCTCTGAAACTGGGAGCCAGGTGGAAGTGTCTCCTCTCACCACTGCTGACAATACTTGATTCCAAGCAATACAAGTCTGTGATAATCAGAAAGTGTAGAATTAGTATAAGAATATAAACTTGAATCAGTGAAATAAAATAGTGAATCCAGAAATAGATCCATACTTACAGAGTCAATTTATTTTTTGACAAAGGTGCTAAAGCAGCTGGATAGCAGTAGACTAGGGCAATATCTGTAGGGATAAAAATGAAACTTGAAGTTTTGTTTCACATCATACTCCTATCTTAATTGGAGATTGATTGAAGACCTAAGGGATATAATTTCCAGAGGAAATCTTAGGAAAATATCTTCATGACCTGAGTGTATACAAAGATTTTCTAGAAAAGACACCAAAAGCAAGACGCATATAAGAAAATTATGTGAAAATCATAATACGTCAAAAATTTAAAAACCTAGCTTATTAAAATAAATCATAAAGAAAATCAATAGGCAAAGCAGAGACTGGGGAAATATTTGCATAACATACATCTGATAATAGATTGGTATCCATAACATAAGGAATTTCCACAACAGAATAAAATACAAGCAACACAACTTAAAAAAGACAAACTAATTGAAATGACATTGCAATATTCACGTGGCAAATAGTTACATGGAAAAATGTTTATTTTTTATCAGGGATGTGCAGCCATAAAATGATAACACCACACAGACTTTATAATAGTGAAAATTAAGAGAAAAAAGACAAAACTAAATGAAGAAGCAACAAGAACCCTCATATGAAGCTCTTGGCTGTGATAAAATGTATAGCCTCTTGGAAAAAGTTTGGCAGGTCCTGGTAAAGCTAACCATACAATTACCTCTGACTTAGCAGTGACACTGCTAGATACTTACCCGAACGAAAGAAAAGTTTTTTTGACAAAAGGGCTTGAACAAAAGTGTTCACACAGCTTTGTTCTTAATAGCCTCACCCTGGAAACAGTCGCAACGTTCATAGAGAGAAAAGTGGATAAATAGGTTGTGTGCATTCGTACAACGGAATAAAAGAGCAGTGAGAAAAGGAGCAAAGTACTGATACAAGTGATGATGTGGGTGAAACTGACATTATGCTAAGGAGAAGGAGTCAGAGACCAAAAGCACAGACTTTATGAAGCTACGGCACGAAGCTCTTGGACGGGAGCACTGATCTGTGGCGACAGCAAAAGAAGTTTGTTTTGTGGTAACTGTGAGGCATTAAACGGAATTCTGGACATGATGGGAACGATTGATATTTTTATGGGTTACGTGGCACATGCATCTGTTGACCCCCATCAAACTGTACTGTTAAGATTTGTGCACTTCACTGCATGTAAATTTAAGAAAAGCAAAGAAAACTTGCATATATTGAACTCTGGTTGCAGGCTTGCTTTTATCACTTTTATGAGGTAACATACTTGAAACTACTTTCTGTGTATCCTGGGACTCAGCAAATGAGCACCTATTTTGGGCAAATGGGAGTCAGTGTTTCTCACCGTAGGGGGAGGAAGCTCCATGTATTGAAAAGGAAAGGCTAGAAAGTCCCCTGTGGGTTTGGATTGATTAGAGGTATTATCAGTAAACTCATAACTTCATTTTTACAGATGGAGAAATATTGATATATGTTTATGCACCTGTCTGTATCTATATCTGAATCTATTTCTTTCATAAGTCTGTCTACTGAGAGAGTCTAAAAGTGATGATACATCAGTAGCAGTGAGCACACCTACCACCCAGATCTTGGTTTCTAATCGCCTTTCTCCCCGAGAGGAAACAAGGCATCCAGAGGACAGACTGATTCGGGTTGAGGCAGGCAAAGCCCAGACCATCTTGTTTTCCAGAAAGTAAGAAATATACCCCCCAGATCACTAGGACTCCTCCAGACTTTCATCCCCGGCAAAGTGAAGCGCCAAGATGCCAGTCCGCTGAGCTGGTCCCTGGATACTGGCTGCCCCCTCCTGCCCCAGCCTCCTTCTGAGGGTCACTCTGTACTCCATCCCAGAACTGGAACGCCCATCACACTCCTCATCAAACAAAGAGATTATCATGCCAGATAAAAAGCAAGATCCAATTCTATGATGTCTGTAATAAATGTACTTTTAATATAAAGACACTGATAGGTTGAAAATACATGGATAAAAAGATATATAAAATATGAAAATACTAATTTGAAGGTAGGTGGTGTGGTGATAGTAACACAACCCAAATTGTACTACAGAACAAGATAAAGATGAAGAGGAGAAACCACATAATAAAGGGGTCAGATCATTGAGAGGACAAAATAATCCTAAGTATGTACACACTTAACCACAGAGCTTCAAGATGTATGAACCAAACTGACAGAGCTGCAGGAGAGAGAAACATGTACACACTTGTATTTGGAGATTTCAGCCCCCTCTCCCAGGATTCAGTGCAACTTGCAGACTGAGATGGGTAAGTGTGGAATCCTTGAACTACTAACCAACTGGACCACCTGACAGATGAGAACACTCCTCCCAGCAACAGTAGAATACATGCTCTCGTTAATAACACAGAGAACATTTACCAAGAGAGACTGTATGCTGGCCTTAAAACAAGTGCCAGGATTACATGTGTGAAAGGATTACATCTACAGAATATGCACTCTGACCACAATGCCCATCAGTTAGAAATTCTTGCAACTCATTGAAGTGACAAAATCCTCACCAAAATGGGCAAATATTTGCAAAGCATTTTATTAAAGAAGACGTCTGAATGGCCAGCATCCTCAGTCACTTGGAATGTAAATTAAAACCATAGTGAGGGCTTCCCTGGTGGCGCAGTGTTGGGAGTCCGCCTGCCGATGCAGGGGACGCGGGTTCGTGCCCCGGTCCGGGAAGATCCCGTGAGCCATGGCCGCTGAGCCTGCGCGTCCAGAGCCTGTGCTCCGCAACGAGAGAGGCCACAGGAGTGAGAGGCCCGCGTACCACAAAACAACAACAACAACAACAAAACATAACGAGATACCACTGCATACGCAATGAATGGTGGAAAATAGAAGTGCCAGAAACACGGTGTTGCTGGGCACCTGGAGCAGCTTGGTTCTCAGAACCGCTAGGTGGGTATTAAAGGGTCCAGCTGCCCTCAGAACAGTTCAGCAGTTCCTTCCATGTGTGAATGTGTACGTACTGGACCACCCAGCGATTCTACTCACAGAGATTCATCTAAAACCAATGAAAACAAAGACGTAGGCATGAATCTTCCTAGAAACTTTAGTTACAATCAAAACCTGGAAACAACTCAGTGTTCTTCAAGAAATGAATTAACAAATTATGATGGAGACGAACAGAGAAATACTACTCAGAAATGAAAAGAGATGAACCGCTAATATAGGCAACAGAATGGTCTAATCTCAAAATTATTATGTTGGGTGAAAGAAGCTGGCCACGTGGCTACATATAAAATTCTAGAAAATGCAATGTAATATAGAGGTCATCAATCCATCAATTGTTTCTTTGGGCTGGGAGAGGAGAGAAAACTGATGCACAGAGGGCTCAAGGGAAGCTTTTGGAACAGTGGAAACATTGCAACATTTTATTGTAGCAGTGGATACAAAACAACGTGAACTGTACTCTTAAAATTGGTAACCTTTGTTGTATGTCAGTTATACCTCAACTAATTATAACTGCATTCCAGTTTTGTTTCAAATGTTAAAATGTCTGAATTAGTAATGACAACAACAGAAGTCAGGTGGGCAGGTGGTCCTCAGCCTGAGGGGCTGTGGAATTAGCTGCCTTCCCCTGACAACCAGGGTGGGTTAGGGAATCACCAGGGTCAGTGGACCTTCTCTGCAACCCATCTGGGCTAGCTGGTCCATTTTGTGCAGTTCTTGCAATAACTCAGAATTTGAACAGCCAGAAGCCGAAAAGGAGTTTTCAGTTCGTTTCTTTACATTTGCCTCCTAAGACAATATCAAGCCACCAAAAGCCATCAACCAGCTAGCTCTCACTTCTTTCCTTGATTCCACAGCCCCGAGTGGGGAGACCCCTGACTAGGGAGACGCTTCATCTCTGCACTGTTAGAAACACTGAGAATTACCAAGACTGTGGCTTCTCCCCAAACGTAGAGCAGAAGGGGTGGGGCCTGCTGATTGTTTCTTGCCTTTGTTTCTTTCTTTTGTAACCTTCCAAACTTTAGGGATGAACCCGCTTGCCAAGCTATAAGAGTCTTTCACTTTTTAGGATGAAGGGCCAACATACAGTAAGTGGGCGCATGTTCAGACTTTCCATGGGCAGGCTCGTGCTGTGGGCTTCCCCTCGCCCCTGCCCCTGGGTGGGGCAGCCACGTGTCCAGCCCTGCCTGCTGTGAGGAGCCATGTGCTGAGCAGACCTTGTCAATGGGCTGAGGACCTTGGGGCTCTGACTGAGCAGAGCTGAGAAGTTGGGACTGACACCTCCTCCTTGCTCTCTGCCCGCCCAGGGCCCCAGGCCACAGTGCTTCCAAATGCAGTTAGTGGACCTTCTAAAACTTGACATTCAAGGGCTGTGCTCCCAAGGGTTCTGGCCCAGCAGGCCTGCCGCAGTCTTCCTGAGGTTGGGTGGCTGAGCCAGTGCTGGATCCAGGGGCGACTGCCCGGAACCCTCAGCGGTTTTGGATGTAAGGACTCATCTTTAACATCGAAAGTGGGGGGAATCCCAAATAACAGTTTACCTGTAATTTCCCCATAAAGAAGCTGGGTAAACCGTCCATGCGACTTCTCTGATTACTTCTTACAACCGCAGGGTGAAGTTATAATTATGTCAATAGAAGAAGGACACACATCGCCCTTCCCAGGCCAGCCCTCGGTGCCCAGCATCTTCCCACATAGCGGCCCCCCCTTCGGTGACCGTCCCAAGGAGAGGTCACTACTGCCCTCCTTCCAACCCTAGAGGAGGAAAGGAAAACTTAACCAAAGGGAGAGACGTTTAACCATAGAATTTGAACAGGTCACTGGGGAAGTTTACTTTGGACAAAGGTTATTTTTTTCCCTTGAGATCTCATCTCTTTAATTTTTCTGTGCTCTAACAATTTCAGTTAAGGAGCCCCCTTGGAAAAGTGATCCCGTGACCCTCTATTTCCATAATCGAACACCTTTATTTTACAAATATTCTTAAGTATTCTTGTCACTCTCAGCGCAGGTCGGGCCTGCTGGCGGCTGCCTTTGTTAACATTCTCCTGTGAGCAGACACGTGGACACTCTCACAAGATAGCCATTCGACCCCTGGATTCTTTTAAGACTCTGAAGCTGGCTCAACCGGGCTTCGCCCTTGAGGGGACACCTATGAGGAACTGGGTGGATGTACTTTACGGGAACATGACAGTTTATCCTCTCAGACCCCAAGGATGACAGCGAAACAAAGGTCCCCCATCAACACTGCTCGCTGGTGTTCAGAAAATGATGGTTTCCCAGAAGAAAGCCCCCGCTCGATGCTGGGGTGTCTGCAGGGCAATCTCTCAACCCACCAGGACTCTCCACTTAGCATCAAGCTGTAGCCTCCCTGACCCTGACCACAAGCCAATCTTTGGGGAGTCCCAAAGCCCCCCGCCTCAGCTGTTCCCTTCCCATGATTGATGGCCTCCGTCTGGCAGCCCAGAGGGCACCTTGTTAGGTCCCAGAACTGGAGCGGTTGCAGTGTGCAGAGATGGGGCAGCCCTGGGGTCGCCGGGCACAACTGCCACATTTATCTCTCAGGCCCTAGACCTGTCATCCAGTTGCCGTGGCATCAAGCATGTCCGCTGAACCGGCAGCACGTGAAGGAGAGGGAGTGAGGGCGCCTCACCCGTCTCTGCCCCTCAGCTCTGCCTGCTTCCGACACCACCTCCAGCCTCCTGATCAGCCCTGAATTCTTACAGTACTGAACCTGTTGCTTTGCTCACAGCGTCTGCTGAATGAGCACCTAGAGCTTAGAAGCAGGTGTTTTTGTTTAGTGTGATCCCAGATCCTAATTTTTGGCCTGGACCACTATTTGATGGTAATTGTATGATCTGACTTTTCCAGATAGCTGGACAGATGCCCATATACGATGTGTCCTTAGATTATTGAAACCCCCATAAGCCGTTACCACTGCTGATCTGTGAGCCCGGAGCAGCCGCTCCCCTCTGTGGGGTCTGGCCACACCACTTCTCCGCTTGTCACCGCACAGAAAGAACTTGCCACCTTCCACTCCCCATGTTACTAGCCTAAGAGGAAGCTGGTTTTCTCAAAACATGTATATTCTGGGGTTTCCAGAGAACAGAGGCCATGGGGCCAAAGGCAGAGGCTGCTGATTCCTCTTGCTCTGCTCCCTCCTCTTGTCTGGGGACGAGTGGCCTGGCCATCTGCAGACACCAAACGCACAGAAGGCACAGCCCATCCTGTGCGTCACGGGCTGTCTCGTTCTGTCTTACTGATGTCTGGACGCCCACTGCCTTCCCAGAGCAGGAAAGGGATGCCCTTTCACGTGGCTGCTACTGACTCACTCCAACCAGGCAGCACCAGTGTCCTGGTCAAGCCGAGGTTCTGGGCCAGGCCATCCTGTCGACGCTTAGCTGAGAGACATGGGTTAACCTCTCTCTCCCTGCTTCCCGGGCTATAGACTTGGGAAAAGATGTTTTCTGCCTCAGAGGGTTGTGAGGATTACGTGAGAAACTCAAAGTCCTCGAAACAACACGAATGCAGAGTAAGTCAGCGCTCTGAGCGCTGCGACGGTTTTTGCTTTTTCCTCTGCAGGGTAGGAGTTGCCTGGATGGAGGTGAACTTCGGCCTGTGGTTCATTTTCACTAAGCTTTCTTGTTATTTTCTTGCAAAATTCTTGCTTTTTATAAAAGATAGGTTTGCTGAGGTGCTTCTGGCCGCTCTGAGTCACCTGCTGCTGGGAGCTGTCTGAGAGGGTTTCTCCTGCCTCTAGGCAGTCCGGGCGTTGCTGTGTTAAAGGGGTTGGAGGACCTATTTAGCTCCATAAACTGTTAACGGGCCATGGCATGAGAGTTCAGGTGGTCCTATTTGTACGTCCAGGGTCCTTCACATCGTCACCTCTGTTCACTGCCGGGAAGAGACCAGAGTCACCCCGAGCTGGTGTCCGGGCCTTACCTGCTCTACCCCACCTACTCCACCTACCCCTTTATCCAAGTGGGGCTCTTGTTGTCACGATGTGTTTGTTATGTGATTATTATGATGTAAACATGCTCTCAAAATATAAATGAACAGAGTTCCCCCCACCCCCAGCAGGAGGCTACAGCAGCGTGGAGTGCGGGGACCTCCTTCCCCCTGTCCCATCACAGACCTATGAACCCACGGGGTCTTGCTCAGAGCCCCACCTCCTGTCCCATAGATATTGGTGGGTGGGCACTGGCCACTCATGGCCAAGACCAAGTCAGAGACCCCAAAGGGGCCAGCTCTCAGTGTGTGCCTGAATGACCATCCGACCACCCACAGGCTGGGAGTCTGGCCACTGCAGGACCCCACAGCATCCTGTGCTCAGATGTTACTGGTCTCTGTCTCCTCTTCTCCCAGCGTCCAGGCGAGATGGGGCTCAGCTCTCTTGTGATACCCAGAGGTCTCACACATACAATATATACATTTCTGTGTTAACAGCATGAAAGCAATTGTTTTCTAACCTGATCACCAGGGACAGCAAGGGTCAGCACTTTGGCTGTCTGTCCTGCCCTCGCCTGCCCCCATCTGCCTGGGGTGCTGGTGGCAGGGAACCCATCCTTCTGGTGTCTCGGGACAGGAAGGAGCTGCCCTGGGAGGAGGCTGTGCCCCTTGACATTGTGGACCCCCAGCCTGATGCTGTGATGGCAGAAACCTTGGGTCGGAGGCCCTGGGTGTATCTCGTGGCGGGAGGTGCTGTGTACTAGCTGCATCACAGCCCCACTGTACTGCCTCTGGCATCAGGCCCTACGAGCCCCTTCTCACCAGGACTCTGGGCTTGGACCTCCCTTGCTTTGGGTAGAGGGGCACCAGCAAACACTAGGAGAGGAGGGGCTGGTGAGCCCGGTGCCCTGGACCTGTCCCCCATCCCCTCCACCGAGTGCAGCCCTGAGCCTGCACATGTGTAAACCTGGCCACCTCCAGGGGGAGGGAAGGCCACACGGAGAGGGGCCAGCCGTGCCCGACATCCCCCTGACCTTCCAGCTGAAAGACGCCCCACAGGCAGCCCGAGAGACACCAGGAGGAGAAGAACGTGCTTCGATCTGAGCCCCTGAGCTCTGCCGTGTTTGGTACACGGTGATGGTGATGACACAGTCCATCAAAACCCAGTTAGTGAGTCTCCGTGAGGCCGACAGACTGAAGTTTCAGTGATGTTTCTGTGGCCACTAAATAAAATGGTGCATTAAAAAATCTTAATAACTTTGCAAAAGTTAATCTGAATTGTAATTGAATTATGTCCACTTTAACTGGATTTTATTTGATTTTGGCTACAAATCATAATAACGGGCAAAGAAAATTTAGACTACCTCAATGCTTGGAAATACCTAGGTCAGTCCTTTTTTTTTAATCACCAAAAGCCAAAAGGATTCTGAAGCTGTTACTGCAATCAGAAAGGCTGAGATCTCTCCAGTGTAGATGGGTTTTGATGGCAGGCCAGACTTGCAGCCAAAAGAATGAGAAAGTCTTTATTAATAATTATTGACAACATCATTGCCTTAAAGACTTGATGATTTTTTGTGTGTGTTTCTCTCACAAAATTGTCTTGGCCAAAACCAAGAATAGTAAAAATATCTATCTGTCATACCTGTCAACCTGCTACCAAGCTGAGGAACCGTGAGAAAACTCCTTAGTGTCTGGGCTACCAAGCTGAGGAACTGTGAGAAAACTCCTTAGTGTCTGGCAATGTTTAAGGCCTGGAGATTATGGCTCATCAGTTTTTATCTTCTAATTGATATAAAAATTATACAATGAAGCTGCTAATTTATTTGCATTTCTAACTCTAACCCAATTAATTCAATTGAAACAAATGTCCACTGTGAAAGTAAATTGTCAGGATTTACATCATTAGCATTTTCTTTGGTGGGTCACTGTAAAATGTGGTAACACGAGTGTGATGGGCTGGCGTTCGGGGATGCTGAGGGGCTGCAACTGTGGGCAGAGCAGTGGAGAGGTGCCCAGGGGATGGAACAGACATCAGAGTTTCTCCTGAGCCCTCTGTGGGGCCCCATCTGCAGCGTCCTGAGACTGGAGGAGACGTGCCTGGAATTCACCACGACCAGAGAAAGCTTGTGTTCCCAGGAGCAAGGTAGTATGTCCTTGCAGTGGACTGGGTACCAGGAGTCGTCCTCGGATGGCATCACCCAGTAGAGATTAAAAACATGCTCTAGGCTTCCCTGGTGGCGCAGTGGTTGAGAGTCTGCCTGCCAATGCAGGGGACACAGGTTCGTGCCCCAGTCCGAGAAGATCCCACATGCCATGCTGCTGAGCGGCTGGGCCTATGAGCCATGGCCACTGAGCCTATGTGTCCCGAGCCTGTGCTCCACAATGGGAGAGGCCACAACAGTGAGAGGCCCATGTACTGCAAACAAACAAACAAACAAAGAAAAAAACATGCTCTGAATGTTCAAGACACAGAGTAAAACGTGTAACTTACCTCAGGAGGTGGGACATAAGTTACATAATGAAAGTCATAACAGAAAGTCTAGATATAAAAAAGCATGATATCTGAGCTGAAAAGTGCACAGAATGGGATGAAAAGCAGAGTCCTATTAGAAGAAAAGTTTGAAGAAAAGTTGAGTGAACTTGAAAACAGCAATAGGAAGTATTTTTACTGGAAAAACAGAGCATCAATAAGTGGGAAATATTAAATAGCTTAAACGCATGTATGTGATGATGTGGTGGGTCACAAGATATTTTAAAACTTATGGCTGCAAATTTTCCAGACTTGACAAAAAAATGTAAACCCCCAGGTGAAGGAAACTCAGTAAACACCACACACGAACATGAGGAGGACTTCACCTCATGACTTCATAACCAGACTGCTGACCCCTGATAAGGAGAGTCTTTAAAGCAGACAGAAGGAAGAGATGCATAGGGAGGGTGGGAGGGAGATGCAAGAGGGAGGAGATGTGAGGATATGTGTAAATGTATAGCTGATTCACTATGTTATAAAACCGAAACTAACATACCATTGTAAAACAATTATACACCAATAAAGATGTTAAAAAAAATAAAGAAGCAATGGAAAACACAGCCAGCAGACAAGGGGCGATGCCCTCTCAGGTGTTCAAAGAGAAAGAAACTGTCAGCTGAGCACGTTTATTTCAGACGGGACAGTGATGAATTTCAACCGTGAGACCACCTCAGGACAGAGGCAGGAGGAAAGAGGCTAACTGAGGAAACTTTGGAAGTGAGTTATCTGCAGGGCTAAGTGCAAAATAAACTACACAAGCACTGTTGTCTAGTCAATAAAGGTGTTTCCACAGGAGGGGAAGTTGACAGGACGCTTTTGCATGTGCTGGAATTTAACAATCAATTAAACGGAGGCAGGTGCTGGGGCCAAGTCCTGCTGGGGTGGAGGCTACAGGTGAAACTAACACAATATTGTAAATCAACTATACTTCAACTAAAAATTAAAAAATATAGTTTAGTTACCAATAACGTGTCAATATTGGTTCATTAATGATAACAAATACACCACAGAATGGAAGATGTTATTAGTGTGAGAACCTAGGTGTGAGCTCTATGAGAACTCTCTCTACCATCTTCACAATTTTTTGTTGGTCTAAAATTATTCTAAAGTAAAACATTTATTTAAAAGCAAAAGGAAGTGGACTCCCACTTCCTACCAACCAGGAATGACATGGAGTGGATTTACCCTTATACATGAAGAAAATACAGACAAGTTTTCAAAACACAGTGAAGCACAATGAAGAACACTGACCCCTGAGATACTGGAAAAAAGTAGGGTGAGCCCAGGGTCATGAGCTTACTGTCTAGACAGAGTTTCTCTGTGCAGCACAGGGAGGGGAGCCCAGGCAGAGCTCACTGCACTTGTCAAGTGGAGGAGATGGACATGAGAGTTTGGCAGCTGGAGACCAGGGGACAGAGAGCAGAGAGGAGAGAGGGATGGAGAGAAAGTGAGGGAGAGAGGGGGAGAGAGCACTGTTCAGATTTTGGGAGTCATCCTTGAGTAGCACAGTGATAACAAAGGGAATAATGATAAACCCACATGCCTAAGGAACTATCCCAGTGAAGACTGGGGATAAAAACACCCAAAGGATTAGAGGGAATGGTGATCCCTGAGATATGGGTTGCTCCTGCCAGGCAGAGAGGAAAGTCTCCAACTCTACAAGACATGGAGCTGAGGCCTCAGTGCAGAACTCACACCAGCGGGGAACACTTAGACCCCAACCAAGCACTCCTCCAGTCCTGCCTAACACATCTTAAAAGGAGACCCAAAGGGTAAAGCTTTCAAAGGAATTTAATATGGTCCCACAACTAAGTGTAAGAAGATTTTTACCAACACAGAAATACCCAGCACCTACAAACTAAAACGTACATTACTCAACATTCAATAAAACAAATTACCAGGCATGCAAAGAAGCAGAAAATTGCAACCTATAATGAGGAGAAAAATTAATCATTTGAAACCAAAAGAGAACAAAGATGTGAGAATTAGCAGATGAGGATATTAAGCATTCCAAGTTACAGCTGCAGTCCGGTTGTTCAAAAAGTCAAGGAGAGATATGGATGCTACAAAAATGACTCAAATGAACCTGCTAGATGGGAAAAATGCAAAGTCTAAGATGAAAAACACACTGAGGGGGATCAACAGCAGATTAGTTCTTTCAGAAGAAAATGTTAGTGAGCTTGAAGACAGCAACTGAAACTATCAAAAATGAAACACAGATGATAAAAATAATTTTAAAATAGTGAGAGTAGCAGAGCATTAGTGAACCCTGGAACACATTCGAGAAGCCCAGTATACACAGAATACTAGCCTAACCTGCAAGCCTGAGGTACTTGGAGCCCAGGAAGGAGAAAGGGATTGGGGGTATAACAAGTATTTTAAGAAACTGTTCACCAAAATTTTCCAAATGTAAAGAAAAGTATAAACATGTACTTCTAACCAGCTCAGCAGACTACAATCATAAGAAACATGAGGGGAGCACAAAGGCACATCAAAATCAAATCTCAACAGCAGGGATGAAGAGAAAACCTTAAAAGTAGCCAACAAATAAGACAAACTGTGTACAAAGAAACCAAGATAAGGAGACTGCAAAGTTCTCACTGGAAACAATGTAAGTCAGAAGACAGTGAAGCAACATCTTTAAAGTTTTGAAAGAAAAACAAATCAACCTAGAATTCTATACCAAGCAAAACTGTCTTTCAAAATAAAAAAAATAAAGCTTCAGACATATCAAAGTTGAAAAGTTCACTACCAGCAGACTTGAAATGCAAAACTAAGTTAAAGGAAGGTCTTTGGACAGTAGAAAGTTATAACAGATGGGAAGATGTGTCTACACAAAGGGCGAGGAACACTGGAGATGGTAACTATATTGTCAATATGTAAGATCTTTTCTTGTTATTTATATCTCTTGAAAAAGTAGTTGTCTAGCAAGACCAAAATAATGGTAACGTGTGGGGTTAACGGGTAAGAGTAAAAGACATGAAAACAATAGAACAAAGTTTGGAAGGCAAGGAATGGAAGGTTCTTATTTATACAGTATGAGGCATAATATAATCTGAAAGTAGATTGTAGTAAGGTAAACTGCATCCTAAAAACTCTAATAACCAAAGTCAAAGTGAAATACTAAAAGCTGTAGCTAATAAGAGAAAAAAAGGTAGAATAGATAATAAAAATTTAATTAATCCAAAAAAAGGCATAAAAAGAAAAAAGGGAGCACATAACAGATGGGACAGATAAAAACCGATAGGATATGACAGATTTAAACCCAATTATATTGATAATCATCTTAAACATAAATGGTCTAAATTCTCTAATTAAAATGCAATAATTATAAGATTAGATTAAAAAAGAAAGACTCAAGTATGTGCACCTTAGAAGAAACCATTTTAAATACAGAGACACATATAGGTTAAAACTTAAAGTGTGTAAAAACTATACCATGATAAGAATTTGAAAAATTAACATTGCAGTGGCTAGAGTATATCAGGCCAAGTAGATTTCAGAGCAAGAAACGTTACTAATTCGCGACAGAGGTATGATTTTATCAGAAGGGGGTAATACCCCTAAATGTGTGTATATAACGGTTCTTCAAAGTAGCGATAACTAATAGTGACTGAAAAAGCAGACAAATCCACAAATATTGTACAGACTGCAGTGCGCCTCTCTTAATAATTGGCAGTAGAAACAGACAGATTATTTGTAGGGATATAGAAGACCTGAAAATACACTATAATTTAATTTCCCGAATTTACATATATAGAGCATGTCACAAAACAGTAGCAGAATATACATTCGTCTCAAACACACAAAGCATTTACCAAGATAGAACCACACTGTAGGCCATATAACAAGTCTTAATAATTTAAAAATCATTCAGATACAGAATATCTTCTCTGCTCACAATGGAATGAATTTGGAAATCTATAGCAGAATTAATTCTCGAAAATTCCCTATATTTAGATAGTAAATGACAGATGTCCACGTAGCCCATGGGCTAAAGAAGTAATCAAGAGGGACATCAGGAAGTATTTTTAACTGGAAGAAAGTAAAACTGCAACATGACCACAACAAATCTGAGGGAGGAAGCAAAGTGGTAGTTAGAGGGTTATTAGATTAGATGCCCATGTGAAATAGAAGGAGGTCCCAAATCAATGAGGTCAGACTTCACAGTAAGAAATGAGAAAAAGAACAAATTAAGTCAAAAGTAAGTAGAAGAAATGAAATAAGCAGAGAGGAAATCAGCGTAATAAGAAACAGAAAAATAGTGGAGAAATTTAAATGAAACCAAGAGCGGTTCCTTGAGAAGATCAATAAAATTGATAAATTTTTGCCTGATTGCTTAGGAAAAAAAGGAGACACATGCTTGGTATCAGGAATGAGAAAGGTTACATTACTATAGATCCTACGGATATTAACAGAACAAGAAGGGAATATCATAAAACAATTTCTTCCAATAAAGTTTACAACTTAGATAAAATGGAAAAAAATCGTTGAAAGTCACAAACTACCAAATCTCATTCAAGAATAGACAACCTGAATAGCCCTAAGAAAAGTAAACTTCTGATCCAGATGGCTTCACACTTAAATTCTACCAGGGATTTAAGGAAGAAATAATACCAGTGCTACAAAAACTCTTAGAGAAAAATGAAGAGGAAAGAATACTTTTGAACTTGTTCTATGAGACCAGCATTACTCTGACACAAAAATCTGACAAAGATATTATAAGCAAATAGAACTACAGACCCATAACCCTCATGAATGTAGAGGCAAAAATTCTAAACATAATTTTAGCAAATTGAATCCAGCAATATATACAAAGAACAATACATTCCAAAAAGTGATGCTTTTGGAATTCCAGGAATTTGTTTGGATTAACATTAAAAAATTAGTAGATGTAATTCATCATATTGACAAACTATGAAAGAAAAAAATGTGATCATCTCAATACATGCCAAACATTTTTTTTTTTAACAAAAACCAACAGCAATTCCTGATGAAAACTCTCAGCAAACCTAGGAATGGAAGGAAACTACCTCAAACTGATAAAGGGTATAGGTGAAAATAAATGTAAAAAAGCAGCCAAACAAAAAACTGTAATTAACATATTAAATGGTGCAATACTAAATGCTTTCTCCCTAAGATCAGTAAGGAGAAAAGGATGTTCTCTTTTGTTACTTCTATTCAACACTGTAGTGGACCATCTAACCAGTGCAGTACATTTAAGGAAACAAACAAAACAGACAAAGGCATCCAGATTGGAAGTGGTGAGGAAAACTGTTTTTATTCTCAAATGACATAACCACCTATGTAAGAGATCTTATGAAATGTACAAATAAGCTACATAAACTCGTAAATAACTTAGCAGATTGCAGGATACAGCATCAATGTGCAAATATCAACTGTTATTCCATATCCTTGCCATAACTATTGGAAATTAAAGTGAAACAATTATAATCACATATGACCAAAATGTGTAAGACCTACTAAAAACTACAAAACATTGATCAGATAAATTAAGAAACACCTAAACAAATGGAGAGATATATTATGTTCATGGGTCCAAGGATCCAATATTGCTACTAGCAGGCTTTTATAATATTTTTGTACAAATTGACGAAATTATTCTAAAATTAATTTGCAATTCCAAAACGCTTTGAAACATCAAAACAACTTTGAAAGTGAAGGACAAAGAGGACTAATACTAACTTACTTCAAGACCTAATGCTACAATAGCCAAGGGAGTGATTGGCAGCAAGTTAGACAAGATAAATGGAACAGAATAGAGTCCAGAAAATGACAGTGACATACGTGAAGAGCTGGGTTTCAACAAGCATGCAAAGACAATTTAGCAGAGAAAGGATAGACTTCTTAAGAAACGGGGCTGGAACAATTGGATATCCACATGCAAAAACTGAACTTTGATCCATACATCATACAGAAATGGATTATAGACTTAGACATAAAGCCTAAAACTACAAAAATTTTTAGAAGGGATCATAGGAGAAAATCTTTGTGACTTTGAGTTAGGCAAAGATTTCCTAACTATGAGATCCAAAGCCTGGTCTATAAAAGTAAAAATTTGAAGAATTTGACTTCATAAAAATTAAAAGATCTGTTCTTTGAAAGAAACTGATAGCCTCATGAAAAGGCAAGCCATTGACTGAGAAAAACATTCGCTAATCTTATACTGACAAAGGACTTATAACCAGAATATGTAAATAACTCTCAAAACTCAGGAAAATGAAAACCACCTGATTAAAAACAGGACAAGGGCTTCCCTGGTGGTGCAGTGGTTGAGAGTCCGCCTGCCGATGCAGGGGACATGGGTTCGTGCCCCGGTCGGGGAAGGTCCCACGTGCCGCGGAGCAGCTGGGCCCGTGAGCCATGGCCGCTGAGCCTGTGTGTCCGGAGCCTGTGCTCCGCAACGGAAGAGGCCACAGCAGTGAGAGGCCCGCGTACCGCAAAAAAAAAAAAAAAAAAAAAAAAGAAAAAGAAAAAGGACAAAAGACTTGAATAGAGCTTCACCATGGAAGATGTATAAATAGCAAATAAGCACACGATCAGATGATCAGCATCATTAGATATTAAGGAAATGCAGTTTGAAACCACTGTGAGATGCCATTAAACCTCTGTTAGATGACTAGGCGTCAGAAGTCCCCTCCGCCATGTGCTGTCCGGGAAGAGAGGAGGATGAGGCAGAATGTGACATGTGACCGCCCGTCTGGAGTTACATCAGTGTGTACGAGGCACAAGGTGCTGTCCTCTGTGGCTCTCTAAGGCAGTCCTTTCTGCCTCTATTTGCTTCACACGTTTCACACGTATTTAATATATAATTTCCCATTTTTCCCTCTGACCTATCAACGGGCAGCTTGTGTCTCAGCCTTCGGCACAAGCCACGTCACACGGGCGGCCAGCAGGCAGTGGTGTCCCTAGACGGTCCTGTCCAAAGCATGCATATATATATATATATATATATATATATATATATATATATATATATATATATATTTGTACTTACCCAAGAGAAAAGACAACCTACCTTATTTATTACAAAGACTTGAACACAAGTGTTCATAGCAGCTTTATCTATGATAGTTAATAATCAGAAACAACCTAAATGTCCTTCAACACGTGACTGGATAAACATTGGTACCTCTGTTCAATGGAAAACTACTAAGTGATAGAAAGGGGAAAAAACAAACTATTGAGACACACAACTGCAGGGATGAGTCTCAGAATTATGATGCCAAGTGAGCCAGTCCGGACAAAGATGAATACATAATGTATTGTCCTGTGTTATAAGATTAGAAAAAATGCAAACATCTCTGGAGACAAAGCAGATTAGTGACAGCCTAGGAGCAAGGATACTTACAAAGTGCAATTTTGAGGTGCTGGGTATGGTCATTATTTTGATAGATTTGGTGGTTATTTTCTTAATGGGGTACATGGTAAACGTTGGAGAAACCATTAAAAAGAAACCAGTCTGATTCATAGACCACTTACAAAGCTAACACAGATGTAATACAAACACATGCACAGTGCGTTCGAGCAGAATTTCAAAGAAATTGCATCGTAAGTGAAGAACTGATGGGATTCGTCCTCAGAATTTTCTCCTACGGCCTGGCTGACTGAGGGATTCAGCCCACTTTCACGTGAGACAGATTCCTGGGACACGGGACCATTACACTTGCTGCAACTTTGTACCTTTTTTTTTTTATATAGTATTGTGCATCTGTTCATCCCAAACTCCTAATTTATGCCTCCGCCCTTACCCTTTTGGTAACTATAAGATTGTTTTCTATGTCTCCGAGTCTGTTTCTGTTTTGTAAATAAATTCATTTGTGTCATTTTTTTTAGATTCCACAAATAAGTGAAATCACGTGCTGTTTGTCTTTCTCTGTCTGACGACTTTGTGCCTTTTTAAATGGTAGAAAGTAGCCCCCTAGTGACTGAGCAACTCCCACAATCCTGAGACTGAAGGAAGCTGGGTCCCAGGTGGTGACGTCACTGCATCCTCTTGGAGACAAGCTCACATTTGCAGAGGGGTGTGTTGGTGTCTGTGTGGTTCCTGCCCCGCTTTCTCTCCTTACTACTGCTTCCCTTGACAGTTAGCAACGCTCACTTCTGTGGCACATCTAATGCACTCTTCTATTTTAACTTAGCTTATTCCTCCCTGCACACTTGGTTATCAAATATGTTCTGTACAGTATAACTGAACTTTGTTTCTGTTGTCCATCCAAGATGTTTCCACTCTGCTGCGGGGTGTCTGTGGCCCACAGAACCCATGAGAACTGGTCTATCTGGGATGGGGTGGAGGCACCCGGGGGCTGGGCCACAGGAACGCTACCATCTGCTGATGGTGCAAAAGAAACACGTGAGTCAGCGTGGCTCCATCTCAGTCCGTGTTCCGCATCACAGGTAGTGAGGGAGCTGTGGGGTGTTTGAGCTCCACACCCTGGACCCGGTGGGGCAGGGACCTCCCAGACAGAGTCTCAGCATGGCCACAGTCCCAGCCTGCCAGCTGACTGACATCCAGTTTCCTATGAGGCTGAAACTCAGGGTAGGACTGTCCAGTCAGCAGTGTCACAATTTGCCCTAAGTCTCTGCATTCTGTGTCCCAGCAAATGGCTTTTCAAAGAGGGCAGCCTGCCCTCAGTCACTTAGCTGTCCACTGCAGAGCTGATGCCAAGGTCTGCGGCTACCGGGCACTGAGCACATCTCCCCAGCCCTGGTGGGAGGGCTTCCCAGAGGGCTTTGGAAGTGGAGCCTGCCATTCAGGGACCCTGCCAGTCAGATAGGCAGTGATGCTCTCCAGGTCCTAGCGTACAGCATCTAAGGGGCCCCCTTCTCCTACTACTGCAGCAGATAACGATGATAGATGTAGGAGTCGTCCTAGTTTGTGTTTCTATGGCAAAAAGCCATAGACTGTGGCTTACACAGCAAATGTTGATTTCTCACAGTCCTGGATGCTGGGAAGGCCAAGACCAAGGCGCCAGCTGATTTGGTATCTGGTGTGGACCCCCTTGCAGGTTGCAGACTGCTGACTTCTCCTCGTGTCCTCACAGGGCGGAGAGCGGAGGGCAGTAGCAAACTCTCTTCTTGTGAAAGCCCATTCACGTGCATCCACCCTCATCACCCGCAAAGACCCCAGCTCCCAGCACATCCGGGCCAGGAGCTCAACATAGACATTTGGGAGGACACAGACATTCAGTCCGTAACATGTTTAAGACATTTATGTATTGATAGAAGGACAAACTCGAGCGTATGAAAATACGGCACTCAGCTGTGATAACTAAAAATGACATACAGTGATCATATTTGCAGACAATTTGATGTCAGGAATAGAAACACTGACCACTCATGTTTTTATTGGGTACCCAGCTCTTAGCCGGCACTGTAACTCTATTAATGAGAAATGACATATGGGAACCTTAAATTCTGTGACTCAGCTTCTAAAGAAGGAGATACAGCTCAGGAAGACACATCGAGCTTGAGAAAAAGAATAAACACAAAATAAAAGGAGACTCTCCTCTGGGCCTCCGTGCAGCCCTCGGAACCTTGTCTATGGGATCTCTGCTTGTGGTCCTTCATCAGGATGACATTCGTGTTCCGAGCCTGGTGGCCTCTTTGACATCACATGATTCCCAGCATCACTGAATTCGTCAAGATTGCCCAGCATACAAATCAGGAAAATTGTCTGCTAAGTGTTAGAAAGAATTTTGAACGACAGGTAGAATTTTTTTTAACACCTTTATTGGACTATAATTGCTTTACAATGGTGTGTTAGTTTCTGCTTTATAACAAAGTGAATCAGCTATACATATACATATATCCCCCTGTCTCCTCCCTCTTGCATCTCCCTCCCACCCTCCGTATCCCACCCCACTAGGTGGTCACAAAGCACCGAGCTGATCTCCCTGTGCTATGCGGCTGCTTCCCACTAACGATCTATTTTATGCCTGGTAGTGTATATATGTCCATGCCACTCTCTCACTTCATCCCAGCTTACCCTTCCCCCTCCCCGTGTCCTCAAGTCCATTTTCTACGTCTGGGTCTTTACTCCTGTCCTGCCTCTAGGTTCTGCAGAACCATTCGACAGGTCAAATACAATTAACAGACAGATTCCAGTCAATCCAGAGATTCCAGGCAATCTCACTCTGTGTTCAGATGTTTCTTTGGTGGGTGTTTTTCTCTCTAGAACACTGAGCACCTGGGACCAGGGGCGGGGTGGAGAGATTCACTCCCTGGTCAGACAAAGAAGCAAACCCTCTGGAAGTGGTTCCTTTGTGTGAGAGAGGAAAATACCTTCCAGCAGACTGTCTGTGGAATCTAAAGTCTTGTTAGTTATGCACTCTTCCAACTGAACGGCCACTTGAGTAGATTCAGCGACCTTCCTGTGACCCCTCAGCAGAAGCATCTCCTGGGCTTCCAGGGGCGACAGTGACGGCGGTCGACGCTGAGACCATGGAGTCCCTTTCTCACTTGGGATGTGCTCAGTGCATTTCCTACTGGATGCCCTTTGTTCTAATTTCTGAACCCTGCCCTGGTGGGAATTGAGAGCATTTCTTCCTTTCATAAAGCCAGTAACCGTCTCGAGGCCAGTAGGGGGACGTGCTGGTGTCTCTCCTCCGGCTCCCGGCTGCACAAGGCAGGTGTCCTGGCCGCCGCTCTGCAATTGCCCGAGACCGTGCACCTGGGCTGACGTCTCTATTCTTCTGTCTGACAAATCTGTGCACCGACTTGTGAAAAATCAATACTGTTTTTCCCTGGTACTTTCTGCACAGGTGAGTTGATGGATCATCTCGTCTTCCCCTTCACCCCCCCATTTTGTTATCACTTTGTTTCTCTTGCTTTAGGGTTGAGCATCTGATAACATCTCCAGTGGGATGACACCAAAAGAGTTTCCACGACCTTATCCCCTGGCGATCGTGTCCCTGGTGACTGAGTGCTGGCCGAGGCTATAATGCAGGGTCCGTATCATCCAGGATCTCCCAGCCGACTGATGAGACATGTTCTGGAGCCAATAAGAGCAAGCAGCTGTCGCTGGGCTTTTCTGCCAAAGGTGACCCTGTGCACCGTTCTATTGCCGACGTTTAAGAAGACGTAGCTCTATCATATCAAGCTGCCTTTGAACGTGCTTTACGCCTCCTGTGATGGCATGGGGGGAGGGGGTGCTGAAAGCAAAGAAGCTGCAAGAATCTGTCACAAAAGGAGCCGCTTATCTGGCAGGGAGATCATATTAGTTAGAAAAATCGGGGCTTTCCCTGCTCTAGGCAATTTGTGACTGTCTGGTGGCATTCCTGTCCCCACACCTTTGGAGGCAGGGACTGATTTTGAGCAGCACGCAGACCGCCCTGGGGCCCCGACAGCCGAGGATCCTTCACTGCAGAGGGAAAGTGCGTGGGGCTGTCTGAGCTGGAATGCTGCATGCTGGTCTGAAGTGGGGTTCTTGCCTTCTCTTCCTGTCTTGAGATGGTGAAGTCCGTCCTCAGCTCCCGGGTTCCTGGAGACTGGTGGCTGGAGAAGCGAGGCCTCTGCCAGTTAAGTCCGGGTCCTGCATTCCCTCCTACGTAGGCTTCGGGTCAAATCAAAGCGCTGCCACTGACCCTCCCGTGTCTCCTTCTGTCCCTGTCTCTCTGTCTGTCTGTCTGTCTCCCCCCTCCCTTTGGCTCCCCGTGTCTCTCTCTCTCTCCCTCCCTCTTGCTTGCCCTTGCTGTCTTGTTCTGTTTCCTCCTCTCTCTTTAACTATAAACTTGCTCGTCTCCATCTGAGATTCAACCACTGACCCAACACTGAATGTTATGGGATACTCATCATGAAGATGTTTGATACTAGAAAACGACCGCAGAGAGGTTAGGATTCTTAGCAATTATAAGCAAACTAGAGGTAAGAAGTACTTTTGAAGATTTTAAATGGATTTAAAATCTGACAGTTTTTTACCCAAGATGCTGCTCTTTCTGGCCACTCACCAACATTTAGTGACAAATGAGAGACTGTCCCTTGGGCTGGATAACTGACCTCAGGTGCTCAGCTCTGGGTCTCCATTATGGGGGGCCGGCACCACTGGGAGAGGGGGTCCACATGCACCCTGCACCCCTAATTGCTTCGACTATATTCCCGCAGGTCTGTGTCTTTTCCAGCAATTTTCACAAATGCATCCCTTTTTTTTTTTTAACATCTTTATTGGAGTATAATTGCTTTACAATGGTGTGTTAGTTTCTGCTTTATAACAAAGTGAATCAGTTATACATATATATATGTTCCCATATCTCTTCCCTCTTGCGTCTCCCTCCCTCCCACCCTCCCTATCCCACGCCTCTAGGTGGTAACAAACCACCTAGCGTCCCTTTTAAAAGCAGCATCTTCAAGATTAATCTCATTCAGCGATTCATTTATTAAAAAGCCCGACATTTCCACCGTGCGCTCCTTGCGGAAGCTCCAGTGGCGCTGAAGCGCACCGCTGCTTCTTTACAGAGATACTCCATCGGGCGTCTCTGAGCTGTGCTCCTTATTTTATCTTAAATGTGGCTTAAACTCACATTTAAAATTTTTATGGCATCTCAAATTATTTTAGTTGGGCTGCATGTCATACGACACCGACATGTTTGCTCCAAATCAGCAGAGACAAGGCGATGGGTTTGCCCCTGGGCGGCACTCACACCCCTCTTCCGGCCCTAGGGGTCTGAGCGGGAGGGCGGATGCTGTGCTACTTCCTGAACTTGCTCTGAGGGCAACGGGCCTCTGAGCACGCACCAGGCAGGTGGGGGCTTCCCAGAGCCGATGGGGGCGTTATTAGCCCTTGCTGAGCCCAGTGGATCGTGCGGAGTGGCGGCGAGCTAGGACGGCCTGACCGGTGCCCCCGGAATGGGCTCCACCTGCACTTCTCCTCCGAGGCGTCTGCTTCTTAGCGGTCGAGTGTTCGTCCAGCCCCAGCTCTAAGGGGAAGCCTGGCTTACAGCAGCCCTTACCAGTCAGAGCCAGACCAAGCCGTCAGCAGGCCAGGCTGGCTCAGTCTGTGCGCCTCTTAACCCGGACCAGCCACAAGTGCACGAATAACCCCGCCCCTCCTGGTCGCTGTCTCAGCCTCACACCCACATTTGCCCACCGCATAGTACTGTGACACCCTCAGCCTGCAGGCACTACTAAACCTTAGCTCCTAGAAGGTGGAAAGAGTGAGCTTTCAAAGGAAGGTGCACATGGTGAAGAAGGAAGACCAATCTCTATCTCAGTAGAAGCAAGGGGCACAATAAAATTACTTGGGAATATTTTAAAAAATAAATGCTGGGGATGGGTAAGATCCAGACGATTGAATTATAGTTACGCAGTGCTTGCTACAAGTCAAGTGTGTATAAGAAATTGCAGACGTAGTGACAAAAACGTATGTCCTAAAGTTTACAGTCACTCTGGGAGGTGGTGGCGGGCAGTACCTTTGAGCCCATTTTACAGATGGGAAAGCTGAAGCTCACACACTAAAACAGCTCAAGTCCCCAAGGATTTAAGCCCCGGCTCTCAAGTCCCCAAGGATTTAAGCCCCGGCTCTCACGTCCCCAGGATTTAAGCCCCGGCTCTCACGTCCCCAGGATTCAAGCCCCGGCTCTCACGTCCCCAGGATTCAAGCCCCGGCTCTCACGTCCCCAGGATTCAAGCCCCGGCTCTCACGTCCCCAGGATTCAAGCCCCGGCTCTCACGTCCCCAGGATTCAAGCCCCGGCTCTCACGTCCCCAGGATTCAAGCCCCGGCTCTCACGTCCCCAGGATTCAAGCCCCGGCTCTCACGTCCCCAGGATTCAAGCCCCGGCTCTCACGTCCCCAGGATTCAAGCCCCGGCTCTCACGTCCCCAGGATTCAAGCCCCGGCTCTCACGTCCCCAGGATTCAAGCCCCGGCTCTCACGTCCCCAGGATTCAAGCCCCGGCTCTCACGTCCCCAGGATTCAAGCCCCGGCTCTCACGTCCCCAGGATTCAAGCCCCGGCTCTCACGTCCCCAGGATTCAAGCCCCGGCTCTCACGTCCCCAGGATTCAAGCCCCGGCTCTCACGTCCCCAGGATTCAAGCCCCGGCTCTCACGTCCCCAGGATTCAAGCCCCGGCTCTCACGTCCCCAGGATTCAAGCCCCGGCTCTCACGTCCCCAGGATTCAAGCCCCGGCTCTCACGTCCCCAGGATTCAAGCCCCGGCTCTCACGTCCCCAGGATTCAAGCCCCGGCTCTCACGTCCCCAGGATTCAAGCCCCGGCTCTCACGTCCCCAGGATTCAAGCCCCGGCTCTCACGTCCCCAGGATTCAAGCCCCGGCTCTCACGTCCCCAGGATTCAAGCCCCGGCTCTCACGTCCCCAGGATTCAAGCCCCGGCTCTCACGTCCCCAGGATTTAAGCCCCGGCTCTCACGTCCCCAGGATTTAAGCCCCGGCTCTCACGTCCCCAGGATTTAAGCCCCGGCTCTCTTAACTCCAAAGCCAACCCTCTTCCTGGCGAAAGGACTTCTGATGGGTCTGGAAGGACCTCCCCGGAGACCTTAGGGCGGAGCCTGCAAACCCATCACCCGACAGACGGCGCCTCAGGGCCGCTGTGCGTCGTCCACATGGGCTGGGGCTCCAGGGACTGGGTTTGGCTTGTTCGGGCAGGGCTCCTCTCCAGGTGCCTGGCCACTGCTCTGCATACAGCGAGCCTCCCTTCCTTCCTCCAGCCTGGTCCCAACAGCACTGGAATTGTGACTCTTACCTCAGTCTATCTGGACACGCAGAAGCCACTGGTGAAGGGGGAAGGTGACCTAGAAAACTCAGGGGAGCAGAGGTGGCTGCAAAAGGAAAAAGGAGTGACAAGAGAAGGGGAGTCTTACATACCAGTTAAGACGCCTCGAGAAAAGAGGTAAGTTAGATCATTTGCACGCTAGTTTGTCACTGAAAAAGCAGTCCACGCAAAGGCGAAAAGTCAAACAGCACAGACGTGGGTACCATGGAGAGGAAGCTGCTGCCTTACCGACCCCCTCCCCGTACCCCAAGATCTTGCTGCTGTAAGAGCAGGATCCCGGCCCCGCAGGCTGCGTCGCTCACTGGAAGGGCCCAGGTCCTGCGAGGTACAGCTTGAGGCCGAGTTTCCTCTAGGGAAGCAGGAGCTGCCCCTCGGTGCCTGGGCAGGGCCAGCTTCTTCAGCTTATTCTGTCTTCGAGTGCGAGGGGAGTGTGTGAATCACCAGGCAGCTGAGGCCGAGGGATGGGCGGGAACAGAGCACTGATGTGCTGGTTTGCCACCTTCCCGGCCATCAAACCCTGCTGCCTGAAGCTTTGGGGTTTAGTGTTGGCGGGATGATGGAGGGCCTCTGTCCCCGGGGCGTGTGCTACACCTTCTGATCCGAATTGCCATAAGATGTGGCCCATCCACAGCTCACCGGAACCACTGTGGATCGCTTGGGGCCAGGACCCGGGTCTCTTTAACTGCTCGGCCCTAATCACCGGTACAGCTCCTGGCTTACAGTCAGCACGCAATTAAAACTTGTTGAGTAGATAAAGGTCTTAATGAATATGCACATTTTAACATTTAGCATAGAATGGACAAAAATAAATTATTGGGGTGCAGAAGCTGGGACTTTAAAATTCCACCAACGTATTTCTGTGCTTACGTTAATAGCTCTGCCGTATTCAAATGATCAGTTCAATGTCAAGATGTAAGTTTTTAAAAAGCTGGTTTGCTAACTCTAGGCTGGAAACAGTTTTGTATTTTAAACATCTCTGCAGTGTGAGACACGAAGGACACGCTTTCTTGGTTCCAACACTTTAACTGTAATATGTCAGTTTCAAGCAGGAAATCCGATCTGAGTTTGCATCCCCTTCTGTCTCTCTGAGAGTCGATAATTCACCATTTTAGGGCACTGGGCCCATTAACACTGAACAGCTGGAGGATACACTCTTCATGGATCAGATAAGCAGGTCATGAGATATTTTATTACACAACGATGGACCAATTTAGCCATCTTTTCACCAACAATGGACTTATATTGAATGTGAAATGGCAAGAAATTTGCTTCCTTGGGGAGCTATCATGAGAAATACAAAGTGAAAACTTATCACTAAAATGGCTTATCTACATGGATTTATATTGAATTCAACCCAAATTTAAGCCAGACCTCTGATCAACAAAAGTTTAACAGAATGGTGATTGGTTTTCCTTTGTTTCTCTAAATCATGTGCAATACTTTGTTTCATATTTATGTCATGATTTTAGCTTTTTCTGAATGTTTCTTATTGAAATACGGTAACTATATTGGTAACTTATATAAGCATTATTTATCATAGTTCTGAATTAATTTTAGGGACATGGCTGAGACAATTTAAAATCCACCTATGAAGATTTTAAATTGTTTTCTAACTTCTAAAAATATAACAGTTATTGGCTAGATACATAAGCAAGACGTGAAGGGAGCTGGTTTGTGCATTTACATAAAATCAACTGCAGTTGTGACTAACAAAAACTGAACAAAAAGCAGATGTGTAGTTGAATCAGGGTGTTTGGGAGGCTGTGGGATTTCCCTTTCCAGCATTACTTCACACTGAATATTCAGAGAAATCCCTCTCACACAGACTCTCTAAAAATGTGGGGTGAAGTTAAAGTCTAGCTGAGAAGGCATCTGACGGCAGCAGTGACGAGAAAGCACGATGCTGCCCAGGGCGTCCATGTCCGTCCTGCGGTGTCTACAGGGGAAATGCTCCCATTACAGCGCATAGTGACCACTCCCCACAGAACGCACCATAAGTAACCTACAAGGATGTATATGGCTGTCCTGCTTCTACAGGTGAAAGCCCTCCTGGAGCTGGTGTTTTCCTGACTGTGTCTGCTGATGCCTGATGGTTTAGAACCTGGATGGGAAAGGGTCCGATGTGGGGCAGGAGATGAGGTCAGGGTCAGGGGACAGATATATCAGAGGCTCCTGCAAAGTCAGGACTTCTGAGGAATGGCATCCTCAAGGGCAGATGGGGGGAAATGTACGTTCTAGAACACACCGCCTGTCTCTAAATGTTGACTCTAGGAGAGAAGATCAAAAGAAAAAGTCCTATTCGTTCTGCTGCTCAAGCAGAAGCAAGCACAGGTCTTTTCTGGAGAAATACAATTTACTTTTATTTTTTTTGTGGTTGCCATTATTTTCACTACCTCTTCCCCCTCCTTTTTCTAATTGAAGTATTGTTGATTTACAATGTTGTGTTAATTACTGCTGTACAGCAGTGTGACTCAATTATACATATGCATATTCTTTTTCATATTCTTTTCCATTACGGTATATCACAGGATATTGAATATAGCTCCCTGTGTTATACAGTAGGACCTTGTTGTTTATTTCCATCCTATATATAAAAGCTTACATCTGCTAACTCCAAACTCCTACTCTATCCCTCCCCCAACCCCCACTTCCCCTTGGCAACCACAAGTCTGTTCTCTATGTCTGTGAGTCTGTTTCTGTTTCATAGATAGCTGCATTTGTGTCATATTTTAAATTCTACATATAAGTGATATCATATGATATTTGTCTTTCCCTGTCTGACTTACTTCACTTAGTATGATCATCTCTAGTTGTATCCATGTTGCTGCAGATGGCATTATTTCATTCTTTTTTATGGCTGAGTAGTATTCCATTGTGTATATGTACCACATCTTCTATATCCATTCATCTGTAGATGGACATTTAGATTGTTTCCATGTCTTGGCTATTGTGAATAGTGCTACGATGAACATAGGGGTGCATGTATATTTTTGAATTATAGATTTTTCTGGATATATGCCCAGGAGTGAGATTGCTGCATCATATGGTAGCTCCATTTTTAGCTTTTTAAGGAATCTCCATACTGTTTTCCATAGTGGCTGCACCAACTTACATTCCCACCAACAGTGTAGGAGGGGTTCCTTTTGGACAAGTACACTTTAAACAAGAACAATGCCTTCAAAAGTTTCCCACAGATGAAATTCTATGAGACATGAACTCAGAATAAAAATTTAATAAACAAAGGAGATGAGCTGCCACAACCAAGAGTAAATGGAAACCACATGCTACAAAATCAGAACCACACATGGTTCAGATATCAGAATCATAAGAAACAGAATATGAAATAAATATATGTAATACATTCAAAGAAACAAAAGAAGAAATTCATAGCATGAAGTAACAGAGACTATCAAAACTGGCATGTTGAATTGACAAAGAACCAATAGAATTTCTAGAAATGAGAAACACAATAATCAAAACAAAATCCATGGTTCTGTCACATAGAAGTTCAATGGAGCTTAAGTTATTATATATAAAATTGGGAGACAGAATTTAGGAAATGACTCAGAATGTGCCAGAAAGTTAAAAAGAGATGGAAACTATGCCAGAGTTCAAAGCACACAGCACAAAGAGGAAGGATGGATGAAGAGGCAAATTCAAAGACTCAAAGACATATACTAAGAATTTTCCAGAATTGATAGACAACAGATCTCAAATTCAGGAGGTCTAGTGAATCCCAAGCAAGATAAATAAAATGAAATTATCTCCCAGATAAAATCATGAGACTGAAGAACACCAATGACAAGGACAAGATTTCTCCTGTTGAGACAGAAATGAAGATTTACTACAAAGGGGAGAACCTCAGACAGCAGTAGGCTGAGAAGTTCTCCAGGCTTATACAGATCTGGGAATAGCTTGTATTCCAACCAGCCAGGGTAGGAAGCCCTGCAATGACTGAGGCACCAGGTAGAGACCACAGGGGTGGGGGGCTGGGGCATCACTTCAGTAGTGGGGCTAAATGAGCCCCAGGCTGCATGCCACTGTGACTTTCCCCCTCAAAGCTTCAAAGGATCCTCAAAAGATTGAGCTAATTCCAAAAACTTAAATGTAAACAAGAAAAACAATAATCTTTAGAGGAATATAACAAAATTTAGCATCCAAAAATGCAACATCCAATAAAAACACATCAGGCATGTGTAGAAGTGGACAGTATGACCCAGGACCAGGAGAAGAATTAGTTTAATCGACAGCTATTCAATAGCTGCTTCTCTTTAGGAGCCATGGAGGCCAGAAGAGGATGGACCAACATCTTTAAAGTGTTGGAAGAAAATAACTGTTCAATCCTAAATATCATATGAAGTGAAAATATTCAAGAATGGAGGCAAAATAAAGACATTTTCAGATATAACTAAAATACCTCATCAGCAGCAGACCCTCTGCACTAGAGAAAGTGTTAAAGATAGTTCTTTAGGATGAAGAATGACACCAGAAGAAAACCAGAATATCAGAAAAAATAAAGAGTACCAGGAAAGGTGAATATGTGAATAAATTCAAAATACTCTTTTTCCTTTTGCTTTTCTTCCTCTTGATTTTGTATAAGCCAAAAAGATGCTTAAAAAAACTATAACATTGTATCATGTGTTTATAAAGTATGTAGTTGTATTTTAGAATGTTATAACATAAGGGGCAGGGAAGAAATGTACACCTTAAAGTTTCAAAATTTTGATATTTTACAAGAAAAGTAGACCCATTAAACGTTAAGAATGTATATTGTAATCCCTAGAACAACCATGAAAATAAATTCAATTTTATAAAATTTGTAGTAGTGTAACATATGGCAACAGTTGCCCAAAGAACAGGAATGAAGGAGAGAGATAGATGATAGGTAGATGGATGGATAGATGCATACATTATAGATAGATACCTATAGCTAAATAGATGAGAGATAGAGGTATATAGATAGATGAGAGATAGATGTGAGATAAAGAGAGATAAATAGATAGATAATATCAATATATAGATAGATACATTATAGATAGATGAAGCCATTGAGTCAATAGAAGACATAAGAATAAATTGTAATAATATTAAATTAGTCAAAAATAAGGCAGGAAATGAAGAAAGAAAGATCAAATAGAAAATATGGAAAGCAATTTGAATAGAGTAGAAACAATTGTCTGATGAGTTCCCATTTTTTTCAAAATTCACGTAATCAATAATGATTTATTTATTTATTTTTTTGCGGTACGCGGGCGTCTCACTGTTGTGGCCTCTCCCGTGGTGGACCACAGGTTCCGGACGTGCAGGCTCAGCGGCCATGGCTCACGGGCCCAGCTGCTCCGCAGCATATGGGATCTTCCCAGACCAGGGCACGAACCCGTGTCCCCTGCATCGGCAGGCGGATTCTCAACCACTGTGCTACCAGGGAAACCCCAATAATGATTTTTAATGACCAAATAAAATATTCAGAAAAAGGAAAAAAAAAAGAAAATACGGAAAGCAATTTGAAAAATGGTAGATGTAAACCTAACTGTATCAATAATTACATTAATTGGAAATAGTCTAAATATTGATTAAAAGGCAGATATTGTTAAATTGGAAAAGAAAGCAAGACCTAACTGTATCAGTGCACAAGAAACTCACTTTAAATATAGAAAAAAACACATATACATTAAAAGTAAAGTGTGGATAAATACATATCATGCAGATATAAATCAAAAGAATGTTGAAGTGGCAGGGTTAGTATCAGAAGTGAATTTCAGAATAAGAAATATCATAAAGGATAAAGAGGCAAATTTACCAACAATAAAGGAGTTGTCTCATGAGGAGACCAAAACAATCCAAAATGTGTATGGATCCAATGACAGAGTATCAAAATACATGGAGCAAAAACTGATAGAAATAAAAAGAAAAATGGAACAATTGACAATTATAATAAAATAATCTCAACAATCCTTTCTCAGAAATTGGTATAAAAAGATGATAGAAAATTGGTAAAAATATAAAAGGTTTGAACAACACTTTCAAGCAACCTGACTTTTTTAAAAATAATACTTAATTACCAACAGTAAAACGTACTTCAATTTTGAAGGAACACAGACAGTTCACAAGATAGACCATATTCTGTGCCTTAAACTCATCTCCATAAATTCAAAAGGACTGAAGTAATAAAAAGTATGTCTTTGGACATTAATGAAATTTACCTAGAAATCAATGACAAAAAGCTGTCTGAAATTTCCTCAAATTTTTGGAAGTTAAACAACTCACTTCTAAATAATTTATACATCTCACCCTCACCCCAACATAAGAAATTAGCAAATATGTTGAACTGAATGAAAATGAACACACAACATATCAAAAATGCAGCTAAAGCAGGGCATAGAGGTAAATTTATAGCATTAAATGTTCATATTAGAACAAAAGAAAGGACTCATGTTGATAATATAAGCTTTTTATAAAAACTAGGAAATGAAGAAAAACTTAAGCCTAAAATAAGCTGAAATAAAGGAATAGATATTTGAAAGAATAGAATCAATGAAAATCAATGAAATAAAAAAAAACAAATTGTTTGGAAAGATCAATACAAGCAATAATCCTATAGCTATGGAATGACATGTCATAGTATATATGTAAGTATGAGTCTAGCTCTCTTTTCTTCTGTTATGCCTTTAATTTCTCCTCCATCCATTTTCTCTGTTGTCTTTCTGGAACTTGTATATGAACCATGTTTCTTAACTCATTTCTTCGTTATTTTTTCTCGGTGATCAGGGTGGGTTATTTGACCTTTCCTCAGGTCTCTAACAGTTTTGAGCTCTTCTTTATATTTTATTTCAGCAATCCCATATTTAATATTCACCAGTTCTTAACAACATCTTCTTAAAGACCTGTCAGTCTACTTCTATGAATGCAGTCTCTTATTATACCTTTCTGGGATTCTAATAAGAAATGTATATATTTTTACTTTTCTTCTATTCTTTAGATAACTTGCATTCTCTAGTATCAGTGGAAGAGTATTCAGCATCATTCTTTCCACCTGGGATTGCTATGGCATTTGTAGTCATCCAAGTGCTCTTTCCTGTTCCTCTCCTGGCCTTGGACTCTCCCTGAGACCCTGAGTCCTTCTAGGAAGACTGCTTAGTATCCATGGAGACAGTTCTGTGCCCAAACTGTGGGCAATGCTATTGCCACCATCTTGTAGAGGCCATATTAACTGATGACGTGGATTCCTGTCCCAGGGGGCCCTCCCCTCCTCCTTCAGCCTAGGCCTCCCCCCACCCCTGCCACACACACAGTAGTTAGACTTCTCAGGATTCTGGCTGGGGGGAATTTTCACCCTTAACCACATCCTTGCTGTCCCATTCTTTCCTGGTCTGGGACATCCCCATCAGGCTTCATCTGCCACAAAAAACCTAGGTCTGCAATGGTGCCCCATCCACTCTGCACAATTATGGTTGTGGCTTAGTGTTTGCAAATTCCCGGCCATGTCAGGATGTTCAGTGTGTGTGTGAGGCTTGCGAGCTCAGTCTATCATTTTAAATCACAAATTTGTAAAATTGGCTGATGATTGGTCGCCAAGACCGTTGAAGAGATCTACCCACTGTTGGAATGCGGGTGATTCACTGAAAGTGCCTGCAGGACCCCTTTACCAGCCACACTGTGAGGAAGTATCAGCACAATTTCCTTTGCTTAAACATCTTTGTTCAGCATACTCCCATCAATAGCAAATGGATAAGCCCTCCTGGGGACCCTGCAGCTGACCTCAGAGCACAATCAGAGCACCTGACCGGACCACCCCAGGTGCTCCCCCTGGCGACCCATCACCCTTGGGGAGCTTTGAGGGCCTGTGCTCGATACTCTGAGAGTCAGGGCAGGTCCACTCTTGACGCTTCTCTCTGTTGCTGGCTTCTGACGCCCCAGATCCCAGCTCTCCTGTGCTGGCACATCCTTGTGGCTGTGTTCTGCCCAGCTGCTCCAGAACCCGGCACTGAGTGGCTCTTCCAGGACCTCTTGGATGGAGATGTCTCTCTAGGAGGCCACACGGTCCATGACAAGCACGTCATAGGCACTCGGTTCACGTCTGGGGACGGAATCAGTGGGCTGTGGGTGCAGGTAAGGGTAAAATCTGGATATTTGGGCCATTTCCAAGATCAATGGAGTCAGTTTCCTGCTGCAGGGGTTTATGGGAGCCATTTAGACTGTGCAAATGATCAAGTTATATGTCCTATCAATTGCTCCAAATAAAGACAACCTAACGCAGCCTGCCCCAAGGAACAAACAGGAGAGGTGGGATGCAACATCTTATACCTGCTTTAGATACAAAAATCAATAAGGTAAGTCAGAGTCTAAGGAGAAATATTTCATTTGTCAAGTTTACTTATTTGTACTTGTATTCAAATTTGAATGAAACTCTGTGGATTTCTGGCAGAAGCCAAGAATTGTCCTTAAATTAAAAAAAAAATCCAATTCATAAGTTAGCCAATTCATTAAGAGTTTTCAAAGTTTCAAGTGTAAATAGTTTTTAATGACTACAAGTTCATCACTTTGGTGGAAATACATTGATTAGAGAAGTTGAATATATAGTATAAATATCATGTAATCACTGGTTTCAATTGGTTCCAAGAAGAAATAAGAAAAAATATTGCCCCTGTAGTGACAAAAAATTCCAGTCTTGGGGTGACTCAAGCATCATGCTGTAACCTAGGCAGACCCTTGCCAGGAGGAAGCGTGGAGGTGAGCCAATGCTGGGAGGCAGAGACTTTCCTAAGTGATTCTCTGGGGACCACTGTCACCTAGACGTCTGACCCTAGGGATGCTCGTGGAAAGTGCAGTTTCATCCCCCTCCAGTTGAGCCGTGTGGACAGTGCAGCATGGTGCCCGTGAATCTCCCTGGGGGTGCCATCCTGAGTGCACTCCGAGCAGACAGGCTTGGTCTCCGTGAGAGAAGACCCCAAGTCCGTCACAGTCCCAGCGAAGCCCAGCAGACTGCGTCCCTGAGAGCTCTCAGTGTCCTAGCCTGGGCGGCTCCACGGCAGGATGCCTGACGTGGCGGGGCTCTGCCTGTCTCTGCGTGTCTCTGTGTCTGACGCGGCGCTCAGGAAAACACAAGGCTTTGCTCTCCCTGTTGGAGCCAAAACAGCAACAAGACAGACTGAATAATAGAGAAAGTCCCAGCCAGTGACGGGGAGATGAGTGTCCCCAACTCTCCCTGGAGGTGGGTTCCAGGAGGATGGGGCCCTCGGGCTGTGATCTAGTTCCATCCTTGGCGGAGGGAACTGTCAAATCTACGCCCCTTGGGTCATTGGCTGCAGCAATGCTAACATGACACCAGGAAGAGAAGCCACTAAGTGACGGTGCCCGGAAACGGAGGGCCTGGGGTGCCTGGTGTGAGTGGGAAGGAGGTCGGGGGCTCCCGCCTTGGCGCCGGCCTCCTCTGGGGTTCTCTGTGGACGACCTTGCCCTTGACAGCTAGGCTGGTTGCCCATCCATCTCGTGCTTGAGTGTGATGTGAGGAAAAGGTGGGCAGCGCTGTGCATGTGGGCGAGTACTGCTGGGCAGACGCTCAGCCCATCATGGACGAGAGAGGGAGGAGGACGGAGGACAGAACCACAGGACCTGGACGGGGAGAGGTCAGCCTTTATAAAGAGCAGATGGGCACGTGAGGCCACGCACGCATAGGGAACGAGCGGGCAGTGTGACACTCGAGGACTTGGAGCTGGGGCCTCGTCAGCCCAAGCCTGTCCCATCTGACCCCTCATCTTCCAGAGTGGACGGTCTCACAGCTAAACGCACAGCCACAGGCGGCCAGGCTGTGCAGGGAGAGATGTGCAGGACCAGCTTCCGGGCTCTGATTCTGGGAGGATTGTCCTGTGTGTTTGGACCCCAGGAGACCTGGGCTGCTGCTGGGGACCCTTCCACAGGGGAGGGGGACAGCCTCTGGGAGAGAAGAATGTTCTGGAAACACAGCAGGGCTGCGTGGGGACCCAAGGCTCCCGCCTCCTGCATCTGCCTCCCCCTCCTTCTCTCCATGCCGAGAGCACCAGTAATGCAGCATCGCCTCACAGAGAAACGCCCACCTACTGATTTATCTACTTGTCCCAAATAATTTTGTTTCAAAAGTCAGGCAACGGTGAGGGCTGACGGGTGCCGAGGGCCAGAAGCAGCCCCCTGCGGGCGGAGGCGGAGGCCGGTGGCATAGATCTGGCTCCGGTAATGAAGTCTAATAACAGCTCTGTCGCTGCCCGCCCGCCCATTGGCCTGGGCGCCCTCCAAATTAGCCACAAAGAAGCCAGCCTGTCAATATTAATTCCACCGCAGAGATTACTTGTTCTGGGAGAACAAAGGTGCTCTGGCTTGGGCAGAACAACTTAACTCCTGTCTCATAAAATTTAAGCTGCTATTGATCGCCTGCTCCTATTGTGGGGAGGATTAAACACGCACACACGCGCACACACGCGCACACGCACCCGGGACGTGGCACCGGCCCTGCTGCCCCCATCACTCACGCGGCGCAGCCCCTCCTCCCCGCCTGCCCGGCATCATTCAGCAACATGGAGCAAATTAAATCAATGAATTCATCCTAGCAGATGGCCACTTTAACACTCGGTTAGCCTTTAGATAATTGAGCGTTGACTCCGGAATCATAAAATGGATGGCTCGTTTGTACATTTTACTGAAATAGATCGCGGAGGTTAAATAAATGAAATCCCATTTGTCAGGCGATAATAAATGGTCTCCCTTTCTGCAAACAGCTCTGCTTGGCCTAATAAACACAGAGACATTACAGGGCCCCTCCCCTGATGGGGTTACAGCTTAATGAAATGGTCTTCTCTCTGCTTGTTTGTGCCCCCTCCTGCACTGTGTGATAAGTAGCAAACCAACGAAGCTTGTAATTACAATCTTACAGAAACCCGGCCAATCTGTGTATAAATCTCACCCTCCAATTACAAGATGTAATAATTTTGCAGTCAAGCTGGTAATGAGGTCTAATACTCATGCCTGCGATAATCCCCCCCGGATGCTGACTCTATCAGATGTTAGCTTTGTAATTATACTGGCAGAAAATCATTATTTCATGTTCAGCAGAAAAATGAGGTTGGTGGGAAGTTAATTTTCTCTATGCTCTGTGAAGCGGAGACAAAATTTTAATGATTTAATCATTACGGTTATCCCTCTTACAATTGACCTGCGTTACTTGTGGAGAAACATTGGCACATTTAAAAGTCCCTGTTACTCGATAAAGCTTGCCAGGTATGCAGCTTTTAATGTCAGAATGACTGTATACAATTAAACTATTACCCAGCCGATGGAGAAGATTCCTTTTATTTTTAGTTTTCATTATTTGCGTGTGCATGAGTCATGGAAATAGCCATGCCTTGCCCATACTGTAATAAATGGCTGATTAAAAACAATTGAATTGTGCTCTCCTGATGATATCAGCCCCAGAAAATATCATCGTAAAAGAGCAATGCCAGCAGATGACTTTTGTGTGTGGGCCTGAGAAGTTATGCCCCCTGTGTTTCCCGTAAGAAATAAGGACAAAAAAGTTGGGGAGCTGCCAACAGGCCATTTTGTGAATGTGATTTCTCAAATGTAAGATTTAATATTTATAAATTTGGCACACACACCCACACTGCACACTCAACACGTTCCAGCCAGTTACAGGCTAGAGAAAGACAAGGATATTAACATCGCAGTCTCTAGGGAGTGGGGTTTAGTGACAGACTCTGGGAACATAAAGCGAACGTTCCTCCCAGTGCTATGCTTTGTGGTAAAGCTAGCTTTGTCCTGAAACTCCAAAAATGTCACAGGGATGTTTCTGCCGGCCTGGTCGACTGCTGGCGGCAGCTTAAGTCCTCTATCCGTGTCCACACCAACTTGCTCCACGGTGATGAAGGTTATTGGTGACAATCCCACACACACGTGAACTGGCTCTCCCAGCAAATAGAGTAAGCGTGTTTGGGGAACACACATCATGTTTCTGATTCTAGACTTACCTTTTTTCCTGTCTACGCTTTTCTGCCAAAATTAAATCTTCTAAATCAGACTTGGACCACCCACTTGCCGAGGACTGTAGCTTCCCCGGGACGGACACTCAGGGCTGCAGGAGCATCGCCACCTTCAAGTCTGGATCTGAAGGGCGTGCGTGTAGCTACACCAAGGGGGAGCCTCTGAGGAAGAAAGCCAAGGTCATGTTTTGGGAGGAAAAGTCCTCATTGGCAAATTAGCTTTTTGCTAAACCTCATCCATATGGAGATATTGGCTGATAAAATTCTGCACACGTTACAACGATAGTTTCCACGCTTATCAGGATGAACTATACAAAGCCAGATGTGAGCGTATCAGTAACTCGCAGAACTTGGCTTCTCTCCTCACAAAAATCCAGGCATCAAGATCATTGAAGAATCTGCCTATTCAGGGTGAAAGTCAAAGGGATGGTTCTACAGGGACTTTTATGTCCGTCACTGGTATTGGGACCGCTAAGTATCTTACGAAACATACGAGGGCGTCAGTCCCAAGATGGAGTTCACGTCCATGAATAAATCAAGCCGTGTGGTGTCATCATGACGATGCTGGTCTCTCGCTCCAGTTCCTGCCCCCATTAGCTTTCCCCGGGGAACAAGGAGGCCCCAAGTCTGCCCGAGTCTTCCAAGCTTCCTCCCCAGACTCCAGCTGCCTGCGGAGCATTGAGCTTCTGCCTGTCCGGAATTCTGGGGGTCTGGTCTCCTGCCATGCGGCTGGAGCTCCACTTTAGCTAGGCCTAAACCTGCAATTGTGGAGGTGCTCTAGGGACGGCGTGGGAGTGTGGGGCTGTGCAAGTGGTGAGGGTGATGGACTCCATCCCAGCTGAGCGCAGAAAAGGCTGTCCTCCTTTCTCCACCAATCAGGCGCCAGATCTACAGGCACATCCCACAGACAGCATCATCTCCTTTACTACTAAAATGTCCATCTATCTTTTGATTCTGTACGCAGGGGGCATGATGACAGGACAAACTGCATTAGCTTCATCAAAGTTTTTCTTAATATAAGAAAGCCTAGATTTTCCTAAATATTGGAAAAAATAAAGACATGATTATCATCTATCTTGTCCCTAATATCTTGGCAGTCTTTAACGTTCTCTCAAGGCATCTTCTGGTGTGCGAGCTGATGGAGGAGTGATGAGGGCTCAGGGCCGTGTCCAGGTTCTTCTGGTTGGTGGACGGCAGGACGCAAGGATCCCTGAGTCCCCACCTCACAGCTTTTGGTTGGTCAACTTGCAACAGTAAAAGCTTGCAGGTGGTTAGAGCTCTGGGCCACAGTGACCTGGGAGAGTGACACTCCCCCCAAGGCCAGGTTTCAGGACTTTAGCTGCAAACTGGATTTTCCTGGGGGGAATTCTCTGTCTTGTAGTTGAATGAGGGTGGTTTTTAAGAATACAGATTTTGGAGTAAGAAAGACAAGGGTTTTTCTCTTCCACGTGCTGGTCTATGCCTCAAGGAAAGTTACTTGGACTCTTTGAGACGCAGCACACTTGTCTCAAAAGTAGAGAGTTAACGACTGCTTCCTGTAACTGTTGGAAGAAGACATTGGTAACTTAGTAAAGTAGTTACCAGAGGACTTGGCACCTGGAGCATATGATCAGTGAGGATGCGGGCTTGAAAAGACAGACCAGGGCTGCATGCTCTTCCCGAAATCCCACTTCACTGCGATGCTTGGACACACACACACACACACACACACACACACACACACACTCCAGAACACCTGCAAAAGCAATGCATTTCTTCTTGAAGAGAAATAGAACATTGCTGAAATGCTCTGTTAGTGCTAGAGGCCAAAATTCTACCCTATGATATATGAAGCATAGCTCTGAGCCTTCTCTGCTTCTGGTCCCAGGTTCCCCCCTGCCCCCTTCTGGAAACTTCCCCTGACTTGTTCTCCAACAGGGGCAATTCCACACGACCTCATGCAGAACAGCCTTCTGCCTTCTCCCACATCAAGTTCCACCCACCAATACGAGAAGGAAAATGAGACAATCTGCACACACCCCTCCCGGCAGGAGAGGGGAGAGGGAACTCCAAGCGCTTTTCATAGTTCCCTGCCTGATGCTGTGAATATCACGATAAATACAAATGTGTTTGCAGAATACTGATAACCAGGCCAATTTCTGATAAACTTTTCCCATAATTTCCTGGGAGAAAATGCTGTGGCGTATCAACACCAAATTACACATCTTCATCTCTACGGGTCCGTTTGCTTTCTTGTTTGTTTTCCATCCAAGTGGACAAGCCCAGGACAGAGGACCCAGCTCCACGCCCAGGGGGACTCGGAATTCCCAGTCGTACACAGAGGACTTTCCTGAATTCCAGACCAAAAGATAAAATCTTATCATATGCAGTGGCAAATATGTTTTAAATGATCAAAAAATCTCATTAGATAAGAGGCTCATCCCCTTTAAAATATGGTAATTCTTTATTTTGTTTGTAAAATCTTTCATTTTTGGCTACTTAGAAATAAGAAGATTCCCCAGGGACTCACGAATACTTAAAGTTCCGTATCCAAATTGTACTTCCGATTCCTGATACACGCCACAATACGTGTTATCAAATATTGGCGGTATAGTCATGCGTGAAACACACAATCTAAGGAACACAAGCTATCAGTTTGTACAGCTCTGGACACAATTTTGCCGGTTAAGGGATTAGCAATGAGATTTAAAGGGGACATTTGTTTATGATAAATATTTCAAGTACCTGTCCTAAAATGTGGCCAAGCCTGTCTGCACTTTAATGACAGATTTCCATGTTTTATCCGCTTCCCCATCCCAAGTTGTTTTCATACATTTTCTTGCCCTGAAATTCCTGAAGTCCGTATGGAGGAACTTTTTTGGGATACTGGAGTTGGAGTGAGGGGGTTGAAGAGGATGAGGTCTCCCCCAGCCCCAAGCTCGTTATTGGGGAAGTGAGAACGGTCCAGACACCTCACAGCAAGTCTACAAGACGGGCCAAGACTGGGCCACGACTGGGCCACAGCGGGTCACATCAGCACTTGGTCAGGCCTTGCAGTATTCGTCCTCATCATTCTGACAGGAGTCGTTCTTTTCTCCTTTCAGCGCCCCTGACTTGATTTTATGTCACAGGTTTATTTAACCTTTCTAAGATTTACTTCCAGATAAAGCAGTTTCTTTTATACTTAGATAAGTATTTACTGCTATTCCTTTGGAGTCGTGTTTCTGGCAGATTGCTTTATTCCCCAGAGGAGAGCATTTGCAATTTGGATTAGAGGAAGATTTTTGTCATATTTGAAGTCCTTTTAATCATAATAAAACATGTTGAGGTGGTGTTGAACATGTTTATAAAAAATGCATGTATTTGCATTGGTGAGAAGCCTTCCAGAAAACGCCAAGGATTTCCAGGCATGTTTCAGAGGCTCCAGATAAAACATGATCATTTTGCTGTTTTCAGAAGCCACTGAGTTGCCTTAACTCATCTGTATCAAGAAATACAGGTAAAATAAAAGATTGTGTCGTGTGCTGCCAGAGTTTCCTTTCATTATACTGACTTACTTTAAATGTTGTTAAGTGCTTATAGAATGACAGTCTATTGAGGGAACAATAGATATCATTTCTCCTCCTTCTAGGAAAAGCAATTCTAAACTTTTCCAGGATAATGAATAAAACCACATCCTTTTTTTTTTTTTTCTGTGGTACGCGGGCCTCTCACTGCCGTGGCCTCCCCCGTTGCGGAGCACAGGTTCCGGATGCGCAGGCTCAGCGGCCATGGCTCACGGGCCCAGCCACTCCGTGGCATGTGGGATCTTCCCGGACCGGGGCACGAACCCGTGTCCCCTGCATCGGCAGGTGGACTCTCAACCACTGCGCCACCAGGGAAGCCCAACACATCCTACTTTTAAATACCACCACAATGAAAGAGATTCAGTAAAAACCGTGGGATAATAAATTTGCTAGTGACAAATTCTTCCAGTTTTCCTTCTTCTGAGAATGTCTTTATTCCCCTTCATTCCTGAAGGATAGTTTCACTGCCTAGAGACGTCACAGTTCACAACTGTTCTTTAAACACCGGAAACTTAGTGCTGTGTCACTTCCCTCTGGCCATACGTGGTGCACTGTGGGAAATCTGCCGTCATTCACGTTGGCATTCCTGGAGGTAAGTGTTATTTTTCTTTGATTGCTCTCAAGATTCTTCCTTTGATTTTTGTTTTCAGAAGTTTAATTATATTTGTGTGCTTTTGTTTTATCCTGTTTGGAGTTTGCTTATCTTGTTGTGTGTGTAGGTCTGTGTCTTTCACCAAATTTAGGGCATTCCCAGCCACGATTTTTTCCAACACTGTTTTAGCCTCTCTCTTCCTCCCCTCCCTCGGAGGCCCCAGTGAAATGGATGTTGGACCCTCTGTCATTATCCCACAGGTCCATGAGGCTCTCCTCATTTTCTCCCCAGTTTACTTTCTTTCTGTTGTTCAGGTTGGGTAAGTTCTATTGATCTTTCCTCAAGTTCACTGATTATTCCCTCTGTCAGCTCCACCCTCCTACGGAGCCCATCCAGGCAGTGTCTCATTGACTGAATCTTTCAGGTCTATGATTTCCGTTTGGCTATTTTTACAACTCCTATTTCTTTGTTGTGATTTTCTCTCACTTGTTTCCAGGCAATTTGTAATTGATCGTTGGAGAATTTTTGCAACAACTGCTTTAGAACCCTTGGTGGGTAATTCCAACGTCTGATTCATTTCAGTTTTATCATCAGCTGGTTGCCTTTTCTCATTCCGGGCGTGATTGTTTTGTTTCCTGGTATCACAGTGATTTTCTCCTGGGCCCTGGACGTCCTGTCAGCTCTGTTAGGAGGTACTGTTTAATATTCTGTTAGAACACGCACGCACCCCATTCAGGGGTGGCACGTCGTTCCTGGCTCCCCTTTGTGGGCTGTGGCTCCAGTGACGGTTTAATAGTCAGGACTTTGTGGTGCCATTTGGTTGGCTTGGTGTAGCTGGAACTTCTGTGCTCCCAGTGGCCCCTGCTGGCATTACCTGAGAGGGTGGCATAGGCTCCGGCCAGAGCCCGCAGCATCTCTTGTTGGCCAAGAGGACCCTCAGGCCCAGGAGAGTGAAGAGACTTCCCCAGCTGGACACTCCTTGTGGGGGGTTTCTGCAAATGTCTCTGGCTGCCCCAGGGTCTCTGAGCAGGGGAGGGGGCTCCAGCCCCAGCTCAAGGTGGAGGAAAGTGAGGACAGATGAGTCTGTAGGATGGGAAGTGAAAGAAAGCTGTACCCATAGGAGGAAACAATTGCTGGGTGGGAACCTGAGCATACAAGCTGGAGGAGGGCAGGGTGGGCGGCTGGGATGTTTCCCATGATGATGGGACGTCGCATGGGAGGGTGATAGGACGGCAGGTGCCAGGAAGGCAGAAAGACATGCCGACTGTGCGCTATCCTCTATGTCCTCTGTTAGTGCTTATTAACTGAAAAAACATTTGTGTAGGCAGGTAACATTTTAATGTAGCTGCATTTTTTCTTTAATATAGATTTCAAAAGAAACTGAAATCAAATTAAATCACATTGTTATGGTATTTTCCTCACTTTTTTTTTTAAATAGTGATCTTGGGGTCTTCTTATTTATTTTTTTTTTAATTTTTTTTTTATTTTTGGCTCTGTTGGGTCTTCGTTTCTATGAGAGGGCTTTCTCTAGTTGTGTCAAGCGGGGGCCACTCTTCATCACGGCACGCGGGCCTCTCACTATTGCGGCCTCTCTTGTTGTGGAGCACAGCCTCCAGACACACAGGCTCAGTAGTTGTGGCTCATGGGCCCAGTTGCTCCGCGGCATGTGGGATCTTCCCAGACCAGGGCTCGAACCCGTGTCCCCTGCATTAGCAGGCAGATTCTCAACCACTGTGCCACCAGGGAAGCCCTTCCTCACTTTTTAAATTAGCAAAATACCCACAGGGACGGAGGGCATATCTGACAGGGTAACTTTATTCGTCTCTGGGCAGAAAATAGGTGAAAAGCCTAAAGGGCCATCCTCTGTCAATGCCTCATCTTTACCAGTGGGGCCATGCCTGAGGTGGCGACCGTCCCCATCTGCCTGTGGTTATGGAGGGGGCACAGGAGTAGGGTCCTGTCCTGGTCTCCCTCCTGTTCATAAGGGAGAAGCAGAGGGACAGTGCAGGTCCCAGAAGTGAGTCCTGTTCTCCAGCAGTGAGAACTGAGGGCCCTTGGTTTTGTGCAAGAGACACTAGAGAGGACTTCCCTGGTGGCACAGTGGTTGGGAATCCGCCTGCCAGTGCAGGGGACACGGGTTCGAGCCCTGGTCTGGGAGGATCCCACATGCCGCAGATCAACGAAGCCCGTGCACCACAGCTACTGAGCCCGCGCGCCTAGAGCCTGTGCTCCGCAACAAGAGAAGCCACCGCAGTGAGAAGCCCGCGCACCGCAACGGAAAGTAGCCCCCGCTCGCTGCAACTAAAGAAAGCCCGAGCACAGCAACGAAGACCAAACACAGCCAAAAAGAGAAAAACAAATACCGTAGGCAGCCAAAAATAAAATAAAAAAATAAATAAATTTATAAAAAAAAAGAGAGAGACACTGGAGATGGAAGGAGAAGGAGCCGTGGGTGTGGGGACCCTACGTTGTGCTTCGAGTTGGGCTTTGCCTGGTTTTCAAGATCAGTTCTGCATTAAAAAAGTAATATTTTAGAACAGTTTCAGATTTTACAGAAAAACTTAACAGAAAGCACAGAGTGTTCTCATATTCCTTCATCCCCCAATCCCAACTTTTCTCTGTTTTGAAATCTTGCTTTAGTGTGGTACAGTTGTCATAGTTATGAACCAATATTGATACGTTAGCGTTCACCCTGGCTGTTGTATATTCTATGGGTTTTGGCAAATGCATAATGTCATATTTTTGCCCTGAAAATCCCGTTCTCCACCTATGCATCCCTCCCTCCCCCCAGACCGTGGCAACCACTGATCTTTTTACTGTATCCAGAGCTTTGCCTTTTCCAGAATATCATACAGGATGTGGTCTTTTCCTACTGGCTTCTTTCATTTAGTAATATGCATTTAAGTTTCCTCCATGTGCTTTCGTGGCTTGAAAGCTCATTTCTTTTTAGCTGAATAATATTCCATTCTCTGGGTGCTCCATAGTTTATCCGTTCACCTCCTGAAGGGCACACAGCCTGCCTAGCCAACTTCTTCAGAGGAAAGGCATTAAGGTTAAGATAAATTGTGTATTTTGAGGGGCAAAGATGTTGGTGCCCTGGGACTTCTACTTCTATGAACCTAAGTTTTCCAAGGTGCAAGTGAGCTACGCAAGAAAATCAGAAACTTAAAGGAGCAAATATTTATGAACTGCTTTTAGCTCTGCTGATAACAGGTACTTACTAGAGTTGCTGGTTAGGTCAACAGAAGGTCAAATAAATACTAAATATTTTCCATTTTTAACAGATGCATGGTTTGGCTACTTCACAGCCATAATAAAAGTAAATTTAACATAAAATTTTCAACATTTGCCATGTGAAGCGAACACAAAGACATGATGACATTGAACAGGGATTTGCCTGAAGGCGTCCCTGTGTTTCCAGGCCTGCAGCTGGTCATGCAGTGACCTCTGTTATGACCGGCCAAGGAGTGTGGGGGGAGAATGGGGTCTAAGACCCAGAAACATGGACGATCAGAAGAGATGTACATTTTGCAAGGCACTACTTTGTGCTTTTCTTCTGTAGTACTTTTTAAAATGTAAAACTTACCTTGTTTTTACAACGAAGACTGCATTATCTTGAAATACACAGGATGAAACAATGATTTCACTTATTAGTACAAACAATGATAACACTGCTCCTTTCTTCCATGTATAATTACACAGGGGTAGCAGGCTCAGTCGCTTCGGACGCAAAGCATGTCATCTGTTTTAGAGGTAGGATTTCTTTCCAGGAACATTGTTATTTAAAAAAAAAAACCCAAAAATCTAACAATTAGAACATAATCGGATCTAATGAATTCCCCCATTTTCATCATGACTGTAGATGTTGCTTTCCTTGCATGCCTAAATAAAAGAAATGAAAGTTTGCTGTACATGAGACCAGGGCCACTCTGCAAAAGAGGACGTGGGCATGACACTTAGGAACATCAAAGCCCGGACTCCATCACCCACACTTCCATGTTGTCCATCAAAGAGGTTGTGTCTGGCGCTGATGCCACATGAAATGCATTGATGGAAACTTCAGTCACACTTGGAAACTTTGGCAGATGGTGTCTCTTCTCGTTTAATTTTTTTCCAATTTTTTCCCCTGAAACTCCAGCTCCAGGCCCTGGAACCCCCAGCTCGATACCTTTTTTGTTAATAGATCTAATCAACGGCGTGTTGAACAAGAGAGGCTCTTTATGTGTGCTCTGTTAGGACAAGAGGAGCATCGCTGTAGATCACCAGAATAAACAACTTGGACCGATTCAATTACAAGGCTCGGCCCCGGCTTTTATCTGGCTGTGACATCATTTCAATCAAAATGTAAAATAATACAATCCAATAGTTGCAAGAGGAAGAGATAGGACACAGGCGGCTGCACTTAGTCATTTAATAAAAGAGGAGAGGAAGGTGGGCAGCCCTCCCCTGACAGCCAGCAAGGGCTCCCAGCTCCAAAACTCCATTACCTGCTGTAATAGTATTCAAGGACCTGAATGTAGGAAATTGTCTATTACTTTTTATTAGTGGAAGCTGTTATGTAGGATACAGCCTACTGCACTGTTTTCTCTCTCTCTCTCTCTTTTTTTTTTTTTTTTTTGCTTTGTTCGTTTAATTAACCAAAGCATGAAATCTCCCTATTGGCAGCTTTCTCCTGGAAGCTTCTATTGCTTTTCGCCCTCCAAATGGGGATTTTATTCATTTCCTTTGTCTCCTTTGATTTTTTTTTTTTAACAGTGATGTTTTTCAAGTCCCGCACATCATCGTGAGAAGAAAACTAGAATTCCAGGGCAAATATAGTGTCTCTAAACTGCTTGGGCTGTGAAAACCAGCAGCAGGAACGTTTCCTTCTCACGGCATTTATGTATGAAAGTTTCCCTCTCGATTCTGAGACTTTTACAGTCCCCAGGGAAGGGGGCGGTGAGCGTCACCTGCTTTGTGTCAGGATGATAAAAGCGATAATAACCAGTTCTACCCATCGTGCCTGAAAGCCGAGAGAGAAAAGAGGGAGAGTTTTAGAAGAAGGAGACCAAGCGTGTCAGGAGGCCATTTCCCTGGGTCCCGGCCTGTGTGGACACTGTGACCCTGAATATCCTCATCAGATAATCAATGAGTTCATTGTTTTTCCTTGAACTGTATTCAGTTTATGGCAATCAGTCATTGTTTTAAAGGAAAGAATCTGTTTACCTTCAATATTTTTGGTCATTCTGTACACGAGTGGATCCATCAGAAAAAATCTGCCTTGAATGAGCTCTAAAATGAGGTCATGTTGTGAGACGGCCCACAGATATTTACAGGCTCTCCCGCGAGTACCTGGGGGGTCGTGCTGCTCCAGCTTTGGGACGATTGGATTTGGTGTTCCCCGGCAGAAGAGGGATAGGTACGTGTTTTCCCCCCCGGCCTCATGAAGAGCACAGTGTCGTTGGGAAGGTGGTATCTTAGTTACATAACAGCTTGTTCCATGACAACCAGGAGCAAAACGGGAAATCAGGAAATGGGGCGACTTGCATAGAGGAAGTGAAGTGGGCCTTTCAGCTAAAGCTCCAAGCTGAAGACCAGGGCTCGCCGTCCCACAGAGGCCCAGGCTCACCCGCAGGCCTCACTCTAGAAACACGACCTTTGATCTACTGTGTCTCGCATCCAACCGTGTCAAAGAACAGACACTTGGGTGGAGGTGGTGGCCTTTGTGTGTGGGGCGCGTGCTCCGGCTTTCTGTCCCGTCTCTGCCTGTGGGAGAGGGGTGCTCCCTGACCCCTGGGCCAGACGAGTGGCCTCCAAGGAGACCCCTCGTGAGATGGGGGCCCTCACAAGAGGGATGTGGGCTGAGCCACGGGGTGGCAGGTCTCTGTGCTGCCCTGCGGCCTGAGGAAGCTGTGCTGAGATGGCCTTAGAGAACCTGAAGTGCAGCTCGAGTCTTTGGGGGATGGACTTGCACAGAGTATCTGCTCCCAAGAGGGCAGGCTGGCCAGGAGCAGGGGGCCCGGCAGCCCGGTCACAGCTTGGAGGGCCAGGCCGAGTGTCCATGGCAGGGGGACACAGGGGAGGGTAGTGGGCTGGAACCATCTTGACGGGCAGCCCCTTCCTGTCTCATAGATGAGCTGAGAAGTGTTAGGGTTACTCTCAGAATTGTCTACCATCATACCCACCTTTCTGTCCATGCTGTTTACAATGGGGCTTCAAAGCTCCCCGTTGAGAGATGAAGGGCATGTCCTACTCCCAAATCTGGGCTGGTCTTGCTGGGGTGCATTTTGGCCAATAGAACGTGGCAGAGATGACGATGTGACAGTCCTCAGCCCAGGACTCCGGCCACTGTCTCCAGACCCTGAGAACATCACGTGAAGGACAGTCATGCCCACCGGCACAGCTGACAGTGGCTGAAATGGGACCGAGGCCACCCCAGGCCCGGCTGCTGGCAGATGTGAGAGTGCCCAGCTTGCCCAGGCCCACAGACCCACGGAGCTGACCGGCGGCCTCGTGAGCAGTCCTGAACCTACTGCTGGGGCCACAGAGCACAGGGTACTTGTGACTGATGCGGGGGTGTCCTGGGGCGTGGCGGCCCCTGCATGGGGACTTCACAGAAGGGGCCCCCGTGGAGATGGTCATCCTGCAAGCAGCCCCGCCAGAGCAGCCTGATGTGATGAAGACAGCTGGCCGGCTGGTGTGCCTGGAGAGCCGGCCCCACAGGCACTGAAGGCCCCGTCCACCCAGCTTGGACTTGGGAGGGCACATGTCAAGAGCGAGGGCCCCCACCTGGAGCCCTCCCCGCTCCAGGGCTCTGAACTAGGAGGATGAAGCAGATTTCAGTGGAGGGGCTGGCAGGAAACTTCCCAATATGAGTTTGGATCTGGTTGTGAGCCCTTTGACGTCGGGCTGCCTTTGTGAACTCTGGAGGGCACTGGGCGGTCTGTGAGAGCAAGGAGGCATGATAAAATCGCACCCTAGGATCGCGCGTCCGTGCGGTGCCTCGTGCGTCAGCACAAACCACTAAGGAGCCACAGGGTGGCAGGTCCTGGATGGAACGGAGGGCGGGGGACAGGTGGGGCAGGCAGGTGTGAGGACTCAGAGCTACGCCCACTGCCTCCGTCTTCTGTCGTCGTCCTTGGAGGAAAGGGCTCCCTGACGGAGAACCAGCAGGGCAATAGGAACCGAGGCACAGTCTTGTTTCATGTCCCCCCAAAAATTACTCAGACTGTGCTGTTTCCAGGTCAAAATGCCTGCCATCTGCTGACTTACGTACCCTCCAGCTTCCGGAACGAACTGGACTGCGGAAGTCTGGACATCGCCGTGTTCAGGCGACAGCGCGGTTTAGGGGAAAGTAAGAGTCAGGCTACAGAGGCAGAACAAGAAGAGCTAAACCTGGCTGAGCGCCGAGTGACCCCAGGCAAGATGGCCAGGTGAGCACCGCTGGCGCTCTCACACCTGTCCCTTCACGGGACCCTCGCGACAGCCGGTGGGGAGGCGAGCGGCACCCACTCTTGGGGGGGGGGCGGGGAGATGCCCCATGGCCTCAGGCAGACGGCCCAGAGCTGGCAGAAGCGCCCACCCGGCACCCTCTTGCCTGGGCCCTTGTGCTGCGTAATGAGATCTGGAACGTCTATTTATTTACCAAGCACGTGGTAGACATTCAGTCTCTTTTCTGCTTCAAAAAATGGTCTTAAAAGGGGTCAGGCTCTGAGGAAAAATAATAGATCACATTGGGGTTTGAGTACTTGAGGACCTTTGCAGCACATTTAAACTCTTTCTCCTTCCGTCTGTAGTTACATGTTTCAGATCAGTGTTTCCCAACTCACAGTACGTGCAGGGGTGGGGGCAGGAAAGGCTGATGGACAGGCGCTGAAGCAGCTAAAATCCACACGATGTGTGATGTGCGGTCGTCACGTGACGTACACTGGTCCCATGATGCATGGTGGTTACATGCGGTCTAGAAGTCGTATCGTGGCTGTGGTCACAGGACACATCGTGGCATAACATGCAGCAGTCACGTGATGATGTGTGGTGGTCACGTGACACGTCGTGTGAGGCTTAAACACCACAAACCACACATCAGAGGTGCCTGTTCTTGAGAGTTTCCCTCCTCCAGCCCCAGACCTTCCCTCGACACAGAGCCTGGCTTGTTACCTTTTCCACTGTATTTCGGGGCAGAGACACCGGCCACTTCCCTGATCCCATCTACCACTCCTCTGGGGCTTCTGTCCCAGCAAAGCGCCGGGGTCCCCACTGCTCTCCGTCTCTCTTGAGCCTCCTGGTCAGGCTCGTTCTCCCGCCGATGCTCAGACGAGGGGTACTGTCTCAGGCCCCAGCACTGCCACGGTGCTGGACCCACTGGCTGCTGAGTCTGTGTTTATCCACAGCAGCGGCAGCACTTCTGACACAGTGGGACACTTCCTGTTTGAAGGCTTCCTCCAGAAGCCCCCGTCACCACTAATGTGTTCAGCGGTGTTTGCTGAACTTCCATCTGTGCACCCACACCGTGCAGGAAGCAAACCCACACGTCCACCCTCTGGGCTCTGGTTCCAGGTGGGAAGACAGATCCCAGGTCAGACAAAGAAATTGTCCAGTGTGTTAGGAGACTAAGGAGGGTGAATGTGGCACTGGGGGGCAGAGCTATCTCATCCCTGCTCTCTTTTCCCGTCACTGGCCACGTCAATGGCTTCTTGATTTTGGAAGCTTCTGTCCTCACTCAAGATGGTTTCAGTCCCTCTCAAGAAACTCAGATCTCCTTTATATGCAGAGGAATCCCAACCTGCATCTCCAGAAGCAGATACCCTCCCCAAACTGCAGACCATCCATCCACCTGTGCCCAGGACAGCTCCACTTCCACATGTACTCAGCACCACCAGCCCACCTGTGCTGATGTGATGTCCTTCTTCCCGCACCTGCTCCTGGGCCCCGACAGCCCCTCTCAGTACAGGCAGAGCTCTCCTCCCAGTGGCTCAAGTCCCAGTCCTGGAATTAGACTGGGTTTCTCTCCATCTCCAGAGCCTACATCCAATCTGAAAGCAAACCTGCAGGGTCCACCTTTCCTCCCACTCGCCTGGAGCACTGCGGAGTGTGACAGCTGGTCCTCTGGGTCTGCCTGAGCCCGGCAGTCTGTCCTTCATCCAGCAGTCAGGGCGATCCTGTCGGATCCAGAAAAGATCCCTGCCCTCAGGGTCTCAGGGTGAGAGCCAGCCCCTCTTCTCAGCTCCTCTGGACCCTCCAGTCTGTAGCTGCCCTTATCTGTCTGGCTTCTGTTTGGCTTTGCTCTCCTTCTTGGCCTCTGCTCTGGCCACACTGAGCCCTTGGTGGTTTTGGACTCTGCCCAGCACACTCCCATGCGCAGGCCCTGCCTCTGCCCTCCATGTAGGGGCTGTTCTCTCCCTGTCATTTTTCTCTCCCTCATCTCCCTCATGTCTGCTCAAATGTCACCTCCTCAGTGAGGCCCTTCGTGACTGCTTCATTCCATGGCTACTCCATCCATGGCTACTTGATGCTGAGGTTACTCCATCCCTTGGCAACTCCATCCCTTGGCGACTCCATCCTGAGGCTACTCCCTCTTGAGGCTACTCCATCCTGAGGCTACTCCATACTGAGACAACTCCATCCCGAGGCTACTCCATCTTGAGGCTACTCCATCTTGAGGCTACTCCATCCTGAGGCTACTCCATCCCGAGGCTACTCAATCCCGAGGCTACTCCATCCCGAGGCTACTCCATCCTGAGACAACTCCATCCCGAGGCTACTCCATCCCGAGGCTACTCCATCTTGAGGCTACTCCATCCCGAGGCTACTCCATCCCGAGGCTACTCCATCCCGAGACAACTCCATCCCGAGGCTACTCCATCCCGAGGCTAATCCATCTTGAGGCTACTCCACCCCGAGGCTACTCCACCCCGAGGCTACTCCATCCCGAGGCTACTCCATCCCGAGGCTACTCCGTACCTTGACTACTCCATCCCAAGACTACTCCATCCCGTGGCTGCTCCCCACACCATGCCCCCCTTCCCAGCTTGGTGCTTCTCCTTGGTCTTTATCACCACATTACACATCATCCAGATTCATTCCTTTGATTCTCCCCTGCAACCCCATCTAACTGTGTGTGCCCAGCGATTCTGACCTCAGTCATCCATGCTGGTGTCTATTCTCTAGAACCCGTGAACTGTTCCCTGAACGCAGCAGTGGCTCATTCGATATGTCGCTGAGTGGATGAAAGCCATTCTTGTCCACTTTCTCTTCTCCTTTTCAGGAGTAAAACTTTAAAACAATCTAATTTTCATACGCTTGTTTCTACAGCTAAGCGCTCTTTGGGTTGTTTGTGTTAAGTGCTTATAGCTATGCCTCAGGGCTCACTCTCCACCCCGAGGGCTTAACTGTGTTTTTCCACAAAAGGACAGTCTATTCACTATGAGGCTTTCCGGGTGGGCTCCCCAGAAAACACACAGATCCTCCCCTCTCTTTAGACGCACAAGCTGATGAGTTTTTCTCGGGAGCTGCCCCACGTCCTTGGAACGAGCCTGTTAGACGTGAGCTGCTCCGCTGCACAGAGAAGCTGAGGGCGCCATCCAGGCCCCACCTGTGCTTGCCGCCCGCGTGTGTGGACTCAGCTGCCGCAGCATCTCCTGCTTACGTTTCAGCCCGAGCGGCCCCTTAAGGCCTCGCCTGCCACGGGGCCTGGTGCCATGGACCATTTTAACCCGGCCTCTCCTCTACTGTTGGCAGGAAGCCGAGGGAACGCAGCGCAAGTGGGTGACGGCAAGTTCCCAGAGCGGTCGGGCAACCTTCTGGGACTTGGTACTCACGCCGGGGAGAACCCTTGGAAATGTGTGAGGTCAACATGAATGGAAAGGAGACCGTGAACTCCACATAAGCAGGTTCTCCTTCACCTGGGGAGCTCGACTACACCTGGGGTGGCGTCACCTGCCTGAGACCGTGAGCCAGGGTGTCCCTCTCCGAGAGGAGTGGGACGGGTACCTGCCCAGGGCCCCGGGGCCCGAGTCCCGTGAGCAGCCCCCATGCCCAGCGTGGTTCCACTCACGTTATCCACAAACTTCAGGGGGCCCTGGTTACGTGGGGGGCCTCATCTCGGCGATCCTTGGGGATTACGGACCTTTTCAAAGCAGTCGTGGGAGCAGCAGTCCTGGGGAGCTGGCCGGGCATGAGCTTGGGTGAGGAGCTGAGGACGTGAGGCATCTCAGGGCGGCTGCTGGGGCAGTGGATGAGCAGAGCTCCCCAGACCCACACGGGGGGCAAGCCTGGCTGCAGTTGGGGTTTCCTTGTTGGGGACTCACGGCCTGAGGGAGTCAGATGTGCCTTTCCTGTGTCTTGAGGGCCAGCTGGCACAGGGCATCTTCTGGGCAGGTGGGCACCTCGGCTCTCTCCCCTCCGGCTGTGGTCCTGGGCTCCTGAGCTGAGTCAAAGGTCGGCTCCTCTCAGGTGTCTCCTGGTCCTGAGTGGGAAGCCCGCCCCTCCTGCAGTGTGTGTCCCTGCCGTGCCAATGGAGGGGTCATCTCTGTCCTGGGCGACTGGTCTCCAGGAGACGTGAACTTCCAAAGGGCACACCTTCACACCTCAGAGGTGTTCTGTCAAATACCCTGAACGAAGTAAATGGTGAATATGTGTATCAAGTGGTTAATATGCAGATCTGTAAGCCTCTCCTTCGTAAAACTGGGGACCCGGGGACCCGCTCCTGCTGTGTCTGCTCAGACACCATGGCGAGTGGGCTGGCCTGAGGAGCAGGGGGCCCGCAGTGAGGGCCAGCGGCCACAGGGGATATGGGGAGGGATGTGCCCTTCCCTGCCCTGGAGTCCTGGTCATGGTGCCCTCCTGCTGGGGACCCACACGAGGCAGAGCCCACCCTGGGCTGCTCACAGCAGCAGGCATTGGGGGAGGGGTGGTGGCCCTAATGCGGCTTCACCCACCAGGGTCCTGGCTGTGGGAGCCTCACTCACGGGCAATGTCCCTAAGGAAATCAGAAGAACGCCCACCTTCCTGCTCAGACAAAAGGATTCCTTAGACTTGCGTTTTGGTTGGTACATGACATGGAGGAGAAGCAGGAGAGCTGGTGTCCCTGGCAGTTGTGCTTCTGTCAACACAGAACCTCTTGGTGGTGAGGATGGACAGGGTGGTGTGGGGATGAGGGGTTGGTACCCAGGAACCTGCAGTCTCCTTAGTTCAGGTGCCAAGGCGGCACCGCCATCAATCAGTGAGATGATTAATTAATCAATCGATATCTCTCTGCAGGTGTTTAACTGATCTTGGATTATTTTCCTTAAGACACTTTTACCTTTTCATAGAAATGGTAAAGCATTATTATCCGTGAATTGCTTTCATCTCTCATTTCATGGAGATAAACTCTGACTGGACGCTTGCTCCCTGCCGAGCACTGCTGGACGTGCTGGGAAAACCAAGAGCACCGCCGACCCCTGCCCTCTGCCCGGCCTCAGACGCGCACCTTAAAATAAACATCATCTCTAAGGCACCTATTTACTTACACACTAATTAACTGGTGCCCACGCGCCCTTGGTGGCACCCATGCTCCTCCGGAGGGCTCTCTGGCTGGCCTCTCCCACCATCAGAACGAGTGTGGCCCACCCCCTGGTACGTGCAATGGACCCAGCGTCGGCAATGTTTGCGTTCATCCACTCCCTGCTGGGGCCTTTGCTCCACCCCGCCAGCACCGTCCTGACCCTATGATGCTCAGGTCCAGCGGGCCTCCTCCTCAGTCCCCCCACTGAGAGCGCGGTCCGGGCAGCAGTGAGCAATCAGACTCTGTCTGCAGGGGGAACCCTTTAATTAATACAAAGACAGAAATGTGAAAAATACTGACCGTACCTTATGATGGTCTCTGCATTAGAAATAGGTACTCAGTATCGACAGAATGCCAGAGAAAACCACGATGCTTCCAGAGATGTGTGGTAGCACCCAGAGGGTAATGGGTGAGCCATGGCTCCCAGGGGTCCTCGTGGGGACGGGCATTCTGTAGGGGGGTGGCATGCAGCGGACAGGATGCTGCCTCTGCCTGGACCCAGTACCAGAGACTTGAATTCACATTATCGAGCCTTGTTACCCTGAGAGGCACACGTTTTAGAAGCAAACACATTGTGTCTTGAATGGGGTGAGTCCTCCCTTGCAATGGGCACCACATCACGTGGAGGGCCCCCGTCCAGGAAGGAGGTCTCTGTGTAGGACATGTGCCCCCTTTGGCAGGGCAGACACAGGGTGAACACCCAGCTGGGCACAGGGAAGGGGCCCGGAGCCCTTCCTTCCCCCTCCCTTTTATTTCCCAAACAAGCTAGGAGTTTTATAATTCATCACCTGGCTGACAGATGAGTTCTGCTAGAGAATATTAGAAAATGTCTCAAATCTCATATATATGCTAATGGTATGCCGAGGCCGGTCGGTGGTGTGCGGGGTTTTAATCTGTCTCGGCCGGTGTGGGGAGTGGGAGAGACATGCCGACACTCGACAATTTATGATCAAACGGCTGAGTTGTGAAGGGGGAAGGACATGCAGAAAGGGAGAGTCGTTTTCTGATTTAACAGCGTTGTTACTACAAATAAAGAAATCTTGATTTTGACTGCACTCGACGCTAAATGAGTTTCCTGTGCCCGCTGCTGCATTTTTCATTTGCAGATTCGTAGAAAGAGCCCCGCTTAGATACAAGTGACAGATAAGGAAACGCTTGCATATGGAAATCAAATGTGTGTAATAAAACCATCTTCTGTTTATTAAATAAACACATGTAGATTACTGCTGTGGAGGAGGCAGTGATAATTCCTCACGATGTTCCCCTTTCTTAGTGAGTCACAAAGAATCTTATTTAACAACCACGCCTGCTAGATCTGGGCTCTTCTCTTTATTACCTCCCTACCATCCGGGGGTCTGGCATCTGGGATTTATAGCGAACGCCTGATTTTGGCCCTGCAGTCCACACTTCTGGGCCTGATTGCAGTCCATCATCGTGAGTACCACGGTCATCTTGGAGGATGCACCATTCAGTTGCGTCTTGCTAATATTTCCAGTATAGGAATGGCAGGAATACAGCAGGAGGGGAAGCCACAGGGACATTATTCCGAAAAGCGAGGGGTGCCCTGCAGGGCCTGGCATGCCACATCCGCTTCTAGAAAGGCGAGAAACAGAAACGCTATGTCCAGTCAGACCTGGGATCCCCGGGCTGGACCACTCCCAGCTCCAAATGCACCAGGGGCTGGCTGAAGTGTGTCCTCAAAATCGAAGGAGGGACTCAGGGTGTGGGCACAGCCGAGGCCAGAGAGGCAGGTCCCAACCTCGAGAAGTGCGGAGGCTCCTGTGTTTACTGGGAAGGACACCCCGTGAGGCTGGAGTCTGCGGACAAGACCTCGGGACTCAGGCGGGGTTTGCAAGGCACCTGGGTGGTAGGACGCAAGGCGCTGCTGAATCCAGCACCCTCACATCCTCCCACGAGGTCCTCGGGGCTAACTGTCCAGTCACGCAAATGACAGGTTATTCTGCCCAATGGAGAAGGGAGGGGAGAAGACCTTCCAGCTGCAGGGATCAGAAGAAGCAGGTTTTTTGACGCATTGAAGGAATGAGCCTGGAGATGGAGGAGGACAGCCCTGCTCTTTTGCCTCCCAGGAGACCTTGTGTCAGGAGAAATGGGCTGTGTTCCTGTACTCCCAGATCTTCTAAGTGACATTTTCTAGAAGTTTCAAGCTTTTTGGAAGTTAGGGTACAAGTCAGTGCCAAAACGAGGCATAAAAGTATAAAGTCCTTCCATTTTATTCAAGTTTCAATATACACCCAGATTCCCAAATATGCTTTTATTTCTTTTTACACCATTATCAGCTTTAAGTTTTTCAACTATCTATCTATCCATCATCTATCTATCTATCACCTATCAATCTTCTACTTTGCTTAACTCACTTTATGTTTCTTATCTTGAAGACACACTACCTGGTTTTTACTCGATGCAATTTGATAAGGAAAATGTCAGGTTATATGTTGATTGACGTGGGAATCTCCTCCGTCATCACAGGTCTAGTCTTAGTTCAGATGAGTCTGATGCAGTCGTTCTCACCTGGATGTGACTTTGCCCTCGGCCCTGCCCCCCCCAGGGGACATTTAGCAGTATCTGGAGACATTTCTGATTGTCAAAACTGGAGCTTGGTGGGAGACGGGGGAGGGATGTTCCTGGTGTCTAGTGGGTCAAGGCCAGGAATTCTGCTAAATGCCCACAACGCACAGACAGCCCCCACCAAGGAGGTGTCCAGCCCCCACTGGCAATGGCATTGAGGTTGAGAAACCCTGGCCTGATGTACCAGCCAGTGCATCCAGTGGAGAAAGGTTTCAGGATGTGGGCAAATGAGAGGTGAAGGAGGCCGGCCTGGGACCCAGAGGCTGAGTGCTGGACGCCGTGTGAGGTGGGGCTGTGTTTTCACGTCACTCCCCAGCTTAGCATGTCCGTGAGCACATGGTCAGCTTTCCGTCTTACTCCCCCTTAAGGTAACGTGTGTCCTTCAGTTGGTTCTGGAATGTTAAACGGGGGCTTGGAGACGGGCACAGTTGGCCTGTGCTGGCCGCTGGACGCAGACAGAGGAAGGTGCATTGGGCAGGCTGGGTGCCACCCTGGGTACCTCGTGTTGAGCCCATTTGTCCGAGTCAGTTTGGAACACTGACCTGGAAGGTTCCGGAGCCCCATTCTGCCACGCGACAGAGAGCGTTTTCAGAAGATGCTGTAATTTTAATTTACATTACATTACTGCTCCGCGTGGAACTTAATTTCACATCTCTTTTGTAAGCTATTTATTCCAGGAAACACTGTTCTTATTGTACGACTCTAATGAGGTGCTAGAGGCATTTACAGTGTCAGCTTTTATTTCTGAAGAAAGAAGAAATGGCCACTTTAATCTGCTACAAAGTGAAAGCACAACGACCTGTTGGAACAGATACCCAGAGCGAGTCTTGTTCTGTGTGTTGGGTCCTGTGAGTGCGTACAGGCTTATTTGAGAAACACTTCTTTGTTTCTGAGCTGGAGAAACACAGCTGAGAGGCTGACAGATACTTTCTGTTTGCTATTCGGGGCTATGAGGACATGGTTTCTCTCCTGAACGTTCCTACGTGGCAGTGGCAGGTGGCGGGGGACACGTGGGACTGGGCAGAGGGAACTCCACGGCAGGGAGTGCTCCCCACAGACTTCCCAGCTTTTGGTTTAAACCCCCTCTGGAGCCCTCCAAAGTCGTAGAGTGTAGATCAGCCCAGAGGTCTGGACACCCCCAGTGATCGCCTTCCTGTTTGCACTGTGCTTAACGCAGTCGGCTCCCTCTGGGATGCAGCCAGAAGCCCACTCTGGGGGCGCCCTGGTTCCACGGAGGCAGCGCTCGGCTCTGAGATGGTAACTTGAGAGAGAGATGCCAACGACTTCCCTGCCTGGGTGTTCAGATAGGCAACTGATCAACCCAGAACCCAGCGAGTCCTTCAGCTCACTCCACCTGAGGCTCTGTTTGGCATCGCTCAGAGCAGGAGGAAGCAGTAACTGCACCTGCGACCAGGAACCCGTGCAGGCAGCTCCTGCTTCCCGCACAAACAGCTCAGCTTGTTGTCTGCTTCCCTGGGGCTCTTCCGGAAGTGGAGAACCACATCGTCCCCCACGGCACGTTCTGGGCTCATCTGCAGATCGTTCCCTCCACGCCCATTTCCTCCTGAGGCCCAGTCCACGGCTAGAGAGAGACCTCAGCCCAGGGCCTCCGGGAGCACCGGGGGCTGCCCCCAGATCACGCAGATACGCGCCTTTAAGCCAGCTGCCCCCGGCACGTGGGGCGGAGCAGCGGAGTCGCCACACCTACAAGCTTCTTTTCCTTTGTTTTCCTCGTTTCTTTCTTTATAGCACACCATTTTGGGGGGTTTGTTTTAAAAATAGCCTTTCTTGAATATCTAGATATCAGAGAAAAGCATAAAGATAAAAATAAGAAAGCATTAATTGCTCTATTTCCATCAGGGTACATACTAATACATTTTTTCTATTCTTTTCTCTATAAAATAAAAACATAAACATTAGAGAAGTTAGAACAGGCTGAAGTTAACGTTCTTCTATCACACTTATTTCATTTAACATTGCAATAGTGGCGTTTTCCTGTTTTATCGTTGTGTTTGAAAGTATGATTTTAAAAGAATTATGTATCATTTAATTCCCTGAATGTTCCACAATTTATTTAGCTGCCTCGACATTTTTAGATTTAGTTTCTTATCAGTTTTATTGAATGATAAAATTCGGTGATGACCACTGGTGTACATTCACCAATCTCCTGTCTCACCCAGGTCCCTCAGATCTGAAATGTTGGACAACCGGTTCTAGGGGCCCTGGTGCTGGTGCCGGTGATGCTGGCAATGGGTGAACATCTTAGCCAGGACAATAGTAATGGTGATGTGAATAACAGATAAAAATGTTTGGGTTCTCACTGTGCGTCAGGCAATTTTCTAAGTACTTTACATGTGCCAGCTAATCTTCACAACAGCCCAGGAGGGCAGGTACTGGGTACAGCAATATCCCAGCAGTTACAGGTGTGAAAACTGACCCAAGAATAGGGAAGGAGATCTACCTGCCCCGCTGCCCAGGGCCGGGAAGCCCCTTCCTCGCCACAGCCCTCTCCTTCCTGTCACTTACACGCCCTAGCACTTAGCACTTAGTTTTTTGTTTCCACCCGAAATTACATTTATTTAGTCTATCAATTTCTCTCAGTATAAAATGGGGGAGGAGGAGAGGGTGTTATTTTTTTAAAATTAATTTTGATCGGAGTCTAGTTGATTTACGATGTTGTGTTAGTTTCTGCTGTACAGGAAAGTGGTTCAGTTATACGTATACATATATCCCCTCTTTTTTAGATTCTGTTCCCATATACGGCATTGCAGAGTATTCCGTAGTTTGTTTCTGCTTGTTACCTACATGTGAATGACCCTTGCATTCCGGGGTCATTCCAGGGGTCATTCCAGGGGGAGGTGCGTGTTCTAGCCTCTTCGGGTCCAGCCTTTGGCCCAAGGATCGACCCCCCATCCTTTCCGAGCTCCTCCCCAGCTGCGTCCTCCCCTGATGAGGACGCCTGCTTGGTGGCGCTCATAGGCCTCTCCCACTGGCCATGCTCAACACCCTGCAGCCCGGCCTCCCCGGCATGTCTCCAGCTGCTGGAGCATCACCCAGCAGGGAAGCATTGCTCCCAAGCACTGCCGGCCTGGCCTGTGCTCTTGTTCAGTCCACACAGATGATTCTTTCTTTGTTATTAGCAGAGGGGCTTCTAGGAAGGGTCCAGAACTGGACGTACTCTGTGTGTGGAAGTAATGAAGAGATGCCACCAACGGGCTGCCGGTGGACCCGCCCCTCCCCCCCACCCAACCCCAGAGGAGGTGGGCCTGTGAACCAAGGGCCTCACACGGTCACTGCTAACTGCAGGGCCATCCCCCCTCCTCCCTACACCGACTGCCCCCAGGCAGAGGGGATGAGCTGGGGACCACCTTAAGAAAACCAGCCAGTGGGTGTGCATTTTTTTTTTTTTTTACTGTGTAGAGAGACGTGGAGTGTGTGCAAGTAGACAGTCTAGGATTTGGTTTGAGCAACACGCTTCCTCCATGGGCCACCCAGGTGGGCATGATGTTCTAAGCCCGCAGGTCTGAGCCCGCCCACGCCACCTGCCCACGTGCTTCCCTCCGTATTCATGTGTTCCTCTGCACGTCCCAGAAAGAATCTATTCACCAGAATCGTGAGTCATCAGTGACGATTTTACCCTGCAGGGGAGACACAGGAGGGTTTCTACCTCAAACTCACGTCATCCAAGATACCGGACACATCATGTCTCCAAAATCTGTCTCTTTGGCGTTTTCCTTTTCTATCCTCCCTGACGTGGCTGACTGCAGTGTTGCGCCTATGCCCTTCAAATCTCCACTCCTTTTTTATGCAGAGGAGTTTACGGGATCCTAGCTTGCATTTGCACACCGAGAAACCGTCTGCTAAGACACCTCTCGTTAGAAGGCTCTGTGTGGGCAGAGATACCGTATTGCTTCTATGACTTATGTCTCCCTCTCTCTCTCTGAGAGAGAGGGAGAGATTTTAACAAATTAACTTGTGCAGTGATGGAGGCTAAGTCCAAAGTCTGCAGGGAGGGCCGGCAGGCTGGAGATTCAGGGCAGAGTTTCAGTTCAAGTCCACAGGTCGCCTGCTGGCAGAATTCCTTCCTCTTCTGTGAGGTCAGCCTTTGTTCTATCCAGGCCTTCAACTGATTGGATGGGGCCCTCCCTGGGACAGGGAGGGTAACCTGCTTTACTCAAAGTCCACCAGTTTAAATGTTAATCTCATTCAGAAAACACTTCCAAGGAAGCATCCATAAAAGTACTTGAGCCGATATCTGGGCACCGAGGCCCGGCCAAGTTGACACATCAGATGAAGCATCAGAGGAAGACTGGAGCACATGCTCAAGCCAGCTCCACCGTGCTTGTGCACACATGTGACTCCTCTGTCGGGGTGGAGGCTGTTCACACGCTCATCTGGGGCACTGCGCTCAGCCCTCTGTGCTTCCAGGGAACGGCCCTGTCATCCCCATCAGCACACCTGGTCTCAAGGGTGAGCATTGCATGTGGGGAAGGATCGTGGCCTTTGCATCCAAAGCATCGCTGAACAGGACGGGCCCGGGCTCCCCTCTCCAAAGCCCTTGGAATTCAGGAAGGATGCTACTGGATCTTGAAATAATCTGTGTTTTGCAATTAGGCCTTCAACTCTATAACTTGTCATCCAGGATTTTCCAGAGACTTTGTCTTTTTACGGCCTTTTTTAAAAGCTTGATTTTAACTGATTTAAGAGGCACACGTGGAGGAAGAACCCAGGCTTGGTGCGTATCGCAAAGTGGCGATTGCTCTTCTCACGCGGCTTGGAAGATGGGCTCAGACACGTGCCCCCGTTGGGCTGGTTCTATCTCCCGTGGAGTCGCTGTTCTCCTTTCCTGGGAGGGCTGCCGTGTGTCCAGGTCACGGGTCCTCGATGGGCCCAGCACAGGAGGCGGGATGCTTCGCCAGCACCTCAGGAGCGGCTGAAATGCCCCAGGTTAAGCGTCATTGATTTCAGAGCAGCAGGTTGACCTCTTGCAGTGTGATCGAGTTTCAAGCTAGCTCCCGTTGAATTAATGTTTGCTGTTGCGCGTTTGACGTTCAGACGGGAATACCTGGCCTGCGAAGGACTCCTTGCCTTCCCACTGCGCGAGGAAGATAGAGGCGGGTATTTCGCCCCGTCTCCAGGGAGAGGTTTGATTTTGAAGCCTTCGGTGGTTTCTAGGAGACTGTTCTGACTCTGCCTGCAGCCAGTGGCGGACGAGGACGAGCAGGTGGACGCAGGGCTTCGGACCTCCCCCTGTTTCCTCGTGGTGCGTGAGGACGCGGCTCTGGGGGACCCTCTGCCCTGCGCGGGGGAGGTTTGACGCCTTTGATTCCCAGTGAGATCCAGAGCCCTTGGGTTTGCGGTGTGAGCTGGAGGGGAGAGGCTATGGCCGGGGCATCACAAAATCCCACTTTTCAGACATCACAGCCTCCTCGGCCTGCAAACCTCCCCAGCCATCCATATACAGGCTAGGCTTCAAAGCAGCTGGCCCGTCTGATCCCTCCCTGTTTTGGCTTTGTTTTCATTCTTTGCTTCTTTTATTTTTTTTTTACATCTTTATTGGAGTATAATTGCTTTACAATGGTGTGTTAGTTTCTGCTTTATAACAAAGTGAATCAGTTATACGTATACATATGTCCCCATATCTCTTCCCTCTTGCATCTCCCTCCCACCCTCCCTATCCCACCCCTCCACGTGGTCACAAAGCACCGAGCTGATCTCCCTGTGCTATGCGGCCGCTTCCCACTAGCTCTCTACCTTACGTTTGGTAGTGTATATATGTCCATGCCTCTCTCTCGCTTTGTCACAGCTTACCCTTCCCCCTCCCCATATCCTTAAAAAACTACAAATAGAACTACCATATGACCCAGCAATCCCACTACTGGGCATATACCCTGAGAAAACCATTCTTTGCTTCTTTTAGATCATGTACTGGTTTTACCTGTGTTCAGAGATGGAGGGAACTGTTTTTCTGTCCTCACATGAAATGAGGATGCCTTCCTCAGGGACTTGGGGGCACCTCCTTGGGGGGGACCAGCCTTTCACCACTCTCAGGGCCGGTCAGGGAGACAGTCCATGGTAAGTTTGGTGGTCAACGTGAGACTTGGTAGTTTTGTGACTGAAATTCATTCTACCTCGCACGCAAGGCCTTTGAAGAAATAAATGAGGGCTCTCCGGAAGCCATAAAGGTCTGCACAAATGCTGACCGTTCTCGTCACTAATAAAGTGCATAGAGCTGGTGGAGAGTCAGGCACTGCCTTTTGCGAGGGGTCTGCTTTCCACCCGAGTTCAAGGCACCAGGTGTGTAACAGAATGGGGAAAGCCACATAAGCATATTCCAGAGTCCCCTGGCTTATCCCCGCCCCTGTTCCTCTCTATTTGCAGAGGTTAAAGGAGAAGCAGCAAACTTTTCAAAACGCTCATTGAGCTGCTAGTTTAGACATTGATCGTTTTCTAATCGGAGATGGAGTGACCTCTCTCTGCAGGAGGGGTCTTTGCTGGGGAGTGGGATGTGACACTGTTTTATCTGGACCCCAAGTTTAAATCAGTCATTGGTTTCTTGATACCAGGGAATCCTCCTGGGCAGTGTCTGCAGGGTCGGGGGGCAGGGAGTGGGAAGGAGAGCTGAGTGGTCAGTGAGGCACCCCTCCCATCACAATGGAGGAGAGGTGTGCAGCTGATGCAGATGAAACGCATGGAGCCTCAGTGCAAGAGGGGTCCTAGCCAGAGAAGGCTGGTCTGGGGAGACGGACGGATCACTGCCTGCCTCTGTGTCCTGAATAGCTAAGGAGGTAAGAGGTATGTTTCAGCCCCCATGAATCTTGTGTTTTGGTAACTGGACATTTAATTCATTGTAAATATCTGCAATGTATGCCTATTTTATTGCTCTTTTAATCCGATTATGATTTTGCTAAACTTTTGTGCAGTTGACCCTGTCTTCCCTCCAGTGCTTACAAAATCATGTGAAGAGCCTTCTAGCAAAAAACTCAGTTTGGTTTCAGGGAAGAACAGGGTCAGCAAAGGGGAGGAGTTAGTGAGGTGCTAGCCTTCTGTTTCCTGACTGTCCTTATCTCAGGGTGCTGCCTCACCTGCAGGAGGACGGGGGCTCCCAACGAATGCAGATGCTCCCCCCACTTCTGGTCCATGCCCCCAACCCTGCATCTGAAGCGTGGGAACCCCGTGTTCTGCTGCCAGAATGAACGAGGGTGACATCTAGTGGCGATATCATTAAACTACAGACAAGCGTTCCCTGGGTCCCAGAATCTGATTCACTGATTCATTCATTCATTCATTCATTCATTCAATAGATGCTGTTCTGAGACTTTAATCCTGGAGAGCTAAAGCTCATGCAGATTTATTATTATTAAGCTCTTAAAATCTAGAAATTTATAAATGTTTCTGATAGAAACATCCAGTCCAGCACCTCATCCAAAATGTGAATCTCGGCGGCAGCATCACTGCTGGGCAGCCAGCTGGTCTCTCTGTGGACCCCTCCAGTGGCAGAAAACTCATTGATCATTTCATTCCCTTTTCACAGAATCATGTTGAAGCTGGGCAGGATCTAGAGGCCATTTGGTCGACACACTCAATGTACAGGTGGGAGAAGGGAGAACAGATGAGAATAAGCTCGGAGGACACTCAGGCAGTGAGTCAGTGGCTGAGTCAGACTAAACCCGATTCTCCTTTTGTGACCCCACAGGTTTTTCTCTAGCAAACACTTAGTAGACTTTTCCTTCCTTCTTTCCTCCCTTTCTCCCTCCTTTCCTTCATCCCATTCTCCTTTCCTCTTTCTTCCTTTCCCCAACAAATAGCTTTCAACAACCCATTTTATTTACCCAGACACCATGCAGAGTAAATGCAAACCATCTTGGGGATTTGGGAGCAGACATTCTTGTGGGGAGCACAGTGGACAGGCAGTTACAGGATCCTGTAAAAATAAAGAGGGCAGGCAGGGAGGAAAGTGGTCTAATCATTATGCTTATGGTTGACAGGGACAAAACAACAAAAAATGGCTTAAACAAGGAGAAAAGGCTGGCTCATAACCTGGGGAGCCAAGATGGACAGTCCAGGAACTGAGACTATGTCAATAAGACCCTTTATATTTGTCTCTTGGGTCTGCTTCCCTCTCTGTGTTGGTCACTTTCTCTCCCACTGAGGATGGCTGCTCACAGCAGTGTGTGTGTGTGTGTGGGGGGGGGGGATGGGTAACACCCCAGGAAGGCAGGGCCACAGACAGAGCAAGACGCAGCTGGAGGAAGAGAGCTCATCTTTCCTAAATCTGCATTTCAAATCCCAAGAAAGGACCGGCAGAACTGACTGGCCTTCCAGGTCCACCCAGAAACAAGACTGTGGAAGGTTTCTAGGTGGGTCTTGGTCACTGCCCATCTCTGCAGCCAGGAAGGATGGTCGCTGTGCCTGGTAACCCTACCAGGACACCCAGATGGGATGGGGAAGGCAACTCATTGAAGGTGAAGATGTTGGGCAGATGCACAGATTGGGGCTGCCTTTGGGACTCAGAGAAAACTTCTAGGACCGAAGAAGGTCGGACTCAGGATGGGAATGAGTTTGTCTCCGCCAAGAGAAATGGGTGTGCGGGTGGAACATCACACACCAGGGCCAGGAGTGTGGAGGGGACACTTGGAGCACTTGGGGGGGGGGGTCTAACGGGACTGGGGAGCAACTCCAGAGCTCAGACTGAATGGGAACAGGGACTCTGTAGTCCGGTTTATGCCTTTGAGACTTTATTCAGGGGGTACTCTGGGGCCATAGGCAGTTTTTAAGTACAAAAGTGATCTGTTCAGACTTTGATCTTATACAGATAATGTGGTTGCAATAAGAATTGAGCAAATGCCTAGCAGCAAATAAACCAGTCAAGAGGTAATAATCTGAAATGGAAAGGATGTGGGTGCACCAGGATGTTGCCTGAAATTAAAGTCCATAATATGCTCACTCTACTTTTCACACATTTCTGGGCCAGGGAACTCAGGATGCAAGGGGCTCAGGCCCTCTGGAGGTATTCCATCTCGTGGCTTCAGTTTCCTCATGTGAAAGGAGGGAATTAGAATCAAGAACTTCAAAGACTCCTTTCTGTTCTAAAATTCTGTATTCCATACTGTATAATGAAAAACTAGGCAAGGATCCCTGAAAGGGAAAGACGGAAAGAGGACGGAAGAGGACATGTGATTAGAAATCAGGCCTCTCTTCTGGTCTCTCTGAAAAACCACTGAAATATTGTTTCCATACTATTACTTTCACATCAATTCCTTTGCATTAAAATCTGATTAAATATAATCAGCGCTTGAACTTAACTCTGTACTTCTCAAAGCACTTCCTCGTGCAGAAACACCCGAACGTGTTTAATCTCTCATCCAGGAACTCCCTGTGAGTTGGGGTTGTAGATGCTCAGACCCTGGGCTCCCCTCCAGACCCCCATTACTCCTTAGCTGTTGCCATTTGCTGACAGGAAAACGGTTTCCAGCAGTTGGTCAATATTTGCCCAGCCCTGGAATATTCAATGCAGACATGAACCCACTGCCTAGGAGGCAAATGGCACATGATTAATTTTGAATGAGTGAGGGGGGACACAGCCACCTTTCAGATCTGCATTTACTCATGAGCTTTGGCAACGCAAGACAAATTTCCGAGTTCCAAGTTCTTAGATTAAAGGTTGTCTGTTTAAATCAAAAGTAAGCAAATCCTCTGTAATGTGCCTGACATATACTTATTACAATGTTCTTTAGAAGCAATTTCCATTCTGATATGCCATTGCCTGGATTATTATTAAAGAGTTAAGAAAAATTGAGAGAAGGAGATCAAGATTAAATTTTTCAGAGATGTAACTACAAAATGAATGGGGCATATAAGAACGTTGCAAAACCAATAGAGTTTGAACTGTTAAACAGATACATGTCAACTGATGGATGCTGCGGAGTTTGTTTTCTTTTTAACACTCCCATCATCAGAATTATGAAGCTGGAGTCTTACAGGCTGTGGTTTTAAAACATCTGTATGGAAAGGTTTTTATATGCTGTAGGGAAATGAATCCATTTGGAAGTAATGCACAATTATTATTTTTATTATTCTTATAATTTAAAAACTACAATAAAATCAAAGTATAATATAATAAACAAAAATGAACCTTTCGCCTTAAATGAGTTAATACAAGCATTTGCATTGGACTTTTAAATTTATTTGTACAGATGAATATAGGTCCACCGGATCCCTCCTTAGAACCAGTGTTAACCGCCCCCCTCCCCCTGGGACCCTCCCCGGCATATGGCATGTGTACAGCCCGTGTTCTTATACTTTTATCATATGTATGCTTTTACTCTGCACACAAATTCTTCATTTGAATAACTTGCATATTTGAACATGGATAGTATGTTCTGGGCTTTGCTTTTTCTACAATTCTGATGAGGCACAGAACATAGGAAAACACCCAGGTGAGTTTAGCCATCCTCATACCGATGAATATTAATATTAAACAGTTTCCTGGGCCACTCTGACAAGTTGCCACAAACCAGGAAACTTAAAACAAGAAGTTACTGTCTCACAGTCTGGAGGGCAGAAGTCCGACACCAAGATGCCGCAGGGCCGCCCTCCCTCCCGAGGCTCCGGGCTGGGTCCTTCCTGCCTCTTCCTGCTCCCGGGGGTTCCAGGTGTGCCTGGGCTGTGGCCGCATCACTCCATCTGCCTCTGTTTTCACATGTCCGTTCTACGTGGGGCTGTCCCCAAACGTCCTTTGCCTCCCTCTTATAAGGACACACGTGACTGTCCTCAGGGTCCACTGTGATAATTCAGAATATCCTCCTCTTCTCAAAATCTTTACTTTGATCTCTTTTCCTTAGATGGTGATATCATCTTTTTCCATATAAAGTAGTGCTCACAGGCTCCAGGGAGTGGGTCTGTCTGGAGAGGAGGGTGCACTTCTCAGCCACTTCAGTGTGTTTCTTTCTTGGGACCTGACAATGATGCTGTGGGGACTGTTGATGGTGGGATGTGCATATGAGTGTTCTTGGGGGGCTACCTGGAATCGTGACGCCGAGTCTGTGCCCTCCCACCCCCAGCGGTGTCAGAGGCCTGTTCCCCATGTTCCCACCCACATCCAGTTGACAAACTTGGAAGTGTTTCCCAATATCAGAGCTCAGATGATAATTCATTTGAAAAGGGTTGTTTCCCCTTAGAGTCAGTCAGATGCAGTGGGTTTTCCTGTTTAGGGCTGGGTTGTTGGCATTTTTCTTATTGATTTGTGAAGAGTTCTTTACATGTTTTGGGGATGAATCTGTTTTTTCTATTATATATGATGAAACTTCTCTCAGGATATCACTGCTTTAAAACTTTGCTTGAGTTTTATTTTGGTCATGGAGAAGTTTTCAAATTTAACGAAGTCAATTTGATTCATTTTTCCCTTCGTATATCTATACCTTGCATCTCAAAGTATCCTTCCATATCACCTAATTTTGTCTTATAGTTTTATTTTTCCACATTTGGTTTAAAATCCACCTGGAATATATTTCTGTGTATAGCGTGGGGTAAAGATCTAATTTTATTTTATTTTTCCACATGTGAGGCTTCTATGACTAGGTCTACCATTTTGTCATTGATTTCTAATGCTTCCTCTATTTATTAAGTTTTTTCATTTGATTGATTTCATTTGATTCTAGGTTTTCTTCTTCTTTGTTTCATCAACATATTTCTTGCTATGCACCAGCATCACACTGACTTCATTACTATGTATTTAAAATAAGTTTTGATAGCGGGCAAGGAAAACCTTCACTTTTTTTTTTTTGTGGTACGTGGGCGTCTCACTGTTGTGGCCTCTCCCGTGGCAGAGCACAGGCTCCGGATGCGCAGGCTCAGTAGTTGTGGCTCACCTGCCCAGCCGCTCTGCGGCATGTGGGATCTTCCCAGACTGGGGCACGAACCCGTGTTCCCTGCGTCGGCAGGCGGACTCTCAACCACTGCGCCACCAGGGAAGCCCCGCCCTTTTCTTTTTAGTTCTTTTGATTATTCTTATATCTTTCTTTTTATAATTGTATTTTAGAATCCATTTTTCGAATTTATGCTTAAATCCCTGTAGGGTTTTGTTTTTTCAACTGCATTAAACTGAAAGCCAGATTTAGGGGAAACTTGACTTTTCAGGCCTGTTGAGTCGTCCACGTCAGGGATGGAATATGTTTCACTATATTTATTATTATCTTTTTTGTTTTTAGTTCTTGAAAAATGCTGAATAGTATTCTTCACAGTGGTGTTTTATACCTTCTATTAGGTTTATTGGATGCATTGTAGATCTTACTTTTTTATGACATTTCCTAAAACCCATTGCTGCTAATCTATAGGAAGTCTACTGATTTTTGAATGTTTGTGTGGTGTCCAGACACCTTGCTGAAATCTTTAGTGAGTTCTACTAGTTGTCTACATATTTTATTGGGTCTCCTTGAAAACAGTCCCATCGTGTATACATGTTAGTATCTCCAGCCCCGGCTCCCCAGTGTGGATCTGCCTATCCCTGCATAATAACTAGCCACAGGCTTAGAGGCTGAAAACCACACATGTTTATCTTCCCACAGCTCGGGAGTCAGGAGTCTGGGTGCAGCTGGGCTGGCAGCACTGCTCACTGTCTTTTCAGTCTGCAGAGACCAGTCACTTCAGGCCCCCACAGGCCCCGAGCTGGCCCTCCCACGGAGCACCCTCAATGGCACCTTGAATTGTGAGGGTGTCCTTGTGGGGGTGGGGAGGAGATCTCACATACGAAGCACATTTATTTTGGAGTTCCAATCTCCCTGCGTCACTGGATACTTTCCTCTGTAGTGTATCGAGGAAGTTCTTGAATCTCAGCTGCATTCACTGTAGACGACCTTTGGGCACCAAGCCGATGGAGCAAAGTGTTGGAGCCGCTCCCAGGGACAGAAGTTAACACCACAAACTCAGAATTTCTGCTTGGTGCACCCGTATCCATTAATTTGTTCAATTCTTGCATTATATTCCTTCTACCTGGATGCAACACCTGGAGACCAGTTTCCAATCCTATTCTAGGGGTTTCTGTTACTATAAATAATGAATCTGTTAATATAAATTAGCAAATCTTGCAATTCTTTGGGTGTGTAGGGTGCATCTTAAGGGGTCACACTTGGTGCTCACTCCTTGTACACCAGCTCATCTTCCTGAACCCTGTCCTGCTGCCCAGCAGTAACCCTGGGAACACTGAGAAGGGTGAACATGGGCCTTGAGGAGGATCTGTGTCCCCTACATGTCAAGGTCTCAGGAGAGGTCATAACGAGCTCTTTGGGCAAGAGGGGACTGACCTCCTCAGGTAGGGGAAGAAGGGCTACCTCTGGTGTCAAGGGAATTGTGGCAGAATTTGGGGGATTGAGGTTTACAGCCTCATTGGCTCCCACCCCAATGTCCCTACTCCAAGTTTCAGGGTCCCTGTCCCTCCCAGTCGATGTCCAAAATGTAATATGACACCTTCACAAGTTGTGCATTCAATTTGTGTTGTAAGTTTTCCATTTGCAGGATTAGAGTTTAGGCTTGATCTGCAGAAGTTCTGACTTTAGAGTTACAAAGGATGCACGTTTATTTCATTCGCAGAAGCTTTCTGACTACTCACCTGGTCTTTATACCAGACACTGAAAGCCATGGGCTTATGATTCTCTCCCTCCAAGCTCTCCAGCAGGTGGAAGAAACTTCCAAGCCACCCCACGAGTCTTATCTCCCCCAAATTGTTCTGACAGAGCTGAGTCCACACCCAAGTGTCCAGTGGTGGCCCTGGGGCAACGTTGGTTGTCAGGACACAGTTGAAAGACAAGATGGTACACAGGGCAGCAGGTGGAGGGGCTGGACATCCTCTGAGTTATTTGCTTAAGTATTGCTGCTAAGTAGCAAATAGCTTTTCTTGGTAAGTCTGACAACCAGTTTTAAAGAATAGACTGTAAAAGAAGAGTTTGCCAGTAGGCTCTTGCAAACCAGTTCACGCTCAAATGTGTCCTTTTCTTTTGCATTTCCCTCCGTTTTACTTGGAGCATCGTACAACCACTCAGCCAAACAAAGGTTCTGAAGTTAACACAACGCTTAACAATATCCTGCTCTCCTCAGGAAAGAAAGCTTAGCACCTCTTCTAATGAACCATGTAGGAAACTTAAAGGATATTTTTCAGGTTAAAAAGGCACTGCACACTGGAATGTTTGACTGAGCTTTTCTGATTCATCTTCATTCCCATTCTAGGTGAAAGGCTTTCCCAACTGTCCTGATAGAGGTAGTGCCTTGTATTCTCTTGACTACTGGGCAGCAGTGCTTACACAGCTAATATTCTCCTTGGCAATTATTCACATAATGTCCCATACAGAGCAGGCTGCTGGATCTGAGACAGGGGGAGCAGAGGGCATCTCCTCACCTACCTGAGAACTTGTCAAGGTGATTCTCAGATCTTCAAGTATGTATTTTTTAAAAAAATTTAATAAAAAAGACCCCAACTCAAAGCCTCAATGGGGGTGGCAAGTAATGGAAACTGAGTGTGTGGAATTTGTAAATGGTAGCTCATTTCTGGAAACACCATGAGGTCCTCAGCTGTGGTTTTCCAATCCCTGCACAGACACGGGGCACATCACACCTCTGGGTGGAGCTTGGCCAGTAAAGTTATCACTCAATTATCATCAACTGGCCTTTAATTATTAATTGTCACTTCCGGGGCTGTCTGTGGACTGAGTGCTGTATTTCATCTGAAAGTGGGACCCAGATTTGACAGGTAGGAGGGAGTACCGAGAAAATAATCAGCACTGCCATGAATAATTGAGCTTTAATAATTTTTGCTGTATTTAGAAATCATTTCCCACACTTGTTACGTGACCAAAGTGCCTGAAGCCAAAAAGTTGATTAGACTCATCTCATACTTGGTGAAACTCTGTGGCCTGAATGAGAGCGAGGTGCAGATTTTCCAGAAGAAAGCTTGTGGAAAAGGAGTCTGTAAGGAATGTCTGAGTGACACTGCCTATCTGTGGCATCACCCAGCAAGGAAGCTCTTCAGATACTGAGACTGACAGCAGGTTGAGGACAGAGCTGTTTCTTTTAGAACCACTTTATTATTGTTAATTTTAATTAAAAAGGCAACATTTTAATTATAAAGACAATATTTGTTCACTGTAAACAAATTTAAAACCTAAGTAAAAAAGTATATAACAAGAAAGGTAAATACCTACTTCCTCTCCTGTAGTGGCCACCGTAGAGAAACAGAAGGGACCACCGCTCAGAATTGAGTTTGGATGTCAGGATTGATTACACCACACAACCAAGAGGGCACGAAAAGCTTTGTCTGTTACAGAATGAGGCCTTTGCGAGAGAGCAGGGCAGAATCCCCAGGTGGTGTGAAAATGGCTCAAGAGAGTAGAGCACAGGCTTTGCAGTGTGGTTGAAGGAGGGAGGCTGAGGGGTTCCCACATGTGGGCTGGGGCTTAGTGGTTTCAATCTCCCACTGGTGCTGAGGTGGGGACACCCAGGCTGTTTTATCAGCTTGACCAGATGTGGGGCAAAAGGAAAAAACAGAGAGGTGGGGCTGAAAGCTGTCAGCAGTCAACCATCAAAAATGGGGTCATACTATTTATTCCATTTCTTTAGATCTCTCACTCCAGGTAAACCGTTGTTTCGTTTTCTTAGTACGCAACCAGATATTTTCTATGTATGGATAAAAATATTCTTACATGCAATCTATATCTCCATCATCCACCCCCTCATCCATCCATCCATCCATCCACCCACCCACCCGTCCATCCATCCATCCATTTACCTATCTACCCACCCACCCAGCCATCCATCCGTTTATCCATGTACCCATCCATCCATCCATCCTCTTTTCTTTTTTTTTTTTTTTTTGCAGTACGCAAGCCTCTCATTGTTGTGGCCTCTCTCGTTGCGGAGCCCAGGCTCTGGTCGCGCAGGCTCAGCGGCCATGGCTCACAGGCCCAGCCGCTCCGCGTCATGTGGGATCTTCCCAGACCGGGGCATGAACCCGTGTCCCCTGCATCGGCAGGCGGACGCTCAACCACTGTGCCACCAGGGAAGCCCCCATCCATCCTCTTTTAATGCAAAAATGGCATCACATTACACATTCCTTTCTGAATTTGTTTTTCCACTTAACAATGAGTCTGGAAAGGGCATTGTCCTAGTTCTCCTGATGGCTTCCTGGTGTCCCATGTCCCTGACGGTGGTCATTTGGGGTGTTTCTGTTTTCTCCCATCACAAACGATCCTTGTGCCACATGCTGGTGGGATATTCTCTCAGAAGCGTGATCATTAGGCACACACATTATAAGTTCTGATGGATAATGTCAAAGTTCCTTCCCAAACTCTGCTCTGGAGCACGCTGTGACCACAGGTTAAAAGAACTTCTTGTTCTATCAACTGCGTTGATTGGCGTGGGGGGGGGGCACTGGAAACAATCTACCCACCTGAGTGTAAGAAAGTGTTATAGAATTAGTTTCCACCTTCCCACATACTTATCGCCTTTTTATTTCTTATTACTCTGAACTGCCAGTTTTTCTCAAGCCAATCATTTATTTCTTATTAATTTGTAAGAAATCCTTTCTGGTTTTGCAAATATGGCTTCTGGTTTGTCACTTGACTGTTTATAGAATGTTTTGCTCAAGAAAACTTTTTCATCATTGTGAAATAAAAGTGAGCAGTTTCATCTTTTAAGAAACCACTTGTTTTGTTATATTTAGAAAGTCCTCCTCTAATGAAAGATTAGTTGTTTTCTTATTACTTATGAATTTGTTCTAATAGTTTTTAACTTTTATATACAAATTGACGCTCCAAGAAGAGTTTCTTTAGTTGTGAGGCATGAAATAGGATCCCTCGCTTTATCAAATTGTTGGCATCTTGTCTCAATACCATTTAGAAATTATTAATCTTTTACCTGGTGATTTGAAACATTACCTCTATCATACTAATCATTCTGAATTTTGTTTCACTTCTGGAGTTTATATGTTTTATTTGATCTATATGCTGATTTCTCTCCCATGTTATGGTTTTATTTATGGTGCTTAATAATATATTTCAATGTCAAATAAGGCAGCTTCTCTGAATTAGTCTTTATTTAAAACTTTCTTGACTATTTAAAAATGTTTATATTTCTGAAAGATCTTTATGTCATTTTATACAGATCCTCTCTCTACCAGAAAACTTTGAAGATTCTGTTGTTATTCAAACTGGAAATGCATTAAAAATATAGAGTAATTTGGGTAGAAATGATATCTTTATATAGTTGTCTTTTTAGCTAAGAACATGATTTGTTGCCATTTATTCAACATTCTTTTACGTCTTTACATAATGTTTTAATGTTTTTAAAATAAAAGTCCTGCCTTTTTCTTAAATTTATAGTTATTTTAATAATTCTTTTATTGTAAACTGAGTTGTTTCTTCCTTTGTATTTCTAATTGGTCCTTGGTTTTTAAATAGGAAAATTATTGCTTTTTTATTTTAAATGTTTTTATATTTTGATACTATTAAATTTCTAGATGAAATTTAATTATTTAATAATTATATAGTTATAATTTAATATAAATATATAAATAATAATTATAATGTAATAATTTATTTAACATTTCCAGATTTTATTTAATTACATAATTACACAGTCTACAGAGTAATAGTTTTTTCCTTTTCCTGATGTTGCCATTCCCAGCGTGTGACCAGGGCAAGCCTTCCTCTGTGCTGAGACTCTGCGTCCTTGTCTTTAACGTGAGAACAGCGTCTGCCTAAAGCATACTCGAGGTGGGAGTCTTGGCTCAGCTGAGAGAGCTGCGTGGACACTCAGCCTCCCTGGGAGAGAAGACCTGGTGCTCCTGGACATCCACACCTTCCAGAAGCTCAGGCCGCTTCCTAGGAAGAGATGTGGCTGTGCACCCAGCATCAGGACCAGGACGTGGTGGGGGGCAGTGAGGAGACACCTGCTGTGTTGGGGCTTGGCACACACGTCTGTTTTTACGGGGGATTCGAGGTGGGGCGAGCCAGGTGGCACAAGGAGTATCCCCTGAGGAAGGGGGCGAGTTAAGGGTCCCCTTTTCCTTTAGGGGGCATAAGGGTGTGGCCTCTTGTGGGGGCCACGTTCATATTTATTGAAGAGAAGTGATGAAGAAGCAGCTGGTTGAATATTCGGGCAGATGAATTCACAGCAGACCCAGGGAGACAACCGACCTCACTCAACGCAGCTGGGGCAGCTCTGGGCAGCGTCCTGGGGGCTGGTCATCGCCCCGTCCTCCATCACAGGGAAGACCGACTGATCACTGCCCTCCTGGGAGGATCCCAACAGGGCACATTTCTGTCCCCTGACGGCTGCCCCTCCCGTGTGGATGGGGAGGTGGTGCGCTCAGGCCTGATGGAGGCTCCGGAATAGCCCCCCCGGAGCTGGAGCTTGGTTCCATGAGCCGGCATTTCAGGTGGGGGCTGGGTTGCTCGCAGCCTTGTTTTTAAAACCACAGGCAGTTCAAGGACGAGATTCCCATCCTCTTCCCCGCTGCTCTGACCTTTGCTTCCTGTCCAGCCCAGTCTGCGTACTCCGTCCGGGGGACAGCGTGACAGGACGAGTGTCGTCTTTAGGGCTGCTGCCCCGTGCGGCCCCTCACACTGCTCAGCACCTGCAGCCCACCCATCGGCAAGCCTCAGCCCCTGGTCCAGCCACAGCAGTCTTCCCACAGCCGCCGACACCCAGCCTCTCTCTCACCCGGGCACGCCTGTATTTACCACCTAGACCTCAGTTCTCTTCAGTTAAAGCCCTCCAGTCGATGTCCGTTGCAAGCAGAAAGGCTTCCTGGGCCCACCCCTAGACGGCACGGCCCTCCTGTCTGCCCGGCCTGCAGCTCCGGCCTCACCTGGTGCCTCGTGCTTCCTCACCTGGCCCTCCAGCGCGCACACCTGCCCTCCCTGCCTGTGGTGCTCCTGCCGGGGACCCTCCCACCCGCACTCTCCCACTGGCCTCTGCTCGCTTGCCCATCAGAAGCTGTGAGTAAGCCCTGGAGAGCGTCTCCCCCATGGGTCCAGGGCCCAGCGCATAGCGGATGACTCAGTATTTGGTGGCTGAGAGCTCAGATGTGCATCGCCCAAAACTTTAGTTTCCTTCCACCCTCCCTTTCTGGTGTGATTTCGGTGCCATCTTCAGTGACTGGCTTTTCCAAAGTTCTGGACTCTTCTTTACAGAGGTCCTGGTTACACACAGGTTTCTGCTGAGTTTATTTGGTTTTCCATGCTCCCGCCTTCTGCCATCAAATCCACAGGAGACTATGCAAGAACTTAAGCTCTCGGTGCTTTGTAAAACCCAGGGCATCACAGAAGAAACACCTCATTCTGGTATCAGTCCAGGGCAGCTGATCCATCCAGATCAGAGATTAAGGCTGGGCCAGAGATAAGCCCATTCAGGCTTGAGCCTGGAATTATAGCAGCATCCCACGGAGCCCGTGACACAGCACGAGGGGACCAGACGGCATGCCTTTAACAAGCAGGCGCAGTGGCTGGATGCTGTCTCACTCACATAGAACAGAACACTTCATCATGACGTTTTTCCCCCTGAATCATCCCATGTAAAGGTTTTTTTTTCCCCCTGATTAATTAAAAAGTTAATGAGCTTGATTAAGTACCCACTATTTTTTGGTAAAGATTAAAAAGAGCATAAATACCTCTTTCTACTTCCAATATACAAGTAAAGATTCTATAACCCACTTTCTGCTTCTGTCATTAAGTGTGTCCATAGACTTATTTTATAATTTTGTAATTTATACTCTTTGTGGACTTGCTGCTCCCTGGTCTATAATTTTTCACGAAAGTACACTGGACGATAATATCATGCCATACAAAATATTACGTGCCAGTAAAGATGAAAATGTCAGAGTCGATTTATTTAATTTCTTCAAAGCGTGGTTGATGTGGGATGGAGACAGAGCTGGTGGTGTTGCATTTCTCTTGCATGTGTGCACATGAATGTGTGTGAGTGCACACATGTGTGTGTGTGCGTGTGCACGTACAGGTGCATCCACGTGCGTGTGTGTGTGCCTGTGTGTGTAGCAAGGCTGAGGTCTGGAGCTGGAAGAGCCTGGCCTGTGACTTGGGCCGGTGGCTCCAGACCTGTGCGTGGGTTAGAGCACCGGGGGCTGTGGCAGGCAGATTCCTGGGACGCCCCACCCTCCTGAGGTTCTGATGGAGCAGGGTCTGGGTGGGGCCCCAAGCATATGCATTTCTAATAACTTCCCAGATGACTCTGCTGCTGCCGGCTGGGGCCCCCTTAGAAAACCCTGGTCCACATCCTATACAGTTTTGATCTGTGAAATTAGAGGGAGCAGCCCCCCGTCCCTCCCCCGCACTCACCTCAGGCTCTGGCACGAGAAGCACCAGAGCCGACTGTTGGGTGAGATGTTATGAGCATCAAGTACTACATGGAGCTTTCTGTGCTGGGAATGGCTTGCTTAAAGGACTCCCTGCAGATGGATAAGCTCACCTTATCATTCTTCTCCTGGACCTTCGGGGGGAAACATATGTGGACCTCAAAACAGGTGCTGCATCCCCTCCCCTGGTGCCCAGTGGTTTTTACTCAGTAGATGCTCAATAAATATCACCCACCTCCACTTCTGTGGAGTCTTGTGATGCTAACAGCTCATCTGCAGGATGGTGACTGAGCAGAATGGCCCAACGCGACCCTCCTTTGGGCCTCCCTGGTGCCGTCAGACACAGTAGCGTGTTCAACGGGGTAGCCCGGGGTGGGGCAGCCCTCATGGGCAAGGCTGACCTCTGGCTGATGGGAGATGATGCAGATGCTACAACCAAGCTCATCAGAAGTCCCATCTTAAATGCATGGGGGAGGTAGGGGTTTATATGGAAATAGCTAATTCTGCAGTCAGCAGGCAGACCCTAGGCTGACCCCGTGACCCCTGCCTCCTCGTGTTGGTGCCCTTGTGTGACCCTTGGCCCTTGAGTCTGGTGGGCCCCGTGATTTGCTTCCACACCCCTAGACTGGCGAAGGGGATAGGAGGTCCCTCTGGGGATTATGTCCCTTTACAGGAGGCTCCATCTGCACAGACTGGAGGGAGACGTTCCTTGCAGGCCTGATGAAGCGTTGGGGTGACCTCACATGGGGAGGTGCTGGGGGGGAGTCCCTAGGACCTGAGGGCAGCCCCCAGCCCAGGCCAGCAAAACGGGGGCCCTCAGTCAGACAGCCACAGGGAAATGAATTCTGTCAGCATCTAAAGGGACCTTGGAAGAGAGGTCTTCCCCAATCCATCCTCCAGATGAAAACGCAGCCCAGTGATGCCTGGATCGCTGCCTGGTGAGGCCTGAGCTGAGGGCCCAGCTAATCCAGACTCCCGACCCACAGAACTAGGGCATGACAAATGCATCCTGTTTTAAGCTGCTGTGCTTGTGGTCATTTGTGCAGCAATTAAAAGAGTTAGAACTTCACAGTTTATGAGCACGCGGGGGTGGTGATAACTGAGAGTGTTGCAGGCGGTGCTTCAGGGCTTTAAAGTCACTTCCGTCCTCTCTGTTATCCATCCCATCCCTGTCCTGAGCAGGCTGGGGTTGAGTTAGCAGCTGGTGGACAGTGGACGGGCCCAGGGGAGGAGGCTTCGTGTGGGCTTCCCCTGTTGGAACCCAGTGTGGCCTGTCTACCCTCATGCTGGGGAGAAAGGAGGAAGATTAATGTCATTACCTAATGACTCAGCATTTGTTGAAAGGCTGTTACACTTACTTCTGAGGTAGGAAGTTCAACGTGCTTTGCTTTGGGCTGGATGAACGGATCTGAACATGGACGGCTGCCCTTGGGGTCCACACAGTGAGGATGTGAGTTCACCCCGAAGCCTCCTTCCCAGGATGAGACAAACTGTTCCACACCAGGTTGGCTGGGGGGAAAGTGCTATTTCTAGGATCAGTGCAGACATGGAAGTGGCTTCCCAGACGAAGTGGCTCACTTTCCAGACACAAGGGATGTCCAGACAGTGGGGACGTGGGTGGGATTGGACCTGGAGCCCCGCCCAGGGGCTCAGGGAAGAGGAGGTTATTCTGAAGTGATCATAGATGCGGCAGAGGACCTGGTCCCATCACTTGGGGCCGCTGGGAAAGTGAGCCGTGGGGAGTTGGGGGCGGGGGGTGTCAGGGCTCAGCCCACAGGGTCTTCTGGAGTGACTGGTCTGCCCATGTTCTGGGGCAGGATAGGGCCACACTGCTTTTGTGCCATTTTTTCCAAGAAGATAAACTAACAAAATTAATAAGTAACAAACCCAGCTGTACTTCCTTTCGGCTCAAGAGAAGAGGAGGGAGACCCGTTTGTGACCGTGTTCGGGTGGCATTTACTGATGTCCAGCACACAGCTCATTCTGGAGAAAACAGCGGATATTCAAGCCAAGCTCTTGTTTTTCCTTCTCACAGATGTGCTGTGCCTTCCCTCCCTTCATTCTGGCAAACTGAGACGAGGCACGTGTTTGCCTGTCACATGCGGATGGTTTTTAGTAAGAAATCACCCTCCCCGGCTCACCTGCTGTTTCCCGCCCTCACAAAGGGCCAGGGCTCCCGTGGTTGGACCTGTGGGCTGGGATCTTCTTACGAGATGAAAGGCGAAGCAAACGGAACCGGCGTCCGGGTGGGCTCTCCGCCCCCCAGCCCGCCCCCCTGAGCCAGCTCTCACGGGCCCTCCCCTGTCCTTCGCAGTGATGCCCTTGTTACCTTCTCTACCTGCAGAGGCCTGCCCATCCTTTCTCCCTCTCCACCCTCATCCCCACCTGGCCCTTCCAACGGCAGCCCATGGAAATGGTGACCATGCCGTGCTTCTCGTGGACACACAGCCGGGAATTATGACGTTTCTGCACTCTGTCTCTGGCCTGCACGGCCCCTCCCAACCAGCGAGAGGCTGATGAAAACTGTCTGTCTGTTCCACTTACACTTCCCTCTCCCACTTTCTTCTGTACGAGGAACAATTTATGTTCTTTCTTTGCAGGAAAAAAAAATCCTGTTTGAAATATGTAAGAAGCAAGTTAGCAGGAAATAAAAATAGGCAGAAAAGTCACTCTTCCTCGTCTTTTTTGCGTGTCCTTGTCCCAGCAAAGTATTGAAAAAAATCTGTGCCCTAAACTCTCTTCAACCTCAAATGCGTGCAGTATGGGGAAACTTTTATTTAAGGTTTCTAGAAAGTGTCCCCATTTCTGGAAAGCACAGGTGGCCCAGGACTGGCTGCCAGGACCCGGCCCTGGATTCACCTTCCCACCGGCCGCCCGCCTGCCCGCCAGGACCAGCATCCCTTTTTCTACTGCTGCCACTCACGCCTGTGTGACTCTATCAAATAACCATTTGTCTTGAGGTCTTGTCTGAAATAATTTGAACTGCCAAATACTGAAATGAATAGGTTTTGTTAACACAAAAGGCTAAGGGACTGGTTGGAAATTTTAAAGAGCTCCCGGCCCTGAGTCTTAACGGATCATATTGTTTGGCTCCCAGGCATTCTTTTGTCAGCATTCCTCGGCCTCCGTGGGTGTGGGATGATGGATGGTCCGGCGGCTGGAGGAGAGAGAGGCACGCGGGCGGGGCTGGGAATTGGCTAAGTACTCCTGGGCACTTCAACCTCCTCGTGGCACACAGCGAGCCGGCCGCCGTGATTTATAAACTGGGGTGGTGATGGATGGTCTCTGGAGGGACGCAGCAGGCTGAGGCCTCGCCGACCGGAGAACTCAGACACGACGGCCACTCGCGGCAGAGTCACGGCCTGCTCACACCCATCGGCCCCAGAGGACACCCGTTTTTGGACACGGGTCCCCGGGCCGAGGCTCCCGGTCCATGGTGAGGGAGGGCGCCGTCTCCTGCACGACCTGGGTAGCTGTGGATGGGGCCAGATGGGAGGAGCTCTTGCCGGGCCTGGATCTGGGCAGCCTGCCCGGGCTTTGTTCCTGCTTCGTGACCCCTCGGGCCCTCTGAGGACCCTAGTCTGCTGCTGAGGGCACCCGGCTGAGCTCCTCCCCCGGACCCCTGGCCGCCTAACTTTGTTCCCCTCAGGTCCTTCCTTCTGATCTGAAGGTGAAGCCGCAAGCGTGGGGTCACCGAGACCCACCGGCCACGCCAGGAGGGACTGGACACAACTCCTCTGGGCCTCCATCCAGGCGCCCCTGACCCGGGCCCTCTCCTGCTCCAGGGATGGGAAGGGCAGGCAGAGGCCGGGACTCCTGCAGTGACCAGAGCCCGACCTGGGGGATGCTCTCTGCCTGGAGGTTTCAGTATTTGTCAAAATAACGATTAAGCTGGAGTCAGCCCTGCTGCCGACTCGTAGATAAACGTGGGTGCCGGGGCTCCGTGGCTGTAGGTGAGCAGTGAGCGGATCAATAGTGGAAAACGACTCCCGAGAAGAAAAGAGCTTTCGCGTCTCCCCAGAGGGAGATTCCAAAATCACTTTGATCTGTTCTGAACTCCGGGGAAGACTTCAGTGTGGCTAAAGGAGGAAAGAGCGGGGAGAAATCTCAGAGGCAGACTTTGTGCGCATCAGTTACAATGAACTGAGCCCTTTGCTCCGAGACGTGTAATATCTTCCTCAAATGCCTTTTGCAAGGCAAGGGAGTGCAACTAATGAATTATCCTGTGGCTCGGGATACCTGTGGATAATTAACGTCACTCCCTTTTAGGCATTACTGTGGCCGCTGCCTTTTGCAAAAGGCAAACTCGAAACAGGGAAACCACTTGGTGAAGGGAGAGGTTTGAAGGGTGAGCTAAAAACTTCGCTCCAGAATACTGCAGGAGGAAACATGCTGGTGGAGACCTCAGGAAAAATATTACTTATGCAAGTAGATTTCTGTACAGAGGATAAAAGTAGAAATGGGTGGGCAGGAAGATCTGTCTCTACTTATGATGATGTTTCTTTTTCCTGAAGAAATGAATTTTCATTTTCTGTGACTGGTTTTTGAAGTCAACAGAAGAGACTGTCAGTTCAGAATAGTGTTTAATTTGTGGCTTAAAAAGCCTGTGATTATCTTACTTTACTTCTACTACAAAGAATTTCATCCTGCTGGCCCAGGATCCTGCAGGAAGGACTGAAAAGGGGTCTCCCGGTGGCTTTCTCTAGGAGTTGGGGTGTTTCTTCTTTCCTTGGGCTTTGAACATGTTTCCTCTCTATTTTCTTTGTTTTTCCTCCACATCTTTAAAGCATGTATTAACTTTATTACAGAAAATTTGATTTAAATAGTCGATGAATTTCACCTTGTTCCTTTTGAAGGAACAGGGGCTGGAAGATAAAAGTGACAGCGTGCAGCTGCATTGGGCTCTGCTCCTCAGAAGCCCCCCCAGTTCTCGAAAGAATTCAAAGTGTCACTGACCCCACAAGCCGTGTTAACAATAAGCTCATGCCAAGGCGCTCATTCACCTTCTTTCCACTTCCAGAAACAGCGGGAAGAGTATGGAGTTTGGAGTCTAAATGATGTGGTCAGGTTCTTTTTCTGCATCCTCACTGTATCAATTCGAGTAAGGGACCCGGTCTTTCTGGGATAACAAGTAAATAACGAAGATTTCTGTAGCTCATGGCATAACCCAAGCGCCACTCTAAGCCCTATTGCACATCATACTTTGTTAATTCTCATGACAACCCCAGGAGAGAGGTACTATTCTTATGGAAGAGGAGACAGGCACAGAGATGGCAAGCGGCTTGCTCAGGGTTGCACAGCTATCAGGAGGCAAAGCCTGGTACCCTGACACCATACATGAGCTAATGTAGATCAGCTTCGAGGGTTATTATAAGAATTAAGAAAACTATGATATGACTCCTTTCCTTTCAGCCAATCAGGTGGTCCAAATAGCCTAAGTTAAATTCTACAACAGGCGATCCCAAAGTCTGCCAAGCAATAGTCCTTTGCAGTGGTAATTCTTATCTCCCTGAAGCCTGATCATGTACCATCTTGGATTCACTTCTCTGTGAATTGTGGTCCTTCAAACAGTTGAACACTCCAGTGCTTCTGATGGAGCAAGTGATACAACCTCCTGCATTTCTTGAACCCGTGATGCTGTGACACTTTGTAAGGAGCAGTAGACTGAGCTGTAATGACAGTCAGTCGATGCTGCTGGCTCAACTCGGCTTTCCAGAGGCAAGTTAAATTTAAAAAAAAAACCTCAACCAAAAACCAAAACCAGAAAAAGAAAACAACCGCCCCCCCAAACCACGTTGGATTTATGAACGACCCATAGGAAAACCCTGAATTTTCATCATCATTCATAAATCACTCACATCTGAAACTATTTCTTTTAGTCTATTTGCAGCTACCAAATTGTAGACCCATTTGCTGGACCTAATGGGAAAAAAGGAGACCAACTTGTCAACGTTTGGAGAACAAAGAGTGTGCTTATAACAAAAGTGTTGTACAAAGTAAAATGGTTCGGGTAGTTGACCTTTGGGGTGGGATGATTTGGGGAGAGGAAGGAACATTTATTTAGATCCCACGTTTCCACATCTGCAGCAGATACTCTGCGCCTGCAGAAACTGCCAAAGCATCCCTGGAAAGTTTATTTTGCTATGGGTTGTTTCATCTTCAACCAGTTGTAGTATTGATTTCTCTCAGTGGATTAATTATCAGAGGCAGTTTCAGACTTCCCTGAGCTGGACGGAAGGAAAAATGATGTTTTCATTTCAGTGAAGCCTGTTGGCAATTGCGCTTGTGTTTCTCTGGAGCCCTGGCTTCGACGAATGGCAGAGAAGGCCCGTAAACAGAATTACTCATCTCCTCTGTGCTCGCGGAGTCTTGGCACGATCGGTAAAAGGGGCTTCCGGTGGTCCTCTGCCCCTATTTGTAGAAGGAGTGTTCAGCCCCAGAGAGGAAGGAAGAGAAATCGTGGAATTGCGCAGATGTGGAAGTCAGGGTTATTTACAGCACAGCCGTGGCCTGACAGAGGGAGACTTAGATAGCTCTTCAAGACAGAGGGCTCTAACATGGGCTCCAGGAGACTCTTCTCCACGGGACCTGGATTCAAAGCTACCTCCAAGCACCAGGACTGTGAAAAGCTCTCTGAGAATCACTTCTGTAGACTCCAAGGATCTAGATGATACAGATGAACAGAACACTTAAACCCAAACTCCGTCTCGGCAATTTTTCATGTGAATTCTCTGAGCTACAGCTTATACTTGAATGTTAGCGTTAGCCTTTCAAGGTGTCGAGGCGTTTCTCATCTTCTGGAACCCCTCTGAGTGGTAGAGGGTTATGAATTTCTGCAGTGTTTCAACCATTAAACATCTGGTTGGAGCAGGAGTGCAGGGAGAAGGCTGAGTTTCAGGGAAGTGGCAGGATTTTCCTGGTGCTTGGTGGGGGCTGGGACACATTTTCTGGGATGGCGTCATCCTACAGAGAATTTAAATAGAACTTCCAGACGTCCTTTTCTTTTCTTATAAACTTTATTTTTCTCTTTAAAAATGTAATAAGATAACTATAAAATGTCACCATGTCGTCAAATAGAAATCAGATAAAAGACGGAAATAAAAATAATGTGTATGTGTATCTTACCACCTAGATGTAATCATGTTAATAATTATATGTTCTCTATATTTTTGCATATACAATAGCAAGAAGTAGCACTTTTTACATTGCTTTGTGATCTTTTTTCCACTAGAAAAAAAATACATTGAATTTATTCCCTATACTTTTCTATAACAGCGTTTCTCAGGGCTGTGAAGTGTGCTTAGACGTCATTGTTTTATTTTTTCCTTCGACCTCTTTTCTAAGTTGATACACTTAAGAGTGTCTCCTATTCTTCACTTCAAACCCCTACACTGAATATTTCTGGAGCTGTGCTTTGAGCTCGTGTCCGTCTGGGCGCAGCCCCAAGCGGGGTTGTTTGTCAGAGTTCAGTGTCCCTCCGTCCAGCGAAGGGGAGCCCAAGTCCCCCAGGACAGCCTGGAACCCTCTGGTCTGGCCGAGCCGGTGACACACACACTCTGGTCTCTGTTATGATGTATTTTCCAGAGTCGTGTGGGGTATGGATGGGCCTTTGTCCAAAAGAAATGCCTGTTAGGATTTTCTTAACATTTTGTTGTGGACTGACTTTCATTATTCCCTTGCCTGGTGTTTGCTGCAAGTTACCCCTTGTGTTTAAGAGACATCTCAGCCCTTTCCTGCCATGTGTAACGAAACTGCTTCTGCACGCTTGCCTTTCACTTTATCGACTGTGTCTTTCTGTGTGCTCAGCATTTCATTTCTAGTTTGTGAAACCCATCAGATGGTTTTCCAACAGTGTCTGCCTTTGACATGCTTAGAAATAGCTCCCCTATTCTAAGTTCATGTAAATCTTCAGGTATATTTTTTCTAGCATTTTATACCCTTATTGGTCGCATTTAAAACTTTAAATTATCTGGATAGATAGATAGTTGATAGATGTTGTGTGAGGCATGGTGGGGACCGATCAGATTCCTGTGTGGGGCGGTCACTGATCCCTGGGGAGGCTCGGGGTCCATCCTCCTGCTGTCCTGGCGCTGGAAACTCGACGACTGAATCATGGTGACTTAACCGCATTCAGTGTCCCAAGAGCCCTCATTATATGCTTCTCAAAGTTTATTCTTTTTGAATCAATTCGCCAGATTATCTAAAAGCGCCTTTCACGCTGCTGACGGCTCCTGATTATTTTATTTACTTTCAGAATCCTTCTACGACAATCTCATTATTGCTAACGTTACTTTATTTGTTATTAATTTACTTGGCGTAATGGCTTCCATTTCTAGGTTAATTTGGGGGGCAGGAGCCGTTGGGCGGCTGTTTGCTCTGGGCCTTCTCTTGTCCTTGCGGCGGCCTCTCTGGGTCACTGGTGGCACTTTCTCCGACTGAGTCGCAGAAATCCCGCAAAGCGGGAACACTGCAGGGACCGGCTGGCACTCTGCCTAGGAACCTGCATTCCAGGCCCTCCCCCCGGTGGTTGGAAGGCAGGTGTTTGATGGACGGCTTTCGGGAGGACCCCAGTGTTTGTCTGTTTGCATTGTGTGGGGAGGTGGCAGTTCCTCCTCGGCCTTACAGAGCAGCACAGAGCATGACCACCCCGGGGTGCGCGGCCCTCTCCTCGGGGACTCCTGCCCCGGCACGTGGCCTCCTGACTCTCCGAGGCGGGGATGGCCTGCAGCCTTGTTCTACCTCTGCGAGGCTGGCCAGGACAGCTGCTCTCCCCCCGGCCGCACCTCAGGCTGGGCCACCTCCTTCTGGACCCCACGGGGCCTGGCAGTAAAGGAGGGACGGTGAGCAGAGGCAGGGCTGCGAGCCGGGCAGTGATGCTCCCACTGTCTTGAAGGCTGTTTACCCAGATTGCTGGGCCTCACCTCCCGGAGCTTAGCTTTACCGAGTCTGCCGGAATTTGCACTTCAACAGCTTTCCAGGTGACGCAGCTGCTCGAGCTGGTCTGGGGACTGCCTTACAGGGAACGGGTCTCTCTCGTCTCCCTCTGTTGTTAATCATATTTAAGATACTGGGTAATTGTTCTTGAATTTTCCTTCTACTATTTAAAAACAGTGAAGCAGATAATAGAAATAGTCTTTTAAATTCCTTCAGGGAGAACATTTTTGTCTGTTAATCAATTTTCTTAATTATTTAAACTGATTATTACCATCTACCTCCTTCCTGACTGATTTTCTTGGAAGGTAAATCCGCACCGGTGCTACTGTGACTTGGGGAGTTGCCGTGGATCCCAGGAAACAGAAAGAAAGACATCACCAAACCGTACAGGCGACGGACGTGAACCAGTGGGGCACTCTCTCCACCACGCTTTGTTCCCTGGAGCCAGTAGGTGGGCTGGGCAGAGAATTAAAGAATCATGGAAGCAGGGCTCTGACTTGCATGCGGGAGGGGCTGGTTCCCCCCAAACACATCGAAGTGGCTGTGGCGTCCCTGAGACATTTGGAACGTACGCTGAGTACGCCGATGGATTCTGGATAAAAAAGTGAGTCAGACATCAATGGTCAATTTATCATTTGATCACTTGCTGGGAAAATGCCTGATTTATTTGTAAAGTCAGTTATTTGTCATTTTCCTTAATCATAATTAGTGTGATCTGTAATGCATACAGCATATGATTTATTTAAAGGTAAATTTTTTTCAGATAACTGAATCTGAGTGTGAATGAAATACAGGCCCTGAGTGAATGATTTAAATGCTCCCGTGCAGGAAGCTTGTATAGACATGGGTTAACCTCCACCAGTAGCCGGCAGAAGAATGGGTTGGAAAATACCAGTATCTCTCACGCAGTTTAAGCACGTGGCAGGCAAGAGCCCCTTCTCCTATGAACTCTGAAGTGTGAACTCAGGGCTGCTGGGGCCTAGCAAGGAGCAGCCGTGCAGGTCCTGGGCCCCAACCCCCCTTTCCCGTCTCTCCTGCCGGGTGGACGGCAGCCTCTCTGTTTGGATCTGTGGCCCCAAGGCTGTCTTTGCTCAGCCAGCCCCCAGCCCAACCCACATGTTCCCTCAGAGTCCCGTGCCCAGCGGTGACCTCCGGTGGGCTTTCTGTGCTGGGAGGTGGGGGAGTCCCTGCAGGCATCTGTCCACGCCGCCCAGGTGCTGAGGGTCCTCACCCTGTCCCACAGCCACCGGCCTGGGGTCGGGCCGGGGTCAGGCCCGGGAGCCCCCGGGAGCATCCGTGGAGGGACTGGGTCTGCCCCTCCCACTGCCCCGTCAGCCACCGCAGCTCGTGAGGTTGGCAGTTACCCCTCCATTCTTCAGGGTCCCGGATTATCTGCAGGTTCCTAAATTCCGTATTGAAATGCAGAGTCCACTGGAGTGAGGACCCCACTGGCCTCCCGACTACGACGGTCGGTGGGGCCGGTGGGTTGGCTGTGGAGTCCCTGAGGGCAGGAAGGGCCAGGGTTCGGGCCTGACAGGCGGGTCTGCAAGTCTGGACACGACCGGCCGGGGCCAGCCGCCTGCGTAAGGATGACCGCACGGTGTTTCCCCGCATAAGATGCCTGAGAGCAGGTGCTGCTGAACAGGGAGCCCTGGGGCGCGTGTGCCCCGCTGAGCCCAGCTGGTTCAGCTCCCCTGCCGGGCCCTACGCTGAGGACAGCTTAGTTACCACGGACCAGGCAGAGGAGTAGATTCCCAGGTAGGCCTCACTGCAGGGCCACTTCAAACAGCCTCCATGGTGTCCCCAAAGGCAGTGGGTTCAGAACTGAACCAGGGAGGGGCCCACAGGGGAGGCTGTGAGCTGGGCCTGGAGGGCGGGGCCTTCCTCAGCCACGCCCACCGGGCCTTCCACCGTCAGTGTGGAGTCGCAGAGCCACTGACCACTCTTGGCCGTCTGTTACCTGTGGACGTGGGTCAAACACCCGCAGGGGATGGATGTCCCCTCTGAGGTGCGTCAGTCCACTTCCGTCCCCCACGTCCCTTCTTGCTGACGGGCGCTCACCAAGAGCCTCCTGTGCCCGATGGGCGGATGGTCTCATGGCATCAGCCTCCCAGGGCCCCGTGCCAGCAAACCCGATCGCACGGGCCGGGCGTGACGGCCGCGAGCAGACTCGGGGGAGTGCGGGGCCACATCTCCACACAGGAGCTGGAGGCTCGGTCAGAGCAAAGCAAAGCGACCGCGTCGTCACAGGCGACAGGCACACCCATCGTGCGCCTGCTTACAGAACGCAGGGGCGCGCAAGGTGATAAAGCGAGGGTTGCCGAGCCGCGGGGCGTTCCTGCGAGGGTCACACAACACAAGCCGGTGGACGGAAGGCTCCTGCAGCTTCCAGAGGCCTACCGTGACGGGGCTTCACGGGGCGGTCCAGTGGCCAGAGACGCGGAGGGAAGCTGGCATGTGGACCTGGAGGTTTCATTTTACAAACTCAATCCAAACGAATAGGGTGACATTTCCTGAGAGCTTTGTAAAGCTGGGTGGGAGGGACCCGCACAGGCTGGAGGACACCCCAGCTACAGACAGCCGTGTTCCCTCTGGCCAGGATGCCGGGCGAGGTGCGGGTCAGAGTCAGGAGCTGCGCCGTCCCAGCTGTATTAATAGCCATCTCTCACTTCAGTTCAAGAACACTGTTTTAATAGTCACTTGTGAATTCCCCGCTTTGTTGCCAATTATAGGATACAAATCATTTGTTTATGGCGGTCATTTAAGGCTTAGGGATGCTCTGCTCTGGAATCGGGCCTCTGGGTGCACTTTAATTGCTATTTTCTCTGGCTAACCAGTCGGCCCAGAGCAGAGACCCTGGAGTAATTTAAGGCCTATCTTCCCCAGCGTTGTTTGCATCTCTGTAAACCAGCCTGCCCACGAGATGACTGACAACATGTTTGGTTTCCTCTGAAGCCCGCTGCTCCCAGTGCCTCCTGCTGAGACGGGTCAGCCCTGCAGGTTGCTGTGCACTTGGGGGGCCGAGCACCCCCTCTCACCTGTCGGCTGCAGGGCTGCCCAGCCCGCCTCCCTGCTCTTGGCTGTGACGCACAGGAGAAGAGGGGAGGCCACTCCCTCCGAGCTTTGCCATGAAGCCTGGCACCTGGATAAGGCGTGTCCCTGCCAAAGGGAATGCCCACTCAGGTTCCACTCAGCTCTGAGCCTGGACGGGAAGTGTCTGGAGCTGGGGCCCCTCCCTCCTGGAGGTGAACAGGCGAGGAAAGGGACTTCACACCAACATCTACAAGTGTAAACGCGTGAGTCCCTTACTGTAGGAGGTCCAAGGAGATTTCCCTACCCCCTACCCTCATTCCATTCAAATAGGCTTCTGTGTAAATAGTATTCCAAGTGTGAACCAGGTGAGATGCTTGCCGAGGAGTTATTCAGAAGAGACCTTTCATCTTTCCCTCACACCAAATTGTCTGTTTTGGCTACTTCAGGATATTAAGAGGAAGGTCATGCCAACATTTACTTCTAAAGGCTTATGTTTGTTAATTTGACCCTCAAAACGTCTCTGTGAGGTAGGCAGAGTTGTTGTCCCTTTTTATATTTGGGAACTAAGGCCCAGAGTGGGTAGTACATTTCCCAAGGTCACACAGCTGTAAGCAGCAGGGTCTGAGTGTGCTGTGCTATCTCTCAATGTGGGCGATAGTCCTTTCTCATCTTAACGCTCTTTCTGACCTGGCTTTTGAACCACCACCAAGTACTGGGGTTTCTTCTCCATCCAATGTTTGTACTGTTTTCAAATGTCTTCTGCTGTATGGGTTTCCTGGGGCTGCCGTAGAAAGTTACCACAAATGGGGAGCTTAAAACAACAGACATTTTTCCTCTTGTGGTTCTGGAGGCCAAATGTCTGAAATCATGAGTCACAGGGCCTCGTGCCCTCAGGAGACTCCAGGTGAGTGTCCTTCCTGCCTCTTCCAGCTTCTGGGGATTCCAGATGTTTCTGGGCTTGTGGACACATCCCTCCAGCCTCTGCCTCTGTCTTCACCTATTTACAGCCCTCTGTGTCCTCCTCCTCTTATAAGGATACTTGTCGTTGGATTTAGGGCCTATGTGGATGATCCCAGGATGAACTCATCTCAAAATCCTTAGCTCAGTCTGCAAAGATGCTTTTTTCCAAATACGGTCACATTCACAGATTCCTGGAACAGGACACGGAGCTCTTCTTGGGGTGACCCTTCAACCCACTACAAACCCAAATATAGCTATCACCTCTAGACAGAGGGCGCTATACACACATTTGTTTGTTCAGTGAGCAGTTCCCCAGTGCCTGCCGAGCCCCTGCACGCTGCTGGGTGCAGCAAACGCAGGGGAGAGGAGGGTGGGCCCAACCCTGGCCTGGCGTCCACCACTCCAGTGGGCCCACTTGCCTGTGAGCGAGCATGGGTGAGGGAATCCTGCAGGGGCCTTGTCTACCCACCTACATGGCCTCTGCCCATGAACCTGCCTAGGCTCCAGCTCTGAGGGGCCTCTTGAAGGGAGATCCTGACCCTGGGCATGTGAGCCCCCAGCCATGACCCCCGTGTGGGTGCCAGACACCAGACGTGCCGTGGAGGGAGCTGGAATCCAGAGGCAGCCACCAAGGCCCTGGAGCTGGAGAGGTGGCCCATCGGGAGGGGATGGGCTTAGTGAGGTCAAGGTCATGGGGCCAAAGTTCATGCATTGGCCTCACCCACCGCGTGCCTGTGCAGCCCCTCCTGCAGAGGGAACAGTGTCCACCTGGCATCATGATTGATGCCCCTTCCCCAGGGATCTAAGTGGTAAGTGTCTCTTGGTATTTTGCGTGTTCTCGTATAAGCCGTGGAACACCCCTGTCTCTCCTTGTACCTCAACTTCCAGGATGCCCAGGCATGACGTCACTGGCCTGCTGCCTTGCCAACATGACCCGTTTTTGCTCAAGGTACCCTGTGCCCAGCCTGAGCCAAGGCACCATGGCTAGACTTTTCCCATCCTGCCCCGGGTTTCTCAGCGTCCCTCTCAGCAAGCAGTGGACAAGCGACCTGGACTCTGAGACCCAAGGTGAAAGATTGCAATTGCCTGATGAAGGGGACAGGCAAGGCTGGAACAATGCCTGGAGCTGCAGCATCTATCCTGTGACCATGAGGCCACAAGCATGGAGATGACAGTTAGGATGGGGGGACAGGGGACGGTAAGAGATGGGGAGTCCACAAGGAACCCCTCTCTGTGGACTTTGCGTCCCTGAAAAATAATTGCTCCTTACTAAACCATTGTTGGGGTTTTTGTGACTTTCAGGTAAACTGATTCCTCACCAATACAGGTGAATTCTGTGTTCAATTACATTTACTTCTCAAAAACAGCTTTCCTTATATTTACTTCTGCCTTTTCTCTTTATTACTTGAATGTTGTCTTTTATTTTTTTATTTTTATTTTTTATTTGCGGTACACAGGCCTCTCACCGCTGTGGCCTCTCCCGTTGCGGAGCACAGGCTCCGGACGTGCAGGCTCAGTAGTTGTGGCTCACGGGCCCAGCCGCTCCGCGGCATGTGGGATCTTCCCTGACCGGGGCACGAACCTGCGTCCCCTACATCGGCAGGCGGACTTTCAACCACTGCGCCACCAGGGAAGCCCTGATTTTCCAGTTTTGCATCTTATGATTGCTCTACTTTAATTAATGCATGCCATATCAATCCTTTTATAAATATGTGTAAATAAATGTGATATTTATATTATAAATTTTTATATATTTATATGATATAAGTACATTTATATATTATAAATATATGAATTTATGTTATGGTGTATCTTGGTATTTTGTGTGCCCTTGAAAGGAATGAGTATTCTGCACTTGAAAGTAATATTTATCTGCAGTGTTCTATAAATGTAGCATAGGTCAAACGAGTTTAAAGACTGCTTCAAGTTGTCTTTATTCTTACTGATTTTCTCTCTACTTGCTCTATAAGTTATTGATGGAAAAGTGTTTAAATCTCTCACCATAATTGTTTATTTTTTCTCATACTAGCGAAACTCCTTTAGTTTTATCAGTTTGTACTTCATTTTATTAAATGCATAAGTTTTTAATATTTTTTGTGGTTTCTTGAACACTTTATTATTATGAGATAATCTTCATCCCAGGTAATACTCTTTGCTTCACTTTGATATTAATATAAGCAGTCCAGCTTTCTTTGATTAGTGTTAGCATGGTATATATTCTGCATTCTTTATATTTTAAGTGGGTTATTATAGTTAGGTTTTTTTTTTTTTAAGTGATGGCCTTAGGGAATATGATCTAAATATTTAACTTATCACTGTCTACTGTCAAGTAATATTATACCACTTCATGTATGGTATAAGAACCCTATAAAAGTATACTTATAATCCTCTCAGTTCTTGTGTTATTACTGTTGTAAGTTATATTTCTACATAGGCTGTAAATACCTCAATACACTGCTATTGTTTTTCTTCAAATAGTTATCTTTTAAGAGATGTTTTTAAAGAAAAAAATGTCATTTATATTTACCTTCCTTGAGGCTCTTTATCTTGATATTTTATTCTAGATTTCCACCTGGTGTCATTTTCCTTCTTAAAAGACAGTGGCTGCTGGCTATGGATTTTTTTCAGCCTTTGTATGCCTGAAATTTATTTTGCCTTCATCTTTGAAAGTTAGTTTTGCTGGGTACGGTTTGTTTTATTTTGTGTTTTCTTTCAGAACTTTAAAGATGTTACTTCACTGTCTTCTGGCTTGAATGGTTTCCAATGAGAAATCTGCTTATGTTTGTTCCATATTCATAGTATACGTCTGTATTTTCTTCCCTGGCTAATGTAAAGATTGTTTCTCACTGGCTTAAAGAAAATTGATTACAACACACTTCGTGTTAGTTTTCTTCAAGTTTCTTGTGCGAGAGTTTTGCTGGGTTTTGGAATCTGTCTAAATTCATCAACTTCAACATTTATAGGTTACTTCTTCAAATACTTTTTCCCTTCCCTACTTTCAGGATCTCAAATTACACGCATACTAGACTGTGTGAAGTTACCTGACCTCTCACTCATGTTTTCAGTCTTTTCCTCTATGTGTTTAAGTTTGGATGATTTTTCCTGCTATTTCTTCAAGTTCATTAATCTTTTCCTTTACATTCTCTAAATTGCTGTTGTTCCATCTTATGTATATTTTATCTCAGATATTTTGATATCTTGATGTTTGACTAAAGTTTATTTTTTATATCTTTCCTATGTTTTTATAAAATTTTCAACCTGTACTTTCTTGAACATATGGAATATAGTTTTTTTTAAAATTGAAGTATAGCTGACTTACAATAATATATTAGTTTAAGGTGTAAAACATAGTGATTAAATATTTTTATAGATTACACACTATACAAAGTTATTATGGTATTATTGACTACATTCCCTGTGCAGTACATTACATCCATTACTTGGAATACAGTTATAATAATGTTTTAATGTCCTTGCTGCTAATGATATCCTTTGTGTCATTTCTGGGTCTGTTTCTATTGATTGGTTTTCCTTTCATTATAGATCATGTTTTTCTGTTTCATTCCATGCCTGGTAAACTTTATTAGACTTTGTAAATTTTGTCTTGTTGGGTGCTAGATATTTTTTATATTTCTATAAATATCCTTGAACTTTTCTCTGGATTACAGTTAAATTACATGAAGAAAAGTTTGCCTCAGGCCTTGCTTCTAAGCTTTGCTGTGTGGTACCAGGGAGGCCTTTAGTCTGGGGCTAATTTTGTCCTGCTATTGACTCTCTACAATTATGTCCCATTAATTACATGTGTTTTCTATTCTGGCTGGTGGGAACACAGACTGGCTCTGTTCTTACTCCTGTGTGTGCTCTCGGGACATCTCTCTGTCCACAGAGAGCTTTCTCACATGCGTGCACTGGCCAGCATTCAGCTTTGCTCAGCAGGGTGAGGACAGGGTCTCTGCAGGTCTTTGCAGCTCCCTATCTGTGTATAATTCCTCTTTCTAAGAATACCCTGCCCCATGAGCTCTAGCTGCCTTGAGCACCACAAAAATCCAATTTTTTTTTCAACTCAGGGAATGCACTTGATTTTGCATCATTTTCCCCTCCCTGCACTGACATCTGGACTCTCTCTCTAGCAGGGAGCTGGGGACAATCCTAGGATTCACCTGGTTTGTATTTTCTCACAGCGATTTCTGGCTTGTGCTGCCTGCTGTCCAGTGCCTGAAAACTATTGTTTCATATATTTTATCAGTTTTCTTTACAGTTGTTTCAAGTGGGGAATGTAAACCCCACCTCTGTTACTCAATCTTGATAGAAATCTAGGTTGTTTTTGACAGTGATTTAAATCAGTTCCTACATTAACAGCTGACCTCAGGGAGCTCATACATTTAACTAATATGTGTTGAGCAGCAACTCTGTGCTTGGCTTTGTTCTAGATGCTGGGGCTGTGGTGGTGAGCCAGCCAGACGAGACGTCTTCCCGTGTGGAGCTTATACTCCGTGAGGTGTAGACTGACAATAAACAGATAAGCAGAGGGCACCAGGTGTTGGGAGTGATAAGTGCTGTGGGAAAAAATAAATCTAGGCAGGTGGGATTGAGAGTCTGTTTGTTGCGCAAAGTACAGTGGCCTTGAGGAGAAGATTCTGGATCAAGTACCTTCAAGACGTGAGTGTGTGAGCTCTGCAGATACCTGGGTGAGAGAGATCCAAGCAGAGGATGTGGCAATGCATAGCACTGACTGATAGTCCAGAATTCCTGAGAAATAATTAGGAGAACACACTATAGACTGAGCAAAATGAGGTTTGAGAAAAGATAGTAGTAGGTCCTGGGTTACATTCATAGTCTGCTTTAGCATTAGAAATAAAACTCTGCTCTTCATGCCTTTGGGGTCCAGATCATCAGAGATGTCTGAGGAGAAACTTCCTACCCGTTTCCAGACAGGGAAACTGTGGTGGATGAGAATGAAAAGATTGACTCAAAATTATCTCTTTTGACAGTGGTTGTGCTGTAGGAAAAGAGGGGAGGGTAATGGTGTAGTTGATAGATGTGTCTAGGGTAGCCTTGAGCACTCATGAAGCCCCTTGGGTCTTCAGGTTACCAATGAGGGGCAGCGACCCATGAAGAAAGTGAGGAAGAAGATGTATGTTCTGATGGCTGAGGACGCCTTAGTAACAACTGACTGCATCAGTTCATAATCTCTGTCTGCGATGGGCATATTTTTCTGTTTCAATTCTATGGAGCTTGAGCAAAAAATGCAGATCCTGGGGTGTCCTGGAGCATTTTTTCCAACCCTTTAAATCTTAATATTGTCTGTAGTAAAATAATAGGAATAGAAGTCTCTACCTTATAGGGATTTCAGGAAGATTAATGAGGATAATACGTTCAAAGCCTTTATAACTCTGCCTGGTACACAGCAAGTGTACATGTGGTAAGACCTTATCAGATATTAGCTCTCACCATCATCATCACCATCCTCACCACTACCATCATGATTACTCTCATCATCAACAACATAACCACCATGATCACCATCCTATCATTACCATCACATTATCATCATTACCATCACCACCCTCAGCATCAACCATCCCCATCACCATCATCACTAACTTTGACATCATCACCATCACCACCACTATCATCATCACCACCACCACCACCAGTATCATCAGCAGCAGCACCGTCATCTTCACAATTGTCATCCCCACTACTGTCACTCCCACTTACAGCATCACCATCATCATCAACAACATAAACCACCACCATTATCACCATCGCCCCCAACTTATCATCACTAGCATCACCATCATCATTACCATCATCACTGTCAACAGCACCACCAGCATCACCATTGTCTTCACCATCACCTTAATTATCACCACCCTCAACACCAGCATGCGCTTATTTCTGAAAAGCTCTTCTTCCTAGTTTGGATATTCAACACCTTTATTACCATCTTCAGAGGAACAGTTGAGTGACATGGACTTCCATCCAGGGGAGGAAACGAGAACTCTGTAACCTGGGTGCCAAGTGAATCCTTCCATTATGAAGAGTGAAAGAAACCTTGATTTCAGACTCTAAGAAATGACTCCTTCCCACAGACAGTACTAGTTACACAGAGCCCCTACTGTTTCGGATTCCACCCTTAAATTCATAGCTAGAAGTGATTGCACCAGCACCAGAGTGGAGTGAATTTCGATTTCAATCATTTTATTGGCATGACAAAGTATACAGGAATTGCCAATGTTAATACATCGAATCCCAGTGTCTCAGAGGTGGTCATTGATCATGTGTCTTTATTCCTCATTGCTGTCTTTCCAAGTCTGTGTCAGGCTCTAGCTACTTTAAGGTTGCTCCTGCCAAAATTTAGGCTTATTTCAACTTTATAGTTTTTCTTCTTATACCTGCCTTGACAGTGCTTCTTCACCATTTTCAAAAATTGGAGAGAAATATTGTCTACATTTCTGCATCTCGTAAGGAGGAGTAAGCACCATATTTTGTCTAATTTACTGCTTTCTTGTGACAATTATTGAGTTATGTTCCGTTTACTTTTTCTGGTTAGTAAGATCAATAGCACAGAAGATAAGCCTAGATTATTATTTCAATTATCATGTCTGTCAGGCAAAAATTACAATGTTCAGGTATAGTCAGAGCTGGTCAGTTATTGAATACTTAGGAAATATAATTCATACAGTTTAGTGGTTACATAGGAACCATTTTAGCAATTGTTTCACCATCCTATCTTGAGATAAAATTACTGAACTGAGACGTGATAATTTGGCCAACAATCCAATAGTGCTCCTGAGAATTTTTTTCTCATAACACCCAGGAGCATTACACTATCAATTTTGTTCTTTTTGAGTTTCTATCGTGGAGCACTGTCATGGGTAAGGAGGGGTTCAGCCAGTATATATAGTATATTTTGTATAGTAATAAAGTATGGTCTTTAGCCTGATGGTTCTTTCCCTCATTTTTTAAAATCCAACATAGGAGCTGTAGAAATCCAAGAAATCCTCTATGTTTTCCTCATACCCCCTAATTCTTCCTCCTAGACCCCCACTCCAGACTGCTATAGAGTAAATGAGTATCAGACATATAGAAACGATATGTCCCAGTACCATAGATCAGAAAATTGTAGGTAAGTTTAAATGTATCTTCACCCAATTCCAATGTCCTTAGCTCTACCGTAAAATGTAATCTTTTCGGTAAATTGAGGCTTTTCTGATATTTCCTAAAAATCAGTCATTTTTTATGTCTGAAAAATTGTGGCTTAAAATATTCTGTGTCACAGCCCCCCACTGCTCCTCTCCTGTGGCAAAACAAGCCCCCCCCCCCCGGTGAGGCTTTATTTTGGGGAGTCTATTTCTGCAACTGTTTTCTAATACTCCCTGTTTAATATTTTGTGATTGTCTCCCTGGTGGTTAAAATGCTTTGAGCTAGGGCTGCATTTCAAGCAGGTTTGCTTTTCCAAAGCCTGGAGGTGCCCAATTCACTGTGTGCAAAAGAAAATGGATAATGAAGCACTTTAATTAATGTGAATATTATGAAATTTTAACTGCGGTTGATGGGCTCCAGTTAAGAATCAATCACTGTCTCTTACTTCTCTGATGAGTCTGAGAATCTGTGAAATGAAACACCACCAAGATACTCACATAGGAAGAGCCAGTTGGAGGAAAGACTTTTGATTTATTGGAAGCCAGGTAGGACGGGTCTGATACAGCATCCTGGGGCTTTATGAGCCTATAATACTTGTGTAATGAAGGTTATTCCTGCACTCATAACATTTCATACTCTGGTTTGTACTCAATCATCACCCTACACTGTGAGGCTTGGATGAATAAACATATTAATTATAGAAAGAATCCTTCCGTGGATGGGTGATGCGGAGTGTTCCAGGGCAAGCCGTATTACAGAAAGGAGAAAACTCTCTGTGAGGGTCCTGGCAGACCCCCACAGGTGGTAACAAGCTCCTTGGCAATTCCCTCTAGGGTGCAATTTTCTGAAAGTTGGAAACTGAGGGTTCCTTTGGGGTGTCAATAACCCATAGTTCTAAATAAAGTCAAATTTACAGTTACACTGAAATCTTGTTCACAGCTTAACCTTCACTCTGGAAGGGTTCTAGCCTTTTCCACTGTCCCCAATACTCTGGTGAGTTGCTGGGGGTCCTCCTGGCGCATGAGCCAGTGCTCTTCCCCATCTTTGTTAGCAGGGCCTCCTGGGATGCAGTCCCTCCACCTGAGGTCCGCCCTGCTGAGCGGGGGACTACTGATCAGTCCCAGCCTCCTGCCTCTGAGCCTGGTTGATGCTGAGAAGGCGATGCTCCGTCTTTCCTCACAGTGCCCAGTTTGTCAGGTTTCTTGGCCTACAGGGTCCGGGGGCTGGGAGTACCTTGCTGGAATGGTGAGGTGGGGATGGGCACCTGTCCCGCCTGCCCCTGGACACCCAGACCCACTGGCTGCCATGGGCTTGGGCCCACACCACAGCCAGCTCCAGCCCATCTCGTCTGCGAGCTCTCTCCACGGAATTTAGTATGTGTGGTTTTGAAGGGCTGGAAACATTTCTGATCATATCACTTTTTATAAGCTTGTAGTTGAAAACTATTGAGCCTTCTTCAGTGAATTGCTGCTAATCTCGGTCACTACCTTCTTGGGTCCTGAAGCTGGCTTTTTAAGCCCCAGTCACACTTGACACGTATCCCTGCAGAATGATACTAGATTGGTTTGCAGCATATCTGGAGGGTGCCCTCGGTGCCTGTGCCAGCAGTGTTGAGTGTTTTGAACAGGTCAATGCAGGGGGTTCCTCTCAAGGCCGTCCACACAGACACTCACCTGTGGGTTGGACCAGACCTCGTCCCCACCAGGTGTGCCTTCGCCCAGGCGTGTTCTGTCTCACTTGGCAGCCAGCATGTCCTTGATGAGCTCAGTGGATAACCTGACCCCAGCGTTTCCCTTCCTGCAAACCTGGAAACTTACTGGACCAGAAGATGACACCTTGGTCTGAAGGCTTCAAGGTTCCGTGACTATGGCCACAGGGTCCCTCCTATTTTGAATCCTAACTCAGGCCACACAAGTGTCCAGTGAGCCTTTGACCCTGGATAGTGCCCTATTTGGCCATTTGTAGGCGGACTGAGCTATCAACAGATGTGTACATTTCAGGACAGGTGGACTTGGAAAGAAGAGATACATCCTTCCAGAGTATAGTGTGCTCTAGTAGCTAGAGTAGCTGACCTGTGTCTGGTGTTTTAGGTTCACTTGGTGATTTCACAAACACCAGCTTCCTGTTCCCATGGTAACATCTGAGAAATTAGGCATCGCAGCATCATGGGCTCAGCAGTGAGAGTTTAGCAGGTGCCCCAATACCGAGTCCTGATCTCGGGTTAGCACAGCCAGGACCCCAGATTCTACCCTCTTCATTCTGATCCGATTGCCTGAGGTTAACATGTCACCAGAGCCCCTGGAACGTGACGACCTCGCCGGCATCAAGCTGCTGAGGGCAGGGACGAGCACTTTAGGGCTAAGCCTGTTCGTTATCTTCTGTGCAAGTGACACTCCCCTTGCAGCTGATTTTGTGTCCCCGCCCCCCCACCAAGCCTGGAAATGGCCGAGCTTTCCCCCAGCCACAGGCAGGTCCTGTCCGTTAGCTATCGCGTCCAATTTCCCTGCATACAATCCTGTGGCCACTCAACCTCAATGATCCCCGCCCTCACTCCCTGTCCCCCAGAAGATGGATGGCCCGCGTCCTCAATCACAGGAAGGCATTTCAATAAAAATCACACTCTGTCTGCGTCCCATTTTCCCTCTGAGAGGGGGGAAGCAACCTTATTAAATCAAATTAGATGTGACTTTTAAACTTCCTCTTGCAGCAGTCAATTGAACATCTGAATCCTATCATAACACATTGCCTTTTTATGAGTAAATTGACTCTACTTGGTCCCTTGGGAGTTTCCTACCTCCTTTCCATATTCGGGGAGAAACGGCTCCCCTCCAGCATGGGTCGCAGAGCCCGGTCCCGCCCTTGCTGGACCCGAGGACCTACTCCTGGTCCCAGCTCACCTGTGACCCGGGTTCCTCAGCTCCAGAGTTTGGCCCTGGGGCACCTGTCAGAGACAGAGGCAAGTCAGTGGGCCTCGGGGCCCAAGGTTCGGTATCACCAGCTGCTCCGGGGAGTTAGGTGGTGGCTAGTCTCATGGGAGCCTCTTCTCATGTGAGGCCCTGTGGCTGTGAGCAGGGGTCAGCGTGCAGCCAGGGAAGGCATCTCCCGACCCACCGAGGCCACAGAGCCCACTCATGCTGGGAAGATTCTGGAAGGTGCCCTCAGGGACTGTGTCTGCAGCTTTGAGTCTGGAGGAACCAAATCCAGGGCTGGTGGAGGCTGCAGGGCACCTGCCCTCTGCTCAAAGTCGTGGCCAAATCCAGGGCTGGTGGAGGCTGCAGGGCACCTGCCCTCTCCTCAAAGTCGTGGCCAAATCCAGGGCTGGTGGAGGCTGCAGGGCACCTGCCCTCTGCTCAAAGTTGTGGCCGGGTCTGCAGGGAGGGGACGTCAGTGGCGCCACCTCATCCATGACAGATGCAGCCTGTGCCCTTTGCACAGGTTCATGAGCAGACGTCCTTGCTTCACAGATGAGGAATCAGGAGGTCAGGGGGTTCGGGGAATGCATGCGCCCAGAGCTGTGTAACTTTGTGCCTGCCATTTACCTGCCACGCCAGCGGGGCCACGTTCCTCACTCGGTGCTGGCCCGACCCTAGCAGTAAGGACGGCCCTGGGACCACTCATGGCTCTGTTGGTGGAGGAACGTGCGGTGTCTGCCTGCCTGGCTGTCTGTCCCGCTGTTCTTTATGGGTCCTGGTCATGGTCCCAAAGAGATTTTATACCAGGGCACGGAATTATTTGTTGGCTAGAAATAGCAAGCATCTTAAGAAAACCTGGAAAGATACCCGGTGTACGTGTGCTCTGTGTAGATACAGACGTAGAGCTAGATGTACATTTATATGTGGATGTAGATGTGGATATACATAGAGGTTAGATTTAGATATAGATTAGATATATGGATGATATATATATATATATATATATATATATATATATATATATATGTAGATACAGAAGTAGGAGCTCTAGAAGTAGATTGTGTGGATAAAGATGTAGATGTAGATGATACAGATGTAGATGTGGGTATAGATAGAGGTTAGATTTAGATATAGATTATATATATATATATGATGTATATGTATATGTAGATATAGAAGTAGGTGCTCTAGATGTACATTGTGTGGATACAGATGTAGATGTGGGTATAGATAGAGATCAGATTTAGGTATGGATATAGACTAGATATAGGTATAGAAGATATAGATCAGATATGAATATAGATGATATATACATGCATAGCTATAGATAATACAGATATAACTGTAGATATAGATGTATAGGTAGATGTACAGATTAGATTCAGACATAGATTAGGTGTGGATGTAGGTAGTTGTTCCTTCGCCCGCTTTGACAGAAGAAAGGCTCACTTTGTTAAGGGCACTTGAACTTGGAGTCTTGGTGAGCACAGATGCTTGGCATCAAAGCAGACCCTTTTAAGAAAGACAAGACCTAATCTCAACATTGGAGGTTATTTCTAGTAACTCTTAGGAGGGAAATCATCCTGATCTCAGCCAGTGACACACCAACAAACCCACGTGGGTGACAGTGACATGGGAGGGGGCCGTCGTCGCCTGGAGGCTGGCTCTGTCCCACCATCTCCTGAGACCTGGAGTCTGGGACCCTCAGGGAATTGCCAAAGTTAGTGTGGTTGTGGAAAGGGTGCTGTGAGCTGTGGGGTGAACTGAGGGCAGGGCTCCCGGCGAGCGTGCCCTAGGGGAGCTGGAGCTCGGAGGTGAAGGAGGGCAGAGCAGACGTGTGTTCTGGCAGGACCCAGGGTAATTCCTGGCCAAGTGGACATACATGGAGGTTCCCAGAGACTGAAAACAGCTGGGACAGCCCAGGGCCCGAGGGCCTGAGGCCCCGAGGCCCCGCACAGGGTCCAGTCACGCAACGCGGCTCAGCCCCACTCCAAAATGGGCTCCCAGAGCCCAGAGGGGCTCAACGGCTGCCCAGGTCACATGGCCAGTGGGCAGCAGAACAGCCCCTGCCCCACCCCTACAGGCCCCATGGAGCCAGGAGTTGTGCTGGGTGAGTGTGTGGCCCCACCTTGCCCGCCACGCAGGGCTCTGGAGAGACCCATCATGTCCCCTTGGAGGATGGAAATGCTGAAAAAACCCACACACCCCAGAGGAAATTAACAAAAGTTAGAAAATAATAAACAGAATTCAGAAATTTTAAAGAATGATGGCATGACCAGAGATTCTAAAGGGAACTGGATCAAGAGGAAACCTCACATTTAACACGTAGAATTCTACCAAGACTACAACCTTTTTAAAGGATAACACAGGCAAAAGAAATGAAAAGATTGCTTCTGTTAATGAAGCTCAACTTCATCCTGAAGTAAGATTTTATAATCGGTGTGTCCCATCAAAGGCATCATAAACAATTGGAAAGACCTCTTAACATAAAAGGCATCCATAGAAAAATTCTGCCATAAAGGTATTCGTTCATTCGTTGCACCTGTAATAGCTCAGCACCTGAGGTGGGACGGGGCTGTTCCAGGTTCCAGGAAACATTAATGAGTGATCAGAGAGGGTTCTGTCCCCAGCTGGTTTCTACTGTAGTGGGATGGACAGAAAGCAGTGTGCCAACACACGTGTATACACACATGCACACTTACACACACGAACACTGTCGGGGGGTAACTGACAAGGGGACGTTAGAGAGAAGGGGAGGCCCCGAGCCTGGCTGTCAGGAATCTGGTCCCAGCCAGTGCCCCAGAGGGAAGGCTTTGGGGGACCCCACAGGCCAGTTTCCAAGGCCCTGAGGCCAGTAGTGCTCATGTTCTAGGAGTAGCAGGAAGCCACGTGTGTTCGGTCTGTCTGTCTGTTTGAACAGGAACAGGGTGGAGGGAGGAGATGAGCTTGGAGACGGGGGCAGGAGGTGGGATGAGGTAGCCAGTGAGGAACTGGTTGTATTCCCAAGGCAAGGGGTGGGTCTAGAGCCTGGTGAGCTGGGGCAGCCAGTGGGTCAGGGGGCTGCTGTGGGAGAGATGCAGGTGGTGTGGACCAGTGTGAGGGTTAGGGGGTCTGCAGTGGGAACCTGGGGAGATGCAGGTGGTGTGGACCAGGGCGGCTCTGAGGGCAGTGAGGTCTGCTTAGATTCCAGACACTTTCTGAGGCCAAGCTGACAGGGATGCTGGTGGACGGGACATGGGTGCGAGTGAGAGGGACCAGTGGAGGATACTTTGAGTTTTTGGTCCCCGACAGCCAGGTCAGTGGTTGTTCCATATTTACTGAGATGTGGGGAGCCTGGACTTCCAAGTGGAGGTGAGGTTGGCTGGGAGGTGAGTCCAGAGCTCTGAGGAGAAGGCAGGGCTGAGCCATGAGTGTGGGCATCACCCGGACACTGGCCAGCTGCAGAAAAGTGGATGTGACACAGACACAGTTCATGGGAAAAATATGCAGAAGATTAAAAAAGACTATTTAAATGTTCCCTTTTCTTAGAAAATAAAACTGAGTAGCTGAATGAAAAGAAAGAGGCTTATAGTTTTGTTTACTAAATGATCCAAGACAAAAATAATACCGCTGTTGGAAGGAACACCCTCTGACTGCAGGTACTTGAGACGTTCACGAGAAGAAACTTGTCAGTAGGTGAAGGTGTTTCACAGCTCAACCTTGCCTCTATTATTTCCCTTCTAGTCATCCAAATTTTGGGAAAAGACTGAAAAACTCATAGATGTTTAGACATAAAAATATATTTTGGGACTTCCCTGGTGATCTAGTGTTTAAGACTCCTCTCTACCACTGCAGGTGACACGGGTTCGATACCTGTCAGGGAAATAAGGTCTTGCATGACATGCACACTGCCCCCCCCCCAAAAAAAAGAAAAAAAAATTTAAAAATGTATTTTGAACTGATATTGATGATATTGAAAAACTGAGATAGCCTACAAGTTAAACAGTGAAAGATTATTTTAAAAGTGGTCCTTCCATAAGATGAGCTATTATAAGATTAAGAGATATTATTGAGAAGAATTTCATAATGGTGAGAACTCTTCACAATATTTTAGTTGAAACAATGTGCATTTTAAACATTAAGTACACATTCTATATGCAGAGAAGAAAGACTGGAAGGACGTGTATTAACATGTTAAGAACAGTGGTTTCTGGTGGAGAATTTCAGGTGGTGATAACTTCCTCCTTTCTCCTGTGCCGTGCTGTGGGTTGTGGTGTTTCTTCTGTGCTTTACTTATAGTTGTTGTTCTATTTTTCCTCTAGTGATTTAGAAGTTATGACTCTATTTCAGTTCTTCTAGTAATTGCCTTTTGATGTGTAATACAAATATATAAACTAATGATTTTCTATTACAGAAAATAATAGAGTCCAGAGTGAGCTTGTATATCTCGTCCTCAAAGGAGACAAACAGGGCCTTCAAACCCTGTACCATCCCTAACTTGGAAGCTTTCTCTTTCCGGCTTGTGCACACTTTTATTACAGCTTGATAATTATTTAGGCTTAATTATATGTTTTTTGGTTCTGTTGTTCATTGATGTTTTAAGTCCTGTGTATTTCTCTTTCCAAATACAATTCTCCTTTTAGAAGATTACATCCTAAGATAATTATTTCAGAAATCCTGATTATTCAAAGACACTTATTGAGCACTTACTGTGTTTCAGGCAGTATTGCAGGTGCTTGGGGGAACACAGTGAACAAGCACGGGGGCTGTGTGTCTTAGGTTCCTGTGAGCTGGGCTTCTGAGTCCTGGAGCGATGGCTGGCTTGCCAGGGCCCAGCACGTATCACAAATTCTTTCTTTCCTGTGTCAGAGCACTTACAACATTACAGCATTGTCTTCTTAAATTCAGTGGTACCGTGGCGGAATGTCACACCAATATTATTTCTGTTTCTTTGTGGATAATCAAATAGTTTTTTTTTTTCCTTTGCATCTTTAAAAGCTTTTCGAATTTTTCATTTATTCTCGGCAATCTAAGATTTCACCAGGGAGTGCCAAAGTGTGAGTCTTCTGATGGGTCTTTAAACCTAAATGCGTTCTTCCTTTCTTGAGCTTCGAGAAGTTTTCTGGCATCAGTTCTCTTTCTGGAGCCTCACTCTGCCAGTGTCCTGGTTTGATCTTCTCATTCACAGATCCGAGCTCTGACTGCGCTATCGAGTTATTTAGCTTCCCATTTTGTTATTTGTTTCTTCTTCTGTTTTTATTTTTGGTTTTAGGGCAGGTATTTCTTGAAGGAGAACTCTTACTTTTAGGACGTTTTCCATTCTGCATATTTTAGTCTGCAGTTTTCTCTCCTCTGATTCTTCGTTATTTCTAGCCTGTGCTTCTTTTAATTCCATTAATTTATCAACATAAAAATTCATTATTCTATCTTGTTTTCCAGTTCTGTGATGGAATGCACACACATGCATGCTGTTCTGGACTGAATGTTTGTGTCCTCCCTTCCCAGATTCATTGAGGCCTTAACCCCCACTGAGATGGCATTAGGAGGTGGGGCTTTTGGGAGGCAAGATTAGATTTAGATGAGTTTGTGAGGGTGGGGCCCTCATGATGGGATTCGTGCCCTTAGAAGAAGAAAAGAAAATCAGAGTTCTCTCTCCGCCCAGTGAGGACACAGCAAGAAGGTGGCCATCGGCAATTCAAGAAGTGGGACCAGCCAGACAGCACATCTGCCCATGGGCTCTCAGCCTCCAGAACTGTGGGCATACATGCTTGTTGTTTAAGCCTCCCCCCCCCATGCCCCCATCAGTGGTGCTTTGTTTTAGCAGCTTGAACAGATGGAGGCATGCAAACAATTCTGAAGGCTCAAGGTTTTCAACATATGTCTCTGATCAATTGTGGAACCTGGTAGAGCTGACAGCTTTGGAAATGGCGAACTGTGGTGATTTGGTAAAAAAGAGAGTGGGCATGGGAACCACGAAGGCTACATAATACTGATTAGTGTACAACTAATCAGATGATTTGGAAGAAGTTACAACGAGAAAGGAATCAGCTGTACAAGGAATACGGGCTGAATAAGAAGCTATGCTAAAAAAGTGAATCCTTCCTTGGTAGGATTACAAGAGGGCCGTGTGCCACAGATGGTGGGCCTTCATTTTTAGAGATGTGTAAGAAAGCTTCTCATGACATTTTGATAACCAGGAGCAGTGAAATGATTATGTAAATGATATTAGATTTAGGTGATTAAAAACTGAATTAATTGTTGTATTTGGGGAATATCAGTTAAAAAAGTTTCTTTACTTAAAAAAAATGTATTTTAATTTTTTCCCCAATTTTATTGAGACACAGCTGACATGTAACATTATGTAAGTTTCAGGGGCTACTAAATGAAGTACTGATGGAGTTGTGGGGACTTACCCGTGTCACCCCCTGTGGAGTGTTGAAGGTCGCTGAATTATCAGATGTCACAGTTGTTTGGGGAGGGACAGGGGTGCTGGAGAAGGGAGTCAAAACTCGAGTTGGTAAAGTGAATATTTTAAAATGAATGGGAAGAAATTAACAAAATCAATGTTAGTAATAGCAAACGTACGTCTTACCTGAGATTTTAAAAAACACAGGACTAGATTTACAGAAGTCAGGTCCAGTGAAGGCGTTGTGTTGACCACAAGTTAAGCACAAGCCAGCATCACAAGGTGGTGAAAACACCTTCAGAGTCATGGTCCAGGGTGAGATTTTGCAATCAGGAGAGGAGAACAAATGCATGTTCTTTGAGTACTTGAGGTAAACTTGTGATTAAGTCAATGTATCCATACATTATTTCATTAAAGAAAAATGATGTTGGTCACTTCTGTTGCATGGAAAATGTTAGGAGTCAAAATTTGGGGTTACAAATAAAAACCTGGTTTGTTGGCAAAAGCTGTTGAAGAGACCTTTGAGTTACCGTGTTGCTTGTGGGGTAAGAGCATAGGGTTCTCGGTGCTGGTGTCCTCCCAACATGGTTGGGACTGAGATGCTCACTCAGCTGAGGCTTTGCCCCGACTTTTATGCACTTGCTCCCATGGGTGTAAGCTTGGGAGGACCTGCACTCTACCTGAATCCCACACCTGGTTTCTGGAAGATGGGTTTCCAAACGTCTTGACAACAAGGGTCTCACTACTGTTTCTCACCTGTGCTGTGGGGACTGGAAGACAAAGCTGATACTTGGGGTCAAGGAGCTTGGAGTCTGTGCCCCAGGTCCACCACTGACTAGCGGAGTGGCTGGTGGAAATCAGAGCCTGTCCAGGGCTGCCCCACCCCAATCATAAAATGAGGAAAGTAAATCCTGCATCGTAGGATCGAGGGCCAGCATGTTAAGTTAGCCCCGTACCTGGAACATGGATTTGATTTTAAAATTGACTTCATTTCTTCATCTCTCTCCCGAGGCCACTGTCTTCCAGGAGCTCCTCCGGGTCGTCCTGCAGGCAGATGGTTCTGGGTTCAGGGCTCTTGCTTGTGCACAGATCTGCATCTCCTCCTTCTGCTGGACCATCCCCCCCATTCTCTTCCTGTGCTTTGGTCGTTCTAGGGGATCCATTCCACATTCTGTGACACCCACCTTCCCCTTGTACCACCTCAAATCCACAAGCATCCTGCTGAGTTCCTTTTTGTAAATTGCATTTGTGATTTGAAATGATGAACATGGATGTTTTGACATTTGTAATGAGCATGCGTTGGTTTGTATATTTCTAAGGTGCTTCCCCAGATAAAATCTATTCGTGGTCACCTCTTGCCGGATAATCCATCTGTAATGACCCTACGGTCATGTGATCCATTATACTTTATCATTAGCATGATAGCATAGTCATATAATGAAAAAACTGATGCCATGTGATTCTTCCTGGTGGAATGGATCACGTGAGAATCTGCGAGCCACCTGGCAGTCAGGTGGCGGTGAGGGCGCACATGCCACTTCATGGCTAGCACTACAGAGGGGCTCTGTTCTCTACGATTAGCAGGTTTGGGCTCATGCACCTAACTTCATTCATCTGCCTTGAAGATATAGCTCACACTCTTTCCCACACTTTCTATGTTTCCATTCACTGTATATAATTTCACTTCACTGTCTTGACTGGTTCAGTTGGAATCTCAGCCTTGGCTATGGTTTCACCAGAAGGGAACTGAGGGTCCCGGTGGCCCAGGTGTGTGCTCACCAGTGTCACGCAGTGGCTGGGTGCCAGGGGCTCAGCTGACCACACCTGTGCACCTTCGGTGCTGAGGAAAACCACCTAAAATCCACCCAAATGTCAGGGCTGGTCGCCAGGGTCTGCTCCCACAAACCAGGTGAGCTTCCAAGGCCGAGAGGACGTTAAGATACCCTCAAGGCCCTGTGGCTCCATGTGGGACCAAGGTCAACAGGGCACTGTTACCTGCTCAGAGAGGCACCTGTGCCCTTGTCCTGGGATCCCCTGGATGCGGCACACTGTCCCCAATAGTCAGTGTGCAGAAGCGTCTATTCTGTCTTCCATTGGGTTAAACAATGGTAAGGGGGACGTTTGGGTGCGTGAGTTTTCCTGTGTCTGTCTGAGGTCTCCCACATTCAAAATGTCAGAGTCCTCACTTGTAACACCAACAAAATCCAAGGCTAGTATCACCTAAACATTGACACAAAGGAGGGTGTGGTTACAGTGAAGCCCTGAGGCTGATAATCCCAGGACATCTAGAATTTTCTATTGAAAAACATGTATCTTTCCCCTTGCTCACTTAAATTGTTATTCTAATTAACAGTTAATTTGAATGATTTCAGGGCTAACGCGCCCGATGTAAGTTAAGTGATCAGAGCTCTTCCACCTCGACCTGACGGTCCACAGGGTGTCCCTTCATCCCCTTCATCTCCTCTCCCGCGGCTGAGAGTGTGGAGGTTGGACACGGGGCCTGTGCTCCCTTCCCCCTCCACCTCTATTCAGTAGCAGCTTTCTTCTCCCCTCTGTCTGTTGAGGTCACACGTTTTAGTTCAAAAAGTGTGACTTTTGGTACAAAGCCATCCTGCACGTTTGGACGCAGGATTCTTGACCCCGCTGCTTCTCGGGAGCCGAAGCGCCCTTCAGCAGGGCGTCCACTGACTGTTTCTTTGACATGCTTCACTAAACCTAATAGCTCCCTATTACCAGCTACAATTTAGCATCTGAGCCAGGAACTGGATGAGAAAAGGGGAGAAAAGGGTATAAATTATACGGAGTAGCGGGGAACAAAGGTTTTATTTCTCCTGAGCACAACCCTTTGATAGGAAAACGGGGAGACAACTGTGTCACTAATTTAATTAAGTAGTATGAGATTTCAGGGCCCGCAGATGCCATTTAGAATGGGATTAATCAAGAGCGGGTGACAAAAATGAATAGTCACACACAATGTTCGCGTTTTTAACAATCCGACACAGTCGACTGGAATCAAGGGCTCTTAAAACAGGACACAGTTTTGCTTGCTAATCCAAATCTACCTCTGCTTCCTCCTTACAATGCATGGCTTGTCCTCATGGGGCAGAAACCTTTTCATATTTTCCTGCTGAAATCCAGGCCCCCAAAGTAAGAGGATAAAGGAGCTGGTTCATCTATGGACAGTCTGTTTATTCCCCTTTCTCTGAGCATCCTCTCCAAGAAAGAAGAGATGTCCTTGGGGAATCGCAGAGCATCTTTTGCGAGAACCTTAGTGCATGTTAAATATCAAATATGTTACAACTTAGATCTATGGCTGAACACACAGGTGCAGCCCCGTGGATGGGGGGTGCCAACTGTGTGCTCAGGCGGTGTGTAAGGAGCGCCGGAAGGAATGGGGTTGACGCTGCCCACCCAAACACACACACCACCTGTGCAGAGGCTGCCCGAGGGTGCCTGTAACAGGCTCTCGGACATAGCAGAGAAAACACCCATTTCATAAACTGGACAGAAAGGAGCAAAGAGGGCCCCCAGCCCTGCATTGCCCAACACAGGCCTCAGGACATCACAACCAAAAATGTCTCAGGGTTTGGAAAGCCTTGGGGAGACCTGACTCACTTCCAAATCAAGTTACTGATTTGCATATGTTTGGCATAGGGAGCATTTACGCATAAATGGACTTTTCTCAAATTCTTGGAGTACTTGAAAAGTATTTTCCAGTCTCTAAGAGTTTAAGCAGCATTCTGAAAATTCTACTTAGCCTCACTGACTGCTTTATTGCACATATTTTGGAAATGGTGAAAAAGTTTAGGATGCCCATCAAACGTTTTCAGAAATTCTACATTATTAGAGACTGGGATAGGGAGGTTGGCTTGTCAGGAGATTCCTAAGCTCCACGTGAGTCAGGCAGGTGGGCGCTTGCATCTCTGCACACCTGGTTGTCAGACGTTTTGGCATGTGTAGCATCTCCGTCTAGAGATCCTTCCCTGTGGCTAAAATCCACAACCAAACCAAACCACAATCAAAGTCCTTTCTGAACTCTAGAGGTTTGTAATGGCCTGTAGTGGCTTTCCCAGGGAAACATTTGAAACTATTAAACATTTATTAAATGTATTTGAGGAATATCTAGGGATTTCAGATAAACTTTTTACTCCTCCTGCTTCAATGCCACAAATAATTAAAATTGGTTACATTATCTCCCAAATCTGAAGAATAAAAAATGATATCGGAAAAGTTTTTGTTGTTAGAACAATCTCCCTCTTCCATGCTCATGAGGAAATCACAGAAGCCCTCCTTCCTCAGATGAACGAGATCCGGCTCTGAGACAGTCTGAGAATGCCTTTGTGAGTCCAAAATGCCTCACTGCCCTGCCAGCCCCGGTTGGGCGGCCCCCTGGCAAAGGGCCTCCATCCAAGCAGAACAGCCAAGCACACAACCCTAATGAAGACCAGGACCCAGAACTCTCTATCTGGTCGCCTGCAGCCCTGTTCCCTGCATCCCTGCAATGTTGTCTCGAAGCTGGTGGATCCCAGACACTGGAAGGGGTTGCCAGGTCTGGCCTTGGTTCAAAGAATGGCAGAAAAGTAGCAGGACTTGGGTTGTAATCGTGTCTCCACAGTGGAAGGGTGACGTTTGAGGAGAGGCTGGGATGCAAGCTGGGCACCAGCCCGGGCATGTGTTTCCAGGCCAGGCCCCCTCGATAGACATGTCTCGTTCAAGTTCCTGGACATTCCCGGCCACAGCTGCCTCCTCACAGACACAGACCAGGTCCTCCCAAGATGCTCTCCAGCCTGGAAATCTGGGAGTTGTAACCACAGGGGCTCTGCTGCCGAGAGGGACAGAGCAGACGGAACGGGACTGAAGCCTCGGTGTTGACCTGGCCTTTGGACCCGGTGGGGATTCGTCCAAGGAAGTGTGAAGAGGAGGTGAGACACTGTGTCGGACTGGCTGAGCTCAAACCCAGGTTCAGCACTGGGGCCGTTTCTACCTGGCGGGAGGCTCAGACAGGAAGGACTCTGGGAACATCAGACTGACTTGGCTGACAGCGGTTTCCTGGGTGGTCAGGGCACCCTAGGGAGCAGGAATGCCCCCCTGCTTTCATGCCAGACGCCGGGTCACTCCTGAATCTGCCCAGGAGCTGGAAGCGTAGGGGCAGGGCTCCTCCTTTCCCCACAGGAAGCCTGGCCGCTCACTGAGATGGAAGTGGGGGCGTCAGGTCTGCTAGCGAACAGCCCCAGAAACCTCTGTATGTCTCTTTCCTCTTGGTCCTCCTGGGTGCCCGGGTGCCTGTTTGCCAGGAGACACCCACTGGAAAACTCACAGCTAAAACAGAGCGTCAGGAGCCGTTTCAGGTCTGCAGAGGATGCCTCTGAAGCTGGCTTTGGCCATTTTCAACCACCCTTGAGCTTCCTTCCGCTAACTGGACCACGTATTTATATTTTGTAGGTGAGATTTCATTTTCTTTAATTGCAGGTGTGTTTTCTGCTATGTTGGCAACAGTATGAAGCAGAGAGGACCTACCTGAGTTCAGATACCCGCTCACATTTACCCTGAAAACCAAGGAGGAGCCCCTCGGCCCCTCAGGCTCTGCTTCCTGCACTTGGGGAGCTGGCGGCAAGCATTTCAGGACCAGTGACTGCACCCAGGCCACACCCGCCAGGTCCAGGGGGCCCCGTGCCCTCCGACCATGCCTCCCAATTCCCTCTCTCCAGCAGGAATTGCCGTGAAGTGTTGGATCCCTAGATAGAGAGGATCTGGAATGAAAGTTCAGGACATTTTGTTATAAACAGTGTATAGACTTGAAAACTACTAGGACTTGTACAGATTTTTTTCATCATTCAAAACTCATTCCTTGGCAGACTGTTGGTTGTTGTTTTGAGGAGACTTAGAGCCCCTGTTATCTTTCTGACATTATGTGTGCGATTACAGTTACGCACAACCTGGAAAATTTTGTTTGACTTTCAACAGACGTTTGCTAGCCAGTTTCTTTAGGAATGATCAGTTGTTGATTTCAACTCAAACAAAATAGCTCTTGTTGACGGCCCAGCCCGAGAGTGCCTCAGACGTATGACACACGGGTCTGGACTGGCGGGAGCCTTTCTTTTTTCCGCCATCAGGCATTTGGCCAACCCACACACCTCTCCCATCTTTCTAATAATGCCTCAGTGCAGGAAGGTCTCAGGGATTCCAGGGGTGGCCCTGTTTCTCATTGCAAATCGGACCGGGTCCTACCCCCACTGCACCCCGGAGGAGAAATGGAGGAGGGACTGCCCGGTGTTTGTCTGCACACCCTCAGGGTACAGCTGGGTGCACAGTGGGTGTCCTTGCACTGGGGTTCACCTGGCTAGTCTGACCAGGGCACCTGGAGCAGGGGAGGGTGCTTAAGAAATCAGGCCTGATGTTAATCTTAGTCAGTGAGGCCAACACACTCGATAAATCAACCTCCTTCTTCTAGATGTACTTTAAAGATTTTTTTTTTTTATTTGCGGTATGTGGGCCTCTCACTGTTGTGGCCTCTCCCGTTGTGGAGCACAGGCTCCAGACGCGCAGGCTCAGCGGCCATGGCTCACGGGCCCAGCCGCTCCGCGGCATGTGGGATCTTCCCGGACTGGGGCATGAACCCGTGTCCCCTGCATCGGCAGGTGGACTCTCAACCACTGCGCCACCAGGGAAGCCTTTTAAAGATTTTTAAATATATGTATATTTTTAAATTTAGTTTTTATTTATTCTTTTTTTTTTGGCTGTGTTGGATCTCCGTTGCTGCGCGCGGGCTTTCTCTAGTTGTGGCGAGCAGGGGCTACTCTTCGCTGCGTTGCACGGGCTTCTCATCACAGCGGCTCCTCCTGTTGTGGAGCACGGGCTCCAGGTGTGCGGGCCTCAGCAGTTGTGGTGCACGGGCTTCAGTAGTTGTGGCTCATGGGCTCTAGAGCGCAGGCTCAGTAGTTGCGGCGCACAGGCTTAGTTGCTCCGCGGCATGTGGGATCTTCCTGGACCGGGGATGGAACCCATGTCCCCTGCACTGGCAGGCAGATTCTTAACCACTGCGCCACCAGGGAAGTCCTAGGTGCATTTTAGAGAAACACAATCTCCATCAGTAGAATGCTTGAAGTAGAAAATATGTTGATATCTGTTCCATGATTTTATTTTGAGATGTCTCAAACTTGAAAGGTCCATGGAAATGGGGTTCAGTAGACAGAGGAGAGAGCTGAGAACCCACAGGCAAGATGCTTCATCAGATAAACGTGAGGTCCTAAAACACACAGCACAACCACAGCAAAGGTGCTTTTCATAGAAAAAAACAAAACTTATGTACAATCCCTTTCAAAATTGTTATAATTTTAAGTCTTAATTAATGCGGTTTTACGTTACAACTCAGTGCAAGACTCAATATTAAATACCTGAGCTCATCTGCAGTCTGGGATTATTGAAACGCTCCCCTTCTTCCATTGTCGGCTAACAGTCCTAAGAGAAAAGGAAGGAGAGAAGATACAAGGTGGCATCAGAAGTGGGCAAACCAAGCACGGGGGGGCAGGGGGACTATCAGAGCCAAAGAGATGTGATTAGGCACAAATGCATCAGACAGAGAAGCTGGTATAAGTAGCCCTCAAGTACAAAGGGGAAGTATAGACAGTTAAAAAAAGAAAAAAAACGCAACGTGTTCATGCTGGACGGGACATGAATGGGAACCTTTAGAATTAGGCTAATAAGCCATTTGATTAAAAAGTGAGCCAGGCAAACTTCAATGTGATGAGAATGATGACGTCAGTAAAAACAGTCTTGAATTCTCTGAGTTAGCATTCTTTTTCCAAACCTGTTCCTCCGGAAAAAACTAAAGGCAAACGTCTGGGCAATTAGGAAGCAGCACAGATGTCATGGGAATGGCTCATGGGGAGCAGACCAGAGACCCCTGGGAAACAGACAGGTGCCCTCAGGATCCCTGGACCCTAAATGTGCACCAGGGAGAGAAGGTGAAGGGCTCCTAGTGGGAACAGACACACAAGCCGTGGATGTGAACGCATCACCATGATGCAGTGTCAGGTGACCCAGACAGGAAGACGGCACGGAGTCAGATTACTCAGATGCATTTTTTTTTTATTTGCGGTATGCGGGCCTCTCACTGCTGTGGCCTCTCCCGTTGTGGAGCACAGGCTCCAGATGCGCAGGCTCAGCGGCCATGGCTCACGGGCCCAGCCACTCCACAGCATGTGGGATCTTCCCGGACCGGGGCACGAACCCTTGTCCCCTGCATTGGCAGGCAGACTCCCAACCACCGCGCCACCAGGGAAGCCCCTGAAGTCGTATTTTCTTGACTTGGAGACAAGATTTAGTTTGTTCTTAAGCCACATGTGGTTGTGACTTTTTGTCCTTTTGCACAAATACAATTTACTGTGGCTACTGATACCTTGCCCAGGTCAGAATTGGGATTCAAGGCAACTGACAGATGTGCAGAGGGTGTGGTAGGTGAGGGGACAGAAAGCAGGCTGGGGTCAGGCACAGCCTGGGTCTGAGCTTCCTCTCCACCACCCCCAGGGCACGTGTCCCTCCCTGCCCCCTCGGCAGGCGTTCCAGGGGCTCCCGGGCTGCTGGCATCTCCAGCCTGTCCGTGGCCACCGCAGGGCACTATCCCAACACGTCGTCCAGGGACCTGCTCCTGAGAGGACACTGCCCAGGGAGCTGCGGGCACTGGAGAAGGACAGGACGTGAGCACCGTGCCCTGCCGAGGCTTCCAGTGCAGGCCTGAGACAGAACACGAGCCCCAGTGAGCAGAGGCTCCCCTGCGGTGGTGACACACAGAGGAGAGGGAACTGAGCAGGGGAGCAGGGCAGGAACCTGAGTCTGGAAAGAGCCTCAAGGAGCAGGAAGCTGGGCTGGTGGTCCCCTGGGGGCCTCACTCCAGGCACAGGGAAATGGGGCTGCAAAGGGTCAGAGGGGTCCCAGAGGGGCCAGTGGTCCAGGGAGATGAGGAAGTGGGAGACTGTGGATGATGAAGCTGGAGAGGCAGGGGCGGGCCTGGGGGCTTCCCACACGGAGTGATGCTCGACCAGCAGGAAGTCTGGAGGCAGAGAGATGTGCCCTGACACCTGGGAAGGTGGAGGAGGGGCCGTAGGGGCCGGGGGAGGGGCAGGGACCCCAGAGGAATCTTGTTCCTTAACCCAGTGCTGACAGGATGGAGGGTTGGGTGGGGTGCCGGCAGCAGGGGTGGCGGGAAGAGACTGAGTTCCATAGCTGTCTCTCTCTTTGAATGGAGGGAGGGGGCCCCGAGGTTTCAATTGTGACCACTGACCACAGAGTGTTACTCACCAGAAGCCCCGCTGCAGGCTGTGCTGGGGCCCTCAGGGGAGGGGAGCTGGGTAGACGCAGGGATGGGCTGTCCTTAACCCAGCAGGAGGGGTCTCCCTAGGTTGGGACCTGAAGTGCTTCTGAAAGAAGAAAGACGAAAATGAAAAGGGTGATATAAACCGTGTTGAAACCAACCTGCCTTCCCATATGGTGCTTGTTTTTCTCAAAGGGAAAGACAGGCCAACAGGAGGGAGCCCCTGTCAAGGGGCCAGTTGCACCCCCTTGGCCGGGACCCCCCCTCCCTCCCCCGGTGCATCTTACAGGGGGAAGGCGCTGGGTGAGGGGGTACCTGACAAGTGCCGGGGCGGGGCTTCCACTCAGAACCCCAGATGTGGGAGATTCGGTTGTCACCCCCATGCCGCACCCAGCGTGGGCCCTGTGGTCTCCCTAATCCGTGTGGCATCACAGAGACGGCCGTGGCTGCTGCAAGCCCGAGGTGACGTGGCCGCGGGTACATTCATGCAGATAAAATGGGAATTTAACAGTATCTCTGGGTGAATGCATGTTGCCCTTTTCTCTAAGTGCGTCACGTGATCTCACTGCGTGACATCGCCCAGCTCCAGCCCGGCTTTGTGGGCTTCTATGCATGAAGAATTTTCCCAGTGCTTGTTTTTGGTGGAGCCGGGGAAGGAGCACATCGTGGGCACGCAATCCCTTGTTGCGGGCTCTCAGCATTCTGCTGGCCTGAGCCGCTTACAACAGTGTAAAGGCGCCAGTGGCATGTGTTATAATATATGAGGCATTGTCCCTCTGAAGAACACACGAAAGAAAGAACATTGTTCTACGAGGGAGCAATTCATCGGGTTTTTCCCAGAGACTCTTGGGTCAAGTTTTTATAGGCCTATTTGATTTTCAGATTCTTTCTACTCTTTCCTCTCAGCAAGCGTAGTGCCCAAACCCGTCTACATTCACTTCCCATGTTCTGTGGATGCTAGATGTCCTTTACAAAGAGTATCTCAAATAAGTCTTTATTCTTGTTTTGTTGCCTCTTATTCTGTGTTTTCATGAACTCTGGCCCCAGCCATGGCAACTGCAAGAAAAATGTTAACAGTGATGGACAGGATGAGAAAAAGCAGGGTCCCTATCCGCATTTCAAACACTTTGGGAACAATGGTGTTTGGTGTGATTGAATTAATGAGATACCGTGGGCTGTCAAAAGAGCACACATACTTTACATAAACCTGATTATCTTTGCATGGCAGAAATGGAAAAAAAACAGAGGAGGGAGCCGGGCTCGGCTTTGGGTCCACCTCCAGAGGAGCCCGGCTGCTGGCCCTGCTTGCGGAGGGGCCCGGGCAGTCGCCGCTCTCCCCGCCTGCCCACTCAGCATCCATCAGCCATGGTATTTAACAAGTCTATTCAGGAAACCAGGCTCCCAAACACCACTCTTTTCACAGCTCAGCACCTCTGTGGGGTGTTTTATTTTCTCTGGGAGCCATTGTTTCACGTGAACTAAGCACACATTTCAACAATTAGACCAGAGCGGGCGGCCACGGCCCCATCCCAGCCCTGAGAAGTGACAGCGGGCAGGGTGGTGACACGTACGTAAGGGCCCGGTCCAGCTGGTGCTGACTGGAAACCCCCGGCGAGGGCAGCAGGAACCCATCTCTCCGGTGGTTGGGGTGAGACTCCGTTCCTGGAAGCTTCGGCTGGAGCCTCACAATTTTAGTGGCGAAGCGGCGTGAGTGGCTGGGAGTGTCAGAGTCCTTCCCGAGAGAAGAGCTGCTGTCTTTGACTGCAACGACGGCGGCGTGCAGGGAACGGGGCTCCGTGTAAAGGCGAGTGAGCCGGGGCTCCCAGCGCAGCATGGAGAGAGTGGGAACATCGCCCTCTTGTCGTGTCCGTGTCACCCTCCTGCTTCCAGAACGCCCGGCGGCTTGGCCAGCAGAGGTCCAAAAGCTCCTTCCAATGACGCCAGGGTTTGGGAAGCAGAGCTCTGCACCTCCTCAGGCACGCTGACACCTTAGGAGGAAGAAAGTCCCGTCAAAGTGACAGATCAATGAAATAAAGCAAGCAAACGGCTGTGCCCTCAGTCGGCGCCCAGACCCGAGTTTCCAAGCAGTTTTGCCCTGGGAGCTGCTGGTGTGACTCAGAATCAGGAATAAATCAGCAAGAAATAACAGAGGCTGCAAGGCCACTCCTGCTGTGTGCCAGCAGGTCGTAGGTGATGTAGACCTGGCCGAGGAAAGGGCTGAAAGCAGAGCTGCTTCTCCAAAGCGGGTGTGGACTTCAGCCCACCACCCTCGTCCCTGGCGGTTTCCACCCGAGATGCACAGCTCAGCCCAGACACCGCACGCACGAAGCAATTCCAGACTCTCTGGTGTCTTGTGCCTGTGATCTGTCTGTGAACTAAATGCACACACACAGAAATAAAACAAGAGCAGGTCCAATCTGGGTCATCACCCTGGGTGAGCTCTGTGTGCTGGTCCCCAAGGATGGTGGCACAGGGACGCCCTCAGCTCCTGCAGCACAGCTTTGGGGAAACACGTTCTGTTCTGCAGATTTCAGAGCAGCCTGCGTGCGTGGAACTCCACATCAGGCTCCCATTCAAGGCTGAGGACAGCCCAGAAATGCCTGATCAGCAGGGGCGGGGAGCATGGAGCAGGGCCTGGGGCTTGGCCAGCAGGTGTCTCTGTTTCACACTGCTGGGCATCTTCTCCCTGTGGCTGTTCAGGTCATCCTGCCCACTGGGCGGGGCCGGACGGAGGTGCATTCCTGCGCTCTCTGGTCCACAAGTAGGACGGGCGGTGCCGGAGAACATTTCTGGAGGAGCACAGTTGCCCCACTTAAAAACACTGGTTAGAAACTCCCCAGACCTCACTCCAGCTTAACCTATAAGTGCAACCCCTCCTCCCTGGGCCTAAGAATCTGGAATTTTCCCCTTTAGTTCCCAATCAGGAAAACTCCAAAGTGACAGCAGCAGCGCTGGAGGTGGAGAGAGGGATAGATATTCACTGGATTTTAGATTCACATTTTCATCGTTTTGCTCGGTAAAATTACAGTCCACACGTAGCTAAAAGGAAGTTCCTGTGTCATCGTCCCTGGCTTACTCTATTTGCGGTCCTTTAATTTTCAGCTTAACGTTTGGTTGTTGTTTTCTTAAGGAAAAGGTCTTTTTTCTCACGGTAAATAAGAAAGCTTGATAGTGGAGGTTTTTGAAAAAGTGGTTGTAATATTTAAGTTCCACTTTAAAATGTCACACTCTTGCAAGATAAAATACACACTTGAATTTGCTTTCCCGTCTTAGAGAACCGTTTCATTTCTTTCTTCCTTCCTCCCTCCCTCCCTCCCTCCCTCTCTCTCTCCCTTTCTTTCTTCCTTCCTTCTTTTCTTTCTTTCTTTCTCTTTCTTTCTTTTTCTTTCTTTCTCTTTCTTTCTTTCTTTTTTCTTTCTTTCTTTCTTTTTCTCTCTTTCTTTTTCTCTCTTTCTTTCCTTCTTTTTTCTTTCCTTCTTCTTTCTTTCTTTCTTTCTTTCTTTCTTTCTTTCTTTCTTTCTTTCTTTCTTTCTTTCTTTCTTTCTTTCTTTCTTTCTTTCTTTCTTTCTTTCTTTCTTTCTTTCTTTCTTTCTTTCTTTCTTTCTTTTCTTCCTTTTTCTTACCAATTTAGGTTCATTGGGACTATGTAAGTGACTTTACAATGTTCAAACCTAGAAGTAAACAAAAGTCAGTACTCTCATTGGTCCCTCCTATGGTGTGAACATTTGTGTCTCTTCAATTTTCTTTTTTTTAATTTAATAACTATTTATTTACAATTAAATGATGTATACAACACTATGATATATTATAAAAGAGAATTAATATCATTAGATTCATGGATTAAAAATCAGAAGATTTGGGTTCTGCTAACGTTTGTTTTTTGCTTCTAGCTACTGCCTCTTAAAAAAAAATATTGGAGTATAGCTGATGTATCCATTTCATTTTCTTAAGCCCACCAGATATTGCTGTTAATCACATGACAGACTCGTAAACCAAGAACCTGGCAAACAGGTGTGATGAGCTTCTGCTTTGAGCTCTTTGGCTGAAGTTATTTCAGACACTTGCTGGCACTTGAGCCCTGGAAACATGCCTGGCCCAGAGAAGAGCCTCAAGAACTTAACGCTGGTGACGTTCAAACAACGAAGTTTCCAAAACTGGAACAGAAATGTCCTGGAAATGAGAGCTTTGCTTCAGTTTTATCAAGTGAATCTCTCTTGGGGTTTTTATATATTTAGCTCATGTTTGGGGGCTGATTTGAAGCAAAATCACATTTCAATACAATACTATTCGTTCCTTATGAACTCCTTGCTGCAAGACAGGGTTTGAGCCCCTTTTCTTAGAGAACACCCCTTCTTTCTGTGGGATTTTCTGGCTTCACTTTCGATGGTGTGCACACTGAGATATAAATCATTTCCAGGGCACAGAGTGCTCTGGGGGAAAGAAATCTGTATTTGTATGTGGGTCCCTGGGACCCATTTGCATTGCTTGGTTCCCCACATTGGAGCCCAGTGCTGTTTACATAGGGTGGCTCTGCTCCCTCACAGCAAGCTCCCTTGAGCCTGGTACATTTTAGTTAAAAAACATGCTTTGGATGATCATAAAACCTTTTAAACAGACATTTCAAAGACTTTACAATCAAGTTTGAACCCCCTCGTAAAGTTCAGTAAAGGAGCGACATGCCTGGTGTCTCTTTCCTCTGGCCAGGGGGAAAAAGGCTCCCTGGGGAAGCTGTTTTCCACTTGCCTGTCCAGCACCCCCCTCAGCACCCCTTCCATGCTCGGCACCTGCCAGGAGCTTCAAGATGTGGCCAGTTAAGGGGCAGGAGAGACTGGAGGAGAGAGAGGCTGATGTTTACCATTCACAGCAGGGCTGTCCAGGCTGGTCCACGCCGAGGGTCAGATGCCATCAGGGGGCCACCTGCCTCGCCTGTACTCCTCGCTGTTCTGGCGCCGACTCTCCCTGTCCTCTGGCCCAGGATCCGTGGGCAGCACAACCCACCCGCCTGACCTCTCACAAATCCTCCTCAATGTCTCCACCAGGGTGCTGCCTGACACTTCCTTTCCCAGTGACAGAGATCCCCGCAGTGGTGACCCTTCTCCGTGGTGGGGCGGGCAGCTTGGGGCATGTGCACCCGGGGCAGAAGGGAAGGTGTTCTAGGAGTGACGTCCCTGTGTCCCCACGTCGGTGTCCCTGGCCGTGCTGTTCTCACCGGCTAGGCCAGAGCGCTTGGCCTCCTTCCTGGGAGGTGGTAACGCACGGGTGCATCCTCTCTACACATCATCACTCAGATAGCTGCCCGGCCCCTCCCCAGGCTCAGCGTAGACTCTGCCATAGTGTTGGGGACCAACAAGGTGACAAGGGCAGGACACGGAGGTTAACCTCAGAGAGCAGCCTGGGATGGACCCGATGAGCTGGTTCAGATGCCTGGGGCGAGATGAGATAGAACGCCCTAGGGAGGCGGAGCCAGGATGCAGGCCCGACTGAAGGGCCCCTGAGAAGTCTCTGGGCGGGAGACCACGGCTCCCAGGCCAGGCGCTCAGGCTCCCACAGCCCTGCTTGGACTTTGCAGTGGTCACAGGAGAAGCTCTCTGTACCACTGAAAACTCCTGAGTCTTGGGGAGAACAGCAGGGAATGTCTTGGTGAGACCAGCATGAAATGTCTGGTCCCCATTTCTCAACCCCAACGAGAGGCTGCGGGGACAGCAGGGCCTGGGGTCACCACACGTCACAGGGTTTCCAAGGTCCTGCTGCTCCAGCAAGTTCAAGGCTCTGGGGGTAAACACGTCCAGGAGAAGCGTCAGATGACGTAGACGGTGGACCCATGGGAGGCTGGAGACACACCCCTGCAGAGGGTCAGTTTCGGGGATGGACGCTCCGTGTCCCTGTGTGCACTTGGTGGGGCTCCCGAGACGCAGGGGAGTGTGCTGCCACAAGCACTCAGACCAGTGGGCAGGGCTCAGGGCATCCCCCTCCTGAAATAAGTGAACCCTCCAGTTTCCACAGTCACGTGTATTTTGTTTCTGGCGAAGAACAGCCACTGATTTTAAATAACTGGTTATTGTGGGCAAACAAGATAAAGTGGAATCCCTTTAAATTGTTGGTTAACAAAAATTTTTATAGGATCTGCTCCAAAGCACAGATTAAAAGTCAACAGATGCTTTCAAGACCACGTACAGTGTTTTCTTTTGTTTTAGACTTTCACCGAGAAGTGTGCTCTGTCGAATAACCCAAGCACCACTCTGCGATTGTCATATTGAAATAGTTTGCGCCAGCAAGGACGCTGCCGCCCAGAGGGACCTCGGTTAACAGCTGAAGAGAGAGAATAAATCCCCTTCGGCGGCCCCTTCAAAACTTCATAGCTATGGTTTTAGGTCTATTTTTCCCCTCGGGGAATGGGGCTGGAAATGAATTTCTTTTCAACCTGATTTTGGGAAGAGCATTTTTGAGCCATAGATTTGGTGTTTTTGTGTCACTGGAAATCATCAACACACAATTATCATTAGAACAAGGGCAGGAAGTCTGTGGTCAGTCCAACAGGGAGGCAAGATGTTCTTTTGGATGGGAAGTTCATGGAGATTAACACGGGGATGACAGATCCAGGGTCCTGGCTGGCTCTTTATTTCAGGGGAGCCTAAATATTCTTCTTAACCCTCACAGACACCTGTGATCACGCACACCCATGATCCAGACATGCTGAGGAAGAGGAGAGACCCCAACCTCATGCCCGGGGCTGTGATGAGGACACCCTCCCTTTGTGAGTCACCCCTGCCCCAAGTGACTTGCCCCGGCCAGCGTCCCCAGGGCTGGGCACAAACCGCTAGCAGCTTCCGGCCTCATCCAAGTCGGAGCAGAGAGCAGCACGTCGGTTTTCAGCTCTCTGACGGCGCTGAAGTTCTGTGCCTGCCGGGACGTCAGGTTGACCCGTGACCCCAAGGTCTCTGGACATTTTAAAATAAAGCCCATGTTCAATTTCAGAGTCTTTCTCTTAATATCTAGAAGGCTCTGTCTCAGTCTCCGTCATCTAACAAAACCACAGTGGCTCAAGGCTCCGGCCAAGCGTGGGGCCGGGCAGGGAAGGGTTAACAGCCGCCTGGGCCGCAATTTCTCCATCAGCCTCGGGAAGCCTCAGGTCAACTCTGCTCATAAAACTCTGCACAAATATTTCTCTTTCTATCAGAGGAATTCTAATTCTGCACACAGACCAGGGCCACTCAGATTATTACACATTATTAAAAATTAATTTAAAAAGTGGTCTGGTTCTCGAAATGTGCTCTAGAGATGTGTGTCCAAGTTTGAAATTATAGCAGGACAAAACCGAAAGGAAAGCTGTGTGTCGTGCGGGCAGAAACAAGCCTGGAAAATGGCTCCTTTTGCTTTGACAATTGGGAGTCACTGGTTTTGGTCGTGCTCCCTTTACCGTAATGACTAAGTTATTACACCCGACCTTAAAATACAACTTTTCATCCAGCGCCCATCCCCCTGCAGTTTCTGAGTGAGTTAGATTTGTCCCCTGGAAGGGGAGTCCGGGTCAGGCCAGGTGATGCCCTCACACTGCACCGGGTGACGGTGTCCCCTGAGGTCTGTGTGGACACATCGTGGGGACACAGGCACTGATTTTACATTTTCCCCTGAGGACAGCTGTGGGTCCCCTCAGTAAAGAGTCTGGACTCCAAGCCCTGAAAGAGACACTAAACAGAGGTTTCTTGTTGTTTCATCCCCATGGCAGGCATCAAGACCGTGAGGTCTGATGACGGTAGGCACGCGTGCCTGGTTGTGTCTTTGATATTCTCATTTCTGCTCATTTGAGAAAGAAATGATTTGGTCCCAGTTAAACACAATAAGAAACAGATTCCACATATATAGGTATAACTGAATCACTTTGCTATACACCTGAAACTAACACCATATTGATAATCAACTATATGCCAATATAAAATCAAAATAAAAAAAAAATAGATTCTACATTGCTAGACCTAAAGCATCTCTGGATACAGGACATGGTATTTAAAATACTAACAGTTCCCACTGTCGGGCGGCCTCCTCAGCCCCAGATGCCTCACGTTATGATCTAGTGGGCAGTGGGTTCAGCTCCTGATGCCGGAAGCTCCGCTCCAGCCTCGGCACTGCTGCATCCGCTCTTCTGAAGGGGTGCAGGGGACCCCTCGCTGCAGCCCCTCCTCCTTCCAGGCAATGCCCACCCCATCAGCTCCAGCTGGGGAGCAGGTGAGTGCATTTCCAGGAAGGAGGGGATGGTCACTGGGGAAGGGACTGGGCAGGGCTAGAGACAGGGCAGGGTCAGCCAACAAGGACACAGAAGGGACCTCGTCCTGCTGCCCAGACAGGGCAGCCCCTGGGGAGGGGCTTTCCTTAGAAAGTGGCTCTTGGGTTTTCTGTGAGCCTGCCAGGGTAACAGGCTACCCTGAGTTCGTAAACAAAAAGCACCCTGTTAATAGGGATACACAGCCCACATCATCACCCTCGAATGTCAGTGAGGAGATGGGGACACAGAAATGTATCGTCATCCTTGTCCCTGTCACCTGCCGCATTAACATTCAGTGAGACCAGCCTTCCCGGCCCCAGCGCAGTGACCAGCTGTGCGTCTGGTGGCCAGTGTGGTGCAGCCAGCAAATCCTCCTTTGCCATTGTCCCCCCCGGGCCGGAGTTTCCACTCTGACGTGTCCAGTTTCTTTCTGGCTGGAGTTTTTAGTCTGGAAAGACACACCTTTCCCTTTACGGAGGAGGGATTACAGGGTTAAGGAGGTGAGTGGGTTCCCCTGTCCTTCAGAGGATGGTGTATGTGCCTGGCTCTGTGAGTTCTGAGGAATGTGACACATCCAGCTGTGCTTCCAGGAGGGATGGGGCAATGTTTCCTGGAACTCTGGTTTCTTTGGAGGGACGGTCACAGTCACACTTTTGTCTAGAGCCTCTACAGCACTAAGTGCTGTTACTTTTCCCAAGAACACATCTTCTCAACTAAAATAAATAGATGACGTGAAAGGTAAGAGCTGGCCTTCCGTTCCATGCAGACTGAGCCCTGGAATCTACCTGGTGGCGATGTCCCAGCACCTGCTTGGCAGGACACCTCGGGCAAGGGTTCCCAGCTGCATCTCTCACCCTGGGCCCATGGAATAGGGTCTTTTGGCTGATACCCTATATATTAGTCTGCCTGGGCTGCCATAATACCAAGACGGAGTGGCTTAAACAACAGGAATGCATTTTCTTACAGTTCTGGAAGCTGGAAGCCTGAGATCAGGGGGTCGGCAGGGTTGGTTTCTTCTGAGGTCTCTCTCCTTGGCTTGCAGATGGCCGTCTTTTCTTTCTGTCCTCACCTAGCTGTCCCTCTGTCATGCCTGTGTCCTAATCTCTTCTTATAAGGACACCAGTCAGATTGGATTTGGACCCCATCCAGATTAAGTTAAAAGTCTCATTTTAAATTAATCATTTCTTTAAAGACTGAATCTCCAAGTACAGTCACATTCTGGGGTGCTGGGGTTAGGATTCCAACAGATTAATTTTGGGGTACAAAATTCGGCCATGAACCCTGTGTAATCCCCTTCCCAGTGCAGCTGTTTTTTACAGAGAAAACTCGTACACACAAGCCAGGCCCGGGCCCTATAACTCAAACTCAGAGACCCCAGGGCTTTCCCTTCCAGGCACTCCTGCCCTTCTGGCATCTCACGATCAGAGCAAAATTAGTACATTCTAGTTGTGTCTTAATCTGTGGTTCAAGATGGATCATGGGGCTTCCCTGGTGGCGCAGTGGTTGGGAGCCTGCCTGCCGATGCAGGGGACGCGGGTTCGTGCCCTGGTCCGGGAAGATCCCACACGCCGCGGAGCAGCTGGTCCCGTGAGCCATGGCCACTGAGCCTGCGCGTCCGGAGCCTGTGCTCCGCAACGGGAGAGGCCACAACGGTGAGAGGCCCGCGTGCTGCAAAAAAAACAAAAACAAAACAAACATGGATCATGGAAGGAAGGGAAGAGGGAGGAAGTGAAGAGGGGAGGAGGGGGGAGGGAGAGGGGATGGCGGGATTCCCTCCACTGCCAGCACTGTCCTAAGGGCTTACATCTGTGATCTTATTTCATCCTGATAACAACACCATGAGTTGGGTAGTACCTTTGCCACCTTACAGACAGGAGAGCTGCACCTCAGCCGGTGAAGCTCAGAGTGCAAGGAGGTGCTGCGTAACGATCCCACCCCCGTCGGACTCAGCTCCAGGGGAAGGGGCAGGCCCAGGCCCAGCTCCGCGGGTGGTCCACGGACCAGGCCAACCCCACTCTGCACACAGGCGCAGGACCTTGCAGTTATCAGGTGACTGCACCAGCACTCCCTGACACGAGGCCAGGTTCTAAGAGTGGTCACTGGCGATAAGGTCATGCTGATGGTAACACTAAATGTTCACTTGCTCCGAGCAAGGGGGCCTCTGCTCACGCTGCTGTACCACCCGCTGTTCCAGGGCCTCTTCGTCCACCGCCCCGGGAGTTAGTCACATGGAGAAGCCCGCGGCCCTTTTCCTTAATCACACCTTGGGACTGGCCGGGGTCTGAGCAGGGCATGTGTGTGTGTGTGTGTGTGTGTGTGTGTGTGTGTGTGTGTGTGTGTGTGTATGGAGTCTGCTGGGAGGCTCCGAAGGCTTCTGATGGGACGTGGCACCTGCCCCAGATCGAGTGCGAGGCCAGGGCTCTGCCCCGAAACCACGTCACTTCAGAAACCCCTGGAATCCAGAGCTCCCAGGGGCCGGGGATATGGGTCACGCCCGTTGGCTAGGCAGCTCTGCATTGGAATTGCTCTTTCTGCATTTCTAGAAGAGATGCTGCCTCATAAGCTCCACAAGTGTGTAACATCTGCTTAGTGCAGTTCAGCCACTGTTCATATAACGTGTGACCTGACATTTAATTTTGAAATAAAAATATGACTTGGACCCAGAACTGAATTGAGTCTTCTCTGCCCAGACTTGGTGGATCTGTCAGGATCCCAACAGGAGGACAGAAGCCAGCGTGTGCTTCTAGAATGCATGGTCTCAGTGCAGGAAACTGGGGAGCCCGGAAGCCCCAGGCAGCAAAGCACTACCAGGATTTCAGCTGCCAGGCTGGCAACGTCCTGTCCCCTGGGGAGCTCGCCCAACTGCCACTCTAGGCTGGGCCGGGCTTCCTGGGCCTCACCTGGAGAGGCTCTGCCCACTCCCGCTGTAGGCAGGAACCCCCTTTCCTGTCTGGGGTCCCACTTTATTCTGCGATGGAGGCGGCCTTGGAGAGAGGCGGGGAGGCTGAGCAGACACCAGAGGATCCCGCACTGGAGTCGCCTGGTCTGGATCAACCCGGAGACACCAGAGCAGCTTAGGTGTGTCGGGGATGGTGGGGCCTCTCCTCCCAGGACTGCAGCCACTGGAGGCTGTCATCTTGAGGCGTCAGGACACCCTGCACAGTTTCCCGGCCAGGCCCTGCCGGCTCCCTCCAGGGGTCTTCCTGCAGGTGTGCCGACTGACGGCAGAGACCTGAGGGTGGGCGGGCCTTCTAGGTGTTGGCATCTTGCAGGTACCAATTAAAAGGTTTACGTTTATTAATATTTAAATCTATTTCCAGTGACAAGTGGGAACCAAGTCATCTTTGGCCTCCTTGGGTATCCGGGGTACCAGGCCCTGAAAGAGTCAGGCTGGCTGCAACCCTTCCAAACTGGCCACTGCCCGCTGTGGGGTTTTAGTGCCTGAGGTCAGGTGACAGTGGGGGGCACACTCCATCCCCAGCGTGACCACCCCTCACCTCCTACTCCTCTGAGGGCTCCTTGTCAGCCCGACGCACGACGTCCCCACAGCTGCTGGGGTCCTCAGCCACAGCGTCCTGCACACACCCCAGCCCGGGCTCCCTGATGACAGTGGACGTGCTGGCCCGGGAGGCAGCTCCAGGGTTAATCCTCAGCAGTCTCTACAAGAAAGCAAATAATCCGATGGGGTTGCTGGTTTGTAAGATGCATCTTCAACGTGTAGCCCACAGATGATCATTGATTGTGGCCAGTAAATACAGACAGCCCTGACGTTTGCCGTTGTTGGGAGTAATTGTAATCGGCGGAGGACGCTGCGTGGCTGAATGCCTCGCTTGTGGCCGGCGTGGGCAGACCCGCCAGCCTCTGGCGGCTCCTTTCATGGGGTGTTATTACTCACGGGGGTGATCAATATTTCACCTGCACAACATGCGGACTGAAGGTGTCTGGGTCCTATGTTGGCCCGCTGACAGTGACCCCTGTATTCAAGCCAGCTTGTAGGGACAAGAGGATAAAGAAAAGGGGAGAGAACTATAGCATATGCTCAGGAAAGTGTTGTAAAGGTTATAAGCAGAAAACGAGGAACATGACAGAACAGGGGGAAATCAAGGAAGAAAGTGCGGAGGTTTCTAAAGTCGTATGGAAAAGAAAAGATGTTCCGCAGATTGTTCTTGGTGTGCTAAAAGGCTCAGTAAGCTTTCATCAATCCTTCTGAAACTCATTCTCTTGCAAAAGATTGATTTTATGAAACTGAAGTTTAACAGCCAAGTGTTTTTCTCATATTCTGAATAATTTCAGTATCTCCTTATAAGTAAGGATTTATCACTCTTTCCCCCAAACCCAACCCCATTTGTTTTCTGTTAGACAAAACTCCAGGACCTGACTTTTCGACTTTGCTAATTTCTCACTTCAAACACACTCCTCGCCAACGATCTCCGTCTACTCCTCTGAGACCCCACCTTCTGTATTTGCCACAGAATTGCATGAAAAGTGAGTTAGGCATGCTGTGTAGACTGCTGACATCAAAAGGCTATGCTTATATGTTGGAAGAGAAATCAGGACGACCCCAGTCTTGCAGCAGCTACTTGGCTCTTCTCAAACAGTTGTGTTTCCCAGTATTCACCACAGACAAGGGCAGCGTCCCAACAGCCAGGGGGAGGGGCACTGCTGGGGTCTGCGTTTTACGAATTAGAAGACGAGGTACAGAGGCGGGATGTACCCTGGGTCAGGGCCCTGGTCACATGGTGGGTGGTGGTGTGCAGAGCTTGAATTCTGAGAGTCTGATTCTGGAATCCAGAGTCTTACAAAACCAGCCATGATCTCTAAGATCGGTGCCCAAGGAATTCCCAGGTCTCTCTGTCCATGTGTGTGATCATTTTATGGTGCCGGGAGGTCCCCACCTCCTAAATGACGGAGCCACCCAGCCTCCCGAGCACCCCCTGCCTCCCGAGCCCCAGTCCCCGTGGCATGAAGTTTCCGGTTGAAATGTCTTCTGTTGTTATTAAGGGCCCAGTGGTTTGGTTTGGTTTGATTTTGTTCTAGTTTGTGATGTAATGGGCGGGCAGATGACAAAATGCAGAAGAGCATTGAGAAGTCGCTAGATCCTGTAGATTCTTGATCCAAACATGTTCCAGGTCAATTCTTCTAACAGGCTCATCGTGGATTCTCAAGGTGAACTTGAAAGATGATGTAATCACTTCCTCTGCACATCCGGAAACCTTGCACTTCTGAGCCCTTCCTCCGGATAGCACCCCACATGCAGAGACCCTGCTCTGTCTGAAGGGGGCGGGGTTTGCTCTCTGTGGCTCTGAGGAGCGACCTCTGTGGACAGTGCTTAGGGAGGGGCATGCAGGGCTGGAGAGAGAAAAGGGGATGGAGCTGATGAAGCGTAAAAAAACAAACAGGACTGTAATGTGGATATTCATCAGTCTCTGAGTGAACAGGAACATCCCACCTGTAAAAGCAACTGGAGAACATACCCAGATCGACTACATTAAACTTTTAAAAATCTACGTCTGTAAAACACCTTAATATTAAAAGGCCAGTGTCACCAACGTATTTATTTTTTTAGCAAATGTGACAGAGAAAAGGTTAATTCACTTAGTGTGAGGAGTTCTCTTATATATATTTAAAACTAACAAAAAGCAATAGAAAATACCAGCAAAAAAATCAATAGGCCACTGACAAAAACCCAAAAATGTGTAAAAGAAAAAGCCTTTCATCTCATTAGCAACCAAAAGCATTGCGACTTACGTAAGATATTCTGACTCATCCCTCAAAGTGTTGCAAGGGAGTTTTGCAGCATGGCAGATGCTACACACATTCTGCAGTTGGGAATGAAAAGAGAACCACCTGTCTGGAGACACGAGTAGAAATAGGGCTCAAGAACCTGAAAGATATGGAAATAAGGTGAGACATTCATTGCGAGTCTAGGAATGTGCCAGAGAGAAAGAAATAGATGTAGACAGAAATTTAATTATAACAGATACGGGCGTAAATTCATTTAGTGTCATTTTCATAGTTAAAAATTAAAAATTACTTAATGTCTGAGAATACAGTGACATTCTTTGATCCCAAAGTACAATGGGACTTTCAAAATCTTAAGTACTATTTGACAACATGGGACAATAATAAAAATACACAATTAGATTAAACTCAAGCACCATAATCTCTAATATGTTTGAAATACACAAATGTGGCACATAGAAAATACCTACGGTAGCAGCAAAGTATCTTAGCCCGGAAAAAGCATGGCATAGCTTCCTGAGTGGAATACTTGGGGGGAGGGTCACTTAATCCCTAAATCTCACTTTCTGTACATAAAGTGGAGATTAAAATGAGCAACTGCCCCCCAGAATTGTGGGGAGGAAGCATGAGCCGAGTGCACAGCCCCGAGTCTGTCAGTGTCTGCACTGGCCCAGGTTGCAAGCACCTTCAGCTCTGGGGGCTGAAGGGTCTCCGTCACCAGTTAACTCTGCAGTTGTCACTCAAAAGCAGCCACAGGCAAACTGAAAGCAAATGTGGAGACTGTACCAAGAAAGCTTGTTTATGAGCACTAAAACTTGAATTTCAATTAATTGTTGCATGTCATGAAATATTCTTACGTTGATTTTTTTTTTCAACCATTTAGAAATGTAGAAATCATTCCTAGCTTGGGGCTGTACAAATGCAAACACAGCCCTAAATGGTCCAGGCACTACAGTTTGTTGTCCTTGATTTAAGATGTTGCCTGGAATTTATATTAGTTACTAAAATGATTATTCCATTGTTATTTGAAAAAAGGGAAGGAAACACAACATAAACCTTGATATTCTCTAATTGTAGTTGATTTTTACTTTCTTCTTTTACCTTTTTCTAGATTTTCCCATTTTTCTAAAGTAAATGTCACAAGTAATCATTTTATAATTAAAAAAAGTAAACTATGAAAGTTATGTAAACCAAGAACATCAAAATCTCTGTAAGAAAAGCAGAAAAAGAAAACACCCAATATCCCTGAGACTCACTTCATCTCAGTGTTGACGATGCTAAGAGGTCTTTGAATGTATGGGAAACAGCTCAGAGACTAAATGCAAATACCACAGGAGATGCAGCAAAGGAGCCATGTTTCCTTCAGTGGTTGAAGAAAAAATATTTATTCTGCTGGTGGACCTTATCACAGGGGTGCAGTTAAGGCTGAAGCCCTTGAACCACATTTGTGATCTCAATACAGGGTCAAAATTTGTATTCACCAAGGGGAAGTCTTCTTGCTAGAGAATACGTGTCAGTAGAAAAAGAAGCATGTTTGAGATGGAACATTTTTTTTGTTTGCTTGTTGCTTATTTAAAGGTCTGAATGTCCTTGTTTGAGATTTCTTCTAAACTGGACTTACAAGTCACAGAATTTGTTACTGAAATGAATGGATACACTCGGTACCCGGGAGCAGAGTAGTGCAGCCTTTCTGTTATGTTATGGCCCTGATCTTTTTTGCAAGAGGAGTTCAGAGATTAATTAAACTCTCCTTTTTTTTTTTTTTTTCAATTTACTGAAAGGGTAAAACAGACCTGGGAAGATGGTGGCTATGATTGTGGAATAGCTTTTGACTCTCTCAGTCTACACCTATAACAGACAGGGCAACCAGGTAGCAAAATAAAAACTGACGAACAACTTTTGGAACAAAACTAGGGGACATGGCACATGTGTGCCCGAAGTGCCTGTGGATGAGGACAAACCCGCAGTTCCCACAATACCTGCTGGGTGTGAGCTCCCACGTGGAGGAAAACAGAGGATGTAACAGGGTGTCTGTGGACTCTGGGAGGGCCTGTCCACCCCCTCCAGGCTTCCTCCTGGGACAGGGCAGTTCTGGGGAGACTAAAGGAAGTTGGGCAGGACAGACAAAGAGGGGTAAAGGGGGGAGGGATGGCAGCTCCAGAGAAAAGAAGGACAGAGCTGTGGGCCTCTGTGAGCAACAGCAGATTCTCTGCTACTGAAGAAAAGCAGCAGCAGAGGGAATTCCATGAAGTCAGAACTGCCCTGAGCCACACCACCTTCTCCAGTTAAAGAGAACTGAATTCACATAAATGAGCAACAAAAAGATACCAGGGCCAAATCCCAAACAAAGCTTTCATAAAAAAAGGAAGGAGGAACAGAATTAAGTCCCTAGAATGACAGATGAGGAGACAGATTAGCAGGCCAATTAGACCTCTAACACGCTCATTCAAAGTAAGATAAAAGACACTGAGAAATGATACAGCAGGAAAAAACAACAACATAAACCAGAATTGTAAACACACAGAAATGAGGTGAAAAAAAAGAAATAATTATAAGAAAAGAATCAGAAATAAACTGTAAACTAAAAAAAATATAAAGATGAATAAACAACAGAAATAGAACGTAGAAGTAAGAAAATTTTACTAATAAAAACCATGAGATCAAAGGATTTGAAAATGACAAAAACTGTAGTTAAGCAAAGAAAATTCAATCTATAAATAACAGGTGCCCAGCAAAGAAAAAACAAAGTGAGAGGAAACAGGAGAAATACTAAAAAGTATAACTCAAGAAAACATTCTGATTTTTTTTAAAAAGACTACTTTACATATTCAAAGAGCACAGCATGTGTCTGATAATTTGGACCCCAATGGCCACTATCAAGACATGTTTTAGTAAATTTCCTGAGCTTAACAAAACAAAGAGCAAAATCTCTTTTTGGGGTCCAGGCAAAAATTACAAGTAATTCATAAAGGAGACAAATTATATTTTTATCATACTTTTCAACTATGACACTTTATGCCAGGAGTAAATGGAGGAACATATCTGATAAACAGGAAAAGAAAATATATGCCAATGATTCTGTAACCAGAGAGACTTTCTGTTAGCTACCTATTCTTTGTTATCAACATGCAAATATCACAAGGAATACTATCTCTGAGTCCTTTCTGAGAAATCTACTAGAAAACCAATAACAGACAACAAAAACCCCAGAGAGGCTCAGGTCCTCTGGCTCAGCTCGCTGTCTGGGCTTGACTGGGCTAGCTCTTCAGCCCACTGCTCTGCATTACGGGCACCAGGAATTTCCTGAGTACGAGCAGGTTGCTGCTTTTGCTAAGAGAGCACCCAAGACTCCAATTGTGTTTCCATTCACAATAAAGGGCTCTATTGCCTTTATTAATTAGCTGAGCAGATGCAGAAAGGAGTCAAGGCCAAGAGGAAACCTTCAAGATGGCAGAGGAGTAAGACGTGGAGATCACCTTCCTCCCCACAAATACATCAGAAATACATCTACATGTGGAACAGCTCCTACAGAACACCTCCTGAATGCTGACAGAAGACCTCAGACATCCCAAAAGGACCTCGGTGCTCCGGCGGGGGATCAGGCCTGTGCCTCTGAGGTGGGAGAGCTGAGTTCAGGACATTGGTCCACCAGAGACCTCCCGGCTCCATGTAATATCAAATGGTGAGAGCTCTCCCAGAGATCTCCATGTCAACACCAAGACACAGCTCCACTCAATGACCAGCAAGATATAGTGCAGGACACCCTATGCCAAACAACTAGTAAGACAGGAACACAACCCCACCTATTAGCAGAGAGGCTGCCTAAAATCATAATAAGGTCACAGACACCCCAAAACACACCACTGGATGCAGCCCTGCCCACCAAAAAGACAAGATCCAGCCTCATCCACAAGAACACAGGCACTAGTCCCCTCCACCAGGAAGCCTACACAACCCACGGAACCAACCTTACCCACTGGGGGCAGACACCAAAAGAAACTGGCACTACAAACCTGCAGCCTGTGTAAAGGAGACCCCCAAACACAGTAAGTTAAGCAAAATGAGAAGACAGAGAAACACACAGAAGATAAGCAAAATGAGAAGACAGAGAAACACACAGCAGATGAAGGAGCAAGGTAAAAACTCACCAGACCAAACAAATGAAGAGGAAATAGGCAGTCTACCTGAAAAAGAATTCAGAGTAATGATGGTAAATATGATCCAAAATCTTGGAAATAGAATGGAGAAAAAACAAGAAACATTTCACAAGGAACTAGAAGAACTAAAGAGCAAACAAACAATGATGAACAACACAATAAATGAAATTAAAAATTCTCTAGAAAGAATCAGTAGCAGAATAACTGAGGTAGAAGAATGGATAAGTGACCTGGAAGATAAAATAGTGGAAATAAGTACCACAGAGCAGAATAAAGAAAAAAGAATAAAAGAATTGAGGACAGTCTCAGAAACCTCTGGGACAACATTAAATGCACCAACATTCAAATTATAGGGGTCCCAGAAGAAGAAGAGAAAAAGGGAAGGAGTGAGAAAATATTTGAAGAGATTATATTGAAAACTCCCCTAATATGGGAAAGGAAATAGTCTGTCAAGTCCAGGAAGCACAGAGAGTCCCATACAGAGTAAATCCAAAGAGAAACATGCCAATTCACATATTAATCAAACTCTCAAAAATTAAATAGAAAAAAAATATTAAAAGCAGCAAGGGAAAAACAAAAAATACCATACAAGGGAATCCCCATAAGGTTAACAGCTGATCTTTCAGCAGAAACTCTGCAAGCCAGAAGGGAGTGGAAGGACATATATAAAGTGAGGAAAGGGAAAAACCTACAACCAAAATTACTATATTCAGCAAGGATCTCATTCAGATTCAATGGAGAAATTAAAACCTTTACAGACAAGCAAAAACTAAGAGAATTCAGCACCACAAAACCAGCTTTACAACAAATGCTAAAGGAATTTCTCTAGGCAGGAAACACAAGAGAAGGAAAAGACCTACAATAACAAATCCAAAACAATTAAGAAAATGGTAATAGGAACATACATATTGATAACTACACTAAATGTAAATGGATTAAATGCTCCAACCAAAAGACATAGACTGGCTGAATGGATACAAAAACAAGACCCAGATATATACTGTCTACAAGAGACCCACTTCAGACCAAGGGACACATACAGACTGAAAGTGAGGGGATGGAAAAAGATATTCCATGGAAATCAAAAGAAAGTTGGAGGGCTTCCCTGGTGGCGCGGTTGTTGAGAGTCCGCCTGCTGATGCAGGGGACATGGGTTCGTGCCCCGGTCTGAGAGGATCCCACATGCCACGGAACGGCTAGGCCCGTGAGCCATGGCCGTTGAGGCTGCGCGTCCAGAGCCTGTGCTCCGCAACAGGAGAGGCCCCAGCAGTGAGAGGTCCACGTACCACAAAAAAAAAAAAAAAAAAAGAAAGTTGGAGTAGCATTTCTCATATCAGACAAAATAGACTTTAAAATAAAGACTACTACAAGAGAGAAAGAAGGACAGTACATAATGATGAAGGGATCAATACAAGAAGAAGATATAACAATTGTAAATATTTATGTACCCAACATAGCAGCACCTCAGTACATAAGGCAAATGCTAACAGCCATAAAAGGGGAAATTGACAGTAACACAATCATAGTGGGGGACTTTAACACCCCAATTTCACCAATGGACAGATCAGCCAAAATGAAAATAAATAAGGAAACACAAGCTTTAAATGATACATTAAACAAGATGGACTTAATTGATATTTATAGGGCATTCCATCCAAAAACAACAGAATACACTTTCTTCTCAAGTGCTCATGGAACATTCTCCAGGATAGATCATATCTTGGGTCACAAATCAAGCCTTGGTAAATTTAAGAAAATTGAAATCGTATCACGTATGTTTTCTGACCTTAGCACTATGAGACTAGAAATCAATTACAGGAAAAAATCTCTAAAAAAATACAAACACATGGAGGCTAAAGAATACACTACTTAATAACCAAGAGATCACTGAAGAAATCAAAGAAGAAATCAAAAAATACCTAGAAACAAATGACAATGAAAACATGACGACCCAAAACCTATGGGATGCAGCAAAAGCAGTTCTAAGAGGGAAGTTTATAGCAATAAAATCCTACCTCAAGAAACAAGAAACATCTCAAGTAAACAACCTAACCTTGCACTTAAAGCAATTAGAGAAAGAAGAACAAAAAAATAAACCCAAGGTTAGCAGAAGGAAAGAATCATAAAGATCAGATCAGTAATAAATGAAAAAGACATGAAGGAAACAATAGCAAATATCAATAAAACTAAAAGCTGGTTCTTTGAGAAGATAAACAAAATTGATATAACATTATCTAGACTCATCAAGAAGAAAAGGGAGAACACTCAAATCAATAGAATGAGAAATGAAAAAGGAGAAGCAACAACTGATATTGCAGAAATACAAAGGATCAAAGAGATTACTACAAGCAAGTATATGCCAAAAAATGGACAAACTGGAAAAAATGGACAAATTCTTAGAAAAGCACAACCTCCCAAGACTGAACCAGGAATAAATAGAAATCATAAACAGACCAATCACAAGCACTGAAATTGAGACTGTGATTAAAAATCTTCCAACAAAAGCCCAGGACCAGACGGCTTTACAGATGAATTCTATCAAACATTTAGAGAAAAGCTAACACCTATCCTTCTCAAACTCTTCCAAAATATAGCAGAGGGAGGAACACTCCCAAACTCATTCTACGAGGCCACCAACACCCTGATACCAAAACCAGACAAAGATGTCACAAAGAAAGAAAACTACAGGCCAATATCACTGATGAGCATAGATGCCAAAATCCTCAACAAAATATTAGCAAACAGAATCCAACAGCACATTAAAAGGATCATACACCATGATCAAGTGGGGTTTATCCAAGGAATGCAAGGATTCTTCAATATATGCAAATCAATCAATGTGATACATCATATTAACAAATTGAAGGAGACAAACCATAGGATCATCTCAATAGATGCAGAAAAAGCTTTCAACAAAATGCAACACCCATTTATGATAAAAACCCTCCAGAAAGTAGGCATAGAGGGAACTTGCCTCGACATAGTAAAGGCCATATATGACAAACCCACAGCCAACATCGTTCTCAATGGTGAAAAAATGAAACCATTTCCACAAATATCAGGAACAAGAAAAGGTTGTCCACTCTCACCACTATTATTCAATGTGCTCTTGGAAGTTTTAGCCACAGCAGTCAGAGAAGAAAAAGAAATAAAGGAACCCAAATCGGAAAAGAAGAAGTAAAATGGTCACTGTCTGCAGATGACATGATACTATACATAGAGAAGCCTAAAGATGCTACCAGAAAACTACTAGATCTAATCACCGAATTTGGTAAAGTAGCAGGATACAAAATTAATGCACAGAAATCTCTTGCATTCCTATACACTAATGATGAAAAATCTGAAAGAGAAATTAAGGAAACTCTCCCATTTATCTCTGCAACAAACAGAATAAAATACCTAGGTATAAACTTACCTAAGGAGACAAAAGACCTGTATGCAGAAAACTATAAGACACTGATGAAAAAAAATAAAGATGATATAAACAGATGGGGATATGTACCATGTTCTTGGATTGGAAGAATCAACATTGTGAAAATGACTCTACTACCCAAAGCAATCTACAGATTCAGTGCAATCCCTATCAAACTACCAATGACATTTTTCACAGAACTAGAACAAAAAATTTCACAATTTGTATGGAAACACAAGAGACCCCGAATAACCAAAGCAACCTTGAGAACAAAAAACAGAGCTGGAGGAATCAGGCTCCCAGACTTCAGACAATACCACAAAGCTACAGTAATCAAGACAGTATGGTACTGGCACAAAAACAGAAATATAGATCAATGGAACAGGATAGAAATCCCAGAGATAAACCCACACACATATCGTCACCTTATTTTTTATAAAGGAGGCAAGAATATACAATGGAGAAAAGACAGCCTCTTCAATAAGTGGTGCTGGGAAAACTGGACAGCTACATGTAAAAGACTGAAATTAGAACACTCCCTAATACCATACACAAAAATAAACTCAAAATGGATTAAAGACCTAAAGGTAAAGCCAGACACTATAAAACTCTTAGAGGAAAACATATCCAGAACACTCTATGACATGAATCAGAGCAAGATTCTTTTTGACCCACCTCCTAGAGAAATGGAAATGAAACCAAAAATAAACAAATGGGACCTAATGAAACTTCAAAGCTTTTGCACAGCAAAGAAAACCATAATCAAGAGGAAAAAACAACCCTCAGAATGGGAGAAAATATTTTCAAATGAAGCAACTAACAAAGGATTAACCTCCAAAATTTACAAGCAGCTCATGCAGCTCAATATCAAAAAAACAAACAACCCAATCCAAAAATGGGCAGAAGACCTAAGTAGACATTTCTCCAGAGAAGATATACAGATGGCCAACAAACACATGAAAGAATGCTCAACATTGCAAATCATTAGGGAAATGCAAATCAAAACAACCATGAGATATCATCTCACACCAGTCAGAATGGCCATCATAAAAAATATACAAACAATAAATGCTAGAGAGGGTGTGGAGAAAAGGGAACCCTCTTGCACTGTTGGTGAGAATGTAAATTGATACAGCCACTATGGAGAACAGTATGGAGGTTCCTTAAAAAATGAAAAATAGAACTACCATATGACCCAGCAATCCCACTACTGGGCATATACCCTGAGAAAACCATAATTCAAAAAGAGTCATGTACCAAAATGTTCATTGCAGCTCTACTTACAATAGCCAGGAGATGGAAACAACCTAAGTGTCCATCATCGGATGTATGCATAAAGATGATGTGGCACATGTATACAATGGAATATTACTCAGCCATAAAAAGAAACGAAATTGAGTTATTTGTAGTGAGGTGGATGGACCTAGAGTCTGTCATACAGGGTGAAGTAAGTCAGAAAGAGAAAAACAAATACCGTATGCTAACACATATATATGGAATTTAAAAAAATGGTTCTGAAGAACCTAGAGGCAGGACAGGAGTAAAGACCCAGACATGGAGAATGGAATTAAGGACACAGGGAGGGGGAAGGGTAAGCTGGGATGAAGTGAGAGAGAGGCATGGACATATGTACACTACCAAATGTAAAATAGATAGTGAGAAGCAGCTGCATAGCACAGGGAGATCAACTTGGTGCTTTGTGACCACCTAGAGGGGTGGGATAGGGAGGGTGTTAGGGAGACGCAAGAGGGAGGGGATATGGGGACATATGTATATGTATAGCTGATTCACTTTGTTATAAAGCAGAAACTAGCATACCATTGTAAAGCAATTATACTCCAATAAAGATGTTAAAAAAAATAAACAAAAACCGAGAGATACTTTCTGTTAGGTACCTATTGTTTGTTATCAACATGCAAATACCACAAAGAATACTATGTCTCTGATCCCTTTCTGAGAGATGTACTAGAAAACCAATAACAGACAACAAAAACCTCAGAGAGACTTTGACTTAGGACTTTGCGATGGTGTGGCAAACATCAACATGGAGCAGAGCTCCCAGAAAGCTGATCAGAGCTGAAGAGAGGAAGTTTGCAGACACGTCACAGCTTTCCTCACGGATTCCCCCAGGTGGTGTCACTATTACTGACAGCCTGAGGCTGGTCATCTTTAATGTGGGACAAGTAAGTGAATAATTGTAAGGTATCTAATTACACGATGCCCTCTGTGTCTGACGAATCTAACACGATGCACCTTCCCATGGTCCTGAGTCTAGGGTGGAAATGTCAGTGTGAAATCCAGAGGCGACTTGTCTTTCTGGTAAACATCGTAACGCTGTTCTCTCTAGAGGCCTGGAAACACCAACTGTCAGCTGTGAGCTCCTCCAGCCCCGAGAATGGTGGTCCTGAAGTACCCTTTCCTGCTAAAAGGAGCCTGAGCTTCTTGGGGAAATGTCTGATTTCCAGCCTGGAGCAGAAAATGAACTGGAGCCTGGAATATACTGCTCTGGAAGATACGAAGGGACCCATCAATGGCTCCTGGTCATGTCAGAAGGACGCAAGGGCCAGTTCAGCCCTGCTCCCCTGCCAAAGGTGGAGCCATGTGACTTTGAAAAAGATAGCAGTTTCAGTTAATGATTGCCTGTCAATCAGGTTTAAATCCCTGAGTTCTTAACACTATTCAAAAGTGACTTTCAGGGGATGATATGGAACCAACTGACTATCTTGAAAACTCCTGGATAGTGACTAGCTGTGTATCCCACATTCCCTACATAAAGCATTCTGGGGGACCAAGCAATGTGTAAGGAGAAGAATCTTGTCATCGAATTTATTCCAATGAAAAAGTGAAAAATGAAATAAGACTTAAACGACCTAAGCAATTCAAAAGCAGGGAGGCCTGAGCTACAGCACTAGGGATGTGCACTGGGTGGTAGAGTGTCAGGAAACACAGAAGTGGTTTCTATGACAACCAAGGGGAGGAGACTCCCAGGGGAGGGGGTGCTGTGTTGAGATGGGGCTTCCGGGGCAGCTGGACAAGGGCTGTTGTTATAGGATGTTTCCCTTGAAAGACTCGTGACACGATATGTTTATTTTAGAAGGTTTGCTCGATCAGTGTTTTATTTTACAATGAAAAGTTTAAAAATAAATTTGCAAGGCATCAATGTAGTATCATTACATAATTACTTCCCAATATTATAAAAAAAATTGTCAACGGTTAAGAGAAAATGAGTTCTGTGTTGAGCAGACACAGTCGCTGATCTGCCATGACACTCAGAGGCCAGCGCAGAATGAGGCAGTGGCAACCCTGGAGAGATGTGTGGACCGCCACATGCAGAGGGTACCATGCAGCGAACCCAGCGATGTTTAGAGCTCACATGCGGAAGACTGCACTTTCTCAACTGCTGGATATTTTGTGCTTTAAGTGAGGTATCATGACTAAATTCCTAGGGATTTAATGTTTTGAAAGGGTCGTTTTTGTTTCTTTGTTTATGACCTTTCCTTATTTTGCTATCGGGTGTTCAATCTGCTCCTTCCTGATTCCCAGGGCTTTTTGTGTGCAAGATATATTGACCCTTGTCTCTGATAGGAATTTAAAAACCCTTTTCTCGACTTGTCATTTGAGTTTGTTTATGATGTTTGTTTGTGTGTTTTCTTCCCTTTGGCCATGCAGAAGTTTATTTTTTGAAGGGGTTGGTAGCAGAGATGTTCTGGGTGGTTGGGTGTAGGCCAGGGAAGCTCTCCAAGTGTCCACCGTCAAGGATCTCTTCGTTGTCCCTTCAAAATTGTGCGTAGTGTCCCCTGGTGCAGAGGAGCATCATGCCACCTGGGCTCCTAGAGCTCCTCAGAGCCCTGGAAATCTGAGCCGCACACAGGGGCTTCCACGTTTCATCTTGCTCTCTCTTTCTGGAACGTGTCACCTCTCAACCCCTCTGAGATGCCCCACAAGCTCCTGTCTCTTGCCCTAATGACTATCCCATGCCCAGGACTAGACCTCTCCTTCTGGACATTTCTGAGTTCCCCATGCATACCTCCATTCACCCCTGTCCTTCCCAGGACAGCATGTCTGTGGCTCATCTGCCTTGAAAGCCTTGAAACCCTTTATAAGCATCTCAGGTTGTGCAAGTTCTGTCTCTCTCCAAAGCCACTGAAGTGTAGTTTGGGGGATTTCTTTCTAAGTTCATGCTCCTTGTTGGTGCTGTTTCTTAAAGGAGAAGGAGAAACATTCAGAGCACAGTTCCCGCCACGTTCCCATCAGAACAGACCTCAAAGTCTTCATGTGTAATATTTTCTTATTACTTAGCTCCAAGTATTTTTCCAATTTTCATTGTAATTTTCTTTTCAACATTGGCTACTTAGAAGTACATTTTTTTTATTTAAAAATTGTGGAGATAATATTCTAATTATCTTTTGGTTTTAATATCTGGTTGGATGTTAGACAACATACCTGCTGTGATTTCAGTCCCTTGAAATGTGTTGAGACTTGTATATGGCCCAGAATTATAACAATTTATGAAACCAGTCAAATCTACACCTGAAAAGAATGCCTACTGTGTCATGTTCACCGTGTTCCATGTTTCTAGCAATTAAATGCTTTAACCATATTTTAAAACACTTCTACATAGTGAAATTTTGTTGGTTCTATCCATCACTAAGAGTAGGGTGTTAGGTGTTAAAACGTTCCACTCTGCTTGTGGATTCATGCATTTCTCCATATAGTTTTGCCAGATTTTGCATCATAAATTTTGAGATCATGTTACATGGTACATATTAATTACTGCTAGTATATTTACCTGATGAATTGAAACTTTGATCACTAGAAGTGACCATCTTTATATGTACAAATGCTTGTGAACGTAGAATTCTGATATTATTATAGTTATTATGGCTTTAAAAAAAAAGAACAGCCTCTTTTGTTATTTATGAGGCATGTTATCACCAAACTTCCAATTCCTTTTTTAACTTTGACGTAGCATTTTATTTGTTTGCTTTTTTTAGCCTTTAGCAAGATCCATTGATCCATTTACCTTTGCTGCAATACTCATTATTCTTGTTTAAATCTATTATTGTATAATGTACTAGTCTGTTCCACGACGTCTTTTTTTTTTTTCTTATCTTCTTTGGAATATAGTGACATGTTTATCATTTTCCCTTCTCCACTTTTTTCCTATTCTTTCATTATATTTTAAAATTTCTATTCTTCTGTTCTAGAAATTACATCTGCAATATATAATATAACAAAGCCTAAAGTTAATCAACACTTATTTTTCTCCCAGATTCTATAAAGAGCTTAGACATTTTATTTCCGTTTACCGTTCTCACAACTAATACATAATTGTTGTTGAGTATTTAATTTTACATATTTTTAAACCCTGAAGACATTATTATTATTTTACATAGTCTATAGTCATTTAGATTTTCCACAAATTTAATACTTTATTTACTCTTTATTCCTTCTTGAATCTCAGCATTCTAATCTGGAATTATTTTCAGTCTGCCTGAGATGGATCCTTTAGAATGAACTTTAGTGGGTAATTTTCCCACTGTCTTTTCTTTCCTGTTGCAGAGCACAGGCTCCGGACGTGCAGGCTCAGTGGCCATGGCTCACGGGCCCAGCCGCTCCGCGGCATGTGGGATCTTCCCGGACCGGGGCACAAACCCGTGTCCCCTGCATCGGCAGGCGGACTCTCAACCACTGCGCCGCCAGGGAAGCCCTGTCTTTTCTTTTTTATTTTCTCTCTCATCCCTGAAACTTTGCTCTGGGTACAGAATTCAAGGTAGGAGGTAAGTTTCTCTTGGCATATTTTACGACACTCTTCCATCGCGGCATTGGGAACTGTGGCTCCTTTGAAGGTATTCTGTGCTTTCACACCCTCCTTGGGCTGATTTCAGAATTTGCTGCTTGGTTCAGGAAGCAGTGAGTTTCTTTAAACTTATTTTGTTTGGGGTTCACTAGGCTTCTTGAGTCTACTGATTACACTGATTTTCATCAGTTCGAGAAAGTCCTTGGTCATTACCACTTTTGAAAATTGTTTTCCCTGATCTGCTCATCTTCTGGGATTCTGGTGAAATGCATGTAGATTTCCTCTTTCGCCTTTTCTGTGTCCATCCTTTGGAAACTCCATGCTGTGTTCTGGTTGACTTTTCTTAATTTAGCTACCTTCACTAATTCTCTCTCTGGCTGTATATAATTAGCTGGGAAGATCTTTATTGGGTGTGTAATTTAGATTCATTTGTCATTTCTAGAAGCTCTATTTTGGATATAACCTGCTTAGTCATTTTTATAATCCCTTTTTGTCACTCATAGTGGAAATTCCTTTTCTATTTTAATTTTTCCAAACATATTCTTTCAAACTTCTAGACCAAATAATTTCATTGTCTAAAGCCTTCCTTTCACACCTTTCTGTCTTCAGCTCTCTTGTTGGCTTTTTTGTATTTATGTGTTTTTCACAGATCCTTGTTTCCCTGGGTGACCAGTTTCCTTTGAAGGATGGAGCCTCACCTTCCCACAGTCCAGGGGGGCCTCTGCAGCGGGTCTCCTTCTGAGGGGTGGTGTGGGACCCCTGGCCTCACCTACCCCTGCATCTGCAGCTGGGGCTCTGTCAGGGGGGAGCCCAGTGTAGAGAAGGGGCCAAGTGCAGGATGTGCCCTCTGGCTAGACTGGTCTTAACCAGCTGGTACTCCAGGTGTCTGGCAGGGTTGTGCACCTGACCTTTTCTAGGTTTCTTGAGCCTCACCTCATCCATACCATGTCATCTGCTGGTCCCTCGGGAGAGGCTGCCTCCCGTGGTGGCTTCCTTCCTCCCTCCCTTCCTGCCTCCTCGGACTCCAGAGCCCCCTCTCTGCTGGTGTCCACTCAACCTGTGGAGGTGCTACAGACTGAGCGCCCTCCCCAGGGGTGTGGTCCAGAGATGCCCGGACACCGTCAGGCTCACGTCCCCCGCACAGCAGCATCCGCCGTCCCCCAGCAGACCAGCGCTCTGGCCACGCCTCATGCTTGTTGAGTTTATCAGGTGAGTCAGCCCCTGTCTGCGTTCCCCCCTGACGCTGAGACCTGGAGCGTGCATCAGACTCCAGGGATGCTCGTTAGGGTCCACGGGGATGGGTGGGGAGTGAGCCCCCCACTAGGGGTGGGGACAGCACCGTGACCCCACCGGGAATCTCCAAACATCCTCTTCACAGTCCTGCGGTCTCTCTCCAGGCCCTGGCTTCCCTCCTACCTCCCTGTGGCCCAGCCCTTCAAGCCTTCATCTGCTCTGGTGCATTTGTGTTAAAGTCTCCCCAACTCCCTGGAAGATCTGTCCCAAATCCCCATGGAATTTCCTAACAATCCCGTCTGATGCCCCAGCTGAAACTGTTAATTCCAGTGTTGTTATAGGTTCGCGGGCTTACCTGTCCTGCTCACAACCAGTGCCCCTGGATGCCCCCTCCTACATTTGGGCCAAGCTCATTGCCAGGGTCCTCGGCCACCTGAGGCTCAGGCCTGGCCAAGAGGTCCCAGCGCCAGTGGACAGTGTGAGGGGCTCTCACGGAGGCCAGCAGGAGACAGGGACCCACTGTCCAACTGGGAACCTGGGACAGCTTGTGTTTAACACCTTGGTCTCTATTCAGCAAAAATATTCTCCCATAATTGTAACTTAAAATGAATAATAATAATGGTAGTATAGAAGTGAAATTTTTCTGAACATTTTATATTTAATCATGTCAGTAATACATAAATAAATAAAATATTGTGGTACATGAAAAGAAAAATAATGGATTAATACTTTTTAATTACATTAATACATTTTTTGGAAAAGGGAAAACACACCTACATATTGGTCTGCCATTATAATGAATAATATAATTTTCGTGATTAACCTTAACTTCTGCAATTTTTAATGATGTTATCAGAATTGGTCTTTTCAGCATATTAACTTTTAATATATGTAGCCAGATGTGTCACCATCTTCACCCTTAGCTGATCAAAGAATATTTTTCTTAATTTTAATTTTGAAAAGTTTCTTTCATATGAAGCAACATATACAAAATAGTTAAGAAAGTCTTAAACACGAGGACACATTTGGCAGACTTTTATTTAAAAAACATTTTTACTGCATTGTAAAAATCTCAATCCTGCTCATGATTTTGGTTTATGAAATTGACTCTAGCAGTTTACAAATATCTCTACAGCAGAGTAATTTCCACAAAAATAACTTCACCATAAAAGTCACCATAAGGTCCTCTGAAATTGGGTAATTGTAAGAAGGATTTTTGTTTGTTTGTTTGTTTTTCTGGCATGAAGCAGATGGAATGAAAGCCAAATGGATCAGGTGCCTGAGAACCAATGACAGAATTGCAGAGATTCAAGTTCTCTGTCTTGTCTTTAGGCTTCCTGTGCTGTCATTGTCACTCTGAGTTCCATGATTAAACATGCACACACACAAAAAAAAAAAAAAAAAAAAGTGGGGTCTGGGCCAGAGCTGCCTGAGCAGAGCTGAGGGCCCTGAACCCCCAAACTGAGCCTTGGAGTGATGCCAGGTGAGGCATCCATGGTGCCAACACCATGACTGGATTTCTCAGAACTCATCTCCACAGAGCACGTGCAGTTCATCGCAGCATAAATAATACAAACATGCTCATTTAAAGCTCACAGACCTAACGGTAACCAAAGCAACTCTTTAGAACTTAGACCCACCAAAGACATCTTTCAGGGAAGATCCTTTTCTCACTGGTGCTGTTTAGATTTGTGCGTGGCGAAAATGGAAGTCCATGACTCTGAGTTGTTTATGGTTCTTTTCAAGTTCTCTACAGATAAGGCACTTTATTTCCTGCCCAAGGTGGACGATCACACCCCCCAACCTACCCTTGGGGGCTTCTAAAGTTCAGGTAGACTAAGGCTTATTGTGTACTTACTGGGTGCAGGCATGCCACCAGGGGGCCTGATGCCACACCTGGCACACTCTCCACACAACCTCTGTGATGTAATCGTCACACAGTAAAGAGGATGAGGTGAGCAGAAGATAGTCACCTGCCCGGGGCACACACATGGCTGCCCATTCTTACGGAAGGACCCCAGTCACTGCAGCCCAAACGCACATGCGCCATCTGCATTCTGGGGCCAAAATCAGGATCACAGAATGTGCCTTCCTGACGCATTTTCAGACTGGGTTCTGCAAAAGAGCCTTTCAGAAGGACATGTGTGGAAACACACTGATAATTTCATGTTCTAATAATTTAGAGAAATTCTGCGTTAAAAGCATATCATTAGAGAAACTAAGTCCTGTGCTTTTCCTGGCGAAGAGGAAACTGGTGAATCAGAGAAAGTTAAGTCTGTATAGTTGGGGCCAGTTATATTTCCCCAGGAGCTAGGATGGAGCTGTTTGGGGAACGGGGCACATTTCCAAGGTCGTGGCCTTAAGGGACAGTCTCTGAGACTCCTCAGCACAAAACCTGGACTCAAAGTCATAGTGGATAAAGAAAGTTCATTTCACATGCAAGAATAGGGTGTTTTCAAAAGACAATTCAAATGTGTCATAAAGTAATTCTAGAGTAACTCATTGACAGCAACTTGGAAAACAGGAGAAAAAAAAATGGAAAGAAAAAATAACTCAAAATATCACCAGTGAGCTGTCACTGCAGATGTGCCGACCTTACTACTTGGTGTTTTCCATCAAACTGTGTGGTTCCTGCGTGCCTGGGTCAAACCAACCTGCAACGGCTTGTAGGCAATTAGGGGTCAGAAAATCGGTAGAAGGCAGTCGGGGGCACTTCTCACACACAGAGATTCTAGAATATTGGACGTAGTCACGTGGATATCAAATGAACAACAAATGCTCATTCTACTTTTATTAGTTGAAATAAAATAAATACATCAGGGCTGTTTCATGTAGATGCTGTTTACGCGTTGAGGGTCTCCAGGGTTAAAAACAGCAAGAACTGGAACACAAACAGAAGCCACCATAAAGCTGGTGGTGGCCTCTGCCCAAGTCATTTTAGATGTCCCTTTTGTACCTCCACCGGGCCGGGTGGGTGATGCGGGCAGGGCTTGGAGGGTGGATGAGGTGGGAGTCTCTGCCCAGAGGCGGGTCCCTAATAGCCCAGGTAGGAAGCAAATTTGCCAGCCAAGATTTCCCTGTCCTTCAATGTGAAGGCCACAGACAGCACCTTCCTGCTGGGCCGGGAGCCCGCTGACCACTGCAGGTGGTCCTGTAATCTTGGTGCTTTCAACATGAGGGCACAGAGCTCGTGTGTCCTTAGCATCCTAGCCTAAAACCCAGTAGAAATGAAAGATGTAGTCACAGATCAGTATGAGGTGTTTTCTCTGTTGGTTCATAATTTAAATACACCCAGTTAATCCTAGTGTAAAACGTGCAAGGGCTCCCAGAAGCAGAACATAATTTGAAAGCAAGGCAACAACATGGACTTGCAAATAATTCAAGGAAGTTATCTGAGGTGGTTTTCTCTCTTTTTGGCTTAGTATTTGCACACTGCTGTCCTTTTCTTGATCACTGATCAGCAGAGAGCGTGTAATTAGACCTTTAATGAATGTGCCGTGCACATGACAGTGAGGGACGCACGTACAGCACAAATGGGACGACAGGAAAGCTGGGGTCTGCATCCTGGAAGCGTGATATGTGAGTGCCCTGGGTTTGAGGTGCTTGCACTGCCCTGATTTAAGTGGGATTCCCTGATTTAACCTTTAGCCCTCATCACCGTGCAGAGGAGAGCCAGGTCCTGGTTTTGTCTAAAGCAGGGGAGCAAAGTGTCTGCAGTGGACTTATTTCAGATTAACAACCATGAAAAATGGTCCTGATCATTCCCAGAGGCTAAGTGTCCTTCTGCCATCGGGCCTCAACACACTGACCTCCAGGCCTCTCTCCAGGTCCGGGCCCTCATCCCATCCTCATTCAGTGCTGGTTTGCAGCCCACTGCCAGGGCTGGGCTGGGACGTGGAAGGTGGACCCCTCAGTGAGGGGCGATCGTCAGGTTCCCAGGGCGTGCGCCTCAGGGAGATGCTTGGAGCCGGGGGACGCCACGCTCGAGCAGTGTCCGCTGACCCAGCCCCACAGCCATGCCCTGTCGTTTACCTGGCCCTTCGTGAGTATCTGGTGGGGAAGAAAGGACCCCTGGTCTGTGGCACTGGGGGTTGTCCCGGCCAACACTGCCGCTGACTCGGAATAACTTAAGAAAAGGGAAAGGCACTTGTGCTGGGTCTAAGCTCTCCCTCAGGATCCACCTGAGACTGGAGAGACACCTAGAGGCTCAGACAAGGTGAAGCCACAGGGCTCCTCAAGTTACGGCACGTCTGCTGGTCAGGCCCCCAGGACCCTTGGCACTTGGTTCTTGACTCAGAAGGGACCTCGGTGCTTAGTTCCCGAGGGTCCCGGTGGCCAAGCCTCACCTCCCAAAGACAGGGACTCGGGAGCAGACACACCTGGCTGACACCTGTGCCAGCTGCCCCCGCACCCTGGGAGGCCGCCTCATACCCTCCAGCTCCTGTGATGTGGGTGGAGGTCTGCTTCCCCTTGCCCCACCTGCACCTCGAATGGGAAGGGTCTTTGGCCTCTCCCACCGCACCCTGAGCAGCTTGCATCTTCTTCACAAAGCCCCTGATGCTTCCTTTATTTACTTTAACGGCAGTAAGATCCAGACTTGTGGCTTCCAGCTGGCATGCAGGACCTTGGAAGTCCTCATGCCCATCCTTACAAGGAGAAGAAAGCTGAACACACTGAAAATCAGCGAGTCTTCTTAGGTCCCTGAGAGAAGTGAGGTCGCAGGGCAAACCACCTCCCTCAGATTCGAGAGACGGGCAGGCAGGTGCAGCGAATCAGAACTCGCTGAAGCAGGAGCCTCCCTGGGAACCAGGACCGCAGGGCAGCGGGGCAGCCTGAGTTGCGACTGTGGGGCAGCTGGAGGCCCAGTGCGGATAACTGACTGGTGAAGCTCAGGGCTCCAGCACGGGGAGAGCACTCCACTTCTGTGAGGTTTCCCTCCAGGGGCTCCACCACCTGGTCCTCACAGTGCAGGTCAGACAACAAGCTCCTCCAGCTTCTGGGAGCTGGAAGGGAAGGGGATCATTCTGAAATAGGCCAGAGGGCTCTGTCACCATCAGAGGGCTGGCCTTGGGAGGGGGTGTTTAACCAGATCCTGACCTGCTGGGATTTATCAGAGCCCAGATGGCCCGGGGAGGGGAGTGCTACCTCCAGCCCCTCCAACTCTCCTGTCCCCGCTAAGGGGAAAACAAAACAAATCACACACAACCTAAAGCACTTTGTGAAGCTGCAGCTGGACACTCGACTCACTGGAAGGCTGAGACCAATCCCAGGACTAGAACACCCCCAACCACCACCAGGGCAGCAGGGCTCCTGTGCAGAACAGGATGGGGATGAGGGCTGCCAGCACAGACCTTATGCACGACAGCAAGATTCTGCACTTCTTATTGATGGAAAGTTCAAAATATCTGACTTTGATTTTCAGTGAATAGTCTTATTTAGCAATTTTATCTGGTGTGTTTAAATGTTCTTGATTTTATGTCTTTCTTACATCGTTCCCTGAATTAGAAAGAGTATAAGTTACTGCCACCGTTCCAGGGACAATTATGAGCTGATACCATCAAAAACATTATTTATGCTTTACCCATATACTAGGAAAGTCTATGACCATTTCCCATAAATGGCTAAAATAGGTAGGCTGCTTTACCTCTTTGCCAGAAGGGAAAACATAATCAAATAGATCTGGTTATTGACAGAAGGTTACTTTAGCATTGCTTAAGCTGTGGGTACGTGTGCTCATGTAAGTGACTTAATGAATTGTCATTTCGGAATCAATTTATGGAGTGGAGGAGCGCTGACCTGGAACAGCCTCCCTCTTTGCCCCCACCTCCCCTGGGGGCCCGCCAACCATGCCTCTCTCCTGGCTTCAGCCTCCTTTGTTTTGTGAGACGTGTTTATGGATGAAAAATAGCAAGCAGAGGTTGACTCTGCACCCTCAGCCTGGACTCCAGCTACAGGAGCTGGTGAGGAGATGGATTAAGGGAGGCTGTTACCTGGGCCCCCATGATTTGGTCCACTTTCTGAAGGGTGGACACACTCCTGTGGGGCAGTACTCACATGGCACCTGGGGCTCCAGGACCACAGTCAGGGGACTGAGGACCCGTTTCAGACCAGGACGCAGATTCCCTGATTCTGATGTGCACTATAGTCTTCAGATCCAGTGTGTGGATCTCCACTTGGGGTGTTCATTATCTTTGCAGATTTGGGGTCTCCACCCCTAGACCTATAAAATTGGGCAGAATTTCTAGGGTTGGGGCCAAGTATTTTCAGTGATTCTTACAATCGTTAGTATTTGAGAACAACTCCAAGAAGAGCTTCTATCTACCAAACCTTCCCTGACATCTGTTGGAGATGTCTGAATTTCAGGTAAGCTCACATTCCAGAGACAGCTACCCACAGGCTCCCTGCGATGGAGGGAGGGAGGCAAACCACTGGGAACGATGCTCCCAACTCTTAGTAGTCCCTCCTTCTGCTCCAGGACCTTGAGCCCCAATCTCTGTCTCTGTCTCTCCCGAGCAAGGGTAAAATTTCTTGAATCTACTGAATGTGAAATCTCAACTACATCCTTACTGATCTTGGATCTGTGGTTTCGTGTCTGTCATTAACAGTAGAATGTTCTTGGCTATTATTATTTCAAATATTTATTCTGCTCCATTCTCTCTTCTCCTTCTGGTATTCCAATTATTGATGTTATGTCATTTGAAAATTTCCCTCAGTTTCTGGATGTTGTGTATTGTGTGTGTGTGATTTTCTTTTCCCTGTTCTTTTTTTCTTTTGCATTTCAGTTTGGGAAGTTTCTATTTCCCACTCTTCAAGTTCACCAATCCTTTCCTCAAAAATGTCAAATGTACTGATAAACTTTCTTAATTTCTATTACAATATTTTGGATTTCTATCATTTTCTTTTGGGTTTTTCTCAGAATCTCAATCACTCTGCTTACATTACCCATTTGTTTTCCATGCTTTCTACCTTTCCCATTAGAACTCTTAGGTTATTATGAATAGTTATTTAAATTCCCTGCTGGAAGTGTCCATCATTTGTGTTATATCTGGGTCTGGTTCTGATCCTTGATTTGTCTTATCAGACTAGGTTTCTTCTCACCTTTTGGAATTCCTTGTAATTTTTGGTTTAAAGCCAGACATCTTACTACATCTGAGGAAGTAGACTCTAGAGTGGCTCCAGTCAATGTGGCTGGAGTTGGTCTGTATGTAAGGTCGTCTCCAGCCATGGGTACCAGGGAGTTTACATTCATCTTGTCTTTACTTTGTCCTTTGTGACCTTGGGTTCCCCTGGAGCTCCTCCTTGGAGAACTTCTGCAGTTACTTTGGTGCAGCCGTGGTTGTACTGGGGCCATGTTGAGGCTGGTAGGACTTGGGGAGGGAAATGTCTTCCTGTGGACTGGGGTCCCTGGGTGTGGCATTTACAGAGGTTTCCTCTTGGATTGCTTCTTTTTCCCCCATTGGTTGAGACCAGAAGACTTGAGGGGCAGGAGGAGAGGAGCACTGTCCTGTTGGCTTGGGAAAGATGCTGGGGAAAGGCTTCCCCTTTGTTGTAGAGAACTGGGCATATTTCACATCAGCTGCCCTTCCCCTCCCACTGCTGGAGCCATGAGGGTACCTTTCTCAGATCTTCACCTGCAAATAAAGCCAGTGGAAGTGTGGGGGTCTGCTAAGCCCCCAGCCCCCAGGAGTTTCTCCGTGTCACATGGCTCATACTCAGCTGCCAGCAGCTGATCAAATTCACCCTACAATTGTTCCCACCAGCTTGTGGCTCCAGCAGCTTCTGCCCCAGGTAAGCAGGTCCTGGCGGTATCTCTGTGTACTTCCCTGTCACTCAAGATTTCAGAACTGCCAACTCAGATCCCTAAAGGATCTAAGAAAAGTCATTGATTTTCAGGCTTTCCAGCCTTTTCTGGTTGTAAGGACAGGGGTGAAAACTTCCATGCTTTTTACATGTCAGAGCTAAATTTAGAAGCCCCTCTGCCCAGAGTGTTAGTTGTTTTCTGTGGGAGACTTGAGCTATTTCACCACCACAAAAAGCAGAAACTTCTGGTCACTCCACCTAATAAATAGTAATACCAGGATGTAGAATAAAACATTTTCCTTAGCCAAGAAAGGAAGAAATGTCATCTGCTATGTATCACCATTCTTAAAACCATCTCTGGTTAATATTTGATTCTGAGATCCCACTGATGAGGATAAGCTGCCCTTGGAGAGGAGGAATCTTAACATGGATCTTGAGTTTGGTGCCCATATCCTGCACCAAAGTGTGTGTGAGGTCCACACAGGCTTCTGGAAGTCCATACCTCCAATGCCTGATGGAGCTCTTGCTTCTTCATTACCTGAACCTCTTCATCATTATTCTGGGGGAGGTTAAGCTTGCTGGGATCACCAGGAGAGGAATAGGAGTGTTTATTTAACAGAAACGGAAAGAAGGTTGTCAGACATTGCCTTGGACATGCGTTGACATAGCTAATACACACAATAATGCCTTGTATTTGTGCATGATTGGAGAATTGAATGAGCATTTCTACCTGCCTATGTCACTCGCATCTTAAAAGAACCCAACAAGATTGGACATCTCGAGGCCGAGATGGCCATGTGTTTTGCTCACTGACCTGCAACTGGCCTGGTGGGAGATCCAGCCCAGAGACAGCAGGTCCCAGTTTGAAATCAACCTGCTCTATGAGCCAGGAAATAGCTCCATTCTGTGGCCTCCTCCCGAGCACAGGTGTGCTGGCTCCTCTTCCCCCAGGGGCGACACAGGCAGCATGCGGGCCTCCAATGGGTGAGAAGCCCCTCCCAGCCCCTCCCAATAACCAACAAGAATGAGATGGAGGTTGGAGGGGTGGGGGCATTTCTGAGCAGATGGGAACTCTTGCCCCTCCTACCCTACCTGAGTGGAGCCTCACTGCTCCTTCGAGAACAGGCTGGCTCTGGGGTCCCAGCAGCCTGGAGTGGTGGGCAGGTGTGCTGTCCTATGGAGCCCAGGCTCCTTCTTGAACCATGTTCTACCACAGGGGGAGCTGGTGAGGAGCCCCTGGGGAGACATCTTTGGAGCTGGACCCTCCAGCTTCACTGTCGAAGGTAGATGCAGCCAGCCTGACTCCCAGCGCTGGCCCCAAGAGAGGAAAACTCTGTGAGACTCACAGTGACCTAGGAAAAGCCTGTCTCGGGGGTGTACTGACTGGTGGAGAAGCAACCTCATGGGAGAGGTGTCACCCAAAATTAGCTGAGCCAAGAAGGTGAAGGCAGAAGGTGTGGACCACCCCCCTCCCCACCTGGAGCAACAGCTCAGGGTTGGCACCGCTCCCCTCAGTGCAGGGCCTCCCAAGGATCCTGACCACTCCACTTCCCATCACCCCCATGCCCGGATGGGCTGTAAGAGGAGTCCCCGCCATGGCCTTGACTCTGCCTGTGTCTCCTCGGGGCATCCAGAGCAGCTGCCCTGAGCCATCTCCATGTCACCAGAAGGTGCCCATAGGGAGAAGGTTCTTGGGTTCTAGGGGAAACACCACTGGATAATTCTAGCTAAGGTGCAGGATCGCCAGAGCCTGAAGAACGTAGGCTTTCACCCACAATCAGTCCCTTGAGTTTCTTTTCAAAATGACACCTCTTTTCACTCACAGAGATTTGCATTTTTAGCAGATAACTGGTTTCCAGCTGCACGGCTGCTGTGGGTGGCTCCCAGGCGGAAACCCAAGGAGACAAGTTGGAGTGGCGCTGGCAATGTCCCCGGACTCCGTTTCCTACAGACACGTCTGAAAGACAGTCACAGGGCATCAACAAGTGCCTGCGTATTCAAAGAAAATATGATGATTTTTCTTTAAATATTTAATAAAATCATCAGGATATACTTGGAAGTAATTGAAGAGACCCAAGGACATGACCAAGATTCTAAGATTTTATATGATATGATCGATACTCTGAAAACAAAGTCTCCTTTTTATAAAAAAGGACAATAAACAATCAACCACAAAACCCGAACCGAAGCTTGCCCTTACATTTTCTGGTGAGCAGTATTTGACATTGATGATCAGGAAAACCTTGAACGCCCAAAGCAACATCCACTGCCAGGTAGGAACTGAGCTGGGGAGATGCAGGGAATATACATAAAGGTAATAGCCAAACACAGGGGGTTTGTTGAGTCTGTCACTGCAGGGAATCCATTGGGTGCAGCCACCCTAGGAACTCAAGTGCCGGGTCCCCAGCCCGGGCTGGCAACCGAATCAAACGTCTCCTCCGTATGTGGGTCCACCTGCCGTTTGCATTTTCTTCCCCAGCCTCCCTCCTCCGCCTCCTGCAGTCTCCATGGTATCTGCTCAGCCCACCTTCTTATCTCTCTAAGGATGACATTTTGGGAATTGAGTTTCTGGGGCCGCCAGTGCAGGGAGTGGCAGGTAGAGCCGTGGTCTGTGCGGAGGATCCCTCCCCCTCCCTGGGCCCCTGGCGTCTGGCATGAGGGGACCAGAGCCCCAGGGCTGGTCAAAGTCACCACACGTTTCCTCTGGCTGGAGAAAACAGAGTTGGGAGGCCTGTGCCTTGCTTTCTTCTAGAATTGAAATGATTGCTGACGAGCTCACAGTAAATAAACCTCAGCAACATGTGCAACAAATTAGTAAAATAAATGTGTACTTAAGTATTAATGAAATAAATATTCAGCGGGCTGTTTGGGATATTTGTTCTCTCCTCAAATGTTTAAAAAATAATGAGAGGTTTATTAAAACTTTAAGCTATGACTCAATATAAGGGTTTTCACAATGTACCTTTCTTCCTAAATTCAGAAAAGAAGGGATTTGTGTTCTAAAGATGGGTGAACCAACCGACAGGATGGAAGCTGGAGACAGAGGTCCTGGGTAGGGTCAGAGGAGATGTCCAGATCTGCAAGGATCCACTGTCCAGCCACGGTTGGGTCCCTGGCTCAGAAAATGCTCCAGCTATGAGGCAAAGGATTTGGAACAGGGAATGGGGGACCATAAGATCACTGGATCAGAATCGAATCTGATCCCAGAGCAACATGGCAGAAACTGCCCCTGAGGGGCTGCCTCTCTGCACAGATGGGGACTGCAGGAGACCCTCCCCAGACCTGTAGAAGGGACCCAGGAGCTGACCCTGCCAGACCCTGGTGACAGGAAAGCCGCAGCCCAGTGCCCGCGGCTGCTGACCACCCAGGCCTGAGGGTCTGCACCCACACACAGACAGACCATCCCTCAGCCTCACCCACCCCGCCTGAGGCTGAGGCAGCCCTGGCCTGGGTCCCGCTCAGACACAGCTCCTTGAAGAGCCTGGAGAAGGCCCCAGAGGCTCCTGGACCAGTCCCCGCAGCCTGTGGTCCCAAGGGGGGAACTTGCTGGTCCCGGGGGCTGACATGGGGCCTTTTCACACTGGCATGGCTACGTCTAGTTTATGTCCCGGCCGTGACCCACCTGGGGGCCGAGGGAGCGTCTGCTCACACCAGGAGGAGACCCTCAGCTCCACCTGTGAGCCCTGCCCTGGTCTGAGCCAGGCGCTATGGCCACAGGTGCCCATTCATGTGCCCGCGACTCCCTGTCGACCACCACACCTGCCAGCCTTCAAATGTCCCGAATGGTGGCAGAGAGTGAGGTGCTCGGATGGGACATTCCCCTCAGCCTTGGGAGGCCAGGGCGGGAAGACGTTCACATGTGTTCCTGCTGCCTTGGGGCTCCCAGACCCCCCCGAGAACCCAAGAGCCCAGGCACTCAGGGCAGCCGGCTCCTTATTGGTTTGAAAACTGCTTCTCCCAGACACGGAAAGCAAGCCGCCAGCGGGCACATGCAGTAACGCCTGGCTGTCACCATACTGGACAGAAGCATGCACACACAGGCAACACAGCGCACACACGCAACATGCGCGCACGTACATGCACACACAAGGCAACACATGCATGCACACACAACACACGTGCACACACATACATGCAACACGTGTGCACACACGTGCACACATGCACACAGGCAACACACATGCATACACATGCACACACACCCTTTGTGCTGTTCACTTATTCAAAAGTAAATTGTGCTCTGCTGATGTGTGAGCATTCTTCTTTTCTTTTTCTTTTTCTATTTTTTTTTACTTCTCTCTCTTTTTTTTTGGCAGGGGGGCATGAAGTGTTTCCATCCATTTAAAAACCAATAAAGTGAGGGGAAATTCAGAAAAGCACAGTACACCTCCCTAATGCAACAGCTGGATCGGGTCAAGCCTTCTGTAGCAGCTTTAAATGGTGTTAATTTTTAAAAAATGGACTCTGTGGGCTATAAGATTATTATTTTTTGTTTGGGGAAACATTGTAGAGGCAACATGTGTCTGTCACGTTGGTGTGAAACCTTCAGACAAGACTTTCAAAAACATTCTGTGAACATAGGAGACCCGTTTTTCTGGTTTTCTGTCTAAAAAAATAAGAAAGAAAACAGTGAAACAGGATGAAAAGTGGCATTCACGTCCCTAACCTTCAGCATCCCCACTCACCTGGAGAGCTCCTCTACCCATAATGCACTAAGTGGATGATTAAAAAGAAATGGGGGTTTAACTGTGGGTAAGCGTGGGGTCCCCAGAGCTTTGCAGAGCATTGAACCGTGCGTCTACAGCTGTCTCCACACAAGCCCGACATTCTTTATTTATTTGTTATGAAATATTTATGGGTGTTATGAAAGGTTTAAAATAATGTGTCTGTCGCTCTCTCCCCTCTCTCTTTCCCTCTTGCCTGCGCACAGCTTCTAATGCATAAATCATTCGGGGCTCTGGACAGTGGGGCTGCACATTAGGTGGGTGTATCTGCTGTATCACATTTTTTCTGCCTGAGAGAAAATATCATTCCTAGTAATTTTCTACACTTATACAATCAGCGTTGACAGTAAATAATTGATGTATGAATTTAGGACTAAACTCCAACACAATATGACTTTATGTCAAGGGTGACTCCCAGCAGGTTTTGAGCTAAATCATCTTGCAAAATGGGTTCTTTCAGTGGGAGAAAAAAAGGGTTTTGAAATTATTTTAATGGAAAACGGGACCTGTGTGCAGCTCTTCTTTTGATGAGGTCTTGCTTTGCATGGCTGGTAATAAAACTGAGCAACCCACCCATTATGAGATTGGAAATGTTTCATTTGTGATCACAAATGGATTTTTTTAAGACTGACACAGCTGTTTTTATTCTGTTTATCCTTTTTCTCTTTTCCTTTTTTTCTCTCCTTTTTTTGGGGGGCGTGTGTGTGTGTGTGTGTGTGTGTGTGATTGCGTTTGTATGTGGTAGGCTGCCCTCTGCTTTTCATCCTCGTATCTTCCGTAGAAAGTACAGTTATGACTTACATTACAAGCTGGGTATATTTGTGACTTAAAGATATATAAGTAGCAGAAAGACCTCAGATAAAAGCGTTTACATCCCTCCCATCCCTGCAATGAAAATCCTTTACATCATGAAAAGAAAATGGTTACTGCAGACCAGGAGGGGGAAGAGTGGGTGTCTGGGAGAGAAAACGTTCATGAGATTGTCAGAAGAGAAATGCTTGATAGCTTTACAACTTCCACTGAAATCCAGACAAGGAGATCAAAGAAAACAAATCAGGTGAGAGACCCGGAGTGAGATTCTCTATTTGTTTTACTCTACTCTGGGGCAATGATGATTTGAAACTACTGACAATCTTTCTTCATGTGATGTCATTTTTGCTGAAACCACGATTCAAAGACTAGAGTTCAAAGCAAGGCCCTCTTGTCTTTGAAAGAAAATAATTATTTTCTCTAGTATTCACATTTGTATAAAATTTTATTTATTTATTTTTAGACCCATGGTTTCTTTTAAAAATATTCAGATCTTTCATATACTAAATTTAATTACATTTATTATATAAATGAAGAGATATGATAAAATTCAAAGCCTCCTGAAAAAAATCCCATGATACAGCAAGACCTGCCCTGAGAGTCAAAAGCTGGAAAGCTGTTTCCTTCCAGAATCCCCCTTCCACGTCTCTTCCTCTTCCTCTGTCTTCCGCTGTTTATCCCTGGATCCTCACTCAGAGGACACGGCTCTCCCTTCATTCTATAGGTGGCACTCATGTCTCTGTGCACGAAGTTCTGAAGAAATTCCAGGCCAAAAAGTGGTTCATAAAAAAGCCCTTGCTCTCAGGGAAGTGTATTGATTTCTGCAAAATATAACAGATTTCTTTAAGAACAAATTTTAGATAAACATTCTTAACTGGGTTTATTTGATCTGTACCTTTCTTTATAGGTGGTGGTGAGTGATTTGAAGATTGCCAACAAATGGGTTTTATGTAAAAGACACTCTGGGCCAAACTCTTAGGTTCATGTGTGCATGCACATGTGTGTGCATGTTTGGTGTGTGAATGCATGTGTGTACTGTGCACATGTGTGTTGGTGGTTTTTCCAGCATTCAGGAAACAGCTCTTCCTTAAGCAGCCTCGCTGGGGCTGGCTGGGTGGGTGGGCAGTGTTCCTGGTGTGGGGTGGCCCCAGGCACGCTGTGGCCCCCTGCTCCTCCTATGTGTACGCGTGCGTCTACGTGTGTCTGCACAGGTGCACACATGCTTGTGTGGGGGGTGAGGGCTGTTAGAGCTGCAGGCAACTGGGAAGTCTGTCCACGTGAAGATGCTGACTGTCGTGATGCTATAACGGTTTCCTGGTCCAGCTGGAAATAGAATCCAAACCTTGGAGTTCAGTAACCCACAGAGACCATCTTGTCCAAAGACTTTGTTTTCTACAGGAAGAAACCCTCAGATTCAGGTTGCTTGCCCTCCACTACAGGCTGGTACCCAGAGAGCACACATGACACCTCAGGTCTCCGACTGCATGACGTCACCCCCAGAGCTCGGGGGTTCTTCCCTAAGAGTCGAGCTCAGGAACATCTTCCCAAGAAAGCCCTGGGTTTGGTAGAGCTGCGGGGTCAGCACTGCCCCGTCCCACCACCAGGACTCGTGCCTGGGCTGCAGCGCCCACCCCGGGGGTCCTGCTGGCCCACCGAGGTTCCCATCCGGGGCGGGAGGGGGAAGGTCAGATATAGGGTCGCAGGGTTACATTGTTGCTCTCCCCGTGTCATCATTGACAGAGGCGAGGGGCGGGAGGGAGGGAGGGAGGGAGGGGAAAGGGGTAAAAGGGGGCCTGGGGTGGGGCTGCTGACACACAGCCCTTCTTGACCCCTGGGGCAGCCAGGGTGCCTGGCAGAAGGGGCTTCATAGTCCACAGCCAAGCATCTGTCTTCGCAGCCTCTGCTGGTGAGGCTGGTGTTTCACTGAGAAAAAGACTGATTCTTTTCTGAGGTTTGGTCCTTGATGCCACCCAAGGGGGCTTCAGATGCCCAGGCCGGGGCCTCCACGCTCACCATGCTCTCCAAGGCAGCAGAGGCCACGTACACCGTGGCAGGAAGGGAACCGGTGTTGGGTCAGAGCCCGCGCATGCGTGCTGTTTGGTGGGTGTCGCTTGGGAGCTCGGCAGGACAGCCACCCCCCAGGGGCCTGCCAGCAAGGGACATGTGTGGCTGAGACCCCAGGGCTGTCTGGTTGCCAAGCCTGCGTCACCGAGGGCCACAAGCTGGACAAGTGGGCTTGGCCTCATCGGGAAACACTGGGGCCCTGGAGCGGAGAGCAGTCTACCCCTGGGCCCTGTGTCCCGGGGAAGTGACAGCCTCATTCTCAGAAGGACCAAGTTGCACCCTCCCCTAGACCACCCTTGGCTGTTGTCACCCCCGCCATGGTGGGTCCTGCCCTCAGACAAAGGTCGCCTGGATTTGCTCATCGTGTGGGAGCTCCTTACGGGCACCGGGGGCCTTCTGGGAGCTCGGCCTTAATGAACAGAGCGCCTCAGGCAGGGCTGGGGTGCAGGGCAGGTGCCGCAGTCCAGCGTGTCCTACACCTTCCTGAGCCCTGCTTGTGATCCAGACTCCGGAGTCTGCTGGCCCTGCCGGGGGCATCTGTGTCCTGCTAGGGACCCTTGATCCCCTTCCCCTACCAGCAGCCCCAGGGCTGGGCTTGGTCCCCATCTGTGGTTTCTCCCCTGCACACCTGGGATGTAGGTGAGAGCCACCAGGCCGAATGCTGGTGGTATGAATGTGTGGGTGTATGTCTGTGAGTATGTATGTGTGTATAAGTGGGTATGTGTGTGAGTGCATGCATGCATGCTTGTGTATGTATGTGTGTAGTGCATGTGAATGTGTGTCTGGTATGTGAATGTGTATGCACATGTGTAAGTGTTTTGTGACATGTGTTTATATATGAGTGCATGTGTCTAGTCTGGGCATGTGTATATGTATGGGCACATGAGCACATATGTGTATCATGTGCGTGCATGTATATTTGTGCATCTCTGTGTTTTGTGCATGTTTGTGGGTGCATGTGTATGTGCACATATATGTGTATATGCATGTGTGTGCACGTGTGACTATGTATATGCATGGTCGGCACACATATATGTGCATGTGTATGTCACATGTATACGTGTGTGAACATGCATACAATGTACGTGTATAGGTACATATGTGTGTATGTGTACAGCTATGTGTGTATGTCTGTATCAGGTATGCATGTACATGTGTGTTTGTATATGTGTATGTGTGTACATGTATGTGTGTGTGTATGTGTGTGTGTAATGTGCACAGCTGCAGGCATGGGCGGCTCCAGGGTGCAGGGGTCATGCCCAGGGGACTGACTGGCCGTCTGGGCTATTCTCCCCTTTCCTTCAGGTCCTCCTGAGGGTCTTGGTGCTCTAGACCCTCTAGACCAGCACCCACAGGAGCAATGGGGTCCCTGGACCTCAGGGATGCTCAGGGTTCCCATCACTGTGATGAAGACAGAAGGGGGGGATGGGACACTAGCTCTCAGCTCCTCAGACAGGAAGAGTGGATGGACAGGGTCTGATTCGTGAATTCCAGACTCACAGTTATTTTGCAGGAAGACCTCCCTCAAGGTCACATTCGTGTGGGAACAGTCCTACCTCAGCAGGGGGCAGTCTGTGGGTTGGAACTCTGTGGGATGGAGCTCCATCACGTCCTGTGTCTCTGCTCAGAGGACACGGACGGGGATGAGTTGGACGGGAGACCCACAGCCGGGCTGAGCCACCCGGTCTCCTAAGCAGGCAGTGGGTGTTCCACGGGCATGGGGGCCTGTGCGTGGGTCGGTAGAAATGGAGCATCGCATGTGAGAGTCACAGTAACTAGGCAGACACGGCACAGCTACCCCGCAGAAGTCTCAGCCAGGGGATCACACTGGGTGATTTCAAAAGTTTATTTTGCTACTGTGCAGACGGAAAATTTCTAAATATAGCACTGAAGGGTTATGTCTGGGGGAAAAATAATTAGCAAGCCATCCCGCCAAGTTTGAAAACCACAGGTATAGACTCTGTCTTCCCTAAGCTGGCACACGTCGCTGACATTCAGCAGAGGGTGAGTGACCAGCGCAGAGGGGTTTGCGGGCTGTGGGCGGGCATCTCTCTGCAGACCCCGGTCCTAGTGCTACTGCATCGCCCGCAGCCCAGGTAACAAACGCTGCTCCCACACACGTGACGGCCAGGCCCGCTCAGAGCGGGGCAGCTGGGCAAACACACAGCAGCAGCACCAAGGCAACACGGCAATTTTTAATTCTTTGGAGAACCAATTCAAATAGAAAATGTAATTAAAAATGTGTAAATAGAACCCCCGAAAGCACTCCCCCTGACGCCTATATTTGCTTAACAAACTATCAAGTAGCCGCTTTGTAGGTAAAACATCCCAACTCCTACACATTCGCAGCTTGGCGGCCTGTGAAGCTGTCAACCTCCCTGAGCGGGACCCTGTGCCCAGGTCTTCATCTTGATCACTTACAGAATGAACCAAGGTCTCCTGGCAGAGCGATCCTTGCTCCACGTCCTGTTGTCCTGGCTGCAGGCCTTGTACCCCCTGCAAGGGCCTCCCTCCAGAGCCATGTTCTCAGGTGATTTGGGGGGCAGGGCTCTCCCATGGGTGGTGGTCGTGGAGTTTGCAGAGTGAATCACTGACCTAAGAGACAGGTCAGATTAGGGTTCTGGCAATCAGGGGCTCAAGCAGTGAGGACCCCCAGGCCACGTGGGGGACTGAATCTTGGGTTTGGTATAACTCTGTCTGCAGGGTCACCTCGGGCTCTGAGAAAGGAGCCTGGGGCCACCAATGGCCACTTTGAGCTCACCCTTCCACAGAGACCGTCACCCGTTCTGGGCCACACCAGCAGGTGCCGCATGTTGGTTCTTGATGCACAATGAGCAGGAAAGGCCTGTGGAGGAGAAGTGGGGAAGGTGTGTGTGAGTGTGTGTGCACGTGTGAGTGCATGTGTGTGCACAAGTGTGCACGTGTGAGTGTGTGAGGCTGCATCAGCCAGTGACAGTTTACTAACAATGTACAGTCTAGATCCCTGAAGCTTTTCTTTGGTTGAAAGGACGTTTGAGGTGGGGCCTGAGAGGAGCAGAAAGGAGTGAGTCTCCTGGCTCAGCAAGCCCCCCCACCAGGGCTGCACACTGTCCACCCCCCTGGGAGCTCCATCCCTTCCAGCTCAGAACACGGGCTTTCCCAGGGAGCCCACCTGGGTCAGCCTGTGGTTGAGCCTGGACCCCAAGCTGCTCAGTTGAGCATCGGGTCAGCTGGGAGTGTTTTAAAAAAAAAAAGCAAAACGTCCAAAGCCGAAACCAAAATCCTCTCAGGCAGTGCCTGGAGCACAGCTAGTGCTCAGCGAAAGCTGCCCTGCCTCTCCCTGTGAGGCTGGGCCCTTCCCCTTGCCTCCGTGCTGTGCTCAGAGCAGCTCTGAGGCCGGAGGGAAACCTCGGTACCTGGAAAGGAGCCCTGCCCACCCACCCAGCCAGCCCCAGCAAGGCTGCTTAAGGACGAGCTGTGTGTATATGTCAATTCCAATCCCCCAATTTATCCCTCCCTTCCCCCCCCACCCCTTTTTTTTTTTTGCGGTATGCAGGCCTCTCACTGCTGTGGCCTCTCCCGTTGCGGAGCACAGGCTCCCGACGTGTAGGCTCAGTGGCCATGGCTCATGGGCCCAGACGCTCCACAGCACGTGGGATCTTCCTGGACCGGGGCACGAACCCGTGTCCCCTGCATCGGCAGGCGGACTCTCACCCACTGCGCCACCAGGGAAGCCCCTAATGCTTATTTCTAAATGAACACAATCTCCTCCAGAGCTCTTTAATGTAATAAAAATATAGCTCAGGGTCAGGTATGAAATTAATGATACAAATTCAAAGTAGTAATGCTCAGTGGGATGAAACAACTTCAATGAAGAAATAATCAGACTCTGCGACCAGACCCGAAAGGAGCAAGACAGAAGCATACGAACAATTCCAACAGCAATCTGTTATGAAGGAATTATGGAAACGTGTATAAAATATTTATTTTTAATAAGATGAATGTCCTATTTCTTAAAACTAAAATAACATTAGACTCTTAACTTATCAAAGCTTAGCAATGATTGCAAATGCCACCTCTCTGTGTGGCTGGAAATGCTAATTTTATTATCTTAATTTGTGCAGTTCTGTCTCTTGTCTATTTCATCCTTTTTAAAGTTAAATAAGTAGCAGTAAGAAAGCTTTGAGGTTTCATTTATATGAAGTGAAAGCTATGGTACCAAACATCCAACTAGGAAATTTGACAGATCCAATAATTATAGGGCCAGGACAATTTCCTACATCACAAGACTCCTGAAAAGACCAGCTAAAACCTGATGGAGGCTTAAAAGGTGCAGATGTGGGAGGACACCCTTCACGATGTGAAAGGCATGTGTCGCAATGTCACTTGTAGGTGACACACTCCAGGAAAGTGAAACTGACCATTGCATTGCCCTGGAGGTGGGTCATCTGAAGGAGAAGGAAAACTGGCTTCGTGGTTGCAAAGTCCTGTCCTCGGGTGTGGCATCAACAGCTCAGTGAGCAGCCCAGGCGGGGTGGGGGTGGGTGGTCACAGAGGTCAACTGCACGTCCTTGTCACCCATGGCTCTTCAGGGACCCTAGGCAGCTCAGTCTCCGAACCCAGGCAGTGGGATTGGGCCGGCTCAGCCAAAGGCTCCTGGTTCCAGGAAGCTCTCCAGGAACTGTGACCCTGCAGTGGGGATGGGCCATTAGAGTCAGGCAGAGGAGCCAGCAGGCAGCGGTCAGAGATGTGCAAAGGGGGTAGGTTTAAAGTCCTGTCCTGCAGCATAACCTGCAGTAGTGAAAGGTCTAAAAGAGCCCAAACGGACAATGTGAAGGAAGGATAATTAAAATGTGCTCACAAACTAGGATAGAGTGAAGCCATTAAGGGCATAGGTTTGAGGATATTTAAATAAATGGCGAAAGTGGTAATTACATGCTAGGTGAAGAAGACAAAATAAAAACAGTGTATCTAATATGTCTCTGTTTGCTGTAGGGATATCTTTCCATATGTGCACAGAATATATGTGAACAGATACGTATATTATGTATTATATGTATTCTTGAATATAAATGTGAAAACACACACTCACACCAAAATGCCTGGTAGGAAAAGTAAATATAAACTGCCCACCTGTGATTTATTTTTATGTTTTTCTTCTCACCTTTTTCCCAAGGAAAATTTCTACAATGACTGTAGATCCATTGCATAATTTGAAAAATTATTATCTGAATAGATATTATGAAAACGTTACAACAGTTTGGGAGCAGACTGAGGGGGGCATCTTAGCATTCTCTGGGCTCACCGATATTTTAATTTTAAAAAAAGGTTCACAGATTTGGTAGATAAATGTTATTTCCTGATTATTTTTTATTAACTTATCAGTACTTACGAATCTGTGATTGCTGTTCTCTTGAGTAATCTTTCTCTGAACTATCTGTCCATGCTTTTTACACTCTGTTTGAAGTATTCGTATTTTTTCTCACTGATTTATAAGAGATTTAAAAAATCATATCTGTTGCAATATTTTCTTGGTGTGTCTGCCACTTAGTTTTATATTTAAATGCACAAATGTGTTAATTGCTTATACTGTCAGAGGTATCAGTGAACATTTGCACATTTCTTTCTTTTTTTTTTTTTTCTTTGCGGTACGCGGGCCTCTCACTGTTGTGGCCTCTCCCGTTGCGGAGCACAGGCTCCGGACGCGCAGGCTCAGCGGCCATGGCTCACGGGCCCAGCCGCTCCGCGGCATGTGGGATCCTCCCGGACTGGGGCACGAACCCGTGTCCCCTGCATTGGCAGGCGGACTCTCAACCGCTGCGCCACCAGGGAAGTCCGCACATTTCTTCAAAAAGTCACATATTTGGAAAGTCCTGACGCATCTATAGATTTATTAACTCCCTCTTTTCTAGTATTCATGTGGTTGCATTTTTTACGTTTAGCTTTTTAATCGTGTCATTATTACTAACACCCCACTTGTTTGCAAACCTAATCCCTATATATTAAATGCTAGTATTCATATCCTTGTGTGTGTATCTGTTTTCTTCATTCGTATATTTTGGCATCAAAACCAAACCTTAATAATTAAAATATATTTAACAATCTTCCAGATTAAGTAATCTTTCTTTACTAAAAAGAGGGTAGGAGAGAGGAAGGGAGGGAAAGAAAAGCTATTTGCAGTTATTTTGTTATTTCAGATACATTTTTAGAAACGTTGTGTCACATTTACCTCCAAAGTTGTTCTCAGGCTAATGCCTTAAATTCAAACAACCTGAGTACTTTCAGATTCTCCTTTGACCCGAACTCTTCTATATCCTTCCATTTATAAAAATACCTTTCCTCGCATGGGTCCTATTCGTTTTTTAATTTTTTTCTGTTTGATAAACTGAATTACCTTCTCCTCATCACATACTCTAAATGATCATTTCCGTTCATCATAAAAGTCAGTGAGCTGGTAACATTATATACATATGTCTCCATCCAACATCCCCCTATGGCATTTACTCTATTTTTTAGTTGATTCTTTGGCAGAGTCAAACAAATGGCCCCAAATCAGCAAATGATGATCATTTTATTTCCTGCTGGGACTCATTTCTGATTCATGGCAGTGTGTTGGTAGAAATGTATGTATTTAATTCCTAAACTTTATGACAGCACAGTCTCATAAACTTCACGTGTATCTTCTGATGTAATCCTCAGATTCTCCCAAAAGAAATAAACACAAACCCACTCCAATCGCAGGGCTGGTTGATGGCAAAGCAGGAAGGACTTGGACCTGTGGGTTCCCTGAGTCCAGGTGGAGCTCGCGGCCTGTCCCTTCCTTTCTCAGACTTTCCAGGAGATGGCTGGGAGTTTTGCTGTGATGATATTGATTGCCGGGTTGAGGCAAATATTCCTCATCAGGTTAAATGCATGCTTTTCAATAGTGTTTTAAAATGAATGACCTATACTAACTGAATATTACTAATTACTAATATAAACTTATTATATATAATTAATGCATAGAGATGTTGATGAGTTTGTCATTTGAACATCCATTTGTACGGATGATATCACATATTAATAGATATATTATTCAATTAAGCTATCTCATTTTTCCTTTTTTTACTTTAAAATTTTTTTAGTTCTTTTCTTCAAGTTTTCTTGAGACATAATTGACACACAGCGCTGTATAATTTTAAGATGTACAATATAATGTTTTGACTTACATACATCATGAAATAAGCCACCTTGCTTTTCTTTGATAAGTGAGTTTTGATTTGGGTTGAATTTGATATACTAGTATTTTATGCAGTTGTGTGCTGGAAAATATCTAGCTCTCTGAAAAATTATATACATACACATATATACGTTTTAAGATAAATTTTACTGATAGAGAGGATGTGCGGCACATAATCGACAAATACAAATAAAATATGCAACACTCTGTTGTAAATGCCGTATAAGCAATCGACTCTCAGATTGTCTTCTTGGATTTGCTAAACTCTTGCCTCTGTAGCTGGCCTACGGCTGTAATTGTCATCGGCTTCAGCCTTGTCTTTGTCTCGGAACCTCACTGTCATGACAGTGATGGGAGCAAACCTTTGCTGAATCTCACAAACTGGAAGGATCTTTCCTCACTGTTACGCTGTTCACAGTAAAATGGCTAAAGACCTGACACACTTTTTACATGCATTTTAAACTTTTTCTCCATCACTTTTATCAGTCTAGTCAGTCAACCAAACAAAATGGTAAACCAAAGCCCGATTCGTAGCATAGCCAGTGTCTGTGGTGCAAAGGTTCCCAGGAGGGCAGCCAACTTCACGCTACCGACAGGGATGTGTAGAATACGGAGTTCGGGGGGGTGAGGGGGTCACAATAGTCACCCCCATGCAGAGTATCCACCACACGGGTACAAAGGGCAGAACATACATGACAGCAGAATAATCGAGAAGTGAGAGGTTTTTAGGATGTCCTCTTAAATATAATTTATTTAATTTCAAGTTTACATGAAATAATAATGGCTTTTTGACCAACTGGCTTGCAAAGTTCCTGACAATTTAACTGCTAGCTCTCACGGGTGGCACATAAATTCATACGTGAGACAGAGCTATGATTTCTTTGTCACGTTTCACAGCCAGATTTCGGTTACTTTCAAGAATTGAATTGAGCAGCTTTTCTGTGTTCTTTTTCAGCTTTCTTGTAATTGATATGGTATTGGAATAAAATGCTTCTCGAAATTTTGATAGAATTAGCGAATAAATTCACCTTGCCCTAGAAACCGCTATAGAAAAGACGCTTTGAGTTTTTAACTTCCGTTTGTCATTATTAGTCACCTCAAAGTTCCTTCAACCTGACTTAATTTGGAGCATTTTTATGTGCCAGAGAATTAAAGCAGTACTGATGTGTCCAAAGTCTTATGTGAAAAGCCTGCCCCCGTAACCCTTTTCATCCTTCACAGCACCCTGGGTGCCCTCAGACTGGCCATCCCACCCCACCCTTGACTTCAGCCATCGCCCGCTGTCTCCTGGTCCCGTGAACCAGGAATGCGCCTCCAACCCCTCCCCCTGCCCCGGGCACAGCCTTCTTCCCAGTCACCTTGCTGATACAGCTCACGATGGCCTGGAGCTTGGTTTGTTTTAAACTCCTAAGCTTTGGTCCTTCAGAAAGACATCTCCCTGGTGTTCAGCCCAGCCCAGGTTCTCTAGTAGAGAGAAGAGTCCGCACTAGCTCAGTTCCCGGGACCCACATCTGGTTGGCCTTCGAGCCACACGTGCTAATCCACATGTTTACTGCCATCCTACTATGTGCCCAGCCAAGTGGGCCAGGCCCTCCTGTAGGGCCAACTGCCGAGAATGGGGATGACAGGGGCAGGGATACACACAGGGATGGAGGCCACCTGAGAGATGGCTGCAGACCGTGGGTGCTGCTCCAGGACTTGGCGGGGGGGGGGCGGTGAGAGAGCAGGTGAGGGGCTTCAAGGAGGGGCTGCCCTCCGCAGCTGGGGACCGCGGAAGTGTTTCCTGAGGAAGGGGCAAAGCTGGGCCACGCACGTGGAAGACACGTGGGGGAACCCTCAGGACGAGGGCGGCAGGAGAGGGCAGCACCTTACTGGGGGCCACGCAGCGGCCTGGAGAGCTGGCAGGGCGGGTGGGGAGTGGTCTTCAGGGGAGAGAGCCCCCAGGCTTCACTGTGGGGGGCATATGGAAGAGGCCTTTCTCAGAGGCTGGACCTGGCTGGGCTTCTATTTATTTATTTGTTTGTTTATTTTTAATTTATTTTTATTGACATACAGTTGATTTACAATGTTGTGTTAATTTCTGCTGTACAGCAAAGTGACTCAGTTATACGCATATATACATTCAGTTTTATACTCTTTTCCATGATGGTTTATCCCAAGATATTGAATATAGTTCCCTGTGCTAAACAGTAGGACCTTGTTGTTTATCTGTCCTACATGTAATAGTTTGCATCTGCTAATCCCAAACTCCCTTAGAGCCTTCAAGGGTTTACTCAAAACCTGGCTCTGCAAGAAAGTATGTGAATGCATTTAATTCTTTTATAGATTTGCAGCTGGTCCAACTGAGTGGACCTTTAGGACTGGAAAGGACTGTCAGTCCTTTCAGACCAGTCAAGCTGATTGCCCCTTGAACTGCTTCACCTCAGGAAGGTGCCGGCTGTGGGGAGCTTCCTGGTAGCATCTCTGGTCACCCCATTTCAGCCACCTCAACCTGCCGGTGGCCTCAGGGCCCCTAAAACTCCTCCCTGGGTGCATCCTCTTCCATCCACACATGTGTATGGCAAATACTTGCTCCTCCCAGCAGGTAAGGGCATTGTGTTCTCACCTGGAGGGTCTTTCCCTTGCAGGCTGGGCTTCCCACCTTTGCCCACTGCTCAGGGGCCTCTGCCATGGCATCCCCAGCTCCCGGGGGTGCCTGGCACGTGTCTACCTGCAGCGCTTGGTGCTGCTTGGGAAAGAGCTGGGACACTGAGAATGAGGAAGCCATGGCGCGTTCATCAAACTCACAGGGGAAAAGTAGAAGACTTAGAAACGTTTGCAAATTTGTTGGGCAATGGAAATTAAATTATTCATATTCTTCCCCAACCTTTTCTAAATCCACTCATGAAAGTTCTATTGCGTTCCTGAGAGGCACGGGTGGGCTCTTAATCTACATATTTAAATTTGGTATCTTTTCTATTGTACCAATTAAGTTATTACTGCGAGAAGGGGGGGAAATTTCAGTTAAATTTTGTATGGACAGGGTGTGGCAGTGAAAAAACCACATTAAGCTGTGAGTCTCTTAGTTTTTCCATCTGTAAAACAAAATATTTTATCTTAATTTGGTGAACCAAACATCACCTAAGGTGACGTTTATGAAAACCCAGAGAAAACCCCAAGTGCTTAAAACTTGCAGGCTGCAGACTTCGGGGGGCAGACTGAGTTCCCACTTCGAATGCACAGATTCTCCCTGGGGAAGACTTTTCTGAAAATTTCAGCCCATGTATCTCCAAAAGGGCGACCAGGGTGCTGCTGACCCCAGCAGAGTGGATGGCTGGGGGTGTCCAGGTGGCCCAGTGTTGACCATTAGTAGGAAGGGAGGGACGTGGGACTGGTGGTGTAGCTGGCTCTTATCATTGACCCACATGGACAGCCCTGTGTCCATGGGAGAGCATTTGCTCTAAAGGAATGCCTAGAAGCTGGAGAGGAGGTTCACACTCCCAGGGCAAAGGGAAATGCACTCTTTGAGTAGTTAAAGGTCACTGGATTTTATTCTAAGAGAATGAAGCTTAGTCTGCATGAGTTGATCACATAATTATTTTCCATAAGCATTTATAGTTGTTTATTACATAACTGTACATATAGGTGTTAATCACATTCCATAAGTGAATTTGATTCGTAAGTTTTGCTTAGAAAGTAAAGTTAGTGAGTGGGCGCTACGACATGGTAGTTTCCCGCCCTGCTCTGCAGAGCCCTGGGACGTGGTAGAGGGTCCCCAGAGGCCATGAGGACGTGCAGGAGCTGGGAGAGCCGCCCCTGTCAGCCAACAGGTGTGTCATTCACCTGGTCCTGAAGTGGATGGAGGACGTGTCAGCTCCCCAGCTTCTTCCTGGCCTCGGCCCTGGGCCGGGAGGTGGGCTGAGGCATGGAGACAAACCGGGGAGCTGGACCTCTCCAGGCCGGGCCTGACAGTCTCGGGGCCCCAGCTGCAGAGGCCCATAGAGACCACACAGCATTTTCTCCTGCAGGGCTCTGAGCCACCCTGGAGAAAGGCATCCCGTTTAAACCGATTTGCCCAATGTTTCCAAACTTATTGAACCAACTGACCTTTCTTTCTTAAACTACCTGTGGAAAACCACGTGATTCAATGGAAGGCCGTCTCTGCTCATGTGCGTGGTACCAACTGCGTCCACTGTCTCCGTGGACCCTCCTCCTCGCTCAGATCCAGGAGGGCAGCACCCGCTGAGCATCTGGCTTTGCTGCGTTAGGAGGCCTTGTTCTGTGAAATGAGATCATTGCAGTGGAGTCAGAAGCACCGGCAGCTCTAGGCTGCGGAGTCTACCGACTGCCTGCCTCCCAGATGCCTGCTTCCACCGTTGTCTTCACCTGGATGGGCGTGTCCACGGCCCGGACTGGATGCCAGCTTTGCAACACAGGCTTGTGAGCAAACACCGGCCAAATCGGAGAGCAGGGGCTGTCCACCAGAAGCGGAGCCACCTGGGGGGCAGACAGGGGAGCTGAGGGGTGCGGGGAGTGCCCAGATCCGTGGCGTATTCCCGCCCCAGCTTGGGATCTCCTGCTGGCCAGGCCCTCTGCCTTCCCCGTCTCCAGCCTCACAGCCACGACACCTTTCTCACCTCTTTCTCCTTCCTCTGCTTTCTTTTTTCTCTCTTTTTAAAATAACGTTCTGAACACCTTTTCCTTTCACCAGGGAAGCCCGAGGGTGGCTGTTTCTGTCTGACCCAGATGTGCTGCTTCTTGGGGAGCCTCTCCTGGTCGGATGAGGGCCAGACAGCATCACCGGCCGGCCGGCCTGGCCGCCAATCCGTAATGTTCCTGGCCATGATTAATCTGATAAATAATAAATATATCAATCTAGTCTTTTAGACAAGGACAAATTCTTACCAGCAGGGAGGCATGAGGCCTCTTTTACAGCTGCCTGTAGTGCTGGGATTAATTATTTAATGCTTAATTCTTCGGGAAATGAGAAAGTTTTGATTAATGCTGTCCAGTGTCGTTCCTTGCTTGTTTGATATGTGTCAGATAATTTTCCCTCGGCAGTCACTCTGAAGAAGCCAGAGGCTACTGTCACAGGGATCAGACACCGGATTTCTAGAGATTAATTGAAGTGAAAATTTAGAGAAAAGCACCAAAAGTGCCTGCCTGAGATAACCTTTCTCAGGCTAAATTTAGCTCCATCCAAGGTGTTGGCCTCGCTGTGTCCTTATGTAAAATACTTATTTTCAAGGCTGTGAGACACCACATTCGGTTTCCAGTAGATTTTTTTTTCTTTTTTTCCTAAGCTCCCTCTCAGGTTGGCAGGATTAAGATACTTGGTTGGCAGGCAGTTCATCTGTCATCTTGTCTCTGGTAAAATAAGAATGAGTGGATAGCTAAGGTCGATGTTTCCTTATGACTTTGAGGCCAGTGCTTTCAGTGATCTGGGGCTCAAAACTCACTCTGCAGACAGTTCAAATCCAGCTCCAAAGAAGAATGTTCCTGACCTTCATTTACCGTAGCAAATAATTTTCTGATCTTTTCATCTTCTTACAAATTCATATTTCCCAGAGCGCTGAATTAAAGACAATACAGTTAACCTCATTTCAAAATACCCTGATTGATTTCAGTTCTAAACACACCCATTTCCACCTGGTCTGAAATTGCCTCCTTAACATGGATTTCTTTTCTCCATTTAGGGACAAGAACTAAGAGAGCACGTGCTCAGGAAGAGTAAGGGCACAGAATGAGATTTACAGACAAGCGTCCAGGGTTCGTGGCAAGGATGGTTTCCTCCAGGATCTGATAGCCTCGTGGTTGCAAACCAGCCTGGGTCTGTTCACAGAGGCAAGCTTTCCCCACTCTTTAAGGAACCTTAAAACTTCTTAAGACTCTTCCTTCTCTGATTCCTCAGGGTGGGAATGCCCTAGTGCCTGAAGATCTCTGAACCCTTCACTCTGATTTCTCCCAGGTCCTTGGCCACTGCATCACCATGGCTTGGAGCTAAGAGCTCTTGAAAGAAGGTAACCTGCATAGCTCCACAGCCACGAGATGGAGCATGTGCCTGAAATGTTGACAGCGATAGTAATGCTAGACAGAGACAGCCTTGCCCACGCAAAGCTCTCTTAGAGGTTTGCAATATGCACATGGGGTGCAAAGTGGGGACGTCAGAGGCATTTGAATCACGGTGCTGGAATGAGGCAACTTTACACCTTGATCCCACATGGGGTACAGAAACAACACACAGAGAGCGCCTTTCATGTATTTTGCATGGTTGTTCGTCTTTAACTTGAGGAAGAGTTTATAGGTTGTACTGGCTCTCTCTTTTCTATTTTTTTTGCTGTACACGGGCCTGTCACTGTTGTGGCCTCTCCCGTTGCAGAACACAGGCTCCGGACGTGCAGGCTCAGCGGCCATGGCTCACGGGCCCAGCCGCTCCTCGGCATGTGGGATCTTCCCGGACCGGGGCACAAACCCGTATCCCCTGCATCGGCAGGCGGACTCTCAACCACTGCGCCACTAGGAAAGCCCTGTACTGGCTCTCTTAACATGTTTCTAGTCCTGTGTGTCCACCCACTGGACATGAGCGTGTTCCCAGGAAACGAAGGGAGGGCTGCGGAGGGCACCCGCACTCCCCTTTCGCTCACGCTCCTCCCGCGGCCGGGCCTGTGCCTGTCCTCACGCGCACCCCCACGTCACACATGCTTCTGTTCCCAGTGCCCTCTCCTTGCTCAGTGCCATCTAAAACTCACCCGAGTCGCCGATGAAGAACTCGGACTCCGGGAGATCAGGTGAATGTCCCAAATTCAGGAAATGGGGTGCAGACCTGGGCCTTCAGCTCCAAACCCCACCTCTCTTCATTTTCTGGAAGAGCGGGATGAGGGGGACCCTGTGGGAACGCCCTCTGTTGGACAGGGGAGAGTTTCTGTCACTCCACGGACACTTGGAAGTTTGACCACATGCAGACCCCTCCCCAGAAGACGTACCCACTCCTGAACCTTGCTTCCATACTGGGCACTTAGCAAGTGCAGGGGAGACGTGGCCCCGGAAGCGTGTGCCCAGCCGTCTCTGCCCGATCGTGTTGGACGCTTCGCGCCCCGACCCTACAGACCCTTCCGCCCTCACCTCCTCCAGGCTTCCCGGATGCCCGGCCACAGACGGCAGGGGGCATGGGAGCGGCGCAGACCCAGGGTCCCCAGCACACAGGTCCTGGCTGGCCCGTTCCTTCGCCCGCCAAGGGTGTCATCAGGGTGAGATGAGCGTAACTTGTGGGGCGGACCCGTCTCCCCTCCCTCCGCCCTCTGGGTGGGTCGGCCTGGTCCCGCCCGTGTGCAGGCCCCAGTGAGGCCAGTCCTAGGGGAACAGGCGGGCGTGGCCTCCCTGCTGCCTGCTGAGGCCTCACACACTCGTCGCCAGGGCTTATTGAAATGGGTCAAACCTGCACACATTTGTTTAGGGTCGGGCTGAAGGGCGTGGGGACCCCTAAACAAAGATGGCTGGGGTGACCCCACTTTCACGGTGTCTCTCACACGTCAGACCCAGCCCAGCTCTGGGCCACACGGGATGCACCCCATGGTCTGAGTGTCACCCAGCCAGGACTCCACTCCGAGGTGGAACAACCCCGGCCCCCAGTGAGGTCCCTTTGAGGGGAGAGTTGTTTAGGGAATTTGTATTTTCTGCTGCTTTCTTCTTGAACTTATTTGCATTTTAAATAATTAAAGCATTAAATCTGAAAAATTTATAAATGAGAGCTGCTAAGAGGAGCCTGCCTGGCAGACAATAGAAAAGAAATGATCACCCTGCTTGGTTTGCTTTAATGTCCGATCTGTCACTCCCCCTGAGGTGTGTCACCATGGCTGGGACCCCTGCAGCCCTTGGGGCACATGCACAACGCAACACACACAGACATACAACACAACACAGCACCACACACAGAGACACACAACACACACACACATACACACAGAGACACACACACACACAGACACACAACACACACACAGACACTCCCGCGACCTCTCCTGCTCTCTGTCCCAGGGACTCTCTGGGGAGGACTTGATCTCACCGTGTAAGGAACCCAAACAGAGTCCCACCAGGGCTCAGGCGAAGTCCCCTCCACCTTGTACTTTCCACTGAAAGTTCCTCGGAGGGAAGGGGTGGGAGCGGAGTGCGGGAGTGACAGGCGCCGGGTCCAGCGCGGCTCTGCCTGGCTGTAACAAGCGTCGGGACACCAGGAGCCACAAAAGCCGGGATGGCCACATCATCAATCACTGCGCTGACAGGCGCCTTCAGTTTGTTTGTTCCACTCTGCATAATAAGTGATTGGATCAGGTTTAATTAGATATTGGGTAATCAATCATTGCCAACGAGGCAACCCAGCTTGGGATCTAGATGCTGGGAGGGAAAAGGGAGAAATAAAACCCAGCAATCTCATCTCGTGTGTAGAAGCGCTCAGCACAGGAGTGCGCGCCGTGGCGTGTGACCAGGGAGCGGTCCAGAGACGTCGGCAAGACGCGCGCGGAGCAGAATAATTCACCTCTGGGCAGCCGGCTCCCAGGCAGCACCAGGGTGACATTTTACTTTGGCTGCATAATTACTTTTCAATATAATATAATATGCAGACCCGAGGGAGGAAGAAAAAGCAATTAAATCATGCTCCGGCCCTTCGTCCTGCCGCTGTCCCCAGAAGTGACCAGGAGCTGTCGTTCACTGCAGAACTGCTCAGGGTGGATGTCTGACACCATGTAGGCTAGGGGGCCTTTTGGGGGCCCACCGTGCGGCACTGGGGCCTCAGAACACCCCCGGTTGGCATTCTGTCACCAGCTCTGGGACACTCAGGCTCATGTCAGGAGCCAGAACTTCCCCACAGCTCAACGGAGATTGTTGACCTGCACTGTGGGGGACTTATTTATTCATTTGTAAACTGCATTGAGCCTCACAAGTACAAATAACAGGGAGCACCACTGAATCCATCATTCAGAGGTCAAAGGTTATGTTTATTCTCATATGAATCTAATTAGACACAAAGGAAATGAGGTCTATTATGAACCTGGGGACTCAAATGTTCATTGAGGGGTCAGCAGGCAGACCCTGGTGGTCCTCACTAAACACTGGGCCAGTGGTACCTCCAGTAACTCCTTTGTGTTATAAAATGGTAACGTCCATCCTGATTCTGATTCCTTCTGCACAAGAGGAGAGGACTCCTCCAACTCCTGGAAAAGCAGACCCCTGACATCGCTTGAGGGATGAAGTGGGGAAGCATCTCTCTCTTTCCTGCTGTCCTTTCCATACCATAGGCAGGATCCTCCCTCACTGTAAGGCACTCATCCACTCACTTGGAAAGAGGACAGTTATGGGCAAGTCACAGGTAAATCAACAAGTCTTGATTTGGTGGAAGTTGCTGCATGAGTGAGTAGATGGATGGATGACGGATGCATGGGTGGTGGATGGGTGGATGAGTGGATGGGTGGTGGATGGTGCATGGGTGGATGGATGGGTGGTGGATGGGTGGATGGATGGGTGAGTGGAAGGGTGGATGGATGATTAGAGAGTGGCTGTGTAGGTGGGTAGATGGATGGGTAGATGGATGGGTAGATGGATAGATGGTAGATGGATAGATGGATGGGTAGATGGTTGGATGGTAGATGGGCGAGTGAATGGATGGATGAGTGAGTGGAAGGGTGGATAGATGGATGATTAGAGGGTGGCTGTGTAGGTGGGTAGATGGATGGGTAGATGGGTAGATTGTAGATGGGTGAGTGGATGATGGATGGGTGAGTATATGAGTGGATGGGTAGGTGGGTGGGTGGGTGGATGGTGGATGGGTGGATGGATGAATGGCTGGATGGATGCTTCTAGTCTGTTGTGGGCTTGCTTCCATGTCCTTGCACAAGGCATTGCTGGCTATGGAGTGATGCTTCAGCTATGAGCTGGCCAGTGACTAACAGTGTGTCAGTGAGGATACTGCCCCCCCCTCCACTTATAGAAAAGGGAAAATCAGGCCCTCTCGGATTAAATAACCAACTGAAATACTATAATTTTAGAAGTTCTGTTGTTGATAGTTCAGATTAACTGTTGTATGTAAGAAGGATTGGCTCTGTTTTACGGGCAGTTGGACACGAAGTACAAAGTGGCGGCGAACACCTGCCGCTTTTGCTGCGGAGCCTGACGATGTGGGAGCCAAGCCCTCTGCACGGGCAGGGCGGCCCCCTCAGCTGTTTTGGAGTGGGTGGACTGTGCGCTCTCCGCATGAACACCTGCCCCCCTCGCTCCCTGGCTGCCCGGTTGGCAGCCTTGGTGCCTCTGCTCCCCTGTCCCCCTCCAGGGCCAGGAGAGTCCCCAGGCCCTTGCACTGCAGCCCGTTCCTCCACAAGGGGCGCTGGGCTCTCCTTTCTCAGCACCCGCCATCCTCCCTTGTGGAGAAAAGATGCCTTGTAAATTGAAGTGCTTGCAGTGTGTTTTGGGGGACATGGTGAGAGTAGCCCCTCCCACTATGTGCAGAGGAGGGTGCACGTGGGGTATGTGGGGTGCATGTGGCTTAGCTCCTCTCCCCTACGGGTGCTGGGTGGAACCAGGTCAAGGGCCAGCAGGGCCCTGGCAGGGCTGGCTGGGAGAAGGGCCCTGAGGGACAGGAACATGAGGATGCAGAGCGCCTCCTCCTGGGTGATGTGGGGAGCCGGCAGGCAGGGCCTGCTGGACCGGGTGGGGCCGGGAGGGCGGGGAAGCAGGTGTCCCAGGCATGCGGCCTGTCCCTCGTGCGGATGGCAGGCAGACGTGCCTTAAGGGGCAACACGGTGCCCAGCTGGCAGTGTCAGCCCGCTTGTCCCCAGACCCATTCACTTGTCTTCTGTGTGCCTTCTAGGCTGTGCGGTGAAGGACGTTTCCATCTGTCTTCAGGGCTCGTTTCCCTTAATCCGTGTTTAGCCTGCGCCCCGCTCTCGATTTTCAAGGGCTGGATGTCGTTTTTCTCCTGTGCAGTAATGAGGAAGGGGATGGCGCTCTGAGGATGCTTCAGTTTCCCAGGGAATCACACGGTCCCAGCGAACGTGTGGCTAAACAGTCCCTGACAGTTTAGCCTTTTGTTGCTTTGGTTGTGTTTTGTATTTAACAAGAGGAGACAGTGTGGAAAGGAACTGCGTTGAGGGGGAGGGGATGGGACTGCACTCGGCTCCCACCTTGACTTTGCAGAGAGGTCGGATTTCGAGGTCTCCTGCACAGCCCCTCTCTCTGCACCTGCCTCAGCCTCCACACTGATCCCAAGACACGACTCACTCTGATGAGATGATGTTCCATTTGTTAAGGGAAAGAGCCCTAAATTGGGGTGGGCGCAGAGATTAGATGGAGATTGAAAAGGTCAGCAGTTTAGGACAAAGAACAAAGCCACGCTCGTACCTGCAGTTCCCCCTCCTCAGTAGGAAAAGACCAGAAGATTTCGAAGCGGAGGGGTTCTCTGTGCCCACACCTGCTTCTCCTCTTGGAAGATGACTTGTCACGTGACTTATTCTTCTAGAGGCTGCCTGGTCCCACCAGTGGCGGAGGGATGCTAACAGACCCTCCCTTTGGCAGAGCTGAGGGCTGTGGGCCTGATGGGCAGGGGCGCTCCGGCCCCAAGGCAAACTCTGAGGATTTGAGGGGCACCCCAGGCGAGGAGAGCAGAGTGAGGGACATCTGGGTGGCACATTCCACACACCAGCCATCAGGACGCCCACCCCGGTTTTCCCTTGAGCCGCATTCCTCAGACCAGGCTGGAGCTGAGGACACAGGTCTCCCCACCAAGCGAAGGGGCAGCAAGGACAGGCACAACCCATGTGGGAACAGAGACTGGGGGCCTGGGTTCAGAGCGCGGGCAGACAGACACAGAGGCAGGGCTGCAGACACAGAGTAGGGTCTCACCCCTTGGCGGGTGCCTGAGTGGACAGGGCAGAGTGTTTGTTCCTGACTGGCACCCGGCTGCCCCTCAGTATTGGCACGTCATGGACCCACCGCCCCCCAGAAAGGAGGCAAACCCATCGGGGCCCAGGGGGACACGGTGGTACCTGAGGAATGGGTGAGGATCCCGTGACAGCAGATAGACCCCCACGGGGACGGGCTTTTCCAAGCAAAGGGAAGCGTCCACAGAGAAGGGAGCAGAAGCCACCCATACTCAGTGGAGGTATAGCGGTGGCTGCAAAACCCCCGAGGTATCCCCAGGGGGCCTCGACGAGGAGAACGATGAAATCGTGGGTCCCCAGAGCTAGTGACGAGCTGCGGGGGGAGAACCTCTGTACATCCACCTGCCGAGGAGTCCAGAGCCCTGCAGTCACCGGTGGGTTCGGGTCTGACAGCAGTGGTTACTTTATGCACTATAATTACAAAGGCATTGGTGAGGCTGCTCTGGGAACTCACAAGGACAAAGTCAATGGTGATAACCAGCTTTTCCAACTTGCGAGAGGAACTTTTGCTGAGGTGGTCATGCCTTTGTGTTGGGGGATAACAGCACGAGGAAGTATGACTGGCTCCTGCAGCTGCTGCTGTGACCTCCGTTTCTTATTCACCTCCCACCTGCTACTCGGCTCAGAGGCCATGGAGAGCAAAGTCAGAAGCGCAGGGACCAGCTTCCGTCCTTCACAGATTATCCGGGAAGGACTGCTGCAGTCTTTGCGGTCCCGGGTCCCCATAAGAGAGTTAACCGCACGTCGACACAGGAGCTTTGAAATCTGCCCCATCCAGGGCCAGAGGAGGCTGATCAAGTATGTGCCAGCCCTCAGCTTCACCTCTAGGGGAGCCTTTTCAAGGTGGTTAGGATGCAGGAGTGGATGGTGGAGTGGGCTTTCCTCCAGCCTTGGAACCTGTGCTTAGCAAAGCCCCCCTTCCCATGCGCAGGAGCGATCTGAGACGGAGCCCTGGGGCTTTGCAGGACCGCGGTAGGTGTCACTGTGGTGCTGGTCAGTACATCACCCTCTTGCCTCCTTGTTGGAACACCTCTGGCTCTGGGTAGCAGAATAGACATTTCACTGCAGCATGGACTAGGAAAGCAACAGAGATCCAAAGCATCAAATGTGTCCAGTCAGGTAGGTTTATTTTATCATCTCAAAATGTTTGACTTAGGCCGAAAAAATAATTAAAAAAATTTAAACTGGGAATGTGTACTATTGTAAAGATGTGTGTCTGTTTCCATCGCAGAGCGGACAGATCACAGCTGAAGGGTGTCACCCGGGGAAGTCCCGCATCTGGGGACTCAGATCCAGGGTTGGTGTGGGGGCGGTAAATGTCATGGTAAGCTTCATCGCCCCGGTTGCTTGGTGCTCTAGGTCACACACACTCCTTCCTCCCGGCAGGTACAGATCATATGGGTTAATGCACCTGAAACAGCCACAAGGGCAGCCCAGCCCATGCTGCCTTTGTCTGAAAACCTTGGTGGTGACCTTTATGACATGACATGCATATACATGACACACATATACATAACATACACATGCATATACGTGACATGCATTACATGACATGCATATGCGTGACACACATATGCATGACATGCATATACATGACATATACATACATGACATACATGTGTGTTGGTACATTGTATACAGTGCTGGTTAATTTATGTGTCAATTTGACTGGGCTAAGAGATCCCCAGAGAACTGGTGGAACATGAGTTCTGGGTGTGTCTGAGGCTCTTTCTGGAAGAGATGAGCATTCACATGGGTGGGCTGAGTCCAGATCACCCTCACCGGCGTGCAGCCTCATCCAATCCATGGAAGCCTGAGCAGAACAGGACGGTGGAGGGGGGGATCTGCTCTCTGCCTCAGCCAAGATGATCTCCTCCTGCCCTCGGACATCAGACCACATGGTCCTCAGGCCTTCAGACTCAGAGGGGGACTCAGACCAGCTGCCCTCTGGTTCTCTGGCCTTTGGACTCGGATGGAACTACACTACCCTCCCTCCTGGGTCTCCGGCTTGCAGGGGGCAGAGGGTGAAGCTTCTCAGCCTCCATGATTGCATGGACCAATTCCTAGACTGAATTTTGTCGTACATATATTGGTTCTGTTCCTCTGGAGAACCCTAATATGTGTGTGTGTGTGTGTGTTAAAGACAGATCTTCCTTGACCTAGAATTAGGTTATGTCCTGATAAATCCATCACAAGTTGAAAATACCGTTAAATTGAAAAGCAGTGAGTACAGCCGACCTTCTGAACACCACAGCTGGGCTCCGCCTTCCTTAAAAGTGCTCAGAACACTTACATGAGCCTGCAGTGGGGCAAAATCATTCAACACGAAGCCTATTTTATAATAAAGTGTTGAATAGTTCGTGCAATTGATTGAATACCACCCTGAAAGTCGAAAACAGAATGATTGTCTTGGTGCAGAATGGCTGAGAGTGTATCAGTTGTTACTCCCTGATCACAAGGCTGATCGGGGACAGCTCGGGGCCGCTGCCCAGCATCGGGAGAGACTATCATTCCACATATCACTAGCCCAGGAAAAGAAGAAAAATTCAAAATTCAAAATATGGTTTCTACTGAATGAGTATCACTTTCACACCATTGTAAAGTCAAAAAATTGTCGAAGTCCAACCATGGTAAGTCGAGGACCGCCTGAATATATGTGTGTGCATACACTCACCTGCAGAGCTTAATACTTAAACTAATCTGTGATGAACCTTTTTTAATAAGATTAATTTTTTTTACAATTAAATAAAATTTTAAAAATTTAATTAAATAAAATAACTTTTTAATTTTGAGTTATTTGTAGCTTTTCATATAGTTTTAAAAATGAACAGAGATCCCATATACCTTTCACCAAGTTTTCCCCAATGGCAACATCTTGTTTAACTAGAGAACAACGTCATAACCAGGGAATCGACATTGGTACCACCCACAGGGCTTATTCAGATCTCACAGTTTTACCTGCACATGTGTGTGTGTGTTCAGTCCTACATGGTTTTATCACACCCGTAATGTAACTCCTTTTTTTTTTTATTGGAGTATAGTTGCTTTACAATAATGTGTTAGTTTTTACTGTACAGCAAAGTGAATCAGCTCTATGTATACATGTATGCCCTCTTTTTTGGATTTCCTTTAGGTCACCACAGAGCACTGAGTAGAGTTCCCTGTGCTATATAGAGGGTTCTCATTAGTTATCAATTTTATACATAGTATCAATAGTGTATATATGTCAATCCCACTCTCCCAATTCATCCTACCCCTCTTTCCCCCTTGGCATCCATACATTTGTTCTCTCTGTCTGTGTCTCTATTTCTGCTTTGTAAATAAGATCATCTATACCAACTTTTTCAGATTCTACATATATGTGTTAATATACGATATTTATTTTTTTCTTTCTGACTTACTTCACTCTGTATGACAGTCTCTAGGTCCATCCACCTCTCTACAAGTGACCTAATTTTGTTCCTTTTTATGGCTGAGTAATATTCCATTGTATATATGTGCCACATCTTCTTTATCCATTCTTCTGCTGATGGACACTTAGGTTGCTTCCATGACTACAATCACCACCAGCATAGTCTGAACACAAAACCATAACCTCTCGAGGATCCCTGGGGCTAAGGTCACCACGGCCTCACCCTCTCTTCCTCTCCTCTCCAACCCCAGCAGCTGGAAAATCCTCTCCATCTTTCTTTACTGTCATTTTAAGCATTGTCTAAAGCGGAATCATGCAGTATGCATTGAAATGGGCTTTTTTCACTCAGCCTGATGATTCTGAGGTCCATCCCAGTTGCCGCCAACATCAAGAAGCCCAGAGTTGGAAGACACCTCAGGATATCAGCATGCACTCGATAAAGAACCTGCCCCCTGTTTCCCGTTTCGGGATGTTACAGGTAAAGCTGCTGTGGCATTCACACACAGTTTTGTGTGAACATCATTTTCATTTCTCTGAGATAAATACCCAAGAGTGCAAGTGCTGAGTCCTGGAGTTTGTTCCTCCTGCAGGCACCCACCAGAGTGAGGACACTTTTCCAGAGTCCCTGCACCTCCCCCCTCCCCCCATCAACGCAGGAGCCAACCTGCTTCTCCAGACCCGCGTCAGCATTCGACACTGTCACTACTTTTGATCTGATGAACCACATTTAACATTAAAAGTCATCTGGAAAAGTGCAAACTATACCTCTCTGTAAACATGGACCTCTGCCTAATTCTAAACTGAGGTTCCCAATAGTCAGTGATTATTTGCAACTAGCTAAACGACGGGTCAACCTCATGGTGGGGTGACGCATGAACCAGCGTTTGTCTTCTTGGAGAAAGAAGACTCTACCACTGAATTTTCACTTTCCACTTATTTTCTGTTGATGAAGAATGTCTCTTTCCAGAGAGGGGCCCTGTGTTGGACTTGGGGGCCTCTCTGCATGCGTGGCTGTCCCTCCTTTTGCATCCCCTCAGGATGCTCCCAGCCAGGGGTGTCCACGCTCACTTGGGACTGGAGGGGGAGCGGGCAGAGGCCTCTGAAGGCCGCTACCCCCCAGGGGTACCTGTGGTGGATTTACTCACAGCTGGGGGACATTGAGACTCGCAGGAATTTACCACCTTTGTGGAGAAACCTGTCCCAGAGGGGCAGAGCAGAGCAAGCTCTCCACCTCACCTTGCCAGGCGGAGGGTGGCCCTGGGGTTTGGAGGACACCAGCGTACTCCCCGGGCCCCTGAAGCTTCTAAACAGTGTTTTCAAGCTGAGTTTGAAGGTCTCCAAGAAGACGCCTGTCTTCAGCTCACTGTTTGTTGGTCAGCGGGTATCCATGTGTCTGGGACGGCCGTGGGTTGGTGCCATGGAGGAAAGGTGACCTCAAAGGCCCTTTACGGCCCCATTCAAGTGTTTGTCATAGATGTATGGATTGGATCCAATCAGATAGATCTAGAAATGTGTCCATGGATGGATACTCAGCACGAAGCCACAAACTAGGAATTTTCCTTGTAAAACCCAGGTCTCCCCTTTTCGGCAGTCACACTAGAGGGAAGGGGAGAGGTCGGCTCCCTGGGCTGGGAAGAGGCGAGGCTGGGGGGTGGGCAGGGGCACGGGATTGGCCTCCTCCCCGTTGGCCCCCGGCTGGCGGGCGGCATCGGACACGCGGAGCTGCTGTGACCACTGTTTGTTCACTGTTTGACCACTGTTTGCCGAAGTGACAACATCTAGCTCTGCCTGCCTTTCAGGGCGGGTCATTAAAAATGAAGCAGGGCACGAAGAGGCCCAGAAGCCTTCGGCTCCTCTCCAGATACGAGAGAGACACAAGTTCTCAACTTGTCACCAGCAATATCCATTTGTGTTTACTCTTCACACCTGCTGAGTAGCCTCTTGGCCGGAGCTGAGGACGCCATGCCAAAGACAATCAAAGGATCTTTGAGGATCTCCTGGGCAAGGGGCTGGGGGAGGGGTGTGGGGAAGACATCTCCCTCTCCTCCTCAAGGAAGGGGCTATCCCCTCGCAGTGTCTGCTCTGAGCATCCTTGGAAAGGAAGTGGTAGCCTGGCTCAACGTGATGCGGGCTTCGGTTCTGCGTGAGGGTTTTGCTTTTAATAATAGATTGATGTGAACAGCTTGGGCACGCCAAACAAATTCTCTACACAAAAAGTCAACTGTCGGAATGAGGCGCGTCCCTGAGACACCAAGTGCACTCAGGGAGAACGTCCCCGCCCGCCAGCCGTGCGGCTCTGGGAAGGGAGGCCCCACCTGCCGGTCTCATGAATGTTTAGTGAGGAACATTTCTGCAGCTTACAGGAACAGCAGCTGCAGGGCTGCTGTGACATGAACGGCCTTTCAAGGAGGTGGTGGGAGGGCTTTCGTGGGACGAGGATCTGTAGGAGCTTCTGCCCTAGCATTGGCCTTGAATCACCTGGCGAGGGCCGGGACCCCGAGAGTAGCCACTCGACGTCTCTAGACCAGCTTTCCTGCCTATTATTCTTTCCTATTCTTGTACTGGAAGAGGAGAAATTATCATGGGTTGTATTTTGATTTACTCCTTGGTCAGTTTTTCCAAAGAGCAAGATTGCTTTGCCCAACTTTCCAAGTGCAGCCTCAGAAAACTGCCATTAGGACATAACTGAGGTCCAGTGGGCCCAGAAAGCTGCCACCAGGGGCTGAGGTGTCCACCCCTGGCCTCGGCGCCTGCCCCGGACACAGCACCATGCTCCGTCCTGTGAACTTTCAGAGAGCCTGGCCCACATGTTCACTGGTCCTTGAACACTCACAGGGACAGCAGAGAGAAAGTTCGGAACCTGTAAGAACTTGTACCTGGGTCCTAATGACCTTTGTGGCGTGGAGACAAGTTCATATGCCCCGTAGCCATTGCTTAGAGAAGAAAGAAAGCTCTCGGGTCAGCCCTGAAAGTGAAGGTAGAAAGATACAAAGAGGTATCTTTGTAGGCAGGTGATCGGCTAGAACAGGTGGGGTGATTTTAAATGCCCTCTCTTGACGGGGATACTCCGGAAATCTGGACGGGCAGAGTGCAAGGATAGAGTGATACTCTTGTCGGGGGGCTCTCAGGTGTGTTTGGGTCCTGGATCCCCAAAGGTCCCTCCCTCACAATTTGGGCCTCTTCTGTCAGCTGCTTGGGTGCTGCTGACACACACTGACTTTTGAGAACCCCGATTCGGTTCCAAAGCTCATTTTCAGATGATGAAACAGGTCCTGGGAGAGTGGACAGGACTTAAGGGGCCCAGGGCTTTCCATCCAGGCAGGAGGGAGTTGTCTGTGTACCCACAGTCAAGCTACACCAAGTCCAGCACCCGCATGGACATAATTGATCCCCCAATGGGCTGAAATGGAAACCCCTCACATCTCCATGCTTTGGGTCCATTTAAAACTTCTTCTTTTTCTTGTTTTGTGTTCCTTTCTTTCATCCTTTTTGCAGACATAGCAAGCATCCCTGGGTACTCTGCCAGGAGGCTCCCTGGCTGGATGGGAGATGGGGTGATGGGCACCTGGGACCACCAAAGACTGTCTCTCCCCAGAGCCCAGCTGTGCTCAGGCATGTGACCAGCACCTTCCTCGCTCTGCAAGGGCTTCTGCCTCCATCTGACAGAAGAGGGAGCTCTGTGTGGACACCTGATTTCACAGTGGAAGTCTGGAGGGATTTTCCTCTCCTTTCCTGGCTCACAGCAGCCAGAGTGGGTCCTGGCAGCACCTGTGCTCAGCAGAAAAGACCCCACCATCCATCAGGGTCAGGAGGGGGCAGATGGTGCTGCTTGTCCACTCTCTTCCAGCAGGGACCATCAGTGACCTCATGGGCAGTGCACAGTTGTCCTGGGCCCTGGGAAACATCCCAGGCTGCCTCCTAGAAGCTGACCAGGGCCGCAGGCAAAAGTCATAGTGCTTCTGCAGGGTGTGACCGTCCCACTGAGATGTCCGAGTCCTGCAGTGGCCGTGCCAGTGGCTGAGAGCGAGTGGTCTTCATCTCAGGCAGGTTTCAGGCCCCTACACAGGCTGTACCCAGACACACTTTAGAGTGTGGTGAGCTGCAGCCCCCAGACCAGGGGCACTGGCCCTTGGCCAGTCAACTAGATGCCCTCCATGTGCATTCAGGTCTGTCCGCCCTGCAGCCCCCCTGCCCCGCAGAACTGCCCCCATCTTGGAGCAAATGAGTCTGCCTCTGGCAGGGGGGCCTCCCAGACCCTGGGGACCACTGTCTGTGAAGTTTACTGCTAAAAGCAGGTGGCCACGAGTCAACGAAGCTTGACATTCTTTTCTATACGTGTGTCTTCCTGAACTGGGCCTGAGCAGTTTGTGATGGAAATGTAAGCCTCTTGGGTTACTTGACCTTATTTTGGAGGGTTTGAATTGGCCTGGGAGGAAACCCAGAAATGAACCATTGGGCATGTCATTGTCACTTTTTTCCTATCACGTCTTTACCCTCCCTCCACACAATGCTTTCCCAGAGGTCCATTTCCATCTGAATGTGTAGGTAGGACCAAACGCCATCACACACAAATATGTAAGTTTTGAGGTTTGTAAAGATATTTTCAGCACATTCCTGTTTCTGTGTCCCCATGCAGCAGAGTTTTCCTTGCCTGTACTGATGGTTTTACACGTTTAGAATCATGTGGTGCATTTCTTATTTCTTAAAAACACCCCCTGCTATCCTTCTGCCTCTTGAAACAGCCTTACCTTGCTTCTTCTCTTGGCTACATAGTACTTCCCTGTGTTGATAAATGGGACGCACAGAGTGGCACTCACTCTGTGGCTTGCTTGTTGCCAACAGTGCTGCCACATGAATATTGGCGTATTCTGTGCTCTTGAGGCTGTGAGACAGTCCCTGCATGTGGGAAACCCCTCTGCCTACCTGGGAGCCTCTTCATTTTCATCTGTCGTTTCTTCCAGGGTAACCCTCTCTCCCCTTCACTCCACCTCTGCTCCTGCCCTGCCATCATCCCCTCGTTCCCTTAATAGGTCCTAAAATGGATTGAAGAGTTTGCTATTAAGTAAACCTGTATGGTGACTAGTCCTCATTTGTAAAGCTGCTGAATTATTTTCATCCTTATTGAAAAATAAGTCAACCAATAGATTAAATATGTAACCTCGTTGTTCCTGCATGAGGATTGTGTGGGGCTGCCTGTGGTCTGCGGTAGATCATGGCTCCTCAGCACCTTTGTCTACATGAAAGCCCTAATGTCAAAATGGGGCACAGCGGGACTAGACTTGCTTCTTCATTTTGCCTCCAGGGGTCTAAAGCAAGCGACATTGAAGTCGTGCCCGATGGCATATTTGATGCCTTCTTTCAGAAGGCTCCACAGCAGATCTGAACCACAGCACAGTAAATCTAAGCTCGAATTAATGACTCCTTATACTTCCCCCAAATCTTCTCATGACCCATACAGCTTCTGGGGTCCAGGTCCAGATCCCCCGAGAGGCAGCGAAAAACTTCACTGAAGCTGCTCTGGGCTCAGCAACAAAAGAGATTTGGTCCCTTTGCTGCTCATTTTAATTTTAAGAAGTGTAGGTAAAGTCCCACATCCTCACATTCAAATTCCCTTCTAAAAATGGACTGCCATAATTATATGTTAAATATGATTCAAATCTGCAGGGAACTGGGACTCAATAAGCATGAAAAAAATTAATGAAAAGCTTAATTATTATAATAATACCATTAAAATCTAATAAAGGAAGAAAAAACTTGATTTCATTCCATTTTAGCTTGGGCATCTAATATCTTTTCCCCTCTTTAGCAGAACTGTAATTAATTTAGATTGGATTTTAAGAAAAGCTAAATTATATGCTATAGTACTTAAAATTTTTCAGAGAAAAGGAAATGGGAGTATAAAATAAAGCACATGAAATGATAGAGGATAACTGCAGCTCTATCTTATAGAATTCGTTTTAAGGGTTGTCCTTTTCAGGAGGCTCAATCTTTTTTTACCACTTTTTATTATTTATGAACCTTCCAGCTGCTCTGATTCCTGCTGTAGCCCCAGAGCTGCACAGCATATAGGTATTTAAGATTCAAGATATTAATTCGATTAACAGTAGTGAAGAAGTACTTGGATGCTCTGGGTGGTAAAATGTCTGTTCACTCTGGGTCCCCCCTTACCCCACCCTCCACATACACACAAGAAAGCTCACAGCCCAAAGCTCCAAGGCTGATGTTCCCAACTTACTTTTCCAGTGGAAGGAGTATATTTATTTATTTTTAATTTAATTTTTATTTTATATTGAGGTATAGCTGATTTACAGTGTTGTGTTAGTTTCTGCTGTACAGCAAAGTGGTTCAGTTATATATATATATATATTCATTCCTTTTCAGATTCTTTTCCCATGTAGGTTATTACAGGATACTGAGTAGAGTTCCCTGTGCTGTACAGTAGGTCCTCGTTGGTTACCTATCTTATATACGGTAGTGTGTGTGTGTTAATCCCAACCAACCTCCTAGGAGTATATTTCTTTGTCCATCAAATGTCCTTGGTGCTGCAAGCCTCCCCCAGAGCTCGGATGTGCACAGTCCACCAGAGGTGCAGGGCACAGTAACAGGAAGGCAGGAATCCCAATCTTGACCCCATAGGAGTGACTTAATAGGAAACTGTATTTTTTCCCATAATCCTCTTTTCCTGCTATTTCATTCTGAAGAATGGACCCATACCTGCTGTGTCCATCTCTCTGTAACCATTTAATGCAGCCTTGTGGTTTATTCCACAAACATCTATTGGACACACACTACATGGAAGATTCCTCCTTGGCCACTGGGCAGTCAGATCTACACAAACACTGAAAAAGTTAAAGGGAATCAACTGAGCAGTTTAGGTGCCATTCAATGCCAATCAAAATGCTTGATCTTTGCTCCTACTGACGGTTAGGGGCCTATCACACTTATTTTACTTTTGCTTTTAGTTAGAACAATAAGCAATCATTACGTCCTGTCAGTTCTGGGTCTGAATTCTTTCTGGTGAGACTCTCTCCACAACCAGCTTTCAGTTCAATCTCCAGGTCATTTGCCTGACTCACGAGGCAAGGCGAGGCCATCCTTCACACCCACCCAGCACTGCCAGGTGTCAAACTCAGGGCCAGAAGCAAAGATACACGCGGCTGTGGCTGCTTGCCTGGGGCCAACCAGCCCGACGTGGTTTGCCAGGGTGTGTGGAGGTTCCTGCCTCCTGGGAAGTACGAGGCCTCCAGGACGCTCAGCGTCCCAGAGGAGGGGCCGGAGCATGGCTTTGCTGGTCCAGGGGCTGCCGCCTTGCGCCCTCCACCGGGAGAGGCCATTCATGCCTCGTGCGATGGCTGGAGTCAAGCCTGGTGCCTCTCGGTCAAGACAGTCACAGGATCGTTAATGAGTCAGATCTAGAACACAACCCAGAGACGCTCACACCTAAAGGCCTTCTTTACCAGGTGAAAAAACAGAGCAGCTGCCAGGCCGCCTGCTCCAGGACCAAGGGTGTAGGAGCTGGTGTAAGATGGTGTGAACGCGGCTCCCCTGACCCCAGTCCCGCAGACCACTCACCACAACATCCGACAGACAATTTCACCCAAGTCGCCCCTTCCAAGGAACCCCTGGGCCCTTCTCACATGCACAGCTGTGGTTTCTCAAATTTCCATGCTTTTAGCTCAAAGAATTAAGAGGCAACTATCTATTGCTCACCCATCCTTGAGTTCCTCGTGAACTTCACCCTTAATAGTCCAGCCTAATTTGATGATCTTTACATGATCCAAAGCAAAGATGGTCAAGGTTTTCTGTTCACTATAACTTCAAAATCAATTCTAAATCTCAGCTGCTCATTGACATAAAAATGTGGAATAACCAAGTGAGAATTTATAAACTGGTGCCTGGGCCATAGCCCCCGTCCTGGCCAGGAAGCTGCTAGTTGGGGAATTTGTTCAGATGTTGTGGGCATTCAAGGTTGAGAACCCTTTTCCTAACAAAAGTCACCATGGTTTCAAATGGACTTCTTATAAAAAGAAAAGGAATACTGTTTCCCATCATGGCTGCACCAATTTACATTCCCACCAACAGTGCACGAGTGTTTCCTTTTCTCCACACCCTCACCAACACTTGTTATCTCTTGTCTTTGTGATGAAGCCGTTCTAACAGGTGTGAGGTGATATTTTGTTACGGTTTTGATTTGCATTTCTTCAATGACTAGCAATGTTGAGCATCTTTTCATGTACCTGTTAGCCATCTGTATGTCTTCTTTGGAGAAATGTCTGTTCAGGTCCTCTGCCCATGTTCTAACTGGGTTGTTTGTTTTTTCCCTATTGAGCTGTATGAGCTCATTATACATTTTGGATAGTAACTCCTTATCAGATAGATGGTTTGCAAATATTTCTTCCCATTCCGTAGGTTGTCCTTGCTGGCATTTCTTCTTACTGGGACATTAACCCTTAGGACCTCATTTATTTTAGTTCCTGTCACCAAATACAGCCACATTTGGGGTTAGGGTTTCAACATATAAAATCTGGGAGGACACCAGTATACTATCCTAGTAATAGGTCTTAGTTATTGTTATTTGGGGGGCCTAAAAGATACTTTTTACTTTGGAGATAAAGTAGAAGTTAGGGAAATTCTCAGAAGTTGCTATACTTTGTGTGACTTTCTATTAGTAGTTTTTTGTCAGGAATGTTCTGGAAATGTCCTTTGCCCTGGGATCATGACTTTATGTGGCTTTATATGGCTAGTTTTCTATGGTTATCTACCTCCCTCAAAGAAAGGAATACACCCTGGGGTGCAGAAACAACCATGCTCTGTGCGGACAATCTGGGAAACACATGTGGGTGCCAGGGGATCAACCCCAGACCCACCCTTCTTGTTGACAAGAACAAGAAGGTGACACAAGACCAGTCTTTGAGGCTGTCTCTGCACTCACAGGAAGCAAGGCTATTTCTATTCAAACTCTACCTAATGTAACAGGAGGCATGGGCAAGCAATCGGTACCAGTCTGTGGTTACAGAAATGCACTGGGTCCCAGTGGTGGACTCTCAGAACCCAGCTGAAGACTCTACGTGGGATCCCACGCTGCACTGAACCATCACTTTCCTACGATGGGGAGGAGTCGGGGGAGGGAGCAAATGGCCTGGACTCATGACAGTACAAGGACTAAACAGCTTACAGGGAGGGGTGGTCCTCCCCCTTAGGCAGCTGAGGCCAGAGTACTGAATCAGGGGATTCACTAAAACTACCCCCAGGTGGCTGATAGGACCATTGACACCAGGTAAAAGCAAGAGTGCCAACAAAAGACTGCCTTGCAAGGCCCAAAGGAGCCACTCTGCAAAAGTGCATTGGGAAGCAATTTCTAAGTCAGCTGGTCAGGCAGCCACCACTTTCGCAACATCCACAAAGAAGCACTCTACCCGAGGAGAAGCAGTTTGGGGGCAAAACTTGTCTAAGTATCCCAAATGAGCCTTCTGCAGTGGCAGCCCTGTCAGAGCCAGCAGCCACCATTGGCAGAGCCCCATCATTGACCCAAGAAGCAGGTCCTGTTAAAGCAGCTGTAAAACACTGCAGGACCCCTTCAAAGCCTGAGTAAGAACCCCAGAGCCCCCTCCCCTGTCATGGGTGCCGACCTCCGTGGAGCGAGGGGCTCAGGCCCGGGGAGGTTGGGACACAGGCTGTGTCATGCTTTCCAGGCAAACTTGAGCTCTGTCTTCACGCAGATGGGAAGACACGTCATGCAGATGATGTGCACAGATCATGCACATCATGCAGATGGGCTCTGCTCATCCTGTTGCCGGGCACACTCTCCATTAGCACCATAGAAATCCTAAATTCTCAGAGTGAACTGCATTTTGTCAGGAGCCTATGAGGTTTTAAAACTCCTTTTGTCTTTTCATTAACTACATGGCTTCTGACTGGTTCTTGAAGTCAACAGAATAGCATGTACCAGTTTTAACAACTACGAGGGCCAATAATTTTGGGAAAAGAATAGATATGTTACGTTGAGCAAACATCACAAGAAGACGTAAAGTTTGTTTTACGATGTGCTGAAGCCATCAGGAAATGAGACACTGGTGCATTTGGCTGGTGAGGACCATCTGATCACTCCCATTTCCAAACAAGCTGTTGATGGAGTGTAAGAGGGGAGAAACCATCTATGGAAATCAAAGGATACATGCCTTCTTTCACACTATTAAACCAGGCTCGAAAGACAGATGAACCTAAAAAATGTTTCTGGTCTCACGGAGTATGTTGTCCATTACCAGCATGAGGAAGACTTGCTTGTGCAGGGAACCCCGTGGTTCCCAATAGGAGGTATCTAAGTGACCTTCCTCACTCCCATTTTAGTTTGTGGTTCAGAGGTCACCAGCATCAAAACCGGGGACTGCATCAGTATGCAGATTCTTGGGCCCATTCCAGGCCTTCTGAATCAGAACTTTTGGGGGTGCTGGTGAGCTTAGAACATTCATTTTTAATGAACTATGAAGATGAGATGGACAGTCTTTAAATTTTGAGAATTACTAGAGCACACCAAAGAGGCTGTTGGTTTAAGATTTTTCATCTCATTGGAATGCACGAGATTGCATTTGTTCCAAGAAGTGAGGAGACACCAAAAAAGACACCCAAACTGAATCTCTAGTACCATGACTTGGAGTTTGATATTTTTTTATGCGGGATATTTTTAATTAATGGGCCTCTGTAACACTGGCCTGTGTCCACTCTAAAATAGTGCCCTGGCTTTGTCAACATTCTTCCTTCTGAGGTTCCTGGGAACTGAAGTATCACTTGGCAATCACGGTGATGTTGACAGTTCTTTTTAGCCAAGGATTAAAATTTCCCTGTGCTATATCGTTTATACGTGGGATCTAAAAAAAATGGTACAAATTAACTTATTTACAAAACAGAATTAGATTCACAGATGTAGAAAACAAACATATTTACCAGGGGGAAGAGGGAGTGGGGAAGGATAAATTGGGAGATTGGGATTGACATATACTCACTACTATGTATAAAATGGATGACTAATAAGGACCTACTATATAGCACAGGGGACTCTACTCAATACTCTGTAATGGTCTATATGGGAAAAGAACGTAAAAAAGTGTGGATATATGTATATGTATAACTGATTCACTTTGTTGTACAGCAGCAGAAATTAACACAACTTTGTAAATCAACTATACTTCAATAAAATTTTTTTTTTAAATGTGCCCTTGCTGAATATCGAGTTGGGAAACACATCTCAGTGGGATTAGATTCAGAGGCGTGTCACTGGGGGTGTGGCCACACCTTCATTTAAGTTATTGATGAGGATATTTGCGGGAAGAGGATGACATCACTGTGGCACCACAGGGGCTACAGTCCTGCAAATTCTCTGTATTCTGTTCTCTCACAGGGCTGAATCTCTCCAGCTGTGTTTTCAGCAGACCGACATTTCTGCACTTGCATCATATGGGTCGCACAGGAGACCTGGAGAAAACTGTTGCTGAAGTCTACACGTGCTATTTCTATAGAAACTCCCTGCATGCTCCAGGAGCTGCGAGGTGTCCAATCACCCGGCTCCTGGAAAAAGCACATTCTCTTAGGAAACATCCCAGATGGCTGTGGATGGGCACCTAGTGCTGACCACTTCCTTGGACCCTGCAACGGCCCCAGAGGTGCTGCCAAGACTCACTGTGTCTTTTCGAAATTGGTGATGACATCGTGCTCATCTTCAGCAGCTGTGTGTGTGTGTGTGTGTGTGTGTGTGTGTGTGTGTGCGCGCGTGTGTGTGTGTGTCAGTCAGTCTGTCCTGAAGCCTCACTCAGCATATCCCAGGGACCTCAGCTATTCACTGAAGACAGGTTGGTGGAACGCTGAGCTCTCCACTCTGTGCTAGGGATAAAGATACAAACACAGCCTTACACAAGTGAACCAACCAAAGCTGTAACCCTCGTCCTTAAGCACCTCATGTTCTAGATGAGGCGGGAGAGGCACAGTGATTCCAAGCACCCTTCAGAACCAGGTACCATGGGGAGCGCCCAGAGGGCGGGTCCTGGGCTTCCTTCTCCAGCACATCCTGTCACAGTGAGGAGGGATCCAGAGGGCAACGTGCCCACAGCTCCCAGCACTTACAATGTGTCCCAGGCATGACCAAAAGCAAGCAAGCGCGTTTCCACCCCATTTGAGGTGGTGTTTGTGCGGAACTGTCGTGTGTTTGCAGGTTGCTGGGGACCCAGACCAGGGAAGGGGGTGGGAGAGGAACTTGTGATGCTCCCCCACATGGGAGCAGTATTCCTGGGCAGGAGAATAACCGCTTTATTACAGCCACCAGATGAGCAGTGGGAGGGGCCACAGGGGGTCGGGACTCTCCCTCCCTCCCTCCACCCAGGCACCGCCCCTACCTGCCTCCTCTTTCCTTGGACTCTAAATATGAACAAAGAACAAGCCTCACCTTTTCTATCACAGGTTTGCGTGTTTCAAGTCATCTGCTGTTTCGGCTTCCTCACAATAAGCTTGCACGTCTTATATAGTCATTCCTGGGTGCGTCCTCATTCGCTCTCATAATCTTTTTGCCTTACTTTGGGCTCTTTCCAGGTGAATGAGACACTTACTTAAGAATATAAAACTGAGACCAGCATGGAAAATGCCTGACTTTATGTTGCTCACGGCTGTTTTGACTTTAAAAGATAAAAAAAAGCTTCTATTGAGGGACAGCGGCCAAGATGGTGGAGCAGGAAAACACTGAGCTCTCCTCCTCCCACAGGTACATCAAAACCACAACTATTTATAGAGTAACTATTGATGAAAAAGACTGGAACGTACCAGAAACCATCTTCTACAACTGAAGGTATAAAGAAGGAACGGTAAGGGGCAGAGTCGTGGTATAGTCAAGACTCACAAACAGGAGAATAATTACATTGCAGAGGTTCTCCCCAGGGAGTGAGGGGTCTGAGCCCCACCTCGGGCTCCCCAGCCCTGGGGTCCTGTGCCTGGAGGACAAAACCCCATGACGCTAGTTTTGAGGGTCAGTGGGGCTACTTTTGGGAGACCCAGAGGGCTGTGGGAAACGAACTCCTCTCCTAAAGGGTGCACACAAAATCTCACCCACTCTGCAACCCAGGGCAGAAGCAGTAATTTAATAGAAGCTTGGGTCAGACCCCCTGCTGCTCTTGTAGAGCCTCCTGGAGAGACAGGAGGCACTGCAGGTCACCCTGGGGACACAGACACTGGCAGCAGCCATTGGGGAACTCCTTCTACTACCTGGATGCTGTGCTGGTAGGAGTCAATTTGGAATCCTCCCTTGCACCCGCCCCTGCCCACCAGTCTTTAGGAAACAGTATTGGGCACCTCAGGCCAAGCAACTAACTGCATGTGGACAGAGCCCCACCCACCAGCAGACAGGCTGCCTTGAGACCCCCTGAGACCATAGCCACCCCTGGACACAGCCCTGCCCACCAGAGGGCCCAGGACCTGCCCACACTCCAGTGAACAGACACTAGACTTGGGACCCCCAGAGCCCTGCAGCCAGAGGCCTCGAGACCTAGCTCCATGCACCAGTGGGCAGACCCCAGCCCCAAGACAGCTGCAGCCCCACAGTCTGCCATTGCAGGACACAGCCCACCCACCAGCAGGCCAGCATCAGCCCTGGAACCCCTGGGTGTGAGTGTGCTTTATATAATCTGTGTGGCTTTCACATCTTTTTTCCTAGTCTGTAGGTTGCAATTTCATACTCTTAATAGTTTTTTCACAGAGTTCAGGTTTTTAATTGTGATAAAATCCTGTTCTCCCTTTTATGGATCATGGGTCTCTTTGCCCAGTCATAGAGTCCAAAGATTTTCTGCTGTTTTTCTTCTGAAGTTGTATCATTTCACATTTTCTATTCAAGTCTCTGATATATTTTTAGTTAATTTTTATATAAAGTGTGAAGCTTTTAGGTCATTTTTTGACCTATGGATGTCCAATTACACCTAGTGTCATTTGTTGGAAGACTTTCCTTTTTACATTGAATCACTTTTGGACTTCGGTCAAAAATAAGTTTGGATATCTGTGTGGGTCTATTTCTGGGTTCTCTATTCTGTTCCATTGATCCATGTGAATATCTACCCACCCATACCACAGTCTGGAATACTAGAGCTATACAATAAGTCTGGAAATCAGTTAGATTGGTTGCCCAAATTTCTTCTTCTTTAATTAAAAAAAAACTCTTCTAATTCTTTTTCATTTCCATATAATTTTTGAATAATTTTGTCTATATCTACAAAAACCATTGATAGGATTATGATAGGTATGACATTAAACCGTCCTTTTACTTTCAACCTGCCTATACTGTTATTTTTTTTTGTTTTTTTTTTTTGTGGTATGCGGGCCTCTCACTGCTGTGGCCTCTCCCGTTGCGGAGCACAGGCTCTGGATGCGCAGGTTCAGTGGCCATGGCTCACGGGCCCAGCTGCTCCATGGCATGTGGGATCTTCCCGGACTGGGGCACGAACCCATATCCCCTTCATCGGCAGGCGGACTCTCAACCACTGCACCACCAGGGAAGCCCCTATGCTGTTATGTTTGAAGTGAGTTTCTTGTAGAAAACATGTTGTTGAGGCATAGTTTTTTTTTTTTTTTTCAATTGAAGTATAGTTGATTTACAATGTGTTAGTTTCTGGTGTACAACACAGTGATTTAATTACATATATATATATATATATATATTCTTTTTCAGATTCTTTGCCATTATAGGTTATTATGAGATATTGAATATAGCTCCCTGTGCTATACAGTAGGTCCTTGTTGTTTATCTGTTTTATATATAGTAGTGTGTATATATTAATCCCAAACTCCTAATTTACCCCTTCCCTCCCCTCTTTTTCCCCTTTGGCAGCCATAAGTTTATTTTCTATGTCTGAGTCTACATCTGTTTTATAAATAAGTTCATTTGTATCATTTTTTAAGATTCCACATATGCATGATATCATATAATATTTGTCTTTGTCTGACTTACTTCACTTGGTATGGTAATCTAGGCATAGATTTTTAAAAAATTCCCTCTTTCAATCTCTGCCTCTTAACTGACATTTTTAGACATTTACATTTAATGTATTTGTTGTTGTGTTAGGAATTAATTCTGCTATTTCAGTTTTTGTTTTCTATTTGTTCTCTCTTTTTCATTTCTCTCTCTTTTTTTCTTGATTTCCTATGGGTTACTTGAACATTATTTTTACAATTCAGTTGTGCTGTATCTATTGTGTGTGTGTGTGTGTGTGTGTGTGTGTGCACATGTGTGTGTCTTTGTTTAACTTTTATTGTGGGTGCTCTAGGTGTTATACATACTTGATTTAGCACAGTCTGCTTGTGTCATTTTGCAACGTCAAGTGAAGTATAGAAACTTACCTTTCTTTATGTCATTATATCATCCTTGTTTGTAATATAATTGCCTTAAGTATTCCCTTTACATATACCTAGAATAAGATGAAGCAGTGTTAACAGTTTTGTTTCAATCATCAAATATAATTTAGAAAACTCAAGAGGAGAAAGAAAATGCATTGTATTTGTCCACAATTTTACTCTTTCTGCTCTTCTTTCAATATTGTTGATATTCTAAGATTCTTTTACCATTTTCTTTCTGTTTCTAGAGATCTCTTTAGACATTCTTTTAGGGTAAATCATCTGGCAGCACATTTTCTTAGGTTTCCTCCATCTGAGAATGCCTTGATGTCCTACCCTTCATTCCACAAGGATATTCTCATTTGGTTAGGATTCTGGGCTGGTAGCGCTTTTCTTTCAATAATTGGAAGATGTTATGTCACTTGCTCTTGTCTTCCTACTTTTCATTCAGAAATCTGCTGTAATTTGAATCATTTTTCCTCTATATGTAAGGTGTTGTTTCTTTTTCACCTGTTTCATTGCCTTTAATTTTCAGAAGTTTGACTATGATGTGTTTTGGTATAAATTGGGGGGATTTTATTCTGTCAGAAGTTTTATCCTGAGGAAGTGTTATTCAGCTTCTTGAATCTGTAGGTTTATGTCTTTTGTCATATATAGGAGAATTTCAGCCATTATTTCTTAGGGTATTTTTCTCTCCCTCTCTTTCTCTCTCTGTGACTCCAATGACATGCAAGTCAGGCATTTTGCCTTTGTCCCACAGGTCACTGAAACTCTGATAACTATTTTTCTATTTTCTGTTATTCAAATTGAGTAATTTCTACTCTCCTGTCTTCAAGTTTCCTGATTCTGTTTTCTTAGTGTTGGTGTCAAGTAAAGCCACTGATTTTTTTTTTTTTTACATTAAAAAAGTTGTAATTCTAGTTCTAAGATTTCCATTTGGTTCTTCTTTATGCCTCCTCCTCCTCCTCTTCTTCTGCTGCTGTTGCTTGGACTTTGCATTTTCTTCTTTTATTTAAATGTGTTCCTATTGCTCATAGAAGCACTCTAACCATGGCTGCTTTAACATCTTGTCAGGTAATTCTCACATCTCTGTCATCTTGGCCTTGGCACCTACACATTGCCTTTGGTTTTCATTCAGTTTGAGATGTTCCTGGTATGTGGTGTTTTTAACTTTAACATCCATATTGTCATAGTATGTGTGAGACTCTGGATCTTATCTACACCTTCTGACTCAGCTGTCTTCTCCAGCACCAGCCCATCAGCAGCAGGTGGTGGAACTAGACATCCAGGCTCCTCACTGACTTCCCTGACCCCTAAGGGGGGATCCTGCTGGGTGGGATCGAATTCTGACTTCCCACGTGGCCTCCACTGACACCATGGATGAGTGGCTTCATGACCACTGGGCAGTGATGAAAGTCCTGACCCTCCACGAGCCCTCTTCTGACACCACTCCCACAGAAAGAGGAGGTGTGCCCTGTATCTGTTGTTTGGGGTGGAAGTTCAGGCTTCCCATGTGGTCTCTAATGACCCAGGGTTGGGGTCTTGGTTATCTTTGAATGGCCACGAGAGTCTGGTCTCCATGCTCTGCCAGTCTCTGAGCATGGAGACTGGCCTTTGTCAGGGGTGTTGGGTGTCTCGTTACAGCCCATAGCTGGAGTCCAGGCTCTCCATTCAGGCCTCAGTGCTGTGATTTGGGTGGAGCCACAGTTTTTGTATGACATTTGGCTGGAGTAGAGTGGCTATTGCCTGAAATAGACTGTCCTTCTAGGCTGCTCCTTTCCTTGTCCTTTGGCTGGAGAGAGCAGACTTCTGTTAAACTCTTTCTGTCCTGTTGGCATGTCTAGGCTGATGGTTTCTTCAGCTCCACATCTGGGACACAAAGGTAAGAAGAAACCCAGCTGATTTCCCACTGCATCCTCCCGTGGGTCCTGCCCTGAGGTTCCTAGTCAGTCTCTCCTCTTCTCACGTTTCAGACACTTTGTGTATTTGTGCCATATATAATGCCCAGAGATTTTAGGATAGGAATAGGGAAAATACATGTACTCCATCTTTCCAGAGGCAGAGGTTCTGTAATCATTCATTTTTCTCCAAAATAATTTTTTTATGATTCTTGGAAATATCAACATGTTAAGAATCAGTTTTGCACGACCTATTTGAAAAGGTATTGATTGACTTTGCCATTTTCATGACACAGCTTCCCTGTCCAGTGTAAACATGTTCCTTATTTTTGGGATCCCAAATCTCTTAAAGGCACACAATAGTGGATGGTGATTTTTCATCATTCATCAAAAATTCTTGTAGTATCAAAAATGACATTTAATATCAAATGTAATATCCAAATGAAATCATACTGCTTTTCTTTCTTTTGTATTTGAAATAATTCATTCTAATTAATTATTCCTTAATTAATAAACAATAATAATTAATATTAATTAATAACTGATAATAATTAATTAGTAATTCCTTCTCCTCCTCCTTCTCTTCCCCACACTCTTTCTTTTTTACATCCCATCCAGCTAGTGGATACTAACTCATATTACTTGACAAGGAGTTGGACAATCTTCATGAATCACATTCCAGAATCTGGTACACGTTCTGGCACTGGACTTGGTGTCTCCTCATTGCAATAGTGTCGTGCAGGGAGAAGGTAATGTGTGAATGGGTCACCTCTCATTTAGAGGATAGTGTATCTAACTAAGCCAGCAGCCCTGGACACAGTTCAGATCATAACCTTCCCAAACCTTTCAATTCCAGAAACCAGGGTGGTTATCTCACTTGGCATGAAGTGATTTGGGGGCTATGATCATTAGGAAATGACAGATCTGCATATGCTGCAGTTGTCAGGAGACCTACCTCTAAGTGCCTTAATCAAGACCCGAAATGATACTTTGTGTCTCTTTGTTTATCACCTGTCTCCATTTGTGTAACTTCTGTGAAAGCTGGAGGCTCCTTTGTCATATTTATGGCTTTACCTACATCACCTGAAACCAGGTAAAAGCTCCATGAATGTTCACTGGAAAAATGAAGTCATAGACTTTTCACCCTCAAGGCCAAGACGTTCTGGAACAATGTGTTTCCTCGTGTAAATATATTCTTGAATTTGAACAGCTCTTACAGACTTGAGGATCTTCTTACCTTTATGGAAACACCATATCCTAAGTGACACTTTTAATCACTCGTGACCTCAGAACAGAGTCTAGCAAACTTGGATGACCAACTCTGAGGTATAAAGTGAAAAAGTATAAGTCATCAGCCCAAACTTGAAGCACCAATTTCAAAATTTTCTATGATGATAAATCCAATTACACCCAAAACTATACTCTCAAAAAGCAATAGCAATCTAGAGCCATAAGAAGACTGAGAATTTATTTCAACAGCTGAGACCCGTGTATTTCTTCAGATCCTTTACATGCTGAATGTTGACGATGTGGCCGCGTTGAGATTCCTCTGTGTCCAGCACAAAGACATTGTTCAGAACCAAGTCCCAGCAGCTCAGGAATGCAAGACTAGCCCCAAGAGAGCTGAAACGCTGGAGTAATGACCGTAAGTGAACCAGACTTGAAGATTCAGATATTTTAAAAATGATTAAATATAAAATGACCTTTGCCAGTCCAAAATTATTTAATTTAGGACAAACGTTGACAACAGAAAATGTAAACCTTTGGAGCTTTAAAAATTAAACTAATAAACAAATGAATTTAAAAATTAAACAAATTCCAGGAATTGTTCTATGGATGGGTGATCAGCTGGATACTTTTGAAGAGGGACTCCCAGCTCACAAATCATAAGGGAGTCCGTGATTCCTGGGAACACTGACTGCAGAGCCTCTGCAGGGACCAGAGAGTTTGCTGGGTCCCACCCTTTGCTGTCCTCCTGGTCTGGGGTGAATGTTCTGTAATTTACAAAATAAATAGCACAACATTTCTGAGCACTCAGCTCTGTGCCGACAAATATACAAACGTGGAGAGCATTAGGGAGGCCTCCAGCATTTCAATAATGTGTGCGCCCCAACACTTCATTATTTTGAAAACATCTGTTGAAGAAAAAGATGCTTTTGAGGGAAATTAGGAGTCCAAGGATCAGTGACTGTGTGGCCACATTTCTGTCTCAAATCGGGGGCAGGAGCCTGAGAGGTGCAGAGCCCAGGCACTCAGGAAGTGAGGACGGGACTGTCTCCACGCTGCAGAGGAGAAACTGGCCTTGACGCTGACTGTTGCCTGCACAACTGATGGACCCTTGTTGGAAAGTATACATGTTCACACCCGTGGCTGCCTTTCCTGGCAGTTCACACTCTCTCACAAGAGAAGGACACCTCCTAGAAGGTCAGGCACTTCCCGTGATGCTGCACAGGACTTGTGGGTGTAGGTGACCAACCCAGGAAACCTGCAGGTGTGAGAGGGAGAGGGCTTAGGGAAGAGTCCCCACTGTCCGGCTGGTGTTCATGACCAGCAGCTAACCACCCCGGAATGAGGGCGTGGGGCTAATTTCCCCAGGGAACAATCAAGACCATGGTAAACTGCACCAAAAGCCTGCCTGTGCCAAAGTTTATGGTTCAGTGATTAAGCCCCAAGGCCAGGCATCCTCAGAAAATCTCCATAAATGAGGAGAGGCGGCCTAGACACAAATGCATATTGTTCCCGTTCATAACTTATTCATCAGTTATCCAGAGAGTTCTCCTAATTTCTCCTGTGTTCAGTTTTTAAATTCATCCTTAGGCATAGGAGCAAAAAAAGAAAACCTTCAGCTCACACCTATCCGAGCCCCCGCTAGTGGCTAGAACGGGCTTAGAGTCAGGGTGGGTGGGGTGACCTGAGGGCCGGAGGGCTGGGGGGGGGCCCACTCCTGAGGGTCTGTCTCCGGCTCCCGCGGGACCCCTGCCCGGTGAGCTGACAGCCCTGCCCGTCCACCCTCGCTGCTATGAGTCCCAGTGAGAGGGTTCTTTGCAGGTCCATTTCAGCGTAACCTTTCAGGAGTGATAAATCCACAAACAAACAAGGGAGAAAGAGACGAGGGAGGGAGAGAAAGAACAAATCAAATCCCAAGTTGTGCAGAAAGAACCGTGAGGAATATGGATAATATCGTCCTGACAGTTGTACACTTAAAGCGCAGGATTTATTCTTTGCCATTTCACCTGTGGTGAATAGCACTGCATCCCTTCCACGCCCACCTGCCCCCCACACACAGTAGGGCTGCACCGGTTCATCCTCCCCATGGAATTTATACCTAAGTGATACCAAGCAAAATTGGTGTCATTTTCTTTTCCTTAAAGCTTCAGGAATGTCACACCTTCCCTTGGTAACTTATTCAAATATGAAATATCTCCTGGTACTGGTAACTTTTTTTATATTTAATTTAAATCTTATGCTTTGGCTTGTTTTTGTTTTATTAAGATTCAGTGAAAGTTAAAAGGCCCATAATTACATGTAATAGCCCCCTATTTTGAAAACTACTATTTAATTTTGATCTTCATAGTATTTGCTAAAATAACCAATTTAACCACATTAGAAAATTGGTGTCCCGGAAAATATTCCTTGCTACCTTACAGACCTCATTCACATCAATGAGTACTTAAAACTTGGGCCAATAAATAGGCCACAATTAAATAAAAAATAAAACAATAAAAATAGTTGAAAGGCAGTTTTACAAAGAACATATTGATAGTTTTCTGTTTTCTGTGTCTCTAAAATTTCAGGCTGGGAAAAAATAACTGGCAAAGATCTCAGCTGCATTTCAGCACATTCACTGCACTGAGTCTTCAACTGGATCCTGGGGTGAAAAGTCAAGTGCCTGGTGGTTCCCTGGTCATTCACCAGCTGCCCCCATCCTTCCAGGCTCACAAAGTGGACGGGTCACAGGAAAGACTGTACTGCTCCCTGGACAGCTCCCAATGCCCTCACTTCCATCAGCATAACTGATGAATTATTTGGAGAAAAAAAGAGTGAGGAAGACATCACTTAAGGTAATTTGAAATTAACTAGAAATTTGAAAATTAGATTGGGAGTTTGGGATTGACATGTACACATTACTATATTTAAAGTACATAACCAACAAGGACTTGCTGTACAGTAAAAATAAATAAATGAATAAAAATAAAGTCTTAAAAAAAAGGTTACAAAACTCTCAAACATCAGCATTGATTTCCTCACATTTTACTCAAAATTGAGAAAGGGGTGTGTGTGTGTGTGTGTGTGTGTGTGTGTGTGTGTGTGTGTGTGTGTGTGTGTGTTTGAGGGTGTGTGTTATATTTATATGTAAATAAACAGAAGGAAATTAAAATGCTTACAAAGTGCATTGGGATACCACAGGCACCACATACCACTAATGAATTAATATTTAGTATGATGAACATGATATTCGACATATGTATACAAATGTCCAATAAACCTACATGTAAGGATTTGGGGATTTTTCATAGATTTGAAAATTAACTTGTTATTTTGATAAATTAAATCCAGTAAGAATTTCAAATATCTTTCTAGTCTTAATAACATCAAAGGAAGAACATGTGGTTCATTTAAAAATCCACACGTGAATTGTCGGGGGTGGGGCTGGGTCTGAGTCCTGTGAAGCAGGGAATGAGGGACTAAGTGCCACGAAGTCACCTGGTGTGGCTGCTTCTCGGAGGTCCTGCTGGGGACGGGCGACTCCTCAGAGTCACTGCTCGGAGCAGGACTGTCTACTGGGGGAGCCAGAGACTACAGAAGGAATCATGCAAAACCCCACGATTGCAGTCTCCAGGCTTCAGGGGCGGGGAGAGCGGGGTGCTGTGAACCAGCTGCGCGCACACAAGGGACCCTGGGATGGAGACCCCAGCAGGACCTGGGTGAGCAAATGTGGAGAAAAGGAGAGTGAAAGGGACAAGGACATGAGAAAAATCAGAGAAAGAAAGTGAAAAGCTTCAGGTAAGAAATTAAGATACAAAGACCTTCACTGAAGTGACTGAAAGACAGACCAACACGTGGTGAACATTAGGAGGAAGTTAGTGCCCTCGGGCCTCACCCCTTGGACATTTCCAAGGCCAGGGCTGGGTCAGAGGCTCCATCAGGGATGTGGGTACATGTGTGTGTGCATGCGTGTGCACATGCATGTGTGCATGCGTGTGGCTGCTGACAGCCCCACATGGAATCAGGGAGGGAGGTGGAGGAGAGGATGCACCCATGGGGGCAGGACTGCTTCCTACCTCTGCCTGGACTCTCTCTGCAGAGACATAATTTATCTTGTCAGAACATGGTGGAAGAGTGACACAGTGAATTTTAAGCACACATTTCTTTGTTTCTTAATATAAATCAGTGTTTCAGTGCATCAGATTTCTTTCTGCAGCTCTCATCAAATTGGAGAATAAAATAGGCCTTAACTTCTGAGACGGAGGGAACCAAAAGGAGGACGAAGCCTCACCGGGTGGGTCAAGATGACTTTGGAAGTTGGAGAAAGATGGACAAGTGGGCTGCCGGAGCGGAAGGAGAGAGGGAAGGACGCTGGGGCCTCTGCGGAAGGGGTAACCGACTGGCACTGGACCCCAGCAGAACTCGGAGCCCCCAGGAAGATCTGGATTTGGGGACGGTGGGTAAGGGTGAAGAGTGGGAGGAGCCTCTGCACCTTATACAGAGCAGAGGATGCACAGACCCCCTCCCTGCCCCCAGCTCACAAGCCCACAGGAGTGGGAGGCCCACCAGTGGGAGGGGTCGCAGAGAGGGGCTGTGTCCCTGGGGCACCTGCACAGCTGGTAATGTGGTGATGTCTTTCCAAACATGTGAGCCACGTGGGACGTTCCAGCTTCATCCCCTCCAGGTTCCTTCTGAGCCTGCTGATAAAAGGTGGGGCATTCTTCTCTGGGGAAGACCAGCCCAAGCCAGGAATCCTGGTTTTCAGACTGGAAAAGTAACTTACACACACTGGAACAATAACTTACACAAGTACATTATTCACTTATTTCAATGTACTCCCCAAGTTTCAAATGTGAAAATGAACTTCAAAATTGTTTTCAAACATTCAGAGTTTCTACAGAAGATCTCTTATACAGTCTTTACCCCAAAAAACTTTCCAGAGGTTGAGATGGGGACCGAGACCACAGCATCCAACATGGAGACAGCAGGCAGGTGCCCAGGATTGCAGGTGATGGGTATGGACTCCTCCAGGAGGGCTGAGGAGCTGGCCTTGGGGACAACTCCTCCAGACAGGGCCCTGGGACAGAGGCCCCTCTTTATTAACAGGACTGTCCACGGCATGATGTGACAAGAGGAATTTTCTAGCTCCAACAGAATCTCTGTGTGCAGACAGGTGACAGGGAAAAGAAAATACGAAAGCCAGGAAAAACAAAACAGAAAACAGAGTCTGTACAAGAAAGGAAACCACAGTCCACATTGTGTGGTGTTGTGAACATGTGTGCATGTGACGGGTTGGACATTAGGACACAGTCCTCACTTTCTGTAGTAGAAAGTCAATGCACATTTTCTAAACCTAGAGAGCTAGAAAGCAGCTGTATAACTGTGTTTCTTTGGAAAAATGAAGTCTAATGCTAGCAGAAATATCTAAAAGAATCAAGGGTTGATTCTTTTACCCAGCGGGGCAGGAGTTGGGGGTCAGTGGAGGTGGATTGGTTGGGGGGTGTTGTAACTTTCGCCTTGCAGCATGATCTGACATTGGAAGTTGTTCTCAGCCATGAATCTGACTTTGCATTGGCAGCAGATGGGCCCTGGTGGGGCGGCTGGTGGCCGGGTGCTGGCCCTCCAGGTTTCCTCTCCCACCCACACGCCCGGCAGCAGCCTGGTCCTCAGCATGGCAGGCAGCCTGGCATATTCTTCCTAATTGTATTGCCGTAGCAGCTACCAGGGTGAATTAATGACTGATGTCTTCAACCGTCCAGACTCCTGGGCGGACGGGAAGCATTGTCCATCATTTATCCAGCGATCCCCTGGTGCTTTGTCAGGGAGATACAGCAGAGGAATAAATTACATCTGTTGCCAATAGGATCAGAGAGAGGGAAAGAACTCGATGGATGGAGTCAAGGGCTTTGGATGAATGCGAAGAGGAGCTGTGTCTGTCTCCGCTGTGTCACAACACATCTGCCGAGATGTCCAGTGCCCTCCACTTGCTCTGTGAGATGAACAGCTGGAGCTGTTCGTGCTCTGCTCCCCACACACTTCTGCTCCTGTGGGCTGGGCTGTAGGTTTACTGAGAGTCATAGTTGACGATACTTGAGTGTGTTTTCATAATCATCTCACTTACCAAATGTTACTTGAAAGATAAAACACGAATTTGAACAAAAAGTCAGTTGTTTCTATGCAATTGAACAAGTTCAATGCAATTAATAAAGGAAATTAAAAGAAATTAAAAGAAGTTTAAAGTTCTCGTTTGTCTTTAAAGAAAGGGAAACAGGAGACCATGGGTGAATTTGGGTCTGGTACATGGGAAAAATGTGAGGAATTGCAGTTGGTAACCATGGAGTAGCCTCCACAGGCCTATTGCTGAAAAGGTGCCCTGATGACGCAGCTTGAAGCATGGCAGGTGAACCAGAGGGCGGATGTGCCATGTGGGCAACGAGGTTCCGAAGGCTTTCTCTGCTCTTCTTCGGAGAGAAGCGATGGAATCGCTCGCCCTTGCTTTGTCCATTGATGCATTGATGAGACACTCATTTTCACAAAAACTCTTCCTGAAAGAAAACTGCTTTGTTGTGGTGAAAAAAATAAGTGTTCCTAAGCTGAAAAATCTCAGTGAGCTATACACTGTTTAAAAAGTGGAGCACGACCAAACATGCATGTGTCTTCCCAAGAAAAGGTCCTTATCTACTTCTAAAGGGCCATTCCCCAAGTCATTGTTTGAAATACAAGGGTGGGAAAGTATGACTAAAAAAGACTGCATAATCAGAGGTGTGAAACCCAGTATAATGGAGTCAATGTAAAGGCTTGAGTCCTTATTTGATAGTTTAACAAAAATCAACCAATATGAATTTTAATTGAGTTAAGACTGAGGTCTATAAAGAATAATCTGAAAGGAATATTCCAAAGATCTTCCTCTGCAAAATATTTTTATCTGGATTGTAATTCTGTACCATTACATACTGTCCAATTAACCCTGACGTTTTAAATTATTCATTTTACTACATGCTGGGCAGTGCTTTTAATGGTTTTCATTCATCTTGCTGAATAAGATTAGTACCCGATGTCACAGATGAGAACCTGGGCATGGATTGCTTGGGTAACAAGATCAGATGACAAACATTGCAGTGGTGGAGTTAGGAGTCAAGTATGAGACCATCCTTCTCCCTGCACAGTTTGACTTTATTTTGGAATGTGAGATAAGTTTCAAATGCCTAGTCAAGATCCCTTCTTAAGAAGCCTTAAATAAAAAAGCTACAAATTTTAAATACACAATGCTTTCTTGAAGCTTATTTGTTCTCCTTCTCCCTAGAGATGTTCCCCATAAGCTGGGGAGGTGGGTTCAATCTATGAAATCTGTATGTAGGGGAAATATAGAAATATGTTTTTGCAGTATATTCATTTATTTTCTTTATATCTATCAATTTATCTGATTCATCTATCTATCTTCACCATCAACATCCTCTGGTATCTATCTCTCTATCCACCTAGCTCTTCCTTTCTCTATCTTATATCTACTACCTATCTATATATCTACTGTCTATCTCTACTTGGGTTGGCCTCAATGTTGGAGATAGAGTGATGGACAAAAGGAACATGTCTTTACCCTCAGGGATCTTAAATTTTAATAGAAAACAAAGATATTAAACGTAATTGAACAAAAAAATTTTGTGTATAGTTGCAACTCATGGTAATATCCACTAGAAAAGATTGCAGGCTCATATGTAAGGGAGAGTGTAGCAAGTAGATACAATTCTGTTTGGGAGGAGAGTGTGTCAGAAAAAGGCTTTCTGTTCTGCATCTATTATGATTTACTAATTATGTCAGCCCATCTTTCCATCTGTGAGTAACTAGAAAAACAGAATAATAATACGAACAACAACAACAAAATTGATGACTGGTTTGGGTAGCCGCTAAGGCAGCTAGGTCTAGAGGGGCAGAGGTCCTTGACAAAAGGAGCAGAGAATGAAGTGAGCCTGGCATTCAGCACCACTCTCCCCTCAAGATGTTTGCAGATTCCAGCATGGTGTGGGGCTCAGAATCAGGAAGGTTGGGTAGAACTCGCAACAATCTCCTTGTCTGGAGACAAAAACTGAAGTTCAGGGTCAGATTTTGCTTCATACGTTGCTCCTCCATACATCTGTTATCAGGCGCATATGTATTTATAACAGTTAAATACTCCCGGTGCAATGATTCTTTTATCATGCGAGAGTGAGCTTCTGTGTCTCTAGTCAGGGTCTGGACACAAGTCCCTTTTGTCTGACATTATCAGAGACAATATGGCCTTGTTTTATGCTTAAAGTTAGCCTGGTATTTTTTCTAGTGTTTTGCTTTCAGTCACTTTATGTTCAAGTAGTTAAAATTCATCTCTGATAGAGAGAATATGGTTGGTTCTTGCTTTATTGTTCAGTCTGACAATCTCTGCCTTCATTGATGTAATTATCAATATGGTGGCATTTAGGTCTGCTGTTTTGCTCATTGTGGTTTATTTGTCTCATCTGTTTTTGTCCCTGTCCCTCTTTTCCAATCTTCTTTAGTGTTAATCAAATACTTTTTAGTCTTGGTGGTGGCCATGTAGATATACCTTTCAGGTCTTTAAGTGCAGAGAGTCACGTGACTGACAGCTCCAGATGCTGCAATATGAATCCGTCATTGTGTTTGCATGAGGGTCACAGTCCCCACAGCCAGTTCCCAGTCAAAGAGTGTGGCAGCCCCTTCCTGTGAGACATGGGACTTCCCTGGGGGGTGACTTTTGCTTGAGAATCCCATCAGCCTTGTCAAACTGTATTAGACCCACATCACAGTCTAAGACTTCTACTCAACCTTTCTCCCTTCCCTCACTTCCGCGGGAGGGAGTCTGCATCCTGATTGGATAACTCTCCCAGGCATGAATTCCCTTATGGGCATTTTCTCCTAGAAATCGCTCAGCTATCTAATCCCATCTTGGTGTTCGCTTCTTGGAGAACTCGCACTAACGTGACATTTTATTTTATTCTATTTTTTATAAATTTATTTATTTTATTTTATTTATTTTTGGCTGCGTTGGGTCTTTGTTGCTGCGTGTGGGCTTTCCCTAGCTGCTGCGAGCGGGGGCTACTCTTCATTGCAGTGGGCGGGCTTCTCATTGCGGTGGCGTCTCTTGTTGCAGAGCATGGGCTCTAGGCATGTGGGCTTCAGTAGTTGTGGCATGCGGGCTCAGTAGTTGTGTCTCATGGGTTCTAGAGCACAGGCTCAGTAGTTGTGGCACATGGGCTTAGTTGCTCAGCGGCATGTGGGATCTTCCCGGACCAGGGATCGAACCTGTGTCCCCTGCATTGGCAGGCGGATTCTTAACCACTGCGCCACCAGGGAAGTCTCGGCATTTTATTTTAATGCCTTTATTGACTTCCTAGCTCATTCTCTTTGCATTAGTGCTTAGTCATCGCTTTAGAGATTACAATGTGCATCTTAAACTTAATCCAATCTGCTTAGAGTTAATATTCAATTACGTCAGGTAAAATGTGGAACCCTTATAATAAAATGAGGACATGAAGCTCAAGGTGATACATGAAGGATGGATAAAATTTAGCAAATAGAAAGGAGGGGTAGGACGGACTTTCCAGGAAAACATAACGTGGAATTACCTGAGATGGAGAAGCACTTGGAACAGGGTAGATGAGAAGAAGGGTGGCCTCAGAGGGGGTTGGAGATGAAGCAAAATAACACAACCAGCTGGTGGGAAACACTTAAAATGTGCCCCAAGCCACGCAATATTCCACTGAATGTCCACAGGAACTGTAAGAGGAAGGGGTTTCTATTGCTTCCATCTTACAGATAAACAAATTGAGGATTGCCCACATTCTCAAGGTCACACGGGGAGGGTGATAGCTGGGGTTGCAGCCAGGTCCAGCTTAGCCATAAGGGGGCTGCTGAACATGGCTCTGGCCTCTAGGAGGCAGCGGCCTGACCAGGAGCAATGAAGTAGAGCATGGTGTTAAGGCCATTTTACTTTGCCACAACTGTCACTGAACAGTTTCCCTAGTCTCGGCTCGGCCTCGTGTACGACTGACCTCTGGTTCCTGCTTCCTGTTGTGTCGCCTCCACGACCAGGCTCCTTAATCAATTGAGTGCCCTCTGCGCTCTCCCCGACTCTGCCCTTCCACCCCCAGCCCTGAATTCCTTCCTGGGCCTCTGCCCTACACCTGGATCAGTTCATTCACTCTGTGGCCCAAGCCTGTATCTGGGTTTGGTCCAAAGGCAGTGAGAATACTGAGCACCTGCCCTTGTCTTCATCAGGAAAGGAGAAACCTTAGTCCCGAGACATGTTGTTCCAGTGACAGGAAGCTGAGAGGTCCGACAGGGGCCAGAGGCAGCCCAGGGACTGTCGACTGGATCAGGCTGTCACCACCCCAGGGCTGGAGAGAAGCGGGGGGCACGGTGTCAGGGCCTGGGGTCAGGGGTCAGCCTAGGGAAGCGGGTCAGACTGTCTAACAGGAATCAGGGGCCAGGAGGAGGTGCTTCCATGGAGTTGCAGAGGAGACCTGGCTGCTGCCTGAGAGGCTGCCCAAGTGCCCTCCCTTCTCCTTCCTCCCCTCTCACATCTTCTGCCACAAGCTCCATCGGCTGAAGCTGCCAGGGGCTGGGGAGGGAGGGTCTGGAAATGCAATTTCCTGCAATTCCCAGCAGGACAGAGAGGGGGCAGGCAAGTGGCATGCTGTTCTCTCAGTCCATCCCCTTGACCTTAGCCTGGAGCAGGCAGATGAGAGATGGATTCTCATCCCTCTCCTCCGATGTTCTTGGGCAGAACATCTACGTGCCCAGGCCCTACTGCCACCGCATCAGCTGTTTATCCCTCTCTTTCTACATCCCATGCAGGCGGTTGTGACCTGGATTGTGACTGTGCTTTTCCATCTGCATTTGAAGTCCTGCAACTTATCTTACATACCTGGTGTTTCTACTGCCCTGTGATTAGTTTCCGTTCATGAAGGAAAGCCTTCCTCTGGTGAAGCTCTCCGCCAGCAGTCACCTGGGCACTTTCCATGTTGTATGTAAAATTCCACATATTGCATCCATAGAACCTGGGCTTCTGCATCTTCAGATCATGACCCCAGATCATGGTTTTGAATAGGCTACGCAGGACACATAGAAACATATAAGCACTACTTTAATTTAATGTTTGTGGTTGTCAAAATGAATCATAGGAACAGTGGAAATGTGCTGAACCATCACCAGCAATCGTCCTCTCTGTTCTGTCTCCCCTGAGAAATCTTCGAGGTTGTACCTTCAAGAGGCACAGAACCCTCCGAGCAGGTGGTGAGGCCTGGGGTGAAGGAGCCGGACGTGACCCTGAGGTTCCAATGAGCAGCTTCCACGAGCAGCGCACACGCCTGTTTTGTTTTAAGTCAGTAATTTGAATGTTCTGTTCAAAGTCACGACCTAGGAGTGGGACCTAAAGACGTTCAGACACAGTAGGATGGCATGGCCGCAATGGCACAGGGGCGTTTCCCATCCTCCCCTCGAGGGCTCCCTGCTGGCACCCTGTCACGTTGGCTGCCGGGAGCTCTTCCCCGTAGGCCACCCCTAGCCTGGTGTGGGTCTAGAGCTGGCCTCACGAGGGATTGCGGTGAGATTTGGAGGGTGGAAGGGAAGCAGTGCTGGATATAAGGACAGAGGGACGCAGAGGTGTCAGGGGCCATTGTCCAGCTCTTCTCACCACTTCTGCCTGATGACCAACAGTGACCAGGGCCACCAGTGGTGCTTGGAGAGGACCCACAGAGCAGAATTTCCCTGGGCCCCTTCCTGAGCTTCCCTCCAAGGCTCCGTCTCAGAGGCTGGACAGGCCTGGCTTCTCGGGTGGACGGACTGGTCCCTGCTCTGACTTCCAGCTTCCCTCTGCCAGCTTGTTCCACACCTGGTGAGTCCAATTCCTCCAGTAACCCCCTTCCCGTAAACCATCAAGTTTCCTCCAAGTGAGAAAAAGGTTTGCCTTGAGTCCAGGGTCTCTTTGACTCGGGGGTGGGGGGTGTCCCAGGACACAAGTAACCAGAGCGCAGTCTGCGGCCTGCCTTGAGCTTTGAGCCAGGGGTTCAGCTGTCACCTCAGTGTCCTAACTCAGCAGTGACACCGTCCTAAGCTCTCCCTGATCCCTGGCATTAAGGAACATGGGGTCTGCTACCTGCTGACGCCCCAGGTGCAGAGACACCACGGCGATGGCAGAGATGGTCCCTCCGTCCTCCCACATGTCTGCACGAGGTGTCATCCAACCTGCCCGTAATGTCCTCGACAGTGGCCGGGACACGTCCTCCTCCCCAGGCCGACTCCTCTGACTCGCTGTCTGCCTGATGAGTGCTCTTACACCCTGGTCCATTCTTGTTCCACAGGTCGGTCCCCAAGCCTCACAGGTGAGTGTGGGTGTGCGTATCTGCTAACGTCCACAGGTGCAGATTCATGGAGAGCAGGGCTGGCTGACTTTTCCTGCAAACAGCCAGACTCTGGGGTCACGTGGTCTCTGTCGCAACTAATCAACGTTGCCCTTGTCCTGCAAAAGCAGCCACGGAGATAAACAACAGACGTAAAGAAATGGCATGGCCGTGTCCCAAGAAGGTTCACTTACAAACTCAGGTGGCTGCTCTGCAGCTGTGGCCGCAGACCTGCTTCAGAATGAGGGTGGAGGGGAGGCCACTGCGCAGAAGATCCAGGTCCCCAGACCCGCCTGGGCCATACTCGTCTCCACGTGGACAACCTCAGTCAAGCACCACATGCCACGTTGTGATGTTTAAGCCCAAATTTCTCCTACAGCTCTGGAAATAAAACATTAACTATTTAGTCGAGGGGGGATATCTGTCAAAGATATTCAACAGATTTTACCAAAAAATTTACAAACTTTATTTTTATATAGAATGCTAAAATGGATTCCCTCATATATCCTATGATCTACTATCTTTAAACCTGGGCAGACAGGCCTTTGTGGGAGGGGGCAGCAGCCCACTCTGGTCCTTGTCCCCTTTGTGGGTGTGTCTCTGATGTGAGAGTCTCACTGGGTGGTGCAGGTCTGGGGCTCCGGGAAAGAGACTGTGGTTTGTTCGTCTCATTGAAAAGCATAATATGATGGAGGAGAATTTGTGTGATGGATTGGAGTCTTCCAACCTGATGCTTTACCTCCCAAACCTCCTTGATTGGAAGGGACCACAAGCACCTGGGAAAAGCCTGCACTGACTGCGTCAGGTACGTTTGCTTTGCTGCACGTGGAAACAGACATGCCTGCCCTCACTTGGGCAGCAGGGGCCAAGTCCTCGGTGCACAGCGTGGTGGGGGGGTGGGACCTTCTCGCCAGTATCACTCCACCGTGTCCTCCATCGGCTGTGGTCGCCACCTCAGTCTCTTCACTAAGAAAACAATTATACATGACTTGGTTAAAATCCAAGAGGGCTGTCCAGAGATGGCGCTTAAATTAGAACCCGATCTCTCATTCCTGAGATGTGATCACCTGGAATCATGGAAGAAAGAAACGCCTGAGATGTTGCCTTATTTCAAAATTCAGGAAGATTGTAATCCCAACTTTCTACAGAAATAAAACCGTATCTTAACTTATTCACGAGTTCAGCAAGGCTCAACTCTGGGCTTTAAGGAAGTGAACTGTTTGGTCCGCATTCAGGTCCCCAAGTCACCGTCTGCTAGCTGTGTCCCCTGTCATCCTTTAGCTGGCGTCCAGCACAGTCACACTCATTAGAGCAGGGGCACACGCCTTTGTACACACACACACACACACACACACACACACACACACACTCCCGTGCACCTGTTTTTCTAATGTGCTCATTCTGCCTCCCCTCATGGTATTTCTAAGGAGAACTTGCCCCCTTCCCCATCTGCAGGGGCCTGTGGTGTCCGTGGAAGTGTCCCGAGTCTGGCCCTCCCTGCCACACGCAAGCCCCACCCCTCTGCCCTATGTCTCCTCTGCCAGAAGGTGTTACTTCATCCCGGAAGCTGCTCAGAACAAGTTTAGTGAACGATGGCGCATTAGCCTGCCTCAGACAGACCCTCGTCCTTGGCCTGACGGGACGTGCGCTGCCTCCGCCCTCCCCGAGATGGTCTGGGCAGACGACCAGCAAGCAGTCACATCTCTCGTCCCACTGGAGGGTGTTGGGACATTTTGCAGTTTCAGAACCGACTGGGAGTTCAGGAGGGCATGTGAAGACTTACATCCTCCATTTCTTAATGTTCTAGTTTCTACCTCTGAAAGGAAGCACAAGCAAACAGAACCTCTGGCAGAGCAGTGTCCCTTTGACAAACGCTGCCCGCACCCGTCTTGCTCTCTCCGGCGTGGCCGTCTTATTTCCGGAAGCCGTGCTGCTCAGTAATTCAGGAGGAGAAAGAATCAGCATATTTGATGTGCCAACAAACAAACTGCAGACTGTTTCACTTCAACGGGCCTCTGTGTCGCCAACAAAAGCCGGACAAACACCGGAGGGAGGCCAGGCCGCAGCGTCGCTGGTGGCGCTTCTCTCTCTCCGGCTCCTCGGGCCTCCGCCCTGACCCTCGCCTCCTCCACAGCGACCTCCGGATGCTCTGGCTCCCACTGTATCGCCTTTCCTGGGATCACGTGGCTTCGCCAGCCCGCAAGTCGGGCTGCCTCCCTCTCCAGGCTCTCTGATCTCCGGGCTAATTGGCTTAGGTGTAAAGCGAGCCAGCAGGGCTGCGGCTTTGAAGTGGTGGCGCTGCGCCAGCCGGGACCGTCCCCGTCTGCGCGTCAAATGCCCGCCAGCCGGGCGTGCCGCTGAGAAAACCGGGAGTCGTCCTGTTGCATTGCGAGGCTTGGGACCACTCTGGTACCTGACTGCAAGCTCGTCGTTAATTGTGCAGGCTGGGCCTGGATGCGGTCAGACCAGGGTTTCACGAGGGAGCCTGGCACCAGAGCGCGTGCAGGGAGTGGGAGATGCCCACTGTTCCTGCACACACGAAGCCACCCCATGCTGTGATCAATAATGCTGTCCCACTTTAAAGTGGGCTCTCTTGTCTGGGTGCAGGATTGGACCCCCACCCTGCACTGCGGTCTGCTCAGCCGCCGCGCACAACTACGGAAAGGTCAGCCCACGACACAGGGGCCGCTGGCCGCCTGGCTTGATGTCACTTCTCCTTGGCCTCTTCAAAGGGCTTGTCCACCTCTGGGACGCAGGGCCTGAGCCCCGGCTGCACCCTGGTGACCAGTGATTGCTTTAAAAAGGAGCAAAAGCCAACACAGTTGACCCTGATTTTGCCCAGATTCTCATTCTTAACACCCAAACCTACTTCATGGGCACAGCACAGAGAACCTCCTTTCCAAGGTGTCTGATCAGCGGACACTCCCCAGAATCTCGCTCGCCTCCTGGAATTGTGTGGTGACCGGTCCCCTCAGCCACCCTCTCAGGCTCCACTCTCAGGCTCTGTGCGGGGTGCGCAGAGCTCACTGCACTCAGCTCGGGGCTAAACGTGCAGCTCCTTCCAAAACCTCTTCCTGACCAAATATTTTGAGAAACTAAACACACATTAACAACCGAGCCATACCTGAGCGAGCGGGCTGCACACTTCAGTGTGGCTTGAAGGATAAAACACGGGACTTCTGTGAGCTTCTGAGCAGGAGACTGCACACGGCCAGGCCCTGGACCGTGCGTGTGCGCGGGCCCTCCGCGGACGGTGTTAGGCTGCTCAGGGACCACAGCGAAGCAGCTGAAACAAGAGAGCCATGTACCCCTCACATCCTGGAGGCGGGAATCTGAGATCCAGGTGTCACAGGCCTGGCTCCTCCTGAGGCCTCTTTCCTGGGTGTGTAGAGGGCCGTCTTCCCCGTGTCCTCACGTGGTCGTCCCCCTGTGCACGTCTGTGTCCTAATTTCTCGTAAGGACACCAGTCCTATTGGACCAGGGCCCACCCTCACGGCAGCGTTCTACCCTAATCGCCTCTTTAAATGTCATATCTCTGAACACAGTCACATTCTGAGGTGCTGGAGGTTAGGGCTTCAACATGAATTTGGGAAACACCATTCAGCCCAGGACAGTGGGAAAGTGTGAGAAGGCCTGCCCTGGACATAAAACACTCAGCTCTGATGTAGCCGGTGGCCTCGGCCCCTGATGGGGCAAGACTCACCCAAGGAGAAGGCCCCGGGGCCTGGGGGCTGCACACCTACCCAGACAGGCTCACTGGGCCTCGGGACCCCTGGGCGGTGGGAGTGAAGCTGTGCTCAGCGGGGAAAGGGGTGAATCTGAGTCCTGGGCCATCTCCTCCTCCTGTCCATGGCTGCGGACTCCTGCTGGAAAGACTATGCACAATAAGAGGTAATGTTTTCCCTGCGGTCTGTGCCCCATCAACGGCTGTGAGGCCAGAAGATCCCCTGCAGCGGGGGCCCTTCTCTGCTGGGACCACAGCATTCTCGGCCCGAGGCTCCCAGCATCGTCGAAGTCACCACTTCTGCACGGCGCCTGTGTGTGAGCTGCCCATTTGGGCACCAGCAGAAGTGGACGCCCAGGGGGTGGAGAGAAAACCAGGCACGTTAGGCATTAGTCCCCAGACTTGCCCTGGGGTACACCTGAGAGAATGGCCTCAGGACCCTCAGAGGCAGTCAGCAGGTGTTTTCAGAGGGCAGGACCGCAGCACTCATAGGTCACCATGGGCTTGTCTTTCCCCCAGTTCTGGCAGGAAGTAGGATGTGGGGTTACAAATCCTTCACCTGTTATTCATGGCAGGTCTAGAACTTATTTAATCTTCTGTCACGGTTGTGGAAAGGGGAATCCCTTGTTCTTAGCCCGTTTTTCCTTCGCAGCCCTGTTCCCAGGAAGAAACCGTCCCCTGTGCATTTGCAAAAAAGCATACACACCACCTTGCGTGTCTGCCTCCCAACAGGTGGGGAGCAGGGCAGCCAGCAGGGAGGTGGCAGCAAGCAATTACCAAGCAGAAATTAGCAGCTGCCTCTGGGGACAGAGGCACAATGACACAAAGCAAGGGGCCCAGGGGAGGGGCTCTGCAGCCAAGGAAGGGAGGCCTTCGCTGAGGATCTCATCATTACCGGGAATAAAGGCTCGTAGAGGAGGAAACGGAAACTGGTGGAAACTGGAACTCCTGTTTCACTTCAGTATTAGTAGAAATAACATGCATCTCAGTCACTGTGGGAAATGCTTATGTCAATACCCTCATTCAGAAATCAGCGGAGCCTGATGGAAAGGTTGGTTCAGGGGTGGCTGTGGGGAGAATAAAACACACACACGCACTTCATGGACAGCTGAGATTCCATCATGACGCTGGTTGACGTTTTCATTTCCATAAATTTGTTATAGGCAAAGTGAAACCAGCAGACACAGGTTGGAACCTCACTCCACCATCAATGCAATGACGAGAGTGACTTTGCTGAATCTGGTGATAGTTTTGGAATCAGGGCAAAACGTCTCCTTAGTTTTTCATGCCGTTCAGGATGCAGTGGCCACGGAAACACCGCATTTAATTTTGACGTACATCATTAGCATTTATCCATCACTTTAAGTCTAGATGATCAATGGAACAATAAATCCAGGCCTGATTTGCAACATTTGCCAATTTTGATGGTGTCAGTACTCCCGTCATGCAGATTTCCAGCTATCATGTGACATTTCTGAGGGCAGAATTAGATGCCCAGTAGATGCCATTGTACGATATTTTTACATACAGGCAAGAGACACACGGATAACCTCAGAGGAATAGATAGTAGTAAAATGTGATACAATAATCAGAAACGGTGAGTTTTGAGTGTTTATTATCAATATCTAGAATATAATTTACTTAGCCATACATCGAAATCATTTAATCATTCATAATGGCGCTTTGAACAACCACTTTACCGAATTGCTGAAAATCTGACCTTGGTTCCTGTAAGTTAGTGTGTGTCAGCTGAACAGTTTACATGCCCGGACTCAGTCCCTGCTTCCCCCGTGCCCAGCAGCCCCTGGCCTTCGCTTCTGGGCACTTAGCCCCCTGTATCTCCTGATGCTTTGCTCTGTGAGCACAAGACCAGAGCTTCGGTTCCCAGTCATAAGCACTTAGCAAGGGTCTGGCACAAGTCAGTCTACAGAGTGAGTAGATGGACATTCGCCCAGGGTTACACCTGTCTTAATCTGGGGAGAAGGGCTGGTCAGTTTGCAGGTAGAGACGTCACCCAAGAGAAGACAAGTGCCCAGGGGAGCCTGGGGGCAGGAGAAGGGGTCGGTGTTCTCTGGGGCAGCGACCCCGGGCTTGCGGTGGGGAGGTCACCTGGCCACGCCACCCTGGGGTCCTCACTGGAAACTGCTGCTCGTTGCTTGTTTCCAGAAGAGAAGCATTTCCTAGAATTTGATACAAGTTAAAGAAGTTATTGCATCTACAAGCATGGGATATTTGAGAGTTCCAGGAATTTACCTATATTACAAGATAAATAATAATAAAATAATAATGACATAAAAATGTTCGCTTAGGATAAGATGAATAAAGATAAAATGGGGGTCTTTATATTCCTAGTAGGGGATCAATTCATTTTTAACTTGATTTTCTTTTAATTTTTATTTTATATTGGAGTAGAGTTGATTAACAATGCTGTGTTGGTTTCAGGTGTACAGCAAAGTGATTCAGTTACACATACACATGTACCTATTCTTTTTCAAATTATTTTCCCATTTAGGTTGTTTGTTACAGAATATTGAGCAGAGTCCTTGTGCTATAGAGTAGGCCCCGTCAGTTATCTATTTTAAATATAGTAGTGTGTATTTGAGATTGACGTATACACATTTTTAACTTTAAAATGACTGCTTCTTAATTCTGCAAGGATGGAACAAGTGATGCAATTATATAATGGAAAACTCTAGAAAAATATATTCCAGCAAAATATCTCACCCTGCTCGTGGCCAGAGGATAAGGTCCGATTTTCAGCGTCTGTCGATATCCTTGATTGTCAGTTTCTTGTTAATCAGGAGAACACGGCAGTGGGCATGGCCCCTGTTTGCTACAAGGCAGGGTCACAGGCTTCCGCTGTATCAGCACTGCCCGCGAGCTTGTTAAACCCAGAGCGCTGGGCAGCAGCCTTTGTCTTCAGAGTCTAGAAGCCTCAGGTGTGACCGAGGATTTGCATCTCCCCCAAGTTCACCATGAGTCTGATGCTGCCGGTGCAGGGACCCCACTTAGAGAGGCTTCTGTAGTGGAAGCACGATGCTGCTTGACTCCGAGACACATTTAAATGTTTCAACACCTGTTCCTTTGCTATTGACTTGCACGTACAAAGTCAAGATATTTACCAGGAAACTATACATGGGATATTATATATTCTTCACACTTAGAGCCAAGTATTATAGTTTAGTTTCCAAACTTTATAGACACCTCTGATAAGTGTCAGTTTTGAGAACCACATGCAAGATACAATCTATTCTGCAGAAAGTGTACTTCCTGATTGATTATTTCCGAGAGTGAAATGTTAAGATTTGTTCTGGGAAAATATTCTAAAAATCCACACCACAAGATAAAACGGCCGAGGTGGTCATAGATCCAGCTTAATTTTCTAATTTTCGTCTGTAGCACCTTATTAAAAGTTATACAGGTTGTGATCAAGAAAAATTAAATGATTAGCCACTTGAATATCAAGAAAAATAGTTTTTTGTCCTTCCTTAAGTGACACATGTGAAGCATAGTTAAGGTTTTTATGACAACTGTGACCGCTGCGTTTTCCCCCGACTTACATAAATTCCTCTTACTTGGTCATTTGAATACAGAACTCATTTAAATTCTCCAAGCCACATCCTGAGCTTGCAAACTTTCCAGAGGTGCTTTGAAGAATCACACCTTATGCACTCTTGGCATTTCCAGGGAAACTAAGGACCATGATCTCTGCAAAATGATTTAACTCTCTAGCCCTTAGCTTTTAATTATTACTGAGGGGAGGAGGCCTGGGAAGGGAAGAAATACTGTAACGTCCAACCTTCCCCCGAAGCACGGCTAATTAGTGAGTGGCAGCTAAATGACTGCCTTGCATAGTGAGGAAAGGTTTGGAGGATGCTTGCAGGCAAAAAAAAAAAAAAAAAAAAGCAGCAGCTCAAGTTCATTATCATCCTGCCTGGATCTATCAGGTGGTACAGGATTTAAACAAAGATGTGGGTTTACACAGGTTTATTTAAATTAAAGACAATGTGTTGCACATTGAAGATAACATCTAGGAGGTTAAGGCACCTACAGGGTTTTCGGGTAACTGCTGAAGTTCGGCAGCAGTGAGCTATTCTGGGCTTCTTTCTGCATATTTTATGGCCATCATTTCCGGAGACCTGAGCCGTGTGTCGGCAGCGCTGGGAAATGGCAGCAGAGTCCCAGGGAGCGACCCGCCGACCTGGCCATGATTTGCATGCTTGCTCCGCAAATCCTTCGGAATGGGTGTGAAGCATGGGTCTCTCTGAGTTCAGTGAAGTTTGAAAGAAAGATGTTGAGCCTGTCACCGAAGGGCAGTGGTCCTCAGGTTCACGGATGGAGGGGCGTCTGAGTCGGGTCAGCCTGGGAGGTGGTCCAGCTTCCCTTGCCCATCCTCCCACCCTCCATCCATGAGAGAAACGGGCAGGGCGTACGAGCACACACCAGGGCCCGTCCGCTTCACAGATAGGGAAACTGAGGCAGGGTTCACAGCCAGGTAGTTGAAGCACATGTTTATTGCAAAGCCTTCAGTCTCCTTCCTGCCTCAGAGTGAAAACCGTTTGAGGACGTGGCTCTCGGGAAACACCCACTCTTGGGAACTGTGCATCTCATTTCCTGGGACAAACAACAAAAGTCATAGAACTTGCAGGAGTCTCTTCTTGTCATTGGCTTATTTGTGTGTTTGTGTTTAAATAGGAGAGTTACCTTCAGATGTTATAAATGAACTGAAGGCAAGGGCAATTTTATTCATCACCTTCCACAAAGGAGGAGGCCACCAAGAGTTTGTTAAACACACAAAGGAAGGAAGCTTTAGGAACACCTGCACACAAAGCCCACGACACAGGTGCTGGGACGAAAAGAGCATGACACTCAGTCAGGTGCCAAGTGACCTTCCTGGGCTTCTGTGAGGCAGACAGGATGCTTGTGCTGTGTCCATGGGGGTCTGTCTCTCCACAGACCACCAGGATGTCATTATCACACCACACACCACTCACCTGGCCTGGCTACTCCTGAGGGCACTGTTATAATGGGCCTCCCCGTGTGATTTTGCAAGGATTCTTTTTTGAGAAGCTTAGAGTTCATTACAGACATTATCCTGCAAATTCTCCAGCCACCCAAAGAAGTGCTTAATATTTTTATTCCTTTTTTTCCAAGTCCCAGACCCAGAGAAGAACTTTGAAAAAGAGAGGTCATCTTTGCAGACTGGTGGGTGATAATATTCCCAGTTAATTTAATCCAAATGACCAACATGGGTGATCTATGCCTGAAATGTGATTTTTCTAGGTATCATTGTTTGGTCTGAATTTTCTATCTTTTATCAGTCAGTCAATGAATCAATCCATCTATCCATCCTATTGGTCTGTTCCTCTGGAGAACTCTGACTAATAAACTCTGAGCAAACATTCAGGAAAAGGATTAAAACATGGACATTGAATGTAGATTCAAGCTCCATCAGTGGGCTGGACAACCCTGGGACAAATGACTCATTCCTTCTGGGGTCCATGTCAAGTAAACACACACGTGAGCATGCACACACACACACACACACACACACACACACACACACACACTCCCTGTCTACACCCTGTATCATTGGAAATACAGTAATTGGTATTTAGTTTAGCAATCCATTTATAGATTTTGCATCATCTTTCCAGCTCTGAAGTTTGCCGTAATCAGGAGAAGACGGCAAGGGCACAAGACCCGAGCCCCTGCGGTGTGAGCAGCTTTCCTGCGAGCTGCCTCTGTAACCCACCCACACGAGTGACACATGGTGCATTCGTGCGAATTCCTCAAATCTCAGCCTGAAGATTTCCATACGCAAGGCTAGATGTTAGGCAAGGGCAGGAACGCCACCTCTAACACAGGGCTGCAGCAACAACTTTGAGAAGCTAAGAATATTTATTTAGATGCTCAAAATAACTTCGGAGTTAATTTTCGCTTTTAGGGCCACCAGGCAGAAATCGCCGCCAGGAGCACAGCTCTGCGTGGTTTGCTCCCCCTGCTAAGACAGCTGCTAATTATTTTCTTTCCATTATTTTGAGACAGCAGGGAAGTTGGGGATTGAAATCTGTGCACGCTCGTAAAGCCGAGTGGGGAGAGGAGGGAAGCAGAGCTTTGTTCTCGAGTTCAAGGCCCAACAGTCGTCTTGTCTTTGCCGTCGATCTGTTCGGTGCCCGTGACGCTCAGACAGGACACGTTCCTGTTCCTCCAGCACCTTGGTTCTTAAACAAAACTCTAAAATAAGCCTATAGAGAGGCAAAGACCTACCCTCCCGGTGCTGGCAGGCCTGTGGCCACCACATACTTTGGGGGGCCCTGCATGGCGGCCAGGGTTGAGCTGGGACTCCTTGAGGCCTAAGGTAACGCATCAGAGGCTGACTCGATAGCCTCTTCGTTCACGGGGCTTAGCATAGCCGTGACCCGGCTCCCCACCTTCCCGCGGCTATGGTGTCCCTGGGTTAACTGTCTGCCCTGGTGTGAGTCAGCTGGCCTTCCACTCCAACCCATGTGAACCCATGGCGTCCTCCCCAGGCCCGCCCCTCTGGACTCTCTGTGGAAGCCCAGGGTAGGACTTTCATAAACTTGGCAAAGTTGACCCATGCCCCCAGCCCCTCTCACGGGGGCCTCCTCATCCATCTTCCTCCAGCTTCACCATCTGACCAGCTGCTGCCCTGGGGGCGCGAGGGGAGAGGCACAGCTTTTCCTTCTGCTGCAGGTCCCCAGACCCTGCACCCAGGAGGCTCAGGGGCCTCGCACTGCCCTTGGCCTCTGCGACATCTCCATCCCTGGACCTCCATTAGGCTGTGCTATGTTGGTTCAAACTCCCCCTCATACTTACAATCTCATCTGGGCTGATGGCATTTTACCTTCTGCACTCAGCGTTCTTATTGGCAGGAAGGAGGATAAAAATCCCAAATTCAAAGTCAGTGTGAGAACAGATGCGGTGACACTGGAGACGCTCAATGACTTTGCTCTCCCCACCTCCATCTGGACTCTTCCAGGGTCTGAATCCAACTGGCTTCTGCTACCGCCTCTGACGCATTTCCCAGGAGTGGCCCAGGGATCCCCTAAAGCGAAGCTCTGAGCATGGAGTTTTCCTCCTGCGCGCACTGTGCCTGGCCCCCTTTCCCCAGAGGTGGGGGAGTGGACCCCTGCCCCTCGGGAGGCCTCTGTGGAGCAGCCCCTGGAAGCCTCTCCCCCCCCACCCCCAGCCTCCAGCAGCACTGACTCCTTGGAGCTGCCTGGCCCCTGCCCGGGTCTGTGTCTCTTGTGCACATTTCTCTAATCTGGGTCATACAGGGGCTTCCTCCCCGCTGATTTGCCAACACGAGGCCTGTCCTTCAAGCCTGGGCTCCGCGGTCTCTGGGGAGAGGTCGCCAAGCCGGGTATTGAACTGGTTGCAGGTTTCCACCTTACGCTGTTCTTAGGACGCTTTATCCTTCCCCCCAGATGAGATCATAAATGCTCAAGGCTCAAGTCTCCAGTTTATTCATCTTTATAATCCCGTGGTGTCGGGCCACGAAGAGACTCTCAATAAATATCTAATAAATGAGACTCAAAGTGGCTGCTCGACAAAGGCCAACATCTTTCTTCTGTGGCAACGGCAACTCAGTGATCATTCAGCCCAATTTATTAGTCACTGATGCAGGTCACTGGCTCGTCAATAGGATGGCAGGTGTATGAGACGAGAGAAGTGACCGGAGTTCACAATGTCCCGGCCCTGTCCAGGTACAGACACAGTCTTATTTGAGATGAGGACTGAGAAAGCGGATCTATAATTTCCAGAGCTCTCCGGAAGGAGAATATTGAAAAAACTCAGTAAAAAGCCTAACCCTCTTGCTGAAGATCTGGGCTGAATTATATTCCACTCATGATTCTCCATCCACACTCCATAATTGTATATTCAAAGCAAATGCATTATTTAAACAATATTATACTCTCTATTAGTTCCTGGCCTGGGTTAATGGTTGGCTAAAGCAATTATAGGGTCCCAGGGATGGACTTGCAGGAGAGGCACCAAGACCCACAGCCAGTAATACGTGCATTTTCTTTATTACGGTAATTAAAGAGTTTTATACAGTGTACTAAGGGACCGTCAGCGGGATGAGGAATGTATAATGACCAACAATCTCCTCTTCCGCTAATGCAGGAACGAGAACAAGAGGGGCCGTTGAACCCCACGGGACACCTAAGGCAGCTTGCCTTTTGCTTTCACATTCCTTAGAGGTTCTAGCAGACAGGGCTGTGATCAATCAAAAGCCATGATATTACAAACACACAGGAATTAGCTTCCAGGTAGGAATGCAATCTTAGAAATATTTGAGGGGCATGGAATTCACTCCTGTACTATGAGGGAGATTATGGCAGAATATGCTTGGGAAGTTTTCTGAAAAGTCACCAGTATATACTGTTAGAGCAAGATTTCATGAAGGTGATATGGGCTGGTTTTTCATAAGAAAAGGGCTTCGCTTAGACTGTGAAAGCGGCAGTAGTGGTCACACTGCTGGCGAGGGCCTGGCAGAGCCCCTGTCCCGGTCCTTCTGCATCTCGACCCGTGGGACCCCCTCCTCAGCTCTGCTGCGTGTTCTCCTCTCCCCGTCCACCCTCCCAGGAGATCCCTTTGTAAACACACACGTGTGACTCATTCTTCTCCTTTTTTGTATCCGTCAGTGACCTTTCACCACTCACCCAGGCCACCTCATGTCCTGGAATTTCATCCCAGTGCTTCACAGCCTGACCCCGACCCAGTCACCCCAACACTCACCCAAGATTACACATTATGCATTAACCGTGGCCTGGACCCATGGTCTGAGCACAGAGGCCAGAATATCTATTGGAAATCTGACTGGAGACGAATCAGGAAGCTTAGCGATGCCACACGCACATATGCACATGCATCTTTTCTCTCTGATTGTCTGCTTGTGGCGCATTTCACGTGATTGCACACCATCCTCGTTTTGAGGCACCACGCAAAATGTGTGTCCAGCTTTCTCTGCAGATCCATTTTCACAGACATATTTTTACCTCCAGCTGAGGTGGTTGGCTTCACATTTGTGCCCTGTTTTCACAGTCTCCACGATACACAATCACATCTCACTGTGTAATGTCAATTAATGATGCTTACCATTCATTAGTGCCTTCTACATTCTAATGAATTATTTGCTAAGAATGTTACACCTATTATTTCAGTTCATCTCATCAAAAATTTAATAAAGAAGTTCAGTTATTCTCGCTTACAGTTAGGAGACATTTATTTATTTATTTATTATTTATTTTTTGCCGTACGCGGGCCTCTCACTGTTGTGGCCTCTCCCGCTGCGGAGCACAGGCTCCGGACGCGCAGGCTCAGCGGCCATGGCTCACGGGCCCAGCCGCTCCGCGGCACGTGGGATCTTCCCGGACCGGGGCACGAACCCGTGTCCCCTGCGTCGGCAGGCGGACTCTCAACCACTGTGCCACCAGGGAAGCCCAGGGGACTATTATTTATTCAAGGTTGTGTGAAAGTAAGAACTGGCCCCAGACTTGACCCTGAGTCTGACTGTCTGGGATGTGCTGGACCACGGGGCTACCTCATGTCTTCCCGAAGCTTCTAGGTCTTTAGGAGCCGTACCGATGGGTGAATATCACCAGGGCTGGCCTTTGTCCTCATCTGATCAGGAGAGCTCTGGGTGGTACTTGTTGTCCTGGAATTATTGTTAAGTCTGTCTGTCTTACTCTCAAAAGTATCTGTTTTTATGATAAATTATAGGGTCACCGGAGGCATGGTCAGTGTGCCTGAGCCCCAGTTTTCCCACCTCGGGTTGGTCTCTGTGCTCACTGCTGTGTCAGGGCAGAGCCAGGGAGAAGCCCAGGTCTCCCGCCAGACAACAACCCTTCCACCGGCACCTCCCCTGAGTCTCAAACAGAGAAGTCAACATGAGATGGAGCTGAAATCCACCCTAGTGCCTTGAGGTCTGTGATATTCTACCCTTGACAATGCTTCCCTAATAACATTGTGGCAGACGCACTCTCGGGTGACCCCCAATGGGTTCTGCCCTTGTGTGGTCCCCTCCCTTGAGTGTGGGTGAAAACCTCAATTGTTTCTGGCCAATCGAGTGTGACAAGGATGGCAGGTGTCACTCCTGTGATTAGGTCACATTACATAAGGCTCCCTCTTAGCACACTGAGGTGAGAGGGGCTCCCTGTGGCTGTGAGAGTGCCACAGGGCAGAGACACCGGGTCCCCTGGAGCTGAGAGTTGTTCCCAGATAAGAGCTAGCACAGAAACTTCAGGGCTATGAGTGCAGGGAACTGAGTCTTCAGACAACTCGACTGAACTTGGGAGCACTTCCTTCCCCAGTTGAGAGTCTGATGAGCCTGCACCCCTCTCAACACCTGGATGGCAGCCTGGTGGTCCTGAATTAGAGAATTAGGCTTAACCAAGCTGGTACGTACGACCTACAGAAATGATGAGATGATAAGTGGGTGTTGTTTTAAGCCGCTGTCACCTAGGACAGAGCCTGTTATGCTCATCTCAGTGGCACCCCAACCCCTTATAACCCCACTCCTCCAGCACCGGCCTCGTCTCCCTAAGGCCTCCAGAGGCAGGACGCAGCCCAGCCTCCCACCTGGACTGCGATGAGGACTTTCTCCTCACCGTGGTCAGAGCAGCTGCTTTAAATGGCACATCTGATCAGACCCTTCCCGTATCAAGGCCACCTTCGTCCTCAGGGTCAAATTTAAATGCTGTGACGTGGTTTAGGAGCCAGCGCACCACTGGGCTGACAGCCTCCACCCACTTCAAGCCACCCTGATGACTTCAGTCAACCTGGCTTTGTCTGGTTGACCCTCACTAACGCCACCCACCTGACATCTTTCTGGCTACTTCCTGATTCTTCTGGTCTCACCTGAAACACCACTTCTCCCAGGAGCTTAGCCTTCTCTAAACTCTCCTGCTGACCTGTGGCCCCCGTGGCCCGAGCTCCCTGCCTCTCCAGTCCTTCTCTATCTGAGCAGTCATTTCACTTCACTGTCATTTCCTGTCTCCCCCCAACCTGAATTAGCCAGGGTTCCTCAGAGGAACAGAACCCATAGGATATTATGTCAGGGAACTACCATCAGCTCCACCGCCCAGACTCTTCCTGGGACAATCGTAACAGCCCGGGAGCACTGGAGTCAGCGGATTGACAAACTTGATTCTCAAATTCTGTAGATGCAGAGTGTTCATCAAATGCGTCTCCTCTCCATAGGCATTTGATTTAATTAACAAAATGCCAGAATATTGTGTTGCTATCTTTAAAGGGCTTAGAGAATAAGGAGGAAAATTCTATCAGCAGTAAAGATTCTTCCCCCTCAGGGACTTGTTCTACTGCAAGTGTCTACAAAGGTTGGGGACTTTATTGGGCCCAGGATTTGAGCCCTGGAGTGAGAGACTGCTTAGAGATGAAATGTGCAGAGACCCTTGGTTTGCAGGAGACCCTGGCCAGGGCAGCTCACTCTCCCCAAGAACATGAGCCGGATGCGAGGACCACAGGCGAGCAAGTGACGCGTAAAACCTAACAGATAAAAATGCATTCCAGCCGGAGCAACAGATTAAGGATGCAGCATATGAAACATCATCAACAACACTAAATGGAACCAAAAGAGTAAAAGGACACATGACTCTTCCCACTGAGCTCATCTCTCTGCTCTACATTCAGGAGATGCAGAGCTGGGTATCAAAATCCAGACACCTGACTTCTTTGCTTTGGGGGCTACAGTGATCAGGGAAGTGGTGTTGGATGTCTGGCCCATCAATTTGGCCATTGATTGTATACTGTTTTGTGAGAGCTCTTGACATTTTTGCATAGTTAATCTTATTTAAATATTTTCTCATTTCTTTAAAAAAATTTTTTAACTTTAAACAATGTATTGAAGTGTAGTTGGTTTATGATGTTGTATTAATTTGTTCTGTATAACAAAGTGACTCAGTTAAACATATATATATATATTCTTTTTCATATCCTTTTCCATTATGGTTTGTCACAGGATATTGACTATATCAATAGCTCCCTGTGCTATACCATAGAACCTTGTTGTTTATAGTTTCTGACTGAACTTCCTTTGTGTTTACCTTTGTTTTCCCACAACCTTGTATAAATTAGGGTGCAGAGTGCCGATATTATATTCATTTTTATCTTTCTGTAGTAACCACCATAATAAATCGCTTAAAGGGAGTATTTAGCAGAATTGCTTTTATTAATACGCATTTCAAGATATGGAGAAGCAATTACAAACCATCTATAAATTTTAAAGTAAAAGGTAAAATGTCCAACCATTGAAATTAGCCAAAACTCGTTGAAAATATTTATTCATTCAATTAATATTTGTACCAGCCATGTGCATGTCACATAAATATATATATTGTGTATATATATATGTATGTATGTGTATATATATTCAGCCCACTGTGATCGTAGGTTCCACATCCTTGAATTCAACCAACTGTCGATCAAATATATTTTTAAAAATCCAGAAAGTGATAAAAGGTGAAACTTGAATTTGTTTCACACCAGCAACAATCTATATAGCATTTACATTGTATTAGGTATTATTAGTAATCTAGAGCCGATTTACAGTACACAGGAAGATGTGCATATTTTTATTTTTTTAATTTTATTAAAGTGTAGTTGATTTACAATGTTGTGTTAATTTCTGCTGTACAGCAAAGTGACTCAGTTATACATACATATATATGTATATATATACTTTTCCATATTCTCTTCCATTATGGTTTATCCCAGGTCATTGAATATAGTTCCCTATGCTATACAGTAGGACTTGGTTGTCCATCCATTCTATATGTAATAGTTTACTTCTACTAACCCCAAACTCCCAATCCAACCCTCCCCCAACCCCCTCCCCCTTGGCAACCACAAGTCTGTTCTCTATGTCTGTGAGTCTGTTTCTGTTTTGTGGATAAATTCATCTGTGCCATATTTTAGATTCCACATATAAGTGATATCATATGGTATTTGTCTTTCTCTGTCTGAATTACTTCACTTAGTATGATAATCTCTAGGTCCACCCATGTTGCTGCAGGGCTGTGTGTATTTTATGTGCAAGTCTGATGTCATTGTATGTAAGAGACATGAGCATCCATGGATTTTGTTATCTGGAGGGGGTGTCCTGGAACCACTACCCCATGGATGACGAGGGGTAACTGAGTTGACTTGCCTTGGGCACTTGCAATAGAACAAATCCCTGAGGGGAAGAATCCTTACTGCTGATAGACTGTTTCTCCTTATTCTCTAAGCCCTTTAAAGATAGCAATACAATATACTGGCTTTTTAAAAAGTATTAAATCAAATGCCTACGGAGAGTAGACAGATTTTTTAAGGTTATTTTTTTTAATGAATTTATTTATTTTTGGCTGCGTTGGGTCTTTGTTGCTGCATGCAGGCTTTCTCTAGTTGTGGCGAGCAGGGGCTACTCTTGTTGCAGTGCGTGGGCTTCTCACTGTGGTGGCTTCTCTTGTTGCAGATCATGGGCTCTAAGCATGCAGACTTCAGTAGTTGTGGCTCACAGGCTCTAGAGTGCAGGTTCAGTAGTTGCAGCCACGGGCTTAGTTGCAGCACAGGGGCTTAGTTGCTCCACGGCATGTGGGATCTTCCCCGACCAGGGATCGAACCCGTGTCCCATGCAACGGCAGGCAGATTCTTAACCACTGTGCCACCAGGGAAGTCCCAAGTAGACAGATTTAATGCACATGCTGCATCTATAGAATCTGAGAATGGAATGTGGCTCCAGTGCACCTAGACCCTTATGATTGTCCCAAGAAGAGCCAGAGAAGTGGACTCATGGATAGTTCTCTGACATCCATGATACACACATACATACATCACACACAAGTGGAGGAAAACATAAGAGCACATTAGAGAATTCTGCTGTAGCCATGGGTCTAAACTCTGGATCCCATTAGGAATTGCAAGAAATATCATTGTGGGACCTCATTCCAGGCTAACTCGGTCAGTCTTTGTGTGAGACAAAGCATTGGTAGTTTTGGAAGTTTCCCGAGTATTCTATCTATGCAGCGAGGGTTGAGAATCAGTGTTTAATATTCATATAAAAGGATCAGGACTTCCCTGGTGGCGCAGTCGTTAAGAATCCACCTGTCATGCAGGGGACATGGGTTTGAGCTCTGGTCTGGGAGCATCCCACATGCCACGGAGCAACTAAGCTTGTGCACCCCAACTACTGAGCCTGCGCTCTAGAGCCCGCGAGCCACAACTACTGAAGCTCACACACCTAGAGCCTGTGCTCCACAGCAGGAGAGGACACTGCAATGAGAAGCCCGTGCACCGCAACGAAGAGTGACCCCCGCTCACTGCAACTAGAGAAAGTCTGCATGCAGCAACGAAGACCCAACGCAGCCAAAAATAAATAAGTAAAAGGATCTCAGTCAAATTCATTCTTCCCTGCCCTTAAATCTCCAACTTTTCTCTGTTAAGTATGTATAACTGCAAAACATATATAGAAGAGAGCTTAGAAAAGGGAAATGACTTCAAGTTGAAACTGTCGTTTTAAAAGAGAAGAACAATCACATCTAGAGAAATCATAAATCTGATGCAGGGATATTTAATAGTCTTCTATATATTTGTGAATAGAGAAACCAAATAACCTATAGTGATGGCTTATTTTAGGCTGTGATTAAGTGATGTATTTTACATGTGAAGTCATTTTACATACAGCTTTTGGAAAATTAATTAAGTATAAAGAATGCTTTAAAAACAGTGTGAATAAAATACAACAGTTTATTTCCTAAAATTTTAATGTCAAATAATATGTTTCAGGTCATTGGAAATTAAGCCTCAATTTACATATACTATTCAAAACAAAATAGTTATTTAGGTTTATGAAACAAACAATATTTTTGCCAAGATCAAGATGTTAATGTCTATCCAGCACCACCCAGCGACTGAGTAAAGGAAACCCAGTTTCCCCACCACAGCTGCTATGTGTTGGGCGTGGCACCAGCTGTGCTGAATGGTTCAACCAGTGAAGCCCCCCTGGAAAACCCACGTTCTGCAGCCCCACAACAGGAGGCTGGAGGAGCTGGTGGCGGGCTTCCAGGCTGGCTCTCCAAACCTTTGCAGCTCAAAATGTGGTCCAGGACCACCAACACCAGGTTCTCCTGGGAGCTTGTTAGAGCTGCCTAACCTCAGGCTGCACCCCGCCCGCACCCACCGAATCAGAATCCACATTTCAACAAGCCCCCAGGGATCTGTCTACGCATCAATGCCTCTGGGTACCTATTTGCTCTAAGTCACTTCAGTGCTTATTTTCAACTTCATAATAAAAATATGTAATAAATATGCAAAATCCGTGTATAACAAACAAATGTCCTTGCGTTTGTTTAGTGCTTTTGGGTTTAAGGAACGCTTTCAGGTGTAGCATCTGCTTTATTGTCGTGTATTTCAGAGACATTTCAGGAAACTGAGGCTGATTCTTGTGCCAGAGTAAGTGGTCCGCTTAGAGCTCTGACAGGAACCTCTGAATGTGGTGCAGGATTCATCCACAACAGCAGATCTGATGTGTGAAATATCTTTGTTCCCCAAATGCACACAGACAGAAGTGCCCAAGATAAGCCCCCTGGACCACAAGTCCTGTGACACGGTCTGGGTCGGCAGTCACCTTGCCGATGTCCTCATGAACTTGCCTTCAAAACACACACATTGTCAGTGAAGCTGCTGCACGTGCCAGCATTGAGGAGGGCAGTTTCTCTCCAAGTGGCTGATTGTTCAGGAACATTCCATAATCTCACATCTCTTACCTAGTGAAATCCTTCATGTTTGCACATTTGCCCCATGAACCTCAAATGCCAGGCTATCCTCAAACCAGACGTTTCTAGATGAGCCCTCTGTTTCTGGCTGTCTCCTGCATCCTAATTCATCTAGGTTGTGCCCAACTGAATCCCCTGGGTTAGCCATTACCTGCAGACTTGGTGCCAGAAATTTCTGTGCAGTTTGCTGACCCACACAGCTTCATCGTGGTTCTCAGTTACTTCTTCTGCTTGAACCAGGTTACTTGGCATTTAGAGGTTATTTTTTCCCCATTTCTGTGTCCCTCCATCCAGGCCTCAGGTCATTCTTGATCGTGTCCTCGCAAAGTCCTAAGGACTCCTGTTCAGCACGATGGTCTCTAAGCAGTACTTACAGCTGCCCACTGGATCTGTTCCATCCTGCGCACCTCACTCCATCCCTCCTGGGGGAAACTGACCACGTCTCCACGGGAACCTCGTGAGGGCACCTCGTTCCCAGCACGATGCAAAAGGGCAGAGACGGGATGAAGAATAACAGGATAAGTAGTGCCAAGCATGACTCCCAGGCCAGCTCTGAGCACTTGTTCCCGAGAGAAAGAGGAGACAGGTTTACAGTGGTCGCTCTCATCTGTCCTCCTGGCATCCCTGCTGGTGACCATGGTCCACCCCGTGTAGGTTACAGAGCATGAGGGGCTCATCAGAGCCACGTGGCTGCCTGTTATGAGGCAGGTGCACACACACGTGCCTGTACACATGTGCACACACTCACATGCACACACATGTGCACAAGTGCACACGGACCATTCCTCCCCGCCAGGCCCTCTGACCAAGCTTGGTAGCCTGGGTAACAGACCATCTAAATTCCCTGCAACACTGCACACTTTCACAACCTTCCAATTTAACTTTCAGTTTCTTCCCTGCCAAGCGGGGCTGCCAGACGCCGGGGTTGGTAATGAGCTGGCAGCTCGGAATGTCATTAGGGCCCCGAGGACGGCAGCTCGGGTGGCGCAGGTGCTCGGAACGGATCGTCCCCCTGTGCTGCACGAGGTCTGGGCAGGGCAGCTCCTCTTTCACTGATTTTCCCCAAAAGTGGTATTAAAAGTCGGCGCTTAATGATAATGAATTGAATTGTTCCTCTCCAAAGTGGATGGGCTGGCAGAATTCTGGAAACCAAGAGATCCCCGATGCTGGCTAAGAAAACAAAGGTAATTGGATTACACAAGGAAAATAAGATAAACATTCATTAAAATGACAGTAACAGGAGTGATGAACGAGCTGGCAGAGGAGGTCGGCCTGGCCGTGGGCTGGGACCCCGGGTGCTCTTCCCCCCTGAGGAATCTCCACGGCCGCTCAGGGCAGGGGAAAGGCATTCGGTTTTCCTCAAAGTTCTTTTTTTTTTTTTTATAGCTTTTCAAAAATGTTTTAATGGAGTTGAGACCTTCCGGATGGAAAACACTTTTTATCGTTATCAATGGGATCTGTAATTCTGGATGTTTTGAGGGAGGCTGATGCTCCTCCAGGCAAAGGATGGTGCCCTCACCATCTTCTCTTCACCCAGGGTTGTCCAGCGTGTCCCCAGGAGGGAAGTGACCTTTATGACAATGTCCACAAGCCAGGGGTATCTGGACCTCATTACGGTGACACACAGAAAAGTCCTAGAACGGGAGAGAGACACTGTGGGCCCCGAATGTCTCCGGCTCTGTGACGACCAGCCTGCCCTTCTTCAACTTCACTGAAACAAGCAGACAGGTTGTTAAGTTAAACCGCATGGGGCGTCAAGTGAAGTGGTACCCGGCTTGGCCGGCACTGGGCACCATTAGATAAAGCCCCAGGTGTGTCCATCACTTTTGCTCAGCTCTGGACAGAGACCATGACCTCTAAAGCCAGCCGTCCTGGGGGGTCAGCAGCCGGGTCCACTCAGAACCGGCAGGGACAATGTCCATGTCTCAAGGCAGTCGGGCTGAGGGTCCTCACAAGGCCCGGCGTGCAGACCACTCTGTGGGGGTCAGAGAAGCAAGCATCAGATATGCCGGATCCTCCCTCGTCCAGCCAAGGCCAGGCCCTCAGCAGGTGGGGAGGATGCCGCCTTGGAGGGGGCCATGCAGGGCCGCTGAGGGCCAGATGAGCTCTGCCTGCTTCCCCTGGGGCTGTCCAGTGGCCAGTGCTGAGCCCCTCCTGGAACCCCTGCTATGTGGTTCACACAAAACAGATGGAACAGGGACCTCTAGAGAAGGAAACTGGCACGGGGCTGGAGCAGCCTGAGAGAATCCCTGATGGCCTCCTCACTAGTCCCATGAGCCTGAGCGACACCATTAACAGCTCACATTCAGAGCCTCAGTTTTCTCATCTGCGCAAAGGTCCTAATTGCACGGACCTCCTGGCGTCCCTGGGAGCGCGAATGAAGTAACACATACGAAGCGTCTGGTAAAATGTAGAGCCTGTGAAGGAGGGACCAGCGTCCCTGCAGGAGATGCTAAGACACGGTGAGAATGACAATAAGAACAGTGACCGTGGAAAGTAAACGGGTGCAGCCACTAAGGAAAACGGTATGGAAGCTCTTTAAAAAACTAAAAATAGAGCTACCATGTGATCCAGCAATCCCACTCCTGGGCATATATCTGAAGAAAACCACAATTTGAAAAGATACATGCACCCCAATGTTTGTTGCAGCTCTATTCACAATAGCTAAGACGTGGAAGCAACCTAAATGTCCATCAACAGAGGAATAGATAAAGAAGATGTGGTACATATATATACAATGGAATACTACTCAGCCATAAAAAAGAATGAAATAATGCCATTTGCAGAACATGGATGGACCTAGAGATTATCATATTAAGTGGAGTAAGTCAGACAGAGAAAGACAAATACCATATGATATCACTTAAACATGGAATTAAAAAGAAAAAAAAAAGACTCACAGGCATAGAAAACAAACTTATGGTTACCAAAGGGGAGGGGGGCATAAATTAGGGGTTCGGGATTGACAGATGCACACTACTGTAGATAAATACATAACCAACAAGGACCTACTGAATAGCACAGGCTGTAAAGTGTAGTTGCCTTTCTGCTGCAGGGGAGGGGCCAGGAGTGTCCTGAGGGCCTGGGACTCCTGAGGGTCAAGGCGACTTGCAGAGACACCCAGGGCTGCTCTGTCCTGGTGACGCCCCTCATCGGCTTCATGCCTCCGAGCAGCGACCCTCCCCATCCTGGCTCAGCTCCTGGAGGGGGAGTCAGGCACAGGGCCCTTACCCGACCCTGGACCAGCTCAGCTGAGGTTTGCTCTCCTCCTGGCGGGGACTTGGGGGTCTCGCTGCGCTCTGATCACGGCAGCCTGCACGGGTGCACCCCACCCCGCCAATCCCGAGTGCTGGGCTGCAATGGAGGCCGTCATCTGGAGAGCAGCTGTGCACATGCCTCCCAGCTGGGTCATCACCCAGCAAGGGTGTCCTTCCATGCCCCCTGCCCCGTCCGTCATGCCCCTCGGGATGCTGCACTGGGCCCCTAGAGATGCTGTAATCTCCATCCAGACAGGGTCACCTGTGAGTAGTGCCCGGACAGGGCCTAGCCAGACTGTCCCAGGGAACAGGATGCACATCCACCCCACAGCAGAGCCTCTTGTACAGATGTCATCCACTTGGATGGCGTTAAACACAGTCCTGAACCGCACCTCCAGCCTGCCTTTGCCCCAGGGACGTCCACCCCTCCCAACCTCTCCCTGGAGCCCACGTTTCTCAGCCACCCCCCTCATCCCTGCCCCCATCCCATCAAATTGGGACCCCAGATTTCACCTGTGAGTCCTTTCTCCCTATGCCCCGTCCATCAGCGCTTGCTCATGGACTATGACCCCGGGTCCCCAACAGCCCCCTCCTCCAGGCTTCCCCCCAGGACTCACCCTCCCGAGGCTGCCTGGGCCATCACCCCCTGAAGAGGGCATTCCATCCCGATTAGACTCCTGCTGTCTCATAAAGCTCACAGTTTCACACCTAGCAAGTCCTCAGCTCTGTCCCTGAACCACTGTTGAACTTCACTCCAAGTCTCACACGGAACAGTCTGGGATTTCCAGGCGCCTCCCTTTTCGCAGGCTGTGACTCTCCGTGTTCTATCTGTCATGACGTTTATCCTATGTAATCATGTTTGTATTCCATGGTTTCCTTGGTTAAAAACAGAGTCCATTTTTCCTTGACCTTTGGGTCTCCCAAGGCCAGCTCAGGCCCGGCATGAACTAAGTGACTGAATGAGACTCAGCTGAACCTGAGCCGGGTGGGCAGGGCTCCATCTTTGAGAATCCTGCCTTCCAGGGTCCGGCACTAGGTTTTTTGTTTTTTTAATTTCCTCCCTCTTTTGTTTTATTTTTGACATTTATCTTTTAAATTATTTTTTAATTGAAGTATAGTTGATTTATAATGTTGTGTTAATTACTGCTGTACAGCAAAGTGACTCAGTTATACATATAGATGTGTTCTTTTTTTATATTTTTTTCCACTTTGGTTTATCATAGGATATTGAATATAGTTCCCTGAGGTACACCATAGGACCTTGTTGTTTACCCATTTTATATATAATAGCTTACATCTACTAACCCCAACTTCCTACAAGTCTGTTCTGTGTGTCTGTGATTCTGTTTCTGTTTCATAGATAGGTTCATTTGTACCATGTTTTAGATTCCACATGTAAGCGATATCATATAGTATTTGTTTTTGTCTGTCTGACTTACTTCACTTAGCACGATCATCTCTAGTTGCATCCATGTTGCTGCAAATGGCATTATTTCATTCTTTTTCTATGGCCGAGTAATAGTCCATTGCATACATGTACCACATCTTCTTTACCCATTTAACGGTCGATGGACACTTAGGTTGTTTCCATGTCTTGGTTACTGTAAATAGTGCTGCTATGAACAGTGGGGTGCATGCATCTTTTTGAAGTAGAGCCTTATCCAGATATATGGCACTAGGTTTTAAACATGATGCTGCTGATTGAGTGAGTGAGTGAGGGGAGGAGGGGTAATGAGGGGGAGAACCGAGAAGGAGGTCCAGAGTCTGCTGGCCGGTGGCCATTGTGGGAGTGCTGGATGCCTGTGGGGTAGAGTGAGGGGCCGGCGGCTCTGGGAGCAGGGGCTCCGTGGAGCACCCCCCCATCCTGACCTCTGATGCTGCTCAAATGGCTCTTCCAACACAGAAGGGCTCAACCCACCTCCCTTACCGACAACCCCGAGAAAGCGGACACTTCCTTCCAGGCTAGACCTTCCCACCCTCCCTTCCCGATCTCCTGCCAAGAGACGGGCAGCCTTGCTGTCTCCCCACGGGGAGGCCTCCCTACCTGGACCAGGAGATGGGGGCTGCCACTGTCACTGTTCCTCAGGGACATAGGACTGTGCTCGCACCATACCTGACCCTCAGCCCAGCAACCAACCATGGAGGCTGGCATGGAGCCCAGTGTCCTGGGGATCCCTCCCCACAGTGCGCCTGCCCCCATGTGGATGGTGGGAGCCCACCACCATGTAAGCACAAGCAGCATCCTTGCAGCAGCTGCCCAGATGGTCCCTGCCGTGAGCATTTGCAGTCAGGAGTTTGTGTGTTTTCTATCCTCAGACACATCATGTGTTTTGCTTTCTCTCGGCATCCGTGTCCTGCCTCTTCGGTCTTAGGGGATTTGGAGAAAGGCTGGAGCTGGGGCAACGTGCCCGGTGCCTCTTCTACAGAGAGCCTGATAACATGAAAGAATGTTTCCCAATGCATAGACACATGGAAACACAGTTTAGGCTTTTTCATGATATTCTAAAGAAGACCACACTGCCTACCCGACATGTGTCACTTTTGCAATAAATTACATGGAAAGCTGGAGCTCAAACTCTAATGATCGTACATCTAAGCCAAGACTTATGTGTGCTTACTTTGCTTCCAGTATGTTCAGTCTTACGGGGCGATTCATGAATCAACCGCCGGGCTTCATCTTTCACAACCTGCCTGCCCTCCCGATGTCGGCTCCAGGCACGGAGGGGAGGGGCGGCCCGTGACCCCGCAGACCACTGGGTGGCCCTTCCTTCTCAGGGAAAGGCGGCTGTGCCCGTGGTCAGCAGGTGGACATCCTTGGCTCCTGGGAGGGACCGTGACAGATTCCCTGGTGGAAGATGCTGAGATGCACGATTATCCTTCTGCATAAAAACGACAGGCCCTGGAAAGGAAAACCAGACAGATGTCCGTGGGCTGGAAGCCACACCAGGACCTGGGCTGGATCACATCCTTGAAGGGCCAGAGGTGGTGCCCAGAGCTGGAGGGAGGCTGTGGGCATGGAAGGTCTCTGAGCTTCAGTGGCTGTTATTTATCTGTCAGCCTCTGTGTCCTGGGCCCTCTGCAGGGTTCATCACATGCTCAGCGATGCTGAATCTCAGGACCTTCATGGGAGGTTTTATCATCACAGCTGTGCAGACAAGGAAATACCACCTATGGAGACAATGGTTGATGCCACTGTAATTTCAGCCTCTCCACCAAGCACATGGGGTAAAGCAGCACTTTTCTAAGAATTTCCCTCTTAAAAAAAAAGTCTATACCTCCTCGAATGAACGGCGTGCCTTCGGGTGGATTCACTGAGGGGGATGCATTTGCATTTATACCCACGTCCTGGCTCTGTGGCCTCAGGGCCCCCAGCACCGTCTGGGGCACTTGCGCACACGCTCGGCTCTAAATGACAGGCTTGCGGTAAACTTGTCCGACCGAAGAGACCCCGTCTTTCCCCCACTGCATCCTCCCTGCCTACCTCCTGTCTGGAGGTGAGACTCCAGGGCTGTCGTTTGGAGAATCTTTCTGTGACCAAGGCCACACCTCCAGGTCACAGAACCTCCAGAAAGTGGAGTGTGAAGTCCTGGACCGCAGCCTCAACCCCAGCACAGGTGCAGCGGTGGACACCTGGTCTGGCTGTGACCATGACCCTCAGGAACGCAGTCCAGGACATGCTGGGCTGGAAGGTGGTCTCGAGCACCAGCTTGGATCCAAAGCACACGTGTCCTGAGTGGTGTTCTTTTCGCCTTTTCTGTAGGATTTTGGTCAAGTGTCTGCAGGATTCGAGGACGGAAGACAGGACCCCATTCCTCTCTGCCACATCTCCTGTTGTTTGGACATCGCTTGGCTCTGATCCAACCGTGGCCAGAGAGGAGGCTCATGTGATGTGAGGTTTTCTGTTTGTCTGTCTGAGCCAGGGAGGCTACTTCAGGGGAGCAGGGGCCTTCAGGGGCACAGGAGGAGTTGGAGGGACCAGACCCTCTTCAGAGTCGCCGTCCCGCCCACCCTCCACGCCCCCCACCCAAGGGCCAGACCCCTGGGATGGAAGGACAGACACCTCCGTTCACTTTTCATTCCCTGGACGGTGGGACTTTCAGCTGAAACCTACTGACCATAAGTTCACCTCAGAACGAAGCTCCAAGATTTCACCAACTAAAAGGCCCGAGGCCCAAACTGCTGTCACTAAAGCCCCTTTCTCGTCTCGGCTGGGGGCATCTTCCTCTGCATAGGCCACGGACCCAGCGATGTCATCCCAACACGTGAGACCTCCCTCCACTCTCCCGTCTTTCCCCTGAGCTGTGGGTGGCCCCCTGAGGTCCCGGCATCTCGTGTCTAGAACTGGCAGGGACCTGCTGGCCGTGGGGGGGCACCTTCTCCTCGTGTTTGGCCTGTAGGAATATGAACCGGAAGTCCTACATGGTCCCCAGAGCAGGCATCTCCCGCATCATTTTGTGTGAGTGGGGTGGGCTGCAACCCCATCCTACAGGGTGAGGGACCCCCTGAGCTGGGAATGGGTCCTGGAGTCCAGACCCCATTCCCTCCAAAGCACCACTGCTGTTAACACACGGCGGGGGGTACTTTTGTATTTAATAAAACCCCCCAAAACTCGTTATTTTATAGACAAGCCCTTATATGCGTTAGCCTCCCGCAGGGTCACATCACAGAACAGGCTGTCCCGGAAAGCACTGGGGACACCCAACCACCCTTAATTCTGGGACCTAAAATTCAGGAACTCCTCCAGGATGGCTTGTTGAGTAATAAGCCTCACCAAGAATGAGAAGGTGCACCTTTCTCAGCTGAAAGGGGGAGGCGTTAGTTTCAACAAGATGTAAGCCCAACACCCTGTGACCTTCCAAACCTCAGGTCAAGGTGAATGTCATTGCTCCAAGGTCAGGATCCAGGATGCAGACCCCGGCCCCTCCCCAGACTCCTCGTAGAGGCCACGAGATGGTGAGAGCGGGACAGACCCAGGCGGACGTGTTCTCCCTGATAAACAGAGGAGAGGAGCCCCTGCCCTGTTTCCATGAGGATTTTCCTAAAACCTGACATACCCACTGCTCTTTGGAAGGCACAGCTGATGCTCAGTGACGAGTGGCTATGAATGGAAGCTCCGCAACTGCAGACCCACAGGGCGAGGGGCTGGGAAGGACCTCGGGGCAAGCCGAGCCGAGCCAAGCGTCCCACGCGAGGCAGCAGCCTCGGTGGTGCCCCAGCAGACGTCGGCCAGGAGCGCCCCCAGCGGCAGGTGCGGCCAGCTGCGGCTCCTGCGCAGGCAGGTGTCTGGACGGATGCGCTCGGGGCGCGGGGTGGATGGATGCCCACCGCCCGCAGCCAGGTGTCTCAGCCCCACTTGAAGGTCACCTGCTCCCCACCCCGCCACTCTTCCAGGTGTTGCCGAGGCTGGAACATCTGGCGCAGGGCACACGGAGGGCCCGGTCATCCATTGTTCTGCGGCTGCCAGCGGGGCCGGGGGTGGGAGGACGTTCGCTGGACCGGGTGGTGGTGTGTGGGAGCCGAGAGGGCTGCCCTGAGCACAGACGGCCCTGAACTGATGGTGTGCTGCGCGCACGGCGGTGCCTGGGCAGTGCCTCCGAAGGACGTGGCCCTGCCTTTCTTCCCACTCCTTTCCTCCCAAGTGCCCCTCTTAGGAGCCCCTGCTGTTCCTTGCACCTCCACATCCCAGACCCAGCGAGACGGACACCAGGGCAGCTGCCGGCTCCCGGCCCCTCCGTCCACCAGGCCCCTCCCTGGCGACTCACCGGGCGCCCTTGTCACCTGCCAGCCGGGACGCTGCTGGGGGCCCTGCGGCTCGACCCACAGCAAGGGGACGGAGTGCACGGGGTCCGGCTGGTCCTCCGCCCCCGTCTTCAGGGCCCACCCGTCCACCTGTCTGTCTGCTGCTCACAGCTGCCCTTGCTGCTGGCTGCACTGTCCAGGAGCTGCTGTGACTCTGCCTCTTCCGTTCACCTGTCACCAAGCCCCTTTGGCTGATTAGTCACTGTTCCTTCTCATTCCAGCCACGCCAACACTTACAAATAGAAATTAACTTCGTAGGGGGGGTGTTCCCTTTGGGGAGATTTTTTTTAGAAAACGAGACTCAGTCTGCTCTGCTGGACAGGATAGTCCGTCGGCCCTTAATGGCTTCTTGTGTCCCGGGCTCTTGGCATCTTGCGTGTTCTGTGTCTCTTGGCTCTAAGCCTGGGGGTCAACTCGATTTTAATCAGAATCAGCCCCCAGGACCTCACAGTGTGTCCCTGTCCCCATGGACTGGCCATCGGGACCAGTAGGAGAGAGGGACACAGCTCCTGTCTTCCTCTAACTGCAGGCCCCGAGATGAGGCTCAGCTGCCGCTGAGACTGGTGGGGCTCCTCGTCCGGGGCAAACGTCTGGTAGCACCTTCTCGGGGCGAAGCTCTGCAGACCTGACGCTCTTCTGGAGGAGAACAGCCACTTGACAATGAACAAAACTCGTGTTTCTCGACTCCAGAGACAGAAAACTAGTCACACAGAGAAAACTGAGCCATCTTTTGGAAAGGGAAGACTCCCAAAAATTAAAGTATGAGATAAACCGCCCCACTGATACTAAGTCTTCCCACAAGATGAGCCCCAGGGGTACTGCCGACGGCCACCACGTGGGCCTTGGGGTTCTCAACCTCGGAGACATTTCTTTCAGGCCCCAGGAGCTCTGCACAGAACCTGGCCCCTGGGGACGATGGGCAGGTGGGTTCTGACCACATGGGTCCTTGCTTGGAGGTGGAGGGCTCACAGTGCTACAGTTTGGGGGTGCTGAGACAGGCAGAAAGGGTCCAGCCCGTGCCTCCTCCCCCGCCCCCAGGCTCAGTGACTGAAATGAAAATTTCCCCAGTCTGGAATCATCTGCAATGCATGGGAAGTTGTCAATACCTATGACTATTTGCTTTATCTTGACAGCAAACTCAAAGTTTCTGGATCAAAAGATTGATTATGTACTTACAGGCTACCTGTGTGCTCCAGGCCCTGGGGAGACACAGTGTGGGCAGAAGTTCCCTTTAGGGGAGAAGCCCAAGCGACAACTCTCAGGGCCTCTGTAAGAGCCGCACAGGGGACATCGAGGGCCACAGCACATGTTTTTTTCACTGACATTTGTTGTCTTTAAATGCAAGAAAAGGAAAGAAAGAAAGAAAGAAAGAAACAAAGAAACAAAGAAACAAAGAAACAAAGAAACAAAGAAAATGCAGCCCTGTATTGACTCAACTAACGCACAGCAAGATTTAAAGAAATGGCGACCGACCTGTTTTCTTTCACTCTGCTGGCCTGGGCTTTCCAGCGCCTAGACGTGGGGCATCCTGGCATGGCTGCCTGTGCTCAGACTCTCCTGGGGGGTCCTGTGCCCCCTTCTTTCCCACAGGAGCTCTGCCAGGGAGCAGCTCCAACCACACAAACCCACAAGAGCCCGCAGTGCAGGACTGACTCCTCACACAGCATGGGCAGGTGTAACCCTGGGCGTGGTGCCCTGGTCCAGCAGCTGTGGCCACAGCAGAAACAGACCCAACCCCCAGCTAAGCCCATCAGACACTGTGAGGCCAGCCCAGGCGCCTGGCTCCACAGCTCTGCCACCCCGGACGAGCCACGCTCCTCTTGGCGTTGGATCTTTTCTACCTACAAGGTGCGGAAAAAGCAGAAACCGGGCTTTCCAGACTCTGCCCTAGGCACTAGTTCACTCGTGGCTAAAAAGCCAAGCAGAATTCTGGACCATGGACTCTTCTGACAAGACCCGAGTAGGAAACCCAGACATTCCTCATCCTCACCCGGACCACGTCTCACAACCAACAGCTTGGCTTCTCCAGAGCAGTGATCCGGAATGAGTCTGATCCAGAACTCTGCTCCGCACACAACGCAGTCAATCACTCATGCTTTGGCTCGATCCACAGCTGTGCCAGGAAAACAGCAGAAAGTCTCCTCGGGAGGATGGGCTTGAGTTTTCCCAAGGCCGCCTCTCAGGAAGGCGCCTTGACAGCCCCGGCCCTTCTCCCGCGGGGGCACCATCACCCTCACCCACCAGGATCACAGTGAAACCCCGCACACTTTGCCGGCCACAGGCCACCTTTTCATATGCTCCTGCAGCTACACACACATCACAAGTCCACACTCTGAAGATACATGTGGATTCCCAACCCTTCCTAAGGGGCCTCCTTTCTCTCCACCCGCTTCCAAAGCCTTGGGTGGTGCTGTGTCATCTCCTTTCGGCTGTTTCTTCCTGCTTTAAGCATCAAGGCTCATTTAAATGCAGTCTCAATTTACCACCCCCCACTGAGATGCCCTGGAGAGCTGGAGCATGCGTCCCAGGTGGGTCCACCCTCGTCAGCATCTCCATACCCTCCGCTTGGTTCTCTGGACTTCGCTGTCTCAGAGTTGCTCCCCACAGACCCTGCTTCCCACCTGTGAGAGGGGTGTCATGCTTCTCGAGGCAGGACATCCAAGTCCTGTTCTGACATCCTTGCCCAGGGGCGGGGTTGGGACCTGCCCTTCCTTCCCCTTCACCCTGTCAACACAGCCCCACTTCCATTCCATTCTCCCCTTTCCTTCATGATTTACACGTCTGTTTCACACCCACTTACCTCAGTTGGGGAGTTTCTACTTATACTCCACTGGAAACGCCTCTCAGCTCTCATATGACTTTCTAAAGCATTTTATTTTCCCCCAGTGAAACTGAACCTCCTGAAGCAAGGCTGGGTCACAACTTAGGAGGAGGAGGAGCGCACGTGTATTTGTGTGTATGTTACACACATGTTCTGTGTAGGACATCTTATAACACTGATCAGAAACTCATACATGGATGGACCTGGAGACTGTCATACAGAGTGAAGTAAGTCAGAAAGAGAAAAACAAATATTGTATATTAACTCATATACGTGGAATCTAGAAAAATGGTACAGATGAACCGGTTTGCAGGGCAGAAATAGAGACGCAGATGTAGAGAACAAATGTATGGACACCAAGGGGGGAAAGCGGCGGGGGTGGTGGTGGTGGGATGAATTGGGAGATTGGGATTGACATGTATACACTGATGTGTATAAAATAGGTAACTGATAAGAACCTGCTGTGTAAAAATGAATTAATTAAATTAAATTAAAAAGGAAAAGAAACTCATATGTGGTACACGTGCTGCATCTAAGCTGTCTTGTTTGGAGCACAGGACAGCAGTATTAGAAAATTAAAATTTCTAAGTCAGCGCTTTAAAATAACCGGCTTTTAGCAGAGCCATGAAGTTGTCCCCAGACCCCCTCTCTTAAAGTCCCCCCAGCCAGGGCCCAGGGACCTCAGATATCCCTCCTCTGGTGAATGCCTACAGTTAGGCAGTGATCTGACGTCAATGCAGTCCTAAGAATCCCCCAAACACTCACCAAATTATCATGGCAAGGCTCCCCTATGCCAGGTGCACGCCCAGCTCTGAGAGACACACGCCTAGCTAATTCCTGCCCTGATGGTGTTGGCCACCTGGCTTGGCAAACTCAGCTGGTACAGGAGGCACAATGACCTTGCACGTGGCTCCAACCCGTGACCGTGGAGGTTTTCCCTGGAGACATGGGTGGGTTTAGACTAAAACAGTCAGGGTCTGCACAAGGCTTGGTCTCCCAACGTCTGTGCTGAGCTTTTCACAGGAGCACTGTATTGGGAGCTCACGTTTACCCATCAAGATTCTTTTTACTCAGATCTCAATTCAACGTCAGGGGACATGTGGGTAATTAGAAATGTGTACCCAAAATTTAGTTAAGGTGTAAATCTGTTGTTCAGATCAAACGACGTTTATTGGGACAAGTGTTTGTATCAACGGGTGTCGACAGGACACTGTGGAGGGGCTGGGACCATGCTGTAGTCACCATGCCCTAATTGTTAAGTTATGTATTTGAGAGATGCCTAATTATAAAATCTGCCAGATTTATTTGTTTAAACAGTGGTTAGGTTTCTGTCTTGTATTACCTCAGAATGTTAGCTAGGTTGTGCTAACTCTGGGTGGCCTTTGTTACCAGGTAACAGTCCATCCAGTTGTCTTACAGTGATGCTAGAGCACGGTCTGGATATTAATTCAGTGTTTACAGAGTTACCACACTGACATATTATACTAACGGGCATGATTTTCTATCTTACCAAGTTCCTCCAGACCAGGGATCACATCTTACTTTACTTTGCATCCCCAGAAATACTAAGTTCCTGGCACAAAGATCAGGCAAAAAATGTATTGACTGACAGGCAAAATTAAACATATATTGAGACTTGATAGGGGTTATTGAATTATTGACTTTACAAAAGCATTCCTCATGGACACACAGTGAACACAATTATGTATTTTAAATGAATACAAAATAGAGCAGTAATATTCATTCTAATGAACTATTAGGGTCAATAAGGAATTAGATTATGAAGTATGGTATGAAAATATTTTGAATGTCAACTATATGTCTGTTATCAGCAATGTACACATATATGAATATACACACTCCTGTCAATGGGGAGCTGATCCAGAATATCTATCGGCTCAAATTCAACTTGCAGAAGGCTTACTTTTAGGCTGTTTCTACACTTTCTGCATCTTATTTCTGAAAGTAGCCGGAACACGGGGGCAGATTGGATGCCGATGATGAGTACTGGCATCTCGTGTTCACACCGCACGCCTATGCACGAGGTGTCAATTGCAGAGTACTTTTTCAGACAGGGGCTGACAGGCGGGCTGGGGAGCCGCACGGCCCGTTTTTCTGGCTGTTTTTGATTTACAGACTGCTGAATCAGAGCTTCAAACTGGTCTGGGAAACTTAAGAAGCTGTTTGAGGTTTTGCCCAGAGCCCTCCTAAGCTGAATGGCCCTCAAGGGTTCAAGTCGGTTCATGGTGTCCTTTTTCTCAGTCTGGTTCTCTGGGGCTCGTTTGTGTGTTTTGGCTGCGTCCTGAGTTGCTGTGGCCCTGACAGTGTGTCAGGAGAAGCATGCTCTGAGGCAGGATCTCTGGGCACAGGAGTCGGGGTGGGTTGGAAACTGCGCCAGACCATTGGTTCCCACCCAGAGGGGACTCAGTTTCAGACACAATGTGACGTTCAATGTCAGCAGCGGCCTGCAGACTCAGGGAGGCCAACCGAGACCAGGCTGTACCCTTCCAGGAGTCTCCAGGGACAGCAGGACGTGGCTCATTTTGGGTGTTTTGCTTCTTGACTTTGTTTCCAGAGATTGCAGATATGTGCAGACTGGTGACCCGGGCATTGGCAAAGGAAGTAAACCTGAGAACCTCGACTTCTATCTGTGATTCAGGGTCTCAGGTGCCGTAAGCGGGATGCAGACACGTCTTCTCCCACTGTCCATCCTGGGTGGCATGTGGACTTTGTCATTCAAGCCTGGGCTGCTTTCCCAGCAGCTTGTCGCCTAGAAGCTGCGCGGGGCTCCAAGGCTGAAGCACGTGGTCCCGGTCGCGTGGCGCTCTGTGGACTGGGTCACACTGGAAAAACTTCATCACTAGCAGAACGTGTCAAAATGAGTCACTTAAGAATGTAAACAGCCCCAGGGACACAGTGGAGCAGACATCTGGCCATCTGTTCCGAGCCTCAGCCTGTGTGGGCACTGTGGGCACCGACTCGCTCCCCTCAGCAGATGAGGACCACGGCCTGGCATCAGCTGACGGTCCCCGGGCAGCCAGGCCTGACGTCCGCAGCCTACCTCTCCTGCCCGGGGGCCCGGGGCTCCAGCTGGCATGACAGGGGACCCGCTCCCTTCTCCACCCTCCCTCTGTAGATGCAGACTGGCCATCATCGGCAGAGGCACACGGAGTGCAGAGATGTGAGTGCAGAGATGTGAGTGTGTGTGCGTGTGTGTCCCCCACCCTTGCCCCCTCGCCTGCTGCGTTCCCACGTAAAGCCTACACTTGACCCTGGGGTCACCTGGCCTCAACCAGGCACAGAAGTGTTGTTTTTTTTTTTTTTTGCGGTACGCGGGCTTCTCACTGCTGTGGCCTCTCCTGTTGCAGAGCGCAGGCTCAGCAGCCATGGCTCACAGGTCCAGCCGCTCCGCAGCATGTGGGATCCTCCCGGACCAGGGCATGAACCCGTGTCCCCTGCATCGGCAGGCGGACTCCCAACCACTGCACCACCAGGGAAGCCCCACAGAAGTGTTTTTGAGGGACCGTGAAGTAATCCCGACTTCACCTGTGCTGCTGATGGAGAACATTTTCCTTTCAGTGGATCTGACCCAGGAGCACGTTCTGAGCTCCTCATTTTACATTCACATGCTGTGTGGAATTACCCCCAAAATCTAGACCGGGAAGCCCGACCCCTCTCACTCACAACCACCCATGGAGTCAGAAGCAGCTCCCCAAAGAGTCAAACCAATCTCAGCGACTAGTTAATGCGATTGTGTCAGTAAATTAAGAAAGTGGGCCAAGGACTCCATGGAGAGCGTGCCTCTGTGTGTAGTAATTTGGAATTCAGCCCCAGGCAACTTCCATAAACTGGTTTTGAATCTAGAGTTCATCACCCTCTTGGGCTGTGAGTTGGGGGGATTTACACCCAGAAACGCCAGGAGGCTGTCTGGTTTCTCTGGAGCGGAACCCTCAGCATTTCAGTGACCTCAAGGATGGAGCCATCAGGACTGTGAACATCCCTTCTGGATCCAGGGTCCAGATGCCCCCGGCAGACTGTGGGCCGCCCCAGTAGGGCCTCTTCTGGTCTCACTCTCAGCAACGCTGTCCTTCCCTTCTTTCTGGGAAACTTTCAGACCAAACTGGGAGTCGTCCTTCCTCCACTCTGTGCTGCCCTCTTGAAACCATCGCAAATCCTGGAAAACGCACTGAGACCAGATCCTTCTCCTCTGCCTCACCCACCCTGGCCTGGGTCCCCTCCCCACACCTGTACTTCCCCCACCGTAGCCTCCCACCTGGTCCCCCTGCCTCTGTTTCGCAGTCATTCCCAACCCGGCAGAAAAACTCATGCAGGAGGTGAATAAACCATGATTGTTTGACCTCTGCTGACCCCAATCTCCATCTGCTTGGAATGTCTCATGGCCTCAGCCCCCCAGAAATGCAAGCCTGGGTCCTCACAGGCTCCTTCAAGCCCAGGGAAGCTTCCACAGTCTCTGCCCTGCTCCTGGGATGGGCCAGGGGCTCTCCTGTCACAGGGCCTTTGCACGTGCTGTTTTTTTTCCACAGGAAAGCTCTGTTCCAGGTGGTCTTCATAGCTCTTTCCTCACTTCCTGCAGAGCTGTCCATAAGTCACCTGGGGTTGAGCTTCCCTTGTTGCCTCTCTCTCTGTCTGTAGCTTCCATATGTCCTAGTCTCCTGTTCTGTTCCATCTCCGAGATGCAGCCACTCCTTCTGTCCGCTTCTCCCATGAGAAGTGAGTCCTGCAAGGATAGAGGTCTTTGTGGTTCTCAGTTAGACCGCGTGCCAGGAGGGCTGGACAAGTGAGACTCCTACTCAAATTCTAGAGCTGACACCTTGCTGAGACGCAAGCCTGGCCAGCCAACGTCAGCCCTCTCATGGAGAAGATGTTCCTCCCCCAGTGGTCACAGAGCCAGCGCGTGGTCACGGAGACCAAGTCTCACAAAGCCCACCTCCTTGCGAGTTGTGCACGTCAGGACCCAGCTCTTCCCTCCTGGGCCTTCGGAAGTTGAGTTGATTAGTTGGCCTCATCCGCTGGAAAGTTCAGCTGCAAACAAGAGGAGGCCAGGTTAGCAAATCATGGGTACCAGCTCTTGAGCATGTGTCTTGTGGAAGCTTTCTTACAATGATAACGCTTTATTAGATAACGCTCTAGTAGGTGGGCATTTAATTATTGTTCGTGTAATTTAATTGCTTTATGTAGAGTTCTCAATATTCACTATGGGGACATTCTCATGATTTTCCACTTGTAGATTTTCTCTACCTATTGATTATTTATAATTACTCCTGCATTTGCACTGTACACTTCTATTTTTTTAATTTTACAAATATCATTGCCTTTAATCTTCCCAAGCACCTTGTCCAGTTTTAGAACAGGTATAGGACCTCAGGACACAGCTGAAACATTGAAATGCTTGGAGAGGACGCAGGTGTCTGCCCTGGACATCTGTCAGATCAGGGCTGTCCTGGGCCACCCAGGAGCAACACTGAGCAAAGACTCAAGGCCAAGTTTAGACACTGTATTGGGACCGGGGTCCCTAGAACACACTGTCCCCAGAGATGAGGATGAGGTGTGACTCTGTGTCCAGCAGAGATAGCTGCGTCCCTTCCAGTCTGTTGTTTTAGCAAAAACTGATGTGAAAGTTTGGACCAGTGGAGATGCAATCAGAGGTGCACTGAAAGGCAGGGCAGTGGGGCTTCCCTGAGGGCCCTCTGGGAGTCATGGGTGCAGTGCTTTCCCTCCAGATTAGCTCCCTAGGGTGTGGCCCCTACGAAGTAACCGGCTTGAGACCCTCCATCAATTGAGTCCAGTGGGCTCTGTTCCCTGCCTTTGGGGTGAGAGTCTGAGCAAGAAAGACACGAGAGCCCGGGTGCCTCTGCGGGGGCTGAGCGAGTGCTGGCCTCTGGGAGATGGGCCACCCCGTCCCCACTGCAGGGGTGGGGTGCCTGAAGGGAGCGGCACTTCCTGCCAATGCTGAAGACATCAAAGCTCTGCTGGAGGAGGGAGGGTGCTTGTGCCGGGGCAGCACATGGGCTGGGGAGATCACTGCCGGGCAGGTGACACCACCATCCAGGCGAGTCCAGAAGGACAGAGGGAGGGCCTCGCAGGTGGAAGGGCCAGCTGGGAAGCAGGTGGGCCCGTGCGCACAGCATTCACTTACTATAAAGATGACATGTGCGTGTTGAGAGCAGAGCTACTCGCAGTAGGAGGGGAAAGGCGACTCGTGTTCCCCCGTATCAGTTTGAGGGCATCTCGATTCTGCTCCCTCCCCAGAGTAGGAGGGTCAAGGGACGGCTGCCCATTCAGGCACTAGGAGTCTTAGGGCAGCATATTATGGTCTGGACTCTTGCAGAAATTATTCCTGAAAAACCTAATATTTGTTTTATCAAAAGAATATGTGTCTACGTGTGAGGCTAAACAGGGGACCACACCTGTCCCCCGTCAGCCCCTGGGTGCAGGCTCCGCACCCACTGGCCCAGAGCATCACGCTGGGTGGCGGCTCCCAAGCTGAGGCAGCAGCAGGGCCACGGGGAGTGGGTGACACGCTGACAGCGTGGCCCATGTGGGGCGCTGATGCAGGTCTCACGAGTCCCGGGTGAACCCCACTTTAAAAAGCTCTGCTCCGGGTAGACACCCTCTCCTTTAAAATGAATGATTTTTTGGCCCTTGCTTTTTTTTTTTTTTTAATGTTATTTATTTTAGACCTTTTCTATTGGGTCCCGTGCACTTTCACCCTCCCTGACATCAGATCCCCACCCTTACCTTCCCCGTTTCTGCAATGGAACTATGTCACAGTTTGGAAAATCAACATTCAGGATTCACCAATTTAAATCTCTCTCTGTCAGTCTCTCGTGCACACACACATACAGACACACACACAGGACAGAGGCACATATAACTCTTGTAGAAGGGTTGATAATTGCTTTGTTTTCTCACTTGCTTAGTCGTTTGAACTTTTCATCGTTTCAGTACTAACTCTAAAACTCTCAATAGAGCCAATGCATCTCGTCAACTGTGAGTCTCTTTCCTACGTGCCTCCCTCCCTTTCATCTTGAGACCTGACTCCCCACCCACTCCTTCCCGTCCCGGCTGCTCCAGCTGGGGAATGCTGCTGCCCAGAATCTCTCTGCTGTTCCGGGGCATCTCTTTGCTTGTCCCTGAGGTTCCAGCTCCTATTTCTTTGAGCTGACGCCTTACTCTTTCTGAGTTTACTCCCACATTTGGTGGAGCATGCCTTCAGCACCTCCCTGGAAGAGGACACCTGGGGGCAAGTGTTTCAGAACTGCTGTGTCCGAGGATGTCTGGCCCCCTGATCCAGTTGCTGGACTGGTGGGTGGAGAGAGTTTGACCCTGAGAACACGGGTGTCATCCTTTGTGTTTCTCCTCTGGTTTCCAGTGTGGCCTGCTCTTTGGTACAAAACCTACTTGTTTTTCTCTGGAAGTTTTAGACTCTTTCCACCTGGGATGGTCTGAAGTTTCAGGGTATTGTGATATGGATGAGTGCGTGCCTGTGAGCATCTATATCAGTATCTGGGTTTATATTTTCGTGGAGACTCAGGAGGACCTTTCAATGTGGAGCTGTGTCTGCCTCAACTATTGGCTTTTTGCGTTTTCTTCTCTTTCTTCTCTACCTTTTCTCTCATCAGACTTTATGGACTTCCTTTTTTGTAAGAAGCTGGAACACTGCATGGACCACCGTGTTCTCTTCTACTTTCTGTCTTTTTGTATTCCTTTCTTGGAGATTATCTCAACTGTATCTGGAAAACCTCCTTAAATTCTGTTTAAGCATCATACTTTCAATATGTAGGTGTTCTGGCTTAGTCTCTGATTTTTCTTATAGCACTTCCCTTTAATAAGAGCGTTCCTCTGTTCTGCCGACTTGGTTACCTCATCCATAGGTTCCCATCCACCAGAATGCGTTTGGCGTCTTCCACCTGCTATGATCTGCTCTCTATACTCACCTACCTGTTTATTTTATGCCTTCATCATCTTTTACTGACCTCCTGGAGTTTCAGGATGTAACTGAGATAAACACCTGTGTGCATCTGCCCCTGGTTATCCAGAATCTCCTAGCACTTTTTTTCAATTTAAAAAAAATGATTAGGACTTCCCTGGTGGGGCAGTGGTTAAGAATCCGCCTGCCAATGCAGGGGACTCGGGTTCAATCCCTGGTCCAGGAAGATCCCACATGCCACGGAGCAACTAAGCCCATGTGCCACAAGTACTGAGCCCACATGCCACAACTACTGAAGCTTGCACACCTAGAGCCCGTGCTCCACAACAAGAGAAGCCACCGCAATGAGCAGCCCGTGCACGGCAATGAAGAGTAGCCCCCTCTCGCCACAACTAGAGAAAGCCCACGCGCAGCAACGAAGACCCAGTGCCTCCAAAAACTAAATAAATGAATAAAATTTTTTAAAAAATGATTAAAAAGAAGAAAGACAAGGAATGCGTATCTGGATTGATGTGGAGAGTTATCCATATCGCTGTGTTAACTAAATAAAGTAGCTTAGAGTTTATAAGTTACAAGCATTACATGACCTCTGTGAAAGAAGCATAATTTCTCATGGCTTTTGAAAAGAAATCTAAGGGCCAGTATCTGGCGCGGACTAGAGAAAAGTGAAAACAGTGGAGGACAACCAGTGGGTGAGCCTGTCAGGGGTCGAGATGAAGACTGTGTGTGTCCCGATGAGGCAGTGCAATTGATCAGGGACAGCACTGGTCGGAGGGTCCTAAACAGAGCACATGGCGATGGTCCCTGGACACACAACTGACCCTCCACTAAAAGGAGGTCACAGTGCACTGCAGGGGTCTCCATCCCCACGTGACAACCTCACCAAGTGTTCTCTGCTTGGGGGTCTAGCTGCAAAAGCAGCTTCCTGGTCTCTGCAACCTTTTCCTGAGGAGCTGGGTGTTGCCCACACTCTGTGGTGGGCAGGTTACACTGGAGAAATAAACTAGATATAATGGCCTGTCTGAAACAGACTTGTGCCCGGTGGTGGTCCCACATCGGGAAACAAAACGGAGAGTTTCTAGAGTGATGTGAATGTTGACGCTCACATAATAAGTTAGGATCTCAGTGAAACATTGATCTGCTTCTCAAGACCCAAATGAGAAGGATTATGACATTTTTCCCTTCTGAAAGTTTTGTTTCTCTTTTGTCTTCTTTTATCACAAAGCTCTTAGTTCAACTATAAAATTAAATAACAGGACAACCTTTGGGCTCACAAGCCACACTCTTCCTCTGCAAGGTGATCGGGGTGTGTTCTGCCCAGACAGGCCCAGGTAGGAGAGCATCCTCCAGCTGGCCGAGCTGAATCCACTCAGGTGCGTCTGTGCCACTCCCTTCACTGTGTGGCGAGCCACCACCGCACATTGACTTTTTATAAAGCTTATGGAAAAGAAGACAAGTCCATGCTGATGAAGACAGAATGGATCTCTCATCACAGGCATCACGCCTGGAGGAGACCCCGTGTCCCTGGGTGCGTTTGTCCATTCCTGAGGCTGCTGAACCAGCAGGATGGGTCCACACCACGGTGAAGAGTCCCTGCACTCTTGGGACGTGTCTGGCTTCCAAGCTCCAGACAAGTGTTTGAACCCAGGTGTCCCTGCTCAGCGCTTAGGCGGCTCAAGCACTCCATGGGTGAACGTGGACACACCTGAGTCAAGTGACCATGGGCTCCCAAGCACAGTTCCACAAAGGTCTTCGTCCTCTGGTGCCTGTGGTTTCTTAAACCTCTTATTAGGAGCTTCAGTTAATGATCTGTCTATAGAAAGCATCCTGGAAGAAAAGGTCTTAGAACAAATGTCTGCGTCTGAAGCCAGGCAGCCACGATGAGCACCAGAGGAGCTAGAAAGCTCTTCTCATGAGAGTTTGTGGTGACGTTACGTGCCTATAAAACACTGTCTGTATCACAAAGCTGCCTTCTATTCAGAGTGTGGCTCCCCAGTATAACCATCCATTAGTCTATCAAATCACCCACTTTAAACTGTTAAAAACCCACACATGATAAAACTGTATTTTAGCAGATTCATACATCTGTCTCACTCAATCAGATAACCCCTTGACCATGAGCGAGTTACCTCATTCCTCTGTGCCTGAGTTTCTTTATCTGTAAAATAAAGATGGACACTTGCATCCACTTCATAGGATTTTTATGAAAATTAAATGAGATAATACAATTAAGAGCATGTATTCTTTTTACTCTGTACACAGGTATGGAGCTGATATGCACACATGTAAACTGTCATTACTCTTTTGTCAAAATGTGTCAAATAAACCTAATTTACATGTTCATTAGCTGTCTCCAGTTTCCAAGTCATGGTGTCCTATCAGGTTCCCCTTCCAGGATTTTCAGTGGAGTGGATGAGTTCTCCATTGTAAAGAGACGACATGATGGAGTAAATATGGAGTCTGGGTTCTTCTAGAACCTCAGGGCTTCTGTTAAAATCCAGATTCTGGCTTGGTGTCTTGTGGGAGAGAGGGGTCTGCATTTCCAGCCAGCCCTTGGGTGACGTCAGTACTCTACATGCATGGACCACACTCCTAGCAGCCGAGGTCTGGGTAACACAGAAAGTCCCAGATCCCCATCACTACCTTCTTAGTGCTTTTTTTTTTTTTTTGGCAGCTTATTTAATGAGGGGCATGACACTCAGTATCGAATTTAGGTGCCCAGTGAAGACACTGTCTCTATTTTGCTGCAGTTCAACTTCATTCTCTTCTTGGCTCCGCAATGCTCTGGCAGGGGAGAAAATTAGTCTCGGTGGTCCTACCGTTTCCTTTCCCCTGGACTATGTTTAGATTTTGAGGGTGATTCCTAGCACTGAGGGTAGAGCATCAGACTACACAGTGGTCTGCCCAGGGGCCCTTCAAGTCTGCTGGCTTCATGGAGAGATGTCTCTCCTCTGGGTTACACATGACCTGGGATGCTTCTGAATGGTGTTAGGACATGTGGTTCTCATGACACTGCTCAGGTCCCACCTGACTGGTCCCTCAGCAAGTGTGAATGGGAGGGGGGGGGCGGTAGTTGAAATATGCATAAAATCTCCAAAAGGTCATCCCACCACTTCTCTCCTTTGGGATGTCAAACTGAATGGTAGACACGCTTGTGCAGGAGCTTAGGAAGCGGGTTTCTCGTGGCTCAGCCTTCGTGAGAGCCCGGGGGGCTGTCCTCCACGGGCTGTCCCGTGGGCCGACTGGACGACTGGGGACTGAGAGGGACATGGCACCCACGCACACCAGGTGGGCGCGTGCTCCATTGTGCCATGGATGCCTTCACCCGCTAGCCACCTGGGAGTCCAGCAGGGTCAATCCTGGATGCATACCTCCTGCCTCGCATCTGACCTGTGAAACGTTGTACTTCTTTTCCTGTTGGTGGCCAGTGAACGTGCTTGTAACGCAAAGAGCTTGCTAACGAAACGATCCTTCTTCAACAGTAATCAACTTGCTTGTGAGGGTGGTGTCTGAGGGAGAGGAGGACAGGCCTGAATGGAGGCGCTGACCCCGTGCACGTGATCCCCGAGGAGATGCAGCTTTCACGACGTTTTATAGGGCTCATACTGCAGGGATGTGTGTGATGTAGGTAATGTGAGGAGGCCGGGCTTCCTCGTCCCCAAGTTCCTGGGTGTGGGTGTGGCCTTGCCCCGGCGCTGCCAGCTAGAAGCCCTGCAGAGGAGCGGGGGGGGGGTGGTGGGAGGGGAGCTGGTGCCCTGGGCATCCTGAGGGGCCCACAAGCAGAATGCAGGCACCCGGCGCAGTGCCTGCTATAGCCCTGCCAGGCCCTTTTTAGTGATGTTGGATCATCATCGGGATTACCTAAATTTCATTATGTTTTGAATCTGCAAAATGGAATTCCTTCTGTTTGCCAGGCTTAGCACACAGGGTTAGGACGACTCGGAATGACTCAAGATGCAAGCACTTTAAACACGGAAACATTATGCAAATAGAGGGATGATGGGGCCTCTGGATTACAAATTCACTTTTCACAAAACAGTCTGCAACCCAAAGGACTTGTGTGGATAACAAGGTCCCGAGCCGCGCACGGCCGGCAAAACGTAACACGTGTAAGTGTCCGATTCCCTATTTCGTGTGTGGAGAGAAAAAGACAGATGTGGGAGCAGAGGATGAGCTGGCAGAATAATTATGTTAAATAAGACACAAATGGGCCCGGCTCCATCTCCAGTTCTCAGAGGGGGTCCTGCTTACAAATAATTGTGCCTCAGAGCTGCACATGGGAAGGCTCCATTCCATCAACGTGCGGAAGGATTTGAAAGGTAACCCTTCTCACTCCAACTGCTTTTCTAAATACAACATCCTTAGGGGAAACCATCTTCCGGAGGCAAAATCTTAAAGGGAAAGAAGAAATAGTAAACACCACCCCTCCCAACCCGGTCCTCACATCTGCTTCCTTCAGTGTTATTGGAAAATCAATCTCTCTCCAGGCTCGTCCTTTTCTCTCTTTGTATATATGTATCTGTAGTTGTCGATAAATCAGCTCTGTTGAGTGCTTGCCAAGAAATCAAGATGCTCTCTGGAGAAAAGCAAGCTTCCTGTGGGGGGATGCCCTGGAGCCAGGGACCCCTCACCTGAAGAGGGGGTTCAGGTTGACCCTGTCTGTCCACCCAGCCCTCGGCTTCCTTCATAAAAGTCTGCCTGGGGCCGTGGCCGTCTTGTTGATCAGCTTCAGCTACTGGCCAACCCAAGAGCGAACTGGCTCAGGCCAGTGAACTATGCTCAGTGTGGCTAGGCTCTCAGAAGATGGGCTTTGGCTGCAGAATGCAGTTATTCTTAAGACGTATTCTTCGGTAAAAATACGTCCCTGAGGCTACGTGCCTCCATCCAAGCCCAGGACTGGACCTTGCCCATCTTCCTTCCTCAGATCTCCTCTGGAGAGAGATGGTCCCCCAGGTCTCCTGCTGTAAGAACCACCTGAAATGAAGGCATATATCCGTATGCAAATATTTATAGAAGGGCATTAGTTTTCTACACTTGCTGTGACAAGGGACCACAAGATTACTGGCTTAACAACACAGATCTACGATCTTGCAGCTCCGGAGATCAGAAGTCCAACATAGGTCTCACCGCAGGACTGCACTCCTTTCCGGAGGTTCTAGGGAAGAGCGTGCCTTCTCCCTTGTCTTTCCCCTTGAAGCCGCGCATGTGCCTTGGCTTTGTCTCCTTTCTCTGTCTTCAGGGAGGACTGTGCCTTTGACTCTTCACCTTCCTCCTTCCACTCATGAGGATCCCTGCTATTACACTGGGCTGAGCCAAGGTCATCCCCCATCTCAAGGTCAGCTGATTAGCAACCGTTAAGTCCACCTGCAACCTTAATCCCCTTTGCCATGTGACCTAAATACTCACAGGTTCCAGGCAGTAGGTCATGGGCCTATTTGTGGGATGGGGAGGCATCGTTCTACCTACCAAAAGGAGCTTTATCGCTAATCACCCAAAACCAGAAATGATCCACATCCCCATTAACTGGTATATATGCCATTTTCTAGAACCTTTATTGTTTTGCCCTTTATATGTAAGTTCTTGATCCATCTGGAATAGATATTTTTTTAATTGAAGTATAGATGATTTACAATGCTGTGCCCATCTCTGCTCTCCAGCAAAGTGACTCAGTTATACACACAGAGACATTCCTTTTTTTTATATTTTTTTCCATCCCGGTCTATCCTAGGGGATTGGATATAGTTTGGAATAGATGTTTGTATATGAGGCCAGGATCAATGTTTGTTAATTGATTGGTTTATATTTAACCATATGAATATCTAATTTACACAAACCTGTTTAGGAAAGGCCACTATTTAGCCCTGTCCTCAAGTGGCATATTTTATAACAAATAAGTTCTATTTCTTATAGAGTTCTGTCACTTTTTGCTTTGAATATCTTGGTGCTATGTTTCTAAATACATAATAATGTAGAATTTCCATAGCTTTCTTTTAACCTTTTTGCATCATGGCCTTCTTTCGTCTCTAGAAACACTTCTTTCTTTAAAATCTGTCTGACATTAAGATAGCTACAGCAGAGTTTATTTCAGTGTTTTCATGTTTTTTTCTTTTTCTTCCTTTTCTTTTCAAATGCACTAAATACAAGAATAAGTTGAGTTTATATGCATTCATCTTGAGAGCTTACCCAGCCCAAGTGAACCAAGTCTCCCCACACACACATCCTCTACCTGGGACTCTTGTTCAGTTGTCAAGGCATTCAGAAACAGTCGGGTTGAGCCCCCAGAACACAGCACGTAAAGGGCTCTCAGAGAGCAAGTACGTGCTTGGGAGAAGAAAAGGACAAACAAAACATAGATCCGGCTCTCAGGGATGGTCAAATGGCTTTTAAAATGATTAAAACCCAAGGACCAATGCATTCAATAACATTTCAGGTATCAAAAACTCCACATCTTGGATAAACAACAAGGTCCTACTGTATAGACAGGGAACTATATTCAATATCCTGGGATAAACCATAATGGAAATAATATATATATATATGTATAACTGAGTCATTTTGCTGTACAGCAGAGATTAACACATTATAAATCAAGTATACTCCAGTAAAAAAAAAATTTTTTTTTAATTCCACATCTCGTTGTGAGATGCTGAGCTAGAATCATAAAATCCCTTAATAATCTGTTTGAGATAAAGTTTAAAATCTGTGCAAGACCACGAGCAGGGCCAAAGGAGCTGAAGAAGGGATTTCTATGTGGAGGGGACAGTAGCAGTGGCACCATGCTTTGGGGGGGACATTTGAAGGTCCCAGTATAAGGATGAAATTAGTGCTGAGATCTGGTGGGGATCAAGGTAACACAGGTGAGTGGGGGACAGAGGGAAGAGAGACTCGAGGAGCTCAAGAAGCTTGATGTGGTGCAGGTGTGTATGTTAGATGTTAACAGTGGGTTGTACATGTTTTCATTAACTTACTCTGTCTCCTCTCATTCCAACAATGACTTAAGAAGATGAACGTGGACACCCATGAACTTCTGATTTTATCACCAACACATAAAGGACATGGAAGTGGTCACCTTCCTCTTTACAACAAGAAAAAGTATGTACAAAAAACATACAGCTAATATCATCCTTAACAGTGAGAAGCTGGAGGCTTTCTCCCCAATATCAGGGACAACTCAAGGGTGTCCTCATTCACCACTCCTCGGGGATGTAAACTAGGAATCCCAACAGGAGGAAAAAGAAAAAGGAACAAGACATACAGAGATCGGGAAGGAACAAAATTATCTGTATTCACAGATGACATAGATGTGTATGTAGAAAATTGTGAAGAATTACAAGAAAATAAAAATAAAAACAAAAATATAACCGTCCTGGAAGTAATAAGCAAGCATAGCAAGGTTACAGGATACAAAGTTAATATAAGTAATATAGGCATACCTTGGAGATGTTATGGCTTTGGTTGGCTGTATACCACGGCAATGAAGTGAATACGGCAATAGAGTGAGTCGCACACATTTTTTGTGTGTTCCCAGCATATAAAAGTTATGTTTACACCAGACTGTAGTCTACGGTGTGTGCAACAACATTAAAAAATAATATACATACCTTAATTAAAAACATTTTATTGCTAAAATATTTATATGAGTCATAATCTTTTTGCTGGAAGGTTTGAAATATTGCAAGAATTACAAAATGTGACACAGAGACATGAAGTAAGCAAATGCTGTTGGAAACATGATGCCAATAGACTTGCTGGATGCAGGGTTGCCACAAACCTTCAATTATAATAAAACACAATATCTGTGAAGTGTAATAAAGTGAAGCACAGTAAAAGAAAGCGTGCCTGAGTATAAAGATCAATTGATTTCCTACGTACCAGTAATGGACAATTGGTATTTTACACACATACACACATACATGTGTGTGTGTGTATATATATGTATATATACAAATCTAAAAAAATACGTTCACCATCTACTCACAGAAAACCACAAAGCTCTGATTAAAGAAATCAAAGAATTCTAAATAAAATGGAGAATTCCATGTTCATGAACGGAAAGACTCAGTATTGTTAACCTGTTGATTCTTTCCAACTTGATTTACAGACTCAGCAGAATCTCAACCAAAATCCCAGAAAGCTATTTTATAGATATTGACACACTGATTCTAAAGTTTATATTGAAAAGCAAAGACCAGGAATAGCCAACACAATACTGAGGAAGAACAATAAATTTGAAGGACTTCCGCTACCCAGTTCAAGATTCACTATAAAGCTGCAGTAATCCAGTCCTCCTGGTATTGGCTAGAGAACAGACACATGGATCAATGGAACAGAATGGAGAGGCCAGGTATAGATCCACACAGATACATACAACTTACTCCTTGAAAAAGGAGCGAGACAATTAAATGGAAAATGGATAGTCTTTTCTGGAACAACTGGGTGTCCATCTGCAAAAAAAAAAAAAAAAAAGTGAGCCAAGACACCTTGCACCCTTCACAAAAATTAACTCAAAGTGCATCGTGGAACTAAACGCAAAATGCAAAACGTGTAAGAGTTGCAGAAAAAAGGATAGCAGGCGATCTAGAGGACCCTGGGTTTTGTGACAACTAATATAACGTGGTATCCGGTATGGGATCCTGGACAAATAGGCATAAAATCAGGGAGTCTGAATAAAGTATGGACTTTGGTTAATAACAATCTACTGATATTGGTTCGTTAATTGTAAGAGATGCACCTCATTGAACTGAGATGTGGATAATCTGGGAAAATGGCTGCAGGGTAGATGGAAGCTCTCTCTACTATCTTTACATTTTTCTGTAATTCTACAACTGTTCTAAAAATAAAGCTTTTTTTTTAAATAAAGTAAATACTGACCTGGAGAGTTTATATAAAATGCACATTTCTGTTACTTCTCAAGAAAAAAATGTTGACAACATGGGGCCCACATACTGACATGGGCACGAAATCTGGTTATACAAAATCAACAGAGAATGTTAGCACATGTATATGTGCAGATTTTATAGGACATATATATGTTTATCGGTGGAAACTCTGCATTCAGCCCATTTCTTTGAGTCAGTGCTCACTTCCTGCTGAACCCGTGCCGTGGACGCTGCCCTGCGCCGAGATAACACAACTTCTGTAATTTTGTCCCCTCTCGCTCTCTGATCAGATATGTGGGGCCCTGGCAGCAAATTTGAACACGTGTTTCTCCTGTAGATTTTGACAGAGTGTTGTTATTTCCTCTGTAGGAACAGTCCAATTTCCTGCCCACCATTTCAGGTTTTCTGCAGGAATGTAGGATAACATCTCCTAGCCACTCTGAGTATGGTTTGAACCCTGAAGATGTCTGATGAAGGAAGTGATTGGATCCATTCTTTCCACCCCAAACTTAATGTCAAAATGATTACTCATTTCTCTGCTCATAATGCCTATATTGCAGGCTGCGGTTGGAAATGCAGAAATCTAATTAAAACCTCCCACTGTATTTAACACTGCAGTGCCATGGAAGATTGGTCTTACAAAGCACAAATACTCTGAGGCTTTGTCCATGAACTAACGCAGCATGTTTGATGGTGTTTGGTTTTCTGGAAGAAGCCTGGGAGCGCGACCATCAGCTCACAACTGTGAAGAGAAAACCTTTAAGAGTCTGGATCTGGCCTCCAATGCTCCCACTTGCTCTCTGCAGACTGTATCCCCGTGTGTGGCGTGCAGACAGACATTGAGACCAGGGGCTCCTGCAGTGTAGCCAATCAGAGCCTCATAAACTCCCCGAGGACAGGTCGTTTTCTATAAAATGTCAGGTGAAGCCCTGAAACATTCCTTGGACAGCACTCGAAATGTCTTTTCAAGGACTTAAGATGAAGACTGCCCAGTCCTGCCCCTGCCTGCAGATGCTTGGGACACCGAGAAGATAAATGTACCCTGCCTGGGCCTCTCCTGCGGGAAAGAACCAGGACCCATAGATTTTCTGTTTTTAACACGTGGATTTCTGCTTGTTTTAGCACAAAGCTAATTCTTTTGTGTGATTCATATTTCTAGAAAAATAACCATGGACCCTTGTTAGCATCTTAGAGTTCACAATGAGCTCTCAAAGTCTGATTTTTTTGTTATTAAATTAATCTGAATTTCACTGTAACCCTGCGAAAAAGACATCATCCCCTTTTTCAAGTAATGAAATAGGGAACCCACAAACTAAAAACATGGTTCAGAAAGAGGGGAACTAACACAGATTTGGTAAAAATCAGTGTCTTAGAATCATGGTGGGAGGTGTTGTTTTAGGCATTTACTGTGGTGACAAAACCCCTAAGAACATTTCCAATTTCCAGCATCACCTTACACCCTCATGATGACTGACTCACGAGGGCAGAGCACAGGCATGGGACACTGAGGGATATAGAAGGTGAGGATTTAGGAGACAGGACTGGTTCACGGAGCAGAGAGTCCAAAGGACAGCCTCAACCTCCTCAGTCAATGGAGTGTGTGTCTTTTTGATGACAAACACACTTGCTTTGTTTTTTAACTTTGAAGGAGAAGTTTTTATTTTAAGATCTCAGCAGAAAATAAAGGCAGTGGAAAGTGGCCTCTAGTTCTTCATGTGACTTGTACAAGTGAAGTTTGCAGAAGCTGTTTGTTGTGACTATTCAGACTCCACGTGTTGCCTCTGGAGCGCCCATCAATAGGCCCACCTATTGCTGGTGTCACATCCCATCTGTATAGCTGTGCGCAGTGGCGCCTTCTGCTTCCAGGCTGGTCCTTGCTCCCATGCTTGGTGGAGCTGAGCTCACTGGGGTCAGCCCAGCAGGAGACACACAGAGGGCAAATAATGTTTCTGGTTAACAAACAATAACATGTTAGCAGTCAGGAGAGTGGTTACGGTTATGATGGTAATGTCACAATCATCAGTGCAAACCCACCGGTGAATCCAACGGAAGAATCCACTGTCTTCCCCAGTCAACACCGGGTGGTGAACTCATCTCCCAGAGATCTCTCTGAACTCTTTCCTCCTCCCCGCTCCCTCAGTCCCAGACCCGTCACTTCTCAAAGGTCCCCTTGGCCTCCTGAATCCAGCCCACAGCCACTCTGCCAGCCCACACCGCACACCCAGTGCAAGTTTCCACAGGGAACAGGTGGCTGATGTACATGTTTAAGGAGGACAACTGCTCCTCAGCACAGACCAACTTGTTTCCATGAAGAGATGCAAACTCAAGCCTCCTTCCATGCTACTAAATCATGCCATTTGTGTAAAAATTCTTGCTTTTTAAAAAATTAGGAAGAAAATCAAATTTAAAAAAAATAGCATGAGGGACGTGTTGAGGAGGTCGAGAAAATCAGGACCATCACCACAATGCCCCGTGCTCACCCGCCTCCACTCATGTCCATGACCTTGAGACGGTGGAATATGGCTCAGGGACTGGCAGTGTTCATGCAGGCACAGCCTTCGCCAAATGCATGGCCTCTTCCCCTCCACTCCCTCGCACGCAGGATCTGAAGACTCCACTCTCAGTGACCACCCAGGTTCCAGGAATATTCCAGGAGGTCTTCCTGCTCTTTGGCTCTCCTTGAAGGACCTTTCTCTCCCCTAGTTGATGACAAACACCAACCCACTCCTCAAATTCAGCTACTCTTGAAAGACTTAGCCTATCTCTATGGCCCACAGATTTTTTTTTCTTTTAGTCTGGGAGTAGAGTGAATGTATTTCTTCATTTCTAATTTACAAGGGTTTTCTTTCTCTTTCTCGCTCTTTAGAACTTTCCAGGGTCTCCAGTATAATGGTGAATAGGAGTAAAGATTGCAGACGTTCTTGCCTAGTTCCCAGTCTTAAGGAGAAAGCTTTCAGTCTTACATTATTAAGTATGGTATTAACTTGTAGACTTCTCGTAGATGCCATTGATAAGATACCTTACAGGGCAAGAAATTTATAAGATTTAGAAATTTTCTGAGAGTTTTTAACATGAATAGATATTGAATTTTGTCAAATGACATTTTTGCATTTATTGAAGTTATTATTTTCTTTTAAAAATCTCCTAATAAGGTGAATTACAGGAATTGCTTTTTGAATGTTAATCCAGCTTTGCATTCCTAAAATAAATCTCTTGTGGTCATTTTATTATTCTCTCTACATATTGTTGGATTGGATTTGCTGAAACTTGAAGATTTTTGCATCTATGTTCATGAGCAATATTTGTCTACAGTGTTCTTGTAATGTCTTTTTTTTGTTTGTTTGTTTGTTTTTTCTATCATAGTAATACTGGTCACATATAATGACTTGGGAAGTGCTCCCTCTTTTCAATTTTCTTAGAGATTGTGTACTCAAAGTAATTTTTCTCCCTCAAATGTTTGGTATAATGTGGGAGTGGAGCTTCATATGTGGAAACTTTCTTAACTAGAAGATCAATTTTTTAACAGAATATGATTATTCAAATTATCTGTTTTTTCTGAGTGAGCATTTGTAGTATATGTCTTTCAAGGAATTTATCTATTTTATTTATGTAAATTGTCTAAATTTTTAAGCACATTATTTATCACATTTCCTTATTGTACTTTTAATTTTAGTAGGATCTGAAGTAATTTTACCTCTTTCATTTCTATACTGGTATTTTTTGGTTTTTGTTTTTTTTTTCTTAAGCAAGTTGGACACAGGTTTATCAATTTCACTGATCTTTTTGTAGAACTATTTCCCTTCTATTAATTTTGTGTGTTCAATTCCACTGATATCTTGTCTCTTTGTTATTTTCTTCCTTCTGATTGCTTTGGTTGTATTTTACTCTCCTTCTAGTTTCTCATGACAGTATCTTAGGTCATGGATTTGAAATCTTTATTCTTTCTAATATAAGCATTTTAATGCTATAAAATTCCTTTTTAAATAGGTGGTTAGTTGCATCACACATGATTTTTTTCATTTCATTCAATTAAACATATTGTTTCAATCTCTCTTTTTATTTTCTTTGACCCATGAGTTATTTAAAAATATTTTGTTTATCAAATATGTAGGGGATTTTCCTAATAACTTTATGTTATTTATTTCTAATTTAATTTCATTATGATATGAGACATACTTTGTATAATTTGAGGGATTTTTTTAATATTTGTTAAATCTTGTCGTATGGCTCAGGATATGGTATATGTTGGCGAATATTACATGTACATTCTTGATAAGAATACATAACCTGCTGTTGGATGAAGTGTTCTACAAATGTCAATTAGGTCAAGTTTGTTGATAATGTTATTCAGCTCATTTGTGTCTCCCCTTAATTTTTTTCTTTTAAATACTAGCTCTGTCTACTTGTTGAGAAAGGAGTGTGGAGGTCTCCAACAGTTTATGAATTTGTTTAAGAAGTTTTTACTTTATGTACTTTAAAACTCTGTTGTTAGGTGCAATCGCATTCAGAATTGTTATATCTTCTTGTTGAATTGACCTTTTTATCATTACATAATGTTGTTTTGCCCTTGGTAATATTCCTTGTTCCAAGTCTATGTTGCCTGATATTAATATAGCCACTCCAGATTTGTTTAACATTTAAATAGAATTTTTAAAAATGATTTTTACTTTAAAACTATGTGTTTTTTATTATTAAAGTAGATTTCTTTAAACAGCATATAGTTGTCTTTCATAAATTAAATACAATTTAATAATCTCTGCCTTTTAGACCGTTTACATTTAATGTAGCTATCAAAATTTTTGATGTATATCTACAATTTAAATTATTGTTGTTTGTTTGTTTCTTCTGTGTTTTGTTCTTCTGCTTCCTCTTTCTTGCTTTCTTCTGAATTATTTGAATATAGATAGATAGGTAGATAGATATACAGGTTATATATATGTTAATATATCTATATATCTTAGTAATCTTAGCAATATGGTAATTAGCAATACAATATTACTATTCTATTTGAATAAACTAGATTTTTTGTCATATTTTTTATATCATTTTTTTCAGTGGTAGAGTTTTTTAAGTACTACTTTTATAGAATTTATCACACTGTATTATTTAATTACCTTGGCTCACTGGACAAATCTAGAAGTGAAACTTTTATTCTGTTTTCTTTTTCTACTTATCATTTAGCACATAAGGAGCTTTCTAAAAATGACCTTGGATAAATTAATGTACTTGAGGTATTCAGTAATACCTGTATAATATTAACCCATTGTTTCATTCTATCAATAGTACTTTCCTTTTTCCAATTTCCTAAACAAATAGCCTACAAGTCAATTTTCTTTCTTTCCTTACAAGAAGAATTCTGTTTTCTCTTTACTAAAATTGACTGTTGAGTTGTACTCCCTCTTTGGCATTGCTCTGACCATCCTACCAAGCATGCAACTCCTGAGCTATTGGATGTCTCCCAGCCTTGGCCTCCCCCATCCACCCTTTCCAAACTCAGCACCTCAGACAAGTCTCACAGCTGCCTCACATAGAGTGGGTCCTCAATAAATATTTGCTTAATGAATAAAACGAGTTAATTTTCTTTTTCTGTCAGACTGGATTTTTGTTTTGATTTATTTTGTTTCCCTTTTTAAGTCCATGGGGAAAAAAGAATAAAAGACAATATCCACAGGCAAAACATAGTAAAAAAAATATTAGGTTGCATAGAAATAGAGAAATAATACTGTATCTGTCTAACAATAGAAGTACATGGCAATAGTAGATGTTACCAAAAAATTACCAGGGACTTTTCAACTGATTTTGAAAAATATAATAAATTAGCTGTTATTTTTCCAAGTGCCTTTTTGGGTTGATGCTGTAAGAAATACAACTTTCTAAGCCAATGAGTGTTTCAGGAAATCACTTTATATTAAAATCAGATTCTAGGTAGGATGATAATGTCTTTTACATGTCTTTGTCTTCCCTTTGGTACCAAGTATTTTGCCCACATTGTTGAATAACAGAAGTGTTCACATTTTCCGCATTCTTTACTGTCACGAGTTCCGTAGCAACAGTATGTGCTCTGACTTCTGACCTAGAAGGGAGAATGGCGATGATGTTGACGCTTACCTCTTCCACTTAAATGATGAAGTCCACATCCTCCGGTAACACTGGGACAACCGAGCACCCTTGTAGAGATATTGTCAGGAAGCCTGGGGGGAGGACAGCAGCATGTTAGACTCCCTGCTGTGTCACCAGATCATTAGCATTTTCATGATAAATAGAGATATTTACGGACATTTTTTATTACTGTAATCATCACTAAATTGTCCTTTTTTCTTAATCTGTGACCTTTTTAACCCTGAAGGTAGTGTAAATTGTGAGTGGTCCATAAAGCAATGGAAGGACAGTATTTATTTGAATGTATTAACAGACCCAGGGTAGGCTCCGGAGGCCCCAGGTCTTTTGTTTGCCTTCTCACCTGAAACTATGCTTCTTCCAACACACAGTGTCTGTTCCAGATAGGCAGGTGCATGAGCCCTGGAGCCTCCAGGTAAATTCCACCTTCAATTCATCTCTTCTTACCTGACTTGAGTCATCTTTCAGAACCCACATCAAGCTCCGCCTCCACCAAAAACTCTTCCTCAACCATCATAATAATTTACAGTTTGAAATAAAATACTAACAAGGAGACTGACACTCATATGACATCACAGTTATCAAAACATTTATAGGCACAATATTTTGTTTCATCCTCAAAACAGTAGAACAATGATTATTATCCCTACTTTAAGGTGATGCAGCTGAGACTCAGAGCAGTTGAAAGTCCAGCCAGAGATCAGCCGAGTGTGAGCACAGCCCCACCAGAGCTGTAGTTCCTTTGAGATTTCTAACCCCAGGCACAACCCTGCTAACATGTGACATATGACATGTGACATGCCTGAACTCCATTTCTAGGTATGTTTGCTGACATTTATTTTGATATATTTTTTCTGAACTAAAGGCACTTTGATAGCGATGAGTATGACATATTTGTTTTTATTTCCCATTGTTCTGCGTGTTGAGTGCATTCATGGATTTTTAAGCAACTGGTACCTATTCAAGACTGAAACGCAGCAAGTGCCTCTTCACTTCTTAGCATGTTTTGGACTCGTGCTTACACTGATAACCCAGAATCTACTCAGTCAGGGGGACCCTGGAGGGGTGGGAATTTGAACCCCAGGAGGTCTTGACCTGTGCCCCCTGTACCAGGAAACCATCCCTGCTTCTCTATGCTGGAAGGATGTCTTCCGGATGATCAAGTGTCACCTGCCTATGTAACAGGGATGGTGGGGGTCGGGGAGACTGAGGCCGGGAGTGAGGTGACTTTTCAAGTTCATGTACTTGGTTAGTCACAGGGCTGGCACGGATTCTGATGCCGAGTCACTTTCTCCTTGGTATCCTGTGCTGTCCCCCCTTGTTCCGCATCCCCTGGGATAAGAATGTCTCTACATTGATTTGCAAACCTAAGCAGAGTAGATGTAGCCATGCACCCAGACGTCAAGAACGGCAGCAGAGTATTTTGTGATCAGATAATATATCTCATAAATCCATTTCAAATGTTTCTTAGGATTAGCTGACTATTTGCATTTTCAAGAGATGTAGAAATAAGTTTTCTCAGAATGTTTTATTACCATTATGATACTATATTCGCTACTTACACTTTAAAAATTAGTCATTTATCAATGTTGTGTTAGTTTCAGGTGTAAAGCAAAGTGATTCAGTTATACTTATACCGTATCTATTCTTTTTCAAATTCCTTTTCCATTTAGTTTGTTACATAATACTGAGCACAGTTCCCTGTGCTATACAGTAGGTCCTTGTTGGTTATCCATTTTAAATATAGCAGTGTGTGTATATTGACATTACATTACAATTAATGCAACATTGTTAATCAATCATACTCCAATCATACTCCAATCAATTATACTCCAGTATAAAATAAAGTTTAAAAAAATTATCCGAATTTGGGAAGCCCATCTGTAGCCCACCTTGGGCCAGAAAATGAGGGCTTTGGCAGAATAACAGGTAATCACACTTGCCCTATGGTACAGACATCACTTAAAAAGTGAGGAAATGAAAACTCAGTGAAATTAACTGTCTGCCCAACATCCACTGTAGATGTGGTCAAATCAGCTACAAACTCGACTCCAGAGCCCACACCCCCGGGGGCTGTGCTGGTCAAGCCTTTGAACTAATCAGTGCTTTGCACACCTGGGCTGGTGATGCTGCGGCTTTTTTGCCTCCTACCCCTTAGGAGCTGACCCTGGACACGTTACACAGTGTTGTGTTGAGACAGCACCCAGGGTGCAATGCCCCCAATGGCACCTTGTTTCCTGAGCTTTGTTAAATCTTTTAATTAAAGCATGTTAACAAAGCCAAAGAAAAATAAATGGCCCTGCTTGCAAGGAAATTAAATGGAGGAACTAAGCCCATTTATAATTATTGTATTTCAATTAGGCTGTAACAGGGCTGGGTGAACAGAAAGATAAAAGGAAGCAACAGTGACATGGGCATTTCATAAATATTTGCAAAGTCTTGTTAGAAAGAGAGCAATATAAATAATCTTTAAAATAGTCCGTGTCCCCGGCAGCACCCTTTATGCTAATTACTATATGGAATAATTCATCTGCCGTGTTCTCACCAAAATTCGTCCTAGGATGCCAACAAAGCCATTTTTTCCTATTCAACCAATGCATAAAATTCCCTTGAAGAAAGACGTTATATCGATGCATGATAACATTTTAATCTATTATTTTAAAATGAAAGTACAATTACACTTTTGAAAGAGCTAGAATTAAATTTAAACCTTTCCTATCTATTTTCATGTTCAAATGTCCAATTTTCACTGGAACAGGAAAAATATAAATCATCAGTTTGCATTTAATGCGCCTTTCCCCTACTATTTAAAAGCATAGTTCTGTACATATCTAATTTTTCTATTCTGAAAAATAAAAAAAAGAAAGCATTAAAAGAACTTACTTTTTTTTAGTCCTAGGTAAGCCCTGGCCCATTCACCCCAGTGTGGGGTGGGGGAGAGGTGATGCAGATTTGTCTCTGAGTGGGTGCCATTGGTAGGGCCTGCATCACAGGACGGGGTCCCCCCGTGACCCCTGTCTTCCCGGGGTGAAGGGGGTTGCTGCTGCCAGGACTCGGGACGAGGTCCTGGGTGAGCCGATGTACCTTAGTCAGGCACTCCTCATCCACACCCTGGTTTTGGTGTCTGTAAAATTTCAATTGGTCAAAAAACATCATCTCATAGTTTATGTCTATGAAGTGGGAGCCCATCTTTGGCAGAGAGGGCCTCAGGGCACTTGGTGAGCGGGAGACTTTACAATTGCCCCCATTTTCCACAGGGATCTTGGAAAATAGACAGGAAGCCAGTCTTGTTTATGTGTGTTCACATCATCAAGGGAGGACCAAACTATTCTGAAAACTGCTATCAGCTCGTGAGGAGGTGAACAGAGACAAGGCGAGTAACACTAGGAGAGTCTCATAACAAATGGATGGAGTGATTTTATGTCTGTTGCATCTAATAACAAAATAGACTTGAGCACCGGATTTCATGACTTTAGGATTCCCTTTTTTTTTTTTTTTTTTTTTGCGGTACGCGGGCCTCTCACTGTTGTGGCCTCTCTTGTTGCGGAGCACAGGCTCCGGACGCACAGGCTCAGTGGCCATGGCTCATGGGCCCAGCCGTTCCGCGGCATGTGAGATCCTCGCGGACCGGGGCACGAACCCGTGTCCCCTGCATCGGCAGGCAGACTCTCAACCACTGTGCCACCAGGGAAGCCCTAGAATGCCCTTTTATTACTGTATTTTGGAAAAGTGTTTGTTCATCAGTAGGAAATCACACACGTGCAGTCTGGGAAGCAGAGGAGGGTGTTTTGCTCTGATGTGACGAGAATCCAGGCTTCATCCCGCAGTGAGTGGAGGAGGGTGAGAAGTTCATATGCTCATGGTCTCGGGCCTGTCTGAGGGCTGAGAACCCGGGGGCGTCTGCCGGGGTGCCGGAGCTTTGAAGAGGGGCCTCAGCACGGGCTCCACGGTGGACAGCACTGCCTGGACCAGATCTCTAATCGCATCCCCGAGCACAGAATTGGCGGCAGCTCCTCGGGGCCCAAGCCTGTCTCAGGGACCCTGTCCGAGTGCCCTGTCCTCGGCAGTGTCCCCTCTCACTGCCCGCATAAGCAGGGAGCCTGAGCTGCTATTTACCGCCTGTCATTTTGACAGCAAGTGACCTGCGATTGCTGGGCTTTAAATTATGAATAAGTAAATAATTGGATCCCTACACCTAAAATTAGACGGTAATAAGATACCTTTGTTACCCAGGGAAATGGACCAAGAAAAAAAGACAAAAGAAATAAAAAAGACCAAAGCAAAAAGGACTCCCATGTCCACACTGGGGCCCTGCTCCTCTTGGGGACCCTGGCTCCCCCCTCCGCCTCAGCTGAGTGCCGTGTTCTGGCACCCCACAAGAGGGCTCTGGAGCCTCCCCGCCAGAAATGCGGGCGATCTGGGCTTCGAGGCCGTGGTGACCACTGAGGGAACGTCAGCTGCTCTGCTCACTGAGGGTGGCAGCCTTGTTCTTGTCACCAGGGTCCCAGGATGTGAGCGGCTCTTGGTGCTGCAGAGATGGCTGGTCTCAGGGGCGCGACCCCGGTCAGCTGGACCCTCCCTTTAAGCCCCGGGACTGGGCATCTCATTTCTCCTGCCTCTCCTCACTAGTGGACTGGCGGAGCTGAAAGATTTTCCAGTGTCATTCATTGTATGTTTTACTGGTTTGGGGTATATAAAATATACATCTTCATATGAAACACGAGGGCTTTAATCTAATTCGTGTAACAATTTCCCTTTTAGGCTACAGACCATACTCAGTTTGCTGTATTAAACCTCTGGAGAAAAAATAAGTATCCAAGTTTGTATGTGTGTGTGTGTGTGTGTGTGTGTGTGTGTGTGAGTGTGTGTGTACATGTGCATGGCTGTGTGGGGTGTGTGCATGTTGCATGGTGTGTGTGTGTGTTCATGTCTGTGCAAGGTGTGTGCATGTGTATGTGGGCTGTGTGCATGTGTGTGGGTGAGTGTGCATGTCTGTGCAGGGGTGTGCATGTGTGCACAGGATGCATGTGTACACAGGGTGCATGTGTGTACGGGGTGTGTGCATGTGGTCAGGGTGTCTTTTTATTGAAGGTTATCCCCCTGTGCAGGTGGGGGTGTGACCTTCAGGGGGGTGCCCTGGCTCGCGGAGCTGTCTTCTGGGGACGGGCTCAGATGGGGACAGTGCGGGCAGCAGGCGGCCGTGCGCAGGCGCGGAAGGGAGGCCGGAGGAGCAGGGGCCACTTGGCCCAGCCTCCCGCTTTGTCGTGGCCTCACGCTCTCTCCCCAATTGCTGTAGCCCGAAGCGGTTGACATTTACCCCAGCCAGATAATCGAGGAATAACATTTGCGTTACAGTTTCACACGACCTCTGCCTCCGCAGCTCTTTTAGATTAGCTTCTAAAAAAAGAGAGAGAGGGAGAGGGATGGGCGTCCGGGCAGCGAGCGGGAGGGGCCGAGCCTATTACTGCGGCCCAGGGTCACCAGCAGCTGCTGCGGGCGGGCGACTATTAAGGGGCCAGCGTTAAGAGCAGGCGGGAGGCGGCAGGCAGGCAGGGGAAGCAAAGGTTAATGGATTGCCTATTACCTGTGCAGGAGGCCCGGGCCGGGCACAGCGGGAGGACAGGGGCTGGATTGTGCCCTTCCTGGGAAACGAGGAGGGCATCACTGAGGCCAGCGTTGGAGGGCGAGTCGGCCTGCTGACCGTTCCCATCTCCAAGCCCTTCGTTATGAAGACTTAGAAGGACCATGTCAGGGAAAGAAAATAGGCTCCATTCCCTAAGGGGAATGGCCCGACTGGGTCCTAACAGCTCGTTTACATGGAACAGGCCACCCGGTGGTGGTCAGTGACCCTTTTGGTATAATCAGTAGTAGTGAAGGATCAGGGGGCAAAAATGAAACCATTGATCCATAGATTGAAAAGGATTTTGGATGACAAAGAGGAGGAGATGGGTTTTAAAAACAGGGATTGAATGGAGCTCTAATAGCACAAGAGACAGTAAGCGTTTGCTTCCCGCCCATGAGAACTGTTTCCCTTAAAAATCCTGTTAGTTGAATAGCTAAGAATCATATTCACCCACAGAAGTATCTGAGCATCTATCTTGTCCAGTGTGTGTCTGATCTGACAATCGAACAGCACCTTGCGAGAGTCTAGGACCCGTGCAGACGTGACTGGAAGAAACCTTGACCGTTTATCACCTAGGTGAACAGCTGGTCCCCCAGGGCCGCCCACATCTAAGAAGGACACATGTGTTCAGCCTTTGGTTCTGAGGTGGCCATGCCTAAGCCATGGGGGACAATAATACAATTCTTTAATTGTCTCTATGGGAAAACGGACTGGCAATACAAGCCACACTAAAACAAAATTAATTTTTTGCACATTTCACAAAAAATGCCTATTTGCATATGGGTGACATTGAGCTGCAGTGCCCACCCTGGAACATCTTTCGTGTTGTGAGCTTAAATTTGCAGACCTGAAAATTCCCAGGATAGTCAAATACCGCACGGATCAGATTCGCTGAGCCTTTTACCCAGAATCAACTCTACTCTTCAGGGAAATAAATATCTAGGAAATGAAAATGGCAGTCGAGTTGGGAAGTCTGCATGGCTGTGATGGGGGACGAGGTTATTTTTAAACCCCAAGCGCTCTGAAGGACATGCATGCACTTCTCTAATTATTTTTACTTTTGCTGGTTCATCTGCATCACCTTTGCATGCCGTCCATCTACTAGGGGGGCATGGGTGCTATTAGGGTGAAGTAATGACAATTGGCACCACCCGTCGGGGACTTGGATGTAAGCTGGACGTTGTTCTGAGTGCTCAACACCTGTCAATTCATTTAAAATGCATATCAATCTTCCTAATCAATGAAAATACAAAGGTTTGAACTAATGCAAAGAGGTAAAATGCTCCTTCCTAACTAGGCTTGTCAGAGAAGGAGAAACACCACAGGCCAGAGGGAGACTTCTGAAGACCTACATCGATTTCCAGGCGTCCCTCCTTTAAGATGTGTCAATTCATCAGAAAGGCACACTTTGGGGAGGCTTGAAAATTGCATCAAGCTGCAGCGCCACAAATCGCAAAGCACATTCCGCTCTTAAGCCTTTCTGATGTTGCTAACTCTTTGGTTATGGTGGCAGTGTGCCCACAAAGGTCGACTGGGCCAACGGTTCCACCAACACGGTTATGTGTGACCAAAGGCAGCGGTTGGGGGGGGGGCCTGCAGGGCTGCCTGATCCCCTGAAGCACAAAGAAAATCACCGAGGATGGGGTCGGCCTTCAGCGGGCTCTGAACCTGTCCAATATCTCTGAAAGGATGACCTTCTGACACCAGGGAGGCTTTGCTCGTTATTTAATTAAGGGAGAAAGGGTTTCGGTGGAGAGCAGGCTTTGGGCTCCTTTGTAATTTTCGCTGACCAATCCAATTATGTGGGTAATTGTAAGCGTGTTTCTCAAAGCAGGGAGAATCAGTCACAAAATAAATCAAGATCCAACCAAGTGGGCTGCTGTTCTGAAAAAAAACGTGTCAAGGAGGGGAATTAGAAGCAACAGCCATGGAGTCTCGACTTTAAAAATGTAGTAAGAATCGTTGCACGTTATTAATTCCTGCCGTCGGTTCTGAGTGTCTGATTCGCTCTGGCACGTCCTGTTGGTAGAAGGGTGTAGGCGCCTCTCCTTAAACTGGTTCGACATCCGTCTGAATCCATACCACACAGCGTTGACGGCCATAACGAGAATTTGCCTCCTGCAAAGGTGAATATGAAAATACTTTGTTTAGTTTTTAGTTCAACAATCCGCAAGGCCTGTATCTTTCTGCAGACATTTATTTCAAGGTACTTAAAAATTGACTTTTATGAGATAATTTAGGCAGTGATTATTTTTGTTGAGAAATGTGTCCTTTTATCCCTCTCATTCATCCTGGGCTAAGATATTTCTGTTTGTCAGAATGCCACCGTTTCTGATAAATGACTGCAGACGGACTGCTACACTTTATTAAAAAGTAATAACAATTTTTGTACGCACCCTTCACATTGTAGGGGGGGACCATGAATCAAAGGACACTGCCTGTCTGGGCCTGATGAATGCGCCGTTTACCAGCTGAGGAGTTATTTAGGACTGGCTATTAATTTAAATCACATTTATCTTCCCTGGATGGGGGAGGTGGCTGTGATAGGGCTTCCGATGACCAATGGTGCGGCTAAGTGCACGTTATTTATTACCACCACCTCTACAGGGCTGCACAATATGTTAAAAAAAAAAAAAAAAAAAAACAGTGCCAATTACCGTGGTTAATCTCGTCAGGGCAATAACAAATTTCTTCCCAGCACAAGGCAATTTTTATGCTCGCACTTTTTCTCCTCCAGACAGACCTGCTTCTAATTCTCCATCATTAAACCCAATACTCTCACTCCCCTGAGCGCTCATGGGAAATTTTTATGTCTCTCTGCTTCACCTTTGTTTGGGGAACAGTGCATTTTTTTATGCATTATTCGAAGGCGAGTGTGTTCTTTTGAGCCCTTAATGAGTCTTTGTGGATACCACGGTGAGCTGGTATGTATTGCGAGTCACAATGGCCATATTTTACTATTAAGTGTTTCCTCATTAATAATAATGCCTCTTCCATCATTTCTCAACTTACCGAGCTCTTATTATGCAAAATAACAATTGGGAACAACCGATCATAAGTGTTTTTTTGCCAATTAACTTTCATTTGATGGATCTGCCACGGAAGATTAAACTATTTCTAATAAAATGCATCTTAGGCACAAATTAAATCCAGACACGAACAATTCAGCTTGTTGACAGAGCCTGAGTCCCAGTGGGTGCCACTGTCTGGGCGTCGGTGTCTGGGCGTCGGGCTGGCAAGGGTGCACTTGGCTCAGATGTTTCGGTCCTTAGGTTCTGAGTCCAGCCACACGTCATCACTGTTCCCACTGGCTTCCCAGACCCCCGTACTCACCACCCTGGCTGTGTAGAGTGTCTGCCTTATTAGTTTATATATTTTCCCAAAGTGGATAGAATGAATTCGTGTCAAACAGAATCAAACTTCAAATTCAAATGATCAGAACATACACAGGTAGACAGTACTTGCACGTGCATGTGTTCATGTGTAAATAGAATGATAACTGTGAAAACATGAATGTGTTGAATTTTCCAACTGTTTCCATCACAGTGACTACACCTGCGTGGTTTCCAAGGGAAAAGACACATACAGGGACGACCAGAACGTGGGATTGAAGGAATGCGACCTCACGACCCAGTGTCACCAGGACAAGCCAGGGCCTTTGCTTCTGATGATTGGTTTGACAGGTGTGGGTGGCTGGTTCCTGGGAGCTCATCAAACAAAGCAGTTTGGAAGAATTCTAATCCAGCCCCACCCCAGGGGCAGGAAATGAGTCTCAGCGCAATCTTCCTCAGAAGGGTCCATGCATCTCACGGCTGGAGCATCCCCTATTGCACTGGGTGAGGCACAGGCTCACAGGCTTGGAATAGCCTTACCTGGGCCGTGGTGACTGCGGTCCCCAGAGTAACTTCAGCAGTTTGCAAAATCAAGGTCTTATGTAGAATGTGGAGTTGCACGGCAAAAAAAAGTGTGGGTATATGTATTTGCATACACACCTGTATATATGTATACATGCTTTCATATATATATTTATGCATTTATATATGCATTTATATAATCCATTATTTATAAATTTATACATATATATGTATATATATACATATATGCACACATTTTTATGTGTTTACACACACATGCATAAATGTATATTTAAATAAATTTAGCTAATTAGATAGGTTAAATAAATAAATATAACATTTAAATAGGGAGGTTTGGACCAGCATTTGGTGAGGCTTTGACTCACCCCATTGGGAAGCATTTCTGGGGGGTGGGGTGTGCCACCCTGCCCTCTGTCCTGCGTCCCACACGTTGAGGGGTTTTCTAGGTCCAGACCACTCCTTATGAGCCCAGCAGGAATGTCCCTCACACACGATGTTTTCCCTCCTCTGCTGTCATGCACTCTCCGTCAGATACTTAAGTCCTGCCTTTTCACAGACCCTCACCTTTTTCGGGCTGGTCTTCTCTGCCCCTTGGTGTTTCTGTCCCCGAGTCCAGCCCAGGGCTGGCCCCATGACCATGGCGGATAGGAGTTTGGGCTCTGTCACCTCTTCTGCTGATGGGACTGGAGGAGCAGAGCCTCGCTGACTATGCATGTGGAAGCTGTGCTGGCTTGGAAAACTTGATTTTGAAAAACACCCTCTATTAAACACAAGCACCCAGGGCTGCAGAAACTATGTTGATCTCTGTAAGGACTGAGTCATACTCCAACACCACTGCATGCGAAACATGGGGTGAAAACACCTCCATGGGGCAGCACAGAGATCCAGAGACAGGAGCCCTGGAGCTGCTGGGTCTGTAGACTCCCCAGCCTCCCTGAACCTCCTCTTCCTCTATCATAAAAAAGAGCAATGATAATAAAGGCCTCTTCCTGGGGGTTCAATGAGGCACTGCATATAAAGCCACCTGATAGGCCCTCCAGGCCTCTCTGGTGTCATGGCTATGAGTGTTACTGCTATTTCAGAGCCCACACTCACATAATTCCATGAGGAGAGCACGCTTCCCGCGTGGAGGATCTTAGTTGACCACAACCACCTGCATCAGTCAGAGAGCTGAGCTGAGTCATGCTTAGTAACAAAGAAGCTGGGAAGCTCAGCAGCTTTCATAGCAGCCAGGTTTCCTTAGGCGACAGGGGTGGGGGTGGGGGGGCAGTTCTCATCACAGTCCCTCAGGATCCAGGATGAAGGAATGGTCTCAAGGGGGATGCTGCCGCTGCTGCCAAGCTTAAGAGGGAAAGGGAACCTGGAAGGTCTCGCCCCGGCCTGGACTGGCTCTAACCTGGAGTTCAAGGATTCACTCTCCTCAGGGGAGAGTTAAGTCCAGCCTTTCTCTTCTAGGTGAGGAGACTTGGAGCACACAGACAGAACCCCCCTCCACCACTGCCGTGAAGACAGAAAGGGTCCTCAGGCAGGAAGGGAAGCAAGGGGCTATGGGGTCTCAGTGATCATGCAGGATAACAGGTATACACACACAGAAGAGGGGTCCGTGCTGGGCCTACACCTGCTCCCCGCCCCCCGCCCTCAGGGAGCTGGGCCTTCCCTGGTCCGTCCTGCCAGCACTCACTAAGGGGCATGGCCACAGGTTACCCAGGGATCTGCAAGCCCCCACTCCCTCAGGTAGCTGCAGGGGCAGGGCCCTCACTCTTGTTGGAAGTGGCCCGGTAAGCATGCCCAGAGCTCTATTCACTCCAAAATGTTAACTGCGGCAGGGGACACAGTGCTGATCAAAACAAAACAAAAGCAATGGGTAAACAAAGCACATGGTTTGGGCCTGGAATGTCCTGGGGCCCCAAGAGGTTTCCTGCATCCAAAGCCATCTTGGATGGTTTCCTGCATCAAACCATCCAAGACATCAGTGGTATTTAAATCCTGCGTGTCAAAGCCATAGAGAACCTTACATTCATTTGGCTTTCCTGCTGGAGGGCTGTCCATGCACAGACCATGCACCCCTCCAGCCTTTCAGAGCCCCTGCTCCTTGACCCTATACCCCCCGGAAAGCCAAGCCTCTCCTCCCCAGACTGGGCTTGATTGAACCTTTGTTCTCCCTGCTTTGAGCACTGGGAACTCCCCCCTTCAGCTGTACCCAGGTCTCTCTGACACAGCTAGACCCCAGCCTCCGAGGCACCACCACTGACCTCCCTCTCCAGCTCCTGCACCCAGAGTGGACCCCATACTGCTCAGACTGGTCTGTGCCCGAGGGAGGACCATTCATCCTCTGGCCCCTGGATGCCTCACTGAATTTCTTCTGATACCTCTGGGGAGGCATCTATACCATCTGCCTCCTGGCCCGGGTGGGCTGACCATGAGATGGCACATTTGCCTGAAAAGGTGGCCATATGAAGTCCCGTCATAGGCAGCTCATGGTCCACTCCCTTCCTGTCCCACTGCAGTAGACCCTCTGGCTTGGCTCCATTAGGGGTTGTGGGAGCCAATATGCTTGAGTGACAACAGAGAAATATACGGAGAAATGTATGAGTCTGACCCAAGGATATGGACACTAGTATCCAACACCTTATCTGAAACATCCATGGTGACAGTCAATCTTCATCTTTTGCATACACAGGTATGTTGTAGAAACATAAAACATAATCATATAGAGCTATGATTGATAAATTAGGTAGGGGAGCAAGATGAGCTGCCTTGCCCAGGTCCCAGAAAATGCACTATTTCAACATTATCCAGCCACCCAAGCTGGAAACTTCAAAGGCAATGTTAACTAATTACTTTCCTTTAACAGAATCTTGTTCTGTCCATTCAGTTCCAAAAGTGTCTCTCAAATAGCATCCTCATCCCTATTCCCAGCACCAATGTCTAGCTTCTACCTTTATCATTCTCATGTGGAAAACTCCAGCAGCTTCCAGCTGGCGTCCACATCTCTGCCATGTCCCCAGCTTAGTCTGTGCTTACCTTTATTCTAAATTTTCTCCAGAGTCCAAAAGTCTTTGAAGGCCTTTCACTTCAGGGTCTGAGATCCTTCATAAGACATTCAAGTCACTGCAATTTAATTTTAAGTTAATTTCCAAATATTTATTTTCTGTCCCATTCTCTCCTTCTTCTTCTACTGAAATTCCAATCACCTGTTTTCCTCTTAGTTATGTGAGATGATCTTTCTTGATCTATTTTCAAAGTCATTGAATTTTTCATCTATTTTTTCCATTTGAGATTAAGCCTATCCCATGATTTCTTTTTATTTCAGGTTTTTTGGTTGTAAAATTTCCATTTTTAAAAATATTTATATAAAGTGCCCTATCTTTTCATTCATTACAAACATACTTTCTTTTATTTTACTGAGCATACTTATAATAGTCACTTTAAAGTCTTTGTCTGATAAACCCAACATCTCAGTACCTGGGGTTGGCATCTGTTGTTTGCCTTTTCCCTCAAGATCGGGCCACATTTTTCTGGATCTTTTTACGTCAAGTTAGTTTGACATTGTTCAATGTCCAGACGTCCAGAATATTGTTTCCATATTTTATTCATCGTTTAAAGATGTGATTTATTGCAAACTTATTAGGTAAGTGTTCACTCCTCTGTGCTGAAGGTGGAGGTCTTTCTAACATAATTTTCAGCCTTATTTATCAATACTTCCCCTTCAAAAATCTGCCTTAATATTACAGACAAACCAGTCCCCTCACTATTTCATGGAAGTAATTACACTCTCATCTAATACCAAAGGTCTAAAAATGCCCATTCAAAATTGGCTAAGTGAGATACCCAGAAATAAATAGATTGTCCTGGAGTAAGTGAAAAAATAACCAAGATACTTCACCATAATATTACCATGTGATAGTCTTTGTTAAATTTAGTATTTTATTTTAAAACAGAGTTTGCTCTTAGTCAAAAAAATATTCTCCACCACTCCTTGTCCCCAGTAGAAACTCAGGGGATTCTAATATGCAAATTAAGATTTTTCTGACAAATTCCTAAACAAATATGAACACTTTCAATTTGTCAAAACATTGTTCTCATTCAATACTCTTTTATGATGGAAAAGTTCTGAATGTTGAGGGAAAAAAGTATTAATGTTTATAAGTCATTTTAAAGAATTTCAAGTAAAATGTACAAAACCCATACATTTGTAGACCCACTTACCAAATCAGAAAAGAGAAAAAGAAAGGCTTGTAATGTCTTGTATCTACAAATCATGTGCCACAGAGTGGTAGTGTGCACAAGATTAGGGAGAACGCCATAACCATGTTACATATAAACTTCTAAATATCATTTGAGACAAATTAAAAATCAGAAACCATTTACGGATCATCTATTACATGTCCATGACTTTCTTGAGCTCTGTAGGGAAATATAAGAGAAGGCTCCTGGTTCAAGGAGCTTAGAACTTAAAAAGTAGTTTAACCTGTAAAATGTTGTACAAATATAACTACTCTTCTATCTCCTAGCTCATTATCCCAAGTTACTGACTACAGTGACCAAGGAGATTTGGCAGTTCAGCCAGCCATGCACAGTAGATAAAAGTTTTCCAATAATCTTCACTTTTCATATTTTGAAAACACCTGTTACTCTCCAGGTTCTTATTTATTTATTTATTCTTTTAAATCTTTATTGGAGTATAATTGCTTTACAATGTTGTGTTAGTTTCTGCTGTATAACAAAGTGAATCAGCTATAAGTATACATATATCCCTATATCCCCTCCCTCTTCAGCCTCCCTCCCTCCCACCCTCCCCACTCCACCCCTGTAGGTCATCACAAAACACCAAGCTGATCTTCCTGTGCTATACAGCAGCTTCCCACTAGCTATCTCTTTTACACATGGTCGTGTATATATGTCAATGCTACTCTCCAGGTCCTTTATGTTTGCTTCCTCACAGGATCAACTCAAGCTGTATTTTTTTATGTTTGTTTTTTGCACTTACTTCTTATACCTAATCAGCTAAGCCATTGAAATTCAGACATTCATCTTGGGTTGTTTAAGTCATCTAAGGCTATCATAAAAGTCAGTGGCATAGAGTGAAAAAAGTCAATTTAATATATATAGTAAATGCATAGAAAATATATTTGTCAGGTTTTTAACAAAAATAAAGCATTATTCCACCTCAAAAAGTATTTAACATTATAATTAAAGAGCTTCATTTTTGTGTGATTTTGAATGAAATATTCTGCTATAATAATAGAAATATTTCAGTGTCTCACAACAACATAATAATCTTCCTCTTTCTGTTACATACAAATGATGTGAATATGTAAGGTGGTGATAGGGTGTCATGTAACATTCAAGTAAAAAAAAGTCTTAAGCTATTGGCATTCTCATAATGTAATCAAAATGTTGAAAATCCTTTAAAATTTCATTTGCTTTAATGGAGTTTCTGATTAAGTATGAAAGCAAAGGATCAGCTTTACATGAACATTAAACTCCGTTTCAAAGCTTCTTTACATTCCATTTTTTCAATTATTTTCTAAAAATACAGAAGGCATTGCTTTAAAATAGAGAAGTCTGTGTATCCGTACCTTTAAAATAATGTGAGATGAGGAAAGAACAATTTCCTTTATTCCAAACTATATTAATAACCTACAATATTTATACTTCCCCCTGCAACTCTGTCTCTCCCCTTGAATTCGACAGCTCCCAGCCCTCTGTGAGAACACAGAGGAAGAAAGGCAGGTGCACGTTGCACAGAGGCACACAAGAGAAGGCAGTTAGGGGAGGTGACTAAGGCAGTAGGAAGTAATCCATGTTTAAACAGCACCTGGAAAGAGTAGACTGTAGAACCAAAGAATTACATGCAAAGGGGGGAAATCCCATTACATAACAGACCAAACGTAGAGTTCAAGTTTGCAAACCTGTGCCTTTTACACTAGTTGTTATTGTAAAAAAAAAAAAAGGCTCACAGTCAGGTCTCTCTAGCAACCAGCATCAAACACTGAAGATTAAAGGCTTCAGAGACAGCAAGCAAGACCTGTCAACTAGTTCTGCCACTTCTGAGCTGGGTGACCTTGAACAAGCTAGCTGCTGCTTCTTGCTGACCTGTCCTCATGCAGAGGAACAGAGTTATACTTTTCTACTTTGAGGTAAGGAATACAGAGAACTCCTGTTATGCCCAGCGTGTAGTAGGAATTCAAGGAATTGAAGTTTTTTGTATTACCATCACCACCAACACCATTATCATTATCAACATCCTTATTACCATCATAATCATCATGATCATTATAACCACCATCATATCACCATCCTTATCACCATAGTAACCATCACCATCACTATCATATCACCATTCTATCACCATAGTAACCATCACCATCACCATCATTATAACCACCATCACTATCATATCACCATTGTATCACCATAGTAACCATCACCATCACCATCATTACCACCATCACCATCATTGTCACACCCTTACTGTCATCATCAATATGACCATCACCACCACCACCAGCATCATTGTCCTTTAAGTACCTCAAATAGAGATAAACTAGAGCTCTAAGAACTGAAAGAGTCTTAAGGATCACAAAATTCAGCCTCTAGGAGTCGATGGATGTGGCCCAGAAGAAGGCCAGTCTCAGGGGACACATGCCCTTGAGTCACTGTGCCCAAGTGTCCCTTGTGCTGCAGGGTGTCTTCTGGGTGCTTTGATAGGAAGGTGAGCACATTCCAGAATGCTCCGTGAGACGGTCCTCTCTTGGTCACTCTCCTTCTTAATATGGTCACTATTCATACCTCAACTGCCAAGCACCAGGTCCTGTGTTTATGACCCTACAGCCCAAAGGAGGGTCAGAGCAGGACAGTCTGGCCTCTGTCCCTGTTGTTCTGCATCCCCACGTCTTTCTCAGAGCCTCTGGGACGTCAGAGATTGGGCTAGAATGTTATGATGCTGCAGATGCAACAGCTGCTTTGGACACAGACACTCAGAAAACCAAACGTCAGAAACATATAGAATATCTGGTCAACAGGAGAAATCTCACATGGTTACTTTTAACTTTTTTCTGTATATTCTTGAGTTCAAAGTTAAAAATAAGTACCAAATTCCATATATTTCAAAAAATTGGCTACTTTCCATCCTCATTATTATCACAATTTATTTTACGTTTTCTTACAGCCTTCAATTAAATGTTGGTTCACGTTCATAAAGTTAACCGGTTTTGTACAGCTATGACTCTAGCATGGAAATCACTGCAATGAAAAAAACACAAAAAATGATGATAATGATTATACACACATGATATTTTCCTGATCTATGTTCTGTACCAAAGCTAGATTGTCAATTCTTTAGCCTTTGAAATATTCATCAGAGTGAACCCACTCTTAGTTTTCAGGAATTTCTTTCAAGTAACCTTTTAATTTTGTGAACTCCAAAGCAGCTGAGACTCTTCCTTTTCAGAGAAGTACATTTTCTATGGGAGCTTTGGTTTGATATTAAAATGTATTCCATTGTTCCTTTGATAATTCCTAACTTATTTGTATGTGGCAGAAGAAATGAAAACACTAAAAACTGACCTCCTGTTTATGAAGTATTGATTCGTGCTAAGACATGGATGGACCTCGGAAACATTATGCTAAGTGAAAGAAGCCAGACACAAAAGGACAAATGTGGCATGATTCCACTTACATGAAACACCTAGAATAGGCAGTTCATGGAGATGGAAGTGCAGCAGAGCTTTCCGGGATTGGGGAGGGAAGGGATGGGGTGTTATTATTTAATGGGTCCGAAGCTGTTGTTCAGGATGTGAAAAAGTTCTGGAAATAGGGATGATGGTTACACACTGTGAATGTAATGCCACTGAACTGTACACTTAGAAATGGTTCAATTTGTCAGTTTTATGTTCTGCGCATTTTGCTACAATAAAAAAGTGTTAAAAATCAATCCCCTGCAAATCAAGCAAATACACTGAAAGTAAAACAAGCAGACAAAAGCAGCGTGGTTCCGGAGCAGCCCTTAGAGGCTGGCCGTTTGGTTCAGAGCTGGGACTCTGGGAGGAGTCGGGGGTGGGTGGGTGCAGGACCCCCGCCCAGCCCTGCACGCAGCTGGCTTCTTCCTCACAAGGTGCTTCATTATTTATTAGCCCAGCAATCTGGCAGGCCGCGTACTCTCAGCAGTGGAATCCAATACGGAAAGGTCACCACCACGAACATCGGAGTGAGTGTTCAAGCAAACACAAACACATCTTTTTAATTTCGGCTGGATTGATTAGATAACAATTGGAGGGTGTCACAGGTCAGGAGGCGCGAGCCGCTGGTCAGCGGAGAGAAAGGAGGCTGGCCCGGGGCGCCCTGCCCCTTGGTGCCCCCGCTCTTGTCTCTGCAAATGAAGAAATGCCCACCCCGGACCCCACGGCTTTGAAGAGAGCCGTGCACAGGGCTAAGGCCACACTGGAGTCAATGCAGGCTAGAACGACGCTCTGTTTGAAGTCAAGTACACAAAGGCTCTTCAATGTCATAAAGGCGGGAACTAACCCCGTGCCTGAGACCTGGCCTTGCTGACACCTGCCCGGGGACCTGCGTGGCGGGTTCCAGGCCCCAGAGCGTGGCCATGGGTCTTCCAAGCCAGGGCAGTGGTGTGGGCAGTACACATCCCAGGGCTTCCGTGGCCGGCTCACAGTTGGCACCACAGCTGCCACCGGGGTTACGGGGAAGGCGGGGTGGATGACCCTGGGGAGGTCGAGAGATGCAGGGCTGGGATCCATATGCAAACCATGAACACTTCAACTGAAAAGTCAGAGAAGGAAATAGATGGAAATTCACAAACAGGCAAACACATGAATATTTAAGTGTGAAAATACGTTCAGTCTCACAAAGAATCAGATATGTACATATGCAAGGAACGGAATAACATTTTTGCCAATTTTAATTGGCAATTATTTTTTAAAAATATGAATGCCCAGGAGTTCCTACGAAGCTCCTGTCCTCTGGTCAGTGGGGCAAGTCCAGAGCTGCTTTGCAAAGCTTCATTCTCAGTGAGAACAGAGATCAGAACAGAGACACGGCTCCGGGGACACCGCACACGGGCCTCGTTTCCCCCACTGTCCTGGTGAGGAGGCTTTGGCCACAGGCAGCTGCATCCCCAGCACAGGCTTGCTCACCCGCGTCTTCATGGCCAAGGGTTTTGCAGACAGCAGCAGGATAGGAGCTGTGGGTAGACCAGCACAGCACAGCAGCTGGGGAAGCAGCCCCTGCTCTGGCGGGGGACAGCCAGCAGCTACACTCCCAGCTTTTTCTCTCGCATTCCAGAGAACATTCTAGAATGCAAGCCAGGGAGTGTAACATTATTATTACCTGGCCACCCTTCAGTCTGCTCTATCTTATGGAAGAAGAAAGCCATCCTCGGTGCAACACAGGCTTTTTTTTTTGGCTGCACTGCAAGGCATATGGGATATTAGTTCCCCTACCAGAACCAGGGATCGAACCTGCGCCCCCTGCAGTGGAAGCTCGGAGTCTTCATCACTGGACCGCCAAGGAAGTCCCTCAGCGGGCATTTAGAACTGATGACGCCACACCTCCTAACAGACTCCTTGCCGCTACTTGGGGTCCGGCTGTCCCAGGTCTAGCCCAGCTCGGCCCCCCTCCCACTGGGCACACTCACAGTGGAGCCCAAGAATGTGGGTATCAGTACCTTATTTTTACCAGAACTAACACGGGGCAACTTTTGGAAAACCCAGATAACTTACCCTGAGAGCAGGGAGCTAAATTTAGAACAAGAGGCCACGCCTGCATTTGAACAGAGCCGAGCGTAAAGAATAATGCCGTGTGCATTTGTGCTTGTTGGTTGAAGCAGGAACAATTTCCAACTTGATTCATACTTTGTGCAATCGCTGTGAGCCTGGCTGCCTTCCATCTTCCAAAAGTTTATGGGTTGAAGGGTAACAAAGGCAAGGAAAACACGTTTTGTTCCCTTTCTATTAAGATTCATTCATGAAATATATAAGGTTAAAAATAAACCTCCCAGCTTATGACTGAAGCAAAACCCCTAAAGGCATGCGGATGTTTCCCGAGAGAAGTTACTTGTCGTCTGTGCTCTTTGCTGATGGGTTTTGTCAGCTACTGATGGCTGAGGCAATAAGCTCTGTTGTTCATCAATGGTCATCTGTTTGACGTCATTCTTTTTTTTTTTTTTTTTTTTTTTTTTTTGCTGTACACGGGCCTCTTCCGTTGCGGAGCACAGGCTCCGGACGCGCAGGCTCAGCGGCCATGGCTCATGGGATCCTCCCGGACCGGGGCATGAACCCGCGTCCCCTGCATCGGCAGGTGGACACTCAACCACTGTGCCACCAGGGAAGCCCATAGACGTCATTCTTGAAACAGGCTGCTGATTTACTGATTGGTCCTCTTTCCCACGGTTGATGCAGACAGCCGTGGTCAGCTCCGGCTGCCCGGGGATGGACAAGCGTCCCGTCCCCCTGCAGGCCTTGGCCCCCTCGCTCCACCCTCCCCCCACTCCTCCTCCTTTCCCATCCATAGGTCCAAGCCTGGGCTTTCTCAGAGGAACCCCACCGGCTGCTCCTGTGGACTTGATCTCCTCCCCCATCCTCCTCTCCTTGTCGGGACACAGGGCAACTCTTCAACTTCGTCGTAGCGAAGCCTGGGGCTCAGGAATGAAGGCTTTAAAAACAACGTTCACCCTGTTCCCTTGCGGAAATGAATAAATACGTTTGTTTTAGAATTTTTTAGGGTTTTTAAAAAATCTTATTGTAGTACAGAATGTGTTAGTTTCAGGGGTACAGCAAAGTAGTTATATCTATACATGTACCCATTCTTTTACAGATTCTTTTCCCATATAAGTTATTACAGAATATTGACTAGAGCTCCCTGTGCTGTACGGTAGGTCCTTGTTGGTTATATCTATTTCATATATAGTAGTGTGTACATGTAAATCCCAAGCTCCTAATTTATCCCTCCCCAACAAGTTTCCCCTTTGGTAACCTTAGGTTTGCTTTTAAAGATTTAAATTATCTACGTGCTGGACCCTCTCTTGGGCATCAGGAGGATCTCTGTGTCCACAGGGCAAAGTGCTCTGGGAAGGGCCCAGTGTCAGCAGAGCCAGCCCTAACCAAGATTAATGACCCATCTCTCTCCCGATCAGGGCCGGGCCAGCTATCGGGTGCTGCCGGACACCTTGACAGCGCTGACAGATACGGGAGCCATGGTATCAGACTGCAGAGAAGCCACTGTGTTTTCTTTTCTTTTTGGCATTGTCAGTGTGTGTTGTTGCAAATCAACATTTATTTATCAAAATCTATGTCTGGGGCATTTCATTTTACTCTCCTGTGTCTCCATCTTTTCATCTGTTAGTAGATAGAGTCACTCATATCACACAGCTGGGCTCTGACACACAGAATTGACACACAAGAAATTAAAAGATCAAATCAGTGAATTTCATGCATTTCTGTGCCATTTAATAAGATGTATTCTCTCATATAATTATAAAAATAACAGTTTTTTCTGTCAAATTTAAACAATTATAGATATATAATTTTACATATTTTATAAATATACTCTTAGGTGTAATTATAATACAGATGTATAAATATATAATATATATTATATAAAATATATAAAATTATATATATCTTTCTTGATCTGAAGTACTCAGTTATAGAATTATAAGTAATTTGTATTTTATTATCCACACTTTTCCATAATTTTTAAAATGTTACAGAATTTATATTATACATTTATTGTAGTTAGTATCTGTAATGATATAAACTGGTATCATTATGTATATAAAGGCTGGAATTCTGGAGAAACTCCATGAAAGCACTGTGCTCTCAGGGAACATAAAATATTTTTACTTCTTCTTGCTTCCAGGGAGCTTCTAATCTAGTAAGGCAGTAAGCACTTGAAAACAAACAAATAGGCATAGAAATAAAATGCTTTCAGGAGAATTCATATTAATAGAAAAGCAATGCTACAAGTAAATGGATGATTTATCAGCAATGACCCTTATAGGCAGTAGTCATATCACTTTGGAGAAAGGTAGGGAAAGGCCTAAATGCTAACTTCAGCACTGTAAATGTTTAGCATGATATAAATGCTTTAGCATGATGTAAATCCTTTCTATCCATTATTCCATTTCATCTCATAACAACCTTAGAATACAACCTTAACAGCTCTCTTTTACAGACCTTAGAGAAGAGACTGTTCAGACGTGGAATTTACTTAAAGTCACACAGCAAGGCTGGGAGGGGTCGATGTCTGGAGGGAGAGAGTCAGTGCGTGCAGACTGGTCGGGCAGAGGGGCGGGAGGGGGTGTTCCAGGCAGGCTGAATGGATTAAACAAAAACAAAGAGGGTCCTCGTGTCTCCATTGTCATTTGTTTCTCAGTATATTTTGATTTCCTCTTTGATTTCTTCAGTGATCACTTTGTTATTAAATAGTGTATTGTTTAGCCTCCATGTGTTTGTATTTTTTACAGATCTTTTCCTGTAATTGATATCTAGTCTCATAACATTGTGGTCAGAAAAGATACTTGATACAATTTCAGTTTTCTTAAATTTACCAAGGCTTGATTTGTGACCCAAGATATGATCGATCCTGGAGAATGTTCCATGAGCACTTGAGAAAAATGTGTATTCTGTTGTTTTTGTATGGAATGTCCTATAAATATCAATTAAGTCCATCTTGTTTAATGTATCATTTAAAGCTTGTGTTTCCTTATTTATTTTCATTTTGGATGATCTGTCAATTGGTGAAAGTGGGGTGTTAAAGTCCCCTACTATGATTGTGTTACTGTCGATTTCCCCTTTTATGGCTGTTAGTAATTGCCTTATGTATTGAGGTGCTGCTATGTTGGGTGCATAAATATTTACAATTGTTATATCTTCTTCTTGGATCGATCCCTTGATGACCCAAAACCTATAGGATGAAGCAAAAGCAGTTCTAAAGGGGAAGATTATAGCAATACAATCCTACCTTAAGAAACAGGAAACGTCTCGAATAAACAACCTAACCTTGCACCTAAAGCAATTAGAGAAAGAAGAACAAAAACACCCCAAAGTTAGCAGAAGGAAAGAAATCATAAAGATCAGATCAGAAATAAATGAAAAAGAAATGAAGGAAGCAATAGCAAAGATCAATAAAATTAAAAGCTGGTTATTTGAGAAGATAAACAAAATTGATAAAACATTAGCCAGACTCACCAAGAAAAACAGGGAGAAGACTCAAATCAATAGAATTAGAAATGAAAAAGGAGAAGTAACAACTGACACTGCAGAAATACAAAGGATCATGAGAGTACTACAAGCAACTCTATGCCAATAAAATGGACAACCTGGAAGAAATGGACAAATTCGTAGAAATGCACAACCTGCCAAGATTGAATCAGGAAGAAATAGAAAATATGAACAGATCAATCACAAGCACTGAAATTGAGACTGTGATTTAAAATCTTCCAACAAACAAAGCCCAGGACCAGATGGCTTCACAGGTGAATTCTATCAAACATTTAGAGAAGAGCTAACAACTATCCTTCTCAAACTCTTCCAAAATATAGCAGAGGGAGGAACACTCCCAAACTTATTCTACGAGGCCACCATCACGCTGATACCAAAACCAGACAAGGATGTCACAATGACAGAAAACTACAGGCCAATATCACTGATGAACATAGATGCAAAAATCCTCAACAAAATACTAGTAAACAGAATCCAACAGCACATTAAAAGGATCATACACCATGATCAAGTGGGCTTTATTCCAGGAATGCAAGGAGTCTTCAATATATGCAAATCAATCAATGTGATACACCATATTAATAAACTGAAGGAGAAAAACCATATGATCATCTCAATAGATGCAGAGAAAGCTTTCGACAAAATTCAACACCGATTTATGATAAAAACCCTGCAGAAAGTAGGCATAGAGGGAACTTTCCTCAACATAATAAAGGCCATATATGACAAACCCACAGCCAACATCGTCCTCAATGGTGAAAAACTGAAAGCATTTCCACTAAGATCAGGAACAAGACAAGGTTGCCCACTCTCACCACTCTTATTCAACATAGTTTTGGAAGTTTTAGCCACAGCAATCAGAGAAGAAAAGGAAATAAAAGGAATCCAAATCGGAAAAGAAGTAAAGCTGTCACTGTTTGCAGATAACATGATACTATACATAGAGAATCCTAAAGATGCTACCATTAAACTACAAGAGCTAATCAATGAATTTGGTAAAGTAGCAGGATACAAAATTAATGCACAGAAATCTCTAGCATTCCTATACATTAATGATGAAAAATCTGAAAGTGAAATCAAGAAAACACTCCCATTTACCATTGCAACAAAAAGAATAAAATATCTAGGAATAAACCTACCTAAAGGGAGAAAAGACCTGTATGCAGAAAATTATAAGACACTGGTGAAAGAAATTAAAGATGATACAAATAGATGGAGAGATATACCATGTTCTTGGAGTGGAAGAATCAACATTGTGAAAATGACTATACTACCCAAAGCAATCTACAGATTCAATGCAATCCCTATCAAACTACCAATGGCATTTTTCACAGAACTAGAACAAAAAATTTCACAATTTGTATGGAAACACGAATAGCCAAAGCAATCTTGAGAACAAAAAATGGAGCTGGAGGAATCAAGGTCCCTGACTTCAGACTTTACTACAAAGCTACAGTAATCAAGACAGTATGGTTCTGGCACAAAAACAGAAATATAGATCAATGGAACAGGATAGAAAGCCCAGAGGTAAACCCACGCACTTATGGTCACCTTATCTTTGATAAAGGAAGCAGGAATGTACAGTGGAGAAAGGACAACCTCTTCAATAAGTGTTGCTGGAGGGGTTCTCTGGTGGCACAGTGGTTCAGAGTGTGCCTGCCGATGCAGGGGATATGGATTCTTGCCCCAGTCTGGGAAGATCCCACATGTCGCAGAGTGCCTGGGACCGTGAGCCATGGCTGCTGAGCCTGAGTGTCCAGAGCCTGTGCTCCACAACGGGAGAGGCCACAACAGTGAGAGGCCTGCGTACCACAAATAAAATAAAATAAAATAAAATAAAATAAAATAAAATAAAATAAAATAAAATAAAATAAAATAAAATAAAATAAAATAAAATAAAATAAAATAAAATAAAATAAAATAAAATAAAAAAGTGTTGCTGGGAAAACTGGACAGGTACATGTGAAAGTATGAGATTAGATCACTCCCTAACACCATACATAAAAATAAGCTCAAAATGGATTAAAGACCTAAATGTAAGGCCAGAAACTATCAAACTCTTAGAGGAAAACATAGGCAGAACACTCTATGACATAAATCACAGCAAGATCTTTTTGACCCACTTCTTAGAGAAATGGAAATAAAAACAAAAATAAACAAATAGGACCTAATGAAACTTCAAAGCTTTTGCACAGCAAAGGAAACCATAAACAAGACCAAAAGACAACCCTCAGAATGGGAGAAAATATTTGCAAATGAAGTAACTGACAAAGGATTCATCTCCAAAATTTACAAGCAGCTCATGCAGCTCAATAACAACAACAACAAAAAAAAAACAGCCCAATCCAAAAATGGGCAGAAGACCTAAATAGACATTTCTCCAAATAAGATATACAGACTGCCAACAAACACACGAAAGAATGCTCAACATCATTAATCATTAGAGAAATGCAAATCAAAACTACAATGAGATATCATCTCACACCAGTCAGAATGGCCATCATCAATAAATCTAGAAACAATAAATGCTGGAGAGGGTGTGGAGAAAAGAGAACACTCTTGCACTGCTGGTGGGAATGGGAATTGGTACAGACACTATGGAGAACAGTATGGAGGTTCCTTAAAAAACTACAAATAGAACTACCATATGACCCAGCAATCCCACTACTGGGCATATACCCTGAGAAAACCATAATTCAAAAAGAGTCATGTACCAAAATGTTCATTGCAGCTCTATTTACAATAGCCAGGAGATGGAAACAACCTAAGTGTCCATCATCAGATGAAGGGATAAAGAAGATGTGGCACATATATACAATGGAATATTACTCAGCCATAAAAAGAAACGAAATTGAGCTATTTGTAATGAGGTGGATGGACCTAGAGTCTGTCATACAGAGTGGAGTAAGTCAGAAAGAGAAAGACAAATATCGTATGCTAACACATATATATGGAATTTAAGGAAAAAAATGTCATGAAGAACCTAGGGGTAAGATAGGAATAAAGACACAGACCTACTAGAGAATGGACTTGAGGATATGGGGAGGGGGAAGGGTAAGCTGTGACAAAGTGAGAGAGTGGCATGGACATATATACACTACCAAACGTAAAATAGATAGCTAGTGGGAAGCAGCTGCATAGCACAGGGAGATCAGCTCGGTGCTTTGTGACCACCTAGAGGGGTGGGATAGGGAGGGTGGGAGGGAGGGAGACGCAAGAGGGAAGAGATATGGGAACATATGTATATGTATAACTGATTCACTTTGTTACAAAGCAGAAACTAACACACCATTGTAAAGCAGTTATACACCAATAAAGATGTAAAAAAAAAAAAACAAAAGAAAACAAAGAAGGTATGTTGTTTTTTATTTTTAAGATTCCACATATAAGTGATATCATATGATATTTATCTTTCTCTGTCTGACTTACTTCATTTAGAATGACAATCTCTAGGTCAATCCATGTTGCTACAAATGGCATTATTTCATTCCTTTTTATGGCTGAGTAATTTTGCATTGTATATATGTACCATATCTTCTTTACTCATTTGTCTGTCCATACAAGTGAACTTATTTACACGACAGAAATAGACCCACAGACATAGAAAATAAATTTATAGATACCAAAGAGGAACAGAGAGTGGAGGGATACATTAGGAGTTTGGGGTTAACATACACACACTATTGCGTATAAATAGATAAGCAACAAGGACCTACTGTATAGCACAGGGAATTATACTCAACATTTTGTAATAACATACAAGGGAAAAGAATCTGAAAAAGAACAGGTATATATATAGATAGATAGATAGATATAGATATATATATAAATAACTATATATGTATAACTGATTCACTTTGCTCTACCCCTGAAACTAACACAACATTGTAAATCAACTATACTTCAGTAAAAAAAAAAATAGGGGGTGGACAAGTGTGGAGGTTTTAGGAAACTGTGAACAAGCACATTTGATTGGTGAGAATGACTCCAGCAGAGGAGCCTGACTAAGGGGGATGGGTGGCCCATGGAGCCACAGAGACCAATCTTGAGGTCCTTCTCCATATGCAGTGGACAGTAACAGCCACTCCATCAACTGTAAGAATTCAATAACATAATATATGGAAGTGTCCACACCTAAGCAGCTTTCAGCAAAAGGCACCTGTTTTTCCTATAGGATATGAACTTCAGCGCATCATCTGACAGCATCAAGGTTGGGTCCAGTGGATCCACGCCAGCCTGGAAGAGGACACCTAGCGATGTCCTCAGACCCTGTCCTAGGTTCTTAGTGTCCAACAATTGAATCAGCGTCCTTAATGTGGGGACAGGTACCACCCCACACAGACAGAAGGCAGACTGCCGAAGGGCGTTTATTAAAAGGAATGTTCTAATCAGTTAACAATAGGCTGGGTGATGGCTGAAAATTAATTATATAGACATAAAGAAACACAAAGTACTTATGGGAAAGTTCACACACACGTGAGTGCACATACACAACACGCAGACACCGTGAAGTAGAAAGAGACCAGGCTAGAGGGGAGAGCAACAGGGGATCATTTCACTACATTTCCTGTGTTAGTCCAGGGGCCACGGAAATTGGAAGAAGACACAAATTTAGGTGACTGGGTTAATTCAGCAGATGTCTTGAAACATGTAAGGTGCTTCTTTGTGTAAAACCCTTGACATACATTTCAAATGGAAAAGGAGTATAATCTCTTGTTTCTAGAAATCTGTACTCTGTTAGTGGGGGGGGGGGGCGGGAGTTAAATCAGAAGAAGGGGTTAGAAGTTAAGGCCACGTGTTCACACCCTGGGAGCTATTCCTGGTAAAGAAAATAGGAATTCTGGTCCCAGAGAAGACAAATGGGTGGGGAAATATGTTCAGTGTATGACACGTTGAGGTTAAGCTTAGGCAGCTGAATAGAAATGCTCAAGGCTTATTGCAAATAAAAGGCTGGGAGTCAGGAGCGAGGGTGGGCCTGGAGACACGGAACGAAGAATAATCATCTTCAAGGTATTATCTGAGGGTGAGAGGATCATTTAAATAATTCAGAGTTGGGGTACAAGCAGAGGTGAGGCCGAGAATCCCATGAGGAGCAATGGCAGATTTAAGTGAACTGGGATGGGGAAGGGCCGGCGGCGGGTGAGCGCTATTAGTCAGGGTGAAGGAGCCAGAAGCAGGAGTCAGTCTAGGAGGGAGGGGAGAGGTCTGCTCCAGGGGTAGGTTAGCACCATATCCACCGCTCAGGACCGACGCACAAAGCAGACTGTGGACAGGACGGTGGACCCGGGGCTGCGGAGGGCCCTTGGGAGGAGAGAACAAGGGTAATGGAGGGAGGGGACGCCGAGTCACAGATCAAGGAGAAGCTGATGAAGAATCAGTTTTATCGTCCATCACGTTGAGAAGCTCACCGTGAGAGGAGAGAGAAGCCGGGGGGTTGGCAAAGGCAGCAGAGCCACTCAGGATTTTAGGGGGAGAAGCATCGCAGGATGGAATTGAGTGCAGGGAGAGACCTTGGCCTCCAGCATCCCAGGAAGGACCCTGAAGGGTGTCCTGAACAGGCAGGGGCGCCTCGGGGGTGCAGCCCGAGAGGAGGAGGGATGGGGGCCCAGGAAGGTGTACGGGAGCTGCCTGAGTGACACAGCAGGGACCCTGCCTGGTGGAGGACGACTAACTATCCCGGTTTGCCTGATAAAGGACACACACTGAAGGGCTGGGCAGGGGGCAACTCCATGGAAGTGATTAAGTTTTAGGGAGATTCTGGGGAGAATGTCTAGAGAAAGGAGTGGTTGGGAGCATCCTGGGAGAGCCGACCACATCTGTGAATATGAGAGACATGTTGTGGGAGCGTCAGGAATCTTCCAGGGGTGCCTCCAGAAACACCCCTGGGCCCGGAGGGGAACCAGGCTACAAACGCCAGGGCCATGCAGATCTGGGTGTCCACAGAGCGGACAGGGGAGCATGCGGGACACCAGAGTCCAAGATCAAGGCTCTGTGGAATTGGCCAACCCCAAATCTAGATCCCCGCTTCTCTCAGAACCCGATGGAGCCCAGAAGGGTGATGGATGGGATGTGGTGCTGGTACAATGTAGGCAAGCAGGTTATCAGAGCAGGGTAGATATCTGCCTTTCATACGTGTATTTATAATTTTCTTTTCTTTCTTTTTTTTTTTTTTTTTTTCTGTACGCGGGCTTCTCACCGCTGTGGCCTCTCCCATTGCAGAGCACAGGCTCCGGACGCACAGGTCCAGCGGCCATGGCTCACGGGTCCAGCCGCTCCGTGGCACGTGGGATCCTCCCGGACCCGGGCACGAACCCACGTCCCCTGCATCGGCAGGCGGACTCCCAACCACTGCGCCACCAGGGAAGCCCCAGTATTTATAATTTTTAAGAAAACATATCCAACTATCTGGGGAAAGAGTTATTTAGTAAATGATACGAGGGCAATTGATTATTTCAAGTGGGGTGGGAAAATCCAGTAGCATATCGAAGGAAGGGGATAAACAAAAACCTGCATTAGTTCAGTACTTCCATCTAAGCAGTTAATAGACGTAATCTACTTGGTTATTAAAAACTGCTCTATGCAGAAAGTAGTGTCCACTCCAGATGATGCGGTGAGAAAGCCAACACTTCAGAGGCTAAGAAGGTCTCCAGTCTGCCGAGTTCAGAGGGAGGAACAGAGTTGAGTCCAGGCTGCTCCTTTCCCAGCCAGAGATCTTTTCACAGTGCTGATTAGAGCTTTGGGTGCCCAGAGAGGAGAATATGCACTTGGGAGAACATCACTGCTCCAGATTTGGGCTCAGTGATGGAAGGGGGTTGAGAGTGAGGCTGGAGGAGCTCACCCAGCCACAGGGATGCATGGAACACGGCGCTGGAGCTGGATGGGTCTGAGTGCAATTGAATCACATGGACCCTCAAGGAAGGAAGATATGAACTCCATACAACTTCTCCAATAATTGAAATTACTTCCCAACAACAACTTACCCAATAAAACTCAATAAAACAAAATTGAACCCCTAATAGAACGTCTAGAAGACAGACTGAACTATAAGAGGGTTGGTTTTGTGTAACTCTAGCTTCACCGAGAGTCATTAATCTCATGTTTTAAAGTGTAAAGTGCTCTAGGATTTTATATGAACCCAGAGCTCCCTTCCTTATATAATGAGTCTGGTGTGGGTGACACTGGAGATGTCAGCCAGATGTCCCTTCAGGGGTGGACAGATGCAGAAATGATTTCTTCAGCTGTTGGGAAGAGGCCAGCAGGCAGCCCTCAGCAGTCAGCTGTCTGTAGGGATCCCCTCAGACGTAGAACTGTCCCTTCCCAAGTCACAGCTCCTTCCAGTGGCAACTGTCGCCACCCCAAGCATCTCCCTTCAGAGCTGTTCAAGGGCTCAGCCTCGACCTCCATGGAGACAGCTTGACCCTGCATTCTCCTCCACCTTCCAAGGCTGCCAACCCAAGGGCACCCCCTAAGGACAGCCAGAACCCCAATCTCTGTCTCAGTCTGCAATTATTTGGGAAACCCAACCTGCAACAAGTAAGAACCAAGACGTCCAAGTTCTTTTGCTCTAAATTTGTCATGTCACCTGAGACCTACTCACTTACCATTGCAAGGATGTTTCCAGAAGTGAAATTTACATTATGATGTGGATGAAAGACAAGTCACTTCCTACCAACATGAGTCCACTTAGGATGGAGATGACCAGCAAGTAGATGGAAAATCTAAGTGGATTTGTTCACCTTTAAAGTACTCACTGCCCTTCCCAATGGAACACACCAGGGACTTTAGAAGTTGATTTATTTAATCCAGGTTATTCTCACTTTTATTTAGTTACCTATTTCTGTACATTTCTTGTCTCTGAAAGACCTTTGAACATCACTCTGCTAAAAGAAACGAACAAAATCAAGCCTGGTGGAGACTTTGGGGCCGTTTCCCCCAGTGACAGGTGGCAGGTCATCTGCCTTTGAGCGGACAGGATGTGGCGCCACTGTTTGCTCCTGGGACACATCTCCGGACAACCTCCTCTGGCCCATCTGCTCATGAAAAGTGTGGAGAAAAATCTAGAAAACAGGTTATACCCAACACATTTCCACCTGAAATCCTGTAGTTTGCTCCTATTAGCCATCCTTCTAAAAGAAATAGAAAAATGATGGACGCAGGGGCAGCACCCCTGGGATTTGGGGAGAACGTTATCTTTGCGATAACGAGTCTTCCTCCAGGAAGTGTCTTTTCCACTTGGCCGGTTTGTCCCTTGTGTGGCGTGTGGCGGAGGAAAGATGGACACAGCATCTTTGCTTCTCCTCCCTCCCGATCCCTTTCCTCTGGACTCTGAGCTGCTTTAGTGACTTCCTTGACCAGTGGGCTGTGCTGGGAGTAGAGTGACCAGCCTGTCCCAATTGCCTGGACTCTTCAAGGTTTAGCACTGAAACCAGCATCCCAGGAAACCACTCTGTCCCCAGCATCCAGAGGTGGTTGATCATCCCAGGGCTTCTGAGACCAGGCCACAAGAGGCCTTTGGTGGTAAGTTGTGTGGTCAGCCCAGGCCACGGACATCGGTAAATCTGGTGCCGACGAGGTATTTCCATTTCCTAAGCTCTCCCATGGTGGCACAGACCCAGACTGTGACCCCAATCAGACAAGGCACAGGCCCTGACATAGTCTCTGCTGTGGAATTTGGAGGAGTGATTTATATAAATGGAATCATAATTTGATCCTGACTATGGCATTGCTGTTTAAAGAAATTCTACATGCCATGTGTTGATAAAACAAGAAAAATCTTACTCCTTAACAGTTTTATAAATTTAAGTGAGATTTTCTTAGAGCGCTGGATATGCTAAGGAGCAGGATAAATTTCTGTAATTATTGCCAATACACAGATTGGCTCTAGAAACCATCAATCAGGCAGCAACTCCAAATGAGTACGGTTACATCTTATTGTTTTTTGTAAGTTAAAATATAATAACCATAGGAACACAATAAAGAGCTAGTAATAAAGGAGTTACGGAGATAAATTATTCTAAATGGGAAATAAAGTGTGGGAGATGAGGATGATGAGGCCTGGGGCTATGATCATCACAGCTGTGTCCTGGGACCCAGACAGGCTGGCATATGCTCCGTGCTCAATAAACTCTTGTTGAATATTTGTAATAACTGATACTCGTTTCTAATAAACATATTATCACTACTTGATTAACTCAATTTTCCAAGAAAGAAAATACACTCTTAACTACTTTTGAATAATCGCTTTAGGAATCCCCATGAGGGACCGAGTAGCTCCTCCTACCCCCTAACGAGATCCCTGTGTCAACTGAGTATTTGATTTTCATGGGATCCAGTCCAGCTTCGACTGACTAATGTGGAATTTCCCTTACAACCCGACCTTCTGTGCCAAGTTTCATTATTTTCTGGGTACACTCAACAGTATTTACCAGGTGGATGAAGCCATAGAATAGAGGGCAGAGGAGAGGCTGGGGGGTTCCTGTGGACACCCCTCTGGTGAACGGGCACCCACTAGAGGAAAGCCTTGAGTTCTTTTCCAGAATCAAAAAGTGTCTTTCCACAAATAGACACTTTCTCACTCACAGGTGAGGACAGCAAGAGGCCAACTTGCCATCTCCGTATTGACACGAGATCCCGTCAAATAGAATCTCTTTCTTTTTAGTCTGATAAGAAATTCAGATAAGAAGTAAAACAGACGTGCAGTATCCAGATGGAATGCTGAGGTGCGGCCCAGCTGGCAAGCAGGTCGCTTGTCTGTCTCTGGGCTGCACTGAATGGGTCACAGTGGGGTCCCCTCTGGGCAGATCCCCCTCTCTAGTGATGGAGATCGCAAGGCTGTGGATGCCTTCAGTGGAGACCCAAGTCACGTGGCTCACCTCCCACCTCACTGGGTAGATGCAGACACTCAGGCAAACCTGAGGGCCCTTCTAGAGATCGTGCACCTGCTTATTTTAGACACGACTCTGAACCAGAGCAGTGAAAGCAGGGAAGTTCACGACTGGCTGAAAAAAAACACACACACACGCATCACGCACACACGCACACACATGCACATCACACAAAAACCACACACACGTCCTCCTACACATGAACACCTTCAGCATTTGTTTTCCCAGGGCTCCACTCTGAACTGAACTCATGGATAATACGATCTCTTGGAAACACAAGCAGCATTATTTTCTCAGCACCATTCTCCAAATATCCTTTCTTTTGGCAAATGCCTTCATCAATCAGGTTTAAAATTTCCTTTTGAAGTTATATTCGTAAAGTACTTTGCTCTCTCCATGAAAAGACATATGATCGTTGTAGAACACTTTTTCCCAAGGCAGGCTGTATTCTGCCCGTCTGTCATGACTTTTTGAACACCAGCAATCAGACTGTAGGTGCTTACATGGGTGCCCAAACCCTTCATCACATTCTGAGCCCGCCCAGAAGAACCTGCTGGGCCTCCATCCCCCAAATTATGGGGCTGGAAGGAAGAGTTACGATATAATGGGGACTGTCCTTCTGCAATTGGCCTGATAAGGTCTAGGCTAACAACAGCACTCAAGTGGCTGATAGAGGGACCCCACGGCAACAGGGTTCGATATCCCTCGCTTGCCGTTTACCTTTTACGTGAAAAGTTCCGAGGGCAGTGCTTACCTCCACAGTTGCAGGTCAAGCTGACTGCTGCAGTGTCCAGGGTGGTTCTCAGAAGCAGAGGCTCCTGCCAGGAGCTCTGACAGGCCTGGGAGCTATTGTCCTAGTGGCCTCTGAGCTCCAATCTCTCAGGTGGGAGCAGAAAAAGACCAGCTTGCCGGGCAGGTGGTCATGCAAGGTTCAAAGTACAGATTTTCTGACCCCCAGACAGCATCCTGGTCCCTTCACCAGGAGTTTGGAGGGGCTATCTTCCTCCACTGCACATCATTCTCCCAGCTCAGTGCAGAAAAATGAGGTGTTTGCTTACAGTATTGATTAAAACATTGTTCTATAGAATAAATTAACACTTGATCATGATATTGCTGTTGTGTTCACATTCTGTGATTTAACAAAAACAAAAGAAAGTGTGTGTCCAAAGGAATACAAGGCCCCAAGAGCTACAATAAAGACCAGGTGCAAAGTGCTATTGACCTGTGACCTAAAGGGACAGAGCCAGGCTTCTCATGAGTGTCAAGGCTAATTCTCAGCTAGACTTGGACACAGCTGCAAAACTCCACCAAGGAGCCGTTGGTGTGTTGGGAAGAATGCATGGAAATCCAGAAGGTCTCTGAAGCAGCTGCTTCTTTTCAATGGTGGGAGCGTTCATCCTGCACTAGGATGCCTCACATTCCAGGGTAAGGGTGGCAAATATACAGCATCAAAAGAACACCCCCCACTGCTCGCAGACCACCCGGGCCTCCCAAGCCCCACTGCCAGGGCCGCTGGGTGAGGCCTCCCTCCTCCAACCTGGACCCTCGCGGCCACTCCCTTTAAGACACTGTACTAGACGTTGTCAGGTGTCATCTACACTCTTGTACAGATGAGGGGATATCTCCACGTGCGTGCACGTGCATTTGTGTGCGTGAGTGTACACTCTCGTGGGTGTGAGATACACTGCGTTTCAGAGAAAGGAGAGCAGGGCTTGGCCTGTGCTGAGTCCTGAGGGCATCTTGCCATCCAGATGGGGCTGGCTCTGGGGGCCACGGCGCGGACAGACCACAATGGGGTTTCTACACAGAGAATTCATCCTGTCTGCCACAGTCCACTAGCGATCTGCTCTCTGAAAATAATGGCCTTTACCTTTATTCTTTCACAGACAGCTCATCTATCTCAGGGGTCTGTACATAAATATTTATCTTGCATTAAATTCATCCAATTTCACAAATTAAATCAGTAATTCTGCAGCCAGAAACGGTGGGAGGCATTAAAATGGACACATTCATCTCCACCCCTCTTCACTCACAGTCCTTTTCAAGTACTTTAGAGGCAATGACTGTTCCTTTCAACAAGGTGAAATTTAGAAGAAAAAGGATTTGTGCCTCTAATGACGTGTCTTGAACTCTAAGAAGCACCTCGTGGATGACTATCCAACCAGAGAGGCTTGTTCCTTTACGAGGTTCTTTAATGAAAGTCATCAGCAGGTTGCTTACACGTAGTAAATATTCTTGTAATAATTTTTTTTAAAATGTGTATCAAAAGGAGTAAAGGCCCCAAGAGCTGCAGTAAAGACCGGGTGCAAGTGCTGTTGGCCTGTGACCTAAGGGGACTGGGCCAGGCTTCCCGTGAGTGTCAGCGTGAATTCTCAGCTAGACCTGGATACAGATGCAAAACCCCACCAAGGAGCCCTTGGCGTGTTCCGGAGAATGCTTGACCATCAGAGAAGGTGTGCAAGGGAGACCCAATTGACATGAGGCCCTGATTCTGGTAAACAGAGGACAGCAGCAGATTTCAATAGCAGGCAGTTATTAAAATGGCTACCAAGGACGCATTGGCAGGAACGTGCAGAGGAACCGGGCCCCTCCGGCCCCCCTTCAGGGCCAGCCCCCTCCGCCCAGGCCTTGCCCCCCAGCCAGTGTTCTCACATCATCCCGGGCAGTGAACAGGTGTTCTGGCATCTCACCCTCTGTCAGGGAAACACTGGGCGTCACCCCGGTGCCCTGAGAGCTCTGCCACCTGCTCCTCACTGCCAGGACCTTGCCACGTGGAAAGCGACAGGGGCCCTGAGCTGGGGAGGGGCCGGGGACTGGACGCGGAGGGCTGGGCCCAGGGGTGTCCTCAGTTCCAGAGGAGGATTTGAAGCAGAAGTGTGTCCAGGCAGGAGCATGATCCCAGACCTTGACTGGGTGCTGGGACACCAACAAGGCACGAATGGCCTCTGATAGTCTCTGCGCCCACACGGGACACAGAAGGGGGTGCAGGGAAGGGTGGGGTGGGGAGCACCTTGTTATCTGGAGACTCGTGAAGGCAGGGTGTGATCTCATGCCTCTGAGTCTGGACCGGATGCAGTCACCGAGCCAGATGTCCCAGATCAGGAGGCAGGTTGGGGGCGACACACGGGGACACAGGGGGCCATAACGGCCTAAGGAAATGGGGCTCGGTGACGGGGGCTAGTGGGAAACGCGCCTGGTAAATGGAGGACAGCGAGGGGGGCTCTAGAGGCCGGAATATATGCACTTTCAATGATCAGGGCTTTTGAAAGCACTTCGAGGGGGAGGTGATGACCGGTCAGGGCTCCTTGGGATGAGGGGACTCGAGTGGTCCTGGGGGGCCCCACGGAGAGCCCTGGGGGTCCAGGTCAGGGGTTGCATACAGCGAGGATACCCTCTTTGTCACCAGACGGGTGGCTGCTTCCTGGGTCTCTTCAATTAGCCTTTTGTCCTAAAGTCATGCTCCGAAGAACCCAAGGTGAAATGTACAACTTTGAGTGGTGAATGAAATCTACCCCAGGTCCAAAATTAAAGCTCCCCACCTGGAGGTACTAAATTAATCCTACTCAAAAAAATAAAATCAAACTAAGAAATAAACCAAAACATGAATCACACTTTTGCTTCGACAGACCTGAATTGGTGAACATTTTCATGAGAAATAAATTTCTTGTCAGATTTCAACCTTGTAAAGCATAGTTAGGACACAGCGTTCTCTCTGAAACAGGGAGAGGACCTGTTTGCCCCAGTAGGAGGCGGAATTGCCATCCGAGAGTCTGAGTTGTGGTGTTGCCCAGCCGGCTGGAGAGCCCCAGGGTCTGGAGGTGACAGCGGGCATCCGGCCTCTGTTCTTAAATTGGATGTTGAATCCTCAGCTCTTTGAGCACAGACACAGCTTAGTACCACAGGTTCCCCTGGCCGGCAGCAGGGCCACCCCTTCCCAAAATTTGGAATCAGAAAATAGTACCCAAAAGAAGACTAGCTGGGAGAGAAGACGGTGTTTAAGCTTTTATTGTAAATGTGTTGAATGGTGATGCCGTTCTGGAGGCACGATTTGGGGACACTTTCTCTTCCTTCAAGTCTCCAAAGCAATATCTCATTGAAATACGTTGGTATAATTTTGGGGTTTGGATCATACAGCCCACTGAGATCCGTTAGAACTCTCCTCTCCCTCAAATGCACCTGGAAATGATAAAAACGCAAAGCCAGCTGCTTACTGTTTGCGCTAGTACAGCCGTGCGGGGGATATGTTTTCAACGCGGAGGGCACGGCGTTAGGGGCCGAATTGCCGCTCCGGGAGCAGGCGTGTGGCCCTAGGGTCTCAGAGTCCACCATAAAAAAACCCGAAGTCTGCCCGCGGTTGCTCTCACCGCTACTTTGAAACACATCAACCAAACACTCTAGAAACAAAGGGGACTCGCACGGCCGGCCAGAAATCCCTCTGAGCGCTTAAAAAAATACGCATCAAGGAAGAGGTGTGGGAATCGTTTTGCATCTCGAACTAGCAAGAGTATTTTCGTTTGAAAACTTCAGACACATATAAATGTAGAGTCGTGTGTTTGTCTCATGCAGCAGCACTTCTTCAGAGAAACAAATATCTAAGCAGCGATGGACTAGATGCAGGCTCTCCTGGGGGCGCAGCGGCAATGAGCGCAGGCCGGGACCCCGCGGAGGGAGGGGCTTGTGTGGGGGCGAGCGAACGTGCGCGTGCGTGCTGGGGCAACAGGGCTGGCACTGGACCGACCCTCGGGGCCCCTTCAGGCACCATGTCATAGGGAGCCTCTTCCAGGATGGGAGACAGGCACAGCTTGGGAAAAGACGGTGACACCTTCATCCAGTGGGTAAACGCGCACTTGCTTCATCTCTGCAGCTTTCTTCACCTGGTGTGACGGGCAGACGTCCCGGGTCCAGCCCTGACCCTGGAGACTCAGGGGCCTTTCGATGCCAACGAGGAGGGTGGGTGACTCTCCAACACCAGGTGAGAGAAAATAGAGAAACGGCCAATATGATGGGTTCTAATCTATTTTGACTGTTTTACCTGGAATATTCCAAATCAGGATCCAAGTGCATAATGTAATCGACCATCAGCCAGTCTCAGGATCAGACTGAAACCACGGTCTTTGTCAGAACGTTAAAGCTGGGCTCAGAGCGCAGGACAGTCTAGCCAGGCGTCTCTTGAGGACTTTGGAATAACTACCCAACCATGTCTTCCCAACGATGGCAGAGTTTAGGTTGGCTGTGTCCTCGTTCCATTTGGCATCCTTGGTGCTGGGCAACTCATTGGATTAGCATCAGTGAAACACGTGATGAAAGCAGGCAGAAAAGATCTCAGAAAGTCCAGAACACATCACTGCTTTCCAGAAGCTCTAGCCTCTTGAAGACCCGTGGAGGATGGGCAAAGGCCGGGAGGAACTCTCCGCAGCTCATTACCAGCCTGTCTGAGGCCCTAACCTTGCTCGATGGACTCAGAGAGCAGAGTGCAGCTCTAGCCTCTGGACTGCAGCCGCTTAGGGGGAAAAGATCTGCTGAGATGCTCAGCACAGGCCGTGGGGTTGCCAGTGATGGAATCTTTGAGTGAGTTTGATGAGGAGACAGGAGGACAGCAAATCATTGATATAGGATGAGGCCAGCTCGGGCTGGGTCTGTGAATACACGGCTCCTCTCCCCACCTGTCTGTGATCGCTGACTGATGCTGGACACCCTCTGAGTCTTCCCTCGGAGGGAGGAAGCCTGTGGACAGATGTCCTGGGCGGGACACCCATAATTAAACCGCGTGCCAATGGAAGCGTTTCCCAGCCCTGGCGCTCAGCTCTGTCTTGCTGCTAAAAGAGCAGGAGCTGTGCGATGTTAGGAAAAGTTAAACAATTGTCAGCAGAAAGCAGATGAGGCTTTACTGAAAAGCCACATTACTAATGCATGAAGAGGGCCTGGCTGGTCCCCGAAGATGCGATCGTTCTTCTAATCATTGTACAAGTTTTATTACCAGGAGTCCCGTTAAACAAAAGGGGCAGGTAGACTTTCTCCCAGGCCAGGTCTCATGTGGTTCTGGGGAAATCGGTGACCCGGGGTCACTGGGATGCAGTGATACTGACCAGAGGGTCAGCTCAGTGCTGCGAGAAGGCTACTGTTACTCCCCAGAGTCCGGGGAGGGCTGGGGTCAGGGGCAGGCCACCATCACTCGACCGCCAGTCAGCTCCCCCTTCTCTTTTAAGTGCCCCCCACCTTGGAAGGTTGAAGAAGACCCTCCTCAGGGAGACTCGGGGCGGTGGGCCTCCTGCTTCCCCATGACGCGTGGAGCCCATGCCTGCTGCACGCACACCCGCCCTGCTCTCTACCGCAGGAAGGACAGTCTGGGGTTGGGGAGTCAACGGGCGGGGGTCCGGTCTGTCTCAGGAAATCCAGTGGTCTTCCCTCCCTGGCCTCTATCGGGGTCTCAGTGGGGGCAGCCCTGACACAAGGGCGAGGCCCCCCTGACACTCAGATCTCAGGGCACACGTGGGAGGACCGTCGTCATCCATGGGTGCTGATAGCCCCAGGGTGCAGCTTCCCCACTGGCTGGGCCAATGGTTTGGCCTCTGGGACTGAGCCTTACGGTAGCCTGGGGAAGGGGAGGCGCCTGGCTTGGGTGGATGATGCTTGAGGGGCACCAACGGCCTCAGTCATCAAGATAAATACTATTTAATGGGCTATTTCAGAAAATTAACATGAATGCTAACAAAAGTCCATGTTAAGAAAAGAGCACTTTTTTTTTTTTTTTTTTTTTTTGGTGGTACGCGGGCCTCTCACTGCTGTGGCCTCTCCCGTTGTGGAGCACAGGCTCCAGACGCGCAGGCTCAGTGGCCATGGCTCACGGGCCCAGCCGCTCCGCGGCACGCGGGATCCTCCCGGACCGGGGCACGAACCCATGTCCCCTGCATCGGCAGGCGGACTCTCAACCACTGTGCCACCAGGGAAGCCCAAGAGCACATTTTTAAATAAAGGCTGAGCTGAGCTGAGCCAGCTCTGAGCCCAAGGGAGAAGGACAAGTCAGCAGTACTGATCCTGTGTGTATGCAAACTGCCTGCATATTGTCCACCGTGGGTTCGCTGCATGAATTTGCATATTCTTCAGTTCTTCAAACCTTCAGTTTGATATTCTTCGATACAATACTACTTGTCTTGACGACTGAGTTTCCGGCACCACTAAATGTTGTGCCTGAGATGCTGTGGGATGAATCGTATCCCCACCTCCACTTCTATGTGACCTTCTATGGAAATAGGGTCACAGCAGATGTAATTAGTTAAGATGAGGTCAAGCTGGATTAGTGGACCCCTAACCCCACAGGACTGGGATTTGGAAGGGAGAGGAAGTGTGGGCACAGACACACACAGGGAGATACCTGTGAACGTGAAGGCAGAGACGGGGCGATGCTTTGAAGGAACCATCGCCAAGGATCAAGGAACAAGGAAGAAGCCAAGGAACACAGGTGGTGGCCCGCACACCCCCAGAAGATGGAGAGCGGCCTGGGACGGATTCACGGCCTCCTAGACACCTAGATGTTGGGCTTCTAACCTGCAGAACTGTGAGAGAATCAGTTTCCGTCGTCTCAAGCTGCCTGGTCTTGGCTTCTTTGTCAGCACAGCCCCAGGCTGCGGTCCACCGAGTGTGTGCCTCCCTCTGGCTGGCCCAGTCCCGCCACATCGTCTGCTTTCCCACGGCTCCAGAGGGAACCCGAGCACCCTGACAGTGGCCGCCAGGGTGAAGGACATGGGTGCTGGGGTAACACCCAGTGGGCACTCCAGATCTGCTGCGCTCTGGCTGGGTCCCCAGCAGTTCCTTGGCCTCCATGCGCCCAGCCCTGCCCTCTGTACGCAGTGATGAGGATATGACCTGCCCCCAGTCTTGCAAGGGTTACTGCTCGGGTCTCTCGTGGGGAGGGGGACTCCGTCAGAGAAGGCCGGCCATCCTGTGTCAGCATCAGTTCACTGGAGCGGCTGAGGCAGTGGACACCTGTGCCCCCAGGTGAACGCTGGTGCCGTCGCTGTGGGGGAACAAAGGATGCTGGGCCCGGAGGAGTCAAGATGGGATCCAGGTCCGGGCGGTGTTTCTCCTCCTCCCGTGGGAAGGCCCCTCCCTGCGTGTGGGGTGCAGGTGTCTGTAGCTACACAGGACGTGAGACTCAGCCGTGGCGCACGGAGGCCGTCAGATGGGAGGAGGTGTGGTGAGCGGAGAGTGTCCTGACGCAGAGGAAGCAGCGCTGGGAGGAGGGGACCCTGGAGACGGGCGGGCCGCCACACCCGGAACGCTGCGCAGGCGATGCTCTGGCCGCGTCTGCAGCCCAGGGCCGCCCGTGATCACTGCCGGGGCGAAAGCACAGCCGGACCGGGCCCACAGGTCCACGCCCAGAGCACAATGCACGCCCCTAGGACTTGGACCGCGCCGTGGGGAAAGGCTGGACCCTGCGGAGGGACGAGGGCTGAGGGCCGCCCCGGCTGGTCCAGGCCCCAGAGAGCCCTGCCCCATCTGCTCGGACACCGTTCCCACCCAGCCTCCCTTTGCCAGGCTCTTCTGGGTCACACAGGGGAAAAGTGAAGAAGCAAAACGGTTTTCAGCCCCTGCTCTCAGCCAATCGTTCTGTGCCTCATCCTCTCAGGCCCTGAGGGGTCTGCGTCTCCATCTCTTACCTGAGAGTTTACTTAGATTCATCCCCACCCGGTGGGTCCCCCAGTCCAGACGTGGTAAAACCTTCGCTGCGCACAGAGGGCTGGGGCCGCGTGACCTTTTCCAGAGGTGGCTTCCGGATGTGGTCCTCGTCTAGGCCGGACTGAGCTCATGCCTCCATGGGCTCTGTGTTTGCCCCTTGGCCAGACTGCTGTCCTCAGCTGCCTTCTCCGCTGCTCAGGAGCGGCCCTGGCCTCTGTTTCCATGGGGGGATCAAGACCCCTGTCCTGACTGTGCTTTACAGAAGAGCACGTAAACCTGTGCTTACTGAGGTCTCCCTTGACTTGTCTCCTCCGCAAAAGTGGCCCTGACAGCCTCCAGGTTATATATAAAATTTGAAGTTCTCGTCCTGGTTACCAGATTCCAGCTGTTTGGTTGGCTAGTTAAGGATGCCCACGGTCAGAAGGTGCTAAACGTACCTCTTCATCTCGTTGTGATTTGCTTTCCCACCCGATGGTTAGAGTAGGGTGCAGGGCTTTGTTCAGGGTGTCACGATCGCGGTAGGACCCAGACTTACTGACCGAGGCTTTAGTCCCCATCAAGCTTGAAGTCGCTGCACAGACGCGTGCTTTGATTTCCTGTGTATTTGGTACACGTGTGCTGGCCCTTGCACATGCTTAAATACTATTTTGTTGCACGGTTGGGGTTATATTACCCTTTCTACTTAGGAATCGAACTGAATTTTGTACATTTTACGGCAAATTGTTAATTTGGTCGTTTTCACCTGGTCCGCACCCAAGAGCTCTCTTGTCTTAAGTTCTTTGCTTTGAATAAGGACTTTTTTTCCTTTGACATTTGGCTGCCAGTACATTAATTTCAGACTTAAACCTGGTAGCTTTCCTCATTAACTTGATCCATGCTACAGGAGCTGGGCGGAGGGAGGGAGTCTCTGATCGTGACGGCGGAAATGACCTTCCACATGCCTCTCCTAGAGGAAGCCCTGATCGCCGAGATGCAGTTCCATTCCTCTCTCATCCTTTGACTTTTTTTAAGGAAAAAGATCAAATGCTTTATACCAGTATCAAGTTTCCATAACCATATAGGATAAATATGAACCCCCAAGGGGCTGCGTCACCCGGAGGACGGCACCTTCTTTCTGGTTGTGCCTGGTTATGGGTCTACATGCAAGTCAGAAAGTCAGTTGCTCTGAAGCAACTGCCTTGATTTTAAAACTTGGTCCTGGATGGGAAAATGCTGGGCAGATGATGGGTAAGTCTTCCCCGTCTGTGTTTCTCGCTGTCTCCTGTGCTCCTACTGTAGGGTCACAAGGCAGGGCCACCTCTTGTGATACAGAATTCCTAAAAGTATGGGTGATTTAACCAGATCAACTTACAATAACAGTCTGTCAAGAAATGCACTTTAAGTGCATTCAAAGTTATCTTTGAGTGAGATGTCCTCTTTAAATACTGTAATTCCCATAATACCCTAACAAAAGCTCCATTCATAGTCCTGACGGTATTGTAATGTTTGCCCTCACCCCAAAAGTAAACATCACTGCCAAAGCCTGCCTAAGAGCCTTAAGCATATCTATCATCCAGTCGGAACTGGTGACAATCATGGCTTCTTTGCATAAGCAGAGGGGAGTTCTACCCACACCACTCCTAGGGTTCAGTTATACAGGAGCTCCAAGAAAAATATCCCACAGGAGGCTGAGAGAACCTCATTGAATGAGCCCTAACGTGTGTCCTGAGCACCCGTAATCATCCCCTAAGAGCACGGGTGCACGCAGTGACGTGGTCAACACCGTCCTGAACTAACATCTCTTCACAGGCTCCCTGGTACCAAGTTGACTGCTTAGAATTAAGCAGCGTATGTTTCTAAGATCCAAGGAAAACTGAGGCTCCTGTGCTGAGGTCCATCTTTTTTTTAACTTTTTATTTTATATTGGAGTATGATTGATTAACAATGTTGTGTTAGTTTCAGGTGTACAGCAAAGTGATTTAGCTGTACGTATACATGCATCTATTCTTTTTCAAATCCTTTTCCCATTTAGGTTGTTACGTAATATTGAGCAGAGTTCCCTGTGCTACAGAGGACGTCCTTGATGGTTATCCATTTTATATATATCAATGTGCGTCTGTAGATAGAACCCCACACACATCAGGCATAAATCTGTCTGTCAGGTCCTGCAGAGCCCAGGCCATTCCTGGTTGGACACATATACCCTCCTGACACTGGGTCGTGTTCTGGGTGGTTCTCAGCCACTTCAGCTGCAGTCCCTTCCCGGTGGTGCGGAAACATGTAGCAGACGCTTTCCGGTACGGGCGCCGTCTTCACCAGACACTTCTTGCCTTTGGGGCAACTTCTGTGTTGCTGGATTCACATCTGCCCACCCCCCACCCCCCACTCACTCCGTTCACTTGGAATTCCGAGAGCAGAGAGAGTGATTAACCAGCGGCGCCTCTGCACTCCCAGTTTCAGACTCAGCAGGTCAGAAAAGCTGTCTCCACGACCAGAGATATGAGAAGCGCAGGTCCCAGGTGAGCACCCCAGGTCCCAGTCAGGGCAGCCCCAGAGTCCAGGCGGGATGGCTGGCTCTAGTTTGGATACCCTTGATCTCTCCATTTCAAGCTCCTTACTTGTTTGCAAGATGTGTGTGCGCTCTCTCTCTCTCTGCTCTTTAGAAAGGCAGTATCTTTCGTGGGAAGCAAAATTTCCCAAGAGCAAGCCTGTGCTCTGTCCCTGGACAGATGCCCAAGTCCAGCTGTTCTGTTCGCACTTGAATAAAGCCCACGTTGCAGGGACTAGACTCCAGGCAGGTTTTGAACTTGAAGCTTCTGGTTTTTTTTTCCTTTGAGAAGAAATTTAAAAGATGTGAAGTACCTGTAACTGTGTTAGTTCTTATGGACAAGGGAAACAGTAGGGGCATCAGGGCGGCCCTGGCTTCCTCAGTACCCGCAACAGATCCCCACATGCAGGCGCGGCCCCCCTCCCCCCTGCCCCGGCTCCTTGAGCGTCGGGCATCTCATGGCCGGGAAACGCTGACTTCTCCTCCTGCCTGTGCCCTCCTGCCTGTGTGGCCCGTACAACAGTGCCGTGCCCAGTGCTGGGTCCATTGCCCTCGGACACTGGTTGCTATTGTGAGGCTCTGAACGCAAACATTAACCTTCATAAGAGAACCAGAAGTAAGTTTCTCTGGTGGGATTGTGTAAATCGGCTTCCCCAGCAGAGACACTAACTGACCCTCAACCAAAACACACATTGTGCCCAGGACTGTGCTGTTTTGACGCTTTTATCTTCTCCGAATTCCTGCCCTGAGTGCATCTTCTTGCCACATCAGTTGGGGGAGGCTCGTTGTATGGAATGACAAGGCTTTCGAGGGCTGAAGAAACAGAACTCCTCATATTCTAATTCAGTCCCATAGACCCAGAACTCTCTAGAAATGGCTTATGATAAATATTTCCACATTGTTCAAAGTCAAAAGCTTGGAAATGTAGGCTATGCAAACAGCCCAGCCTCGGGAGACCTGGGTGCAGTTCATGTAGGTGAACTCACTCAGCATCAGGAAAAACCGGGGCACAGTTCACACGTGTTCTGGCAGCCATGCCAAGGCTGTTAAACTTGCTATTTTTATTAGGGTTCCATCCAAGCGAAGTGCGCTAACAGATCCTAATATCAGATAGCCCTCCTTCTCCCAGATCCCAGTAACTAGCAAGGCATGAAATTATCCTCTCATAGGAGTTCCCAACCAGACCAGGGGCTTCTTGAAACAGGGAAGGAGTGGGGGTTAGGAGCAGGTCAGCTGTGACTGGGCCAGGTCCCTGCCTTCCCTGCTCTGCACCTCTGAGCACCTTATACCTGTCAAAGAACTGAAAACAAAGGAAGAGGAGGTGCCCAGTAGCTGACTGAGGACAGACCCCCCATGAGCTACTGAGTCAGCCTGCGGAAGGACGGGATGGCATCCTAGGGTCTCTGAGTGACACGGACACTCAGGGGCCTCCTTTGCCCGTGGCTCCCAACCTCGTCCTTCCTGCCCTCCTGTGCTGACCTCAAAGCCCTCGACCTGCCCCAGGCTTCCAGGCAGTGGCCGGTCCCATCACTGCAGCTCCACCACCTGTATGGGAGCCCGAGGGTCACGACGGGACCAGTGTGGCTGCAGGGACGAGACCTGTGTCCAGACCCCAGCAGGAGGCACCTTTGGGAAGGGGAGGGTTCTGGTCCTTCAGAAGCCACTCCGGACAGTGAGCCCCTGGCCTCCCAGCCCTGGACAGACCCATCCTGCTCTCGGGTCCCATAGGAAGACACCAGGGATGCAGCACTTCGGGAAAAGAACGACTCACCCCTCCCTCCCAAACCTCAGTCCCCCACTTGAAATCTGGTGATGTTAAGGGGAAGAGCTGGTGGCCAGGATATGGCCACATGACTTCCAAGAGTTTGCACTTTGAGTTTAGATCCAAAAGGTTTAGATGTCCCTTTAAATGTCCTTCTGAATCACCAAGAATGAACTTTCTTCTCTTTTTCCACAGGAGGGCATGCTGGTGTGGGGTCACCATCATTTCTACTCCTGCTTTGGCCCCTAAGCTAAAACGATGTTGTGATATTTAGGATGAGAAGAGGGAAGAGCCTGTGGAAAACAGATTTCCCTGAACGTTGTGATGTGGGTGGGAGTTAAGTTTCTCATTTCTGCAGAAAGCCTTTTCCAATCCCTGCTTCCAAGGCAAGACTCTGGTGCCGCCTTTCAGAAGAGTCTAGAGTAGCACCTGAAGCAGAGTGAAGCACCTGCGCTCCTTTCATCCTGGCAACCGTCTGGATTAGCACTCAACGGCATTCTTTCTCTGCCGTCATTAATTTCCCCCTTGAACATGCTTTTTCTCTCTCTGACCAAACAGTGATTTTACTTGAGCTGCTGCTGAGTATCTGGCTGTATCAGACCTGAAAACTGTAATTTGAAAAAGGTGAGCCCTCTGCCTTAGCGAAGGCCCAGGCTGCCTGTTTCTTTTATCAAAGACAGGTATGAGAGGGCTTCTTTTAAATTTGAGCGGACACTGTTTGCCCAGGGATTTGAAATCCTGTAGAATATTAAAGGCCCATTTTTATCTTTAAAATCTACTTTTAAAATCTGTTCTCTGTGGGCCTGTTTTAGTCCCTGGATGATTCTAAGCAATATTAAATGGCGAGTGACTTAGACCCAGCGTGAATCACTAAATGGAAATGTATGTTTTAAAAATAACTGATTCAGGTGGGTGTTGTGAGAAGAGCACATCGTGGGAAGAGCAGCGGCTGAGTCCCAGGCTCGGCACCGGCCCTGCGTAAGCCCACCTGCCGGTCCCCGCACGGGAAAAGGCCCAGCGGGGAAGGCTGGGGCTGCCCTCCCTGATGGCGGTCACTGTGTATGCATTCCTCTGTAACTGGTAAATGGTGAAGGGGCAGCACAAGCCAGAACCAGCAAGTGAAAACAAAGGCCGCTGGGCCTCTCAACATGGTGTATGGGGATAAAACAGGAAAAAGTAAATTCGTGAACAACCATTGCACAATTGTATTATGTTTTTTCTTTATTCTTATCCTCGAGAGCATTGACCACTGCTTGGCCCACGTGTGAGTGCCTTGCTCTTTCTGCTGGTCCACCGTCTCCCACCGCAGACATCCTTGGCAGCCGTGGCACATGAACTGCTCTGCTGGGATGGGGCTGCTGCAGGAATCCCAGGCTCCGTGTACCTGAACGGAAGACTGTGGGTCCCTGGGCTTTTGTGTGGAATCTTCATGAAGAGTCCAGGAGGCCAGGCTCCTGCATCTCCCCAAGGGGGACCGGGCAGGAGGCGTGGACACGCCTGGGGTGGGTGCCAGGCCGAGGGCAGGGCCTCCACTGTCGTCCAGGGGAGGCTGCCTTCCAGGAAGGGTCCCTGGGTTGAGCTGCTCAGGCCCGTCTTGTGGAAACACTAGCCATCCTGCATCTGTTGCATTTCTGCTGAGATTTGGGTCCACGTTGTCCTGGCTGCACTCGCCCATGGAACACAGAGACCTGGGAATCACCAGGTGGCCGGAGCTCCCCTGAGGGGGCGGGTGCTGTGTGGTCTCTCCCCACATGCATGAGCTCCCCAACCCCGGCTGTCGTGGGAACAGCTCCCGGACAGCCAAGAGGTGAAGGACATCACAGCACCGAGGGACAGACACAGGCCAAAGGGCCGCAGCCACAGGGCTGGCTAGTCCGGGGCCTGGAGCCCAGGGCTGGGAGGAAGACAGAGGTGGACGTGTCAGGGGAGGGAGGAGGACACTGGCGCTCAACAAGAGGGCATCTGGCACTGGACACACTCTTGGTGTCAGGACTGGTGAGTCAAGGCCGGTGGTGCCACCGAGCGTCCTGACAGGGGCCAAGGGCCAGCCTACCGCCAGGAACAGCCCGGCCCAACGTTTCAGGGGAGCTGGGGGACCTCAGCTGGACCTGCAGGCTGTGCCACAGCTGGACCCCACCAAGATCTGGGTCTTACTTTTCCCTGGTTCGTGGGACCCCGGAAGAATCGCCCAACCTCCAGAAGCGTCCATTTCCTCCCCCATAAAATAGAGCCGTGATCAGAGCTCCCACCTGCGAGAGCTGTTGGGCTGAGCGAATGTGATGACAGAGGTGAAGCCGCAGCCCGTGCCGGGTGCGGTGAACCTGAGGCGCCGTCAGCATCAGCTGAACGCTACTTTCACAAACACACACAGGAAACGTCCCAAGCCTGCTGATCTCCTTGGTTAGCAACTACAAAAAAAATACTTTCGAAAGATCTTTCAGGTGTGTCTGTAATGTGGTATAAAACTAAATAAATAAGCAAACAAATACACCAAATAACAAACAAACACCCCCCCAAGGGCCTTCTCCCGCCAACAGTGGGTTCCTGGTAACAAAGGCAAGCAAAGCAAACTCAGGACAGAGGTGGTTAGTATGTTTGCACAGGAACTTTCTTCTTCTGTGAAAAATGTGGCTTTCGGATAAAACATAGGAGGTGTGCGCTCGGTACTTGGGGAGAAACGGCGGGGTGCTTTGTCAGGTGGACCCAGAGTGATCCATGGGCTGGCTGGGACTCTGAGGTCAAAAGCGACGAGACCAGGAGAACAAGCCCCCACATCAGACTGTGTTCACATTCCTAACGACTCCAGGCAAAGTCACACACCGGGCACGCAAACACACTTGCAGAGAAAGCCAGCCCTAAAGGACTTCCATTTCTCTTCTGCAAAACAACGCACCATTCTGTTCTAGTTTTCAGTTACGTGCTTCTTTCTTTCCTGGTCGTGGCTCTGCCTCGGGACCTGTTACTTTGCCAGGGCAAGTACCACCCACACAACCTATTTTTGCAACATTATTTTAATCTGGCCGTAGCTCAGTTAATGAAAAAGATCGGAATCCTGGAATCACATGGAATCTCATACTTTGCTATAGCACAGACTTCTCAGCCTTGCCTTCATGTGGCATCATATCCACAGCATCCTTAAGCAAAATCACAGGCAAGAATTAGCACCACACACACTCACGGGTGGAAGCAATTCTGCTACAGTCAAGAACACAGCACAGATGGTGCTAAAAATCATAAAAGCCCTTAATATTTCTCTTCCTAACCCTCTAGACTGTGCTGTGCCACGAAGCTTAGACTCTCACTCCAGGGCAGGGTCCTTGAAGAGTTCAAGCTCGTGTAATAACTAATGCACTCTCAGACGATCTGTCTCCTATGTACTTGAACTCTTTAACACAAAGGCCCCGGTAAAATGCCACTCCCATAAGAGCACATTAATAGCCATCTTTTCATAAACAGCTTCAGAAAATGGAAGGGACGCCTTTGAACATCTTCAAAGAGACACTCTATTTTCATGCAGACTTGAATTTGCAGTTGCACAAAAAGATCAACAGACATTTATCAAACCTTTCACAGTGTAGATTTTTATCTGTGGATCACAGCTCCTTGTGTCCCCTGCAACTATTTTAAGTCCCTGGAAGTAGCTTCTAGGCGAAACTACCCCCCGCCCCACCGCCCAGGACTTTTTCCCAGGAGCAGAAGCACACTTTTCCCACTCACCTGCATCATGCAAAGCCTCTCTTTGTCCAAAGCCAGCGGCCAATGGCTAGCTCCAGTTCGTTCTGCTCTGAAGAAAGTCATCTTTAAAAATGTTGAGCAAACAAACGGCTGTCCCAGTTATCACTTAATCCTTGATTTCTCTTCACCAACAGCAGATGAAAATGAGGGTGGAGTCACGTGTATTTACAACAGTTCTCGTCATCGTAACTGTCCCAAAAGACACAGCCTTGAACATAAAATATCTAGAAGGGCCATGTGGAAATACATAAGTCACAGCAGAAATTGTCTAAAAAGTGTGACCCCGATTCAGATGCTTTCTTATAAAGACCCAGACAAAGCACCACGTGCACCCCTTCTGGGTTTACTTCTGATTCTCTGTCCTCCTAGTGTCCATCGGCCACCACTCCTCGTGTACAAAGTCCACAGAGTCCTAAACTGAGGGTTCTACAGGGATGTCTTCATTTTTGTTGGTTGGTTTGGTTTGGCTTGACCCACAGCCCTCCTGAGGAGGATGAAATGTCTACCTGGGTCAGGTTATTTTACTGAATAATCAGATTCCGCTTATTTTACTTTGGTTTTAAAGCATCCGGGCGAGAGGATGAGAGGCATTGGCCCTTCAGCCGCAGGAAGTCTCCCTGGAGCCGCGTCCCAGCAGAGCGCCAGCCCCTCCGAAGCCCATTCTCCTCGGAGGACGGAACACGACCCCCCTGTCTAATGTGTCTTCATACCAGGTTGTTTCGTTACACTGAGGGATCACCTCCTGTGACTTACAGCCTATGAAAATAATTAGAAATGCCAAGTGGAGTTACGCACATGCATGTACATTGCAATTCATAACAGCAACGTGAAATAGCTTAGAAGTCCACCCGTTGGGCAAGGATTGATATGGTACAGTGTGTCCGTGTAGCAAAACCCCACGCGATGGCACGCAAAGTGTCTCAGACCATGAACATTCAAACAGTAGAATGTTTTTAAAAAGGCAACCACGTAATTGTTCCAAACTTAAAAGAGGAAAGCTTGAATATCTATATATACATTAAGAAAGGTCTGGGGATAGTTCCCTGTCACTTTGCTGTACACCTGAAACTAACATAACATTGTAAATCAACTATATTTCAATTAAATTTTAAAAAATCAATTGAATAAATATAATATGCAGAGCCTTCTGTTGAAAAAATAAAAACGTCTGGGGAGACATATACACACTCTAGGATGTTACAGAATGTGGCCACATGACACCCAACTGGAAAGTACCCCGTGGAGGAACAGGATGTTAAAATAATTCTTTTTTGGGGGGTGGCAGGGTTGGTGGAATAAAAAGGTCTGGGGATGAAGCTACCCTGATGAGTTTAAAATAGACTTAGGAAGTAAGATTACAGATTTTTTTGTTTTTGTGGTACGCGGGCCTCTCACTGTTGTGGCCTCTCCAGTTGCAGAGCACAGGCTCCGGACGTGCAGGCTCAGCGGCCATGGCTCACGGGCCCAGCCGCTCCACAGCATGTGGGATCCCCGGACCGGGGCACGAACCTGTGTCCCCTGCATCAGCAGGCGGACTCTCAACCACTGCATCACCAGGGAAGACCTTTTTTTAAAAATATATATATATTCTTTATTATTTTCTAAATTGCTGATTTCATAATCAGAACATTTAAAATCATATATTCATGTAAAATTTAGGGCCGGGAAAAATGTTCCCCATATATTATGAGCTGAAAAGGAAGGTCACACGCCCATTGGACCATTCCTCATAATAATGAGGAAACATGGAACCATCTGAAAGTCTGATAGGCAAGCGGGAATTGTGCAGGGACCACAGCACAGACTCTCAGAGACGTTCTGGGGAAGGCCTGTGATGTGGAAAGACACTGTAACACCTTTTTGGGAGAAGAAGGAAGTTACACAATGCCTGTCTGCCGTCAAGCTGTGCCTGACTTACTGCCTCTTCTTTAAAAGAATGAGTAACTGTGAGTTCCCAGGCTCGTTTTAACCCCTGGTTTGGGGACTTTAAACACAGTGAGTGAAGCTTCAGGTGAGAATAGAAATCCCTAGGAGGTCTTAAGGTGCCTGGGGAAGGGGAGGTTGACACCAGCCCCCCGCCATTCTGTTAGTAAAAGACTGAATCTGAGCGATTTCTAACTTCCCATGGGAAAATCAAACTGTCGTGACCTGAAAGTTAGGAAGGAAAGAGACCTCGGCCAGGGCTTGGTGAAGCCATTTCCATCCACAAGGCCCCTTAAAGATGTTAACAACCATGGAGTTTCCCCCTGGAGACAGACTTGCCCCAAAGATGCCACTGCAGCATTGTCAAAGGGGTCGTAGGTTGAGATGAAGGTCTGGTACCAACGTTTTTCCACCGATGAGCATCAGAGGAGCTGTGCAGAGGAAACCATATATTTCTCGCTCCAATTAATGGATTAATTGTGTTCTCTAAATATAATATGGGAATCATAGACATAATGGTTATTTCCTGGTAGCATATGTACTTAATGTGCTGGTAGATAAAACATCCCTGCATTAAAAGGAATTATTGTATTTGTCATAAATTCCTTTGAGAATAATTTTGCTTTCATCTCCAGGCAGGAGGGTGTCTTTGATACGAGACATGAAGGATTACACGGAGGGAGCAGGACGGGGCCGCACCTGACAGGTGTGCTCCTGGTCCCACGCCAGGTAACTTACTGAGACTAACCTGGGGGCACATTTACATTTGAAAACCAAGCCTGACATCCAGAGAAATCAAAGTGCCTGACGCAGCTGAAGGCTTTATATTTGGAAATGAAGTTGAAATGCAGGAGTTGGGACAAACACTGGTGAATTCGGCTGGGCTGAGCCCAGCTTGGTTATGGAGAAGAGGACCCGGAACTGTCCTCTTTAATTTGCCCTCAGGCGTTTCAGCGAACATTCTGGAAGCTGTTCACACCTCATGTTTCCTACACGGCTGTGCTGTTGCAGGGCTGGACAGGCCACCTCATGATGGAAAATACTCTGCTGTGTGGAGGTGCTGGACCCTGCTGGCTTCAGAATATCATAGGAGGGACTCCACAAAGGGAGACAAGCACGTATTTATGGGGAGGTGGGGTGGGGAGACAAAAGAGAGAGAGGGGGAGACAGAAAGAAGAGAGAGGGAGAGGGAGAGAGACTTTATTGGGCAGTATCTGCAAAATGGAAATTAAAATGGAAAATAAAAACTGCAGAGGCTGTGGAAAGGATTCTTTAAAAAAAACTGTCTCGTTTTCTGTTGAACTGGAATTCACATGGAAACCCAGACTTGAAATGAGAGAGTCCGCAGCTCCTTCATGGTGATTCGATTTCTCTTCCTCAGGGGTGTTACTCATGACTAACGCCACCACCGCCTGTTTGTGGAGGCGGGTGAGGCCGGCCCTGTGTGGTCCACGCAGCCACAGGCAGCCCACGCGTGGTGCTGTCGGCACTGTCCCTTGGGGAGAGCCGCTCCCTCCCACCTCTCCTGGGGGGCCAAGCAGGATGCCCCCCCAGCCCCCTGACCGTGGCCCCAGCACCCGCCACCTCGCCACAGGCGCCCAGGCCGTCGTGGACTCCTTCCCAGAGCTGCAGCTCCCGGTCTCTCCCTGACACCAGCGGCAACTATTTTTTGTTTTTGTCTTAAATTCTGCTCCCTGTAGAAATGATTCATTTTGTTTATGGAAACCTCAGCTGAAATGAAGGTTGGGGCTCTAATCACCTCATTTCCTTTTCCTTGTTGCTAGAGACTGAATATCTGAGTCCCCCCAGAATTCTCATAGTTGAATCCTAACCCCCAATGAGCGGGTGTCAGGAGGTGGGGTCTTTGGGAGGTGACGAGGTCACGAGGGTGGAGCACTCATGATGGGATTAGTATCCTGATGACAGATAGCTCCCTGCCCCTCCTCCACGTGAGGACACGGTGAGGAGATGCATATGTGAACCAGCAGGAGGCCCTCACCAGACACGGAATCTGCAGGTGCCTTGATCGTGGATGTCCAGCCTCCAGACCTGGGAGAAAGAAATGTCTGTTGTTTAAGACGCCCTGTCGTGGCTTTCCTTTGTAGGAGCCCCAACCGGCTAAGACACTGGTCACGACACCCCTCATTCCATTAACAGACATAGTTTTCTCAGGGTTGCAATCCAGCACCCACAGACCAGCTCCTGACCGAGGGTCAAAGGACCCCTGAGTGAGAGAAAGCATGGGTTCTCAGCACCCCCTCAGGAGGTCCCACTGGACTCGGGCACCAGCCTGATTGAAAGAACGAGCTCCAGCCCCTTCCTGCTCGTGTCAGCGTCCACTGAGGCTCAGAAAAGAAACCAGCAGCCCCTGGGCCATCAGCTCTAAGTCAGCGAGGGGTAGACCCCCCAACCACCAGGGACCTCTGTGAGACAGAGGATGGCTTGCCACCCACGACCACACTCAGAAGTTGGGGGGGGAGGCTGGAATTGCACTCTCCCAGGATGTGCAAACTTCCCCGTGTGGGAGACAGAAGACCCTGAGTCTGCTGGTCATTCAGAGTACAGACCACCATTGCAGAAGTGGATGCCCCCTCTCTGCCACTGACATGGATTCTGGGTCCTTCTGGAAGATCACACGAGGCTCCCTACCAGATGGAGTGGTTTGGATTTCAGGGAATCCATGCCACCCAACCTTCCCAAGGTGTGGAGGAGCCAGCTGCCTTTGCAGACCATGGAGATGGGCAGTCTGCTAACCTGCCAATCAAGAATTTGTAACCAGTAAGTTTGAAAAGTGGTGAATTCTGAGTAAGCCACACAGTGGGGCCAGGTGATGCTGTGGGCATCCTGCCATGGAGCCCAGACACCCCTAACCTGCTCAGGACGTGTGTGAGGCTCACAGGATGCAGGGGGGGTGGGGGCACAGCCCCCCAAGAGGGGATGTGATCTCCCTACCAGGGCTCACCTCTCGCATATCCCAATATTAAAATGAAGCTAAATGTCTGGTTTGTCTGGTTAGACATATTCTTTAAGTCTCATTACATTTCAGAGTCACATGCTTTTCATTTCTGAGATGTGATTAAACTCACATCTGTTCTGATTGAGGTTTGGAATCTTTTATTTCGGGGGGAAAAAAGAGAGTCTTCAGAAGGGAGCCATCTAGTGCTGCGACGCTCATGAGACCATTAAATTTAATCCTCCTTTCACACTCACTCCAGGGGGGATTTCAATTAAATTTGTTCAAAATTTATCAGGTTCCTGCATGTTGGCATAAATGATTCAGGACCACTTATCTATTCACTGAGTAGGATGTACTGAAGGGTACACATTATTGTTATGACTTTTCACAGTTTCTTCATAAATTCACCTAATAGGAGTTTCTATTATTCAAAACCCTCTTCTTCCCCATTAAATGGTCTTGTTGTTCTTGCCACGATGAAATCTAATTACCTATGCAAATTTTGGGAGCGCTCCTGAGTTACAAAAGCTGCCCTTTCCCCTAGTGGGCTGGCTTGCAGGACGTGGAATATGGCATTTATTCTCCTAAGAAAGCAGCAAGAATACAAGTCTCCAGACACTGAGGCCACAGGGGTGACAGTGAGCATGCATGTGGGGGAGGGATTTCAGGTGACTGGTTCAGACAGCCGGAAGTAAATACATGTATTCGGGAGCAGGGTCATAGGACACTGGAACAGGCTGACTTTATGTAACATGGATAATATACCTCTCTGGGCAGAGAAGGTGAACAGACCAGAGAACACAATTCTCTGGAGATGACACCAGGTTCGTGGGTGGCCACTGAGACTGCATAAAAGTGTATAAAATGATACACTTATCTGTCTAAAATGATTCACTAGGCACTTTTACAACCCTAGGTATTTATCTACAGAAATCCATTCAGCAAGGATGTGGTAACATGAAAACTGACTATTGACCACATAAGAAATACTTTTATTTGCTTTTTTCCCTTGAAGAATTACATCAGTGAGAAAATTTTGAGCATCTCAGCTGTTCCCTACTTCCTTAATGAAAGGACAATATTCATAGGAAAATGAGCATCTCACTAACATGACACACAGAAAGTATCTCATCGTTCATAGTCCTCCTTAGCTTGAGTTCAGAATTCACAAGGGAGAAGTGAATTGACCTCAGGTTAATAGTTAGGAATTGTAGGGGGCATGAGGTGGTTTTAGAGAGCTCTTTCCCTTTTAGAATGTTGTCCCTTACAAATTCCTCAAACTGAAGGATGTATTGTACGTGAAGAATGTACATCTTCGCCTCCATGGAGATAAAACTGAGAGAGTTGGTTGTTGGAAAACTATGGATGGGCTTTTTAAGTTTTATCCTTTACTTGGTAGTGAGAGGTGGAATCATTACATCGTTCTCCATCTACTCTGGCCAAGTCAGGTGTTTTTCTGAATTCTGGGTCCCACCACTCAACATCTCAACTGTGAGGTTCATCAAGGCATCTCAAAACAGAAGTGCCTTGTGGAATTTAATATGATCTTTTGTCTCCTCTGGGACAAGGATTCTATCCCTCCCTCCATCTGACTGCCAATTTCTGAGGGAAAGTATATTTTAATTCCTGCTCTGTTTGTCTCTAAGTGGTTTCCCAAGATACACAGCAGTAGGAACCTCTGAGGACTTTCTTCTGGAGACCGGATTTGCCCAGACCCTGAGCTCATGTTGCCCTTGGAAATTTGAATTAAGAACCTCAGTCCCACCAGTGGAGCATCCAGAGGTTTCAAATGCCACAGGCTGGAGGTCCAAATGTGGGACAGATTTCTCTCCAGTCATTGAACTCGCATCTGCCATAATTTTTCAGTGAGGAATCATTGGAACTTTAGCCAGGAATTCTTTACGGCATTGTGGAGCTCTCCTATGCAGTACAGACATTTTATCAATATAATACCTGACTTTTGCCAACAAATGCCAGTAATGATCCCAGTCATTGTGGCAATAAAAGTGCTCCCACACACCTCAAATATCTAGCAGAAGAGTGAACCACCAAAAACAAACAAACAATAAAGAAATCTTGAAGGGGTCAGAAAGAAAGGTCATGCCAATTTCAAAACTAAGACAATAAGACTGATGGCTGACTTCTCAATGGAAGTGATGGAAACTAGAATATAATATACGACATATTTTCAATGTAGAAGGAAAACTACTGCCAAAATAGAACTCTATGCTACGTGACACAAACCTTCAAAAGCCATGGCAGGAAAGAGAATGTCAATGAAAGCAGCAGAGAAAGGACCTCTGAAAATTGTCTCACCCATAAAACCAAGGCAAGCACTGTACAAAATTTACAACCATCAACTTTTTCAAAACTCTGGAAATTAACCAAAGGCTTGTAGCAAACCAGAGAGTGTTTATTCAAGAAAAAGCAGAAAACAAAACACATCTGAATCTCATTAGGAAGAGTGAGCTGTGGGCATTTTAATTTACCCTATTTCCATCCTCTTCCCACCCCACCCCCAAGTTCTACAGTTGGCTTTAAAACAAATAGCTCATATTCATGGTGGTAAACAGCAGCCTGGCGGTGACTGGAGCAGGAAGAATGTGGAAGATTCTTCAAACTCCTTTCCCAAGAACTGGCCTCGTTTGACTTGTCTGGTAGTTCCCTGGGAGACTCACTCATGAGGTTGTCTTTGTTTGACTCGATTTGGAGCTTACCCAGCAGAACAGCCTTTTTCCCAGTGGAGAATTCTGAAAACAATTACAGACAATTGCTGAACACTGAGCTTGTTTGAGGCAGTAGATCACAGTTGGTGAAACTGTTAGACCAACCCAGAAAGCTAGGGAATGAGATGTCCATGGAAGCTTTAGAAACTCCAAGATAGTTCCTGGAATACGGACAGACATGTGTCCGGAGCTATGCTTGTGTTCCAGAAAGAGCTGAGGACGCCGTAAACTCTCACCTTTCCTACTCTCAAGGCTCTGCACAAGCAGGAAGGAAGAGGCAGAGTTACAACCTGCCTGCTGTCTGTTGAAGGTGTTCCCCACCACACACACAGACCCTCAGCAAAGACTGAGAAGCTTGTGGACATCTCTGTTCAGACATTAGCTGGCCAGTAAACTACCTAAGCAGAGATATCAGTGGCCACACATGACAGAGAATACGGACTTACAGAATTAGTTTAAAAAGTGAATAAACAAATCCAGACAACAGGAAAGAGCAACAACACAAAACAGTGCACGTGGGGAGGGTCTGACCTCCAGAACTGTCATGTTATGTGATTGAAAATGCAATTTTCAACAATAAAAGCAAGTATGAAACATGCAAAGGGACAAGAATGTATGGCCCAAACACAGGGGGAAAAAGAGCAGTAAATAGAAACTATCCTTTAGGAACCCAGACATTGGACATAATAGTCAACACATTTAAATAATCTATTTTAAGTATTTTCAAAGAACTAAAGGGAGCCATGTCAAAATAACAAAGTATGAGAATCATGTCTCACCAAACAGAATATATATATATATATATATATATATATATATATATATATATATATATATATATATAAAATTAGGGGGGAAAAGAACTAAATACAAACTGTGAATCTGAAAAGTATAATGACTGAAATGAAAATTTTACTAAAGAGGCTTGACAGCTGGTTTGAGCAGAATTCCATGGATTTGAAGGAAGGTCAACTGAAATTATCCAGTTGGAAGAACAGGAAGAATAAAGAATGAAGAGAAGTGAACAGAGGCCTGTGGAAACCATCAAGTGTGCAAACATACACATCGTGGGATTGAGAGCAGAGGAGAAACACAAAGGAGCACAGGAGGTTTCTAAAGAAGTGATGGCCAGACAGTGCAGCCACACGGGTTTCTCAGTAAGATTAATAATGTGTTCTTATCAGACACCAGGGAGGCCAGAGGACAAAAGTCTGTCAACCAAGCAAGTATATCCTGAAAAACTATTCTTTACAAATGAAGGAGAAAATAAGATATTCCACAGCAAACAAAAACTGGACAAATGTGTTACTAGCAGAATAGGTCATATGTTAGGACAGTAAAAAAAAAGTCTCAATACCTTTAAAAAGACTGAAATCTCACAAAGTATGTTCTCTGACAAAAATAGAATAAAATCGGAAATCATATCTGAAGTAATTTGGGAAATTCACAAGCATAGGCAATTTGAACCACACAATTTAAAATAATAATTGGGTCAAAAAGGTAAAATTGGGTCACAAGGTAAAATAGGAATACTTTCAAATAAATGAAAACAAAAACAGTATACAAAAGGTTTTGGCATTCAGGTGAAGCAGTGCTTAGAGGGAAATTCATAGCTACATTGCCTGTATTAAAGAAGAAAGGGGCTTCCCTGGTGGTGCAGTGGTTGAGAGTCCTCCTGCTGAGGCAGGGGGCATGGGTTCATGCCCCGGTCTGGGAAGATCCCACATGCCGCAGAGTGGCTTGGCCCGTGAGCCATGGGCGCTGAGCCTGCGCGTCTGGAGCCTGTGCTCCACAATGGGAGAGGCCCCAACAGTGAGAGGCCCACGTACGGCAAAAAAAAAAAAAAAAAGAAGAAGAAAGATCTCAACCCCATTGCCCATCTGAATAACTAGAGAAAAGAAGAACATACAGAACCAAAACAAGTGGAAGAAAGGGAATCATAAGTATTGAGCATAGTAAATTGAATAGATTTAAAAAATAGAGAAAATCAATGAATTGAAAAGTTAGTTCTTTGTAAAGATCAACAAAAAATGACAAGCTATTAGCTAGCATAATTAAGGGGAAAAAGAAGACTCAAATTATTAAAAGGGAATGAAAGAGGAGATATAACTTCTGTCCTTAAAGAAATAACAACCATGATAGAATACTGTGGAAAACTGTATGCCAACAATTAGATAAACTTGATGAAATGAAAAAATTCCCAGAAAGACACAAGCTACTGAAACTGACTAAAAGACATTAAAACTTGAATAAACCTATAACAAATAAAAATATTGAATTAGTAATCAAAAATTTTCCACCAAGAAACATTCAGGAGAAGATGACCTTATTGGTGAATTCCACTAAACATTTAAAGAAAAATTGATACCAACCCCTCACAAACACTTTCAGAAAACAGAATATGAGGTAACATTTTAAAACTCATTTTACGATGCCAGCATTACCCTGATACCAAAATGAGACAAAAACATCACTAAAGAAAAGAAAGAAAGAAAAAATACAAAACAATAAATACAGACACAAAAATTTTCAATAAAATACTAGTAAACCTAATCCCGCAATATATAAAAAGGATTATATACCATGACCAAGTAGAATTTATCCTAGTAATGCAAAAATGTTACATATATGAAAATCAATGGATGAATATACTGTATTAGTAGAATAAAGGACAAAAAGCACTTGACAATCTCAATTGATGTGGAAAAATCATTTGTCTAAATTTAACACTTTTGTGCAATAAAAACACACAAAAAACTAGGAATAGGAGGGGATGTTCTCAACCTAGTAAAGGAAATTTATTAAAAAAAAATAAAACACATAGTTAACATCATACTCAATGGTGAATGACTGAAAACTTTTCCTCTAAGATCAGGAACAAGACAAAGGAATCTGTTTATCATTTCTATGCAAAATAGTTCTGAGCATTCTAGCCAGGACCATTAGACAAGAAAAAAAAGGGGGGTGGGCATCCAGTCTTTAAAATAAAAATGAGACTACTTTGGTTTGTAAATGACATGTTCTTATACATAGAAAATCCAAAGGAATTCACACATTTGCTTGTACATGCACACAGAAGAAAAAACAACATATTAAAACTAATAAATTGAGTTCAGCAAAGTTTCAGAATAAAAGATGAATACATAAATATCAGTTGTATTTCTTTACTCTAGGAATGAACAATCTGAAAATGATTTTAAGAAAACAATCCATTTAGAGTAGCATCTAATACATATAGAAATAAATTTTACAAAGGAAGTATAAGACTTGTATACTTACCACTTCAAAAAGAAGTTAAATTGAAAGAAGTTAAATAAAACTTAAATTAATGGAAATACATCTGTGTCTGGATTGGAAGACTTAATGTTGTCAAGATGGCAATACTCCCCAAATTAATCTGTAGATTTAAAACAATATCTGTCAATTTCCCAACTGGAGTTGTGTGTGTGTATGTGTGTGTGTGTGTGTGTGTGTGTGCAGAAATTGTAAAGCTGATGCTAAAATTCATATGAAAATGCAAGTGATCCAAAGTAATTGAAACAAACTTGAAAAAGAAGAACAAATTTAGAAGACTCATACTTTATAATTTCAATTTTACTATACATATGCAATAATCAATACTGTGTGAAAATGACATAAAGATAGAGATCAATGGAATAGAATTGAGAGTCTAGAAATAAACTCATATATCCATGGTCAGTTGATTTTTAACAAGGGGTCATGACCATTCTGTGGGGGAAAAATAATCTTTTTAACTAAAGATGCTGGGACAACAGTATATCTACATGGAAAACAATGAAATTTGACCTCTACCTCACACCATATAAAAAATTTTACTCAAAATGGACTAAAGACCTAAATATAAGCACTAAATCCATAAGATTCTTAGAATAAAACATAAGTGTGAATCTTTCTGACCTTAGATTAGGCAATGGTTTCTTAGTCATAACAACAAAAGCACAAGCAAAAGAAAAACCAAAACAAAATAAAACAAAACAAAATAAAATCCCCAAAATAAAAATAAAGCAAAAAACAAACAAACAAAAAAAACTTCATTGGACTTCATCAAATTTAAAAACAAAACAAAATACTTGTGCTTCAAAGGACAATATCTAGAAAATAAAAAGTTAACACACAGAATAGGAGAAAATATTTATAAATCATATACCTGATAAGGGATTTGTATCTATAGTGTATAAAGGCAAATGCCAGTAGAGATATAGATTTGAACAACATGCTAATAAGTATGTTCTTATTAACATACTCAAGACATTGGAGCTAATTACTACAAAATATGAAATTTTTTGAAGACTCATAGAACATTTATGAAAGATGGCCATATGCTGAGGCATAAAATAAGGTGCAAAACATTTCAGACACCTGATATCATCCACAGTACGCACCCTGACAACAGTGGAAGCAAGCCATAAATCAAAAAGAAGAGAAAGGAACTAGAAAATATCCATATTTTTCAAAATGAAGCAATGCACTTCTGAATGACTAACATATAAGGAATAAATCACAATGCCAATTAGAAAATAGTTTCAACTAAAGAAAAATTAAAATGTATTTTATATATATAAATATATAAAACTTGATAATATATAAATATATATATTTATATATTATATATATTTATATATATAATATACATTTATAAAATATATAAATCAAAACTTTTAATAATATATAAAAACTTGAATAATGCCTCCAAAATTTTGTCTGAGAAACATTATGGTATTAAATGTATTTTTCATAATTTATGCATCAAGAAATTAGCAAAAAAAGTTGAGCATAATAAAATATGAGCTAAAATTAATGAAGTGGACATGAAAAATATAGTGAAGATAATTATCAAAGCTAAAAGGTTGGTTTGGATAAACTAATACAATTAATAAAGACTTGGCAAGAGAGATCACCAGGGTGGGGGTGGGAGGGTTGCAAGGAAGAGAGGCAGAAGGCACAAAATCAATATGCTAGTGAAAAAGGTGATATCACTAGAGATCTCACAGACATGGAAAGAGAAAAACTATAATTTATGATAATGAATTTGAAAACTTAAATGAAATGGTAAAGTTACTAGAAAAACACAACTTTCTAAAACTGACGCAAGAAGAAGTAGAATATTGAAATAGCCCTGAATTTACTATGAAATTAAATACATGATTAAAATTTTAAAGAACTTTAAGCTCAAATAGCCATACCTATAAATTCATTAATATATAAAAGATAATAAAATGCCATGATAATATTTAGTTTACTTCAAGAATAACAGATTGAATTTAACATTTGAAAGTCAGTCAATGCATTTCACTACTTCCACAAAATAAAGGAGAAAACTGACAATGAACAACGTGGGTTTAAACTGTGTGGGTCGGCCTAAACTTTTTCAATAAATATGTACTACAGAACTACCAAATGCAGTTGGCTGAAGCCATGGGTGCAGAAACGGAGGGCAGACTGTGAAGTTATACACAGACTTATGACTGCACAGAGGTAGGTGCCTCCCTAAATCCCCCACCCTGTTGTTCAAGAGTCAACAGCATATGTATATGTGTGTGTGAGTTTAAGAAAGTGGAATAATAAAGAGTAGAATGAGGTAAGATGTCTGAAATATCTTTTTTTCCAACAAAAAGCTGCTATCCAGAAGATAAAGGAAATTCTTAAAAATAAAAGTTCATGCTTAGCCAAACAGGAAAGTGGCCAGACTCTGGGCCCAGCCTGTGAGTTTGCAGGCTCTCCCTGCCTTAGCTGACAGGCCTCCTCTGCCAGGGGTAGAAGCCATTCTCATCAGAGCAAACCAGGACACACAAATCCCTTAGATGCCAGGTGGGCACAAAAAGGTAGATTTGAGGCCCAGAGCAGAGTGAGGGAGACCAGGCTTGCTGTGGATGTGGGTTCTGCCCTGTGCTGAGAATTTTAACCACTGTTGTGGCAGGGTCAGATTTCCATGTCAGCAAAGCCCTTCGCAATATGAATAGGAAACCAACACTGGGATAGGAGCTGGATGTTGGAAAGGGGGAGACCGACAGAGAAAACATTGGTGTAGTCCAGCCCAAGGGGAGACCTGGACCCAGCCAGAACATGGGAACTGAGTCTGAGGACATGCATGACGGAAATGTGAAAAGGTCTTCAGAGGTGACACAGGTGTCTGGTCACAGGAACTGGGAGTACGGTAGAGTCTTCACAGAGATAAGGGTTTATGGGAGGAAAGAGATCCATTTTGGATTTGTAGTTTCATGTTCACAGAAAGCCAAGAGCTCAGGTTGTGAGTGAGGCAGAGTGTGGTGAAGGTGCCTGTTCAAGGCTGTAACTGGAACAAGTAGGAGAGATGACCCCATGTGAGTTCTGAGAGGGTAACCTTGGAGAGACAGAACCAAACTCCAGCATTGGCCCTTCAGGAAGGGGTGAGACAGAAAACCTGCAGAAAGTGGCCAGGGAGCTAACACTATCCTAATAGCAACCCCACACAGAGACATTACAAATACAAACAAAAAGAAAACAAACAAAAAATAAAACAAAACTACAGACCAATATCGCTTATGAATATAGATGTAAAATTCCTTAGTAAATTGAAGCTACTGATGGGAAGAAAATTATACATCATGATGAAGCAGGTTTATTTCAGGAATGCAAGCCTTGTTCAACATTCAAAAATCAATGTAATCTAACACATCAGGTTTTTGTTGTGGACCATTTTTAAAGTCTCTATTGAATTTATTACAGTATTGCTTCTGCTTTACATTTTGGTTTTTTGACCATGAGGCATGTGGGATCTCAGCTCCCTGACCAGGGATCAAACCCACACCCCCTGCACTGAAAGGCAAAGTCCTAAGCACTGGACCAACACATCAACAGGCTAAAGAAGGAAAATCACATGATCTTATCAATAGATGTAGAAAAAGATTTTGACAAAATTCAACTTCCATTCATGATAAGAAATCTCAATAAACTAAGAATAGAGGGGAACTTCCTCAACTTGACAAAGAATATCTGTAAAAAACAAAACAAAACAGAAACAAACAAAAAAACCCCAAAAGTCCTATGTGTCTCTACTGTGCACTCCCCTCTCATCACCCAAGCTATATGCCCCCTAAGAGGTCTGTGTTGGTCCTTCTGTTGTGGTGGGCTGATTATGTGGGTGCTCTGGTAGGCTTGGTTGGCCTCTGGCCTAGTTGGTTACTGGGCCCTGCCTTATGTGGATGCTGCTGGCTGCTGGTCACGAGGCAACTGACTGAAGAACAGAGCTGGAGGAATCAGGCTCCCTGACTTCAGACTGTACTACAAAGCTACAGTAATCAAAACAGTATGGTACTGGCACAAAAACAGACACATAGATCAATGGAACAGGGTAGAGAACCCAGAAATAAACTACAAGAAATAATCTACAACAAAAGAGGCAAGAATATACAATGAAGAAAAGACAGCCTCTTCAATAAATGGTGTATGGAAAACTGGACAGCTACATGTAACAGAATAAAATTAGAACATTCTCTACCACCATATACAAAATTAAACTCAAAATGAATTAAAGACCTAAATGTAAGACTGGATACTGTAAAACACCTAGAGGAAAACATAGGTACAACACTCTTTGACATAAATCACAGAAATAATTATTTTGGATCCTTCTTCTAAAGCAAAGGAAACAGAAGCAAAAATAAGCAACTGGGACCTAATTAAACTTAAAAGCTTTTACATGGCAAAGGAAACCATTAACAAAACGAAAAGAATGGGAGAAGATATTTACAAATGATATGAACGATAAGGGGTTAATATCCAACATGTATAAATAGCTCATACAACTCAACATCATAGGAAGAAAAACTGATTTAAAAAATGGGCAGAAGAAATGAATAGACATTTTTCCAAAGAGGAAATGCAGTTGGCCAATAGGCACATGAAAAGATGCTCAACATTGTTAATCATCAGGTAAATGCAAATCAAAACCACAGTGAGATATCACCTCACACCTTTCAGAATGGCTATCATCAAAAAGAACACAAATAACAAAGGTTGGTGAGGATGTGGAGAAAAGGGAACCCTCCTACACTATTGGTGGAAATGTAAATTGGTTCAGCCACTGTGGAAAAGAGCATGCAGGTTTCTCAAAAAACTAAAGATATAATTACCACATGACCCAGCAATTCCACTCCTGGGTATATATCAAAAAACAAAAACACTAATTCGAAAAGATACATGCACCCCAATGTTCTTAGCAGCATTATTTACAATTGCCAAGGTATGGAAGCAACCTAAGTATCCATCAACAGATGAATGGATAAAGGATATATATATATATATATATATATATATATATATATATATATATATATATATATATATATATATATATTACTCAGCCATTAAAAAAATGATATTTTGCCATTTGCAGCAACACAGGTGGATTTGGATGGCATTATGCTTAGTGAAATAAGTCAGAGAGAGAAAGACAAATACTGTATGATATCTCTTATATGTGAAATCTAAAATATAAAAAAACAAACTAGTGAATAAAACAAAAAAGATGTATACTCTCAGATATAAAGAACAAACTAGTGGTTACTAGTGGGCAGAGGGAAGGGGAGAGGGGTAACATAAGGGTGGGGGAAAGGCAGGGTTATTATTCGATTATATGTAATCATGAGTGTGAACTTTTGAAAATTGTAAAGCACTATAGAATTTAAAGAATCTGTCATTCAATAACCAAAAGAAAACTGTAGCTAACAAAATACTTAATGGTGAGAAACTCAAAGCTTTAATATAGGTACAAGACAAGAATGTCCCCTCTCACCACTCCTTTTCAACATCATACTGGAGATTCTAGCTAGCTGGCAACAAGAGAAAAAACTGTCTTTGTTCACAGATATTATGATTATCTCTGTAGAAAATCCTAAATAATTGATGAAAACCTCTGGGAACTAATAAGCAATTAAAGAAAGTTTGCAGAATACAAAATTAATGTACAAAATTCAATTGCTTTCCTATATACCAGCAGCGAACAATTCGACTTGAAATTAAAAACTCAGTAACACTGCATTAACACCACCAAAAATGAAATGCTTAAGTATAAATCTAATAAAATATATACAGTATCTATGTAAGAAAAACTACAAAACTCTGATGAATAAAATCAAAGCACAAAATAAATGCAGAGACATTCCATGTTCATGGATAGGAAGATTTAATATTGTCAAGATGTCAGTTCTTCCCAACTCGATCTATAGATTCAGTGAGATTCCAGTGAGAATCCTAGTGAGTTGCTTTTTGGTACTGACAAACTGATGCTAGAGTTTATGTAGAGACTCAAAAGATCCAGAGTCGCCAACATAATATTGAAGGACAAAAACGAAGTTGGAGGACAAACACTACCCTACTCCCAGACTTACCTTCAAGCTACAGTAATGAAGACAGTGTGGTGTGGTGAAAAAATAAACGAATAGATGCCCAGCATTTGTTTGTAAGACTCACCACTCCCTTGTGCTCCTCGTTTCCCCCAGGCTGACCCCACTCCACTCTGACCCTTAGGCCTGTGTGCACCACGCCCTGCATCTGTTTGCAGGGCTCAGATCTTGCACAATCTTATCACAAGGGTCCTCCCTGGGCCCTGCTACTGAATGTCCTCAGGTCCCCTGAGTGGAACGACACTGGGAACTCCATGGGCTCCAACCCTTCTGCCCCTGCAGGAGTCCTTTCCTGCTTAGAACAAATATTCAGCACATAAAGAAAAGTTATATTATGCAGCAGTGTTGGTGTAAAGACAACTACATCCACATTACATATTAAAATGTTTTCTTTGACCTGAAAATTATTTTCCCTCTGATTTTAAAGGGAATTAAAACATTTCCATGGGCCTCCAAAAGTGCTGTCTGCCCAGGCAGGGCCTACTGTGCTCAGTGGGGAGGTCAGTGCTGGCCCCAAATGTCTCCAACTTTCTTGCCTTTTCTTCTTCTTGCCGTTGTGCTTACTTGGGTAATGGGGTGATGGCAAAGATCCAGAGGTCAGACCTGATGAAAGTTGGCTCTGCAAGACCATGTCAGTGTCTCCTGCTGCGTCCAGCCTTGGCACCTTCTCAGGAAAGCATCCCAGGCTTCACAGCTGGAAGGGCATGTGCAGCAGTCAGTGGCAATGGAGACCATGGAACAAGTGGCCCAGCCTCTCATCTGCTGGAGACACCAAGTGGGGTGGCTTGGAAAGGGTCCTCGCCAGTTTCCATAGTAACAGCATCATTTGATTTCACGCCCTCAGCATTTAATTTTTCCATTTTCTATCTGAGTATTCACCCCCCCCCCCGCCCCGCCATGAGGCCTCTCATACTTTCATGACGACTCTACTGTAAGGTCTTCCTTATAATGAGACCACATTGCCTTCCCGTAGCACCCACTCATTGGTCCTGGTTCCCTTTGAAACTACTGAGATGTATATATTTATATATATACATTTTTTTTCTTCTTTTTCAATACTATCCAAATATGTGACTAGTCTAAAGATATTACGATGCTTATTTCTAAGGTGGGCTGGGATGGTGGGCACCAAGCTGAGTTTCTGTGGCCATTCACCCAATGTGTTAATGAATTTTCACTTTCCCAAATGATATTCTGCTCACTTCTAAGTGGCTACAAGATGGCACAGCATTTCCTTCAACTCTCCCTTCCTGCTTTATTCCTTTAGCTCCATTATGTTGGGCTCAGACAGAACATCCAGCACATTTCCAGGCAACTTGCTCTGTGAACAATCAAGTGACATGGCAGCCGCACCATTACTTATCAGCTTGCATTAAAGTTTCATTGGCGAGTTATTAATTATTGAGGAATTAATGCTGAGCTCCAGCTGCGCGCCCCAGTTCCCTTCACAAGAGCCCAAGTATGGGAGCAGGAAGCCACTCCACCACCTCTCACAGCTTCAGCTTCTGAAGCATAAAAAGGAAACAGAACTGAAAACCCATGCTGAAGACAAAGACAGGCATGGGCTGTAAATCCCCAGGGTAGATTATTAATAAGGAACAAGGAAGATCCCTGCTAGTTAGCTCTAACTTCGGCAATTGTCAGGGGAACCTTTCTTTTAAACGATTTGGTGGGTCTGGCTCTGAAGACAAATTCTCCTGTTTAGACCCTGTCTTGTCCATTCACAGGGCGATGAGCTGGCTGCCAGCACTGAATGTCCACGGTCAGCAGCAATTCCCTCCCCAGCCCCAAATGAAACAGGTGTTCGGGCTTCTCCAAAGGCAAATGTTTCTTCTTAAATCGTCCATAGTGCTACACATTCCTCACTGAATGATGCTCAGAAAAGCATGTTCCAGCCCCGTAGGTAATAAGGCACAGGGAGAAAGACGACATTTTTGAGTTCTGAAGGCTGTTCCTCAATGAAATGTAATTCCCTCTGTTTAAAATGCACTCACTATTGGATGAAGATAGAGCATGGGATCATTAAACAGAAATTAAGAATGAAGTAAGTTGGATCTTTCGGACAGGACGAGAGGTCTCAGTCTTCCAGGAGCGCTCAGGTTTGGATGAACGGGTACGGCATGTTTTCATGTTGAGAGTCTCTCCCTGTGTGCCCCCGGGGGTAGGGGCCTGGGGCCTGGGGGACTGAGGGGAGGATGCTGCCACGAGGAGAGCAGGAAGCATCACTACATGCTGTCCGTGCGTGTATTAAGCTCCTCAAACGTCTATTACAAATTGGCACATTACAGTTGTAAGAAGGCAGGAAAGCTTACTACATGACTCAAAATAGGATGCAACTTGGTTTTTAAATAATTGGATTAAGCTACAAAAGATTCTGAGACAGGTGAGTTAACAAACCCCTGTGAACTGGTTATGGGCTGGTTAAAGTTTGGGGACAGTTTGCTGGTTATTAAGGGGGTAGTTATCAGGGTGGGAAAAATTGTCAACTGTGAGGTCCTGACCTGATCTGGGAGGCGAGGGGCAAGGATGCTGAGAAGTAGGCACACACATGCTCAATCAACTACTCAAAAAACCACCCAATTAAGTCGAAAATGAGGTGTTTCCAAGAAGCATGGCTTACACGCCTGGTTGTGCTTGGAGCATGTGCCTGGGGGTGTGGAGCCAGGGACACCAGTCTCTGGGGTCAGGAGAACTGCTTCAGCCCAGAGGACGCATCAGAAGCAGATGCTGAGACAGGCGAGCAAATCCTGCCCCAAGGAGAGCTGCTTCCTTGACACCAGAACAGCAAGGGGCCTCCCTGCCTGGGGACTGAATTGGAGCAGGACGGGGGCTGGAAGGAGAGGCCTCATGGGCACAGGGAGAGGCTGGTGCACGAGGTCTAGGGCTGTCCTGGCCGAGAGCCTCAACGGGGTTTTGCTGGGTGTCACTCTTGCTCCTGTCCTGTGGCCAAGGCTGCCGACCCTGCACACACACCGGTACCCAATGGACAGCTGTGGAGAAGCCGGCCACTCCCAGAAACATTTGTGCCTGGGCCTTTGGGGAAAGATGCACGTCTTCTGGGAAGATGCGAGTGTGTCCACGGCTTGGGGTGAAGCAGCATCGTGGCAAACAAGGAGACCCCAGTGGGGCAGTGAGAGCCCCAGGAAGAGAGAGTTCAGCTCTTGGAAAGAGCCCTCCCCTCAAAGCCTGAACTGGGAGAGGGGGAGGGGGCTGCTGTCCCAGTCCTGTGGGAGCTGCGTGTGCCGACCGTGAGTTGTCCCAGCACGATGATGGTGTGATGCTCCAGCCCCCGAAGGGCTGAGAAGAGTCTGAATGCCAAGCCCAGACCCAGACACCTCCTGGAAAGAGGGCAGTGACCAGGCAAGCAGCAGTGTGGTAGCCGGTCGCAGGGCTCTCCTGCACACAGGGCGACAGCCCCCAGGCCACACTGCAGGCAGGTGAGATGCAGGTAAGACAGTGGGTCTTTGCCTTGTGACTCAGCTCATAAGAGCTCTGCCTCGTGTAGCTGCAAAGTGGGTACTCAGTCAGTGTTGGGCGATCTTGTCTCACACGGTCCAGGTGTGCAGACAGGGGTCTGGACACATGTTTGTGTCAGGAGGGACCATGGGCGGTGAGCACGCATGTGATTCGACAGTAGGTGCCCAAGGCAAGCCCATCCAGCCAGGGCATTTCTGGGTGGGATTTGGGTCCTGAGGAGCAGGTGTGCCCAGGATCGCAGGCTCAGCTGCCACAGGAGCAGCTGGGGGATAGAGCAGCCAAAAGTGGAAGATCCCACCCAAAGACGTCTCTGTCAGTGCATTTGTTCCAAGCTGATGTGCTTTGCCAGCTGTGGGAGACGAGGGGTCAGCAGCTGCTGGTATGGACCGTCGGTTGTCTGTTATACATGTGTGTCTCGTGTAAGTGATGGCAGTGATTAGCTGATTGGCCTGAGAGCTCAAGCCTTCCTTGGTGACTGCCCCCCAAGAATTCAGGTAGAGATGAAGCGATGTCACACCGCAGGTCTTCCCAGACTGCACGTCCAGCCCTCTCGACCACACCAGCCGAGCTGACCTTCATGCTGGCAGTGGACCTGTGTATGTGGGGTGGGGGTGCCTGGCTGTGTGCACTGGTGCATGGGTGCAAGTGGCCACATGTGTGTGCATGCAGCTGTGCGAGTGCCTTGCAGGTGTGGGCATGTGTGTGTACTTATGTGTGCATGAGTGTGAATGTTTGCATGTGCCTCTGAGTATGGGCACATGCGTGCATGTGTGTTTATGTGCAAAAGTGTGTGTGCACATTTGTGTGTGTTAGTGGGTGCACACACGTGGGGGTAGTGTGTGTGCACACGTGTATGGATGAGTTCCTATGTGCATGCATGTTTGTGTGTACACTTGTGTGTAAGCCACAAGTGAATGCATGCGAGTGTGTGTGTGTGCAAATACCTGCATGGATGTGCACCCCTGTGTGCACGAGTGCTTGGGTGTGCATACACTACATGTAGGTACATGGTATCACATGCCTGTGAGTGTACGTGTTCATGTACACATCTGTGTGCACCTGTGTGTGAGCATACACATGGAGGTTCATGTGTGCACATATACACATATGCAAAAATGAATCTGCACATGATGTTTAGGTGTGTGTGCAAGTGTGGTAGTGTGCCAAATGTGCTTTCATGTGCACACATGCACGACTGTGTGAGTGCCACTGTGAGCATGCATGTGTGGGTATGCATGTGTGTTTGTGTGTATGTTTGTGGGTAGCCTTTTGAGGCTGCACTTGTATGTGTGTGCCTGCACCTGTGTGAGTACCTGTTCTTTTGTGTTCATGTGTGCACACGTGCTTTGTATATGTGTTCATATATGCTTACTTGTGTGCATGCATTTTACACATGTGTGCCTTTGTGTCTCTGTGTCAGTGCCTGCCTGGTGTGTTCACATACACGTGTGCACACCTGAGTGGGAGGTGTGTGAGTGTGTGCACAAGTGTGTCTGTGTGCACATGCAGACACACATGGCTATGGGTGCATAAACACGCCTGTGTGAATGGGTACATGTGCACAGACGTGTGTGTGAAGGTCCACGAGTGCATGTGGTGTCTGGGATTCTGTGTGTGCGTGTGTGCTCACACGGGCGTGGAAGAAGCAGTCCTGTGTGAAGCAGTGAGACGACTGTTCTTGGCAGCTGAGTCTGGACCTAGGGCCACCACGTCCTGGCTCTGAGTCCTGTGTGAGTTACTCAGACCCACTGAGCCTCCACAACCTCATCTGTGAACTGGGGTCCTCCTCACGGAACCTTCCACTTGGGTTCACTGTGAGAAGCAAACGAGTGACCTTGTGTGAGCTGATTAGGCAAGACCGGGCGCGGAGGCTGTGCTGTCTTCTTGGTTGTGGTTATTGTTGCTAACTTCATTATTATTATTCTGACCCTGTGGCTGAACTTACCTGGGGCTATCTGTTTTCTGCCTGCTGTCCTGGTACATGTAATAATGTCAGGTTCACTTCAGTGTGGATAATAAATCATATGTTTTCACTATTTAGGTAGAAAGATTTTGAAATCATTGCTTTATTATAAATTCTCATGTCCCTTTATTGAATTTGAGAGAGACTAAATGCTCACCTCTTTGGCTGTGCCTGGCACCCACATCTGCTTTTACCAGCAGCCATCAAACTCTTTGTATTATTAAAATCCCAATGATACATGACATAATTATGATGAAGTTTGGAGCATTCAGTAGAGTATACGTCACTCAGAGATGTGTACAGTTAAAATTAAAATTCCACCCTCATCCTATCATGACTCGTTAGGTGAAATTAGTACTGAAAAAAAGATGAAGAATGATGTAATTCTTTCTAAAGAACAAATCTCCACTAACATTCCTATTTAATTATTAAAAAATTATTTAAATGCTATTTGAAAAATTACTTTTAAAATTATATGTATAGAATTGCATTTACACAGGTCTGCCCAGATGCACGTGCCATTCAGAAAAATGAACAATTAGGCTTCTTCCGAAGATTTTCTTTTTGAAAAACATCCAGTCTAAATATGCTGTTATAATTAGAATTTAATAATTTTATGATCAGAGTTAGCTGTCCCAGAGGGTGGTTTTCTGATATTGTTGTTACTGTTGAGGAAAAGGCATGCCACTGGATTTGAAAGCTCATCCACGGTGAGAAGCTCATCACTTACAAAGAAGAGAGAATCAAGGTCATGTGTGATGCCAGGTACAGAGCAGCGTGGTCTCAGGACAGGGCTCAGCTCCCAGTGTCTGGGTGAGCCCAACACAGAGGAACCTCTCAGATAACACAAACTTCTGGGAAGTTGAATACGAAGAAAAATGCTCCTCTGGTTATAAATGAGGTTGAAGGAGCCTTGCCGTGGTTCCCATCCAGCACGTGGTGCTCACCTACTCTGTCCAAGTGTGTTCATGCTCCATGTGGAGAGAAGAGTGTGTTGGGGTCTCAGGCATCCCCTAGTGTTTGTGATAAGCCATTTACTCTCTAGCTATTTGCTGAGCACCCAGTGTAGCCAGGCTACACAGGTGAGCAGCCAGAGTTGCCTGCAGCTACCTGGAAGGCAGAACCGAAGGAAGTAGATTCCTTGGTCCAAGGCAGCCATTGGAAGGATGGACCTGGTTCCTGGGAATCTCCAAGCTGGGGAGGATCCAAACAGTGAAGTAGGTGTATTTGCTGGTCATTGCTCTGTCCTTACAAAACTGAATATCAGATACAACTATTATGAACTATGTATTGGTTGTTACTTAAAATACCTTTGTGGACTTGGAGCTGGTCCAGTATTTCCTATATTCCCAGGACCTGGGAGGAAGGTCATTCTATTGATGTTCTAGGAAACTAGCTACAAGAAAAGAATTTGGTAAAGATTAGGAAATCATGGTGCTATATTTACATCCTTTCCTTGATCCCTTATTTTCAATGGGAAACATACCTTTAGTCTTTCCACATGCTGACCCCCTAACACCCATGACTGTATTTGGAGATGGGACCTCTAAGGAGGTAGTTAAGGAGTTGCCTCTGATCCAATAGGACTGGTGTCCTTATAAGAAGAGGAAGAGGCACCAGAGCTCTCTCTCCACACATGCTCTCTGTGCAAAGGCCATGGGAGGTCACAATGAGACGGTGGCCATCTGCAAACCGGGCAGAGGGTTCTCACCAGGAACCAACACCGCTGGACCCTGCTCCCAACTTCCCAAACTGTGAGCAATAAACATCTGTTGTTTAAGCTGCCCTATCTGTGGTATTTGTTTTGGAGCCCGAGCTGACTAAGATAAGTGGGTTCTGATTTATTGACTCAATAATTTTTACTGGATCAAAAAAGTTTAATCATTTGAATGTATTTCTAATGATGCCTCCGTTTTTTTTAACATGGATTTTTGTGCAGTGCATAAAAATATCTCTACCCTAAAAATAGAAAAGTACTGAAATCTCATTTTAATTTTAATATTTCACTATAAATTATACAAATATATAAAGCAATATGAAGTATAAGAATGTCTGAATGGTATCAATTAAAATAAGAAAACATAACAATGTTACATCGAGGGAAAAGGACAACAAAGTAAAAGGACTCAGTGAATTATGGCAGAGGTGTCTTGTGAATGCTGGTGGTGTGCTTCCAAACAATTAAGCCCCAGACATTTAGCTGCAGTAGCGAATTCTACCCTATAAAGTGATTGAGATTTATCGAGAAAGGTCTTTCCTGATGATTAAACCTCAATTGATTAATAAAAACCCAGTTATGGAGGTCTAGCAAGCACAGTAGATGACTGGTCTGCTTCTGTCACATAGTTGTTAAACCTCAGTAAATGCCTTTTAAAGAATCATTTTGTCTTTAATTAGCATGCACTAGCTGTCCTATTCAGTCTAAATTAAGTCTTTATTTGAAGCAGTTAATTTGGAGACTCAACCAAATGTGGACACCTGCAAGGTAGTGATTTCAGTTTCTGGCTGTTGTCAGGATCTAGCAGTTCTGTGACATTGGAGGTTCAAAAGCTTGGCTGCCCCTGCCGGTGTGGATTGTGTATGAGGGTGTGTGTGCATGCGTGTGCTAGCTAGTGCCTGTGTGTTTAGACCAGACACCCCCGTGGCAACTGTTTCCATCAGAAAAGCACAATTTATTAAACAGACTTTAAAATTAAACTCCATTCTGAAGGTTAGACGTCTTTTAACTTAAAAAAATTCCACCCAAGGAGACACCATGAAAAAATCACGACTTGGGTGCCTGAGGTTCTGGATTTTAGGCTCGTGGCTTGCACCAATTTTATTTTCCAACTTTCATTTCCAAATTTACTTAAAATACTTTTAGACTAAATATTTTCTAAATGTCTTCCAGTGTTAAAAATATATGATGATAAAATAATAATTAATGGCATTTTTTACAGTTAATTGCAGTGTCTGAAATTCAAAATTTGAGTGCATCATCATTCATGGAGAACTGAGGACAGGAATGAAAACAACACAGAAATGGATATAAATACAAACGCAAACAAGCTTTAAGAAGTCTTCATATTGATCGTCCTTCCATCCCAGGGTTAGCCCCCTATAACTGGTCTTTAGGCAATAGACGGGCTCGTAGGTACCAAGGGTCCCCAGGTGCTGGTGGGTTTGATGAAACCCAGCCCTGTAATGCAAGAGTTAATGATTGTTAAGTTGAACTCTCTAGGCCTTCTCTAGACTATATTTATTCACAAGTAATGACTGAAAAGAACCCAGAGAGAGATAAGAAGATGCAATGCACATTTATTTGTCAAATTAAATTATGTTTCTCTTACTTACAGAAAATGATCAGTGTGCTGTAAAAATAAGATTGTTTTAATTGGCTAAATAATTGTATAAATAATTCTAATGTGCAAATTGGTTTTCTCAATGTATGTTTATCAGCCAAAAAATTGTCTCTGGTAATGAGGTAAGATTTATTGCTTGTCTGCTGCGTTGCAGGTCCTACGTTCACTCTCTTATTTAATCCTCACTATAGCCATATGGTGGAGACCTCATTCTTGTTCTAATTTTACAAATGAAGCAACAGAGGATCAGAGGGAGATTGTTTTAAAGGGTCCACTCTTTGAATTTGCATGACTTTTAAAGTTCTTTTCCATTTTATTTACTTACTGACTTCTTGTGTTTTACTTTTATGAACTGATGAATGATCTTTGCTCATTTTTATTTTCAAGTTTTACCTTGATATTTTAATAATTATTTTTACATAGGCAATATTTTAAACAAATATGGACACAACGTTAATCTTTTACTTTGTGTTTTTTGCCTTTGGTGTTATGCTTAGGAGGACTTTTCTCATAGGAGATTATAATGGTAAATGCTCACTTGTTTTATCTTCTGGGGCCCTATAGCCCAGTGCCGCTAAAACATGGCTAGTGTAAATGAGGTGTGCTTAAAATATAAAATACACACTGGATTACAAGGTCTTAGCATGAAAAAAAACTAAAAGTACTTAAAAATATTTTTCATATAGAGTACATGTTGAAATGGCATAATTATGATATATTAGATTAAATAAAATATATTAAAATTAATTCCACCTATTTCCCATACTTTTGTTTCTATGTGGCTACTAGGACATTTAAAATTGTATCTGTAACTCACATTATATTTCCATTGTACAGCACTCTCCTGGTGTATTTTACTTTACATTTATAATTATATACACATATTATCTATATGTGTACCTATCCACATGTTATATATATTATGTACATATACATATACCTTCACATACATATTATTTGTGTATAATGTATATTTACATTACACCTATATAAATATATATGTATAATTATATATATGCCATCATAAATTTGTTTTGGTGTTATGTGATTTTTTTAAGAAATGAATAGGCAATAGCTCAAAACCATTTTTTTTTTTAAATAATGACTCCTTTCTGATGATCGGAAATACTGACTTATATTAAGTTCTTACTCATAGTTGGGCCTGTGTCTGGGCTTCCCAGCATATCTCATTGGCCCACTCACAGTGTATTAATTATCATGCTTTTGTAAGATGCTTTACTGCTTGGCATCATAAAGTGACAATTTGCTATGTATTTATTCTTCCAAATAACCTTTAGAAGAATTAGTAATATTCTAAGTAAATTTAGAAAAAAATATATGCTGGACTAAATTTACAAGTTAATTTACAAAATTTGACATATTTATAGCACTGAGAGTTCCATTCATAAACCTATTTGTGTCTTTTCCCTTATTCAAATCCTCCTTCTATGCACCTTACTAAAGCTGTATTATTATATTTACATATCTCTGTATTTTTCCTCTACACATCACTATAAATTGTATATATTTTTCCATATAGTTTATGCATCTGCTGATATTTGATCAGCAAATAAATTTTGTATGTGTTTATCCTAACAAGCCACCTCTCTTATCAGTTCTAAGAGTGCTTCAGTTAAGTCTCTTAAATTTCCAGGAAGACATTTTTATCTTATGCAAATATGACAATATTGTCTCCTCTCTATTATTCATAAATCATATATTTTTCTTTCCTTATTGCATTGGTTTGAACTGATAGGGAAAAAAATGATAGTATTGACTATGAGATTATTTCTGGTTCTTAAATTTAATATAAACTTCTCTTGATTTAACACTAAATCTGACCTTAGCTAATTGTTTGAGGTAGATATCTTTATAAAATATATTAAGAAATTTTAATTTCTATTTCTTGATCACTAAGAGAAGTTTTGGTTAGTAATTAATATTTTAAAAATATTTAAAAAAATATTTTTATCATCTAATTATCTGTTTTTGCCTATTGACTGGTTGATGTGAAGACTTATTTTAATAGTTTTCTTATCATTGAACATTACTGAATATGTAAAATCAACTCAATTTAATCATGACGTATTGTCTATCTAATATACTCTCAATAATGCATTGTCAACACCAGAACTGCATAAGTAAATTTATATTTCATCAACTTTGAATTGAAAAAGTAATAGAAAAATTTGAAAACTTCAGTATCAAACTAGCTTTATATGTGGTAGCCTATGTGTTGATATTGGCGTCTCAACGTACTCAGGACAATGGGTTGAGTGAGATTTAAATGATACTGTGTTTCCCTTCCTCACTCCCACCTAGAGCTCCAGTGCTTACACATTGTTCCAAGGAAGTTCTCAGTGTCCTATTCCTAGACTCTCTCTTTATAATACTCTATGCCTATTTTTCCTTTCTTTAATCAAAATGACTTCATTTTAAAAAACTAATCCTTATTTCCAATATTTCTGTCTCTACTTTTCAAGGAAAAGTGTTTTCAACACATTGATAACTTTTTTTTTTTTTTTTACAGCATAGCTATTTCTTAAAATTATATTTTTTCTTTAAAGCCTTGGGATATAAAAAAGAGGAAAGTAGTATTTGAGTCATGTATAAATTAATTGGATATGTTCAAGTTTATTTGAACATTTAACAAACATCAATCAGAAAATTGAGATGTTTTCATGAATACAAAATTTTAATTAGGGTTCTTAACTATACTCATATTTGCCTTATCTCTCATTTTTATGATAATTTATTCAACTTATACAGCATTACGTATCCTCCAACTTACAAATATAAGAAACTGCAGCTAGTGGCAACTTTTTAAATTGAAAAATCAACCTTTCTAATTGCAAAGTCGTGTTTCAATTGAACCAATAGAGCAGCTTGAACAGAAAAAAGAAAATTGCAGTTGTGAAGTTAAATCACTGAGGTTGCATAATAGCACCAAGCCACATCTTGTGTTTTCTAAGCATGTGATCAGAGGGAGTCCATAAATCTGATGGATGTTTCCACAGTCAGTTTGAATCTTCATTCTTCCATATAAAGTATTTTTCAAGTGTAACTTAAATAGTATCATAACTTTAATACCTCACACACCTCAGTGTTGACTTCAGTCAGGTATCTACTCAAAGTTTCAAAACAACCAGAAGTTATGTCTGTTTCTTAAAATTTCCATCTCTTCCCTGACCTGATGCCCAGGTCTAAGCATTATAATATTTTGACCCTGAGTTGTCCAATTAGGTTATTCACCTTTTTAAAGGTCAGCTAAGAGTTATTAAAACTTCCAAAATGTAATAAGTATATGCTCTACTATGTGGGATGTGCCATATGTTAATTTGTTTTTGCACAACTATTCAGGCTGCCAAGATTCCATGTGCTTTTACATCAGCAGATACACAGGCTTTGTTCTTAAATGACCATACAGACCCACAGCATTCCTCATCCAACAGCCATGTCTAGATGTAGGCACAGATTGAAGGAAAGGCTGTATTCTGAAACTGCCTGGTGACCAGAGTTACTTATCACATGTCAGGACCTCCAGTGGTTCCATTTGGTTTACAATGCATTGACTTGTGTATTATTTTAAACTTAGAGTTTAGAAGCATTCTTCTTATGGTGAAATCAGGATCAAACATTTGTGGAACCAGAGAACGCTGAATTTTCTCAGAACTCCAGAGCAGAGATGTTGATTGATGAACATGAGTTAACATATTACCCCTCCTGGGATATTTGAATGTTAGTTGAATTACTCTCTAATATGTGATTACAGGCAATATGGACAAGTAATACAAGATCATGAGGCGGGCTGACCTTCTGTCCTTCTCCAATTGTGTTTCAACAAAACAATCTTATCTGACACATTAAATTTATATTGCAATTGGAATTATATTGGATTTGAAATTTTGTTTGTATTTAATTTAAAATATGTTTTAGTTTTATAGTTTTATGGCTGATGTAAGAATAGACACTTATACCCACCTTTCAAATTATACATATTTAAGAAATAGTATAACAAAAGTCAAATTAAGTGAACAATGGGAGCATGCGAGAATTTTGAAGGGGTTTAAGAATTATTCATATTCAAGAAACATGGATAACACATTTTATGTTGCAATTTAAAGCACTTTTATTAGTTTTAACCCTGCAACAAATAAAGAAAAATTTGTAGATAATCATTGGAACTAAGCAAATTATATTAGTCGGGTCAAAAAATTCTACTTAACAAAAATTATACACAATACTCATATGAGACAAGATAGACTTTAAAGCAAAGATTGTTACAAGATACAAAGAAGGACATTACATAATGAAAAAAGGATCAGTCCAATAAGAAGATATAACAACTGTAAATATATACACACCCAACATAGGAACACCTAAATACATAAAGCAAATATTAACACACATAATGATAGAAATTGACAGTAACACAATAATAGTGGGGGAGCTTAACACCCCACTTACCTTAATGGATGGATCTTTCAGACAAAAAATCAACAAGGAAACACAGGCCTTAAATGCCACATTAGATCAGATGGATTTAATAGATATATGGAAAGCATTCCATCCAATAGCAGCAGAATATATATTCTTTTACATGCACATGGAACATTCTCCAGGATAGATCACAACAAATCTACAAAGCACATCCCAATAAATTTAAGAAGACTGAAATCATATCAAGCATCTTTCCTACCTAGCATCTTTTCCCATACAATGATATGAGACTAGAAATGAACAATAAGAAGCAAAAACTGCAAAAACCACAAATGCTTGGAGTGCAAACAAGATGCTGCTAAACCATCAATGAGTCACTGAAGAAAATCAGAGGAAATAAAACAATACCTAAGGACAAATGAAAATGGAAATACAGTATTCCAAAATCTATGGGACACAGCAAAAGAAGTTCTAAGATGCAAGTTTATAGCAATACAAGCTTACCTCAGGAAACAAGAAAAATCACAAATAAACAATCTAACCTTACACCTAAGGGACGTAGAAAAAAGAATAAACAAAACCCAAAGTTAGTAGGAGGAAGGAAATAATAAAGATCAAACTAGAAATAAATAAAATAGAGTCTAAAAAATTGATCAGGGAAACTAAGATCTGGTTTTTTGAAAAGATAAATGAAATTGATAAAACTTTAGCCAGACTCATCAAGAAAAGAGAAAGAGGACCACCCACCCCAAATAAAATCAAAACTGAAAGAGGAGAAGTTTTAACCAACCTCACAGAAATACAAAGGATCATAAGAGACAACTATGAACAATTATACACCAATAAAATGGATAACCTAGAAGAAATGGAAAAATTCCTGGAAATATACAGTATCCCAAGACTGAATCAGGAAGAAACAGAAAATATGAAGACTGATTACAGGTAATGAAATTGAGTAAGTGGAAAAACAAACAAACAAACAAATAAAAAAACCTCTCATTAAACAAAATTGTTCCGACCAGATGGCTTCACAGGTGAATTCTACCAAACCAAAAGTTAAGCTCTATCCTTCCCAAACTACAAAAAAACTGAAGAAGAAGGAATGCTTCCAAACTCATTCTGTGTGGCTATCATTGAGCTAATAGCAAAATCAAACTAAGACACCACAAATAAAAGAAAATTTCAGAACAGTATTACTGATAACATAGATGCAAAAATCCTCAACAGAATGTTAGCATACCAAATTCAACAGTACTATAAAAGAATCATGCATCATCGTCAAATGGGATTTATCTCAGGGATCCAAAGATGGTGCGATATCAACAAATCAGTTGATATGACACACCACATGAACAAATTGAAGAATAAAAACCATATGATCATCTCAATAGTTGTAGAAAAATATTTTGACAAAATTCAACAAATATTTATGATAAAAACTCTCAACAAAGTGGGTATAGAGGAAACATATCTCAACATATTCAGGCCATATGTGACAAACCTACAGTCAACATCATACTCAACAGTGGAAAGTAGAAAGCATTTCCTTTAAAGTCAGTATTAAGACAGAGACGCAAGAGGGAAGAGATATGGGAACATATGTATATGTATAACTGATTCACTTTGTTATAAAGCAGAAACTAACACACCATTGTAAAGCAATTATACTCCAATAAAGATGTAAAAGAAAAAAAAAAAGATGCTATGATGATCCATGTAAAAAAAAAAAAAAAGATGCCCATTCTTGACACTTACAGACATTTTTCCAAAGAAGACATACAAATGGTCAACAGGCACATCAAAGGATGCTCAACATCACTAATCATCAGGGAAACACAAATCAAAACCACAATGAGACAATCACCTCACACCTATCAGAATAACCATCATCAAAAAGACAAGAAATACCAAATGTTGGCAAAGATGAGGAAAAAAGGGAATCCTCATACACTGTTGGTAGGAATGCAAATTGGTGCAGCCACTATGGAAAACAGTATGGAGGTTCCTCAAAAAACTAAAACTAGAGCTACCATATGATCAAGCAATTCCACTTCTGGGTATTTACCTGAAGGAAAAAAAATACAACACTAATTCAAAAAAATATATGCACACCAATGTTCAGTGTGGAATTATTTTCAATAGCCAAGATATGGAAGCAACCTAAGTGCCCATCAATAGATGAATGGATAAAGATGTGATATAGATATAGATCTATAAATAATAGAATATTATCCATAATAAAAATGAAATCTTGCCATTTATAACAACGTGGATGGACCTAGAGGATATTATGCTAAGTGTAATAAGTCAGACAGACAAAGACAAATATCAAAAGACAAATATCGTATTATCTCACTTATATGTGAAATCACAAAAAACAAACAAACAAATGAAACAAAACAAAAACAAACTCATGGATACAGAGAACAAAATGGTGGTTGCCAGAGGGGAGGGGCATGGGGGTGGGGGCAAAACAGCTGAAGGGGATTAAGAGATACAAACCTCCAGTTATAAAATAAATAAGCCAAGGGGATGTAATAAACTACATAAGAGACATAGGCAATAATATCATAATAACTTGTATGGGGACAGATGGTTACTAGACAATTGTGGTGATCATTTCATAATATGTGCAAAAGTCAAATCACTACATAGTACGCCTGAAACTTACATAATATTATCTATCAAATATATTTCAATTAAAAAATTATACACGCTGTCTGGTCTCTCAGGGATAGTATCAACAAGCCTGACAAGTGACCCCCTTCCATGGGTCACAGCCATGCCTCGCACCTTGCTGTGGAGTAAATGGCTGTAAACAGGAAGAAAAACATCCACCTGTTTCAGTTCATCAAGGCAGCTTCAACAGTAAATCAGAGGCCAGTGGCCAGATGAGGGCCTCCTGCAGAGGAACCACAGTTGTGGCCTAGGGCTCGTTTGGACCTGGCCATGCAAACACTTGACATTCAGTCTCCATCCCGTATCCTTATCCTTACTGCCCATGCTGGACACAGCCTTCCTGAATCCCCTCATTGCCTCCTCTGGCTCTGAAGGACCATGGCCACTGCTGCCTGGCAGGGCACACTTTTCCAGCTCCCAGACCTGGCTGGAGTCTGAGGAAACTCTAGGCACCACTCCCTGAGGTGACCACTCTGTGTTTTACTCCACCACTTGGGTTCTGGGTGCAATGCCACATTATAATGGAACAACTACGATGGTGGTTAGAGGGTCAGTTCCACAGAGGGGCTACCTGGGTCAAGCTCAGCACAGTCATTGCTGATCATGTAACCTGCCTGTACTGCATTTTATTCCTCGATAAAACTGCATTGTGAGTAGTTCACCCTTGGGGTCTGCATGGCTGCAGGGCCCTAGAGGCAGTTCTCCTATCCTTGCAGGCATGGAGAGGGAGGACACATTTCCCAAACCCTTGGAAGGGAGTCATGATTATGTGACTTCTTTGGTCAATAAAATGTGGATGAAAGTGACTTGGGTCACTTCCAGAGAGAAGCATTGAATAGCCTGTGCTCTATTTTCCATCCTGATCTTCCCCTCCCCTTGACTTCGTCGAGGGATGTGTGAACAGAAGGATGCCCAAAGACTAATCAGCCTGCAGCTGGGCCAATGCATGGAGGGAGCTGTCCTCAGAAGCCCTGAGGACACCAAAAAACATTGCACCAACAGGAAGTAAATAACAGCTGTGTAAACCTCTGATGATTAGATATTTGTTACTGCAGCAAAACCTAGCCAATTTTGACTGATACACCACCATGTAGGATTGCATGAGTATGAAAACAGGTAACATATATAAAGCTGGGAGGAACTGCTTCACAGATTTTCAGTGCTCCATGGATTCTGGCCCCTGACTGTCTTGTTTCAGGACATAAACTTTCCTTTGTCAGATGTCTAATTCCTAGGCTTGTTATCATAATCACTTTTATATTTTGATAACCTGGTAGAGTGTCTGCTGTATAGTAGGTGGTTGATAATGTGTGCTGGAAAAGTTAGGAAAACAGCCTCATAGGTTTCTTTGACATATTTGGATAACACGAATTCAAACTATATGTGGAAGAAATTAAACGCTGTTTCAATGATGATGCTAGAGTATTGGTGATTGCTGTATGAATTCCTAGTAGAAAATCAAGTACTCTCTCCATTGAATGTTCTAGAGCCCTAAATCTCTGAACCCTTATTAATGGAACCAATGCGGCCAAGCTCCATGTAAACAAGGTGGAAACACCACAGCTAAATACCCCTGAAGGAGGTCACTGGCACCTCTGATTTCCATGGGGACAGATAAACCTGAGTGAAAGACGTCCCTTCAAATCAGAGGAAGTACTCTCTGCTAAGTTACCTATGGGGCTTCTCCACCATCCTGCAGGTGAGCGTCCTAGAACAAAGGGATTAATAGCTGCTCATTTTGTGTACAACCCTTTCATCTATTCTTAACGTCAGCTTGGTACCGGGTAGATTCTGGAAGACTGATGAGGCGCATATCACAGCAGACACTGTGCGGCAGCGGAGCTCGCCCAGAACGCTGGCACGTTGGCTCCGTGACGTCACTGTCAGCCAATCAGAGAGTAGCAGGAGCCGGCGGCTCTCAGGGGCACAGGTGTGCAAGCGCTCCGCTGGCGGAGTCCTGTTGCTCTCCCTCCTCACTTCCAGGTAGCGGGATGTTTGTGGGGCCCGACTGTGCTCAGCCTGCTTGCTGTGAATGTGGGAGAGCGGGCTGAGCAGCGAGCAATGCTCCCGCCCCTCAAAAAGACCAGCCACAACTTACTTTAGGATGAAAAATGGTGAAAGGAAAAGGAGGCTGTAAAGGCAAGGCTTGCCAAATTAGCTTCTGGTTTTATATGGACAGTATGTAAATAAGTCATTTATGAAACCTTCAGAAACGACTCTGTTTTCAAAGTCTCCTTTTACAGTCTCAGACACCTCAGGTTCGCTGTCGTATGAACCCTCCGCACCATAGTGACAGAAAAATGTGTATTTATAATGTAACTATTCTCATGCAAATCACTGCAGGGGTCAGCTTGGGCTGCCAAATACAAGCGTTTCATGAAAATGCTCAGATCCAGCCCTTCTAAGTGTTTCTCTTTTTAGTCATCTAACGAATTCCAGTTTATTTCTGATAGGAAAAGGGGTAATGGGATTATCTTGAAATATTGAAAGAAATTATATGTGTTTATTTGGAAATAAATTCTATTTAGCTACAATTACACACTCACTTACACATTTATATCCCCTTGTCAGAGTTGGGGGTCCCTTTACTCTAGGTTTAGCCCTTTTGGTGAAAGACCAACTCCTTCAAGGAGCAAAGAATACTGAATTAAGGAGAATAATAACAAACGGGCAGTAATACACGGTTGTGTTTTAAAAGAACCCATGATTAAACACAAATCACTCATGATAAGGTGCATGAAAAGACAAAAGCCTCAAAAAAGTTATATATATATAACTGAATCACTTTGCTGTACATCTGAAACTAATACAACATTGTAAATAAACTATACTTCAACTAAAATTAAATTAAATTTTTAAAAACTGTTAAAACCTAAAAAAGGGGAAAAAGACATCAGCTATGATTCCCTTTAGGACTTACCTCACATCTCAAGTACGTTAACACCAAGTCGGAGAGTTTTATTAACCGTAAATTCCATGTCACTCTATTCCTTCAATTATTATTGCCCTCTTTCTGGATACTTTATCTAATGATGTGGGCATTTTAAAGCAAGGTGAGCATTTTCTAACCATAACCAGTGAGAAATGACATTCATGGAGCCCCGGGGTTTGTGTTGCGATTATTGAAGCCTCCTCCCGTGATCTGAGGTCTTGGGCAGCATGTCGCCCGAGCCAGAGTTGTCTGGGCTGCTTGGTGCCACTATGAGCTTCTCCTACAGGAGAGCTGGGGGAGTGGAGACAGGGGGCACGCCCCGCCAGAGTGCACGGTGCTGCCTCCTTGATCTGTAGCCCCGACATTCACTCAGGGATTCATGCGGATTTCCCATGCCCAGTTTGAATACCTTGGACTAGCTTTAGAATCCTTAAAATCTCTACCAAGATACTGAAGGGGAGGAAAAAAAAAAGATGTATGTGGAAAGCATGGGGTGGTGAGTTGGGGTTGAATATCTTTCAAGTCCTGAGAAAGTTAAAATAATTACATTTCACACATAGGTTTTCAAGGTGATAACAGTTATCTCTGTGTCTGGTAAAAATAATTGCATCCTGGACATATGTCCTTCCCTGCTCTGCTCTGTGGTTCCTGCATGTACTCGTAGTCATTGACTAGTTTTGAGAAAAATGAAGAATTATGTTTGGGGGGAGTCCACATTTTATGGTGCTTCCCTACAGATAGCCAGTGCCCATTTGTGCGGCCGGTAATTCACAGGTTAACATTTTTAAAGATCCAGTCTCTGCATTAGTTTCTTAAATAATGCATACTATACCTTGAGAACATTCAAAAGATTGTGTCTCTCTTCTTTTTGAGTGTAAATTCTGGATAACAATGGTTGAACCAAATAACTCAGCCCATGAAAGAAGTGAGGCTCATCTTGGATACATGTTCCTGGTGGCTGCCCCCAAATCATTTGAACGTTCTTTCCACATTTTGACAGCTTTCCACATTATGAGTGTTAGACCAGCATTTCATAGAGGGGAGAGACCCTTATTTCTTAGACTCCCAGACAGCTACGGGGGGTCTCACGTGCTGGTGCCCGACTGCGTGCAAGCAGGTGACGGGAGTCGATTGCTCCGCGTCTGGTTCTCCTGGAGCAGCCCATGGAGCTCCCGGCCCCCACTCAGGGGTGGTGAGGCAGCAGGAGGGATTTTACACTGGAAGAACGTTGCCCACTGGTTGGCATTGCCTCCAGCTCTGCTGTTCTCAGACCTACCTCTGGTCCTTACTTGTCCTGAAGACACCAGGGCTGCCGACAACCTTTACCAGCCCCTTTCTGCTCTAACAGGCTGGAACAGGTTCTCTCCTCTGCAGCTTATCTGGACCCTACAAAGTCTGAATGCAGTCGGGTTCTGGGACCCCTGGACACGCCCGGGAAATTGTGCTTTCAGAGGGGACCTTCCCTGGTCCTTACCTCCTGCTACAATCCTCCTCCCAGAGTGTTCTAGAGGGAAGTGGTGAACGGATACAGTAGCTGACGACAAAACGCTTACAAGGACCAACCTGACTCCTGCTTGTGGGCTGATCTCAGGGACTTTGGTCCAGGTGACGTGACATCACGGGGATCCACTCAGGACCCAGCTTCTGCTCCACAGCTTTGTGAAAGAAACCACATAGCTCTGTGATTTTTTTCCTGGTAGAACAGAAAATCCAACAGGTTTAATAAATGACTTGATGAGGAATAAATTAATAAATGGAATGAAATAATGAGGAAATAGAGAATTTTTCAAAATCAGCAATAATCATTTTCTAACAGTATGCATTTTAACAGATTTGTAGAAAAACTTGGGTTTTCGATCAGGAAAAGAATAAGAATGACATGTGAAAAATGTATAATCTTTGCCCAAGAGGCAAAAAATTACAGTGTATTAACCACCGTCACATGCAAGTCAGTATGACTCTGTAAATGAAGACCAGGTTTTTGTATTTTTTATAATTCAGTTTATTTTGATAGAAGTCAAACTCAGAGTGCATTCTATGAGTATTTAACAGAGGGGGCCAGTTAATTGGAAATTGCTGTTTCGCTGCTTCTTCTGAGCTCTTTTAAGCACCTCGATACCGAGAAACCTGTTGTTGGTGCAATCCAAACACATCCCCGACGTTCAGCGCTTGGTGCACTTGGGGTCCTGTCCTCGTCTGACTCAGACCTTTGGATGCTCAGATGTTGGGGCTCCTTCCTAAAGGTGGGCTCGGTAGCGCCCCCCAGGGCTTGGTCCCCTGACTGCCAAGCCCTGGTCACTCCTGCAGCCCCCTCCACTCTGGTTTACCAGACCCTTTCTGCCCTCCCAGCCATCGGGCACCTGGGTGTGTCCCCACCTGTCACTCAGGGCAAGAACAGAGCCAGCCTTGAGCTTCGAGTAAATCTCATCATTGAGTCTCATTCCCACCTGCCCACATTTACATCAATGTCCTCATTCTAGCACAACTCAGGGTCTCCGTACCTTCATAAAAGTGACTCTCGTTATTTCCTACCGTTATATAATTGTTGACCTGGCACTGTCTCTTCCTCAACTAACCTCCTTCTGCTGATGGCTCTGCTTCTGATCACTGGGGTGCAGGCTGGCACATGACCAGGAATTTGCGAGTCCCTGGTTGTTCACATCCTTTCTCTTCCTCTTAGGCTTCCAGTCATATAAGTTGATTCCCATCCATCTCACCCCATCTCGCTGGACTCCCGGCATTGCCAAGTCAGAGTTCACGTCAGTGTTCCCTTCTGGACGCCCCGTCTTGGGGTGCTGCTGTCCATATCGTGTTGTACATCTCATTTTCTGAGCCCACATTCCCCGCTTCCCAACTCTGGACAGCTCCCCCCTTCCCTCTGGAATGCCAGGCCAGCCTCGAGCAAGTCTCTGTCTTCACATCTTCTCTCAACGGTCTCCCCCTTCCCTGTAACTGGAACCTGGCTCTCTGGTGTCCCCTTCCCCCTTGTCCCCTCCAGGGATGGCAGATTTACTCTTTCCTGTCCACCCATTACTGAGCCTGGGGGCTGGCGCTCCTCACTGCTGCTTCCAGATCGTTCTCTCTGCCCGTGCCTAAAAATACCCTCCTTGGAAGCTGCTGCGGTCAGGCTAGCCCTGCTGATTTGCATAATCCACATCCCAGAACTCCCCTCTGTCCCTTCAAGGACCACTGCCCTCTCTCCATGCCAGTCCTCGTGATGATTTCAGCAACCGGGCTGGCAGTGCAGCAGTGTTGACTGGCTCCTGCGGGTCACTGAAGACCGCACAGCTGGGGCTCTCTGAGCACAGGGCAGCCAGGTCAGCCCCCTCTGCTGACCTGACCCGTATCCTCCCCACCCCTCCCAGAACCAGGCCCTGGAGGACTAGCTCGCACACCTGCACACCTGTTCACCCTCCTGGCTCTCAGCAAGTGGCCTTGCTCACTTGAGAGACTGGTCCGCGCTCTCAGCCACGTGCACCCGCTCGCTTCTGAGTGGGTCCTCTGGGCCGTCACCCCCCTTCCTCAGATGAGCCCTCCTGAAGCCCCCTTGGGAGCTGACCTCCACCCGCTCTTCTCGGTGCCCGTGACTCTGGAGACCAGGGTGCAGGTGCCAGGGGGCACCTTTCCAGAGCCAGAACATTTGTGGATTTTAATCATCACATAATATCATCGTGAGTTCACGCTCATATTTCCAGCCTAACCCAGGTCCACAGCACTCCAACCTCATTGGCATCATATTCGTTTTCTCTCCTTTCATGTTGATAAACCCAGTTGGTTTGACACCAATGTAAATGCTCATTTGCTTTATCCGGCACCATGTGCAAAACAATATTGAATAATGATGCCAATCTTACCATTGAAGATATAGTTATTAAAAAAGAGCTCGGTGGGTGGGTTTGTTTTGCAGTTTGTGTGTGTGTGTGTGTGTGTGTGTGTGTGTGTGTGTGTGTGGTCTTAAGAGAGCTCCCTCTAGTAATGCAGACTCAGGTCATCCTCTCACACTCACTGCAAAAGGGGTGCCTCCCAGGTGCAGTTGTGTGTCTGTATCTCTTACCAATTCCCTCTTGACCCCCCTCTATTCAGGGTGCCAACAGAGTCACCCCCAACACTGCTCTTACCAAGGGCACGTGTGACGCAGGTTAGAGGGCCAAGGCCCAGCTTTCTGCACTGTGAACACTTTGCTCCTTTGGAGTCAAGGACCCTTCCATTCGGGCACCCCCCCCTCCATCACCACCTCACCACCATCACTGCCCCCTTTCCTGCTGCTCTTCTCGCTCCCAGCGGGTGGCATGGATGCCCCAGACCCCGCTGCTTGGACTCCTTTCTCCATTTACCCCCATTCACTTGATCTCAGTCTTGGCTTCAGGTCCTGTCTGTTTGCTGACGACTCCACAGTTCATATGTCAGCCTAGAAACTCCCCAGGAACGCTGGGCTCCTGCAGCCCAATATTGAGGTAAAATCACCGCGTGGATGTCTAACAGAAACCCAGACTTCACATTCCCACAGCCTGCTTCCTCATCTCCCCTAAACCTGCTCTCTCCACGTTCACAGTAGGACAACTCATCTGCTCGGTAGAAGATTCTCAGGGTCCCCTTAAAATTTCAACCCAGCAGTATGTTCTGTTGGTTCCATCTCCGAATTGTGTCCTGCACCCACGCCTTCTCTTTTCCTGGCATCCTTGCCCTGACCTGGACCAAGCACCTGTGTCTCCTTCGGGATGCTGCAGCAAACCCTGAAGGGCTCACATCCCCCTTCCTTGCTCGGGGGCCATCCCCTCAAGAGGAGCCAGAGCAGTCTTTGCACGACTCGACTCTGATGGAGTCGCTCTCAGTTCCACCGTCTCAACAGCTGCCTGTCCGGTGCGTGTGGGAGCCGGGTGTCTTGGGGGGGCCTCTCCAGCTCCTCCCCGCGACCCCCTCCCCGTCGTGCTCTGGTGAAGGTTAGCCTTCCCACGTCGTCTTTGCAGATTCTGCAGGTGGTGATGTCCTTTGGCATCTTCACAGCCATTACATGTCGGCCTCTCAGGGCAACTTCCATTTTAACATCTTATTTCACTGCCGTATTGAATCATGGCTACGGAAAGAAAGGATGAACGTGCACAAGGCAGTACCTTCGGGGGAGGAATCTTGCACCTTTGAGAGAGTTGGCGGATATTAAGTGACAACGAGTAAAGCCCTTTGATCTTGATTAAAGTATTGGTAAAGGAAAGACCTCATAGAAAAATGCTTAATCTGACACTTTGGAGGTTCTTTAGGAGTGCAGATTGAACGAACACACGACAAAGTGTCAGGAAGTCAGTGGATCAAAAGCAGTGGTCTCTGTCTTTCCTCTCCGGTGTCCCTGGCTGATGCGCTGAGGCCAGACATTCTGGAAAGTACTCAAGCTCCCAGCCGTGTCTTCCCAGCTCCTTCTCCTGTGCGACTGACCCTCAGCCCCGGCAACTTCATATTTGTCCGGCAGAATTCTAGTGCCCTCGTGGAGATGAAAAACGGCCCCGTGGACATGCAACAGGTGCCTCCCTGATAAAAGGACACTTGGTCAAGTAAGACCAGGTGTACTGTGGCTCCTTAACTGATAGGAGCACAGGAGGGGTCCTGTAAAGCCCTTTGTCGAAACAAAAACAAACCTGTTACCTTGTTTTCCTCAGTCTTTCCCTGGAGTCTTAAATGGGGCCATGCAATCCTTTCTTTGAGGAGAGCTGTCAGCATCCCGTAAAGCCTGATGTCCCACAGAATGCAGCTTGGGGAATGTCTGCTGATGAGGACGATGCTCTAATGTCTGCTGACGTGGACGCTGCTCTAATGTCTGCTGACGTCACCTTCAACCATCACAGGGTGAAAGGACCACTGTTCATATTCAGGCTAAAGATCCAGGCAGGGGTAGAACAGCCCCATCATCCCAAGCAGACCCTGGCGGTGACACATTAATCGCTGAGCCCCCTAACGGGAATGTGACCCACCTACAAGGGACGGGTGTGGGCAGCCTTGTGCTTGGTGCAGAAACAACACACAGCCCCCTCTTGGAGGCAGGCACACCCCACTGGAAGGTCAGACACGGACATCTCGCTCCCCTGCACCGGCCACAGGTGAGCACTCATAGCACCGTGTATCCCAGTCAAAGAGATGGAGCGGGGGGCTTCCTGGAGGAGGCGAGGCCACACGGAAGCCTCGAAGGACACGTGCTCCAGCCCCACTGCCTCTGGAGTCCTGTGTGCACAGGGTAACTCTCTTCTGTTCCCCTCAACAATATTCCAAGCCCTGCGCCGTCCCCGCAGAAACGCAGGTCTGCCCGAGGCTGAGCTCAGCCCTGGGGAGGGGATTGGCTCCTAGAACGTGCATCTTCATTTGCCCACTTCTTAGCACAAGGAAGCATGTCCAGCTAGTTTTGCACCTGGTTAGCAGGTAGGTGTGCAGCTGGGATTTCCAGGGCATGGATGTGTGGGTTGGGTTGCAACAGGGCAATTCAAATGTACATCCAGGTCTGCGTGGTCAGGGAAGGGCAAGTGGTCAGGGGTAGCTGGCAGCCTTCTGTGGGCGGTCCCAGGGGAGGAAGGAGGCAGACGAGAGGCGTGTACCTCCCAAGCATGTGGTTTCTTCTCTTTGCTCATCTGGATTTCTCACTCTGCCACAGGTGAACATGGATCACCTGTACAATTACTTGTACAGACCATGATGCTCCAGAAGAAGCAGCATTCAAAATCCTTCCCGTCTTTTCTTATTAAAATGAGAAAAAGTCTTCATGGACATAGACCTGGGTCCCTGGAACAGTGGCCACACCTGGAGGATTTATTAGAAAGCAAGTGGAGGTGAGAGGCTGGGGGCCAGCACAGGTGGAGACCAGAACTCAGGCAGGCTTCCTGAGGGGCAGTTTTCCAGCTCCTGCAAAGGCCCTTCTCAACCTTGACCTCTGGACCACAAGAGACCGCTCAGGGAGCTTGGGAAAGCATGGTGCCTCAGCCCAGCCCATACCAGCCGGTGAGCGCGGTGGGGGATTGCCAGGTGTGTGCGGATGCCCCGTTGCCTCGTGCATTCAGGGAGCTGTATTTACTTAGGGGGCAGAAATGTCCCTAAGCCTCTGTCCAGATAGATGGGCTGCTGGCTTTGGGCCGCATCCAGAGCAGCCAGAGAGGTGGCAGAGGGACAGGACAGAGATGTAAGCCCGACCTGCAAAACACAGCTCAGCTTCTCGTCCAAAACGGAGAAAATTCCCCCAGCTTATATGTCTGTAGTTCCTGGCACTGAGGTCTCCGTCTGTGAAGATTTTTTTTCCTATTTAGTAAGAAAAGACTAGAAGGAAAATTTTAAGTCGTAGTTGGCACATAGCTTTGTGGTTGCTATGGCTTGAACGTTATAGCACAAATTCAGAGAATCTGTTTAAATGTTTTCCATTTCATTTTACTGAGAAGCTGGGGGGATGGAGCCCTCAGATGCGTCCCAAGGGTCACACGCCCTGTGTCTCTGCACCCTCTGCCACTTCAGGGTGCGACCACAAATGTTACTGAAACCTGTACTATGGACAACGGCGAGACACGTTTTATTCTATGAAGGAGAATCTAGTAGGGGGACACTGCCTTTCAGCCACATGTCACTGAGCAACTTTAAATGTTATTTTCTTATTTGTATAGCTTCTGATAGGATCCAGCTGAATTACTCAAAACTGAAAAAAAAAAAAAAAAAAAAAACTGCCTCCCATGCCCAGTCAGAAGTTACAGGGAGCTTCAAATTAACTTCCAATTTAGGGAGACTGGCTAAACAGAAAATGCGGTTCTGATTTACCCTTTTTTAAGGGTGTTCGAAACAGCAGCAAAAATTCTTATTGGCAGTTTAAAAACCAGTGTCTCTGCTTAAGCAATACAGGGTCTTGTTTAGATTTCAGCCGTACCTGCAAAGCCTTGCCCACCTTTGTCCAGGCAGGAAACGAGATTTGTTTTTTGCTTACAGCAGACGTTCTGAGTGCGATTGAAGACTGACAAAGAAAACGCCAAAAATATTATATCTAGGTCCATCTAGATATAGGTATATAATATGACATAAATGTTTATATTTAAACATTTAAATATATTGAACTAAAATAATTCCCGGAGAAGAGCTCTCTTGAACGCCTCCGTTCCTCGCACACACAGCACATTCGAAGTGCGCCTCTCCCTTCCGATGTGAGAAATCCCGGAAGGCCAGGGCAGGCTTGTGCATTGCTGCTCAGGCCTTCCTGCACTTTGTCAAGCAGCTCCCTTGACAGGACGTGCGTGGCGCAGGACGTGGGCCCCCAGCCTGGCCAGCTCACAGGGCCTGCGTCCCGGGGGCAGGAGTGGGTCCCAGGGACGGGAGTGGGTCTCGGGGTGGGAGTGGGTCCCGGGGGCGGGAGTGGGTCTCGGGGGCGGGAGTGGGTCCCGGGGGCGGGATTGGGTCCCAGGGGTGGGATTGGGTCTCGGGGCCGTGAGTGGGTCCTGGGGGCGGAATTGGGTCTCGGGGCGGGAGTGGGTTCCGGGGGCGGGAGTGGGTCCTGGGGGCGGGAGTGGGTCCTGGGGCAGCCTCTGGAGTTAGCCGCCTGGGCGGGAAGCCCAGCTCGAGAGTTTGCTGATTTGTTACCTTGCTTGACTCACCTGTCCCCTAAAGAGCTTAGTTTCCTTCTTGGTTAAAGGGAATCATACAGCACCCATTTGGGAGTTTGAGGGGACCACGTGGGGAAACCCGCACCCAGCAGGGGACTATTCATCTGGCAATTCCTCAGGCATCCCTGGTCGTGGACTGAGCCCCAGAGAAAGGACGGTGACTGCCCTCCTCAAAGTGAGCATTCGGTTTGGTTGTTTTTAGAACATGTTTGGGATTGACATGTACACACTGCTGTATATAAAATGGATAACCAGCAAGGACCTACTGTATAACACAGGGAACTCTGCTCCATAATCTGTAATGACCTAAATGGGAAAAGAATCTGAAAAAGAATAGATACATGTATATGTATAACTGAATGACTTTGCTGTACACCAGAAACCAACACAACATTGTTAATCAACTCTACTCGAGTATAAAATAAAAATTAAAAAAAAAATAAAACATGCGACTCAGGCCACTTCCAAGATTTCTAGAAACTAGTCAAGCCGAGCGTCGGGACAGGTCAGCGCCTCCAGGGCACCTGACGTCAGGTCTTTGAGCTCCCGGAGGGCGCCTGCCCAGATGTCCCTCGTCCACCTCCAGGAATGGGCTGCCGGAACTGCGTGACCCCTGGGCCGAAGTCTCCTCTTCAAAGCATCACATCACTGATTCTGTCCAGATTTGCTCTTCTTCTTCTTTTTGTTTTTGATAACATAGTCATTTTTAATGCATTAATTTATCCACATTATTTTTGAACACCAGCAGTGAGTCAGCACTGTTAAGTTTGCTGGGCAATGTACTGATAATTAAGGCAGCTACAGCTATAATCAGTCTAGAAGCTTACAGTCTAAGTAACACTGTAAAAATGTTACTTGCTAATCCCTCTTGGGCTTCTCAGATATCTAGAACTAAAACCTCAGTAGGAAAAAAGAAAGTCAAAGGTATTACAATGTATACTACAACATAAATGAAAGAGGAATGAAGTTTCAATGATAGATAATATCACTGAACATTTTTAATGAACTTACACCAACTATAATTGAAGTGTCAGAAGTGTCAAAAGTTAGGATGCATTGTAAAATATTTTTATTAGATTAACTGGAATTCTTTTTCAGGAGAAGAGCCATCTCCTAAAGAAATGTGTCTTCAGTTAATAATTATTGTATTAAACTTATTTTTAAGACCCTGAATTAGACAACGTTCGGCAGTGACATTAGACTTCTAAAGTCGAAAGCATATCTTTAAATACGTGTTTGAGAAAGTGGTTCCACACATACTGCACCACCACTGGAGAACTTGGATGTGAACCTCAGTTTTGTGGAATTGGAGATGCCATTTAACGTCCCTGGAGCTCAGCGTCACTGATAGAAGTAATATTTATTTAAATGCCACACACTCTCACTAGCCCTTTACGTATATCAATCCTTGTAACATTATCCTCATTGGAGACGGAGAAACTGAGGCCAGACAGTTAAATAATAATGAGCTGGAATTGAAATCGAGAATATCTAGCTTTCAAAAATCCTATATTCTTGTTTTTTTTTAACCTCTTTATTGGAGCATAATTGCTTTACAATGGTGTGTTAGTTTCTGCTTTATAACAAAGTGAATCAGTTATACACATACATATGTTCCCATATCTCTTCCCTCTTGCGTCTCCCTCCCTTCCACCCTCCCTATCCCTCCCCTTTAGGTGAACACAAAGCACCGAGCTGATCTCCCTGTGCTATGCGGCTGCTTCCCACTAGCTATCAATTGTACGCTTGGTAGTGTATATATGTCCATGCCACTCTCTCGCTTTGTCACAGCTTACCCTTCCCCCTCCCCATGTCCTCAAGTCCATTCTCTAGTAGGTCTGTGTCCTCAAGTCCATTCTCTAGTAGGTCTGTGTCTTTATTCCCATCTTGCCCCTAGGTTCTTCATGACCTTTTTTTTTTCTTTCTTAGATTCCATATGTATGTGTTAGCATACGGTATTTGTTTTTCTCTTTCTGACTTACTTCACTCTGTATGACAGACTCTAGGTCCATCCACCTCACTACAAATAACTCAATTTCATTCCTTTTTATGGCTGAGTAATATTCCATTGTATAGATGTGCCACACCGTCTTTCAGATTTGCTCTTTGCCCAGAGCCTCCCCGTGTTCTTTTTTTTTTTTTGACAGTTTAAATTTTATTTATTTATTTATTTATGGCTGTGTTGGGGCCACTCTTCATCACACTGTGTGGGCCTCTCACTATTGCAGCCTCTCTTGTTGCGGAAGCACAGGCTCCAGACGCGCAGGCTCAGTAATTGTGGCTCATGGGCCCAGTTGCTTCACGGCATGTGGGATCTTCCCAGACCAGGGCTCAAACCCGTGTCCCCTGCCTTGGCAGCCCCCTCCCCGTGTTCTTCCCGAGCGGCTGGACGGTGGGCTTGCCAAAGCCCTGGGGACACGGAAGAGCTCATGAGTTCGAGGAACCCCTCCGCGGCGGCCTCCCTTTGCGGCTGGAGGTGGCTTTCGTGCCTCCCAGAGGTTAAGTGAAAGATAGTCCCCAGCGAGACCTGGCATTGGCCTCACCGCAGGCGCCTTTCTGGGAGAATTCAGGAGAGTGGAGAAGCCTTCGACAGAACATAAAGACCAGGATCTCGGGCAGAACCGCAGAGGCTGTGCAGCGCAGTGGCCGAGCCAGGAGGGTGGACCCACGGCAGCCCCAGAATGAAAGGCCCGTCTTCAAGTCGTGGGATGGAGGGAGGGAGGCGGGGGCCTTGTGGGAAAGAGGGAACGGGAAGATGAACAAGGGGAGATGGGCACTTCGCTTGAAAATCCCTGCCATGGGCCTCGGGCACTGCTGTCAGTCTGCACCTGCCCCCTGGCACCTCTGTGTGTCAGGTGTGGCTGGCCTTCTGCTGCTGGGAGTGTCTGAGCCGAGTCTCCACCGATGCCCCGCTGTCCCCACCGAGAGGTGAGCACTGATTGGACAGAGATGCTTTGACGCTCCCCAAGCACAGAGCCCCAGGCAGGCTGAGGGCAGGAGGAGGCCCAGCGAATTGCCATTCCAGCCAGGTTGCTGGGGGGATGCTGAATCCTGTTTCTCAGCCAAATTCCCCTTGAAACACAAAACTGTGTGTGCCTGTGTGTGTTTAAATTATTTTAGAAGTGAACGAGACCCAAAATTGTTACGCACTCTCAGCCTTCTCAGACTCTGCTTAGTGCAATTTAATTAGCTCTGGACGGTTCAGTCATCACTTTGCCATCCGGTCTTGCCCTGCGATGCTTCAAGATCCAATGAGGGGTTTAGAGAGGACGGCCCTGAACTCCTTTTAGGAAGGTTTATATCTGTGTTATATGGTCTGTGTCTCCTTTGTTAATAGACTCTCTGACCTACTCCTTTCAGTAGGAATACCTCCTCTGGACTGCAGGTGGGGACCCCTACACTTTTCCAAGTTTCTGCTTCCAATTACGCTGGGTTTATTTTTACTGAGTGAGTCTGAAGGCTCTGGATGAGGTCAGAAGTCTCCCTCGAGGAGTGGGATTTTTCTGCTCCGTGCTGTGTTCTCACTACAGAATATCCTGTCCCCACTGGGCCGACCCAACTCCTCACCTCTCAATGTCCGAGGTAGCTCTTGCCTCCCCTGTGAAACCAGCAGCCCTGCAATGAATTGCTCTCTCTGCTGATCCCCACGGAATGGCCTTGCCTCTCCCCACTAGGGTCCTGACCTGGGGCTGGGGCTGAGCGTGGCTCTCGGGGGCCGGCCTCCCTGGGAGGCAGGATTCACTCGGTTTTGGTGCTACGGCACCCACCACACTGCTTTGCACTGACAACCCACAGACAGATACACCTGAGGACACACAGACTGGGTGGGTGGCATCAATTTTGCTCAGAATACTATTTTTTCTCACATTCTAGCTTCTCTTCCTGTTCTGGATTTGTGAGTGTTTAGTCCAACGTCCAGTCTGGAACTCAGAGATGCCATGCACTATTTTAAGAGAAAGAATTTAATATAGGAAATGGCTTAAACAGACACTGGAGCGCTGGAAATGACATAGAGGATCCGTGAGGCGACAGAACCTTTGGAACTGCGGTTGTGGCTCCCAGCCTTGAGCTGGGGGAGGAACAGAGAAGGCAGGGCGTCGAGGCTGAGGGCTTGGAGCACGACCCCCGAAGCTGGACCCAGACCCTCAGCAGGAAGGGTGGTGCCTGTGCCCGTTGGTGTCTGCAGGGGAGGCTGCCCCTGGGAGTGCGGGGACTCCAGAAGCAGAACACTGCTGGGCAGCAGCCACGTGGGAGGACCGAGGCTCTTTGTCCTCCCCGATGCCGCAGCCTCTGTGGCGCCCCTGCTGGAGGGGCCTGGCGGGATGCAGCTGGCAGAGGAGAGGTGCCACCTGCAGAGTCAGGCCGCTCAGCCAGCGAGCTCAGTACCAGAGGGCGAGTTTGGAGTTGAGACACCCTAACTAGTAAAGGACACGAAGGCTTGACTGCAGTGAGATTGGGGTCACGCGAATTGCGCTGCTCTCTTCAGCACGGAGAGCTGGAATTGGTGGCTTAAAGTGGCCTCCCAGTCTGTAGCATCCAAACACCAAAATACATCGTGTGGTGGCTTGAGGACATTCCCGCTGGCCACGCTGGGCCATTCGATTCCTGAACTGTAGGTGTCTGGTTGGATGATGTAACTCCAAACTCCAGCCAATAAATCCTCCGCAGTTTTTCTGCACGTCTTGCTGGAGACTGAGTGGGTTTCCTTGACACACACGTCACGTTGACCCCAAAGATGGGTTGCCCCTGAGCAAATGGGCACCGGAATCTGATTTTCTTTCCTACCAGTGGGAGATGGAGAGAAGTAAATCATCTGAAAACAGAGATTCTTAAAAGTTAAAGTCAAAGCCCACTTTGGTTTAATGATGCTCCTGCTGGTCTCGCTCTTCCATCCCTGTTGAGAATCCTCACAAGACCGTCTGAAACCCTGTGCTCAGGGCAACTTACTGGAAGATTCCAGGTGTGACTCAGGGGTAGCGGGTGATGGTGCTGGTGGGTCATGGAAGCTGCTGGCCCTGGTTGCCATGGCTACTGATGCCTACATCACCCTTTCCCCATCAGTTTTCAGGAAGATTTAAGGACAGGGTGGTCCGAAGTCCAGATAATTCCTAGTATATTATTTCCTCTTTAGTCCCAAGCAGCTTAAAGCCACACTGAGTTTTCCTGAAATGTCCTGAATGGAAAAGGTAACTATGAAATGCACTAGACACGACCAACTACAGCTCAAGGTCTTTATCTGAGACCCACCTTCTGCCACCAGCCCAGCAAAGTGGGAAGCAGAGTCCCCCAGCAAACACGGTGGTCTGGAGTACCCTGTGTCCTGCTGAGGAGGGGGCCACATCCCTGCAGGTCGATCCTTGTGATTTTATATATTTTGTAGCAGTGACGTTTCTATTAGAACAGACACTCTATGTGGAATTGCTCTGTGTGGGCTCTATCCCAGGATGTGCATACAGGGGGACCTGCCCTCTTTGATGATGTTTCATTCATCTGGTCTTCCCCTGCTGGCGCCCCGCTCTCCTGCTCTGCAACCTCACTTGGGACGGGAAGCCAGAAAGAGAAGAGTTAATTCATTTTGGAGATATGGAAACTGGAGGACAGAGAATGGACGTATTCACACATCATCACAAAAGCGACAGAAAACTGAGAAAACTCCAGCCCTCCTTTTGTCTCCCCACTTCTCCAGGAGACGAGAAGCCCAGGAACGATGCTGTCCTGGACGTGGACCCCACCCGCCTCCCCCATGGGCCACCTGCCCCAGGCTGTCCTTCACCAGGGGCCCCATGTGCAGACCTGTCACTGATCTGCAAGTGGACTGAGAGGGGCCGAGTGTATCTCCTAAAAAGCCCCCCTTCTAAGGACAGGAACTCCTCGCCCATCCCTCAGTTACGCAGATAGCGGAAGAAAATTGAGGGTCTGCTGTTACTTCCCTTTCTGTTATAACTCTATATTTTTTTTTTTTGTAAATTGAATTATATTTTCAGTGCACTGGTAGTTATGTGTTATTCGAATACTGATCAGGTCAGTATCAGTTAAAAACTTTCTAAAAGTTAAAAATTTTTTAAAGTGGCAAAATCACTTAATTATCCTGGTTTTGAATCCAGATTTTCATATTATTAGAAGGTGAACTTCACGATGTGGCTTTCAGTTCAGACGTTGCGGTACATTGCATGTCGGTCACTTTTTAAGTTTCTCCTTAACGTTGTGTATAGATCTTAATTTCTGTGACAATAATAACTTTAAAAATTATGAATTATGTTCTAAATTTGTTATAACTCGTTTTTGATCGTCATCCTTTGTACTGTGAAAGCAAGAGCCACCGGACTGATGTCCTGCCCTGAAAGGAAGGTGAAGTGCGGACCTCTGAGCCATGGGTGCCCCACAGACTCACCCTCCTCTAGGGCCAGCGCCTCGGAAGCAAAGCCATGGCCTGAGAGCTTCAGCGCATCTTTCTCTGGTTGGAGGAGGGGCTCTATGGGAGGGTGTCACACCCCGAAGGACGAAGGACACAGTGTTGCCTGAGGGCAAGCTCACTGCCATGGACAACCTCCACTGAAAGTCTCCCCATCACGGTGGCCACAGACGGCCTCCAATTACTTGTCGCAATTTCTCACAAACTTGTGTCCGCACAGAAACCGGTGTCGGTTGCCTTCCAAGCGTGACGGTGACGATCAAGATTGAGGTCTTGGGGGTGCCCGATGGGCGTGCTGCTGAGCAGTCTGGACTGGGGAACCTTCCACCAGAAAGTCAAAGGACAGGTGTAAATCTTACCTCAAGTGATTTGAATTCTGCTTCAAGCTAAATAAGGTCAAACGCAGGTTCCCTGCTGTAGCCTTAAAACCCAGAGTGAAGTGAAAACATCTATGGTTTAAATGCACATTCAACAGGGAGTCTCATATTCAGCTGTGACTCCAAATCCTCCCGACGAGAATACTGGGTCTGCCGGGTCCTGGAGGAGCAGAGGGTCCCCAGGCACCTCCCACCAGGTTCCTGGAATCAGTTTCCCACTCACCTTCCTGACCAGGGAACAGCTTTTTAAAAGTACACTGGCTTTGTGACTACACACAGTTTAGATTCCAAGATGTGCATGGAATGTGTCACTAAGTAAAATTCGCTGTAAGGTTCTTGGTTCGTAGATGGAGACAGCATTTAGTTGCTGTGCTCTGGAGGGCAGGCAGATATGTGAGCCTCCTGTGATGTGGGCCACTTCAATGTAGCTAATTTTATGGCTCTCATCTGCGACATAAAAACGGGAAGAGCATCCTTCTTCAGTGTATTGCTATTTAAATTAATTAACTAGGAGTTGTGCACAGGGAAAAATAAAAGTGTCAATAAATACATTAGTGGTATCATAAATTCCCATCCAATTAACAAAAGTCCATCTCCAGAGAGACTTAGTTAGACTTTGGGGGTCTACCCTCCCTCACCAGTTCACGAATGTTTCTTGTAAGTGAGTGTTTTTTCCCTGGGTTTAAAATGAAAACTCTGTAGTGAATCCAACTACCTACCAGCTGTAAGCAGAGGAGGGCGGCAGGATTTCTGGTCCTCAGGTCTGTTTCCCACCCACAGGCGTCTTGGCCCCATCCTCACTGAGCCCCCGCCGGGCCCCCAGAGCGGAGCCTCTGCCCCCAGAGAGCACATACTTTCTGCAGGCTCCCCTCGGTCTCCCTCCTGAAATGACTGCCACCCCTTTTCCCTGTCCAGCTGCAACAGTGGCTGCTAGATGTTCGTGGAAAAAGTGTTATGTGCATTCGTGCAGCTTGGGACAGCATCAGCCTGGACGGGGGAGTCACCTCCAGCTGGTTCCCAGCCTCAGCTCTGGGCAGTGCGGCTCTCATGCCTTCAGGAAAACGGGGCTCAAAGAGCTCCCTGCTCCCCCTTCCTCTCTGCTGCGCCTTGCGGTGTCTGCAGGCCTGGCTCTGTTCCAGTCCACGCCCTGCTCACCCGTCCCCTCTGCCAGCAGGGCTCCTGTTCCTCTGGGGACGCAAGACCACCTCCTCCCCTCAGCATGGCCTGCCCCCTCCCAAGGACCTGCCCTCTCGTCCCCTGAAATCCTTTGCCTGTGTTGCCTTTACACCCTCGGGATTTAATGGGCTTTCCTAGTGTCCAGCCCGTCTCCTTAAGGAGCAGCATGGTCCACAGAGCTGGGCAGGCCTTGCTCTTCCCCGGGGATCCCAGCACCAAGCCCAGCGCTCCCGGGGCATCGCGCAGCGGCACGTCTCGATCTGAATCTAACCCACCAGGGGACTGGCCAGTGGGTCTCATCTTGAACTGTCTAACCCTGTTAGACGGGCTGAGACTCCTGGCTGGGGACACAGTGACCCCTTAGAAACAAGGTCTGTCATGTAACAAATGATTCATCGCCCACCAATCCCAGTTTCTGCGGCGATGACACCAGCCCCCCGTGTGGAGGTGAGGTCGGCAGGGCCTCGGATGGCTCAGCCTCTCTTCTGGATGCATGTTTCTCTCTCCGCTCACTGAGGACAGCCGTCCTCCAGAAGGGTTGGAACTCATCCCAGGACAGCCTCAACCCCTGTGGCCGGTGGGCGGACAGCAGGCCCAGAGTGGGGAAGGAAGCCTCCTTGGACAGGAGGTGGGTCCGGAGGTTGAGTGCCCAGCTGCTGGTGCCCTAGTGTCATAGAAGGTGATTCTGAGACTTTCTTAGAAGCAAAGGAAAAAAGCTATATTTATCAATGCACTCAGATGCTCGGTTGATGGTGAATTAAGCTGACTGCTTTACCACGTCTATTTTCATATTCTTATATTTCCATGTGTATATTTTAAGGGAAATGTGTTAGCGACTGCCCCCTCTCCCTCCCACCCCCCAGGACAGTGGGACCCCCTAGGCTCTGTCCTGTAGCCTGAGGCCTTGGTGTCCTCTCTGCGGCTGGAGCATCTTCGCCCAGCCCTGTGCACCATGCTGACGGCAGAGTCACCATGAAACGAGAAGGAAAGAGTATGTTTGTGGAACAAAGGAGTCGTCCTTTTACTCTCATTCTCCTTTCTCCTGATGGTTTCAAAGGCAGCAAACTCCTCTGCAGACTCGGGCTGGAAGGGAGCGCCAGCCGCTGCTCCGTCTTGCGGCGTGCGCCCCGTGAAGGTGCTGGCAGGCTTCCCATCCCGGGCTCCCTCTCCTCTCGCCTTCTGATGTCTTTCCAGGTTGGAGCTCCTGCTTAGATGAAACAGATGACTTTCTGGGCCCGCTTCTGCTCACAGCAGGCAGGAGCAACAGTGACTGATTGGTTGAAACATGAGGATTAATGGGTATTTATATTTCATTAAATTTTATGCTCACTGGAGAATAATGTATCACTCGCAGATATTGAAACATATGTCAACCCTATCCACTTACATATAATTCAATTTGACTTAAATGCATTGATCAAATTTTATTAAAGTCCAATATATCTTCCAAAAAGGCTGGGAACGTAGAATTGTCCCTTCAGAATACCTGATGAAAGGGTGCATTTGTGTTATAACCCTATTTATACCATTTTTCGGGAAAAGAGAAACAATTGTGGATGAAATGCTCATCTCAGGTGACCAGGGTTGCGTGGAAGACTTGGCGAGTGAGATTATAAGCAAACTGTAAAGCGAGGCCTGTTGACGTGACCCCAGAGCGGGTGTGAATGTCCCTGGGAATGAGTTACAGAGACACCAGGCTGCACACACCCTCTGGAACCCCCATCTAGGGATCCCCGAAGGCTCTGTGACACCAGGATGGCGCTGTCCTGGCAGGGGCTCCGCTCTGCCTCCCTCTGCCCACCTCTCCCCCACCCTGTTCCCCATCTCTGTCCCTACCACTCTGAGGTATTTGTGTGTGTTCAGATCTACTTACAAACCAGAAGGAGCATGGATGCATGCAGAAGGGCACCCAACACAGGCTTTAGCAGATGTCAAGGTGCTCTTGCTGTTTAAAATTCTATCTGAAATGTGTGTTCACGCTCCCTATAAAAACACAGCGTATTACCATTAGAAGGTGAGCGTTTATCTGTAGAAATAAAGACTGTCCAACAGAATATGGTTATTCACTATCCAACCTCACTTGTGGAATTTCTAACACAATTAATGAAATAGGCATTGCCAAAATTCAAGGGGTGTCTCGAGGCGACCCAATACTGCTTTAAGAATCTGGGCCTTTGCACTGTAGATCCTACTCTGGAAAATGAAATTCTGAAATTAGGCTGGGGTTCCTCAAGCTTGGCAGACTAGATAGATAGATTGATTAGATAAAAATGATAAATAGAGAAACATAATATAAGAAAGAAAGAAAAGAAGGGCCTTTCCATGATCAAATTCTTCTGCAAAACATTCAGTTAAAGCACAAGTTGTGATGCGGTGGTGTGTCCAGAGCTGGTGGCATTGGAGGGGATCTGTCTTTTCTACTTCTTTCCCGAAGCACCTGTGAACACCCGACAGAGTGCCGTGGAAGACGCCGTGGAAGATGCCGTGGAAGCCCTGCTCAGGAAATGCTGGGTCAGCCACATTCAGGGTCCCTTTGTGCTTAAACAGTCTATGTCTTAGGTTAGGAGGTGATAACAATTGTTAAAAATACTGTTGCCCAGATATTTTAGACCTTGTATCAATGAGCGGGAAATATGGAGAGTCATATACCTTCAGGTTTACGAAGTAATCAGTAATAAGACTCATTTTCCTTAAACACATCTATTATAAAAGCAAAATACGGTTGTAGTTTTGAAATAGTGTTGATAACATTAATTTCCTGATTAATTATGCCTATTTCTTCAGAAATTAACCAAATGACCAAGAGGGCCACACACCTGCCCCAGTGGTTGACCATACAGTGCCTAAGATGACAGCGGCCCTTCTGCATCCCAGACGTGGGGGCCAGGTGTGCAGCCAGCCATCCCTGGAGGCCCTGGAGTCTCAGACCGTGGATTCCACAGAGCCTGGCACAGAGAAATGAGACCATTCTGCATGATGTCCCACAGGAGGAAGACGTCCTATGACCCTTCTGGAGCAGCAGGTACCTGACCCCCTGACCATTTTCAAGCCTGGCTACTGGGCTCCGGCCCTGATGCAGATGCCCTGTGACGTGCAGCTCCCAAGCTCCCTGCCCTGCAGGTGGTCTGGGCCCAGCCATCGATCGGGGGTTGCCGGGTGCGTCCTGGGAGGAAGGACCCAGGCCAGCTCCTCAGCTGCCTCGCTGCTGCTTCTCTGACTGTTCATCTCACAACCTTCCACCCCTGTTTACTGAGCACCAGAGGGGCCACAGGAGGCCCTGCTGGGTCTCGGGGCTGTGCTCCACGCACGACCCACCTCCACCTTCTGTGCAAGTTTTCTGGGAAGCTCGGTGGTCCTGGGAGGGCCACGCAATCTTGCCGCGACATTTTCAGTTCCTAGTCAGCTCCTCTGGCCTCCTGACTACCCCTCCTGAGCCCAACCCAGCCAGTACCTCTCTGTCTGGAGGCGTCCTCTCACCCACCCATCATGCCAGACCCCTGAACTTGACCCACACTGGGTCCTACCTGTTGAAATGGAGCAGGGCCCTATGGTCCTTGCCCACCATGTCCTCAGCCTGCCTTTTGTCCTTGAAAAGACTTCAGCCGAAGAATAAGTTTAATCAGAGACGTGAGAGAATACAGACGCACAGGAAAACAGCCAGACAAAACAATGGCAGTTTAGCCGTCAACAGTCGAGGACTTTCAGTTCCTCCTCACGGGCTAGAGAGAATATTCTGAGCCCTGTCCTGTGAGCTGTGTCACAAATACTGAAACCTCCGCCAGGTAGAAGAATTGAACCACACGATGACCAGACTGTGGCCACGACATAAGCTGCCACGATTCCGAGAACTGGCCTCAAGCAAATGGGGAATCCAGCCCTGGAACCGAAAATTAACGGCACTTAAAACAATCAAGAAGACGCTGATCAGACACCGCAGGACCGATTTCAAGATGACGGTCAGAGCTGGCTGTGCTGTTTCTACGTGAAGCCCCATCCCTCTACCTATGACAGCCCTTGCCCGTTGGTTGTCGGGGGTGGTGGGGGGAGTTGGGAGTCTGCTTTTGGGCAGGAGGCTGCCCTTCCCCTGGCTGCCGGCACCCAGAACGAAGCCAACTTTCTTTTCCCCCAGCCTTGCCTCTGTATTGGCTTTTGAGCACAGCAGTCAGACCCCGCTTTCGGTTATGCACTGCAAGACTGCCTTAGCCGCCAAGATGCGGTCGAGGCAGTCCAGTCTGCATCTCGGACTCGGGTCCCGCAGGTGCCATCGGTGTTCCCAGAGTTAATTGCATAATAGGGCTGGGGATGCTAAGTTCCAATGAAATAAGCTGATTTGCTGCAGACGAGAGCCTTGAACGTGTTCCTGGGCATCGAGCGCCCTCGGTGTGGAGAGGTGTCCTCAAAGCCGATTTTGCTTCAAACACCTGACACAGAGGAGCCCTGACAGGTCACTCAGTCTAAGTTCCTGAGAAACAGGAATTCCCTCTGATTCATCTTTTATCTCTAACGATATTTAGGTGTTCAAAGTACGGCTAAGGATGAAAGAAGGAAGGAGTCTGCCCAGGGACAGAAGCCAGCCTGTTCATCCCTCTTTTCAGCTGCTGCTAAATCACCCGCCGCATGACTCGTGCAGAGCCGGGTGCGCAGAGGCCCTTGGTGGTGCCGCGCTGGTGAACGGGTGCCCGCAGGAATGTTACACTGGATTGGGAACACGTATATGAAGATGCTGAAATCAATCTCGTTTCACTTCTTGAAACATGAGGGAAAATGTGAGGTTCGCTCTGGAGATGAGCCTAGAGGCTTTATAGAAAATTACTGTGTGATGTTGATAGCTTTGTTCAGGGAGTCTGCCGTTAGAACTGGCCTGGGTGTCAGCACATGAGGCCAGCCGGGGACGTGGGAGGGGTCGCCAAGGAGGTCTGTGTGTGTGCCCACGTGTGTGTGGAGAGAGGGAGAGGGAGGGAGAGAACATGAACCATCTCTACACTAGATTCTAGTTCATCAAATAGACCGGTTTTTTGTTTGTTTGTTTGTTTTTGGTATGCGGGCCTCTCACTGTTGTGGCCTCTCCCGTTGCGGAGCACAGGCTCCGGACGCGCAGGCTCAGCGGCCATGGCTCACGGGCCCAGCCGCTCCGCGGCATGTGGGATCTTCCCGGACCGGGGCACGAACCTGTGTCCCCTGCATCGGCAGGCGGACTCCCAACCACTGCGCCACCAGGGAAGCCCCAAATAGACGGTGTTTTGAAGACAACTGATTCGCGGTGACTGGTCCTCAGGCTGTCAGGACTGTTGCTGATGACACTGTGTGTTATCCCAGCCTTCCACATCCTTCCATCTGCAAATAAAGTTCATCTCCGTGTTGCCTGCTTGATCTCAAGCAGCGAGGGGCCCTCGTGTCTGCTTTCCGTCTCGGGGACGGGCCGTGTGCCGGCAGGGGACACAAGCTCGGAGGTGCGGCTGAATCTTCAGGACCCACAAGAGAGGCCCTGCTCCCAGGTAGCAGAGGGCTGGGGGGCAGACAAGCTCCAGGCGGTGCCTCAGTCTCCCTCCCACCTTGCAGACTTAGGAGGGAGGACAGGTGGGCCCAGGGACTTGGCACGTGACAGTCACCCCTGGGCCACAGGTTCTCACCTCCAAGGTTGCTTGGGTCACCATGGGGCTGAGGGCGGGGCTGCCTTAAGAGAACTACGTTCTGCCAGAGGCAGCCCGGCTCCCACGAGCACTTGATTCCAGGCTTTGTGAGGCAGCCTGTGCCCCAAAGTCACGGCCAGTCTCCACGTGCCACACCAGCCCTTCTGAAAACAAGAGTGTAAACCTGCCTCAAACTCCCAAAGAGACACCTTGTGAAAATGAGCATTAACCACCCTCTTTCCCTCTCTCTCTCTGATAAACACACACACACACACACACACACACACACACACACTGGCTTTCCCTCACTCAAGTACAGATGTGACAGCCCCAGGTCACAGTGGCTCTGAGCACTCTTTTGTCATGAAGGATGGACCTCGGCATCCATCCCCGCCTCAGCCCTCGGGACGCCCCGGGAGGCCCCAGCCAAGCTCCGAGAGCAAAGCAAGCCGGGTTTGTACAACCGTGAGCCATGGTGGTGTGCAAACCTGTTTCCTGGGAAAACAACACATCAAGCCGCCTGGTCCGAACGAGGTAGCTCGGGCCTGGTCTCCCACAGTCACCTACAGACTGACCAGTAAGACCTCTCCCCCAACCCCTCTCCCCCACCCCTCTCCCCCTGAGACACGAAGCTCAAACACACTGACAACTCACCCACATTCCAAATCCAGAAACAGTCCATCCTCCTCCTTCGCAGATTCCATATGTGCTAACTCTTCTATTTGCTAAGACCTATTTGTGACCAAAATCCCCAGATCAAGGCCCGCAGAGCTTCCTGGATCATTCACGGACCCGCTCAGAGCGGTGCAGAGTTCGGGTCTCTGGGCGAACCTTCCCTGAGGGAGGAGACCTCTGCCTTCTGTGTTCAGTCTTTCCCGCAGCCTGTTCACGGCCAGGTGTTCTTAAATGTTGTGCTTACTCTTGATGATTTTGCTATTTAAAGGGCCTCCAATGTGGCGCTACCATGCCTCACACAGAGAACACCTCTGCTGCGTGAGCCTCATTCAGACCTGAGTTATAGGGCTGTTGACCAAGGAGTCAATGCTAATGGATCAACAGTGTATATTCAACGAAGTGTCTTTAAACGGAAACACACATAGAACAAGGTTCTGCCCTGATGGGCTGACCAGGAAATGTTGTGACCAGAGGCCCACGAGAACCTCACCCCATGTTCCCTCCAGGAGCCATGCTCCTGTCCACTAGCTCAGTTTCTCAGTGACTTTGCAGGACACAACCACCACGGACATCGAGAATCAGCTGTAATTATCACCTGCACCTGGTCTCTTGGTGACAGCAGAGTCCCCCAGATTTGTGATGAATGATTACATGATGCACATCTGTTCTCAAACTTGGTTGCACGTTAAATCATCTGTGAATCTTAAAAAACAAAACAAAACATGCACACCCGCTGGGATAAACCCCCCTCCCACTTGGAGATCCTGTTTTAATCAGATTGGTCAGGGACCTGGACACAGGTATTTTTCAGAGACCCCGATGATTCTAACATGTAGCCAGAGTTGGAAATCTCTAGTGTATCTGAGAGACCAGGTGGGATATTTTCCCAGAAACAAATACAACCAAAACCAGTGGCCCTAAAAGTGGACAAAAGGCCCCACTTCAGTCACAGAAGCTCACAGGTGCTGGTGGGCTTTCTCTGCACGCTGTATACGTCCAGGTTGCTTTCAAAATCCTTTATGGATTGTAATCCAAAACCCTTTATGGGTTATATATGGGATTGACATATATATACTAACATGTATCAAATGCACGACTAATAAGAACCTGCTGTATAAAAAATAAATAAAATAAAATTCAAAAAAACCCTTTATGGAAGGTGCCACCCTTGCTGTGATTTCACGCAGCAGTCCTGCAGTGTGGTGCTGTGGTCACAGCTTGGCGTCTGGGCCTGGCATTGGAGATTCGAGCCCCCCCCTGCGGATTCAAACCATGAATCAGCGTTCTCCAGAGAAACGTACCAATAGCATAAATATTTACATATATGATGAGATTTAGTAGAGGATGTTGACTCCCATGATCTTGGAGGCTGAGAGGCCCCACAGTCCACCTTCTATAAGCTGGAGACCCAGGATGGTGTAGATTCTGACCTGGGTCTGAAGGCCTGAGAGCCAGCAACGCGTAAAGCCCAAGAGCAGTGTCCCAGCTCAGCCCTTGGGCAGAAGGAGTAACTCAACCTCCCTCCACGTTATGGTTTATTGGCACCCTTGATGGAGTGGACACAGCCCACCTACCCTGGGGAGGCCCATCGGCTTTCCTCAGCTCGCTGAGCCAAATGCTGACCTCATCCAGAAACACCCTCACAGGCACACCCAGAGATAATGCTAACCTAACGTCTGGGCACCTCATGATGCAATCAGGCAGACACATAAACTTAACCATCAGAACCTCTTACAGGTGGTATGATCGTAGGAGACCAGGTCAGCGTCCCTGAGCCTCAGGTCTCTCACCTAGAGCCCGGAGGTGCTAATAGTTCACCCTCCATAAAATCCTGTTGAGTTAAAAAGCAACAGCACAGGACCTGGTGAGTCCCAGCCTGGCATGTCTTTACTGAATTTTTAGGAGCTGAGAATATCGGTACCCTGTTCTCTTTGCCCAAGTTTGGACCCATGGAGAAAGAGGAGTGTAGACAAGTGGAGACTGAAATATCCAGCTTGGCTGGCACAGATGATAAGAAGGGTGTGGGCGAGGCAGGCTGTGACCACGGGCTTCTCTGTGTGACCCCAGAATGAGAGGGCCACTGCTGCTCCGTCCACAGTTGGGAACGGACAGGACCTACACCTTGGCCAAGCAGATCCTTGACCTTGCTGGATCAAGATAGAAATAGCTCCTAGGCTATTTTCCACCCCAAATTATGTCTATTATTCCTGCCCAACCTAGATGATCAGGGACCAAATGCTACATAAAGGTGTTCTTATAATAAAATGCCAAAAAAATAAATAATAACATTCCCAGGGAAGTATGGAAGTCTATACAGTATATGTTAAATTTATTTTCTCCAGAGTTTTCTTCTGCTTAGTCTCGGGTGGAGAGGTGGCTGAGGCCCGGGAGGGGAGGGGTGTCTCAGTAGGCGTCTGCCCAGGACGAACGCAGTTCCTGAAGGACCCCGATCTCCCAGGCACCCAACTTCCTGAAGGCTCAGGGAGATGCTCGGTGGCCTCCCGTCACAGCCTCTACACCCTAGACATGCAGCATTCCCAGTCCCGGGGCTGGCGGCCTCCCAAGCCCCTCTTGCCAAGGGAGGCTTCTCACCTCTACAGCTCTAGAAGGACCGCCCTCGGCGGCGTGCTGAGCTGAAGCTGATACAAATGTTGGCCATGATAATATTTGCTACGAAACCAAATTTATCGTCAAATGTGTTCACCCAAGTTCTCATGCAAGGAGTTTAGCTACTGATTTACCAAAGGGAGCTCGGTTTAAAATAGCTGGACTTGAAGCAGCCTCACGCCATGGAAGCATCCTAGCAAGGTTCCAAGATAAAACACAACACGATCTCCAGCCCTGTGGTTGGTTCCCTTTTACAACGTGTCTTTAGTTCATTTACTTGCACGTAGAAAGGAATTCACTCCTCAGGTGTCGAATAGCTGTGGCCAAACCAGTGTCCCAGAGAGAGAAGCCCTGAGTTGTGGCTGCAGCCCCTTCCTCGGGAAGGGGTCTGGTGCCGTGCGCCATGGTCCACAGGCGGGCGCGGCATATGGTGGTGGCAGGTGGAGAGCGGCGTGGCCATGCTGACATGATGAGACCCTTTTAATCATTAAGTAGCATTACAAAGGGAAAAGTCCTCTAACAAGCACTGCACTCTATTTAAGTTTAAGCATCAATTAATCTTTAAAAGGCAGCGTTTACCTAATAAACTGCCATGAGCAGCGCCAGGGAAACAAGTGGGGGAGGCAGGGCAGCCTCAGCTCCAGGACCCGGGCAACTGGCGACATTGCAGCCATGCCACCTGGAGAGAAACAAAATGGTGAGAAAGCAAACAAGGAACCACAGCTCCATCACTCAGACCCTTTTCCAACCAAAATGCTCACTGTTGTCATTCAGCCAGGGGACCCGAAGGGTCCACCACCAGCCTGTCCATGCACTGGGGACCAGTGTGTTCCCCCCAAACCAGCTCAGGCCTCAGGGATCTGCTCATCTCAGAGAGAGACCATGCATGGACACATAGACAATTTGCAGACAACGATGGGGCACCAACTTCAGGGAAAGGACGAGTTCTGGGGAGTGGCCGTGTCCATCCTCTCTCTGCCAAGGCGAGATGCAAGGTCGCACAACTCAGCGTTTCCTCAGGTCAGGGCGGAAGGGACTGGGGACCACGCCAGCCCCTCCTAACTCTTCCCCCAAGTTCGTGGACCTGGTGATGTCCTGTAAAGTATAATATGCTTGACTTTGTTTCAGGTCAACTTACCTAAGGTTCTAATATAAAATTAGCATCTTTATCTCTATGACAATTTTTTTTTATTTTGTTTTATACTCCCAGGATTTTGAGGAAAGAGACGGTATTGTATTTCATAAATGTCTACAATTAATGTCTCCCTCCCACCCACTCACTCACACGCACGCACACACACTCACGTTCTTACCCATGCCCCAAGGAAAGAATACACCAGAATCTAAGGAGGAAGAGAGGTCCACTGGGTTTGTAAACAGGTGTTTCACAGTTGGGTTCGTTGTGGGCCTGTTTGCTTTGTTTTTTCTTTAAAAGCAAAACAGAATCTCTGTCCTCTTGAAAGGTAAGGCTTTCTTGGTCTTTAAGAACCAGGTTTTTTCCACAGGAGGATGTTTTGGGAGAGGAGCAGATACGTGTGTTGTTTTTCACATTAGGTGGCTACATAGACCCTGGGTCTTGAACACAGTTAGTCCAAGAACAGAAGAGGAGGAAAGAACCTGCCTAGCCAGTGAGACGGGATTAGACACCACCCTTCTGGGCTCCGAGGAAAGTAACACCACAGGAATCAGAGCAGAGCTACTAGAGCCAGGGTGCTGTGTCCCTACATGCCTCCTCTACAGAAAAAGCCCCTTCCGCGTGGGGCCCGAGAAGGGTCATCTGTCTGTTTGTCTGTCTGTGTGGGAGGGAGCCCTGCAAACCTTCCTGCCCTCAGAGGGATGCAGTCAGACCCAGGGGAGCCGCCTATTGAGACGAGGGCACCCCATGGTGTGGCTGGGGCCCCGGCAGGGCTGGGGACTTGGATGGAAGGTGACCTAGGGAAGGGCTTTCGACAGTGACCACGGGCTCCAGGGCTGTGCCGAGGGAAGCTGCGGAGATGACAGCTCCCATGGGACAGGATGCTACTGCAGCTTTGGGGAGGACGGGGTCTGACTGAGAAATCCCTGGATTTGATGAATTTACCTGTAAAGTAGAAATTAGGACACTTTTTCTCCCATTAAGCAGAAATAGGCGTCAGAAAACACCGAGTCAATGAATGACAAACATGGAAAGCTGTCGCCGAGGCTGGTCTGTCGCCGAGGCTGGCCTGTCGTCGAGGCTGGCCTGTCGTCACCGAGGCTGGCCTGTCTGCGAGGCTGGGGCCCCTGGTACAGAGCCTTTCCCAGTCACCCCTGCCCCCAGGCACAGGTCCCCCCCCCAGGGCTCTGAGAAGGGCCAGACTCACAGCAGTTTGGAAACCTTGCAATCATTTTCAACATTTCCAGGAGCAAATAAAACTGGCATTTAAAGAAATTAAATTTGCCAAACAGGTATTGGAGAAATAAAGTATTTATACCCAAACAAAATAATGCAGTGGTTCACAGCTACACCTGTGGGGCAGGGATTGCACAAGGCTGGTTTCCCTACTGTGGGCACGAAAGCAGTGCTGGCCTCTGCCAGCATTTTAATGATGAAATCAAAATAAAACTGAAGAGAACAGAAAACACCAGGCTTTACTGGAGGCGGCAAAGCTAAGTATGTGGGACACTTGCTTGTGTTACGTGTGTGTACCATGTCTGATTGTGTGCTGTCTCCTCGGGTCTGGAAGCCACCAAAATGATAAAATGCTGTCTTTGAAATACATCCTCTTCATGCTTTCTTTGATCGCAGAATCCTTCCCACTGATGTTTTGGGTTGGCTGGTACGCCAGTGGTCTCTTGCTGTGTGACAAGCTACCCCAAAGCTTGGTGGTGTGAAACAGCAATCCTCCCATCACGCTGCATGATTTGAGGTTCGGGAGGTGGGGGGCTGAGCTCTGTTCCCTGTGGCATCGAAGCTCTGAGTGTTCAGCTGGCAGATGGCTGGGCCGGGGCTCTCAGGGAAGCGCCTTTCACCTCTGGTCTGGCTGGAAGCCAGGGCTCAGCTGGGACTCTTGACTTGAGAATCCATGGTGGCCTTCAGGCACGGTGGACTCAAGGTAACCAACTTCCTGCCAGGGACCACAACCTCAGAAGTCCCATAGCATCACATCTGCCTTCCTCTGTTGGTCGAAGCGGTCAAGGAAAAAAAAAAAAAAAAGCCCACCCAGATTCAAGGGGTGGGCCTGCATGGACCCCGTCTCCAGGAGGGAGCTTCCTGGAATTTGCAGCCGTGTTTCAGAACAGCCACACCTGGCCATCATTGTGCAACTTCTTAGGGTCACCAAAACTCCTGGTGACATTGGCTATTCTATTGCCGGCGCCTGCGTGGGTGAGCTGTAGCTGACAGCTGATGATCAAAGTTTTCTGGGCGGAGCAGACAGCTTTTCAGTTCTGAATTTTTAGTGGCAAATTCAGAGAACACTGACTTGAATTATTTTCAGTGACGAGAAAAAGCCTGTTTCTGAACCGATAAGTGCACTAGTTGATGAATTTATGAGACAAGTGTCATGAGTCATGCATCTCAAATCACCAAGCAGAACTTTGTGGAGGAAGCACAATGTCTGGCCGCACCCTGATTCTGCATCTTGGTTTCAGCAGGTGCCCTAAATCGCAGGGGTCCAGGTCTGGGCTCCAGAGAGTCCAGGGGCTCTGAAGCGCTGTGCATGGTGCCGGACCCGGGTGTGGGACTCACTTCCATTTTTCAAAACAGTAAACATTCCTTCAAAGATTAAGAGCCATTGGCTATGTGGATTGTTTGATGATTTCCTAGATCTTAACTATGAAATAATTAGAAAAACTGTAATGACAACAGCTTTTTGTAAGCAACCTCTCCAAAATCCACTTACGTTAGAAAGTAAAAAAGATGAAGCAGAGCCCTGAAAGCTCTCATGAGCAAATTCCATTTTGTTTTGCTTTACATTTTTAAAACAATAGAGGGCAGGAGTTTCAAACTGATTTCAAAACCCTCTGTGTTCATTTTCCCCCCAGTCTAGAAATATTTTGCCATCAGTCATACTTTTTGCGGTGACTTTCAGAAGCACAGTTAGCAGGGGCGTCCCCTTTGTCATTTATAACATTAGGATGCACTATTTTACAGTATTTTGTAAATCTTAACAAGCGAGGTATTTAAACACATCCTTCTTAGTCTCAATTCTCAACGCATTTTGGGTTTTTTTTTTTGGTTTGGATTTAGGAAAGGTGTCTAAGCTATTTTCATCCATCTTTATGGATAGATATAGATAGATAAATAGATGGATAGATAGATATAGATGATAAATAGATGGTGATAGATTGATGACAGGTGGATTGAAAAGTAAGCAGAGCTGAGGTCCTCCTGCACAGCAAAATTCTTAACGTGAAGGATGTGGGGTTTGTACAGTTTACATAATGAATTGAATAAAGAATTACGTATGTAAGCGCATCCTGGGTGCCAGGCCCTGCGCCCGTCTGAGCTCCCTCCCCCGACACTGCGGGGAGACACGGAGGACCTCCCCACATTACAGGAGAGGACACTGGGACTCTGAGGTTCTGAGACTGCCCTCACTCGGCCAGTACGTGGAGCAGCTGGGATCGGACCGAGTCTGGGGCTGCCTGGTGGCCCTGAGGCTGGAGAGCCGATCCGCTGAGCTGTGACGTCCCACGTCTCCATGAAAGGGGGACCATGCTCTGCTCCCCTCTGCTTCCCTACCCTCTCAGTCGGGGTGTCCGTGGGCACTTGGGGAGGGGTGACTCTGTTGGGTGGGCCCCTGTGTGTCCTGGGCGTGAGCAGTGAGCATCTGCTCCCCAGCAGCACTGGTAACGGCCGTGACAACCCCAAGGCCCCCAGACCTCTCCGGACCCCCTGGGGGCAAAATCACCCCACCCTCTTTAGAGAGTATCACTGCTCTAAATGACCAGACGGCCTTTTATTAGATGTGTGATGAGAGGGATGTCGTTTTCACTCTACAGTTGTCATCAATGTGGGGGATCTAAGTCACCTTCTTCTCAAGCTCTCAGGAGGAGAGAGCGTCCACCTACAACGGATGCCCGTCCCGAGGAGAACCGACCGTGGGTCAAGATCAGGTCATCTCGCCCTGCGTCCAGGCCGAGTTTCCAGCGAGCGAGTCCCGGCAGGTGGCGGCGGCGCTGGGCCTGATGCTCGGCCTCTGCCCTGCGTAGCCCTCTGGGCGGGGTCCCTCCGCTGTGGATGGCGGAGGCCGCTTTCACCGCCGGCTGTCACGGTACGAACTATCTGGAAATTTAGATACTAGAGTATCTAATAGGGCACATCAATCTTTTATAGCGAGAGAATACATAAATTATAAACAAATATGTCCTTTGGTCCTCGTAGAACAGCACGATGATCAAAGAGACACAATAGAAATGCATTTGCTTCTGCAGCCGCCGGTCCCCCAGCACCGGGCTGCACTGACGGCCGGCCAGGGAGCCGTCAGCCTTTGTTCCATCTGTCACAGTACACTTCCCTCCTGTTGTTTTACGTAATCAATACGGGGCTGAAATCACCTACTGCTACCTCGACTACCTCCTATTTTGTCCACTCATGAATTATGGATCTCCGCACAACATCAAGTCTACAATTTCGATTGCATTTGCTAATCATTGATCAATAATTCAGGAGTTGCTCTTCTTCAAGGGCCCCTGGTTTCCTGCAGCATATGGCACCGAGCAGGCGTCCCTTATCGCAAAGAGCAGCCGCGGAGACAGCTCGTGTGCAGTTGTTTCTCGTCCTTCTCCTCGGACGTGGACGAGTGTAGCTGTGTGTGGCGTCGGGCGCATCCCGCTCCGCCGCTGCGCTTAGTGACGGCCGGCCGCGCTGCCCGGGAACCAGGGGCAGCCCCTGGGGGGTTGGGCGCACAGAATGAAGCAGCAGAAACAGCAGCCCTCTCATCCGTTTTGTGTTCCTTGTTCTTGTTTCGTCCCTGAATTGCACCTCGCAGGGGAGGGGCGCTTCCACCCCGGGTCTGTGGGCACGCAGCTGTGACCCAGACCCCCTGTGCCTCCCCAGGCGCACACGTGCATCCTGCAAATCACCCTGCAAATCTGAACATTATACCCGCAGCCGACTCCTGGCAGGATGAATTTGAAACCTGGAGCTATTTTAAGATGTGCTCTCACTGTTGTTGTTTTAAGGTCTGTTTCAATCCAGTTCTGTGTGTTTGTGTCTATGCCCTTTCAATAAGTTGATGAAATACAAAATAACCATCCTTTCACAAATTATCCTGCAGTGTTTATTGTAGGTCATTTTTATTGGAAAGAATCTTTTATTTTAACCTTCTAGAGGGCAGTGGTGTCGACCCCTCTTCTGGTGGAAATGCAGCGAAAGGATGCTGCTTATTGAAGGGGAGGCGGCCAGGGGGGCAGGGGTGGGCGGGCAGTGGCCTGTCGGGCCTGGCCCAGAGGGGAGGTGGGGTGCAGCTTCCGGGAGCCAGGCAGAGGACGAATTTCTGAGAAACCTTCCCTATAAAAGGCAGCCACAGAGGGTTCTGGAGGTTGCCCAAGCCCAGGGCACAGCCCCTGCCCCTCCAATAAGGAAAGGGCAGGACAAGGGACCTTTGTCACCTCCCAGACGGCCAGGCCCTGCTCCACCCCCTCGAGTTCATGCGGGGAAAGGTTCTGAGAAGCCTGGGCCTGCCATTGTCACCCATTGTCACCAGCCCAGCGGGAGAGCCACCACCAGGGGTTCTCCTGACTTTTAAAAATCATGAAAAAAGAAACAGCAGGGAGAAGGGAAAGGTTTAAAGCATTCTGCAGCAAGAAGCCAGGAGGACAAAAGCAGGGGGTATGGAGAGGGAACCAAAACATTATTTTTAAACTGGAAAGAGACAATGATGGGACAGGAAATGGCTTTAAAATTTTAAGCGAAGATGAAGAAAATGAGAATGAGGTTGGAAGCAAGAGATGAGAAAAGAAAACTATTAACCAGAGAATTCAGGAGAGAAAAGGGGAGGAGCCTGCCTCTGCACAGGCTCACCTCCCGCCCCACCTCTCCGCATCCTTACCTGTCTTCCTTTTCCTCCCGCCTCTCCTGGCCCCTGCCCTTTGCCTGGCTTACTCCCTAGGGGACTGTGGCTGCTGATTCGGTGGAGTGTGCATAGCTCATTTGGAGATGAAGATAGAGAATAAAAGCAATATCGTCTCCCACACCGAAATCCCTTGGTAGAGGATGTGGTGACCTGGATGCAGGTCCCCACGCCCCCCTCAGACCCCCTTTGTGACTAAAAGTGGAGGTGGTGCTGGTGGGTGTGTGTTCAAGTGCCTGAGGCCAAGCACATCACCTGGACAACCACAAGCTGGAGGGCGTGCCCCTATAACTGTAGCCCCTCCGACTCGTACCTCCAGGTGACTTGTGAGGCAAAGGTCAGGGACCTGCCACCATTGCTGAGTGTTTGCGTGGCTTCCCATCGGCTCTGCACAGCTGTCCCTACAAAGAAAAGTAAACCTGCACCAAACCTTCCCTCACCTTCTGGAACTCAGACCCGAGGATGACCAGAGGTGCCAAAGGCCAGGCAGAGCGCTGACCTGGGGAAGGTGGGCCTCGGTGCCTCCTGAGAGGTGGAGCTGGGGTCCCCAAGCCTCTCAAGGGACACCTGTCTCCTCCGGGCCCCTTGCCTGCTTGGATGATGTGACACGATCACATCTGAGAAACTACCTTGCAAACATTTCTCTTCTCAGGTAGGCTTTTCCTCTGCAGCCTCCAGGAGCTCCCCCCGCTGGCACGAGAGTTGGGGCGACTGTCTTTGAACTGGGCTGAGCCCCTTGGGAGGAACCGCTCAGAAATATGCACGCTCACACTCATCTGCTAGGGGGACATGCCCTGGCGTGGAAGGTCAGTACCCCTCACCCTGGACTCACAGCTCAGACCCACGGAACTCAAGAGAAACTGGCGGGGTGGGGGTTGGGGGTGGCACGGGGAACACAGGAGAAACTCAGAGCCCCTTCTGAGTTTCTGTGTTTCTGTTTCAAAACCTAGGCTGTGAGCATCTCCAAGCCAAACGAGTTCATTCCTGGAGTGGGGTTCATGCTCCTCACATCATCCCATGAAGATGCTGGAAGTTAGGTCTCATAATAAGTCCTATGAACCATGTGTGTGGTCAGTGCTTTTGTTTTCCTCAGACCACACCATCCTCGTATCCATCTACCTGCCTGTCTACCATCTACCTATCTCTATCATCTATTTAGCATCTATCTGTCTATCTTTCTATATCTATCTATCTATCATCTATCTATCGCCTAGTTTTCATCTATCATCTGTCTATCACGATTCTTCCCACTGGCAATTGCCATTTTTCTTCCAACATATACATAAGTCACTGCTTTCCCATAAACTAACTACGGGGGCACTACTGTTACCCCAGATAGCTTTTAGCTCCTTATTTCCCTTTCAATTATGGAGTTCATATCGTCCATGGCAAATGCTCTGTCCTCTTTCAGGAGCAAAAGCTTTAGGAGATTTGCTAGGTTCTGAGAAGGGTGTCCGCAGGGTCTGCTCCCGTGCAGCCAGGGCAAGAGACCAGCTACCGTCTGACCGCCCCCCAGCTAGCGACCAAGTTGTTAGCTTTGACCAGTTTCCCAAAGACTGGCTGGCGGGTGAGATAACGGTAACTAAGAATTCCGGATACAGATGGAATGGTGGCTTCCTTTCCTGCTGCACACCTCAGTGATGCTCTGAAAACACTAGAACGAGATCTGCGCTGCTCCCTGGACACACCACATGGTCTGGCCTCAGAGCATTTCCTGTTGCAAAGCCCAGTGTCCTGTCCCAACCACCATGGTCCATGTCCAGTCCAAGGCCACCACACCCCGAAGGCTCTGAGACCTCCGTCCTGTCACCTGTTGTCCCCAAGCCTCTGCCCGCCGCCCCCAGACTGCCTGTCACACTTCTCCTGGGGGATCGGGTCTGCCTGGGCCCCGGGTCTGGGGTGCACAAGGCTGCGGCCGGGACGCCGGAGTTCAGTCTTACCCACATGGTCCCGCGTGTGTCTCGTCTGGCCTGACTGTGGCACACCTGCCCCCAGACTCAACCCCAACACAAAGGCCACCTGTGTGCGTGTGCCTGGGGACATCTCCCCTCTGCCTTCTCTTCCCTTGTTCCCATGCGCCCAGGGCTGACTCCGGCCAACTGTGACCAGCATTAGACGTGTTGAACTTTGGCCTGAACATTTTTTTTTTATTTTTACTTCTTCAAAGCGTATGCATTTCTTCCTTACTTTGTTCAAATACCTGAGTCTTTCCCCTTCATTTCTGCTGTGCGTGTCTGTCTGTGTGGGGAGGAAGCTCCACTAGCAAACCTGATCCTGGAGCCCTGGATCCTCCCAGCCCTGGATCCTCCCAGCCCTGGATCCATTCCTGTTTCCAGCCAGAAGCTTCAAGATGTTTTCCTGGAGGCTCGGCAGCTTGGCTATGGGGTCCTGGCCCAGAGGAGGGCAGGGCCGGGGGATCCTAGGAGGTTTGAACCACGTGTTTTGTAAGTTCAGATGGAGTGGAACTGAATGGCTTTTTTCAGCCCAATTTAAAATGATTGGTTTGACTCCCCCCGGCCCGAGCCCCTTCCGTTCCACCGCGGACTTTAGCACAACACAAAAGCAGTTGTGGGCCCCTCAGTGTCAGCCCTCCAGATGTGTTCTCAGAGAAGAAAGACCTATTTATAAGGTACCTTCTACTTCTGTTCCCTTCAAATGTAAGCTCCAGGAATAATGGCAACGGTGGGGTGCTGGATCCCCCCACAGCCCCCACTCACCCTGGTGCCACGACGGCATCAGGTCATCCACTCCCCCACTCTGCAAGCCGAGGGGCCGGGCGGCTCCCCTCCCTGAGGTCGGGGCAGCTGCCAGTAAGACCATCATGGTGAGGGTCCCCATCCTGAGGAGCAGCCCCACCCGTCGCTGGAGCAAAGCTACAGTGAAGGGGTGCAGGGAGGGGAGCCCCCGCCTGGCAGAGCCTGGGGTGTTGGTGTCCGAGGAGAGGAGTCAGCATGCTCCCCCAGGGCAGGCGGAAAAGGGTCCCAGGCTCCATTCTCCCCACACAGCGGGGACCCCTTGAGAACCCCACGGGGCCGTGTCTCCCCTGCACCCCAGCCTCAGGCACAGTGACCCGCCGGCCAGGACCCCAGCACAGCTGTGCAGAACTTTGCTGTCTATGCAGAAACGGATGTTTCTCCCGAGAGCCCCCTTGATCTGCTTCAAATACTTGACGCATTGACCTTCCCGGGCGTGGAATGAATTGTACAGCCTGCAAAGTGACAAGTCAAGTTCAAATCCTTGTTACAAGCTGTGTTTCCGCGTTCGGATAAGTCACGCCTAGAGGATGGCTGTGCACACCCTGTAACCTGAAGCCCAGGGCACTTGATGGCATTACCCATGTGACTATCACTGCTCTGTCCCCATTGCCCAGCTCAGCCCCTGCATGACCTAGACCTGCGCTGTCCAGTGCCGGGGCTTCCAGCCACGGGGCCCACCGGACACCAGAAACGTGGCTGGTGCGACTGAGGAAACGAACTTGACATTCTAATCTTAATTTACATATTGATATGAAAATAATATACAGGTTAATATTCAGATCTTAAGGCTGAAGCAAGGTAAACTATTTTCCCATGAAGCACAAGGTGATGTTTTTCTAGGATTAAACATTTCACTTGAACCACTGAAAATGTGGTGCCTGATTCCAGATGGGACATAAACGTAAAACAATAACAGAGTTTAGACTTAGTCCAATAAAAAATGAATGCAAAATACCTTATGATAAATGTTTATATTAATTACACATTGGCATGATAATATTTTGGGTAAACTGAGCTTTTTTTTTTTTTTCAATTTCACCTGTTTCTTTTACTTCTCTTAAAAATGGATACTAGGGCTTCCCTGGTGGCGCAGTGGTTGAGAGTCCGCCTGTGCTGATGCGGGGGACATGGGTTCGTGCCCCGGTCCGGGGGGATCCCACATGCCACGGGGCGGCTGGGCCCGCAAGCCATGGCCGCTGCGCCTGCGTGTCCGGAGCCTGTGCTCCACAGCGGGAGAGGCCACAACAGTAAGAGGCCCGCGTACCGCAAAAAAAAAAAAAAAAAAAGGATACTAAACAACTTAAAATGATCCCTGTGGCTCACATTATGTTCTATTGGACAATTCTGATCCACAGGAAGGCATCTGGATCTGAAGATAAACAACACATAAACAAACATGCAATAAACTCAGACTGGGTGGGGACTGATAGATTCTCCCCACCTGGTAGATACGTGATCTACTATAGACTGACGACTTCTCCCACTCTCTCGACTCCAGGGCTGCTCAGCTATGAACTGGCAGAGTGAAGACCCCTGAAATCATCTCAAACATGTTTGGGAAAATGCATTTTTCCATCATTCGTTTGTCTTCATTCTCCCGCTCCCCCGGTGGGCAGTGACAGTTGCCACAGCCCTCTCTATAAGGCAGGGGTGCCCAGGACGAGACACGAGCAGTGTAAAGTCCAGGGAAACTCCACTAGGGTGGTCCATGGTGGTCTTACAGGCTAACTACACACACCTGGATTTTCCAAAAGCAGCTAAAATTGGTTGGTGAATTAACTTGCTCTAATCACTTAATAATCATACACTATCAGGGTTTAACTGAAGAGTTATTAGAAATGGATCAACAAAAGCAGGATATATAATCAGTGCATTAGAAAATTCAACAAGAGGCCTAAAGCATCTTCAAAGTCGGCTTATCCTTTCACTTGTCTGGTCCTTTGGAAGTTTCTGAAGAGAAGGCATTAAATATAAGGTATTCCTTATGCATTATTCTATTATAAAATAATAATTGGAAGCAAGGGTTCCTGTATATCCACATATTCCTGGACGCAGTCTTTCCTACATTTTTTAAACAGCTGTAGTCAGCAATCCCTGTGTGTTTCTGAAGACACCTTCCAGCTCCATCTCAAGGGCAAACAACCTTAAGTCTGTCCCATTTACCAAAATTCACCCCAGTGTGCAGGCATATGAATCAAAACATTAGTCAAAAGATCGGCATTTATAGCAGAACTAGGGATCTCATAGACTGGTCTTCTGTGTTTTTTTTTTTTTTTAACAAATTAATTACAATACAATTTACATACTATAAAATTCACCCTTTTTTTTTTTTGTGGTACGCGGGCCTCTCACTGTTGTGGCCTCTCCCATTGTGGAGCACAGGTTCCAGATGCGCAGGCTCAGCGGCCATGGCTCACGGGCCCAGCCGCTCCGCGGCATGTGGGATCTTCCCGGACTGGGGCACGAACCCATGTCCCCTGCATTGGCAGGCGGACTCTCAACCACTGCGCCAATCAGGGAAGCCAAAAATTCACTCTTTTAATGTATACAATTGTAGTTTTTAGTATATTTACAGAGTTGTGCAATAATCACAACTAATTTTAGAACATTTTCATCACCCCCCCCAAAAACACTCTGTACCTCATTCTTTTTTCCTTCTGTCCCTGACCACCACTAATCTTCTTTATTTTTTTATTAATTTTTATGGGAATATAATTGTTTTACAATGTTGTGTTAGTTTCTACTGTACAGCAAAATGAATCAGCTATACATACATATATCCCCTCTTTTTTGGATTTCCTTCCCATTTAGGTCACCACAGTGCATTAAGTTCCTTGTGCTATACAGTAGATTCCCATCAGTTGTCTATTTTATACATAGAATCAATAATGTATATGTGTCAATCCCCGTCTCCCAATTCCTCCCATTCCCCTCTTCCTCCATTGGTATCAATACTTTTGTTCTTTATGTCTGTGTCTCTATTTCTGCTTTGCAAATAAGACCATCTATACCATTTTTCTAGATTCCACATATATGTGTTTATATACGATATTTATTTTTCTCTTTCTGACTTACTTCACTCTGTATGAGAGTCTCTAGGTCCATCCACATCTCTACAAATGACCCAATTTCGTTCCTTTTTATGGCTGAGTAATATTCCATTGTATATATGTGTCACATCTTCTTTATCCATTCCTCTGTTGATGGACATTTACTTTGCTTCCATGTCCTGGCTATTGTAAATAATAGAGCTGCAATGAACATTAGGGTGCATATGTCTTTTTGAATTATGGTTTTCTCAGTATATATGCCCAGTAGTGGGATTGCTGTGTCATACGGTAGTTCTGTTTTTAGTTTTGTAAGGAACCTCCATACTCTTTTCCATAGTAGCCACTAATCTTTCTAATCCTTAATGTTGCTTAGTTTTAAAAGACAACAGAAAGAGCAGACTCATGTGTGAGATTAGTCTTTGAGAATAGAGTACAGAGGCAGCAGACAAACATGGTTCAAGTACCAGGTGTAACTTAGAGAGTGTCTTAGTCTTCCTGTGCTGTCATAACAAAATACCATGGCCTGGGAGCCTTAAGCCACAGACATGTACTTGCTCACAGTTCTAGAGTCTGGAAGTCCAAGGTCAGGGTGCCCGCATGAGAGCTCTCTTTGGGACTTGCAGATGCCCACCCTCTTACCATGTCTTCACATGGAGGACAGAAAGAGAAAGAGCCCTCTGCTCTCTCTACTACAAAGGGCACTAATCCCATCATGGGCTGCCCACCCTCATGACCTCATCTAATCCAGTTATCTCCCAAATACCCCATTTTCAAATACCAAATACATTGAGGTTTAGGGCTTCAACATATGGATTTTGAGGGACACATTCAGTCCATAACAGACAGATACAAATAGCTACAATGAAATGGAGTTGAGGATCATGCAGTTTCTCTGCCCAAGCCACAGACTGTTCATTTAATAAATATAAATTTCTAGGACTGCTCTGACTCAGCTGGGAGAGTGTAATCATGTTGTGATCTCAGTTGGACCTAACAAGAGAAATGAAACCTAATAGTTTAAGTGACAGCCATGATGCCGAGTAACGAGAACATTGGAGGAGTGATGACAAAAGCAGAGAGAACAAAGGGCAGGGCGTCTACCTTTATCAAATGGACACACGTGGTGAGCATGGTTCTAAACACTGTGTAACATGTTTTAAGGTCCATGGGTCAGTGCCACATGCTTCTAAATGACTCTCACTGCTCCTCTGCTGTGGACACTGGTCAGGCCACTAACCATGGCACTGATGACATAGCAAATGGAGTGCTTGTTTCATGGTTGCTACACACCAAGCACCAAACTGCGCAAACAGTGAGCCCAATTGAAGGTGTTGGCACAAAATTAAAAACAGAGCATCATGAAAACCCAAGAGTGTTAATCAAATGTCTCGTCAGCATCACTGACTGGAAAGGTCAAGTGAAAGCAATGGAAAACGCCACGTGTGGTGATGAGGTGGGGCCATCAAAACACACACATTGCTGGTGTGAACACAGAACAGTAGAGACACTGGCAGCGTGTTATAAAATTAGTACCACTCCCACCCAGCAATTCCAGCTTAGGATCTGCCTAGGAGAAGTGAAAGCCCACACAACAAGCATGCTGCTATGTGGATGCTCATAACAGCACTGTCCACGAGAGCCCCAAAGGAGAAAGGATGCAAATGTCACCTGCCAAGAGTGGATAAGCCCACTGTGGTCCAGCCTTGCTGGGCAGCATACCTGGGTAGTGGGAAGGGATGAGCACTGGTGCACGTGGAACCTCGCAGGGTCTCAAAAGCATTTTGCTAAATGAAAAGAGACCAAAAGACCCACAGAATAATTCCATGGATATAAAAATCTAGAAATGCAAAGTATAGTACAGAAAGCAGATCAATGTTCCTTCAGGCCAGGTTGGGGGGTCAACCACAAAGGGCAGGAGGAAGCGTTTGGCGGTGATGGAAACGTTCTGTGTGCAAACTAAATGCAATTACGAACACTCATGCAACTGTATTTAATTAATAGCCAAATAATGATGACACAGTATAATTCAGCATGACTAAAATAAGTAAAAAAAAAAAAGTAAGTAAAACTGAAAAAGAAGTCTCGGAGGCAAAACAGTCTGTGTTGTCACCTGATTGAAATGCTGCTTCTACGGCGGTTAATTTGATTAGAACCTCCTCTGAGTTCATGGTTTCCAAACCCCTAGGATCCTGACAATGTCTGTGGCAAATCCTCTGGGAGAGGCCCCCAGGACACCGCAATTGACTGCCCCTGGGTACAGAGGCGGGACAGCAGGAGGAGTGGCCATCCTGAGGAGAACTAGCCCTGTCCAGTTTTCTTGCAGGAATGTACGGAGGGGATCCAGCCATCAGACAGGGCGTCTGCACATGTCTGGAACTAAGATCAGAACACCTCACGTGGAGAGAAGCACCCACAGCAAGAACCCCTGGGAATCCAAAGCCCTCAAACCTGATGCTTCTGCAACTAGTGAACGTCTTGGGGAGCTGCACCATCCCCTGGCTGATCCATGGCCCAGGTGGGGCTCTGGAGGTGAGAAGAGATGGGTGGATAGCAGCCCGTTTCCATCCAGGCAAAGAGCCTCCCTGGTGGCGACCGTTTGGGTCAAAGAGGAGCGCCCATTGTCTGACCCTGGGCCCACGTTCCCTCCAGGTGCTGATGCCTCTCTGATATTCATTTTGTTTATAAAGCCCCTCTAACACTTGTTACATTAGAGTGAAAAATAAGTGCAAAAATCCTGACCTCTAAAAGTCATTTGAAAGGTTGTTTTTATGTAAAGTCTTCATTACTTTGCACCACTGGCCCATCTGAATGCAGGCATGCTGCGACTTCCCCAGTAGCACTTGTACCTCCGAAGGTCCACACAGGCCACCTGTTCCCAAAGCTGTTGGAGCTTTCTAGAGTGATGGAGGCTCCCCGCCCTCCCTGCACTTCCTCCACACCCCTCCAGGGCGATTTCTTCTCCTCAGCACTTTGGTGGCACCTGAGATCTCTTTCCCAGTACAGCACCCGCCAGAAACTTTGGAGGTTGCCTGGTAGCCCTGCTCCCACTCAGGTGAGAGGTAACCGTGCTTAGTTACCCTTCCAACTCCCCTCCGCCCACCAGGTTGGGATTTTCCCCTTTCTTATGACTCATACCATGTAAAATGATGTCCGCAGTGGTTTGTTTCATTCTCTTATTTCTCCTCTTGGTTTCCCATTTTATTCACCCTCTTGCACAGCCAATATGGTCATAGAAGACAAAGAATTCAGTTTACCTAATTTCTGTTCACCATCTAACTCGGCGTTCTGCACAATTACATCCTTAATAAATGTATCTTGATGATGCTGATGGCCATGTCGATAACAATGGTGCTTAACTTCCTCCCAGGAGAAGTTCATGTACTTTGAGGACTGGGCTTTCTGGAATCAAATTATGAAATGGAAAATCAGTCTCTTTATATCTTTGGTGAACTGCAAGGCTAGTGGTTTAATGAAGAGGAAGATAATTAATGGTGAGCCTGGTGAAGTTCTGTGTTCCTCCTGCTGAATGTTCACATCTAGTTCAGAAGGGTTTAGCTCTGCCCAGACCACTTCAGTTCTATGTGCCCCTAATTGTAAATCTCGAATAATAGCTCCTTTGTAAGATAAATTAGTAAGAAAACACAATGTTCAAAATAGCAGACTTAGATTAACGTTGATTCAGTTGCTAATAAAGGAAGCTAATTTCACCACTGTTGACCTTTATCCTTCTTCATGAAATATCTGTTTCTGATTATTGTATCACACAGCCTTTCCTTGTCTGCATTGGGGAATCTGCCTTTGTGACAGAGCACAAGTACTAGAGGCTCGTGATCAGTTGGCACCAGTTGGGCCCTGGCTGTGAAATAGGGAGAGAGGCAGAGGTGGGGACCACGTCTGAATTCCAGATGCCCTGTCTGAAGGTTATACTAATTTTAAGGGGTGCTAACAGCAGGTGACCACCCTCACCCTCAAGCAGGTACTTGAACCACATGGGAGCCAGGGCACTGTTTAACCAGGAGAGGACTCAGAGTAGGAGTTAGGTACAGGCTGGCTTAGGGTAGCAATCCCACTGCACGTTCTGAGTATATCAGGTGAAAGTTGGGTTGAGGGCCCCAAGTTTGTCCATCCATCCATCCACCCACCCACCATTCGTTCCACAAATACTGGCTGCACATTTACTGTGTACCTAACCCTGTGCAGGGCTTGGAGACACAGCCAGACACAGCCTAACCCTGTGCAGGACTTGGAGACACAGCCAGACACAGCCAGACACAGCTCTGTGGCCCCTTGGCTCCTGGGACTCACATCAGAGGGAAAGACCCAGTCCCAGAGTGAAGGAGCTGGGAAAGCTCTGGGCTCTACTTGCTATGAATTTCGGGTGTCCAGTGTTCAGAGGGGGAAGAACCAAGCAAAGCAGACCATGTCTAGCCCCTTGATTACACTGCCAGCTTAAAATATGGGAGGAAGAAGCAGACTGTCATTTCTGAAAATTATTATTTATGCCTTCATTATTTCTCACTCTTTCCCTTTCTTGGATCCAGTCCTTTGGATGGCTTCACACCACTGAGAATGGAAAAATAACGGATGCTAGTACCTACAGCTCCCTGCTTGGTGCAGCTCTCCTGTGCAGCCCCCAGCTCCATCACAACTGAATTGGAGGATTCTGTACTCAACCTCACTGTGGTGACGTGGACCCATGGTCCATGTGCCCTGGCCACTGCATGACCACTTCTCTGACTACAAGCAGGAATGGGACCTTCCCCCTGTACCCATCCACCCCACGGGGACATTGGTGAGATAACCTGGGATGGAAGCCCTCGGCTTGAGGGGCACAGTGGGGATGAAGGCATAGCCCTGGTGTCCGGGACAGAAGACCTGGTCTTGAACACCACTAAGCTGCCTGGAGAGCTGACGGTCCTTCTCTGACCCATGGTTTCCTCATCCCCATGACCAACGAGGTGTCACTCCCAAGTGTATGGTGTATGTGCTCCCCATCAAGCGTCTAGTGCCATGACTGGTACAGGATGGTCACAAATGTCATTTCCCACTTTCCTCCAAGAAATACACCCCTTCCTCATTCCACAGGGAGAAAAGCCTCTTTTAAGTTTTGCCTTAAATTGGACAAAATCATCCTTTGGGATCAATATCATTAAATGTGGCACTAATGATCTCCCTCTTTGTGTTACACACATTATCAAGTCAGGGCAGGGTGGGGCCACCCTTTTCCACTCAGAAGGTGAGGGGGACCCTCAGAGAGTCCCCCCGGTTCTATCAAAGGTCAAGAGCAGCCTTCTCCCATCAAGCCCCTCTATTTCCTCCACAGAGAGCTTTCTCCAAGGCCATCTTCAAATTTCCCAGATCAATCTCGGGATGAAGACTTGAGATGAACCCTGCAGAATGACCTATTGCAGATCTGGTATGCAGTGGGGAAAGGAATCAGAATGTCAGTCTCTAATTAAAACTCATCAAGGAAAAATTAAATCCCATCCTTTAATGATGCCATTTGTTGTCATGGATACTAAGGGGGAATAGACATACTAATGAAAATGTATGGAGGAAACTTTACACACACGGTGAAAATAGACTTCGGAAGTCACAACTGTGCAGTATTTACACCACAACTGACTTAGAAGAGTCCCATTTTATTCTGAATATGGGCACCAGTGATTTTGCTTGGAAACAGGGAATAAATGGTCCAGAATTTATCTTTTGAATTAAATTTGTAGCAAATTAAAAAAAAAATTCTGTAACTGCAATAGAGAAGTGTGCGATGCCACACAAACCAAAACCATGAGGTTTCTATGATTCGGAGTCTTTTTAAATGTAAGGATTTTCAAAAGTGGTGTTGGGTGCAGGTGAGCCCCAGGAGCACAGCTGTCCTGTGTGTCACCAAGCCCTCGTCTTAAGCGTAAACTCTGAGATGTGCTTTAAATCCTCCAGTTACTCCAGTGGAAGAGCCTCGGATGTCTTCCTGAAAAATTAAGTTAATTGGATTTGGTGTAAGGTTGGTGTCCTTCCTGCCAGAAACTTTCCCAGGCCTTCCTGGGTGTTGGTGGCCACCAGATTCCCAGGTCACCCTGTTAGCCCAGACTTTAATTAGCTCTGGCGTCCTCTTCACAATGATAAATGCAGAGATGATAAATGGAAATGCAAATGACCGTGAAGTGGCTCAGCCATCAGCGCTGAGCGTCATTAACACCTCCCTGCTGTCGAATCGATCACTGTCATCCTGATGCCTGTGTTCAGCGGGGCACATGGCTGTCGGCCAGAACGCCTTGAGAGCACCGGCAGGCCAGACTTGGTAGGGTTTTCCTCCCCATATGCTTTTATTCATCTTTTGCTGAATATTTGTTTGGCAACCAGAGTTCCAATATATCTCCAGCTGAGATGATAACTATTTTGGGTCAATAAGCAAATAGCTAATTTAGAGCAAAATAAACACCAATACGAAATTTTTCTCCCAGCATCGAGATCTGAAAGAAAGTCAACGAAATGCACCTATCTGGCCTGTTTCAAAACTGAAAGAGCTACTTTGAAGCCGTCTAGAATGTCAGCCTCAAAGAGGAAATGACAATCTACAAACCCAATTTAAAGGATGCTAGATTTTTTTTTCCAAGATCTTGGAACACAAAGTATTGTTCTGCCCACAGTTATAGAGTTGTTACCTCCAGGAAACTGGTGGATTCATAAGGATGAGACATCTTTTCTTTAACTAGCAACCCAGCAAAATCCTTCTGCAACCCACCTCGCTGACAGCCCTGGCACCTCTCTCGGGACAGCTGAAGAGCACCACTTGTATTTACGTGGAGTTGGCTTCAACCACAACTTAATGACAGGGTCAGTGTTTTCTTTAGCCTTTTTTTTTAATCGTCAGAAAGACACACTGTTGAAGAGTATCTCAACATAGGAAGGACAGTAATGAACCCTACCCCTGCTCCTTTCCCGTACCCCACCCCCGACCCCGCACTCTCTCACAGCGTTCTAACCACACAAGTTTCCCTCCCTTCCTCCACCCCACCCGACCTTCTCTGCTGAGACCCAGCTTCCAGCTGGCTGGATCATGTGACACCTGCAAAAGGGTGCTCCAGGTCTTCAGGGCCAGTGTCAAGAATTGTGCGATGACCGCGTCTTCAGCCCCATGTTACCTGCAAACCCGACTCCTGCCCAAGCCAAAGTGTGATTGAGTTTTGGCCATGTTGTCCAAGACTGGAGACTTCAGCCCCTAGAGAGGGAGGTGCGCCTGAGCACGGGAGCTCAAAGCATGTAGTCTAATGTACCATGGAAAAGCTAATAATGTCCTCCTGCCTTTAGCACAGACTTTCTGTGGAGTAAAGTGAGAAAGTAGACCAAAAACCTCTTGGTTTTCTCTCCAAATCTGCCTCTTATACAGTGTTCCCCATCTTAGAAACAACCCTCAACCCGAGTTTCATTATAGAAGCCTGAGACCACAGAACACAGGACATCCCCCTCCAGCATCCATCCACATGTCCTGCAGATACAGACACTAAACACATCCACTTGCCCTTATCTTTCCTGATGCCACCCTAGTCTCACCCTTGGTCTTCCTCTTTCTTGAGACCCATTCCCCCTTCAATCCACCCTCCACACGGCAGCCAGGCTGATCTTTGGAAACCACGCGTCTGGTCACAGAATTTCCCTGCATAAAATATTTCCGTTTCCTTCTCATCAAGAAGAACATCTAAACTCCCAGAGATGCTTCCAGAGCCTCCCAGGACATGCCCGCCCCTATGATTCCTCTGTGCTCCCCACCATCCTTCAGTTACTCAAGGCTTCTTTCCCTGCTTCCTCCTCACCTAACCAGTTCTGTGCTGAGATCCTCGTTGACTGTTTACAGTCCTGGAGCCCTCATCCTCCTGCTCCTCTGGTTCACCCCTGCTCAGCGGTGTCCACTTAACCATACAGTGAAGATAAACCTAGCAGTGTAACCCATCACCACGTAGGAAGTTCTGGACTCTTAATACTCACGTGAACTTAGCAGTTGCTTCATGTCTTGTGTCAGTTTCCTTTTCTGTAACATGAAAATAATAGCGTTAGCCATCCCTCAGGGAGATTATAAGGACTATAGATGAGCTAATATATGTAAAGGTGTGTGCATCTTTTGCAGACTAACATGATAGTGTTTAATTTACCTCATTAACTTGATGGTCTCAGAATAAACCTCACTCATTCACAGGAGCTTTCTTAGATCCAGTGATAATTTTATTTTCCAGAGTGGACAGCCCCACTATCTCCTTCTGCAATGGGACCTTACCCCTCTCCCAACATGAGATGAGGGTTTTTGTTTTTTTTTTTAACCCCATTGCATGAGGAGTGTCCCATGACCGCTTGACCAACCCAGCTCAGCCTAGGTAACACTGTAAAAGCCTGGCTATTGCCTTTGCTAGCCTGGAAGCTTCCTCTTGGAATGTTTACTCTTGGGATGTTCCCTCTGGCAATGTCTATGGTATGAGAAGACCCAGCATAGGGAATGGCCATCCTGCAGGCTCTCATTGACAGCTGAGCACCCAATCCACGGCCAGAATCAACGCAGACGTGTGAGGCCGCCATCTTGGACACCTGGCCGGGAGTCTTCAGGCGGCTCCAGCCCCAGCAACTTCTGACCTCAGCAAGCCCTGACCGCCTGGCTGAGCCCCAGGAGCCCACAGAACCCGAGTGCTTCAATGGCACTGAAGTCTGAAGACACTAATTTTGGGTTGACTTGTTACATGGCAGCCAGAACAGATGCCCGTGATTTCTGTGTAACAAGTCAACCCAAACTTAGTGGTTGATGAGATGGCCTTCTCCCGTCCCCACTGTCTCCTCCAGCACTGCCCAGTTATGTCCCCTCTAGACTGGAGTCTCCCCGAAGGCAGGGCCAGTTGCTTTGCTCTCAGCACTGGATGTAGCCCAGAGCCTGGCAGGATCTCAGTAAACGTTTGCAGAATAAATGAATGTAAAAATGCTTGGTTCTAGTTTTCTATGACACCACCTCCCCTCCTGACCCGCAGGATGGTATCTGTGAGCCGTGGTATGTAGGAAGCTTGAGGACTGATTCTGGGAGCCTCACCAGCTGCCATCCTCACCAGCCACGCAAGACACAGAGCCTCCACATCCACCAGTGGCTCTGCTCTGTCCCGTGTGTTTAGACCCAGCTTTTCTTGGGAGGAATTTAACCATTATTTCAATTAATTTTAAAAGTTTACATCAGGAATGAATAAAACTTCACTAAGTCACCCTTAAGTGGCAAAGCAACACAATTCAATTTCAGGTTCCATTTTTTAAATTTCAAAACTGTTATTCTGCTAAACAGGTTAATAATTGATAGACATATCAGCCAAAAGATACAATGAAGATAAACTGCTCCCTTCCTTTCAAGCATCATCGATAGCCATGAACTATCTTTTAAAGTTACTGCTTTATTAAAATTAACATCTTAACATTGCATTTTAGAGCAACAATGGAAAATCATAAAAGCAATTTTATTTAAAGTCTCAATGTAATTTCTCTCTAAAATAAATAAAGGTAAATGGATTTCCATCTGACTCTAGGTTAAATATTTTATTTTGTTAGTATGATGAAAACAGAAAAATAAAAGGAGACAAAATGTTTTGTTACCTTAGTGCCTATAAGACTTTGGCATCCTTTCTAGAGAGCGCTGGTCAATTTCAATAACATCCGGAACATGAGGAAATAAATTAGACATTTTAATTGTGAGATTATAACATACTGATGGAGGAGCTGGGAAGGAGCCAGAACAAATTTTAATGACAAAACAATAATCTAAGCCAGGTAGAAACATTAAGCTCTGTGGGCTTTGGAAAAAAATAAAGAAGTAAAATTAGCAACACCTCTGAATTTATGAAGCCAGTAAACTATAGACCACATAAATTGTCAGTGACATTAACAAATATATTCTAGATAATGCAGGCTGCTTTAAGCAGTAAATCAAAAGCATAATTGGGCAAAATGTCATTGAGCCTTAATAACTGATGTTTCAGGTAACTACAAGACAATTACATCCCTAAGGAAAATTTAGAAATTTCCAAATAGGGAGTCCACGGTGCCCGGTCATGTGTGACCATAAGCGAAGATTCACAGAATGTTAGAATATATTAGTACAGTCACATCCTGTAGATAAGTCAGTCTTGGATGGAAGAATTTTACTTTTTGGATCTTCCAAACAATAGGTCTACTCTCAATGTACTTCCCAGCTTGGTGGTGGGGAGAGCCTGGTGGAAGTTTTGAATCTGTTAGAATCTGATTAGCCCTTGGTTGCCACCTTTCTGAGACGTACGACCACAGGTCTTCAGATCTGACCAAACACAGTCAAGGCAGGTGATCACCTGCCCTCAGTTTTGTTGCTCTACCTGGTTGTATTTTACGCAGGACAGCGCCCACATTTGCAGAAATCGTGGCAGAGAGAAGCTAGGTGGTTTGGGGAACTCTCACTTGGCCTAATGATTTTTAAATCAACTTTCTTGAAGTGTGATTTACCTATAATAAAATTCACACATTTGAAGTATACGATTTGATGGGTTTTGATAGACTCCTGAGAAATTACTTCCATCAAAATGTAGAACATTTTAATATCTCCAGGAAGTTGTCTTGTGTCTCCTCCCACCAATAGACCCCTCCTCAGGCCAATGTTGGTCTGATTTCTCTCCATTCAGAATCATTTTTCCTGCCATAAAATTTCTAATGAATGGAATTATACAGTATTTACTTCCTTGTGTCTGGGCTGGTTTGCTCAACATCATGGCTGTGAGGTGTACACCTGTGTGTGATCAGTAACTCATTTGTTTTATAGCTGAATATTCTTCCATTGTATGAATACTGCCATGTGTTTATCCATCCATCTACTGATAGACAAGTGGGCTGTTTCTAGTCTGGGGCTATTCTGAATAAAGCTGCTGTGAACATTCTTGTACACGCTAGATTTATGGACAAAACTTTTCATTTATCTGAAGTAAATAGTTAGGAGTGGGTCATGTACTGAATGTATGTTTAACTTTATAAAGTTAACTTTAAAAAACTTTGCTTTACAAAATGAATGTACTATTTTACATGCCCACAAGTAGAGTATAAGAGTTCCAGTTGCTCTGCCCTCTTCAACATTTCACACATTTAATCTTTTAAATTTTAGTGAGATGTGGGATCATTACAAATTTAATATGCTTATACCTGACAAGTAATGATGGGGAGCATCTTTTATACACTGATCAGCATTTATTATCTTCTTTTGAGAAATATCTATGCAAATAGTTTGCCCATTCTTTAATTAGAACATTGGTACTGTTAAAAGGAGATTTTTACACAATACAGTATTATTAACTATAGTCCCCAGGACTCATTTGTTTTATAACTAGAATTTTGTACCTTTTGACTCCCTTACCCATTTTTGCCCACCCCCCTCCTGCCTCTGGCAGTCACCAATCTATTCTCTGTATCTACAAGTTTGTTTTTTTGTTTGTTTCTTTAGATTCCACATATAAGATAATATGGTATTTGTCTTTGAGAAATTATTTTTCATTATTGTTTTTGTTTGTATACATACATGTCAGTATGTATGTCTATATATTTCACAAATATATACATACATATGTGTGTGTATGTATACATATATATAGGTACACATATACTTGTGAAATATATGCATATATAGATATATGTATTCATATATGTACCCAGATTTTATCCATGTATAAAAATTCTGGGTACAAGTCTTTTGTCATATGTATGTGTTGTAACTCTTTTCTCCCAGGCTTTGGCTTGCTTCTTCATGCTCTTGGCATTGTGTTTTGAGGAGCATAAATAACATTTTTAAGCTGATGGAGTCCAGTTTATCATTCCGTCTGATGTTGGTACAAGCACATGAGCTTTCTTATGTTTGTTTTTACTTTCAGTAAAAGCTATCATTTTACTTTCAGTATTTATCTCTATATGTAAAACACACTTCTTACAGATAAAATTTAGTTGGGTCTGGCCGGCCTAAAATCTCTGCCTTATAATGTACATGTTTAGTTCACTTAGATTTAATGTACTTATATTACATTTGGGTAAAGTCTACCATTTTACTATCATTTCATTTCTCATGTATCCATCCTGCTTTTTGTTCTTTTGTTATTCTATTGCTATTTTGTTTGGGTTAAAAGTTTTAGTTTTCTTTTTATTTCATCTATTACCTTCTGACTTACAACTCTTTATTATTGTTTTTTAGTGTTTACTCAAAGGCTATTTAGATTCAATATTGTACATCTTCACACTCCCGACTTCTCACTTTATGCCTAATGTTTTCCACTACATGCATCAAACTTGTTACATTTTTGAGGTGGGAAGTGGATTGTCCCCAGGTGAGACCTGGATCATGGGGCTTACCTGCTCCTCTTGCCTGGCTTCTTGTACATGGACTGAAAACCACTGCCCCCTGTATTTTGTCAAGTTTTATGGCTGGTCATGGTGGAGAGATTGCTCTAATATCAATTACTCAATTGTGGCTCAATGTTAAAATCTAATCTAATAATTTTCTTGTGACAAATGAACCTTTGGAATAAACATAAATGTTTTGTGAGTTTCAGGAAGTAACAGGTTTGTATTATCTAATCTAAGGCTGCGACAAGAGGAAATTAAGTAAAAATTTAATGATTAGCTGGTTAATTTATTCCTGGTAGATAACTGATTCAGGTCATTATGTTCTTAGAGTTAAATTGCTTGGCTTGATAAAATCGAGTTGACTCTTCTTGACTGAATAACAAGATGTTTACTGAATCTCCACTTTACTTACTGTCAAGTAGACACAGTTTGAGATATAATCTCTGTATGAGAAAATAATTACAGTTTCAACATTATTTTCTCCTCTTATTTCATTAATATATTATCAGTCCCACATTTATATGTGTTGTTAGGCAAATTATTTTTGTTTGTTTAAGAACCTCTTGGTAAGGAGCTTGGAGGTTGCCAATCCAACCTAACAACAATTAAAACGCTGAACAGACTGAACAATCACAAATCCTTCTTGGATCTTTATAGATCCATGTTATGAGAGATGAGGACACAGGAGAAAATGCTACCTGAAAGGTTGGCAAGACAGACACATGAAACAGAGTCATGGCTTTACTGGAGGAGACTCACAAGACCGTCCCAGGAACAAATGACGAGGCAGGAAAACCTGGACTGTAATTGAAGAATTGCTGGGGGTTTGGTATGGACAATTCTGAGAGCTAAAATGTCCAAAGGGACCCAATCACAGGAGGATCTTCACAATATTGTGGGAATTACCAGGAGCCCCACAGCAAGTGTTGGAGGAAAGTGCCCTCATGCTTCCAGCAGGGGAAGTGGAAAAGGAGCCAGAGCCCTCCATTTCCCTTAGCAAGACCTGACGAAGAGAAACCAGTCAACCTGAGCCTCACCTGCTGGAGGAGGACCAGAGCCCCATGATGTCCGTGAAGAGAAATGCTCCCCTCCAGCCACCTTTAGCTTTCCAAGTGAGAGAAGGGAAACATCCAAATACAACCCACTCCAGCCATCCTGTCTGATCTAAGGAGGGAGAAACACTGAGCAATGTGTGTGGAACTCACAGACCAGAGGTGTAAGCTCACTACAGCACTAGGACCTAATCAGAGGACCAGAGAACTTTCCCCTCCACCCACTCTTTCCACAACATTAGAAACACAGCAGTTCCTTTCATCCAGTACATGAAGTCTATCAAGAAAAAATATTACAAGACACACTAAAGGGCAAAAAAACACAATTTGAAGAGATGGAGCATCAGAACCAGGGATGCTCAACATGACAAGGATGTAGGAATGATCAGCCTGAGGATTTAAAACAACTACGACTAATATTTTGAGGGGTCCACTGGATAAAGTAGACAGCAGGAAAGAATAGATGGGCAACAGAAGCAGAAAGATGGAAGTACAAAGAAAGAATCAACAAGAAATACTAGAGATCAAAAACTCCATAACAGAAATGAAGAACACCTTTGAGGGACTTCTTAGTAGACTGGACATGGTGGAAGAAAGGTTCTCTGTACTTGAAGATAAATCAATAGAAACATCAAAAACTAGAAAACAGGGAGTTCCCTGATAACCTGGTGGTTAGGATTCTGGGCTTTCACTGCTGTGGCCTGGGTTCAATCCCTGGTCATAGAACTGAGATCCTGCAAGCTTCCAGCACAGCCAAAAAAATATGAAAACAAAAACTGAAAAACAAAGAGAAGAAACAAAATAGTGCAGAATATCCAAGAATAGCAAGACATCTACAAAAGATATAACATGCCTGTAATGGAAATACCAGAAAGAGAAAAAAGAAAGAACCACCCCCCCCCAAAAAAAAGAAGAAACAATAATGACTGAGAATGTCCTCAAATTAATGTCATTCACCAAACCACATATACAGGCAGCTTAGAGAACACTAATGATAAATGATAAAAAAAAAAATGTACACCTCTGCATATCATCTCCAAACTACAGAAAATTGAAGTTAAAAAAAAAATGCTGAAAGCTACCAGAAGAAAAAGTTTATTGCTTATAGAAGAACAATGATAAGAATTTCATCCAAATTCTTCTCTGCTTATAAACAAGAAGAGAGGGCAGTGAAATGTTTTAAATGATCAGAGAAAAACAACAACAACCCAGAAATCTGTACCTGCAAAATTATCCTTCAAAAGTGAAGTAAAAATAAGACTTTCTCAAACAAAGAAAAATTAAGGAAACTTATTGCCAGTAGACCTGCCTTGTAAGAAATGTTGAGGGAAGTTTTTAGAGAAGGAGAGGGTGGCATAGGTGAGAAACTCATATCTACATAAAAAAAGGGAGCACTGAAGAAGGAATAAGTGAAGATAAAATAAAAACTTTTATTTTTTACTCTTAGTTGATCTAACAGATAACTGTTTGTTTAAAATAATAGTAACAATGTACCTGATTGTTTATGTTTATGTATATATCTTATGTATATATATTTATACATATATATGTACACTTATAAGTATATACATATGCTTACATATGCTCATATATAAAGTATAAGTAAGTAAAATGTAACTTATATATACTTGTATATAAGTAAAATGAATGATGACATTGATACAAGATATGAGAGGGAGCAATTAAGATCTTTTTTTTTGTTTTAAGGTACTTGTATTGCTTATGAACTGGTATAATATATTTGAAATTAGAAAGTGGACTTGGATTAGTTGTAAATATACACTACAAACTCTAAAATCACTAAAAAAATTAAAGTCACCTTTTTTAGTCATTTTTTTAGTCACAATCACTAAAAAATAAAAAATAAAGAAGTATAACTGACATGTTAAGAAAGGAGAGAAAATGGAATCATATAAAGTAGTCAAAACCACAAAAAGTAGAAAAAGTATGGAAGACAAAAATAGGAATAAAAACAAGAGCAACAAAACAGTAAAGAATATATTAATTAATAATCCAATTATATCAATAATCACTTTGTGCATCAATGACTAAAGGCACCCAATTAAATGACAGAGATTATCAGAGTGGATAAAAAAACAAGACTCAAGTATGTTTTGTCTACATGAAACCCACTTTGATTATAAAGACACAAAGGCATACCTTGTTTTATTGTGCTTATTTTATTGTGCTTCACAGATATTGTGTTTTTCACAAATAGAAGGCTTTGTTACAAGCCTGCATGGAATAAGTCTATGGGTATCATTTTTTCAACAGCATTTGTTCATTCATGCCTCTGTTGGTTATTCTTTCAATATTTCAAACTTTTCACTATGATTATAAGTGTTATGGTGATCCATGATCAGTGATCTTTGATGTTACTGTTGTAATTGTTTTGGGGCACCAAGAATTGTGCTCGTATAAGATGGCAAACATAGCTGATAAATGTGGTGTGTGTCTTCACTGCTCCCCATGCTCTCTCCCTCTCCTCAGGCCTCCCTATTCCAAGACACAAGAATACTGAAATTAGGCCAATTAATAACCCTACAATGGCTTCTAATTGGTCAAGTGAAAGGAAGAGTCACACATCTCTCACTTTAAATCAAAAGCTAGAAATGATTAAGCTGAGTGAGGAAGGCCTGTTGAAAGCTGAGATAAGCTGAAAGCTGGGCCTCTTGTGCCAAACAGTTAGCCAAGCTCTGAAGGCAAAGGAAAGTTCTGGAAGGAAATTAAAAGTGATACTTCAGTGAACACATGAATGGTAGGAAAGCAATACAGTCTTACTGCTGATATGGAAAGTCTGAGTGGTCTGGAGAGAAGATCAAATCAACCACAACATTCCCTTAAGCCAAAGACTAATCAGAGAAAAGCCCTAACTCTTTAATCCTGTGAAGGCTGAGGGCAGTGAGGAAGCTGCAGAAGGAAAGTTTGAAGCTGGCAGAGTCTGGTTCATGAGGTTGAAGGAAAGAAGCCGTCTCTATAACACAGTAGCACAAGATGAAGCTGCAAGTGCTGGCGTAGGAGCTGCAGCAAGTTCTCCAGAAGATCCAGCTGAGATAACTCATGAAGGTGGCTGTACTAAACAACAGATTTTCAATGCAGACAAAACATCCCTCTATTAGAAGATGACATCTAAGACTTTCATAGCTAGAGAAGAGGTCAGTACCTGTCATCAAAGCCTCAAAGATCAGGCGGACTCTCTTGTTAGGGGCTAATGCAGCTGGTGACTTTAAGTTGAAGCCAGTACTCACTTACAATTCTGAAAATCCTAGGGCTCTTAAGAATTATGCTAAATCTACTCTGCCTACACTCTATGAATGGAACAACAAAGCCCGACAGCATTGTTTACTAAATATTTTAAGCCCACTGTTGAGACCTACTGCTCAGAAAATTTAAAAAAAAAGGTTTCTTTCAAAATATTACTGCTCACTGACAATGCACCTTGTCACCCAAGAGCTCTGATAGAGATGTACAGTAAGATTAATGTTTTTTCATGCCTGCTAACACAACATCTATCTGCAGTCCATAGATCAAGGAATAATTTCCATCTTCAAGTCTTATTATTTAAGAAATGCATTTCATAAGGCCATAGCTTCCATACACAGTGATTCCTCTGATGGATGTGAGTAAAAGTACATTGAAAACATTCTGGAAAAGATTCACATTCTAGATGTCGTTAAGAAAATTTGTGATTCATGGGAAGAGGTCAAAATACCAGCATTAATAGGAGTTTGGAAGAAGTTGATTCCAACTCTTATGGATGACTTTGAAGGGGTCAAGACTTCAGTGGAGGAAGTAAGTACAGATGTGCTGGAAATAGTAACAGAAATAGAATTAGAAGTGGAGCCTGAAGATGTGACTGAATTGCTGCAATCTCATGAGAAAATGTTAACACATGTGGAGTTGCTTCTTATGGATGAACAAAGAAAGTGGTTCCTTGAGACAACATTTACCGGTGAAGATGCTATAAAAATTGTTGAAGTGATAACAAAGGATTCAGAATATTACATAAACTTGGTTGATAAAGCAGCAGCAGTGTATGAGAGGACTGACTTCAATTTTGCAAGAAGATCTACTGTGGGTAAAATGTTATTGAACAACATTGCAAGCTACAGAGAAATCAGCTGTGAAAGGAAGAGCCAATTGCTAGGGCAAACTTTATTCTTCTCTTATTTTAAGAAATTGCCACAGCCATCCCAGTCTTTAGCAACCACCACCCTGATCAGCAAGCAGCCATCAACATTGAGACAAAACTGTCCACCAGCAAAAAATTACGACTTGCTGAAGGCTCAGAAGATGGTTAGTATTTTTTGGTGATAAAGTATTTTTAATTAAGGTATGTACATTGTTTTTTAGACATAATGCTATGGTACACTTAATAGACTACAGTATAGTATAAACACAACTTTTATATGCACTGGGAAACCAAAACATTTGTGTGACTTGCTTTATTGTGATATTTGCTTTACTTCAGTGGTCTGAAACCAAACCGGAAATATCTCTGAGGTATGCCTGTAAATAGAGGGAGAAAAATATACCATTTTAACACTAATCAAAAGAAAGTAGGAGTGGCTATATTAATTTAAAACAGAAGAGACTTCAAAGCAAAAAGCTTATCAGGGATAAAGAAGAGCATTACATAATGATAAAGAGTCCAATTCTTCAAGAAGACATAAAAATCCTTAACATATATGTACCTAAAACAGAGCATCAAACTACACGAGACAAAAGCTAACAGAATTGCAAGGAGAAAAAGATGAATCCACTACCATAGTTGGAAACTTCAGCAGACTTCTATCACAAATGGACAGATTTAGCAGGCAGAAAATCTGTAAGGACATAGCTGAACTCAACAACACCATCAATCAACTGGATATAATTGGCATCTATAGACTACTTCATCCAATAACAGCACATTCTTCTCCAGCTCACATGGAACATTCACCAGACAGACCACATTGGGCCATAAAACATGCCTTTAAAATTTGAAAGATCACATCAGAATTGAACTAGAAATAAATTACAGAAACATAACTGGAAAATTCCCAAATACACGAATATTTAAAAACACACTTCTAAATAACATATGAGTTGAAGAAACAATCTGAAGAGTAAAAAAAGTATTTTTCATTAAATAAAAATGAAAATACAACTTATCAAAATTTGTGGAACGTGCTTAGAGGGTAATTTATAATGTTGAATTCATATTAGAGAGAAAAAAGATCCAAAATCAATAATCCAAATTTCCATCTTAGGAAAGAAAAAGGAGAGCAAATTAAACCCAACGTAAGCCAAAGAAAATTAATAATAAGAATTAGAGCAGAAGCCAATGAAAATAAGAAGTCAATAGATAAAATCATGAAACCAATTCTATGAAACCAATCAATAAAACCAAAAACTAGTTCTTTGAAAAGATAAATAAAAGCAATAAATTTCTAGCCAGGCTTACAAAGAAAAAAAGAGAGAGGACAAAAATTGCTAATATCAGAAAGAAAAGAGAAAACATAGTTACAGATGAATAGATATTAAAAAGATGATAAATAAATACTGTGAAAAACTCTATGCCCACAAATTTGATAACCCAGATGAAATGAACCAATTTCTTCAAAGACATCATCTGCCAAAACTCACACAAGAAGAAATATGAATACACCTGTAATTTCTTAAAAATGAATAAATAATTAATAACCTTCCAAAACAGGAAGTGCCAGACCCAGATGGGTTCATCGATGAATTCTATCAAACATTTAAGGAAAAAATTTTACCAATTCTCTATAATCTCTTTCAGATGATAGAAGCAGAGGAAATACTTCCTAACTAATTCTATGAGGACATCATTACACTAATATCAAAGCAGACAAACACATTATAAGAAAAGAAAATGACAGACCAATATCTCTCATGAGCATAGATGCAAAAATTCTCAACAAAATAGTACCAAAGTAAATCCAACAATGTATAAAAAAATTAACAACACAATTAAGTATAATTTATCTCAGTTATGCAAGGCTGCTTCAACACTCAAAAATCAGTTACTGTAATTCATCACATCAACAGGCCAAAAAAAGATCATGATTATATCAATAGATGGACAAAAAACATTTGACAAAATCCAACATCAATTCATGATAAACACTCTCAGTAAACTAGAAATAGAAGAGGGGCTTCCTCAACTTGATAAAGAGTATTTACAAAAAAATCTTACAATTAGCATTATACTTAAGTGTGAGAAACTTGAGGCATTTCCAATAAGATCAGGAACAAGGCAAGGATGTCCTCTCTCACCACTTCTTTCAACATTATGGAAGTACCTGCTAATGCAATAAGACAAGAAAAGGAAAAAAGAAAAAGCATACAGCCTTGTAAGAAGAAAAATAAGATTGACCTTGATCACAGATGATATGATTATCTACATAGATAATATGGAAGAATCCACCCAAACATCCTGGAACCAATAATCCATTACAGCAAGGTTCAGGATACAAGGTTAATATGCAAAATTTAATGGTATTTCATTTTGCCACCAATAAAGAAGTGGAATTTGAAACTAAAAATACAAAACATTACATTAGCACCCCCCCAAAAAATGAAATAGCTTGGTATAAACCAAACAAAATATGTATGAGATCTATATGAGAAAAATTGCAAAATCCTGATGAATGATACCAAAGAACCACCTAAATGCAGAGATATTTCTACTCATAGACAGGAAGACACAGTATTGTCAAGATGTCAATTCTTCCCAATTTGATCAAAAGATTCAATTCAATTCCAATCAAAATCCCAGCAAGTTATCTTGATTCTATAGGTTACTCAGAGAGGAAAAAAAAACCCGCAAAGTAACAACAACAACAAAAAAAAACAGAAGAGCCAACACAATATTGAAGGAGAAGAATAAAGTTGTAGGGCTTACCCTACTTGATTTCAAGACCTATAAAGCTACAGTAATCAAAACAAAGTGTATTGGTGAAACAATAAACATATAGATCAATGGGACATCACAGACAACCCCCAAAAGACCCACATAAATATAATCAACTGATCTTCGACAAAGGAGAAAAGGCAATATAATGGAGCAAAGACAGTCTTTTCAACAAATGGCACTGGAACACGTGGACATCCACATACAGAAAGATGAATCCAGACACAGACTCTAAACCCTTCACAAAAATTAATTCAAAGTGGTTCATGGACCTAAATGTAAAACCTGAAACTATAAACTCCTAGAATATAACATAGGAGAAAACCTAGATGACCTTGGGTATGAAGATGAGTCTTTAGATACAACACCACAGGCACAGTTCCTGAAAGAAAGAACTGATTGGCTGGACTTGACTAAAATTAAACAATTCTGCTCCTCAAAAGACAATGTCAAGAGAAGGAGAAGATAAGCCGCAGAGTGGGAGAAAATATTTGCCAAAGACACATCTGATAAAGGACTGTTACCCAAAATACACAAAGAACTCTTAAAACTCAATGATAAGAAAATGACTCATTTTTTTAAAAAAAAATGGCCAATGATTTTAACAAACACCTTACCAAAGAAGATATGCAGATGGTAAATAAGCATATGAAAAGACGCTCCGTGTCATATGTCATCAGGAAATGCAAACTAAAACAATAGTGAGGTACTACTATATACCTATTAGAATGGCCAAGACCCAGAACACTGACAACACTAGATTCTCTTGGGATGTGGAGCAATAGGAACTCTTATACTGATGGAAATGCAAAATGGTGTAGCCACTTGGAAAGACAGATAGTAGCTTCTTACAAAATTAAACATAGTCTCTCTGGAGTAACCGGTCATTCTTTCAGGCTTCCCTCCCTTCCTCTGCCTCTGGTCCAACATGGCACTTGGGTGTAGGAGTGGTGTAGGAGTGGTCAAATGATTTCCTGGTGGTAGGAATGTGCAGGAACCTGGTTCCATGTTGGGTCCTTGTGGTGAAGTGTCTGATCCAGAGAACAGACTGATGACCACTAAGACACAAAAGCATTTGGAGCAAGATGTTGGCATTCTTCTCCAGAGTCAACCTCCTGACCATTCACATTACTGCCCAAAACTTTGTGGCCTTTTGTACAGGTGCCCATTCACAAGCTCTCCATACCTCCACACCCATGCACAGGGTCACCAGATCATGCAAGAGCATCACAGGCAGCCAAGAACCCTGCCACAGACTCACCATAAGCCACTGCTTCTCTCTGCCCCAATGTTATCATGGGCCTGTTCTGGGCTTCTCCAAGGAGCGAGTTACCCACTGAACTGTACCTGGGCTACCTGTCCTGATCTGAATGTCTTTGCATCTCTCCCCTCAACACTCTCCTTCACATATTCTTCCAGATAACCCCATTCCACTTCTTCTATGGAGATATTTCCACTACTTCAATGTCCTCTCTTCCTGGGTTGAGCTCTGGAAACATACGGGACCTCTTCTCTCCACCGTGGAAGAAGGCTCTGAGCTGGGCCATCCTGGCCTGGCTTTGTCAGGGTTAATCCAGGATAAAATCACATGGTTTAAATATGCAAAATATATCACCACGATGCCGAGGACAAGCCTGACCTAGTATAAGAGCATGATTAACCACCGTCACCTGTGGGCTGCCAATGGCTGGTGGCTCTCTATAGACCAATATCCAGTCAGGTGGCCCACACCTAGCAATTTCCCTGCACTAACTCTTCACCTTCCGTACTACTGTCTATATCAGGCGTGCATCTATCCTGTCTACCACTTGATTAAACTAAACCACACACGCTTGTGGATACTGATTTCTGTGACTGGAATAGCATTATAAATAAGAACAGCACTGATGACTATTGTTTGCTGAAGTGTTTTCTGGGTTCCAGTCCCACGGAACTGGTTGGTTGTGAGGCTTACCTCTGATCACCCATCTTTCCCTTGGAGAACAGTCATAAGTCTCCAAGGAGCTGAGCTCCCTGGAGAAGGTCGCACACTTAATAAGTCATGCAGCCGGAATGCAGCAAGATGTAGAGCTGGATTGATTGACAGCTTGATGCCTTAACTCTCAAAAATATATTAGCATCGCATATGCAAAGCTCCAAGGGTGAAATATCAGCAGAAGCTTCTCCGGGTGTGCTGCAATCATGTCACATAACAAGTGACATCCTGAGTCAAGAGTGATCCTTGTGAGGATCCAGTACCCCTGCCTTTTGCCTGCTCACCTGTTTCAGGCAGAGCAGAAAGACAGCCCTGTGTTGTGTGGTCTAGTCCTCTACAACACCACAAACATATTCAACTGTTACAGAAGCCGTTTCTAGGTACCAATTAAAGGCAGTAGCTTAGGAGCTTCAAGACTTTATATTCTTTGTCAAGGATTCAGAGCATGACCAAAGTGTCTCTTTGGGGAAGGCAAATTAAATATTTACTATACTGAAAACAAAGGATTCAAACAACATAAACACATTTTCAGAATTACACAGAAACACATATTCACATAAGCATGTATACCAAAACGTCCAGTGTGGGCTGTGCACAGCCCAACTCTAGAGCCACGCATGTAGATCAAGGCAGGAAGAGCGCCCCCAGAGGTGCCCAGGGCACAAACTGCATTTGACTCCAACACTGAACAATTATTACCTCTGAGGGTCAGAATTATGGGTGGTACCCACTTTTTAAAAATACGCTCCTTGATTTTCTTGATCTGTTGCAATGAGCACACATTACTTTTATAATCAGAAAAATATAAATTCAGTTTCATTTTGAAAAAAAATAAGGGAACCAATCACATGAGATAAAACTATGATTTCTTCGGCAGTTTATCCTGGGCCAGTAAAATTCTAAACTCCATTCACAGAGGGCAAACACCATAAAAATCACCAGAATTATTATGATTTTTAAAAAAGCATCCATAAGCACACATTTTAGAAAATACAGCATGTCTGTGTGTTTACATGCAAGTTTTCAGGGGTGGCTAAACATTTTATTTAACTTTACTTAACATCAAAACTGATGTGGCTCATTTAAAAGAGTGGATCAACACCGGTACTTTTATTTTTTCCCTTCGCAGAATGTTGACCCCCTGCTACCGTGATAGAAAGACAGCCAGCTAACCTAATAGGCCCTTTCTCTGCTCATCAAACCTCTCATTAATGATTAATTGGATCAGAAGTTCACAGGACATTATTGCTGTGTCAATGAGATGCGCGAGGTTCGGCTGCTGAAACGGAATGACTCACTCGGGTGATAAATAATTTCCAGCGACGACTCGCCTTACCTCGCAGAGGTCACGGTCCTGGCTGCAGCGGGCAGCACCCGCTGCCCCTCTGACAAGAGCAGATGCGTCTCTCTTATCAGACATGCTAATTTAAGCTCCGAAATCTAAAACGTGTGAAACACCATCTCAGGGCAAACAGGAGATGCGGTCATTGTGTCCAGAGGCCGACACATGGTCCGGCGAGTCTCACAGGAAAAAAAGCGTCCAGGGTTTGGCTGGACTCAGGCCGTACCTGGTGATGAGCAGCTATTGCAGGCTCCCTGAGCCACCCTGTGTGTGTCACCCGTGGTGACGTAGGCGCCCAGACACTGTTACTGAAATAATGGACTGAGATGCCTTCCTAGTTTAAAACGTTTATTCATGTCACCTCTCCAGGAAGGGAGCAAACCTTACTTAGGGCTGGAATCTGAAATGTTAGAGCATCTCAAAGACTGTCATTCCACACCAAACTCATTAGAGTCTCTAATGGGCCGTGCTGTCCCCTGTCCCCTGGGAGACATCTCAGCTAAAACCCAAGATAGAATCAACAAAATGTCAAGTTAACTGAAGCAGGGGAAAGGTTTGACTATAAAAAATTCTTTAGAAGATCATGAAATACAGGTTATGGTTGGTGTTGAGCATTGTGCCTAATTCGTAGCTCTCTCTTCTTTTCAGGAAGCCTCCCAGAAGTTGAGAAGCAGGTTCTTTCAACTTTAAATTCTCCGGCAAACCCTGCCAAAGGGTAGACATTCCATGAAAATGTGCTGAAATGGGTCAACTTAGAATTGAATTCAATGCAGACAGTAAGTCAACTCGGGCTAGCAAAATTCCTCATGAAACTGTGGGGTCAGTTACTATTTATTCAAAAGCCAGTTTGCATTTTATTAAGTGAGGCCGTAGTGGGCTGTGTTCAGTAGAATGATGTTCTCTATCTGAGAATGTACAAACCAGCTCAGGATGTTTTCAGGATGGTGATGTCACTTTCCCCTCCATCACTCTGTCCTCCTAGGATAGGGCCACTTCTATTCTCACCAAGGACCAAGAAGATGCAGTCTCTTCTTGCCCTTATTCCTCCATCAGAGAAGACCATGTTCATGGCCTCACACCAGAGGGATCATGCCCCATTTTCCAGAGCTCTGCAAGGATCACATCACTCTTCTCCCAACCAGGGAGAAGGAGGGCCAAGCACACCCACCAGCACCCGTCCACTCGTGATGACCAATGATACCTGTCAATTTGAGAGGCCACGGGTGTCCCAGATATTGGGTCAAACATGACTCTGGGTGTGTCTGTGAGGGGTTTCTGGGTGTGATTAGCATTTGAATCAGTGGGCTGAATAAAGGAGATAGTTCTCCCCAGTATGGGTGGACCTCATCCAGTGCTTGGAGGGTCTGAACAGAACTAAGGCAGAGAAAGGGCAGAGCCTTGCTCTCTGCCTGGCTGCTCGGCTGGGACATCAGATTTCTCTTACCTTCAGGCTGGGACTTACTCGATCAGTTCCCCTGGTTCTCAGGCCTTCAGACTGGACTGGAACTTACCCCACTAGCTCTCCTGGGGCTCCAGTTTGAAGATGGAAGATCTTGGGACTTCTCAGCCTTCATAATCACAGAAGCCAATTCCTGGTAATAAATCTGTCTGTCTATGTTTCTATCCATTATCTATCATTTATCTATCTATTATCTATCTATCATCTATCTATCTATTCATCCATCTATCCTCCATCATATATCTATCTATCCATCATCTATCTGTGTCTATCTATCTCCTGTTGGTTCTGCTTCTCTGGAGCCCTGACTGATGCATCCCTGGCCCCCTTCCCACACCACCAGTCCACGTCGTTCGACTCTGTGTCCTTTAGAAGGGCATCTGTCCCAATCCCCTCGCTTGTAGCAGCACAGAGTGTAAGCAGCAAACTGTTATACATATCTGAGAATGGAACGACATTTCAGCAGAAGAAGGAAGTCACATAGGGCTCCGTGCTCGGGCAAGATGAGAGCTCTCTGATTAAGAAAGGTTGACCAGCTTTAATGCTGCCTTGGAAGGCTAAGTCAATTAAAACGTTGCTTTTGCTTTGCAGTTGTCTGCGAAAGCAAAGGTCAGGCATGCTTCTGCTCCTATGCTGCGTCCAGGAACTTTAACCAAGTGAAGATCGAAGTCTCAGCTCGCATAAAGGCAGCGATGCCTGAGGCTCTCGGACCCACAGTCAGCTCAGCTCCAACGCCTTGGACAATGGCCAGCACCTCCACCTCCTTGGAGCTCCTGGCCACGCAGAGACGAGGGTCATCTAGAACAGCCTTACGCTTCAGAGCAGCCTGAGCACTTCGGGATACAGAGCGCCAAGACTCCTGAAGGCATGAGGAAGAGTCAAGGTGGGGAGATGTGAGTGTGGCACGGGCTCACTGTTAAAGGTTCCTCTGTGTTAAGATGAGAACGAGAGCCTGAAAGCAGAACTGAAAACTCACACAAGAGAAGGAAGACAATGTTTGCTTTTTGCTCCTAATGGAGGCTGCCCTGGTGGGGACTGTGGTCCCCTGAGGGGGAGGGAGGGGGAAAGGACCACAGAAGACGGGAAAACGTGGAGATGCGGCACGTGGAGCTCGCCGTGCACATGGAGTACGGTCGACTCTTCACGCGGAGGCAGCGGGTTCTCTGAGTAGACCGAAGGCTTTGCCTCGTGCATTTCCTTGTTCCGTGAATGCAGGCCTAAACTTGTTGAGCTCCATAGGGGTTAAAAACACGAGAGTCTGTTTTAGTGCGAACATGTCCACTCGGGCAGCATTCCTACGGTCACACCCATGGTCAGCCTCTTACAGGAAATGGCATCACTGCCGGGCATCCGCATCACCCCCTGCCTTTCCACTGTTGACTCACTGGGACCACATGGAGCCCCAGCCGGTGCCCACGCACCAGCACGGCCTTCCGTGTCACCACGCACAGTGCACACGGGACTTCTGCACTGGGAAAGAGTTCCCTGAAGGATTAGGGCATTCTCCTATAGGTTTCATTGTTTTGTTTGTTTTTTTCACTAACTATTTTCACTGATAAGGCAAATAAGGGATTTTTAAAATTAAATAAATACACCCTGGATATGTTTATTTTATTTCTTCATCTGCCTAGCCAATCAAAACAGCCACCTTGGTGTATAATAAACCTTGGGATTCCAGGGAAGAGGACGCCATTGTGTGCACACTTCCTAATTACCAAGACTCCAATTAGAGCTTCTGGGTGACTCTTCACTTTATTTCTAGTGTCAGAATGTGAGTGTCCAAATTGCAGTCATGCCAACAGTCCCGCTCACGTTCTGGCATCTGCTTGGGTCTGAGCACAGCCGAAGGGTGCCGTGCAGGGAGGGGGACTGGGGGCCTCTGTCCATGGGCTCAGAGGAGCCTAACTGGGCCTGAACCTCCTTCCTTTTAAGCCAACGCATCTGACGCTTCAGAATCTTGGGGAAGGCCCCTGCGGGTGCCAGCACTCTGCCCACCCGCACAGGTCCCCACACTGCTGTTGAGGACAACACCGCACACGTCTGTACCTTCAGCACAAGCCCCACTAAGCTCTGTTCCTCGCGAAATAAGTGGATTTTAGGTCCCCTTGCAAGTAGACAAATCTGCCGATTATGGAGAGAACGAAAAGCAAACAGCAGCTCGACGCAGTCGACAGGGACTGACCTTCCCTTTCCCCTGGCTTTCACTATCCTCCCCACAAATATTTAATCGCATGGATCCAAATTATAGACTCTAAGGAAGTTCCAGCGTCGTCCAGAAGTTTCGTATCCGTCTCAGCCTGGTCAAGGGGGCAGAGCCCAAGCCTGCTGGCGAGGGTGAGGGTGGTTACGAAGCGCTGGAGGGACCTAGTACCCCAATTCAGTGTCAGCAGCCAGGGAGGGGCACCCGGGGGGGTGTCTTCAGAGTCTAGCCCCACTGGGCCGATGTAATCTGGAACCAGGACCTCACAAGGGGGCCGCCTGCAGCTTGTGGAACCTCCGATGATGGGGTGTCGGCAGAGCGGAGGAAGAGACATGTCCTGCGTCTCCACCCGCCCCTGTCTCCTGCCAGCATCTGTCCACTGTGACCAGCAGGCAGCGGCCTGGAGGGTCGACCGCAGGGGAAGCTCGGGGTGGGGACCAGGCACAGACAGCCCCAGGCCCAGCTCGGTTTGACGGTATTTGGCCCAAGTCTGCATCTTGGGTGGAGCACAGAGGAGCCTACAAGGCTCAGGCTGAGGTGGGGGCTCTGATGCTGCCAGGCGTCTGCTGGTTGGTGTTCTGGGATCTTCGTCACCATTTCCAGAAGATGCTAGGAGTCTCAGAGTGCAGGCTGTAATCTCTGGACATCTCTTCCTTCTAACCAAACGTTATAATTGTTGGTCCATCGTGGTGACCTCCAGTCATCAAAAGCTGTTTAATCACACTCAAGCAATTCTGTCTGCAGAGGGTTCACTTCAGTTCAGCAAACGTTTATCATGAGCAATTATGTGCTGGGGTGAGAGAGCAGGGGGAAGTGACAGCAGATGCTGTGGGCTCAGCCCTAGGGTCACTCCCAGCCAGGACGCCTCGACTGCAAACAGAGAGAAACCCCGGCTGGCTGTGTTGCCTCCGACACACACGCAGTGGAGGGTTGAGGCCACCTGCAGCCTTGACTCGGCTCAAGGCCTTTCTCAAGCCCCCACTCCACCACCTTCAGCAGACGTGGTGGCCGGGACGTGGATCGGGGGCCTTTGCTGGTCACTTGTGTCTGGGCTGGACCGGGCTGGGGATGGAGGTAAGGAGGGAGAGAAGGTAGAGTAACCGACCAGCAGCCCATCAGCCCACAGACAACTGAGCCATGAGCAGGCCTGGAACTGCAGGTTTCATAAAGCTCAAGGCTGCTTCAGGACTAATATAAAGTTGCTAGATGTGAGAGAGGGGAGAGCCAACGGGCTCCTGAGTCACACGAAGGTGCAAACCGCCCCTGACTCTTGTCAGTGATGCTCCGCCATCCACGTTTGCCACCGTGATAGCCATGAGTGGGTACCGATGAACTTTCCAGGGAGGCCGGGACTTCTTCATCTCTCCTCCCCAAGAGGACCCCAGTCCACAGGACAGGCCCCAGCTCTTCAGCAGGGCACACGGCTCCACGCCCGTCCCCGAACCGAAACCTGAAGGCAACACCGTCCAGCAGGACCATCGGTCATACACAAATCTTTGCGGGTTTGTTGCTGTTGCTGATGGTGCTAATTGTTTTTTTCTGTTTAGGGTTTTTTTCACTTTCTCACTCTCAGGCACACAACACAATCCAAAGCCATTGGAGACGCTGTATCAGCCCATGAGCCAGTCCAGACCCCCGCTGTCGAGAGCCCTGCATGAGAAACTAAGGCATCGCAGGAAGCCAAAACATTTACATTTACTCCCCGTCACTGGTGCTTTATTCTAGAAAGCAAAACAGACGAAGGAACAGCACAGCACCAAGAGGAACGTGAGGCTCTTCGTTCCCAGAGCCGTTAAAACCCCTCCATTGAAATGGTGTGCTGTGTCTAATCCCAAATCACCTCCAGGCAGGGCCGGGTCTTGAAAGGCGTGACCTAAGAGGGAGTGGCGCTCGGGAAGGAATAACCCGACCTCGTCAGCAAGCATCACACCTCTCGGAACCACTTCCTGACAATTCTCCTCTCGCCCACCCCACCTGCCTCCTAACCCTCTTAGAAACACAAGGCAGATGTTTAAAGCATCTTCAAAACAGGCACGTATAAGTAAATAGTTATGACGGTAAGTGACCTTCCCAACTACTGCAGCAGGGCACTGTACACAGGGGTGGGGACCGGCCTTTGGACTCAGGCAATACCGGCCAGCTCACACTACAGTTCTCTGAAGATGCACTGTGACATCTGCACCAATCTCTCTAAGTGCCTGTGTATTGTTTTGTTTTGTTTGTTCGAGGGAATAAAAGTTATACCCACTTCATTGTTGTTCTGAGTCTATAAAGAGATAACACACATGAAACAATTAGCGCAGCACTCAGGGTTGGAAGGATTCGACAAGGAACCATTTTTCTTATGGGGTTATTATTACTGTCCATTAATGCAAGCTTATAAGGATATATCTGCTGTTCAGACTCTTGATAATTATGACTTTCTCCACCAATGACAAAGACGAGAAAAATTAGATATTAGCCCATCAATCCCATGTATTTCCTCTTTTATAAGAGAAATACGTTTTAATCTTATAATCATTTTGCAGAGATGCTAAGAAAGCCATGCGGGGAGCAAAGTTTCTGTTTTGCTTTTAACATTGAGACGTGTCCAGTGATGTTTCTTTGTTTATTTATTTGAACCCTTGGAGGAGTCTCATCGTTAGGACTGGCATTCCCCTAACTTCGATTGTCCTAGAATGAGCAGTGCCATGAAAACACAAGAACACAGGACCCTGACACTGAGCAAAGGACATTGAAGAGGATACAGGGAGGTGTAATTTCCTCCCGTATGAAGAGGTCACCCTGGTGCTTCTGTCCTGGTGGCCGAGGCGTTTGCAGAAGGAAGTGAGGACATGACAGCAGCTTACCTCAGTTCATTTGGTCTCCATTCTTTGTTGGTATTCCTGCCCCAGAGCCAGGAAAGAAAGGGAACGTCATTGCACAGTCTGAAGACGTTAACAGGAATTACTGACATGGCAATAAATTCAACAGCACTGTTGAAATAGGCCAAGTCCTGGAAGGACACAACCCAGCAAATCCCACTGAAGAAGGACGATGACCTGCAGAGCCTGAGACTTTTAAAGACATTGGCTTCACAGCTTAAAGCCTCTCACAAGGAGCCTCAGGTAACACTGCACAGGAACTCTACCAAAAATGGGAGAGGAATGAACACTTAACATCTTATTCTGCGAGACCAACAATATCCTGATAACAAAAGTAGGGAGGCACTTTACAAGAAAACTACAGACTGTAAATATAGTCATACAAACAGCTCATACAATTCAAAATTTAAAAAAAAAACAATCAAAAAATGGGCAGAAGCCCTGAATAGATATGTTTCCAAAGAAGACACACAGATGGCCAACAGGCACAGGAGAAGATACTCGACATCGTTAATCATTAGAGAAAAATGCAAATCAAAACTACAACGAGATACTAGCCCGCACTGGTCAGAATGGCCATCATCAAAAAGTCTACAGATAACAAATGCTGGAGAGGGTGTGGAGAAAAGAGAACCCTCCCTCCTATATTGATGGGAATATAGACTGGTGCAGCCACTATGGAGAATAGTACAGAGGTGCCTCAAAGAACTAAAAACAGAACTACATATGATCCAGATATGCCACTACTGGGCAGATATCCAGAAAAAGATGAAAACACTGATAGGAAAAGATACATGAACCCCAATGTTTCACAGCGTTATTTATGATAGCCAAGCAAGCTAAGTGCCCATCAACAGACAAATGGATAAAGAAGACGTAGTGTATCCATACACAATGAAATACTACTCAGCCATAAAGAGAATGAGTCCTGCCAATTGCAGCAACGTGGATGGACCTAGAGAACATTATGCTTAGTATAATAAGTCAAAGAAAGACAAATATTGTATGATATCACTTATAGGTGGAATATGAAAAATAATAAAAAACAAATGTTTCTGTTTCTGCAAAACAGAAACAGACTCACAGACATAGAAAGCAAACTAGTGATTATCAGAAGAGAGAGAGAAATGGGGAGGGACAAGTAAGGATATGGGATTATGAGATAACAAACCACTATGTATAAAACAGGTAAGCAAGAAGGATATACTGTACAGCACAGGGAATTATAGCCATTATCTTATAACAACTCTTAATGGAATGTAATCTGTGGAAATACTGAATCACTATGCTCTACACCTGAAACTAATATAATATTGTAAATCAGCTAGACTTCGATAAAATAATTCCTTGGTGAATCAAATCCAGCAACGTACGAAAAAGGTAACGTATCATGACCAAGTGGGATACACCCCAGGAAGGCAAAATTGGTTCAACGCTGAAAATTAATCAATGTATTTAACCATATTAAGCTAAAATAATGAAAAGAAATCGTACGATCCTATCAACACAGAGAAAAATCTGACAAAATCTGAAACCCACTGATGACAAAATCTCTCAGCACACTAGGGATAGAAAGAGAAAACAAAGCAGATACATTTCTTCTTTCCAAAGAAGAAAAATGTCTTTATGAGGTGGTGATCCCTTCATAATGTATGCAAATGTCAAATCACCATGTAGTACACCTGAAACTAACATGATACTGTACATCAACTATATTTCAATGAAAATAAATAAATACACAAGTTTCCTTCACCCTGATTATCACGATCTGACATTATTCAAATGACTGGTTCACTATGTCTCTTCCCCCACAAAGTATGAGCCCCATAGGGGCAAGGATTTGACCCATTTTGTTTACTGTCACATCTCCAGGATCTGTAACAGTGCTTGGCACCATGGCTTTAAGTAAGTAGTTGTTGAATGAATAATAAATGTCAGTGGATGTTATGAGCTTAAAAGCCACTGAAATTTTAAAACTTGTTTTTTCCAAAGATATTTTTAGGAAAAATGAAAAAAACAAACCATCAGATTGGGAGAAAATATTTACAAAACATTTATCTTATTTTTAAAAAATCTTGCTCCCTGGAAAATAAAGAATACTTACAACTCGATAAGAGAACCCAATAAAAACAAAGTGAGAAAATATAAGAAACACTAAACAAAAAGAGATATATATGGTTAATAAGCAAAAAAAAAAAAAAAAGGCCCAACCTCATTAGTCTTCAGAGAAATGAAACTAAAATCACTTTTTGAATGTCAAAAAATTAAAAGTCTATTAACACCAAATGTTGGTGAGGATGTGGAGCAGTTGGAACTTTCATCCACTGCTGGTGGGAATGCAACATGGTGCCGCCACTTTGGAAACCAGACTGCCAGTTTCTTACAAAGTTACACACACACTGACCATGTGAGTCAGGAACCCCAGTCCTGAGTCGTTACCTAAGGGCAATCAAACAGGGAAACACAAAGCCCTGAACATGGATATTGGCAGCAGCTTCATTCTTAGTAGCTAAAGACTGGAAGGACCCAACTGTCCCTCCTCTGGTGAATGAGAAAACAAAGAGTCACAAAGCCACACAACGGACTGCAGCTCAGTAATCCAGAGGAATAAGCCAGTGACACATGCTACCACGTGGTGAAGCTCAGAAGCAATATGCTGATTGCGTGAAAGAACCCAGACACAAGATGGCAGGTGGCATGTAAGATTCTAGAATGGGCAAGCATAGAGTGACAGAAATAGGTCACGGGTTCCCAGGGCAAGGGAATGACCGACTGGAGAGGGGCATGAGGCGAGCTTGGGGCTGGAGGAAACGCTGCTGGTCTTCCCAGTGATGACGGTCCTAGGGTCACGTACATTTGTCAAAACTCATCAAGAGGTGCCCTTGGGGAGTGTGAATTTCATTGTACATACACCAGACCTCAACAAATATGATTGACCAGAGTCATCCTTGCAGCCATCTGGAGAAGGAATTAGAAAGGCGCTACCAGGGAGAGAGACCCACAAGATTGTTGTGGTGATTCCGGGGAAAACGTGCTGGAAGCAACCAATGGGACCAAAATATTGTGGTGACGTGAACCCCAAAGTCTTTTTTCCCTTTAAGAAATGATGCTTTGGGGAAAGATTCATTGAACAATCAGAATACTTGATAATAACGAATGTCATATGTTGAAAACATGATATGCTGCATGTTGAATCATAATGCCCCAAAGTGCCCCTAACGCCACTTTTTTGTTTCCTTTGAGAGAAGTGAAGTCAGTTTCTTGGTACAGATCCCGCCCAGCAGGATCTCTGCCAGAGCAAAGCCAGGCAGGACCCCTGAGCTGGCATCGCTGCAGCTGCCCCTGCCCTTTCCAGGGGAAGGTGCCCACCTCACAGAACCCAGCTGAACTTGGGCTGAGGAATCAGCCCACCCGACCCTGGGAGAAAGGCCCACCCCCTCCCCGGGAGCCCCAGGCCCATTCTGTGCAGTCAGCTGTCCCTAAAATCCCAGCTGTACGTTCCCCTTGACATTTCAGGAGAAAATGAGACTCAGAGATTTCCGGATTGTTCAAAATTGCTTTCCCCAAAATGAGGTAACCCTTCAACAGTAAAATACACATTTTTGTCTGCAAGCTTTCTGGCTATGAGTTCCAAGAGACGAGTTAATTCCACTCATCAACTCCCCTTCCAAATAATAGACGGGTGGCAGCTAAGAACCCAAGCAGGTGAGGAGAGTCCTTACGTACGAATGTGTGGTCTCCCCGACATCCGCATTTCACCTACTAATCTCCAGTACTGTGGACGCTTTGCAGTAGACTTTTATGCACGTGGATCAATGACTTTTATCTCTTTCTGCAGCACTAACCATTTATTTTGCTTCTGTGTGATGTTATTCCAGATAGTTGGTAGATTCCAGGGGAAAAGATATTTTATGAGTTAATAATTCTTACCAAATTATTTGGCTCGTAACTGATTTGCATATTTTTACAGGCTACTGAGCCACTGAATCAGAGGTAGAGAGTTGAAGTACACATTTGCTTCTGGAAAGTTTGAGATGAGCCTAATAATTTACCAGGGATGAAGGTTTGACCATTTCAAATATTTCAGCACCACATTTCCTTGTGAGCCTTCATTTGGCTGAAGATGCAGTGAACTGTAAAATGCACACATCAATTACCACCAAAATGATTTGGAAAGGAAAATATTAGCCAACATATTTATAGCAGCTTGGAGATATTCTTGGCTGCAATTTATACTGTTCACTCTTCTTAACTCAGAATACCACCGTGCAAAAAAGAGTTTAGCAATGAAACATCAAAGAAAAAGTAATGAGAGTTTGGTGATGCAAAAAATTGTCTCTTTTTCTTATTTAGGTCCTTTACCTGGAGGAGTAACTTAGAATCTCTGCCATATTCTGCTACTAATGGGATAATAAAATTATAGCTATCTCACGTCAGTTTGCTGCTTTCCCTGCAATGCCACCTGCCCTTCTGCTGTGGGCTGAGTTGTCCCCTGAAATTCTTACCTCCAGTACCTTAGAAAGTGATGGTATTTGAAGATGGGGGGTCTGTAGGGCAGCGATTCAGTTAAAATTGGCTCATGGGAGCAGGACCTGATCCACCTGAGTGCTGTCCTTACAAAAAGAGGAGATCAGGACGCAGACACATACACAGAGAGGGGAGACCATGTGAGGACACAGGGAGAAGATGGTCATCTACACGCCAACGTGGTGCCAAAACTGCAGCCCCACCAGCCTGGTCTGTAAACAGGGTCCTAATTACCCAACCTCATTCAAATGATGGTGGCCTCAGCCTCCTGACGCACAGGAAGCTGGCTTTCCTCAAGTGGCTCTGGCTTTGATGGGAATCCCAGGAAACTCTGATCTTCTTTGTTTCTCTGTCCCTGTGTGGTCTCCACATGCCTGTGTGCACAGCCCAGAGCCACCTGGAGGGATATCCCCTTTGCCTCTGTCTCTGTGACCTGGCCCCAGGGCTCCCACTGAAAGGACTCTCTTTGTTTCACACTTTGAGCCGCCATATCTTGTCAACAATCCTCAGATTTTTAAGGCACGAGGAGTGGAAATTCACATGTAGAGTTCTGAAATTCTCTCCAAATGCCTTCCTATTAGATTGCCTCACCTGGGCCAACCTCTCCGACACAGAAGGTCCGGACCCCCAGCTGTGTTCACCGTAAGCCACTGCAGAGCCACAGCCCTGGTCAGCGTGCGCTGCTCCTGCCCCATCAGGCCCTGAGATCACCGGGCTCCCTGCTCTCCCAGCGGCTTGGAGATGGGTAGATGGATGAATGGTTGCATGCATGCAAATGAAATCTTAAAAAGAATGTGGATTCTGAGGTCTCCGTTTAATTCCCTTCTCACAGAGCTGCCTGCTTGGCTAGGAGAGACATATACTCTGGGTGCTTAAAAAATTCTGAGCCAACCTCCCAGCCTCCCTAAAATCCAGCTTGCCTGAGTTGGGTGCTCTGTGAGCTGCCAGCTTATTCCTGTGCTCAAGAACCCACAGACCAGTGGAGTAAAGAAGAAAACAGAAGTAGTATACAGCTTGTTGAGCCATAAATGTGTGTGAGTATGACGCAGGCACACATACGCATTAAGTCATATATGTCCATATATGACTTAATATCAAACACACACCAGACCCTGGAAACAAAGGGGATGGAAGACAGTTCCCAACAGAAATCTGCAAGGAAAGGGCCTTGGGGAGCCCGACTTTGGAGGGTGCAGCTCTGGGATGCCTGGTGGAGGTGTGTTCCCGGTGGACGACAGGGACAGAAAGGGACCGGGAGGCTGGGAGGGGGGTGCGGAGGGTTGCAGAGGAGGGGAGTCAGAGTCGTGGGATTCGCGTGCACACTTGCTGTCCGTTCCATCAAACCCTAGCCCCGTCCCTGCAGTGAAGCCCCGGGTCGTCCCTTCACCTGTCAGCCTCCGTCCTCCCCCCCGCCCCCCCGCCTACAGATTCATCGTGTTGAGCACAAGAACGTGTGTCAGGCACTGGGCACGGCCCCGAGGGAGGGCCCTGTAAGTAGTGACTGTGAGAACGCTGCCCCCGTGACAGGACGTCGCCGTCTGAGGCCAGACGGGAGGCCCTGGAGCATCGGGCGGAGAAGTGGTCCTTCCCGCGTCTGCAGTGCGCGTGCGCGGTCCTTCGGGTTCCCGCCTCACTCCAGCCAGGCTCCCACTGCCCCTTTCCCCCTCCCCATCAGAATCTGCTGGTTCTCCCCGACCTCCCCCAAAGCACCCAGGCATTCAAGGGGGTCGCCAGCCTCCCAGAGTATTTGGGGACCGAGGGCGTTTGCCGCGCAGTGTCGTAGCTTAAATCAAGTTGGGTGCAGTGCGTCCCGGGACTCTCCCGTGCGGAGGGTTTGCTGCCCCCAGAGTCAGCTGGACGCCTCCCCCGCCTCCTTTCTCCCCAGACATCAAGGTGGTGATCCCGCTTCCTTCCACGGAAATTCAGCTTGCTTCCTTCTCTGCAACAGAAGCCACATCGTCCCAGGCTCCCACCCGGGGTTTATGTCTGGTCTTAGCTCTGGTCACTTCCCACCTTAGAGAGTCACGGCTGAGCTGCTTATTTTCTGTCATTCAGGACAGAACTTAAGCTCCATGAGGGCAGTGATGCTGCCTGCCCTGCTTTCCACTGTGTCCCAGTAGCTGCCACAGCTGCTGGCTGTGGTCCTTCAATGTTTGTTGAGTCAGAGAATATGTGAATCAATGGACAAAAGAGAGCACAAATACATATAAACAAAAGCTAGCATATCATTAGCAAAAGCAGGGACTACCTAACAAATACGTCTATTTGAAAATAAACCTAATGGTAACATCAGCTCCTTACCTCACACTTAAGTTAAACTCCATGCTTTAAAGATATGCAAATACATATAGACTGTAAATGAAGAAAAAGTAAAGGATTATTTTAATAATTTGTAATGAAGAAAGATTTCCTTAGCAAAATATAAAACTAAAATATAAATATAAAGTAAAAGATTTACATATTTGGTATTTTAAGATTAAAAAAACAAACTAAAGACTTCTGAATAAACAAACACTTCATAGATAAGTTAAACATTTGGAAGAAAATATTTGCAATACGTGTAACAGACAAAATAAATTATAATCACGGTGCATGAAGAATTAGTACAAGTCAATCATAAAAGACAAATGATCCAACAGAAAGGCAGCAAGGATATTAACAAAGAAATTCACAGGAGTAGAAATAAAAATATTTCATAAACCTAACAAAAGAAGGTCAACTTCACTAGGTATAAGGAAAAAGTAAATTGATTATGTCTATATTTTCCCACACCCTTCAGACTGGTATTTTTTAAGATGTATAATGACAAGTGTTGGCCAGATGGCAGAGAAGCGAGCTTTTTTGCACACTTTTGGTGATAAAGCAAAAGGGTGAAGACTTTTGGGAAAGCACTTTGACAGCATCAACTTTAAAAAGCTCTATCTTTTGCCCCAGCAACCAGAGTGAGAGGAATCTAGTTGACGTTACAGAGTAAATGTGGGAGGAGGTGCAGCCATTAGGGGTGATGGAGCCCCAGGCAGCATCCTGGGCGGTGAGTTATGTATGGGAGAGGCAAAAGCGTCGGGCACAGCAGCACCTGTGACACCAAGAAGACGAGCTGCCTTTGATCACAAACACACCTCAGAACAGACAGGCATGCAAAGAGTGAGGCTGCGTGGGAGACTCACGCTCGATTAATTGTGTAATTGGGGGCGGGAAGAAAAGTGATTTTAGAAGCAGAAGTGCAGGAAGAGCCTTCCCGTAGCTTCATGGGACACCTTGTCCCCTGCACAGGGAGACGGCCTGCGGCACCTGCTTGTCCTATTTCCCCAAACATGAACTCCGTGTTCACTCCAGTAACAAAGCAGTGGTGGGAACTTTACCTCTTTAAATTCTCAGATTCTCCCACATATCTCCAATCACCCAAGCCACTGCGATGGGCTCCTTACTCTCTCTGATGCTGTGTCTGCCCCCATCCAGACACTCTCTGGCTTAAAAACTTGTCCTGAGTTCTCTGCTAGTTGGATAAACACCCAGTCTTCACCCTGAACTGCAAGGCTCTGACCTCTCCAGCTCCTGGCTACATCCCAGCACCATCTCAGCTTATCTTCTCTCTCTGCAGGAACACTAGCTGTTCCATGATTTCCTGATCACATGCTTTCCTCATGGCCTCAGGGCCTTTGCACCAGCTGTGCCCTCTGCCTGGAACCACGTGTCCTTCCCCGTAATGTTAAGTCTTCTTCCAGGAAGACTTTCCAAGCACAGACTAGGTCAAGTTATCTGGTTTAACGCTTTCAAAATACCCGCTCTTTCTCCTTTATGGAAAGTTATCATACTTTAACTTAATGATTCAATAACTGATTTCTATTGATCCTAAAACATGGAGCTGGGGTGTCAGCTCTGCTAGGACCGGGGCTCTTTATGTGGTCTCTACTGTCCCCAGCAACTTATTGAACACACCAATTATGTGCCAAGTGAGTGAATGAATGAGGTCTCTCTGGAATTTAGAGGTTCTCAGGAGTCACTTGATGGCCGTGTCTCAGGGTGATTCCAGTCTGGACCCCAGGAATTCCGGGGTCCCCTCTCGAAAACAGAGCTGCAGACACCATGGCCACCTTCATCAGTGTTTCTCCATGCTCCAAAGGCCAAGATCTCCTCTGAAGTGTAACCCATCCATGTGGGAAACATGAGGCTAGCACTGGTCTCCTGGAGGTTCACCAGAGAAGGGAACAACCAAACCACAACCTCAGGGAGCCTCTGCACCAGCATCTTAACCCATCAGGTGGGTGCTTCCCCTCCCAACTCTTCTAAGCACCCCCTAGGGTAGGGGAAAACCTCCTCATTCACTTTCTACTAGGAATTTGGTGCTATTTTCCCAAATGCTATATGTCCAACTTTGATCCAATTTTCTCACTCTGTTAACTCAGTCCTACTCCCCAGAAAATCCAGGAGGTTTGTAACAGATGAATCTCTCCCCTCCACGCCCCTCCAGAACCCTCCAGTTGTGGACACATACTTGAAAACAACCCAGAGTCCAAACACCCGACCATACAAAAGTGCCTGAGTCTCTGCCTGAGACATTATTATCTTATGTTTTATATGACTGACCCAAGTCCAGAGGATGGATAGTTTGACAACATAAATTAAAGTGAAACAAGTAGACTTCAGGCTGCCCTTATGCTCTTTCAGGAACTTTACTTAGCAATTATAATAATAACACTTAGCATCTTCAAAGGTCCTTTAAAACAGAGCAAATTAATCTCCACCATAGTGGTGCGAGGCAATGGATGGTACATTATCACCCGTGATTTGCACCCAGAGAAAGTAAGGGGAAGGGGCTGTATTAACGTCCGAGACCACAGATGCGCACACACACATCCTGGACGGAGCTGGACCCTCAGTCATCATGTGGTCCTGCCTGGTCCCAGGATGGGCACCCATCTCCCCTGTGACCTACTCGTTTGATCTGAACTGTGCCCTGGGACTCAGACTCTCCCAGACATGCCAAGCCCACAGAGGGCACCCACTGCACACGTGCACGTCTCTCTCCTGAATGACTCTCCGGTGACTCCGCATCTGTCAGTCTTCTCAAATCTGCCACTACAATCATCCTGTGAACTAGCAAACAGTAGCCCTCCGCTTGGGGCGCTCCCTTCCCTCTGCAAACAGGGTCGTTGGGCTGACAAGCACCTTAGCCTCAGGCTGTCCCGCTGTCTTTGTTCTGTGCTCCCATCGGCATCTCCCCCAGATCCTGGATGGGAGGTCTCCGAGGATCGGCCGTGGGGCTGCCGGAAATGAGGTCTTGGATTCAGTAGATGGCACTCTTACCTCTGCATCAGGGAGCTTCCATTTCTCTGCACACTCACACCTGAGAGGAGAAGGTAGCTTGCTGCATTCGGAGCCACAGTGGCATGTGTATCCCCCCCATCACCCCGCATGGAGATCGTCATCTCTCCGAAAACTCCCCAAAGGAGTTAGCCCATCTGCTTCATCCTTGAACCAACCTCTAGAAATTATACAAAAACACTGAAAGTACTGAAAGGGCTTCTGGCTAGAGAATGGATCTTCCAGCTTAAGACCTTCTAGAATGTTCTTTCAAGTCGCCTGGTTGTAGAGCACCAGCTTCTTGCTCCTAATAGCAATTGTCTCCTTTTACTCCAACCCGTTTTCAGGAAAGATGCTCCTCTAGCTTGAGAGTACGCTTAAGCAATTGTTCAGTTGTATATTCTCAGGTAAATGTCATCTGTGCCGTGTAACGCTAATTGTTTTGTCTGGTTACTTGATGGAAAAATAATTATGATAAAAATAATGAGTGTTATAAGATACAAACCAGATAGCCAATTTACTTCATGGCTTTAAAATCTCTGCTATTTTTTTCTTTACAAAAATATTTGTTTTTCTGATTTTCTTTTTCCCCTAAAACTGTGAGAAGACAAATGAAAATTTCAGGAAGTCTCTTGCCATGGAACTAAGTAAAAAATAAAAATCACTTCACTTCCATTAGGCATAAATATTCACTATGAACGTTCTGGTAAAGGTTTTCTCTCATAGGGTTTTAGTGAGGATTCCAGTAGATGGAGGTGAGAGAAATTTAATTTAATTTGGCTTAAAGCCATAGAAGAACTTATAAAAGGATGCTTGCATGCCCTCCAGAATTCAGAATCAAGAGCAAACTTGGGCGGCTCAGAACAAGGGGCTGGCGTGCAGTCAGGACCTCCCCCCACCTCTGGCCCCCGCTGCCCCTGAGGGTCTGCCTCACGCTCTTCTCCTGCAAGTCGTCTTTCTTGATTTGCAGGGAACCTGGGAGGAAGTGGTGCCGCCCACAGCCCCCAAGTTCATAACGCATGCTTTCCAGAGAACAGTCAGACAGAGCCAGAATCCCTGACTCCCAGTTTCCAATTCCCAGCGAAGGTTCTTCGTGGTCCAACCGGGTCATGTGACTTCTCAGGACCAGTCATCTGTGCCAGGACTCAGGGAAACTCGGAACCCACAGGTGTCTCCCAAGGTACCCAAGTGGATGGAGGTGGGTGGAGGGTCAGGCCCCAGAGGAGGCAGGTGTGCATAGGACACAAGTGAAGTGTGTGTGTGTCTGTGTGTGTGTGTGTGTGTACGTGTGTTGGGGCTGAGGAATAGTTTAAAAAAAATAGTAAGGGTAGTGGTTCTGCTATGCAGGATTTTTTTATTAATTATGTAAGTAAATTATTTTTAATGCAAGTGACATGACAAGACAGCTTGCAAGTCTTTGTGTGTCTCAAACTAGGTTTGTTACTTTGAATAATTTCTAGATTTAATCACAATTAATGCATGGATTATTTCCATTTTCCTCAAAACTGTGAAGAAATTTCTGGGGTTGGCAGGATTATTTTTATTTATTATTATTTTTTGGCATGTTCATTTTAAAATCCACAGATTATAGAATTTTCCTTTGCAGTGGATGGAAGGAACTGCCTCTATTCCAGACCTGGGTCTGTGCTTTCTTCAAACCAATATTTCGAAGTAGGTATCACTATTTACGAAAAGGAAGTCACGATGAAGAGTTAAGAAAACACGTTGCTGTGATGGTCAGTCGGCCCCCTGTGCTCTTCTCACAGCCCGTGGGTAGTTTTCAGGGTAATGCCAAGAAGCAGCATATCTCTCATCTCATTGCCCAACGGTCTCCAGGGCACAGGGCCCGAGCTTGGGCAGCCAGGATGTGCCCGGACCCATCTCCCAGAGCACAGCTTCCCTCCTACAACAGCAAGTTGGCTTACGGCGTCTTTAGCAGCAGAGGTTGTGAAATTATTTCTTCATAAATTGGCTTACATCAACCAGGTAAAGACAAGATCAGTTTTCTGAGTTTGCCCTGAAGCTTGATGGGAGTGATTTCTATTCACCACCTTTCCTGATTGTTGTTGGAGAAATTTCAGGCTTTTGGAAATGCCTCTTAGGAAGTCATTGTTTGTGGAGGTCTGGTGTCTTATGATTGATGATAGATTGCATTCGGGTGTGCCATGTGACTTTCCTCTTATCAATATGCCATTTACAAAAGAAGTTTTTCACTCACAGGGGTGCCCTAGATCCCCACTTGACATGACGTTCTCTCTCCCCTTACCTGTGTGTCTTAGCACATCACACAGAGCTGTGCAGGCTTTGTAAGCTTTTAATTAAATCTGGGGAAGAGTTGATTGATGGAAAGGGAAAAAAGAGCGGGTAAAAAATGTAGGTTTGAAATTGGCACCGAAAACAAATTGAAGCCTAATTAATAAACAGCAAGAACCTGAAGTCATGCTTGGTTTGGAAACTGTGTCCGACTGCCATCAGAGATGATGGAGATGTTGTACGTTACCAGCATGTAAATCTGGAAGGGCGTGGCTTGTTCAGAAACGCAGAGAAGGAGGGTGTACGGCACCACCCTTCAGTCTCAACGGAAGCTGTATTTGAAAGCCAGATGGAGAGAGAAAACTTTTAAAAGTTGAAAGCACTGAAATGTTTCTGTGAGATAAAATCCTTAAGAAACTGCTTAATAAAATACTTAGGTAAACCATCTCTGCGTGTGAGCTCATGGAAGGAAAAAGAGAGCATTTCTGGCAGCAAGTCAAGGGGACCTGATTCAACTGCATTATGGAATTAAATGACACCCCCGCCATTATGCTCAGACACAAGTGCACGCCATCCTCACACCACCAACAGACTGGCAATGAGCCCTGACTCCCCGCTACTCGAAAGAACCAGCTCCTTTGCAGTCACCACCTTATTGGGAACATGGAATTTTGTCTTATGTTTTTCACTGAAGTGCGTAAACTGCATTTGTGTTTCCACCGTCCTCTTAAGACTAAAAGGCACGTCCGTTCTCTTCTGACAGTCACACGTTCGAAGCCTCGTGGAGGACGGCGCTGTGTACGGACCTCCCTGCCTGGACCACAGCTGCCACGAGCGCCCACAGGAATATCAGGGCAGCCGTGCTAATGGTGAGTGACTGCAGGTCAAACGCTAACTAGGGAAGCAGGCATGTTTAAAGCATCCTCACAGACGGACTATTAATATTTCATTCCAATAACCAAAAGGAAAAAGTCCCTTGTAGAAGACACAATAAATAAAAATCAAAGGGATCACTTTTCTCTCAATAGACACATTCATAACTGCTCTCGTGAAGTGGCAGAGCAGGTGAAACATGCCAAGCGCTGCAACAGGGGCTCCACACACACCTGGAGCGATTAGGAAGCCTTGTCGTATCATATCCTGGTGCTCTTCTCCGGCTGGTAACTCAGAGCATGCAATTGTGATGGGCACCACTGGAATGCCTCCCAGCGAGTCAGATGTTCAAAGTGTCCGAATATGTACGTGCAGTAATAAGCCTTACACGCACTCACCCTGTAATTCTCATCTTAATAATATTGATATTTGCTCCTACTTACTGGGTATCTCAAAACATGAAACACATATGAACTCATTAATCCTTTTAGGATTACCATTTAGGTTAACATGAGTCACCAAGACAATTACCTAATGCAATGCAATATTATGCTGAGTCTTTTGGATTATTAAATGTCAAAAAAAAACCCTATTTCATTCTGTCATCGAGAGATTTTCAGTAGATTATACAAGACTCGCAAACAATATTGGAAAGGAGCTGATTTGAAGATAGCCCTCAGACGACAGAATGCTACTTGGAGTTACCGTGTCTCATTTGCAAAATATTTAAACTCGGTTTCTCTGGGATATCGCTCGGGTTCTGGCCACACCCAGAGCTTTAAATATGTTTTAGTTATCTATTGCTGAGTAACCAGTTATCACACATTTAGTGGGTTAAAACAGCATGCATTTATTGCCTGGTGGTTTCTATCCGTGAGGAGAGCAGACACCGCGTGGGTTAAATCAAGATGTCAGCTGGGTGCTGTTTTAGCCTCATCCAGGCTCACTGTTTGTTGGCAGAATTCATGTCCTGTAGAAGTGGTGTCATTCCCCTCCTCTGAGTGGTGGGTTTTCCCTCTAAAAACACAGGTGGAATAATTCTATCCTTTACAAAGTCTACTACCTGTAGTGGGTTGAATAGTTTCCACCCAAAATTCAGGTCCACCTGGAGCCTCAGATGTGACCTTCCTTGGAAATAATACCATCGCAGATGAACTCAAGTGAAGATGATGTCCTGCTCGACTAGGACTAAGATCCTTTTAAGAAGGGGCGAGAAGCACAGAGACTCACAGGAAGAAGGCAGAGCTTGGGATGATGCAGCCACTAGCCAAGGACCACCAAGGTCTCTAGGAACCATGCAAAGCTGGGAGAGGCCCGGAGCAGATTTTCCCCAGAGCCCCCGAAGGAGCCAGCCCTGAGGACACCTGGATTTCAGACTCTGACCTCCAGACTGGGAGAGAATAAATTCCTGTTGTTTGGGGCCAAGCAGTTATGGGCACTTGGTTACGGAAGCTCCAGGGACTTAACAGAACAGGATGTGGAGTTGACCTGTCCATCCCCAGGCTGAAGAACGCCGCCCCCCACACCCCGCCTGTGTCATGCCACGTCACACAGCACAGTCATCTTGTAGCCATGCTTGATGACAGCGGGTCCTGGAAGGCGCAGGTATGACTTCCTGTTCAGGGCACCAGGGGGAAAGGAGCCTTCATCCCATTGGCCCTCCAGTCTCCGGCTCGGATCCCGAAAGCTGCACCCCCTCCCCCCGACTGCCTGTATCTCTCCGTGCTTCTGGAAGGGGCAGCCCCTACATGTAAAACCAGAACCAGGTATGGCTGGGAGCTTTCTGGAAGGTTCTCAGGTGATGTGAGTGGGACAAGGTTTGGGTACAAACAACCGAGCATTAGAAGACAAGAGGTGTCTGAGACCAGCTTCTGGAGGAGTTGGGAGACGGAGGTGATGAGTGTGTGCAAGCAGCTCAGCAGAATCTCACTCCATGCGGAAGAGAAGTGTGTCAGGTACAAGGGAAGGGTGAGCACCTCCACACCTACAAGCTAGCTGCCCGGCCAAGAAACCATCATACAGAAGCCACCTGTGTTAATAAGGTTCATGTTTTCCAGGTCACTGTCTTGGTGACCCTTCTAGCATTATTAAATAGGGCTCTCCTGGAAAAATGTAAGCATCTTCAGTTCTTCCAAGGGGAATGAAGGAAGGGGTATATGTCCACGTTAACCTTGAAGGCAAAATCTTGCCTCGCTTCCTCCACTCCCAAAACTGCCAAAGGAGGGACATGGAGTTGGAGGAGAGCCGCGGCTCTCCCCTCTGTGGACTGCCTTGTGGTCTCAGCTTCATGACCGTCGAAGAGTAAGGACAGCCGGCATTGATGGACTGCTTATACCCTAAAGGACTTCACATACACCGTGCACCTTCCCTGTCACCATAGCCCAGGAGATGGGCATCTATTCCTCCCTGCAGGTGAGAAAGCCGGCCTCCTAGCCAAACACACACAGCCAGCCGGGCTGGGACGCAGCCCCTTCCTTGGCCTGTGCCCTTGGCCACTGCTCTGAGTGGCTCCTGATTCCTACACAGGGGACTTTCTCTGCAAACCTGCTACACACACTCCAACCACCAGCTGGGAAGAAAGCTGGACTTGGTGTGAAGAATGGCAGGGATCAGGGGCCCCTTCTCTGCAGCCCACACTGGGCACTGTGCTTCTCAGACCATGCCGACTCCCAGGGGAGTCCCTTCCAGGAAAGGAGGGTGAGGTTTTGGCCCTTAGGATGCTGTCCCTCCTTAGCTCTCCAGGGCTTTTAGCATGGCCCAGAGCCACCCCCAGAGACTCCTCCAAACAAGAAGGAGTTTGTTTATGGGACAAAAAGTGATTTCCAAGCAAGTGCAGGGAAGGAAAGAATCTACAGTGGAAAGAACCTAGAATGGTCCACGAAGCTTCAGTTCATGGCTGCATCCCCACAGCCCAGAAATGGGGTATTCACTAGAGCAGTTCAGTGACACTGAGCAGACCTGACCTCTCCCAGGACCCCCAAAGACATATGGTATGAAAGGGAAAGCCACACATCTGGGTTTACCCCCAAACCCGTCATCCCTAGTCATCCATCTATCCACCCATCATCATCCTCCCATCCAGCATCCATCCATCACCCTTCCATCCATCATCCGTTCTCCAGCCATCCATCATCCATCCATCCAAGTGGGGCCCCAGTCCTACAACCACAGGGACATGAATTCTGCCAAAAATCAGAATGAAGCTGGAGGCAGACCCTTCCTCAGAGCCTCCAGGTAAAGGCCCAGCCAGTGGCACCTTGACCTCAGCGTAGTGGGGTGACCTGGAGCAAGCCCCAGCTGACCATGAGGGGATGAATATGTGTCGTGTAAGTCAGTCAGCGTGGGGTGATTTGTTGAGGCAGCAACGGGAAAGTAACACAACTTCCATTCTTTAAAGACAATGAATCCCACGGAGAAGATGTCTTCTCCATCTTTTAGGACTTAGTTATGAGTAACTCGTCCTCAATCTCTCCCCTGAGTTGACTTTGGCTGCCCGCTTCCTCAAGGAGACCACCTCCTTTCTCTCTGCCTAACCCCCATTGCTCCATCGTTTGTGACCTGGACCCGTTCCTTCATTCCACAAATAATTGAGAGGACGGGCACTCTGCCTGTGGGCCCCCCAGGAGGAAAGTAATTGACCCTGAGAAAGACACGGATGTTAGAACGAAGTTGTCAGCAAGGAGTAACAGACGTGTAGCTGAACGTCTGTGGGGACAGAGCAGTGAGACAGCGAGGGGACACGACTGGAGTAGGGAGGGGGTGGCACAGACCACCACCTGCAGCATCAAGCATCAGGGCTGCTCGGAAGTTTGTCCCTGTGGAACCATGGCCAGGGGATGGGCAGACTGAGCCACGAGGGCATCCAGGGTGACACATGACAGTTTGTGAACTGTGGGGAGGAGTGAGAAGGCTTGAAGTGGAGCCTGGCGTTACCAGAGCTGGGTCTGGGGGCTCCTCTGGCTGAGAGAGAAGGAGGGGCTGGAGGGGTCAGGGAGGCCAGTTGGGTGAAGCAGAAGCAAGGATGCAGAGGGGACAGAGGGGAGGGTCTGGGGGACGGGAAGGACCCTGACCGTGGGCGCACCACGGCTGTAGCCTGTCCCGCAGATGGGAGAAGGCAGCCGGGGACCCCAGGAAGGGAAGGCCAGCCAAGGGGCAGCAGGACAGACCCCCGGGGAGACCTGGGGGGGTGCTGGGGGAAACCAAAGTGTGGACAGAGCGGGAGGCTCCTGAGGAGGGCCAGAAAAGGAGTGAGAGAAGGCAGCCGGGGACCCCAGGAAGGGAAGCCCAGCCAAGGGGCAGCAGGACAGATCCCCAGGGAGACCTGGGGGGTGCTGGGGGAAACCAAAGTGTGGACAGAGCGGGAGGCTCCTGGGAGACTGAGGAGGGCCAGAAAAGGAGTGAGAGAAGGCAGCCGGGGACCCCAGGAAGGGAAGCCCAGCCAAGGGGCAGCAGGACAGACCCCCGGGGAGACCTGGGGGGGTGCTGGGGGAAACCAAAGTGTGGACAGAGCGGGAGGCTCCTGGGAGACTGAGGAGGGCCAGAAAAGGAGCGAGAGACAGAGCAGGGGGTGGCGGGCACCCAGGAAGCCAGAGGGGGCTTCCAGACAGGAAAATCAGACTTTAACAAATTTCTATTGGCTTTGGCGGTTAGGAGTCGGGATGACCTTTGTCAAGCATTCAGCTGATTTGAGGGGGTGGGACTGTGGCATGAAGATGGGGTGCTTGGGTATAAGAAGCAGTTCACAGAGGAGAGAACCATATGGGCAGTGCCAGCCAGCAGTGCGTGTGTGTGTATGCACGTGTGTGTGTATGCACGTGTGTGTGTAAGCGCATGTGTGCAAGTTTACTTCACACATGTAGGAGACACAGTTGACAATTGGGCATGTGTATCTGCAGAAAGAAAGTAGCCACCAGAGTAAAGAGTGAAGGAAAACACAGTGCAGGTTGAGAAACAGGAGCCCCTGGAGCAGGTCCAGGCCTGGAAGGGGAGAGATTCACCAAGACCGTATCAGTAAAAGTTAAAAATCTGAGCCCCTTCCAGTGGGAGGCCCCAACAAGGAGCTGTGGGCACCTGGGGGAGTGGGCAGCAGCTCGGGGCTGGACCTACGAGCGGGGCCGAGCGCTGGCCGGTGGCTGCAGGTGAGGGGGCCCTGAGAGGCCTGGGGATGGAGCTGGGGTCTCACCCTGAGAGTCACGGGGAGGCCACTGCAGGTTTGAAGCAGCAACTTTGACCGTCAGGGTCAAAGTTCATTCAGACAATGGTGGAGAATTCCTGGGGTACAAGAGTGGACTTAGGGAGGACCGTCTGGGGCGGCTGCAGGGATCCAAGTAGGAGGTGGGGTGGCTTGGACCAAGGTGGACATCTCGGGATTTGGAGTTGGACCGGATGTGGAGGGAGGGATGGGGGAGGGAGGGACACTGTGAGCTTGAGGCCCAGGCACCTGTGGAAGGCAATGCACTGGCCACAAGCTGTGCTGACCATGAGCTCAGAGCAGCCACCTGTGCTGCGGCGAGGAGGGGCTGGATGTTGAGAACTTCCCTCCTGAAACTTCTCATTTCCAGGGATGCTTTCTCAGGGTGGGACCGACACCCCTGAACTTTCAGAACTGAGAGGCTGTCTTCTCCATGACTCCCCAGGAGGGTGGCTTAGACGAGCCAGTGGCGTAGGGCTGCCCCTGCGAGCTTCAGCCCGGCGCACACACAGAACTTGCAGACCCCTTGCAGGAAAGGCTCAGTCCTGGGCAGGCGCTGCCCAGCTACTGGCTTGGAGAGCAGGATGCTGCCCACACACGCTTCAGGTTTTATCTCTGGGCAGATGCCCTGGACCTGGGACCCAGGAAGCACCGTTGTTTTATGGGTCCAGATCAGCACAGAGATAAGCTGCAGTGGAAGAATGAGAAGTGCTTTCTGATGATGTCTTAACACAGAAACCAGTGCAGATGATTCTAGGAAGAGGTGTTCAGGGAGGACTGCCTGGGGCACCACACCTGCACAGCCCTCCCAATGGGGTAGGGCCAGGCCCACCCACCTGCCTCATTACCTTCCAGACATCGGCTGCAACCGCCTTGAGTCCCTACCCCCGCAACCCAGCCTTCGGTCCCAGCGCTTAGCTCTAAAAACTTCTATTAAACTGGCAAAGCAAACGCACCCCTTCGGGTAACCAGTGGCCATAGCCCCTCAGAGCTCCCTCTGCCTCTGTCCTCCAGCTCGGGAGGGGCCCGGCGGTCTCAGCTCCGGACGTGTCTGAAGTCCTCCCTGCCAGCAGACACCCTGTGGCAGCCCTGAGCAGCCCTGTCTTCTTAGCATTGAATGTAAGACTTTTAGGCAGAGAAAGCATGGAGCTGGCCCATCAGTTAGTGCTGCAAAGTCTGGCCCTTGTAATGGGAGGCAAGCTTCTTCCATACTTGGGTGATGCAGTTCATGGTTTCATATAAACCCCAGAACATGGGAACGTAGTATGAAGAATCATTCCCTTTCCTAAGGCTGAAACATAAGTGATATAAATGCCATGTACAAACAAGGCAATTAAAACTGAGCCTGAGAAAATGATCTTCCAAGAACTGGGGGGAAAAAATGGTGAAATTAGCTGCACTTTGATGAGTATCACAGGTTTGCTGATTTCTGTGGAGTGCGACACATTCCACCCTGGCAGAGAAGCCTCCTGTTAGGGTGTGGAGGCGTCCCATTCAAGGAGTCTTGTAATTGCATGAATACATAAACCTTCAGCAAGTGAACAGGGCCAGACCCTCGGGTGCTCTGCTTTCCCTGTGAGGAAGCCTGGATCTTCTTCCAACCACTCACCCATTTCTCTCTGGTGATGTCATTGCTCATTTGCCTGATGCCTCAGTTAAACCAAACAAGCAGCACTGCCCACAGACAAATATCTTGTCAGAGATTTCTAATTACAGTGAGTTTTGTAAGTGATTAATGTCTGGACAGGTGTAAACCTTTGACTCAATCGTTAACTGAAATGATTTTAATTTATGGGGAAAGAGAAAATGGTACAGGCTCAAGATGACAACACCTACTGTTCAAAATCGACTTGCCTCAAAAAAGCCTGTGTATATATGTGTATGTGATGTTTGTGTGTTTGTGCGTGTCTGGGATGTGGTGTGTGTGTGTGTGTGTGTGGTGTCTGCTTAAGGAAAGAAAATACATTTTTCATCTGTAAGAGCTTCTCCCTGTACACATTCCGAGGAGCCAGGCAGACCTAGAGTAGCTGAGACTTGATCGTGTGAATGGAGACCTAAGTAAGAGCCTCAGCCCTTTAGAAGGAAATCAGAGTGTCACCCAGTCCTGGGACAGGTTTCTTTCACACTCACAGAGCTAGAAACAATTCCTAGGGGTGGGGTTGTGTTTTTTTCCTGGAAAATATGAACTTTCAACATAAGAAAGACCAGGAGGAGGGAAATAAAGGCCTCAGCTTCCTCACTATAAACTCCATAATCAAACGATGACGTGTGTGTGTGCGCGTGTGTGTATGAAATAGAAACCAGGAGAGGTGGGAAGGGGCTCCCACATCCCCACAAGCAGCCGTCACAGGTGGGAGAGCCCCAGACTGGGCAGGCTCTGAAAACAAAGTGGAAACCATCGCTGTTAAGTGGTGTTTAGCATATTCTGATTGAGGAAGCACTTTTTAATATAGGGATGGCCCTACTTAAAGGAAAAAAAAAGGCTTAAAAGAAAGAGTTTAGTTAGGGTTCCCTGGAGGCAGAGCCGAAGATGGAGGTCGCACAGGTACTGGCTGAGGCTGTGCTATCGGGGACCTGGGGGGGAGGGGCAAGTGAGGGTGCCGCCGGGCTCCAAGAGGATGAGCCCGAGGCCCCCAGGCCCCATCCCACAGCCCACGGGAGCTCTGAAAGTCGTTGGCACCACAGAAGCACCCTCTTGAGGCCGACACACACACACACTCACACACACATGCTCAAAAGAACATTTTCAAGTGTCTGTGATCAAAATGATCAGGGATCACGGCAGTAAGGAAGGAAAACGGTTTTCGTTGTGCGGCCCTAAAACTTAAACTTCACTTGTAGATTTAGGCAACTTCTTATTTTAGCATTTAGAGACTATAAAAGGAATCTCTTCCATTGGGAGCCAAAGTATTTGTTAGGTTTCCCTCCAAAACCACTTTCCTGTTTAACACTTAACTGTGACGGGTGAGCTTGAGAGAGAGGAAGTGGTGAGTACAGCATCACATAGTTATGGTTCCTGGCGTATTTTTAATTAAGCAGAAGGAAACATCATTAAAAACAATGACCAATTATCTGAAAATGTGGTGTGAGTGTCCTGTGTTTCTGTGTTAGTGACATAATGCTTACAGTCACAAAATGAATAAGTGCAAATGTGAATTGATTCACATAGAAGCTTTTATTCTAAAAATTAGGTTATACAATGTCTGTATTCTTTCAATAGAAACAGTTGGCAAAAGAGAAACCTAGGGTGAAAAAAATAGTGACACCAATAAGCTTTTCCTTCAGGTTATATTTTCTTTAAGATAGGTGGTAGATAGATATATTATTCAAGTAACATCTATTTTATGTGTGTGTGTGTGTGTGTGTGTGTGTGTGTGTGTGTATGTAATTTAGAAAACTTTGAAAAGCATAAGAGGAAGGAAATATCTCCCATAGTCCCACACTTCAGAATAAATAACTTTGAACTTTTTGGTATATATAGTTCAGTCTTATTTCTATAAGTATTTTTGTTAGCAGTAGGAACAAGGAATATACTATATGAACTGTTTTTAAACTACTTTCAGTTACTGGATAGCATACAGTAGCATTTCTTCATAATACTAAATATACTTCTAAAACATTATTTTGATAGCTATAAAAGAGTTTATATATTTGGTGTCTCAAAATGTATTTATAAACACTCTATGATGGAACATAATTATTTATAATAAACACAAATATTAAGATCATCTTTACTCAGATAACTTTGTTTTCATCTCTGATTATTTTATATTAAATTCCTAGACATAAAATTGCTCAGTCCTAACATAGGGTACTTTAACAGGATATTTTCTAGAAAATGTTATCAAGTTTAACTTCTATCAGCTCTCTGAAAATAATAGAAATTAATATACCTTTCTTGGAAAACTGTCCATATTTTGAGAGTCCCTATTCAATTGTCATTCTTGTAAACACTTTAATTTCTTTTTCATGTGCCAGTTTGAAAGAAAAAAATTGGCCCAATATTTTTATGATTACTGTCTGCATCTTCTGTTATCTTTATATTGGTTTCTTAAAATTGTTCTCATTTATTTGTAAAACCTCATTACATATTTAGGCTATTAATCACAAATAAGTTAAGTGTGTTTTAAATACTTTTTCCCAGTTGGCTGTGTTTCCCTTTGCTTTTGCTATGGTAGTTTTAGATATGCAGAGATGTATATTTTAGTGAATTTCAGAACAAGCTAAAAAATGAAGGGAATGATATAATATACGAAAAATAGAATAAGCCAGTATTATAAAATCTTAAAAACTAAGTGATAGAACACAAGAAAGACTAAGAAAAAAAAAGAAATTATTTTTTTAAAAGAAGACTAAACTAGAAGTAGCACAAGGGTTAATAAATATAACAGAGAGTGGCTAAAAATAAATGAAAATAGCAGTGAAGAAAATATTAATAGTAAACAACTTGAGAAAATGTTTAAAAGGATTTGAAGGTGACAGTGATCAGGGATGGCCAAAGAAGATCAAACCTAATTATAAAGGAGCCCACGAAGAAGGAAAACAAAGCAACGTGACAGAACAAACAATCTGTAAAAAGGTTTTGAAATTAAAAAAGAAAAATCTCTCTACTACATATTTAAAGGGTACACTTTAGGAAAAGCAAAAGGCAAGTCATGATGACCAGTAATGAAACATTTTAATGTAAAAACTACTGGACTCTCAAGGAACAAATGGCAAAACACAAATTCTTTAGAAATACAAGTCACTTCTAAAGAAAAAAAAATGAGAGTTTTGTGAGAATCTTTGACAGCAGTGCTTTATGCCAGAAAATGCTAGAGTACATTTTAAATATTCAAAGAAAAAAAGTGAGCCCAGGACGTTACATGTAGCTCAGCTGATGCTTAAATATAAAAGGCATTTTTAAAATGGTTACCAGCATGCAAGAATTCAGGGTGCATTATTCTCTTGAGCATTGAAGACTCTCTTAAAAATCAGTTTCAGAAAGCGAACATTATGAGAGACAGTCTATATAAGGACTATTTGTGAGCATTGAAAGTGTATCTAGGGCTTCCCTGGTGGTGCAGTGGTTGAGAGTCCACCTGCCGATGCAGGGGACACGGGTTCGTGCCCCGGTCCGGGAAGATCCCACATGCCGCGGAGCGGCTGGGCCTGTGAGCCATGGCCGCTGAGCCTGCGCATCCGGAGCCTGTGCTCCGCAACGGGAGAGGCCACAACAGTGGAGACCCGTGTACGGAAAAAAAAAAAAAAAAAAAAGTGTATCTAATTGCAGAACAAAGAAAAATGATGATTATTGTCTAGACTATAATATGTAATGGCTTTATACTCTTAAAATGTAGATAAATTACAACCATTAAAATTGAGGTGTGATAAGGAGATCATATGAAAAGCAGAATAAGCTTGTCATAGACAAATATATTAATGAGAGGAAAAAAAGGATATTGCTTCATATCAGTTGCTAGAAAGATTAGGAGAAGAAAAGGGTGAGGAAGAGTTTATAATTAATTCAATTATTATTTCTCATAGAATAAACAAAAATAAAAGGGATGATAGTTATAATATCAAGGAAATGGCATAACAATTGGTATAATGGTTAACAGAACACAAACATAAACCAAGTATAAATTCAAAAACTATACTAAAAAGAGAGAAAAATAAGGTAAAACTTATAGACGATTTAATGAGTAACTATGTATAAGGATTGAGTGTCTGTAACAATATAACATAACATTTTATATAATAATATAACAGAATTGAAACCAAATATATTGATTATATCTGTATGTATCAGCCTGATTCATCTATTAAAAGAAAAATATTTTTTCAAAGTAACAAAGCTAAATCCAATACTGTGTTTTATAGTAACAATCTACTTAAAACCAAGACCCAGAAAAACTACAAAGAAAATGGTTTATATATCAGATAAACACGCACAAAAGCAGAAAGTAGTAGATACCATTTTTTCACTTGAAGAAAAAGCATTAGAGCATAAAAATGAGTCACTTCAAACTAGTAAACACTACAAGCCACAAGGGAAATATGAGCAATTAATATTGATGGCCTCAGGAACAACTTTTACAAAGCAAAAACTAGTGAAGATGCAAAGAGAAAACAAAGCACACTAAGATAGTAGGGACTAATACATTTTATTCATCTAGAAGACATGAAGTGAACAAAATATGTATAATAACATAAAAGATTTAAATAATAGACTCAACAGGAAAATCTAATAAATATATATTGAACTCCAATCTCCAGTAGCAGAGAAGGAATATTCTCCGCGAGATGATATGCAACATTTACAAAATGTCTTAATCCACAAAGAAAAACCCAATAAATTTCAAAGTACAGGAAAAGATACAATCAGAATTCTGTGATAATAGCAAAATAAAAATAGCATGAAACCTTTAAAAATTTTTGTTAAAAAGCAGACTCTTCTACTTTTGCTTTTGCAAAAAATATCACTAAACAAATTATAGATCAAAAGAAAATTTTAAAACAGAATCTTTTGAAAACACACATGTTAGAATCTATGGGTTACAGTTAAATTACCTGTCAGATAAAAGAGGAAAACATTAAATAATGATATTAATAAACGTTAAAAAGAATGGATTAATGAAGGATCCAATTGAAAAAGCAAGAGAAAGAATGTCAAAGTAAATTAAAAGAAGGGAATAGAAAAGAAAAAGGAGGAAGGCATAAACAAATGGGTTAGTGAATTTAAAATCAGTAGAACAGTTAAATCTAAAAATTGGTTTATTAAAAAAAATCAACAAATTACCTAATTTACTCAAGGAAAAGTGGAGGTTTAGGGGGAGAGCACTAACACACAAAATTGAAAGTTAAATGGAAGAAGTGACATCCAAAATGACAATTTTAAAAAATGCACAGGAACCACCTTGCAAATATCTACAAAAAACTGTAACATGCAATAATTGATATATAAATACTACTTATTGATATTGATTCCAACAGAGATACAAAGTCTAATGGGACAATAACCAAAAAAGATAATTGCTAAAGACTACCCCCACACAAAAAGAGCTATATATGTCTGGTTCTCAGGAGACATTTACCAAACCTTTAAAGACTATATAATTCCAATAATTTCAGAGCATAAGAAAATAAGAAAAACTTACAATTTCATCTTATGAAGAATAACAGTGATCTAAAACCTGACAAATATTTAATCCACTAAACAACAAAGAAAAAAAATACTGAACAACCAAATTTATAAATATAAATGCAGGGGCTTCCCTGGTGGCGCAGTGGTTGAGAGTCCGCCTGCCGATGCAGGGGACATGGGTTCGCGCCCTGGTCCAGGAAGATCCCACATGCCGCGGAGCGGCTGGGCCCGTGAGCCATGGCTGCTGAGACTGTGCATCCGGAGCATGTGCTCCGCAACGGGAGAGGCCACAACAGTGAGAGGTCCACGTACCGCAAAAAAAAAAAAAATATATATATATATAAATGCAAACATCTTTAAAGGAGAATCAGTTGCTTTCCTATGTCTCAGCAATAAACAGTGGAATTTAAAATTAAAATCATAATACCATTTACATTACCAGCCCCCAAAATGAAATACTTAAGTTTAAATCTAACTCATCCAATGTTAGGTATAAATCTGAAAAAATACGTGCAAGGTCTATATGAGAAACAATACAAAATTTTGATGAATTAAATCAAAGAACTTAATGATGAAGCAATATTCCATGTTTGTAGACAGAAAGACTCAATATTGTCAGATGTCAGTTCTTCTCAAATTGACCTATGGACTCATTGTAATCCCAGTCAAAATCCAAGCAAACTATTTTGCAGATGCCAGAAAAAAGATTCTAAAGTTTAGATGGAGAGGTAAAAAACCCACAATGGCCAACACAATATTGAAAAAGAACAATGCTGGAGGACTGACACTGCATGACTTCAAGACTTGCTGTGAAGCTACAGTAATCAGGAAAATATAGTATTGGTGAAAGAATAGACAAATATATCGGTGCAACAGAATAGGGAGCCCAGAAACAAACTCACATAAGTAGAGTCCACTAATCTAATCTTTGACAAAGAAGCAAAGACAGTGCAATGGAGCCAAGATTGTCTTTTAAACAAATGGTGCTGGAACAACTGAATTCCACATGCAAAAAAAAAAAAGAAAAGAAAATTATCTAGACACAGACCCTACACCTTCATAAAAATTAACTCAAAATGGATTATAGACCTAAATGTGATATTTGAAACTATAAAACTCCTAGGAGGAACATAGCATAGGAAAAGGTAATATAGGAGAAAACCTAGATGACCTTGAGTAAAGCAACTGATAAGCTGGACTTCATTAAAATAAAAACTTCTGCTCTCAAAAGACAATGTCAAAAGAAGTAGAAGACAAGCCAGAGACTGGAAGAAAATAGTTGCCGAAGACACATCTGATAAAGGGCTCTTATACAACATATACAAAGAACACTTAACACTCAACAATAAGATGACCAAAAACTTGATTAAAAGATGGACAAAAGCCCATAACAGATATCTCACCACAGAAGACATACAAATGGAAAATAAAGGTATGAAAAGCTGCTCCACTTCATATGTTACTAGAAAGTACAATTTAAAATAACAATGAGGGAAGTCCCTGGCGGTCCAGTGGTTAGGACTCTGTGCTTTCACTGCTGAGGGCCTGGGTTCGATCTCTGGTCAGGAAAGCAAACTGCAGAGTGCAGCCAAATAAATAAATAAATAAATAAAAATAACAATGAGATACAACTACACACTTATTAGAATGGCTAAAATCTGAAACACTGACAGCACCAAATGCTGGTGAGGGTGTGGAGCAACAGGAACTCTTATTCATTTCTGGGAGAAATGCAAAATGATACAGCCACTGTGGAAGATAGTTTGACCATTTCTTACAAAACTAAACATACTCTTATGATCCAGCAGTCTCATTTCTTGGCATTTACCCACAGGAACTGAAAACCAATATACACACAAAATTTTGCCCACAGATATTTATAGCAACTTTATTCATAGTTGACAAAACTGGGAAGAAACCAAGATGTCCCTCAGTCAGTGAATGGATAAATAAACCATGGTGCATCCAGACAATGGACTATTCTTCAATGCTAAGACGAAGTGAGCTATGGAGCCATGAAAAGACGCTGGGGAACATTAAATGCATATTACTGAGTGGAAGAAGCCAATCTGAAAAGGCTACATACTGTGTGATTCCAACGGTATGACATTCTGGAAAAGATAAAACTACGCAGATGTAGTAAAAAGACAGTGGTTGCCAGTGGGGCAGGGAAGGATAAATAGGCAGAGCACCAACTGTATTTAAGGCAGTGAAACTTGTGTGACACTATAATGGCGGACCTATGTCATTATACACTTATCCAAACCCATAGAATATACACCACCTAGAGTGAACCCTAATATAATCTATGCACGTTGGGTGTGTATGATGTGTCAATGTAGGTTCATCAATTATAACAAACGTACCACTCCGGAGGGGGAGTTGATAATGGGAGAGTCTATGCATGTGGGGGACTGGGAATATGTTGGAAATCTATGTATCTTTGTCTCAATTTTGCTGTGAACCTAAAACTGCTCTAAAAAACTAAAGCCAAAAAACTCATAAAAAGATATTTAGCAAAGTGTAAAATACATGCTAAGCAAGACATCATGGCCAATTCGGGAAATTTCAAACATATAAGTGTGGTTCGATATTAGGAGAGTCATCAAATGGAGATAAGGAGAGAAATCATATGATCATCTTTGAAGGTATAGAAGAGGAGATATAGAAATTCATCCCAATTCACATTAAAATACCCCAACATAGGAATCGATTGGTAATTCCTAAACAGTATAAAGCTTTTCCTGTGAAAGTAATATATAAAGGGCAATACCCACTCTCTCTACTACCATTTCATACTATGTTGTACAAAAAGAGAGCCAGGAGAGCCAAAATTTGTATATGTGTTTTGCCTGAGTTTTTGACAGCACAATTAACTGTGCACATGCAGAGAATGACTTAAGCAGCCCAACTAAGGAACTGTGTTGATTCTTGAGTTGCTGTCCATTCCAGTGGAGATGTAATTTGCATTTTGAGTTCTTCCAAGTTAATTGTATGCTTAAAAAATAAAGCAATATCCTCCAAGGCACATAAAATAATCTAGAATTTCTACAGTATATTCTTCACAATATTCAGAATAAAGAAACAGGAAAATATGACATGTTCTCTAGAGAAAAATCAATCATGGAGGAACAATTCCATGATCCAAATGTCACAATTACCAGACTTGGATTAGCAGCTGTTATTCCTGCTCAGAGATGTAAAGGAAAGTATGTTTATAATGAATATAAAAATAGTGAATATCAGCAGAGAAATATGAACTAAAGCAAAATAAAAAAAATAAAATATAAAGCTGAAAATGACAATATCAGAATTTTTTTAAAAGTCACTGAATGGGCTTAACAATAGGAGATGACAGAAAACTCATTACTTTAAAAAAAAAAAAAGCCACAGAAATTATGAACTCTGAAGAACAGAAAGAAAAAAACATTGAAGGAAATTAAGATTGAACAGTATAAAAAGGGCTAACATGCATGTGATTGGAGTCTAAAAGGGGAAGGAATAGAGGCTAAGGAAGAAACAAATATTTAAAAGAAACAATGACCAGTATTTTTTTCCAATTTGATGAAACAAATAAATTTACAGATTCATGAAACTCAGTGGACCCCAGCAAAATAAATACAGAGAAAAGCATACCTAGGCATATTATAGACAAAGTGATGTAAACCAAGAGTAAACAGAAAATTTAAAGCAGCCTGATAAAAATGACAGATTGCTTGTGGAGGACTGAAGGGCCAAATTCAAATGTAGAAGTTATCCCAAACAATGGAGGCCGGAAGACAGTGGGATAACACCTGTAAAAACCTGGAAGTTTAAAAATATAGGTTAACCCAGACTTCTGCATTCAGTCAAAAGTGTTTAAGAAGAAGGCAATGTAAAAATATTTTCCAGATAAAAGAAAATGAAGAACTTATGTTTTCAGCCTCCCTTCACTACAAGAAATGTTAAATAATGTTCTTCAAACTGAAGGGAAATGACACAAGATAGGAACTCAGTTCTTCAAGAAAAAATATAGGGAATTGGAAATGTCGAGCGAAAAGAAAAGAGGGGGAGAACCTGAATCATCTTGAGACAGTTTCCTTTCCAGGAACCCACTTATTTTGGTTGTTGTATCTCCACTTCCTTCTCTGTTTCTCTTTCATGGCATTCATCTCCTTGTCCTATTCACCTGCTTTTGTTTTGTTGAGTTTCTCTTTGATAAGCCTGACCCAGTGTTTGTTACTGGTTCTGACCCTTCCTGCCCCTATGCCTTTTAAACCATCCTAAGGTGATGTTTTTTCTGCTTCTCTCTTGAACCTCTCAGATTCCTTTCACCTTCATCTTTCATCACTAATCTCTTAATTCACAGCTTGCATCTTCGTCACACTCAGTGGGAGCATGAAAAAGATTCTGAATGCACTCAACTTGTACTTCCTTTAGTAAAATTTTCATGTATACGTATTCACAAAGCAGGATCATTCTGTAGGCTCCACTTTGGTTTCCCGAATTCTCCTGCTTAAACAGAAGCATGTCTTGGTATGCATGATTACCACTGGTTCTCTATACAGTTCTCCTGGAATCTAGGGTGATCTTCATTCTTAGCTGGAGGGCTGAGGGCAGTAATCCCAGATTCCCAGCTCAAGGATGCAATGACCTAGGGAAGAAGGGAAGGAATCTGGAGGGCTGATGTTCTCTGGTTAGTTTCGTGTATAGGGAATCCTCTACTCTAAATTTCTATCGTAACTCAATTCACTGAGGTATGGCTTTGCTCTTTGTGTTTGAGAGCAACCCCGCTGGGTCAGGAAAGAGTCCTTCCAGGCTGACAGAGCCTCAACTTCTCAGAGGCAATTTTCAGCCAGGAGAATCCCCGGGTCACCCCTGTTTACCCTGGAGCTCTGGCACAGCTACTTCTGAGTGCTACTGGTCTGTCCCAAAAAGGAGCTATGGGGTCCTTCTTTTTCTTCTGGTTCTGGCACACACATTTCAGAGGGTTTGGGAGCTGGGCCAAGAGACAGGAGTGTGCTCTGTGAAGGAGACATGTGGGGCCTCGTGGCTTCTTTTAATCTAGCCCCATCTGCACTTTATAGACAAGAAATTCATTAAACTTTCTGACATTCTGATGATACCCTTTCCTGGATTCCTGCATGGAATCTATTTTTAGCCTCCTTTGATTATCACTGTTGGTTTTTGAGAGAGGGGTGGTGGACATCTGGGCTTACATTGCCGTTTCTAAAAAAAAAAAAAAAGTGACTGTTCAACTGTTTAAAAAGACTTATTTCCTACACATCAAACAAGGAAACTTATGAACCTAATACCAAACCAATTATTTTTTTCTGGATAAATCTGTACTGTGTTTCAAATTTATTAATGGAAAAGTATATATATTATCAAGCAGAGCTTCCTTTTCATACTTACAGCCATCAGAGATGCATGAATTATTTAAGTTTAAAATGAATTATTTAAAAACATACTCACATTCTCCTACTTTGCTGGACAACGGGATTATCCTACCGAGTAACCACTGACCCCACCTACCAGCTCTGTAGCCCCCTCCCTACAGTGCTACCAAGATTGAAAGTCATGCTCATGAGCAGGGACGTGCACCTTTAAAAGGTATCCTGAAGGTGATTCCCCTGGACCCGCTGAGGGTGACCCTCAAGTTAGATGCTTTGTCCCCTGTTCCCATTTGCCAGCCTCCCTCCCCAGTAAAGAATCTGGAAAATCTTCTTGACTTGATATAGATCCAATCTGACCTCACAACCTGCATTCTGCCTTCCATTTCCAGCTGCCCACATCCAACCTCTCCCTACTGTGGCTTCTCTAACCCTATCCTGGAGTGGACAGCTCAGAGCCACTTTGTCTTAAGTGAGAGACCAGCATTGAATGTCATTACCCAAATAAATCGTGCTTCCCCTGACCTTGTGAACCTTCTTCCTTTATGGGCCGAGGAAGCCAGTTTCCATATGTTCTGATTGCAGCCCCTCCTTTAAAAGCAGATATGTTCCTTAGGCTTACCATGCATTTGTTTCTTTGTTTCCCTAAGAGGGGACGGACACACACACACACACACACACACCACAGAGATAATCTAGGAGTTAAGGACATAGATAACAGTTCTTAAAAGCCCTTACTTACTAAAAAAATATATTATATAAATATCATAAAAGACGTTGTTTCTATACTTTAGAATTCTAGTTTGTTAGATGTGTTGGGAGTTACCAGGCACTTATGGCAAGAGGAGTGTTTTGTATCCAATTCCAGAAGACATTTGTTTATTGCAGTTGACATTGCCTTAGCAATTCCATCACTAAAACCCTCTACTTTTAAGTCATTGGGAGAAGGCTAAGTCAGGGCCAGGCATTCCTTACTTTTTCAGACTGTCACATTCCTCTCTGGATTGGAGAAATCAGGAAAAGCTGGAATTATTGCATTACACAACAAAAGGATCATCTCAAAGTTCACAGGGGTACATAAAGCAAGGAAATAAATCACATTTAGAAGAATTTAGAAGAAATTTTATTCTAGAGTTAGTGAAACCAAAATCTATAATACCTATTTATCTAGTTACCCTAGAATCTACTGTGTGATTACTTTAGATTTTGCTGTTCATCTAAAACCCACAAAGGTTTTCTCTAGATTATTTTCTTAAAACCAAAAATCTCCTTGCTAATAGGGTGGATTCATAAATTTTTTGTGGTTTAAATGTGTGCCCGTTATTCCAGCAAGAGCTATGGGTGCCATGGAGTTTGTGGAGAAAATAGATTATTCCCTCTGAGTTGATGAATTACAATGTTTGATGTTCTAATGTTAATCAGCTTTGCCCTTCTGGGATAAAACCTACCAAAACATCATTTCTATTGCTGGATTCAATTTGCCAATCCTTTATAAAGGATTTGTGTCTAGTTTTATGAGTGATATTGCGTTTTTTTTATTTTTGCAAAATATTTTTCAGATTTTATTTTTAGGGTACTGTTAGCTTCACCAAATGATATGGGATGCATCTTTTCTCTATTTCCTGAGAGTGTTAGTATGAAACTGGTACTATTTCTTCTTTAATTCTTTAATAAAGTTTACCAGTAGCATAATGTGTATCTGGAGTGTTCCTTGTGGAAAAGATTTTTATTACAATTTAAATTTCTCTGATGGCTGTAGGACTATTTATATTTTCTATTTCCTCATGAGTCATTTTTGGTAAGTTGTGTTATTCTAAGAATTAGTCCATTTCCTCTAATAATATAATATAAATTTATATTATTTATATTATATTATTTTTATTATATTTTTATTATATTAAATTTATATTATATTATTTATATTATATATAATGTAATATAAAATTTACTGCCATGTGACAGGGGACACTTATACAGGCAGACCTCATTTTATTGTATTTTGTCTTATTGTGCTTCACAGATAATGCATTTTTTTTAACAAATTGAAGGTTTGTGGCAACCCTGTGTCAAGCAAGTCTATTGGCATCATTTTTTCCAACAGCCTTTTCTCACTTTGTGTCTCTGTGTCATGTTTTGGTAATCCTTACAAATTTCAAACCCCCCACCAGAAAAATGATTACAATTGACTGAAGGCTCAGGTGATGGTTAGCATTTTTTAAGCAAAAAAAAATTTTAAATTAAGATTTGTACATTGTTTTTTAGATTAATGATGCTATTGCACACTTAATAAACTACAGTATAGTGTAAACATAACTATTATATATGCACTAAGAAACCAAAAAATTCTCCTGACTCATTTTATTGTGATATTCTCTTTATTGAGGTAGTCTGGAACCAAACCCGCAATATCTCTGAGCTCTGCCTGTACATATCCTAGAAGTATTAGAAGGCTATTATACATCAGTTAGATTTTAAATGTCTCAAGGATATATGGTTCTGTCCACCCTTTCATGAACCTTACTAGGAGATTATAAATTGTATTAATATTTTCAAATAACTAACTGTGGACTTCGTTAATGTTCTCTACTGTTATTTTTCTGTTTCTATTTCTATTGATTTCTGCTCTATTATTATTCATTTTCCTTCTGCTTGAACTACATTTAATTCACATTTTTTTCTAACTTCTCAAATTGGAAACATAGGTCAGTGATTTTAAACTTTTCTTCTTTGTTATTGTGCAAGTATTTCATAATGAGAAACCATTTATGGATGATATTTAATAAAATTGTGCATAAACACACACACACATCTAGGGATCATTCCAAGTCATGCTGTGAACTGTGCTAATCCCAGATGTTAGCATGTGCAATTTGCAGGAAATGTCCTTCTGATTTTAGGCATTTGGGCTGAGAGCCTCTCTGTATATTAAGTTGTACTGTTTGTGGTCTGTTCATCTGTCTTCATTTCAATGATAACCTTGAATTCTTAGCCTGAAACATTCTACATCACAGGCAGTGTCGGCCGTCCGTCAACATGCAAACACTCAATCACTGGACAGAGTAGAATGTGTTCTGTGTCAAAAGCTAATATTTAACCAGTGATTTTGATACTGAGTTTATGTTCTTGTTCAAGTAGCTTCACCTGTGTGCACTGCGTGGGGAGTTTCTAATAACAGTCTCACGTTCTACTTGAGCAAGGTGCTGTTCAAGTTAAATCATTACAGACGTTGATCTCTGAGTAGGAAGGATCTGAATATATTGACACTAGGAGAGGAGGTGACAGGGGCCGAGGAGGAGGTGGGAGTGACCCTTCGTGAGCCAGGGCTCAGGCAGCATCAGGAGGAGCTGGGTGGGAAGTGACTTGGCACTTGTCTGCTGGACACAGGCCTTGGGTCTCCCCTCCCCGTGGACCCTGCAGGGACTGCACACTGGCCTCCCGGCTCCTCCTGTGCAGGTGCCACTCTCTGGGCCTGGGATGCTTGTTCTCCAGGTATGTGTGCGGCTCACCCGCTCGCTTCTGCCTTCAAAGGTCATCCCCTGCGCGAGCCTCCCCTCACCACTGGACTCTGAGAGTTCACAGTCCTTCTTTGCCTCCCTTCCTTTCCTTGGCATTTCTCACCGTATGACCCACCCTGCACTTTACTGATTTCTGTTTTTATTGCCTTCTGCCCTCATGAGAATGCAAGCTCCACAGGGGCAGGTACATTCACCTGCCTCGGTCACTGCTGTACCTCAGGTCTGGTGTGCAGTCGTTGCTCAGTGAATATTTGTTTATTTATTATTTGGGGGAGAATTGTTTTATTGTTGTTCTTGTTGTAGAGTATAGGACAGACTTTCCATAAACATACAAAACTGGAATTATTTGATGTCAACGTTACAGGGATTTAACAAAAACAGAAATAATAATGATTTACATAACTTTTACACTGAATTTACTTACTAATTTAATTAACTCCATAACTTTATTCCATAATTTATTCCCAATTTTCCATAACTTTATTCACCTCAGTATGGACCTACTCTCCTTAAGCTTTTTTTTTTTTTTTCTTTTTCTTATATATTAAAAAAACCTCTAGATCTCATCACAGCAATTTTTTATTTGGGATGATGTTATGGGTAAACTTGTCCACAACTGCAGACAGCCGCTTCACAAGTCTAAGCTCGGTGAGTATTTATTAAAACAATGTCATTTTCAGGACTGGCTGTACTCAGACCAAATGTGGAGTAAGAAGAAAGAAATGCGTTTTAGAAAAATGCTTAAACAAATTTTTCACAAGTCTGCCTAAACCCAGAAAATAACGTTAATCATAAGACAGTATACTGATGTTTTTTGATTCTAATATATCACTTTGCTAAAATGTGAAAGAGAAATTGAAAAGAAATGGGAAGACAGATATAGCCTCACTTTTTCTGGACAGATAATCCCTAAGCTTCGGAGAACAAACCGCCTTTCTACGAGTCAGATCAGCAAATGTGCCTCTAAACAGAAAACAGGAGCAAACGCCCCATCCCACCCTTTCGCTGGGAGGTCGGTCTGTCTCCATCCCCTCTTCTTCTCCCAGGAAGGCTCACCCAGCCTCCAGGATGCTCACCTGTGGCCAAGCCAGACCTTCCCAGGTAACCACCTCCCCTGCCCGGCACCTGGCTGGATTCCGACAAAGAACTTCCTCCCATGGGAATTCCTCCAGCTCCCCTCTATGCTGGAGCGTCCTGGGAAGGGCAATTAATGGTTTTGAATGATTTGTTGTTGTTGTTGTTTTTGTTTTTGTTTTTGCGGTACGCGGTCCTCTCACTGCCGCAGCCTCTCCCGTTGCGGAGCACAGGCTCCGGACGCACAGGCTCAGCGGCCATGGCTCACGGGCCCAGCTGCTCCGCGGCATGTGGGATCTTCCCGGACCGGGGCACGAACCCGTGTCCCCTGTATCGGCAGGCGGACTCTCAACCACTGCGCCACCAGGGAAGCCCTTGAATGATTTTTAACAGCCTTGATTTTGATGTTCATCTTCTTGTTCCTCTTGCAAATTCAGTTTCGACTCTGTATAAATGACCATACTCCACCTAAGCCATTCTGCGTACATTGGAAAAGTCTTCTTTTGTGCACAAAGAGATCCTGTGCTTCGGGAAGTCTCGACTCTGAAAAGCACCGTATCGAGACATCAGCTCCATATTAGAGCGGTCCAGACTTTCACAAGGAGCCAGTGACTTTTGCTCTCAAGACCCATGGAAATCTAACTTCTCCTGCGGGATATTAAATACACACGTTTAGTCTTGGCATCAAATAAAAATCACCCCTAGCTGGAAACTTGTCAGAGTATTCATCCACTTTAAAGGCAAATTAAAATAATACGACAGTGGTAAAATGATAAATTTGTAAAGGGCCATCAGTCATGGGATATATTTCACAACAAAATTCGTCATCTTTGCTTATTTGGGATTTACAAAGCTACTGTTATTCTTTCTTTTTAATTTTAGAACATTTGGGGCACAGAGTTAGGGCGTGTTAACGGCATTACATGGAAACTGCTGAAATTTCCAACTCCGGGCTCTGTGACACGGAGAGGACAGAATCATAGACTCTATGTGTGACTCGTTTCTTTACATGGTGTGATTTTAAATAGATCTGTTTCGGTGGGACTCAGCAAATCCTTGAGTCACGGTCATGTAACTGCTCCTCACAGCAATCCTCTGAAGAATTCCTCTAGAACATTGTTAAGTGTCTCCCGTGTCCTAGATCAGAGGTGGGCAAACTTTCTCTAAAGGACCAATAGTAATTATTTGTAGTTTTTCAGCCCTTACCATCTGTGTAGCGACTACTCCACTCTGCCGTTAGCCTTGAAGAAGAGACAGTGGGTTAACACATGTCTGTGCTCCAATGAACTTCACTTACAAGAGCAGGAGCTGGGCCAGATTGGCCTGTGGGCCAATGTTTGATGACCACTGGCTGGAGAAATAAGATGTCTGCCTGCCCGAGAAGGGCTTCCAGTGATGGCAGGAGGCATGGTGGGGCAGCCTCACGAGCTGTGCCTGGGGCTGGAGGGGCCAGAGCCACTGAACCCACCCCCTCCATGTGCGGGACATAAAGCATCAAGAGGACAGGGCCCCCAAGCTCAGTTCTAATTTTAATATTTTCATGGAAATGCCATTATATGTTATCAGAATTCCAACTATAATTAATCAGCCTGGGAAACTGACACTGGGAAATTCACTGGCAAGTTAGCTGGAAACGGTAAGCGCTGAAGCTGAGCTTTGAAGGTACATTTGCCAGGCATACATTTTTTTTTTTTCTCCATTTATGTGACAAATATTGATCGAGGCCCAGCCATGTGTCAGGTGCATCTCTGGGTATCGGGAAGATGACGATGAGCCGGGTAGAGCAGGCCCCCATCTCCCTGGTGTTGATGGTCCAGTGAGGGATCAGACATTCACAGACACGTACACACAAGGGGTCCAAGGTGCATGCTCAGGGAGCTGGGTGGGCAGCTGGAGTGAGGTGGGGAGGGCGAGGGAGAGCACAGCAGGAACAAGGTCAGGGAGGGCTCTGGGGATGCCGCGAGCAGCTTGTAGACCATGAATAGGGCCGCCAGTCGGGGAGGAATGAGGTGGGAGCCCCCGGAGGTGCTTGGACAGGCGAGCGGCTTGCCCTGGTTTATCTGCCACAAACTCCGTCTGCTGACGTGGGGAGAACTGGGCCCACAGAGGCACACGTGGAAGTTGGGAGACAGTTGAGTAGCCCCCAGTGTGGTCTGGATAGACAGAAACCGTGACCAGGCAGGAGAGCGTGGATGGCCTCTCATCCGCCCATCTCAGGAGCTCAGATGCTGGCACACAGCGAGGCCTCAACTGACAGGTGCGTGAGGGTCACCTGAGAGCAAAAACAGACCTCCCCCCATTAGCTGTCGGCTCCTATGTGACAAATTAGCCCCAAATCAAGTAGCTAGAAACAACAGACGCGTATGACTTCACACACTTCTGAAGGTCTGGAGGCTGAGAACAGCTTCGCCACGTGGTCCTGGCTCTGGGTTTCTTACAAAGGTGGGGTCAATCTGTCCACTGAGGCTGCGCCATCTGAAGGCTTGACCAGGTCTGGGATGTCCGCGTTCGCTTCCCCTGATGGTTCCTCACGTGGCTGTGGGCGTGGCTGCTGGTGGGAGGCCATGGCCCCTTGGCAGGTGGGCCTCTGCCCAGGGCTGCCTGCGTGTCATTGTGACGTGGAAGCTGGCTTCCCCCAGAACCACATGTCTTACGAGCAGCCTTGGAAGTGATGGCCCATCACTGCTGTACTTCTGCTACAAGGGAGGGGCCACAGGAGAGCAGGGACCAGGGCTGAGTTCAGACATTGGTTAATGTGTCCCCAGTGTATCCCGATTCCAAGACCTCGTGAATCTTGGAGAAACACTGATGCCAGCAGAGGACTTGTGAAAGGACCAGGCTGAAGAGGACCAGTGGCTGGGACTTCAGTTTCAGAAAGAAATCATCCTCTCACCACCACTCCCAGCACCAAGCACCACCATCTCTCCTGCCACCTACTTGGATGCCACGCCATTTATCACGGAGGTCACTTCAGCCCAGCCTGTCCAATGATCATGGACAGGCTCCCTGTCTCAGGCTCCGGGAAGACCTCAGGCTGCGGGCAGAGCTCAGCCAGCTTCTTCCTGCACACACACAGTTTTTTTCTGGTGGCCAACTAGGGCTTCAGAAAACCATAGGTGGGTGAGGTTAACTGTCCAACTCTCCTAAACTCATAATGTGATTATAATGAAAGCAAACATTAGAGTCAATTAGCTACACCTGTGAAATTTGTTAACTACACCTTTGAGGAAGGAGCTGCTAGGAAGTCCCTACAACCTGTTCTGTAAGATCTCTGGGGTCCCAGTCACAGCACTTGAAGTGGGACAAGCCTTTGTGTCTTGAACTGTAAGTGACTAGTAATGACACCAACACAGTACGTAAACCAGGGCCTTCTGAGGAAACTGGGAAACGTGGTCACCGTGAGGTTAAGTGACACATCAGTTCGGCCAGGCTGTGTGCCCTGTGTTTTGGTCAAACACCAGTCTAGATGTTTTTGTGAGGGTCCATTTTAGATTGACTAACTTTTAAATCAGTGGACTCAGAGTACAGCAAATGACCCTCTATGAGGCAGGAGGGCCCCATCCAGTCAGTGGAATGGCTTCCAAGCAAAGACTGAGGCTTTGCAAAGGAGAGCAATTCTGTCCACGACTGCGACATTCACACCCTGCCTGAGTTCCCAGCCTGCGGATTTCAGACTGGAGACAACAGCATCAATTCTCTGAATTTCCAGGAGCCCGCCTGCCCTGCAGATTCCAGACTTGTCAGCTCCACAATTACATGAGCCAATTTCTTAAAATAAAACTCTCTGTCTCTCTCTTGATAGATAGATATAGGAAGATGAGAGAGAAAGAGAGAGAGAGATTGATTCGAGTTGTTCTATTTCTAGAAAGTCCTGACAAAAAAACACCACCTTCCAAGACAACAAGAAAACCCCTAACTCCAGGGGTGCACAGAGGATGGTCTAGTGATCCAGCCTCGGCTTCATTCCCTATGTTCAGGGAGAACTTTCTGGATCCCTAAGCCCTGTGTACAGAAGGTGCGGAGCACCTTTCAGATATTTTAGCTCACCTACCTAATCGAGTTTCATCAAGGAGAACTCATTTGAACACTGTTAGGGCAACAGTCCGCTGTTTTCACTGGTTGGAACCCATCTCAGACATGCATGAGGCTGAGCAGCAGACTCCAGAGTGACAAGAGGCAGCTGTGGCCTCTGCAGACACGCCAGCTGATGGCCCTGGCATGCGTAGGGACTTGACCCTTCCGGGCTGTAACACACTCCCTGATGGTGTGCTGTCTACACCGTAGCCATGCACTTCCTCCCAACAGGAACTCCAGCCCTCCCTGCCGTGAGCGAGGGGGAGGCACTCAGGGGAGCGCTGTGCACCTGGAACACCTTTACCTGAACGCACGAACATGACTCTCTGCAAATATGAGAACACCGCTGTTTTCGTGGGTGAAACGGTTTTGAGGGGAAGGAAATAGTGGGGGCTGTTCTCCCCAGTCCCCCTTTTCTTTGGGGCACGGATCTCACAGAAGCACTACTCCTTTTACAGATCATTCCTTTCCCCCTTCCCTGCCTCCCTTCCCCAAAGGCCTCTGCAGCCAGTTAGTGGGTACCATGGGTTGAATTGTGTCCCCCCCAAATTTATAAATGTATGTATCTCAATCCTAACCTGCAGTTCTAGTGATTGGGACCTTATTTGGAAATAGGGTTTATGCAGCCATGTATAAGTTAAGGTCATAAGGATGGGCCCTAATGCAGTGACTGGTGTCCTTATAAACCAGGGACATTAGGACACAGAGATGCACAGGCGTAAAGGGAAGATGATGTGAAGACACCAGGAGAAGATGGCCATCTACAGGCCCAGGGACACCTGAGGCCACCAGGGCTGGGAGAGGGGCCTGGAGCCTCAAGAGAGAGCAGCCCAGCTGACTTGGGACATCTGGCCTCCAGCACTGGGAGGGGGTCCGTTTCTGCTGTTCGAAGCCACTCAGCTTGAACTGCTTTCCTGTGGCAACCCAGGGAGCCCACAAGGTGTGGGGGTGGGGGGCAGCCAGGCAGAAGGAAGATACACCTCGAGTTGGGGGAGCCTGCTTCGTCTCCCACATCCAGGCCGCAAGACTCCCCCCAGCCTCACCTGGACTCAGAGCCCGGCTTGCCTGCCTCGACGTCCTGCCACTCCTTCATCCTCATTACCTGCACTTCAGGTAACACAGGCTGCTCTCTGATCAGGCATATTTGCAACGTTCACAGATCACACAGGGACAGTATTTCAACTCAACTTTTCCTGGAGCAAGACTGTGTGGGCAGCTAGCCCAAAGCAAGCAGCTCTGCCCCGCACACCCCAGCCCCCCTCAGGTCTCGGCGGGCACGGGCCAGTGGGGAGTCACGTGGCTGGAGTCCACTTCTTTGTCTTCTAAAGTGATAGCTCTGGAGACAACGATAAAGGTTGTAGAGAGGATCCTTTAAAAATTACAGACGTACTGATGTGAGCTCCAAGGTGGATGACCCTCCAAGTCATTATGCTGGGTGATGGAGGTGGTCACCAAAGGACAAATCTGCATGTTTCTATTAATACAAAATATCTAGCATGGGTAGATCCAAAGAGAGAGAAAGAAGAGAGATGGTTGCCAGGGGCTGGAGGATGAGAGGAGCCAGGGAGAAACTACTTAATGGGACCGAGTTCTACTTTCCAGTGAAAGCAGCGGTATTGTACAAAATGTCACTGGATTGTCTGACTTAAGATGGTTAGCGTTGTGTTCTGTGAATTTCATTCATTCCATTGTTTTTAGAAATGCAGGTGGGCTTCTGAATGCAGAGAGATCCGCCCATCCCTCTCACTCTCCATCCATCCTGGCGCAGATTGTATTAACAGAAGCCGAACGCTCACCTGCAGATGGCCCCAGACAGGGAGTGACCCATCTCCAAGAAATCATTGCCAGTCAGCTTTCTGAAGGCTGACTCCAAAAGGGGAGCTTGAAGTTCCTGAAGAAATTACAATTTGCATCACAAAAGAATGACCAACCAGGAGCCGCCACTTCCACCAAGTTGGAAGTTTCCATCCATGTAGCAAAGACTCCACACTTTAGCTGTTAATCAAGAAAAGTTTAGCTTTCCCAAGAATTTTCTTCCAATACAGTAAGTAGATATAGAGGGAACATCTGCTATTTTCTTTTTGTGGGTGCTTGTTTACAGAAAATATTGTTTTAAGCTAATGGGACTTGTACCCGATTGCTACAAGCATTCAGAATTTAGAGGTAAAATTCCACACTTGAAAACCAAAACTGAATGGAATATGTCACCCCTTTATGGCAACTCTGACTAGAAAAGAAATGTCAGGAGAAGCTGCTGGTCCCTAAGGGCAGTGATAGAAGGTGCCCTAAAAGTAAGTTCTCAAGTAATTTTCATCGAGAGAGCTTGTTGGAATCACTAACCTGCAAGTATGGAAAACAAGGGAATGATGACACATGTTAGTAAACTTACAGCCAGAAGAAACAGATTTATAAATCTAGGAACTGAACTTAAAGATCACTGAGGATGGATGACTAAAACATACTTAATATGGCAAGGCAGACTCTCTGAGACCAGCTCTGCCTGTCACTCTGTGATGCTGGGCATATTATTTAGGCATCTCCTTCTCTATAAATCAAGAGACTTGCACCTAATTAAAGACTTATCTTGAGGATTAAATCAGCCAACATACATAAAACACTTAGAACGGTGTCTGGTCCCCAGTGTTTGCTCAATAAATATCCTCAGTATTATTTAAAAGTTATCCAAAAAAGTTATCAAAAACCTCAAGCATACATGATCAGATTATATAAGGACAACGTGGGTAAAGTCTGAGTTCAGATTTTTGAAATCCCCAAAATGAAAATATGAAATTTCATAAAATCTTGACTCAGGTGTGGAAACAGATTACTAACTGGCTATTAAAGACTCTGGATTTTCTAGAATATTCCTGAGCTAGAAACAGCCTTAGAAATTATCTGGGGGTTCTGGCTGAATCTCATTTTGGCAGCAGGGAAACCAAAGAGCAGAGTGTCCTCCATCCCCTGGCTGCCCAGCAAGCCAGGGACAGAGGCTTATCCCAAATGCAAGACCCTAACAGGGGCGGGGACAGTCTCCCCTCCCACTGCCCAGGGCCCTGGTCCACACCTTGTTTACACCATTCTGCCTCTTCTCTGAAGTCCTAAGTGCTTGACACTTGCTCCATCCTGCCTGATCCTCCCTTACTCAGACTTGCCCTATTTAATGCACAAAGTGTTCTCTCTCCAACAAGAGGGAAAAGATCCCAGAGAGGAGGGACCATGGTACCTACTCACCTTATATGACCTTGAACTTTTAGCTCAGGTCTCTGGAGAAGGAAGAGAGCCATGAATTGATGAGACATAAAATGTCTGCTTCTAACTCTTGCCTTTAACCCAAGCACAGACGAGTCGGGCAATGAGGTCCCAGCCCTCATTCTCCCTCAACTGGAGGGACTGTCCATGCTTCTCTGGCCATCCCACAGGATGAGGACATGACACTGGAGAAAGAAGAACGTCTATCCATCAACTCCCCACACTTTGTTTGTTGCCAGACAAGGCGTCTGTGTAACTCTGTCTTCAAGCAGGATGAGAAGTCGGGATGCCTGTTCACAGTGGACAGTTGGGTGTCATCTCAGGACTGGGGGACTGAAGGGGAGGGAGGAACAGGCACAGCTTTGCTGAGGATGCTGGGAGATGGCTGCCCAGGGGCCCCTGAGAGAACCTGTCGTAGTCCCATCAATTCACCATCACCCACCTGCATTTCTTCCAGCCTTTTACTTTGGGCCAAATAAACATGCCTTTCTGATCTTAAGAAACAAATCCCCCCTCAGCTCAGTAAAAGCATTTACCCCTCCTTCCCTTCAAGGTGAAGTTCCTTGAGAAAGACCCATCACTGCCCTCCTCCTCTCCCCATTTATCTCCCCACAGCAACCTGGACACCCCCTGGTTGGAACGTAACAGGGAAGAACAGATCTGACTCCACATTGTATCTGCTTCTTTTTTTTTTTTTTTTTTTTTGTGGTACGCAGGCCTCTCACTGCTGTGGCCTCTCCCATTGCGGAGCACAGGCTCCGGATGCACAGGCTCAGCGGCCATGGCTCACGGGCCCAACCGCTCCGCAGCATGCGGGATCCCCCCAGACTGGGGCACGAACCTGTGTCCCCTGCATCGGCAGGCAGACTCTCAACCACTGCGCCACCAGGGAAGCCCGTATCTGCTTCTTTTACTTTAACCTTTGTATCTCTATTGTTTTTGCTACAAGGTCCTCACTAAGGGTCTGTCACCTACAAGCTTAATTCTACATCCTGACCCATGTCTGGGAACCCCGTCTCCAGGTGATGAGCATTAAGCTAAAATACCTCTGTTTAGCTCCCAGGAAACCTCCTGACCAGGCCCACTTGTGAACCGCTGCAGGAAGGAGGAAATTAACACATCCCTTCTGCAGTCTGACCAGAACCAGGACTTACCCTCCTTCCCTTTTAGTACCAAAGAAGCCTGAATTCTCATGCAGGGAAGGTGGTTCTTTGGGACACGAGTCCTCCCTCTTCTTGGTCTGGCACTTTCTGAATAAAGCCACTATCCCTGGCCCCCACAACCCGTCTCTCAGTTGATTGTCCTGTTATGCGGTGAGCAGGATGACCTTGGACTTAGTAACAGGAGGACAGCAGCACATCCTGAATCCACTAGCCACCTGCCACCTTTGATGCTGCCCAGGCTGACTACTTGCTGCCTCCTGGAAGGGTCTGCAGGATGAAGCAGTGTGAATTCCCCTCTTTCTTTCTCTTTCTGGAGTCGTCCTCAGTCTCCCTTCATCCTACCCATAAACTCTGGTACCACATGGAGTTCCATTCTCAGAAAGAACTAAGCAGCTCTGCCAACGGAAACCCTCCAAGGGCTTCACAGAATGTTAGCAAGACTCTACTGTTGAACAAATACAACCCTCACCTTCCTGAGCATCTTCTTACAGTGATAAGACAAGTGTGAATGACGTCACATCCGGCTCTAACCTCCTCTGGTTATATTTTGCTGGAGTTAAGTCTCAATACAAAGAAGATAAATGATTACAACCCACAAAAATTCTAATGCTCAAAAAGATTTTTTTTACACCTTTATAAGTTTTTTAAGATTATATTAGATTGAATGATTACTGTCATCTAGTAATCATTGAAAGAGCTATAAATGATTGCATTGTTATTTCATATTTTTCATTTGTAAATTATGGTTGACTCACTTTGGGGGGGATGTATAAATAATTTGGATATGTGATCCTCAGTGATTTTATTGTGAATTTATATAAATGGGCTTTTTATAAATGCTCGGGAAAAATATTATAGGGGAACCCAAAGCTTTCATACTAACAGGAATTAAAGTCTCCATTACGTAAATAGGAGTATCATTCATTTTGGAAAAGAATTGCTATGGAAACACTTTCTGTAATATTTCTTCCTCAGAGCTTTTGGCTTTTTAAGATGCCAGGCATTTTGCAAACATTATCCCATGTAATCCCTCAAGCAATCCCATGAGGTGGCAATCATTCTTCTCCCAGGTATGGATGAATAAACTGAAGGGAGCTTCAAAAACGTGCCCAAGATTACAAAGTCACTCAGATAGCAAACAAACAGCACTGGAATTTTCTGAATGACTTTGCCTATCACCTATGCACAGAGAGGGGTACTTTCTAAGGATCCTGACTCATCATGTTGAAATTTAGGAAGTAGAACCTAGGAAACCTCATGCTAAACCCAGAGAACCAATCAAAATCCTGAAAGTGGGCTAGTGACAGGTGTCCAGTTATCTGCTGCTGGGTAAAAAAGGACCCCTGATTTACCAGCTGACAATGACTGCAGTTTACACTGTAGGGCACAACAGCAGAGTCAGCCTGCTCCACGTGATGCTGGCCGAGGATACCTGGGGGTTTTCACCTGAAAGACCTGGACAGCCCAAGACAGCCACCCTCACACACCTGGAAGGCTGGGCTCGGCTGAGATTGGAGTCTTACACGTGGCCTCTCTGACAGACAGTCGAGTTATTCCAGCTTCTTCTGTGGTGGCTCCAAGCTTCACTCCAAGACATGCAGAGAGAGCTGCCAATTTCTTAACACCCAGCCCCCATAGCTTCTGCCACTTTCTATTGGTTACGAAACCTCTCAGTGGGCGCTGGGCAGAGAACCCATGGTCACCTCGAATCTGCCACGAGCACCAAAGCTTTTCTGAAATGTGTCCGACTGAGTCCTCACCTTCAGATTCACCTCCACAGAGCAAACACGCCTAAGACCACAAACTCTGTAGCACACACTCGTCTACCCACTTTGTTTCACATAAAAATCTTTGTGCCTCTGCTTTCCTCTCTAAAACCAAAGTGCCTCCCATTGCATAACTAGGTAATTATCCTCCCTCCCCTGACGTGTGTGGAAAGCCTTCTGCCTTGGAAGTAGTTCATCTCATGTTGAGGTACTACCTCAGTGAATTCAAAGATCTCATATTTTTCATTTGTAAATTATGGTTGACTCACTTTGGGGAGGATGCCACTTTTGTGCCCACAGATCTTTAACTCTTTGTTTCATATATTAAACAAAACAAAATAAAACAAAAGTTGTCTCCACCGCCAACCTGAGATGAAGCACACAGCCCACGTAGAATGAAAGTGTGGAGCTTACCAACACACCCTTCATCCGGCTGCCTCTGCCCATCTGCCCTCCTGGCAGTGGCTGGACTGGGAAGTTTGGGCTTGCACAGCTGAGGGCAGGTGGGGAGCTTGTCTCAAAGGGATATAGTAGGAGAGGCTCTATTCCTCACCTAAACAGCTGTGGCAGTGCTTTAGAAATTGGTTTTGTTGGTCTATTTAGGACTCTCCTAAAAGGTAAAGCTCATGTCCCTTTTCCTCCATTCATTTTGTCTAATCTGTTATCATGGGTAGATGTTCAGTCCCCTGTAACTGCATTGCCAGTCCAGGCTATCATTAGACAGCACAAGAATTTATTCTACCAATTCCTCCAACACAAGGTTCTTTTAGAGAGTCTGCCCTCAGGATCGTCTTGTAGAAACATGCCAGCTTCACACAGAGGGTCCTGATTATTCAGACTCCTCCATATTGGGCCATTTTGCCAATCAAAGTTTCCTCTCTTATTTGTCTTCCAAACTAATCATATTTCCCAGGTAATGGAGCTTCCAGGATGCCCCCAAAACACAAATCGTGGAGTCCAAAGAAATATACATTCTCTCTGGGGAGAACTTGCTCTAGATACACAGAGTCTGGATCCTCACCCTTCCCAGCTCACACCTTGCGGTGGGCACAGCCCTGAGCGACTGAGCTGCCCGAGAAGTGTGACTTAAGTCCACAAAACAACTAGCATCACCCCCTTAGAATAGCAGGGGATGAAGAAAGGGGAGGACTACCAGTTCCCAATTGCTCTGTGGGAGCGGGCCTCCTGTTGAGAGATGTGCCATTGGGCAGCATCCGCATTCTCCTGAGAGAGGTGTGGTCCCCATGACGTTCGCCCTCTGCCTCTGCTGAGCGTCCCTCTCCCGGTTACACACCTGTTTTCCAGGCAGCTCCACCGGCTGCACCCACAGCCTGAAGTCACCTCCCCAGAGCACCCACTGTTATCTAAAGTGCTCACCCAATATTCTGTCAAACGCAACCATGAATTTTAACCTATTGTGATTTAAAAGTGTGCCACGTGAACTTTGTGTGGTTGGAACCGTCATGGCATTAGGTAAAGATAAGTTATTGCAAACCTGGACAAGATGTGAGTCTTCCTAAATATGGAAACTCTGACTTGCAGCTGTGGGAGTGGGTGATGGGACATGAACTTAATGACACCTGTCAAGCATCACATTTCAGGACTCAGGACAGTCTTGCCCAGAGGCAGATATGATGTTTCTCAATTTCCCTTCCAGTCTTAAATTTAAATATGGAAAATGTATACTTTACCTCTATGTTAGCAGCCCATGGATGTTCCTAACAAAATATTTCAAGATAGTCCTGAAAAGTTTTGGGAATTAGATATTTTTCTCTGAGGCAGAGGCTCCCCATCTTACTTTGGTGACATGCCAGGTGCCTTCCGTTACTTTGTATGCTTCTTTCTTTAGCATAGAGTGAAAAAACATTTCTAATTCAATAAAACAGTTTTAAATGAATTCCAAGTATTTATAAGAGTTAACTTATTCTATACAAAGACAATCAAAATCTGCCTCAAGTTTTTTAAAAAATAGTTAACTAAAATAAGTTTCATTACTAATAACCGAAACAAAATCAGGTTAGATTAAGCTAAAATGTGTAATTTGCTGTAAAGATCCAGGGTGGCCTGAGTACTTCATGAGACGTAACTACAGACCAACAGCAGGAAGAGGACGACAGTCCACACACAGGTGTGAGCATCTTCCCTCCCTCTGCCTGTGGTCTGGCCACCTCTGCACCCTTGCCTGTGGAGGACGATGACCAAACTGCAGCTGCCCCTGTTCACACGTCCTTCCCTTCAGTTCAGGGGGGCAGCCTGCAGGCCCCTGAATCCTTGTCCCAACTCCACATTCCTGGGAGGGGAAGGAAATAGCTTGAGTCATGTGTCCATGTGTGATCCAGAGGTGGGCACCCTGCAGCAGGCACTGCTGTCTGGCCTGTTCCCCAGTCATCCTGACTCCCTTCACACGTGTCAGGTGGAGAGCAAAAAGTTCAGGCTCAGAGACCCCCTTGCAGTGAAGACAGACATGTGGCATGGCCAGCGAATCACAAGCAGGAGTCTACAGGGAGGTGCAGGCTTTTGAAGGCACGGGTGTTTCCCCTTCTGTTCCCTCCTCCTTCCTTCCTGGAACATGGGTATGATGGCCAAAGGTGTTGCAGCAGCCATGCTGTGACTATGAGGCAGCAATGAGAAGAGAAGACAGTGGGAAATTTGCACAGAGCATTCCTGACAGGCCAGCCCTAATGTGTACAGCTGGAGAAAGAGGAGAAAGGGGACCTCAGGCAGTGGTCGGCTGGTAAAGGATAACAGCCAGTTCTCTGAGGAGAATACCTGATTTCTGGTGTTTGCCAGGTTCCATAATAGAAGTGCTCCCAGCCAATGTCAAGCTGCCAATTATTCACAAAATGTATGAAAGGTAAGAGTTAGGTCTTGCTAGCCAGTATGGACATACTGCTTATACCTCTGTGTCTCAATATGTAAAAGTTATAAATCAAATCAATGCTTTTGATAACAAAGAAAAACAGAAAAAAAGGGTTTATCCTACTGCTTGGCCAATGCAACTTCATAATCAGTAGAACCAGAGCATAACCAGAGCTGGTGACCCTGTGAGGGCTAGCCATGGCTCACAGCCCATCTTCTCTCCTCCACCCATGATCTGTCCACACACATGAGTAGCCCAGCTTGCACTTCTGAACTTGAGACACCCTCTCCAACAGTTACCCCTCCACCATCCTTTGGGTCACCATGGCCAGCCCTTGGGTAGAGGAAGCCTGGGAGATGCTACAGTGGCCACAATAGGGGCAGGAACTCATGGGCTCCCTGACTCATGAGGCAGCTTCTCACACCAAGGGAGGCACGGAGGAACTGGACAGTAGTGGGCTCTCCAACACCAAGGCCTCTCTTGCCTGGATGTCAGGTCAGTGTGGGAACCTGGGGTCTTGAATGCATCCTTTAGCCATTGCCTCAGACCTGCCTTGGGAGACACATAAAGCCCTACTTATTAAATCCACTTTTAGGCAAGTCATAAGTTATGTTCTGTCAATATATCGCCACTGATTCACCAAGGAAGAGAGAATGAAACATACAGAAACAACCATGAAGGAAAAAAATAGAAGAGAACCACCATCATTTTGAACCAAAGGCCAAAATTCTTAGATTTCAAGAGCATTGCAGTCATCAACATGTGAATAATAACCAATACTCATTTGGCTGTTTCCTGATAACTTTTTCAGATGATAAGATAAGGGAAAACTGCTATCATTTTCCCAGGAAGAAAAATAAAATATTGCATATTATCTTTTTCTAAGCAGATAAAAATGACTTTATCTCAAATTTTTTAAAATCTGTAATGGATGCCAGAAGGAAATATAGCAAATCTTCCAATCTGAGGGGTTAAACTATAGTCCCAAAGAGTCTGTTCATCCCCCAAAAAGCTGTTCATCTTTCTGGTAAACACAAATGTGCTCAGATAATGCCAGGGTTCAGACCACATACCACACATGTGTCCAACACAAACACTCACATGGAAATGTCCCTGGAGTCAAGGGACAGAGAGATTTAATGATGACAGTAAATTAAAAAAGAGAGGAGATAGACTCCCTCTTTCAAGAGCACCAGAATCACAGCTAACTGCTGAACAATCCTCGACAGGAGAACACTGGAAATCACCAGAAAAGATGCCCCACATCCAAGGACAGGAGAGAAGCTGCAATGAGAGAGTGGGAGGGGCACAATCACAATAAAATCAAATCCCATGGCCACTGGGTGGGTGACTCACAAACTAGAGAACACTTATACCATAGAGGTCTAACCACTGGAGTGAAGCCCTATGTCAGGCTTCCCGACCTGGGAGTCCAGCAATGGGACAAGGAATTGGAATTCCTAGAGAATCAGATTTTGAAGGCTGGCAGGATTTGACTGTAGGACTTAGACAGGACTGGGGGAAGCAGAGACTATACTCTTGGAGGGCATGCACAAAGTAGCTTGCGCATCAGGAGCCAGGGAAGGGAGCGGTGACCCCATGGAAGACTGAACCAGACCTACTTGCTAGTGTTGGAGGGTCTCCTGCAGAGGCAGGGTTGACTGTGGCTCACCGTGGGGACAAGGACACTGGCAGCAGAAATTCCGGGAAGTACTCCTTGGCTTGAGCCCTCCCAGAGTCTGCCATTAGAACCACCAAAGAGCTGCATAGACTCCAGTGCTGGGTCACCTTAGGCCAAAAACCAACAGGGAGGGAAACAAGGCCCCACCCATCAGCAGACAAGCGGATTAAAGTTTTACTGAGTTCTGCCCACCACAGCAACACCCAGCTCTACCCACCACCAGTCCCTCCTATCAGGAAGCTTGCACAAGCCTCTTAGATAGCCTCATCCACCAGATGGCAGACAGAAGAAGCAAGAAAAACTACAATTCTGCAGCCTGGGGAATAAAGACCATATTCACAGAAAGACAGACAAAATGAAAAGGCAGAGGACTATGTACCAGATGAAGGGACAAGATAAAACCCCAGAAAAACAACTAAATGAAGTGGAGATAGGCAATCTTACAGAAAAAGAATTCAGAATAATTATAGTGAATATGATCCAGGACCTCGGAAAAAGAATGGAGACAAAGATCAAGAAGATGCAAGAAATGTTTAACAAAGACTTAGAAGAATTAAAGAACAAACACCTAGAAGAATTAAAGATCAAAGAGAGATGAACAGTACAATAACTGAAATGAAAAATACACTAGAAGGAATCAATAGCCCAATAACTAAGGCAGAAGAATGGATAAGTGACCTGGAAGACAAAATAGTGGAATTCACTGCCACAGAACAGAATAAGGAAAAAAGAATGAAAAGAAATGAAGACAGCCTAAGAGACCTCTGGGAAAACACTAAATGCAACAAAATTCACATTATAGTGGTCCCAGAAGGAGAAGAGAAAAAGAAACGTACTGAGAAAATATTTGAAGAGATTAGAGTTGAAAACTTCCCTAACATGGGAAAGGAAATAGCCACCCAAGTCCAGGAAACACAGAGAGTCCCAGACAGGATAAAACTGAGGAGAAACATGCAGAGACGTATAGTAATAAAACTGACAAAAATTAAAGGCAAAGAAAAATTATTAAAACAACAAAGGAAAAATGACAAATAACATATGAGGGAACTCCCATAAAGTTAACAGCTGATTTCTCAGCAGAAACTCTACAAGCAGAAGTGAGTGGCATGATATATTTAAAGTGATGAAAGGGAAGAACCTATAACCAAGATTTTTCTACCCAGTAAGGACCTCATTCAGATTCAACAGAGAAATCAAAAGCTTTACAGACAAGAAAAGCTAAGAGAATTCAGCACCACCAAACCAGCTCTAAAACAAATGCTAAAGGAACTTCTCTAAGTGGGAATCACAAGAGAAGAAAAGGACATAGGAAAACAAACTCAAAACAATTAAGAAAATGGTAATAGGAACATGCATACCAATAATTACATTAAATGAGAATGGATTAAATGCTTCAACCAAAAGGCACAGGCTTGCTGCCTGGATACAAAAACAAGAACCATATATATACTCTCTACAAGAGACCCACTTCAGACCTAGGGACACATAAAGACTGAAAGTGAGGGGATGGCAAAAGGTATTCCATGAAAATGGAAATCAAAAGGAAGCTGGCGTAGCAATACTCATATCAGGTAAAATAGATTTTAAAATAAAGAATGTTACAAGAGAAAAGGAAGGACACTACATAATGATCAAGGGATCAATCCAAGAAAAAGATATAACAATTATAAATATGTATGCACCCAACATAGGAGCACCTCAATACATAAGGCAAATGCTAACAGTTATAAAAGAGGAAATTGACAGTAACACAGTAATAGCAGGGGACTTTAACACCTCACTTACACCAATGGACAGATCATCCAGACAGAAAATTAATAAGGAAACACAAGCTTTAAGTGACACAAAGACCAGGTAGATTGATATTTATAGGACATTCCATTGGAAAACAGCAGATTACACTTTCTTCTCAAGCACAAACAAAACATTCTCCAGGACAGATCATATCTTGGATTACAAATCAAGCCTCAGTAAAGTTAAGAAAATTGAAATCATATCAAACATCTTTTCCGACCACAACACTATGAGATTAGAAATCAATTACAGGGAAAACAAATGTAAAAAACACAAACACATGGAGGCTAAACACTACATTACTGAATAATCAAGAGATCACTGAAGAAATCAAAGAGGAAATCAAAAAATAACTAGAGACAAATGACAACCAAAACACGAAGATCCAAAACCTGTGGGATGCATCAAAAGCAGTTCTAAGAGGGAAGTTTATAGCAATACAATCCTACCTCAAGAAACAAGAAACATCTCAAATAAAAAATCTAACCTTACACCTAAAGGAACAAGAGAAAGAAGAACAAACAAAACCCAAAGTTAGTCAAAGGAAAGAAATCATAAAGATCAGAGTAGAAATAAATGAAATAGAAACAAAGTAAACAATAGCAAAGATTGATAAAACTAAAAGCTGCTTATTTGAGAAGATAAACAAAATTGATAAAGGTTTAGCCAGACTCATCAAGAAAAAAAGGGAGAGGACTCAAATCAATAAAATTAGATATGAAAAAGGAGAAGTTACAACAGACAGCGCAGAAATACAAAGCATCATAAGAGACTACTACAAGCAACTCTATGCCAATAAAATGGACAGCCTAGAAGAACTGTACAAACTCTTAGAAAGGTACAACTTTCCAAGACTGAATCAGGAAGAAATAGAAAATATGAACAGACCAATCACAAGTAATGAAATGAAACAATGATTTAAAATCTTCCAACAGATTGGGAAGCCTGACGTGGGACTCAGAACCTTCACTCCAGTGAAGGACTCAGAACCTTCACTCTGTGATACACCAGAAATACATCTACACGTGGAACAACTGCTACAGAACACATACTGAACGCTGGAAGAAGACCTCAGACCTCCCCACAGGCAAGAAAGTCCCCACGTACCTGGGTAGGGCAAAAGAAAAAAGAAAGAGCAGAGACAAAAGAATAGGGACGGGACCTGCACCAGTGGGAGGGAGCTGTGAAGGAGGAAAGGTTTCCACACACTAGGAAGCCCCTTCGTGGGCGGAGACTGCGGGTGGCAGAGGGGGAAAGCCTCGGAGCCTCGGAGGAGAGCAGAGCCTCGGAGGAGAGCGCAGCCACAGGGGTGCGGAGGGCAAAGCAGAGAGATTCCCGCACAGAGAATAGGTGCCGACCGGCACTCACCAGCCCGAGAGGCTTGTCTGCTCCCCCAACGGGGCGGGCAGGGCTGGGAGCTGAGGCTCGGGCTTCAGTCAGAGCGCAGGGAGAGGACTGCGGTTGGCGGCATGAACACAGCCTGAAGGGGCTAGTGCACCACGGCTAGCCGGGAGGGAGTCCGGGAAAAGGTCTGGAGCTGCCGAAGAGGCAAGAGACTTTTTCTTGCCTCTTTATTTCCTGGTGCTCGAAGAGAAGGGATTAAGAGCACTGCTTAAAGGATCTCCAGAGACGGGCGCAAGCCGCGGCTGACAGCGCAGACCCCAGAGATGGGCATGAGACGCTAAGGCTGCTGCTGCTGCCACCAAGAAGCCTGTGTGCGAGCACAGGTCACTCTCCACACCTCCCCTCCTGGGAACCTGTGCAGCCCACCACTGCCAGGGTATCGTGATCCAGGGACAACTCCCCCGGGAGAACGCACGGCGTGCCTCAGGCTGGTGCAACGTCATGCTGGCCTCTGCCGCCGCAGGCCCACCCTGCACTCTGTGCCCCTCCCTCACCCCGGCCTGAGTGAGCCAGAGGCCCCGAGTCAGCTGCTCCTTTAACCCCGTCCTGTCTGAGCAAAGAACAGACGCGCTCCGGCGACCTACACGCAGAGGCGGGGCCCAATCCAAAGCTGAACCCCAGGAGCTGTACGAACAAAGAAGAGAAAGGGAAATCTCTCCCAGCAGCCTCAGAAGCAGCGGATTAAAGCTCCACAATCAATTTGATGCACCCTGCATCTGTGGAATACACGAATAGACAATGAATCATCCCAAATTGAGGAGGTGGACTTTGAGAGCAAGATTTATGATTTTTTCCCCTTTTCCTCTTTTTGTGAGTGTGTATGTATATGCTTCTGTGTGAGATTTTGTCTGTATAGCTTTGCTTTCACAATTTGTCCTAGGGTTCTCTCCGTCAGTTTTTGGTTTTTTCTTTTGTAAAAAATTTTTTCTTAATAATTATTTTTTATTTTAATAACTTTATTTTATCTTACCTTTATTTTATTATCTTCTTTCCTTCCTTCCTTCTTCTTTCCTTCTTCCTTCTTCCTTCCTTCCTTCCTTCCTTCCTTCTTTCCTTCCTTTCTTCCTTCCTTCCTTCCTTCTTTCCTTCCTTCTTTCTTTCTTTCTTTCTTTCTTTCTTTCTTTTCTTTCTTTCTCTTTCTTTCTTTCTCTCTTTTCTTTCTTTCTCTTTCTTTCTTTCTTTCTTTCTTTCTTTCTTTCTTTCTTTCTTTCTTTCTTTCTTTCTTTCTTTCTTTCTTTCCTTCTTTCTACTTTTTCTCCCTTTTATTCTGAGCCATGTGGATGAAAGGCTCTTGGTGCTGCAGCCAGGAGTCAGTGCTATGTCTCTGAGGTGGAAGAGCCAACTTCAGGACACTGGTCCACAAGAGACCTCTCAGCTCCACATAATATCAAATGGCAAAAATCTCCCATAGATCTCCATCTCAACACTAGCACCCAGCTTCACTCAATGACCAGCAAGCTATAGTGCTGGACACCCTATGCCAAACAACTAGCAAGACAGGAACACAACCCCACTCATTAGCAGAGAGGCTGCCTAAAATCATAATAAGTCCACAGACACCCCAAAACACACCACCAGACGTGGACCTGCCAACCAGAAAGACAAGATCCAGCCTCATCCACCAGAACACAGGCACTAGTCCCCTCCACCAGTAAGCCTACACAACCCACTGAACCAACTTTAGCCACTGGGAACAGACATCAAAAACAATGGGAAATATGAACCTGCAGCCTGCAAAAAGGAGACCCCAAACACAGTAAGATAAGCAAAATGAGAAGACAGAAAAACACACAGCAGATAAAGAAGCAAGATAAAAACTCACCAGACCTAACAAATGAAGAGGAAATAGGCAGTCTACCTGAAAAAGAATTCAGAATAATGATAGTAAAGATGATCCAAAATCTTGGAAATAGAATAGAGAAAATGCAAGAAACATTTAACAAGGATCTGGAAGAACTAAAGGTGAAACAAGCAATGATGAACAACACAATAAATTAAATTAAAAATACTCTAGATGGGATCAACAGCAGATAACTGAGGCAGAAGAATGGATAAGTGACCTGGAAGATAAAATAGTGGAAATAAGTACTGCAGAGCAGAATAAAGATAAAAGAATGAAAAGAACTGAGGACAGTCTCAGAGACCTCTGGGACAACATTAAATGCACCAACATTCGAATTATAGGGGTTCCAGAAGAAGAAGAGGAAAAGAAAGGGACTGAGAAAATATTTGAAGAGTTTAGAGTTGAAAACTTCCCTAATATAGGAAAAGAAATAGTTAATCAAGTCCAGGAAGCACAGAGAGTCGCATACAGGATAAATCCAAGGAGAAATATGCCAAAACACATATTAATCAAACTGTCAAAAATTAAATACAAAGAAAACATATTAAAAGCAGCAAGGGTAAAACAACAAATAACACACAAGGGAATCCCCATAAAGTTAACAGCTCATCTTTCAGCAGAAACTCTGCAAGCCAGAGGGAATAGCAGGACATATTTAAAGTGATGAAAGAGCAAAACCAACAACCAAGATGACTCTACCCAGCAAGGATCTCATTCAGATTTGATGGAGAAATTAAAACCTTTACAGACAAGCAAAAGCTGAGAGAGTTCCGCACCACCAAACCAGCTTTACCACAAATGCTAAAGGAGCTTCCCTCGGCAAGAAACACAAGAGAAGGAAAAGACCTACAATAACAAATCCAAAACAATTAAGAAAATGGGAATAGGAACATACATATCGATAATTACCTTAAATGTAAATGGATTAAATGCTCCCACCAAAAGAAACAGACTGGCTGAATGGATACAGCAACAAGATCCATATATATGCTGTCTACAAGAGACCCACTTCAGACCTAGAGACACATACAGACCGAAAGTAAGGGGATGGAGAAAGATATTCCATGCAAATGGAAACCAAAAGAAAGCTGGAGTAGCAATTCTCATATCAGACAAAATAGACTTTAAAATAAAGAGTATTAGAAGAGACAAAGAAGGACACTACATAATGATAAAGGGATCAATTCAAGAAGAAGATATAAAAATTGTAAGTATTTATGCACCCAACATAGTAGCACCTCAATACATAAAGCAAATACTAACAACCATAAAAGGGAAAATCAACAGTAACACATTCATACTAGGGGATTTTAACACCCCACTTTCACCAATGGACAGATAATCCAAAATGCAAATAAATAAGGGAACACAAGCTTTAAATGATACATTAAACAAGATGGACTTAATTGATATTTATAGGACATTCCATCCAAAAACAACAGAATACACATTTTTCTCAAGTGCTCATGGAACATTCTCCAGGATAGATAATATCTTGGGTCGCAAATCAAGCCTTGGTAAATTTAAGAAAATTGAAATTGTATCAAGTGTCTTTTCTGACCACAATGTTATGAGACTAGATATCAATTACAGGAAAAGATCTGTAAAAAATACAAACACATGGAGGCTAAACAATACACTACTTAATAACGAAGTGATCACTGAAGAAATAAAAGAGGAAATTAAAAAATACCTAGAAAAAAATGACAATGGAGACACAACAACCCAAAACATATGGGATGCAGCAAAAGCAGTTCTAAGAGGGAAGTTTATAGCAATACAATCCTACCTTAAGAAACAGGAAACATCTCAAATAAACAACCTAACCTTGCACCTAAAGCAATTACAGAAAGAAGAACAAAAAAACCCTAAAGTTAGCAGAAGGAAAGAAATCATAAAGATCAGATAAGAAATAAATGGAAAAGAAATGAAGGAAATGATAGCAAAGATCAATAAAACTAAAAGCTGGTTCTTTGAGAAGATAAACAAAATTGATAAAACATTAGCCAGACTCATCAAGAAAAAAAGGGAGAAGACTCAAATCAATAGAATTAGAAATGAAAAAGGAGAAGTAACAACTGACACTGCAGAAATACAAAAGATCATGAGAGATTACTACAAGCAACTCTATGCCAATAAAATGGACAACCTGGAAGAAATGGACAAATTCTTAGAAATGTACAACCTGGCAAGACTGAATCAGGAGGAAATAGAAAATATGAAGAGACCAATCACAAACACTGAAATTGAAACTGAATAATATCTTCCAACAGGGCTTCCCTGGTGGTGCAGTGGTTGAGAGTCCACCTCCCAATGCAGGGGACACAGGTTCATGTCCCGGTCCAGGAAGATCCCATATGCCATGGAGCAACTGGACCCACGAGCCATGGCCACTGAGCCTACTCGTCTGGAGCCCTGGAGCCTGTGCTCTGCAATGGGAGAGGCCACAAAAGTGAGAGGCCTGCGTACAGCAAAAACAAACAAACAAACAAACAAAACTTCCAACAAACAAAAGCCCAGGACCAGATGGCTTCACAGATGAATTCTGTTAAACATTTGGAGAAGAGCTAACACCCATCCATCTCAAGCTCTTCCAAAAAATTGCAGAGGAAGGAACACTCCCAAACTCATTCTACAAGGCCACTGTCACCCTAATGCCAAAAGCAGACAGAGATACTACAAAAAAAGAAAATTACAGACCAATATCACTGACGAACATAGATGCAAAATTCCTCAACAAAATACTAGCAAACAGAATCCAACAACATGTTAAAATGATCATATACCATGATCAAGTGGGATTTATCCCAGGGATGCAAGGATTCTTCAGTATCTGCAAATCAATCAATGTGATACACCATATTAACAAACTGAAGAATAAAAACCATATGATCATTTCAATAGATGCAGAAAAAGCTTTTGACAAAATTCAACACCAATTTATGATAAAAAAACAATCCAGAAAGTGGTCATAAGGGAACGTACTTCAATATAATAAAGGCAAATACAGGATATTTTTCAGGGTACAAAATTAATGCACAGAAATCTCTTGCATTCCCATACACTGAAAACAAAACATCAGAAGGAGAAACTAAGGAAACAATCACATTTACCATTGTAACAAAAAGAATAAAATACCTAGGAGTAAACCTACCTAAAGAGGAAAAAGGCCTGTACTCAGAAAACTATAAGATACTGATGAAAGAAATCAAAGGTGAGGGCTTCCTTGGTGGCACAGTGGTTGAGAATATGCCTGCCAATGCAGGGGACACGGGTTTGAGCCCTGATCTTGGAAGATCCCACATGCCACGGAGCAACTAGGCCCATGAGCCACAACTAATGAGCCTGTGCGTCTGGAGCTTGTGCTCCACAACAAGAGAGGCCGCGACAGTGAGAGGCCTGTGCACCGCGATGAAGAGTGGCCCCTGCTTGCCACAACTAGAGAAAGCCCATGCACAGAAACAGAGACCCAACACGGCCAAAAAGAAAGAAAGAAAGAAAGAAAGAAAGAAAGAAAGAAAGAAAGAAAGAAAGAAAGAAAGAAAGAAAGAAAGAAAGAAAGAAAGAGAAAGAAAGAAATCAAAGATGACACATGCAAATGGAGAGATAGACCATGTTCTTGGACTAGAGAATCAGTATTGTGAAAATGACTATACTGCCCAAAGCAATCTACAGATTCAATGCAATCACTATCAAATTACCAATGGCATTTTTTACAGAACTAGAACAAAAAAAATCTTAAAATTTGTATGAAGAAACAAAAGACCCAGAATAGCCAAAGAAATCTTGTGGAGAAAAAAATGGATCCAGAGGAATCAGACTCCCTGACTTCCGATTATACTACAAAGCTACAGTAATCAAGACAATACGGTCCTGACACAAAAACAGAAATACAGATCAATGGAACAGGAGAGAAAGGCCAGAGATAAACCCACACACCTATAGTCAACTAATCTATGACAAAGGAGGTAAGGATATACAATGGAGAAAAGACAATCTCTTTAATAAGCAGTGCTGGGAAAACTGGACAGCTACATGTAAAAGAATGAAATTAGAACACTCCCTAACACCATACACAAAAATAAACTCAAAATGGATTCAAGACCTAAATGTAAGACCGGACACTATAAAACTTAGAGGAAAACATAGGAAGAACACTCTTTGACATAAATCACAGCAAAATCTTTTTTGACCCACGTCCTAGAGTAATGGAAATAAAAATAAACAAATGGGACCTAATGAAACTTAAAAGCTTTTGCATAGCCAAGGAAACTATAAACAAGATGAAAAGAAAACCCTCAGAATGGGAGAAAATATTTGCAAATGAAACAGCAGACAAAATATTAATCTCCAAAATATATAAATAGCACATGCAGCTCAGTATTAAAAAACACAAACAACCCAATCAAAAAATGGGCAGAAGACTTAAATAGACATTTTTTTTTCCAAAGAAGACCTATGGATGGCCAAGAGGCACATGAAAAACTGTGCAACATCACTAATTATTAGAGAAATGCAAATCCAAACTACAATGAGGTATCCCTTCACACCAGTTAGAATGGGCATCATCACAAAATCTACAAACAACAAATGCTGGAGAGGGTGTGGAGAAAAGGGAACACTCCTCCACTGTTGGTGGGAATGTAAATTGATATAGCCACTATGGAAAACAGTATGGAGTTTCCTTAAAAAACTAAAAATATAATTACCATATGACACAGCAAACCCACTAGTGGGCATATACCCAGCAAAAACCATAATTCCAAAAGACACATGCACCCCAATGTTCATTGCAGCACTATTTACAATAACCAAGACATGGAAGCAACTTAAATGCCCATCGACAGATGAATGGATAAAGAAGATGTGGTACCTATATACAATGGAATATTAGCCATAAAAAGGAACGAAATTGGGTCTTTTGTAGAGACGTGTATGGACCTAGAGACTGTCATACAGAGTGAGGTATGTCAGAAAGAGAAAGACAAATACTGTATATTAACGCATATATGTGGAATCTAGAAAAATGGTACAGATGAACCGGTTTGCAAGGCAGAAATAGAGACACGGATGTAGAGAACAAACGTATGGGCACCCAGGGGGGAAAGTGGGGTGGGGTGGTGGTGGTGGTGTGATGAATTGGGAGATTGGGATTGACATGTATACACTAAGATGTATAAAATAGATCACTTATAAGAACCTGCTGTGTAAAAAATAAATAAAATTAAATTTAAAAAAGAAAAGAGAGGCGGTATCATGGAAAAAGACTGGCAGTTGGCAATACATCTGGTGCAATGGATTAAGGTCTAGTAATTATTGTATCATATATAAAATAGTAAAACAACTCAAGTCAATCTTGAAAAATAATGTCATTTATATAACTGTTAAAACTGTAATAATTCTGTAGAACTAGCAGGTTCTCAAGTACAGTATCAAGAACTGGTGGAAAAATAGAAACAAGTGGGCTGTGACATCCTGCCAGGAGCAAACAGCACACACCCCCCCCATTCGTGACACTGATGATTAGGAAAAATGGGACCATCCCCTTCATAATCAGAAAATAACCTTATGAACTTTATGAATTGAAAGGCCGCTGTGGTTGTGAACTGAATGCTGTGAGAGAGAAGCACCCTCCTGCATCCAGAGGTTGCTGGTGGTTTTGAGTCTAATGTGTGAGTGAGACCAGGGCAGGAGTTTTCCTGTATGTCGTTTACTGATGTGTCCCTGGGTCTAGAACAGTGCCTGCCACAGAGGAAGTGCATAATAATAATCACAGTTGAGTCCCCCATATTGCTCAAGAGAACCACTGAAAAATGGTCTAATGTCTCCACATTACCACTAAGAGCTGAGCCCTGGCCAGTGGAGTGGCCAGATGGGGGCACAGCTCAGGTCTGTAGGTGCCCTATCACCTTGCAGGTCAAGACACCACCTCTCTAGCAGCTGAGGTCAGTGGTAGAAATCTCTGGGATCAAATCTTGTCAATGGAGTTATCACTGTAACACGTGTGGTGTTGAGTGACACAAGCCTGACAGTAGCTCTTCTGCAAATTCCAAATAGCCAGCTGAGAGGTGTGAATCCTTCTGGATCATCCTGAGCACGAGGTCCTGCAAAGTCTGTGTTCACTTCCAGCCCTATGTGCAGAAATACCAAAAAACATGAGAAAAATCTCCCTGAGCTCTGGAACCGTCCAAGATGAACCCGTGCCCCCAGATCACCTGGAGCTTTATAATCAGCAGGAGCACCTGTTTCAGTCCATGGTGAGTTGTCCGTAAACAGATACAGCTGATATTTAGGGCAATGCCACGCCCTCCGGAAACAAATTATAATCTCCATATTTCTCAGACCAATTGATTTTCCTTTTTTTTTAAATTATAGTTGGTTTACAATGTCATGTTAGTTTCCAGTGTACAGAAAGTGATATATATTCTTTTTCAGATTCTTTTCCATTATGATTTATTACAGGATATTGAATATGGTTCCCTGTGCTACACAGTAAGACTTTGTTGTTTACCTATTTTATGCATAGTATTGTGTATCTGTTCATCTCAATATCCTAATTTATCCCTCCCCAGCCCCCATTTCCCCTTTGGTAACCATGAGTTTTTTTTCTATGTCTGTGAGTCTGTTCCTGTTTTGTAAATAAGTTCATTTGTAACATTTTTTAAGATTCTACATATAAGTGATATCATATGATATTTGTCTTTCTCTGACTTACTTCACTTAGTATGACAATCTCTAGGTCCATCCATGTTGTTGCAAATGGCATTATTTCATACTTTTTATAGTTGAATAATATTCCATTGTATATATACACCACATCTTCTTTATCCGTTCACCTGTTGATGGACATTTAGGTTGCTTCCATGCCTTGGCTATTGTAAATAGTGTTGCAATGAGCATTGGGGTGCATGTGTCTTCTTGAATTATGGTTTTAATTGGGTGTATGCCCAGTAGTGGGATTGCTGGGTCATATGGTAATTCTATTTTTAGTTTTTTAAGGAACGTCCATACTGTTCTCCATAGTGGCTGTACCAATTTACATTCCCACCAACAGTGCATGAGGGTTCCCTTTTCTCCACACCCTCTCCAGCATTTGTTGTTTGTGACCACTTGATTTTCTGTGAGTGTGAATCACTAATTAACAGAGAAACTTATTCAGCAAGCACTTTAAGCTTTTTAAGTATGGATTCTTTCATTCTTTAAGAATATGCAAGTTTTTAATTTTTCTCTGAATTTTAGCTATCCAAATTATGATGATTTTCAGTAACGTCAGAGAATGATTTAGGTACCATTCACACCTGCTGTTGATTTTAAGAAATGTATAGATGTAAAGGAAAAAGATTTCCAAATTGATGTGAGCTCTCCAACTAAGCTCCAACTGAGGCAATGACAGGGGGGTGGGTGGGAAGTGGGGACCATCGATCCAGCTCCTGGTGTCCTCCTACTTGGAATCTTGCCTGTCAGTGGTTGTCGGCAGGGTCAGGACCACAGACCAGAAAACTCAGGAGCAAGGAGCTTGCCCATGGAGACACACGGTTTAGGGCCCAGACTGTGACTTCAGCTCTGGACAGTCTGAAGTTTGTTAATATCAAAATTCAAAAGTGGTTCTCTTTATCTCAACATTAAAAATGTTATTTCTATGAAGCCAACATTTTATTTTATGGGCAAAACAGTGCAAAGGATGGAACTGTTTATAAACACTTGACATACTTTGGAGGCATTGAAATGTATTATCATACTATTCAATCCACTTGTAAACAAGTGTAAATTTGCATGAATTTTTCAATCTTCATTTAAGAAAAAGGAAACTTTATGGTTTAAAATCATCGTAAGTGATGAGTCTTGCCATCCATCCTTGGACATAAACTATGAAAAAGAATAAAAGAATAAGTGAGTTTTGGGGAAGCAGATGGTTCATCGGTGCCATGAAGCAGGTGATTGTTAAATGGCCACCTCACGATCCCAACCCACAGCTGCGAAGTCTGGAAGGACAGAAAACTTAGAAGTATCAGTTTGCAACTTCCAATAAAGTATGCTAATCCCTGCTCACACAGATCTGCAGAGCAGCTCTCCAGCAGGAAGGAAACGCCAGCAGAACCTGTCACCAGCGTCATGCCTGGCGTGACGTGGCTGGAATCTCTCCACCGTTCCTCTGTGGGAGCTCAGATTGTGGGAAAGAAAATATGCATTTCTAAACTCCCATGTTGGAATCTGCCTCCTTCTGACTTCCCACCCTTGGCTTTTCCTGTAATAACAGAGGACACATTGAGCTCATAGTTTGCTGACACACCTTCCATCCTGACCTCCTCACGGCTTCCTCCAGGCTGACGAGGGTCAGGGTCCCCTCGTGCCCCTCCCCGCAGGCACACCCACATGAAAATGCATGGAAGGCAGGCACTTGGTCCTGACAGGTGAGTCGAAACCACCCTTCACTTTGTCACAATGACAGCATCGTATTTCTGCACTTCTGCTGTTTTGCAGAATATTTCAGACTTTCTCAAAAATCCTGGGACATTTTTCCATAAGGACTTTTTCTGAAGATCATAGTCCCACTTTTTTTCTTCTTACACCCACCAAGAGCCAAGTATGATGAAATCAAGGATGTGACAGTGTCTGTTCTACTGCTTCCTAAGCCCAGGCTAACTGTGGAGTCCTTTGCTCACTTCACCTCTGATTTTTGCACTAAGCTCAGGGTTCCTGGGACCAGCTCTGATTTTCTGAATAAAGAACCTGACTCTGAGACCTCCAGGGCCTCCTGCTGAACCAAGGGTGGTTGTGAGGGCACAGACCATGTTTGCTTCTCATCTGGCTTTACCATGGCAGGGTCCAAGATCTGGTACAGCCAACCCATGACCCTGGTGGACTTACTGAAAACACACATGGAGCCCAGGGGCAGGGTCCTGTTCTTAGCCCTGGGCAGGTCTGCTCCTCTGATCTCCATAGCAACCCTGTGCAGTAAGTTTGATCACCATCCAGTTCCACGGAGGGGAGACTGAGGCAGAGAGCAGTTCGTGCCTTGTCCAAGGTCCTGAAGTCTCTCAGCAGAGGAATGTGGGCAGCCTGGCTCCAGAGTCTGGGTCCCTGACCGCTGAGGCAGCTGCTCATCAACAATGCACTGAGGTGTCTCTTAAGCATCCCCAGGTCAAAACACTTGAGCCAGCCTCTTCCCCAATCTGTCAGTTTAAGCCCAGAGTTGGCCTGAACAAGGAGACCCCTCTGAGTGTTTGAGTAGACTGTTTCATTCTACAGTGAGAGAACATCTCCGTGAGAATGAGGGGCATTTGGATAATCCCCCTCATTCTGTCTATAAATGCCATTAACCGGATTTGATCAAGTTTTATAATAGTTCCCATGCTCTTCTAAGTAATCAGCACTGAAAAGACATCCTACCTGGATGAAAGGCAGTGCCACGGCCAAAATGTAGAGTCAGCCCTGAGACTTTTGCCCGGGGCTGGAGCGACCCTACACCACTTGTGAAGTGATCTGGGTGGCTGCACCCCAAAAAGGCAAGACCACCCCCGTGGGCACGAGATGTAGCAGCTGGCAGCTGCCATGAGCTGGGTGAGCCCACAAGGCACGGAAAACCCAACACTTAACAACAAATAGCTCAAAAGTGTTTATTTATGTCTTGATGTGTGTATTTATTTATTCCACACTTTTCTCCATTTAAGGAAGCTAGTAACATACTCATTTTGTAGATGTGTTAAAATGTGCATATTGAAGTTTTCCTTCAGGAATATGACCCACCAAATCTTTATATTTTTATGAATATAACTTCAGAGAATATCAACAAAATCGTTTGTGAAACATGAATATAATATACATTTCTTAGACAAAAGCTGAAAGATGGAAGATTATAAGATTGAAGGCAGTCATTTAAAAGCAATTGTTTTCCTTTTAAAATACTGGGATGAATTTTCATCTCTTCAGAGACTAAAAGAAAGGAAAGATGTTGAAAGGAGCCAGTCACAGAGATAAGAGGGGTTCCTAGAGATAAGAGGGGTTCCTAGGGAGATAGGCAGCAGCGTGGCTTTTCCTGGAGTTTCCATATTTCTGTGTCTTCTTCCCCAGAGTCTGCCTCATTAGGCATGACCCTGTTCTTCATACTCTGTACTTTGCAGTCAAAGGTAGACCCTTTATATAGGGGCAAAAATTGCTCACCTATAACTGGCCCCATTCTCTTCACTGCCATGGTCTTCCTTCCACTATAAAAACAATTGGTTTGAACGAGAAAAACAATTTTCTTTGAGGCAAATATTACCACAAAATTTCCAATTTATACTGAGTTGAGATGTACCAAAAATACCAGCACAGTGTATTGACCAAATTTTTAGCATCATTGTGTGTTTTTCCATATGCATTCTTATGATCAAAGAAACACAAATTATGTTTATTTATGAGTACGATACAATCAAGCTCATTTTGAAAAGTTTTAAAGAAATATTTATCATCTTAGTAAAATCACAAAAACATTTCTATAATATGAGAAACGTCCATTTATCAACTAAGATGTATCAACAACATAAATTAATGTCTTTCCTGTAGTGATACCTTAGTCCCAAATGAAATGAATTTTTAGAATTGAAAGCTGCAGAGTACTTGCTGTACTTGTCCTGAATATAATTGACATTATGCTCAAAAGACTATTCACTCACTCATTCTTTCATTTCTCCCAAAGCTTTCTTGAGAAAGCAGCATGTGTCTACTACATGTGTCCTCACTTTAACTGCCTGCATCTGAAGTGCTCTTTGGCGGACTTTCCTTGGGCTATTGAAGCCACTTTGCCCAAATGACCAAAGCCAGCCCCCAGTGCCCAGTGCGGACCTCTGTCCGTGGTGCTGACGCAGAGGAGGGAAGCCCGGCTCGGCTCCGGGGCTAAGTGGTGAGAAACTTGGAAGGCCGACTTCCCCTCCAGGGCCGCTTGTGGGATCAGGCTGAGGCTGGTTCTTGCATGGTGTCTTCCTATTCCCCACACCCTGAGACTCATTCCTGAGTCACTGCCGGCAAGTCCTAGTCTCAGAGTGTGCTCGGGGGAAACTGACCTAAAAACCAGGCTGGATGGCAGATGGCAGAAACTCAAAGTAAATATTTCTCACTGTGGTTAAAAATCTTAATCTGGTTTTCCACTGACATTCTTAAGATCATAAGTGATAAATTAAATTGAAAAAATCTTAAAGTTTTCAAACTTCTGTAACAAATTGATGTGCAACAGTCAAAGCTTTATCAACAGAGTCACCTGTGGTCAGATTAGAGAAACGCATTATCTGGACTGAAGAGTCTGGGAGGCTCTGGGGAAGTGATGCAGTTGGGGTGTAGGGCTTAGGAGGTGTAGTTGTTCATCTCCTAATGTATGCATATTATGTATGTCAGAGGCTCAGTGGCTTGTGGAGATTAGAGAACAGAAGAAAACAGGCTCTGCTAACCCAAGCACCCCCTTTCCAACCCTGCTGAGGCAAAACTGACTGAAGAAGTCAGTTATGTTGATTGAAGGATTCAAATTTGAAGAAGAAGTAGGAAATCCTGCAAAGTTGAAAAATTCAACCTACTTAAATGCAGGAGGTCATTGATCCTAGCTCCCTGTTTAAGCAAGCTCCATTTCCTCCTTCTGGCTACAAGCCACCCAAGTCTTAGCAAGGGGCCCCCTGATCCACCCCATGGAATAAACTCATCTGAGGTACCCATAGACCTTAAGCGAATATCGCCTGCAGTCCAGTTCCAAAAGCAACTGAGACCTCCGTTCTGCATCAGAATTCCAGGGGAAGGGGTCAAATTTTCTGGTAGTTCTTCAACACAAAAAATATATTTTTAAAAATGATTGTTGTCAAAACCCGAGGGCTGAGTTTCCCACCTTAGACACCCTCAGAGCACAGTCAGTAGACGAGGAGCTGAATCAACCACTTTTCTTCTCAAGTGTGATCAAATGTGATGAAGCAGGTCACTTCTCGAGGGAAGGACAAGCTTGTTCTCACCTAAGTCTTCTCCGTGGGCTTATGGAAACAGCTGGGTGTTACCAAAGACACGCAGAGGGACAGTGAACAGCAGAGTCCCCTCATCCTCCCGGTCATCATTCAGTAGAGAATCTGTATTTGTGTGGGCAGAGGCCATGACAAATATGACTTCTTGGAAACAAAATTAGTAATTAGTAAGGTAGAACATCTCATCATACGCTCTTATCATCTTCCTACATCACTTGACTTATCATCAAACATTCCAAACTCGTTGCCATAGCACAGGAAATTACTCTCCTAAAGACAGATCTATACAAAGTCCAAAGGGAAGTCTGAGCCATGATTCACACGATTCAATCACTAGACACACAAGCTCTCCTTGGATGCCTGAGACCTCCTCCACTGCTCCTGCTCTTCCTGCCCCCAATAAATTCCAGATGTACTCCTCGTCCCCAACCCCAGCTCTAGACACACCCACTGGACCTTGCCCCAAGCACGTAAGCTCAACATGTCCAAAGGCAAATCCCAGTCTTCCTTGGAAGCATGCCCCTTCTGGAACTCCCTTGCTTCCTTGAAGGCATCACCCTCTATCCAGATACAAAGCCAGAAACCAGGAATCACTCTAGACTCTTCCTTCCTTCCCAGGGGCTGGGGACACACAATTTCCATGTGTTTCTTTCATCACAATGGTCTGACCAAGTTTGTAACAATTAGGAAAACTCTGAGAGACAACTTCTGAGATCATTCTACACAGGGATTCTCACCATCAACTTGGATGAAAGCACGGAAATGCTTTAATTCAATAGGTAGATTGTTTAAAATGAAATAGAGTACCAGCAGAATAACTTAAAGAGAGGTTAAGGATTTAAACGATTTGAATAAAGAGCAACAACAAACATTGCTCCAAAGTAATAAGCAGTTTGATGTGGTCAAATGAAAATCTGTAAAAAAGAGGGGAATAAACAAAAGAAGCAAGAGGGGGGAAAACGGCTAGGGAAAAATATGTAAGAGAGAAACTTATGAAGGATAGAGCTAATCCACAGCCAGATGTGCGTCTGCAATGCAGGATTCAAACCGTGAGCATATAAGGCTCTGCTGGATGTGAGGGACCTGGCATCCCTTCTTGAGAATTATTGACATTCAAAAGGCAATCTCCATCTCCTCACACTTGTCCTTCCTAATAAATAGTCTGTCCTTTGAACATTATTGCCCAAGATTCCTTAATAACTCAATTTGATTTTATTTGTATCCATCAGAATAAGTTTTGAAAACAAATTTAACACTAATCTTATCTAATAGATACATTGTTATATTTTAGGATGATGCAAACATTGCCCATTTTTCTCATGTATGAAGAGATCCCCACATTAACTTGGCAGCCAGAAGGCTAGTGCCTATCATTTCCAGGGACCACAGCCTGTGGCAGAGATCACACCCTCACTTATACATAGGACATCCCCAAAGCCTCAAGCAAGTATGTGCATTGAGGAATGAGCAGATTTTCAGCTCAGATTAGCAGAACGCTGGAACCAGTAGAAGATTCATCAACTTATGTGGGGCTGCAGGTAAACTCCCTTCTCTGCAAGCAAAGTGTTCCTTCTTTAAAATGAAGTGTGTCACAAGCCCACATTTTTTCCAGCTTTATTGAAATATAATTGACATATAACACTGTGTAAGTTCAAGGTGTACAACATAATGATTTGACATATGTACATATTGCAAAACAAGTACCAAAATAAGGTTAGTTAACACCTTTTGCTTCACATAGTTGTGTGTGTGTGTGTGTGTGTGTGTTGTAGGTGTGGTGAGAACTTTAAAAATCTACTCTCTTAGTAACTTTCAAATATGCAACACAGTATCATTAACTGTAGATACCATGCTGCACCTTACATTGCTAGAACTTATTCTTCTTAAAACTGGAATTTTATACCTTTGATCACCTTCACTCATTTCCCCCACTTCCCAGCCCCTGGCAACCACCAATCTACTGTTCCTGTGAGTTCAGCATTTTTAGATTCCACACATAAGTGAGGTCATAGGTATTTGTCTTTCTCTATTTGAATTATTTCACTTATTGCAATGCCTTCAAGGTCCATCCATGATGTCAAAAATGGCAGGGTTTCCTTCCTTTTTCTGGCCGAGTCATATACATATAGATGTGTATACGTATATCCCACATCTTATTTATCCATTCCTCTGTCGATGGACACTCAGGTAGCTTCCATGTCTTGGCTATTGTGAGCAGTGCTGCAATGAACATAGGGGTACAGATATCTCTTTGAGATACTGAGTTCATTTCCTAGGGATATATGCCCAGAAATTTAAATCTCCCTGAAGCCCAAACTGAAAAGTTTGCTTATGATGTTGACTCATCTAACATACTTGTAGCTTTCTCTTCGCTTTTAGGAGGTTTTAGTTTTTCATTTCACTCTTTACTTCTTTGAAAATGTCTAAATTTCTATCTGTCATCTGCACCACTTTCCTTAGGTAAAACACCATCGGTGATCACAGCAAAAGGCACACACGTTAATATCTGCACTGTTCTCAGAGCACTTCATTCATCGTAGGACTCAATACACACTCTACCAACATCCCTATTAGAGGTTGGGATTTTATCCAATGATGAGCCAGGGATGCCTGTCTTCCTCTCCACTAGGTAGGAGAGAATTCTGAGGATTGCTCTAGAGAGAAGACAGCTTTAAAACAGCACTACTTCAAGTCTGCACCACAGCTGAAAGTTACAAATCCATCAAGTTGAAGAGAATTGAGCTTATTAATATCTAGAAATGCGTTAATCTTACTGTTTAGATTACATTTTGCAAGCTTAGAAAAGCAATTCTGCTTGTAATTATCTTCTCATAAAATGTAATCATAAATGACACCCTAGCTCTGAAATAAACCAGAGGAAACCAGAATATTTTATGTAAAATTTAACATTCTACTGTGCTCTTTTTCACAACGTACAAGCTCAAATAATATGTCAGAGATTAACTCGGCCATTCTTTCATTTAGACTTCACACAGCAGATTTCACATTATTTAAAAAGCTTTATATAAAAGTCATTCAAATGTGAATAATTGAAATTATTTTTAATGATTGTCCCATTAGAGACCCAACTTACACAGATCTCAGACTGACTTAGTTTTTTTCCCCTTCCTTTCATCAGTTTATTTTACTGGTGAATTTAAACAGATTCATCTCTAATTAGATATGTACTTTTCAAACAATATTGGAAAACAGTTACCTTTAACATTTGTTCTTTACATCTGTCATCCTTGGAACACAGTGACTTGCCTGTTATGTGTGTACAAGGATTTTCTCCACAAATCTCTGTCAATTACACTGCCAGGAAGGTCTTGATGTCTTCTAACCTTTCATTGTGCAGAACATACATTTAATTACGAGGAAAATGACTATGATGTAATAGGTCAGGCGTGCATGGCTACCACCTGAGAGGGGCCCTGCAAAGGAGCAGGAGGGAGGTTAAAACCCCAAGGCCAAGCTGCACAGTCCATGGAGCCCTGGACACAAGGTTGCCTCTTATTCCATCTAGCTGGGATGAGCAGTGTTCATTAGCAAAAACACAAGTCAGTTATAAAGAATACAAACTAGCCTTAAACATTTAAAAGTATAAATACCCATTCAATCACTAATCTTGATATAGGGTCAAAGGCTTTTCTTTGGACAAGAGTTTCCTCATTGGAGGGAATCAGCATCTATGGTTTCCAGTTTGTTTTTGTAAAGTCTAGTGATTTGTTAAAATATTTGCAAAGCAATCTGTGTCGAGATCAAGTAGAATTTTTTTTTTTAATTTGTAGAGTTGTACGACAGAATGTTTAAATGATGTCTTGATAAAGTCTTTACAAAGCATGTGACAGGTTTCATGGGGAAAAAAGTAACACTCTTCATACTTACTTATATTAATATTTTGTATTATACCTATATTGATACTGAGTATTCACTTAGATGACAGATCGTTGAATGTATAATTGAAAAACAGGAATAACTAGCGAAATCACAGCTGGTTCTTGGTGAATGTGAAATACAATCTCTGGGGCAGAAGGGGGGGTCTGATGGCAACTCTGGCACCAACAGGTGCGTATTCAGGAGTGATGGAGAGCCAGTCAGTTGGAGAGCCGCTAATGAGAAAAATTAGGAAATTCCTCAGTGAGGCCCCCATTTGGACTCAGCTCATGAGCACGTGCTTCCACCACGTTCCTGCTCCAGATGAGCAAAGCCAGGCGTTTCCACCCCACCAGACAGCTCTCCCCGCGTGGGCTCAGAAAACACGTTCCTGCCGTGAAGCCTGCTCAGTATCAGGACCCCAGCAAGCAACTCCCACAGCGTCGTGAAGAAATCGAAGCAGAGACAATTGAGAGTTTGCCGGGAGGCTTCTGGCTTGGATGCGGTGCACGTTCAGCTTCAGGGTTAAGAGGACAGGAGCCTCTGAAGGGTGGACATGTCTCCTGGCTGGGCCACTCCTGCCTGGCTACCTTCTTCTGGCCTTTCTCAAACTTCCCTTCAGTAGGGGTGTCTCTGCCAGCAGTACCCGGAAACATAGGAACAAATAGATGGAAGGAGAGCCTGCCCATTACCTGGGATTTCATGTATTTGTTCTCTAATTCTTATTAGGTAGGAGCTAATAGAAATCTTTGCAAACTGGGGAGGACATTCATCACGTGGTCCCCTTGGAGGGTGCCCCGTGGCCGGTTCCTGACTTCCTGTCACAGGAGGAAGAAGGAAAGGCAGCGTCCACCGATGGGCAATGGAGTGAGTGCGCCATGGTCCTTACGGAAGCGGAAGGTGGGCTCTCAGTCACCTCAGGGAATTAGGAGTCCGGGTCCTCTCTTCTGTTTCTGGTGCTCGTCAACTTCCTCCACTGGCTGCAGTTATGCTCAGAGGGGTCCGGAATCTCTGGCCCGAATGGTGTGTTATTTACTTAGAACCTCACAATGGGTCAGAATCCAAATGGTAAATAGCAGAGTACTGCAAAGGTGTATGGAGGACTTCTAAGCACTTACCGTGAAATGCCCTTTGCAAGGGACCTGCAGGTGTGCAGACTTGGTGGCACGGAAACAGTCCTCGCTCTGATGGCGATGGGAACAGGCCTGCCAACACCGACACCACGCGTGGGTGTTTCGGCCCTTGCTGAGCCAGGATGCACGTCTTCTGGAAACCAGAGCCCACCGTAAGGTTTAGAAAGTTCTCCTCCTTATTCCCACACAGGCTGATATCTGCTCGGGTTGGCCTCTGCCAGTGAGAAGACCCCCTTATGTGACGAGCGGCTTCTGGAGCCGCGGGCTGACACCTGTGCAGCCGCAGAGGCTGTGGGTCCCCTGCTTCCGAGTGTCTGTGGCTCGACTGGGGCTTACATGCTCAGTGGCTGCCACTTCCAGCCAGGTTGCATTTCTACCCTCCCCAAGTCGTACAACATTCGCCTTGAACGCAGATCACAAGGAAGTTTGTTTTTCTGCCCGGCGGCACCTGCTCCTCCAGGCAGTCACGCGCAGACTGAACACAGGACCCTCCAAAGACAGCGCCAGACAACAAAAACCAGGGCACTCTGCGTGGATGTGGCCCAGGCTTGGGCCCTGTGCTGCACCGTGTCAGCTCCTGGACCCCACACCACCGCTCGGGGAGGAAATTCTACACCGGTTCCCTCACTCAGAGGAGCAGCCCGACGCTGAGAGCAAGCTGTGTGCTGGTGAGGATTTACAGCCAGCTTTTGCCTACTTCAATGGTGTACATTTCTCCACCCCAGCCGATTTCAAGCTGCCTACGTGAGGTCACCAACGGTGACAATGGGAAGTGATGGGTACAGCTGGCTCCAGCCCCCACTGAGAGAGATTCGGGAACTCACTAACCCTGAACAAGCCGGGTCTGAAGGCAAACCCAGGCACATCCCTGGTGGAATCCAGTCCTTAGTTATCCTGACATGGATGCATTGCTTCTAGGCTGAAGCCTTAAAAAATGCAAAAACCTGAGATGGTGATTTAGCCATTGGAAATTCACAGTTAGCCTTGAAGCAAAGAACGTTTTGTTTTTGACTTTTTTTTCCCTGAAAATAATACCACAGCTCCCCGTTTGCTTGTAGGGTCCCCAGCACATGGCAGGAGTTGGAACCCAAGCCAAGGGCTCTGCTCTCTTCCTAGGTGTTATTTCAGTGCCCAGATGCCAGAGATTTTCCCCTCTCAGCCCGTCTCTCCCCTTATGGTTTTCTGATTCCCATCCCCGGCTGCTGCTACTGTCTCCTCTCGGGCGGGAAGAGAGGTGAGCTCAGATCCACAGGGACTCGTCCCTGTTTACCTTTTCCGTAAGCAGGTTTGTAATGGTCTCCTTTGTCCCAAAGCCCCCTGTTCTGGGAGCTCCCACCTGCAGGTCTGTGCATCCCTGCAAGGAACATTTGAGCCAGAACCCGGGGATGCTCCCACTGTTTGACTTTCAGCAGACCTTGGCCACGATTCACCACCAGGCTCCAGAAGGGCGAGCAAGTCCCCGGCGGTGGAGACTGCCTGTGTGAACGTTGGCGTGGCAGGACCTCCAAGGTGGATGTGTGCCAGCCCGGGAGCCAGAGCTGCAGGGGCTGCAGTGGCTCCTTGCGGCGGCCTGTTCCCAGCAACCGAAGAAAGGTACTCAGCATCCCGTGAGCTGCACCAGCTCCCAGCAAGGAGAGAAAGGGACTCTGCAATGGCCAGCAGGAGCTGACTCCTTTCCACGGAGCAGTCAGTGAGTTCCCGCTGTGGATCACAGTCTGTTCATAAAGTCATTTTAAATTGCCTGGGTTCTCTGTTCCCATGTAAGTCTTTCCCAGTGGAGGAACTGAAATGCACCTGGTTATTCCTATCAGGGATAGGCAGCCTCCCGGCCATGTAACTGAGGCTGACCCACCCCTTATTTACTGTGGAGGAACCCAGACTAGTGTAGGCACTAAAACAACAGAAAGCCATCCCCTGCCCATCCTCTTCCCACCCATCCAGTGAACTTGGAAGTGTCTCAGGTGAGCCAAGGCTGCAGGCAGTGACAGAGACTGAATATGGAATCACACAGGGTGGATCCATGGGACAACAGGCTGCCTTCCCTGTGCTGGGCATCTTCCCTGCTGCCCGGAGCTGTGGGCCTTTAAGAACATGGGCTGAGTGGAAGCAGGCAGCAGCCCGGCTGGAAAGACTCAGGCACCAGGCAGATGCCATGGATCACCGTAGCGTCCTGCGCCAAAGAACACCTAAGGTTCTGTGGGCTTGAAATGACATGTGCCCCACGCTTGGCATGGCACTGGGTCCTGCCCTTGGAGGGCCAGGCTGAAGAGTCCATGAGGAAACCACTATACATACATACATATATATATATATACACACACACATATATACATACAATGGAATATTACACAGCCATAAAAAAGGATGAAATCATGCCCTTTGCAGCAACATGATGGACTTAGAGATTATCATACTTAGTGAAGTAAGTCAGACAGTGAAAGACAAATATCATGTGATATCACTTTTATGTGGAATCTAAAATATGATGCAAGTGAACTTATTTACAAAACAGAAACAGACCCACAGACCTAGAAAGGAACCTTATGGTTACCAAAGGAGAAAGGTGGGGGGCAGAGATAAATTAGGAGTATGGGATTAGCAGATACAAACTACTATATATAAAATAGATAAACAACAAAGACTTATTGTATAGCACAGGGAACTATACACAAGATCTTGTAATAAACAATAATGGAAAGAATATATATATATATATATATATATATATATATATATATATATATACAAATGAATCACTTTGCAGTACCCCTGAATAACTGTAAATCAACTATACTTCAATTAAAAATGTAAAAAATAAAAAATATTTTTTTAATTTAAAAAAAAATGAGGAAATGGAGGGAAGGTGACATGACCAAGAAAAGACCCAGGAAAACTGCACTCCCCAGTGTGCTTCAGGAGATGGGGGAGGGGCTGCAGCAGGCAAGCTCTGCTTCACACCCAGGAATAAACCTAAGGGCAATCCAAGACAGGGAACACATTCCTACAAGTGACCCCTTCCGTGCACTGAAGGGGCTGCTCAGTGAATCTGTGAGTTCACTATCACAGGCAAGGAAGACAGATAACTTTCCTTCAAAGATGCCCTAGGAGCTGAGGAGACCTCTCCCTCAGGCACCGCCCAGACAGTGGGTATTGCTCTTCCAGTGGTTTCAGAAGTCCCGTCACCTGATTCAGATGACAAGCTTCTTAAGTTGTATGTACGATGTTGCAACCCACTCATTCATTTGTATCTCTATGTGAAATGAGTTTGAATAAGTTCTGTAAAGTTTAACTACAGGAGACTCAATCCAGTATTAGCTAGACTTAGTTTTAAAAATCGTTGCACACAAGGGATATCGGTTTTAAATTCCCATTCGGGGATGTTGGACATTGACTAATTCTCCCATCACTTTTTGTAAATGGACAGGATGCTGCCTTACATAATAAACAATTGGTATCCCATGACAGACCCATCTAAAAACATCCTCGCTCAAGTGATCCCGGCTTACATAAACCAAAGAGATGGTTTTCCCATCCACCTCAAATTTAAATTGACTGCTTTGTTTAGCACTAAATAAAACGCACCTTTGTTAACTATCACCTCATCCTCCGGTCCGGGGAGACCCAGCTGATTGCTTCTTAAAGCCACGAACAGACAAAGTAAAAATCCATAGCTACATTAGTTGCAGGTTACCAGTCAATAAGTATTCATTAACTAGTGCATTGCTTCTATTCAGGCTACAGTGTCATTTGTTTTCTATTTTTATTAGCTTTGATCATACAATAAGGCTTCTTTTTTTTTCCTGGAGCAGTAAATCTGCATCAATACAAGTAAATCTCTGCCTAACGTGAGGCACTGCATCTTTATTAGTGCCGGGAGCGGTCCTGCATACAAACTCCCTCCCATCCCCTCGCTCCATCTCTGTTGCAGGGAATATCTCAGCAGAAGCAGAAACACTGAACATCACGGAGGAAAATAAGGGAGCCAGTTCATGGCAAATCCAGTTAAGACTCAGCTCCACCACTGACTTGCCCATCGTGCTGGTGGGTCCCTGGTGCTGGTGGGTCCCTCGAGCATCCCCCCAACTCTTCACCCAACCCCGGGGGTGATCAGTGCCTGAGGGCTGATCACTGGTCCCAGGCTTCCTCTGTGAGTCCGTGGTCCACAGCCCAACGTGGGGAACACAGGCACCTTCTAGCCCAGGATCCGGAGTGACATCTCCCTGGGTCTCTCAGGGTCTGTAAAACGAGACTATGGATACTCCTGTGACAAGTGATTCAGCCAGGTCAGGAGGATTAAGCAAAATCAGGAACATGAAATCACCATTAATTTGTATCCATTCAATGTTTTGTCCCCACCCTCAATTATGTTTTTAAAATGAGATATTGTCTCTTCATTGTATTATTGTATTTAAAAGAAAGTGATTCTTCTTTTTTTCAGAAGAAAAAAGAAAAAAAAAACTTCCCTTACTATAACACTTGTAAATCACGTGGAAGTAATAGACATTTAATTTTTGATATTTTTGTCAAAATAACGAACAAGTCATTAAATGTTTCTCTGGGCACCATAATTCTTAAAATATTCATTTTAAAGGCACATCTCCTCATCTGCATCTGAGGATAATCTGTCTCATTTGTTCAAGAAATACATATATGGCTGTTTTTATTCTTCTATTGTTGATTTAGAGCAAGTTCTTGATGTTCTTTTGGGGGAAAAGTACTTTAAATTTCACTTGTTAGAGGGACCTGTTAGAGTTCACACAAAGCCAGGTTGAAAAATGTAAACATTTCCATTTTATTAAATCAAAAGCAGAGATGGTTAAGGGTCTTCCCAGCTATTCCTGGAGGAGCTCCTGTACCACCTGGAATTCTGAGAAACATCTGCTGAAACCAAGTCCCCCTAAAAGTGAGCTCCCCTGCCAAGTCTACATTCAACCTCTCTATCCAAAACTTTCTTGTCCCACCCTGTTCCCTTAAGGATTGAGGAAAGTTAAAGAAAAGGGGGAAGGAAACCGAGCAGGACCCTGTGGGTGCCTCCTGGGTACAAGCCACTCCACGTCCCCTGCTGTGCTTTCATATTCCCTGTGTTCCAAAGAGCATATTTGGGCAGTTAATGATGAGCACATCAGAGTCCCAGGACTCCTAGTTCCTCCTGAAGGATATAGATAACAATCTGATGCTCACCTTTGAGTTGTTCTGCAGATACTAAGACCCCCACCCAGTGGAGGATTGTGACCACATGCTGACCACAAGCATGAGGAGCTCAGACTGGTTGGAAACAGTAGATGATGCTGACATCTGCCTGTGACCTCACCACCAACCAATCAAAAGGATGTCCGGGAGCTGATCAGGCATCCTACAGCCCTCACCCCTAATGTTGCCTTTAAAAACCCTTCCCTGAAAGCCATAGGGGAGTTCGGGTCTTTTGAGCATGAGCTACCCCTTCTCCTTGCTTTGCGCCCTGCAAATAAACACTGTACTTTCCTTCACCATAACCTGGTGTTGGTAGATTGGCTTTGCCTCCCATCAGGAGAGCAGACCTGAGTTCTGTTCTGTTAACACTCACCTGTTAGCACACAAAACGTTCCCCTGTGGATGAATTGAGCCCCAATCCCAGAGGCAGAAGACTGCGGTTATGATGCTCACCGACCTCATTTATTCTGAGCTTTCATTTCCAGTTTTCAGAAGTTTTCCTTATGTCACTTTTGAAAATTTTGTACTTTCAGTTAGCTTCCTTCAGCCTTGTCCACGATATCCTCTCAGTATTTTAGAGAAAAATACAACCCTGATGTGTTCTGCTCACCAGGACAGATGATAGGCAACTACACTTATACAACTCACCTGGGTGACAGGGGAACAGACAAGGACTCCGAGGAGAGAAAAGCACCCCGGCTGACCGCGTCTACGCTCAACCAATGCTGAGGGCAGTTAACTCCCACGGGAGAACTGCTCTCTGGCAATGGTGCTTTTATTCTTCACAACTTTTTCCCCTATGATGTTAAGTTACAAGATAATTTGGAAATGCCAGGAAAAGGAGAAAGAGATCGACTTTTTAAAATAACCTCCATGACTTGGACATTTTGATCAGCTCCTGCTTGTGGAGCAAAATGATCCGAGCACAGGAGAGGTGGCCGTCATTAGCTTGAGTGTCCTGGACACGTGGCTGACAGTCAGTAGGAAAATCATCCTCAAAACCTGCGAGAGCCAGATGGGGTGAGTGCGCCGGGTGTGACACGGCTTACTTACCGTAAGGGAGGGAGGGCAGCCCCATCGGCACAGACCGCCTTTCCTGGGGTGATGGCACGATGGGCCTCAGGAGGCACACGGCCACGTTTACCCACTCTCTGAAAATTAAGTTCTGATTTTAAGTTGACCCACACTTAGGTCTGGGGAAATAAACAGTTTTTAATTTTTAAAAAGCAAAACGTAAATATTTGAAAATTCAAAATATTCCTTGTAGAGCCTCACACTCTGTGATCTCACTGAGGTGGTGCTTATAATCCTAGTGACACCAAAGTGACCCTTTAGAACTGGAGAAATGTCCTATAGATGCAGACAGGGCTGTGACAAGAACAAAAGAGAAGCAGTAAATTAGGGAGAAATAACCAACTCCAGGAATGTCTATTTCTGCCCCAGCAGAGGAAATGCAAGCGATCGTCCGGCTTCGAGGGCTGAGTCCACCCCCAGAAGACCCCAAGCACCCCACCTCCCGCCCCCTCCAGCCATGGGCTCCAACTTCTTGCCCACTCGCATGATCCCGAGTGCACGTACTGCCCCGTGGCGCCAACCTGGCCCCCAGGATTCGGGGACTTTCTCCCACATAACCTCCATCAAATCGTCCTAAAGGGTCAGCACTGTCCCTGGTTTCCACAAGGAAACCGAGCCTCAGGCTGTGCCAGAAGGAGGCCCCTGAAGGTGCCAGACTTGCCCTGAGGATTCACACACCGTGTTTCAACCACAGACCCTCACAACCATCCTGGTCGGTTTCTTAATTCACAGGTTGTGGATCAAGGCATCAGTGAGGTCAAGCAACTTGGTCCCAGCGGCCACCTGTGGGTACAGCTGTTGGCCCCGAGAGTTCAGGGGTGCCTGGGACCCCAAGCCTGCCGTGTAGGAGCTGGATGTGCTGGAGGGTCCAGGCCTGGGAATCTCCACCAGCTCTTCACCCTCAACTGTCCAGCTCCCCTTCCACGGCTGTGAAAGCCTGGATGTCTCCAGGCCAGTCCCATGCTGTTGCCCTGACCACCGCCCCCCACCTAGTCATCAGTGCAAGCCCACCTGTTGCATTTACCTGTGACACAGCGCCCACTCGTCCCGCATGCCGCCATGAGGCCCCATCGCCCCCGACATCAAACGCCAGCCCTGGCCTCCGAGCCTACCAGGGTCCCTGCCCACTCTGCATCCCAACACATCCTCCAGATGGCGGCCAACTCAGAGGACGCGAGGCGTGGGCCTCTGGGCACCACGCTGCTCCTCCTGCAGGAGAATGACGAGGATGCTGGCAGCGTCGTCCATGGCGGCCAACACAGAGGACCGGGGTGCGAGTCCACGGCGGCACACAACAAAGACGCGTTTACTGTTAATAATGCCGTCAATTAAGGGGGCTGGTCGCGCGCTCCTCCCCCCACAGGAATTATGCGGTTTCAGTAAGTGCCGCTCCTTGTACTGGCAGCTTGGGAGCTTGGAGATGAACAGGTTAAACTGGCCTCTTAACTCCTGGGCTTTTTAGCACTTTTCACACCAGTGCGCGTGTGGGTCTCATTAGGGCACAGAACACAGCAAGCCCCACCCATCAGGGACGACAAAGCGCCCTGTCCCAGGGAAGCGCCAGGAGACGGAAAACCTTCACCTTCCGGACTTCCCTGGTGGCGCAGTGGTTGAGAGTCCGCCTGCCGATGCAGGGGACACGGGTTCGTGCCCCGGTCCGGGAAGATCCCACATGCCGCCGAGCGGCTGGGCCCGTGAGCCATGGCCGCTGAGCCTGCGCATCCGGAGCCTGTGCTCCGCAACGGGAGAGGCCACAACAGTGAGAGGCCCGCGTACCGCAAAAAAAAAAAAAAAAAAAAAAACCTTCACCTTCCTAAAGACTTTTTACACCTTAGCGCATCACACTCACGCCACACCCCCGTCTGATGCAACGGGTGATGTAAACGACACTCGCTTACAGCCAGGGACCTGCCTGCTGGCGTCAGCATGGGTGTCGCTCCCTGCTCTTTGCCCCTGGCATGAGTGGGCTCAGAGGGTCAGTCCTGTGGGTCCGGGCCACATGTGAGGACCCGCGTGGGAAAGCACCGGGTCACCAGTGGGGCGGGAACTGGCTGAGAGGTGCCTGGTCCACGTGGGCCCCCGCACGTTGATGCCACCTCAGGGGTTTCTTTGGCCCCTCGCAGCCTGATGGGCCGCCCCACCCGTCAGGTACCTTTTTCCAGTGGGCCACGGGCCGCTTGCCAGCAGGACAGCAGTTGGCCCCAGTGTCGCCCCCCATTGTCCCACAGTTGCCTTCCATTCCCCGGCCCTGGACGGGGACCAGCCAGTGTGGACCAGACCCTCTGCGAGAGCAGGCGGGGAAGGGCAGACCACTCAGGTTGCCTTACAGGGGACAGGAGACTGGCCCCTGAGCCTCATCTCAACTCCACACCGAGCGCCGTGCACCACAAACCAGGCAGGCAGGCGGAGGAGGTGCCCTGTGAGTCCCTGCAGTTTCTGAAGAACCTGGACCACACACTCACACACATGCAGTGACCCCTGCACGCATGCCCTCCCCCGGCCCTGGGGGCGCAGCGCTGACATCCCTGTGTCTGTGACAGGGCACACACGCCATCCCCTTCCCAAGGGGCCTCAGCTCCTGCACATCCGGGCTGTTAGACATAAAGGAGGGCCTGGGCTCCCCTGCTCTGCATGCATCTCAGCAACCCTCAGGGGCTCCGTCTGCCATCCAAGGACCTGAGTTTAGACCTGGCCGTCGACGCGGAGCTCACACCCAGGAGGCAGGGACGCGCCGTGTGTCTTCCACGTCCTGTAACCTGCACTGTGTTGATGCCGGGCTTTACCACACGGCAGGCCACTTACCATCCAGTGGCTCACAGATGGGAGCGTTCACTGGTCACTGGCTGAATGACTGCATGACATGCTGTAAATCTACTCTTGACAGTCAGCTAGAAGAGTATATATTGGCCAAGACCTCTCCTTCGAAATATTACTTTAACTTTCGATAAACTAAACTTCCTGAACTCCTAAAACCCAGGTGGAGTTAAAATTAAGAAAGAAAATTTCCGAATTTTCCCATTTCCGAAAGTCTTCCTGTCGTTGACCTTGAGGTCTCAAAGGTTGTAAGCAGAGCTGTGTCCCTGCCAGGTCACCCTGGGCAGGCGAGGACACACTTCCTCACACAGATGCGAAACCAAACAGGGCTTGGCGTGGCCAGTGCTTGCTGCCACCCTCCTGTCCCGGAGGACAGTGACCTTCATCTCCTGAAGGAGGCTGAGTGCCACCCTTGTGTCCTGGGGGACAGCAGGCTGCCCAGGTTCCTCCTGGGAGAGAAAAACTGGCCCAGGAGACGAGACTCTGAGCACCTGCAGTGCAGAAGCCACCCCCACCCGGACGCTGGCTAGTTCCCAGGGCCAGGGTGTCTTGATTAATGATCGGCTGCGAGAGGCCCCCCTGTCGCCCGCGCCCGCTTCCTGGGGCCTCCGGAGCCGCTGTTCCCGTTTCCCCTCCTTCCCCGCCCGGGAGCCTCCGAGCAGGTCAAAGCAAAGGCAGGCCCGGCCGTTCGCGGCAGAGCTAGGACTGACCGCTGGGAGAACCATCAACCTCGCCGTGTGATGATCAACTGAGCAGTAAATTAATTAATCATCATTTTATGCCTCATCAAGCACTTTGCTGAAGCTCTCAACAGGGGCCTCTCGAGGAGCCAATGAGAAGCTGACTGTTTTGTTTAGCTGGGTGAGACTTCCATAAACAGGGGAGGTTTTGACAAGCTAATAAATATGTCATTCGTCTCTGCCACGGGCAGCAGCCGGCCCCACCTGCAAAGTGGTGAGGCTCTGCCCGGCCTGGTGGGCAGTGAGTGATGGCAGAGGCGTGCCCAGCGAGGTGGCCGTCCAGAGGCACAGGGCGGGCCGAAAGCTCCCAGAAACTCCTTTGAGCCTTGTGGGAGGAATGCCACCCCTGGGAGGGTCCCCGCAGGTGCAGTACATCCTGACACTTGCCCTCGCAGCCAGGCCTTTGCTCACACCACATGGCCTGCAGGGGCCTCTTCCCCAAGGGATCCCCAATATGGGCACCAGATCACACTTAAGGATGCCCACGCGAGACCCTCCAGAAGCCAAGCTAGTGTAAAATGCACTGTTTCAGGAGTTATATGACCTACTGTCACTTCTCATCAGCTTCAAAATACATCATGGCAGCTTCTCGGGGAAAAGTTTCAAGCTAACCTCAGCTCATCTCTACTGGAAAAAACTCAGTAGTGGAGAACCACCAATTTTTAGGAAACTAGGTTTTCTTTTTTAATTGAATTCTAGTTGATTTATAGCAGCATATTAATTTTAGGTGTACAGCACAGCTATTCAGTTATACATACATATCTAAATACATATTAGTTTTCAGGTTCCTGTCTCTTATAGGTATTACAAACTACTGCGTACAGTTCCCTGTGCTATATAGCAGGTCCTTGTTGCTTATCTGTTTTATATATAGTAGTGTGTATCACTTATTCCCAACCTGGAGAAAGGGGTCGGAGGAGAGAAACTAGGTTTTTCAAAGCTGAAGAAGTGTTGAAATTTGGGTGATAATTCCAACGACCTTATCAAATGTTTTATATTTTAAACCCAATACAGTGGTGGGGGAGAATTTTGCAGAATTAAAGAAAAATAAGTATCAGAAAGATACAAATGCAAACACCTCACAGATCTCTGATTTGTCAATGAATTTTAACCCATCTTTTAAGTGAATTTGAAATGCCCTCTGATGCCGTCTGGAGAACACTCATATCATATGAAGACACAGTTTCTAAACTGCAACTGACACATAACTGGCAGGTCCCCCACGAGTCCTTTCTCGTCAGCATAACAGGGGAGGCTGGGGAACCACGGAGTCACCATGAACCTTGTCCTGCGTGTGGCCCCCTCACATGCCATGCTCGTTTCTAGCAGGTTCCACAGAGCGTCTCAAAAAGGCATCAAGCACGCTCCGCCCCACCTCTGACTCACATTTTAAATTCCACTTAAGATTCCAAACTGCGGAAGAACCCACGGGGTGTTGACCTGGAACTCACGCAGAAGGTTTCTGAGCTCTTGGCGGGCATGGCTCCGTCACAAGCTCTGCCTTTGATAGAGTCAGTGGGACCTTCCACAGTAACTACTTGCCAGGCGTGGGGGGGGTTCTCAACAGGACTCACTGGGTCTGGAACCTGGGCCTGGGCTTTCGTCAAGAATGGCCACCGTCAGCAGAGGGCCAGAGCAGGTGGCCTTGGCTCTGCTGTCCCCTGGTTGCCGGCCCTTCTGATTCCTGCATGCGCGGTGTTCATGGTGACATAAGGCAAACCAGCGTGAGCTGCACCAGCTCCCTTCCCAGCTCCAAATCACCATCAAGTTGCGAAGAGATGGCACTGGTTTCCTCTGAAAGGTAACAAGATAGGAGGTCTTGGAAGGAGCTACACGGTTTCAGCAGAGCCGCACTTCACCCCCATCACATCCCATGTGGAGCACACGCCATTCGTTTGTGGTGTGATGGTGTAGACAAGTCTATGAGACAGCTTTTAATGTCGGGAATGAACTTGCCCTGTTCTGCACATTATAAAACACAGCGCTCCTTCTGTGCATGCTTTGGTCACATGGGTTACTACGCGCTCAAGGTCACATCCATGATGGGCTCTAAGGGTGTGGAGCAGAGATCACTCCTGTCTCTGTCTGCAGGTCACTGTGTCCTCAGGGTCGGATGGAGAATGCCCAGCATAGACCTTTACTAGAATAAAGGTTCTTGGAGGAATAATAAGACAAAGGCCAATGACCACAGAGTTGCTTCTTTTGCTTTAAATGCTTTCTTTTTATCTCCAATTTTCTGGATTTTGAAACTTATTTCAGGAGAAAGAAAGAGAAAGTGGGAAGGGAAGTAGGGAGGGAGGTCAGTCAAGTTCAAAGTAGGGACACTGTCTAGTAATATTTCTGTTCTTGCTTGATCCGGCTTTACTACTTAAAGCCATGAAGACAGTCGCGCGGAGGCAGCACTGCTCACCCTGATACTACAGGACTGTCCCGAGAGATATAAATAGAAGTCCCAAGCTAACGGCTTCCCTGCAGGGACCCCTGGAAGCTTAGGACAGTGTGCCCGCCTCGTCTCCATCCTTGACCTTCACATAGAAATCAGTGCTTGGAGGACCGGAGTCTTCCTGCAAGGACCAGTTTAATTTGGTCCAACCTAGTTTCCTAAATGTTCTAGCCATGGAGCCTTTCACTGAGGAATGGCTCAGGTAGCGTGGGGTATGCTGCATTGAGTCCGCATTTCAAAGGTCCTTCAGCTGCGCCCCTGCTTCCCAGTGTGCAGATTTTCTTCCTCAGGTGCCCCAAGGACCCCCTAATTTGGGAAGGTCCCCCTGCAACCATGATGCACACTGCCCCTGGAGTCCTCACCTTTCTAATAACACTTTAAAGGCCTTACCAGTTGAGTTGTTCACACTTTTCTGTATTTTTATTTATTTTTAGTCTATTTCATGCATTCTAGATAGGCATGATGTTACCCCAAAGAGGGTAAAAATTGATTTTTAGGGAGCAAAAGAAAACTTGCTCTTTTTATATACAAAGCACAGATACACCTATAATACATCGATATGCTGTATGTCTCTAGTGTTTAATTTTATGTGGGCAGGAATTAAGGAAAGAGTCCTAAAAGGCTCATTATGAGAGCAATGATTAAAAATAAGATGGAAAAGCACTTTTCCACTTGAGCTGTCATATTATGAAAAAAATGTTTTTAGCTCTCCCTTGTAACTGTATCCCACATTCTTGTTGTGTGTATATGTAAACACACACACATTGCTTGTATATTTAACTGCTACATTCTTCGTTCAAAAAAATGTTAAGAGTGTCATGACTCCCTCACAAGCTGCTGGGTCTCCACTTCCATTGCATTTATTTTTGTTTTTTTTGTTTTTAATTTTATTTTTTATTGAAATATAGTTGATTTACAATGTTGTGTTACTTTCAGGTGTATAGCAGAGTGATTCGGTTATACATATACATATATCTATTCTTTTTTAGATTATTTTTCCTTATAGGTTATTACAAAATATTGAGGATATCTCCCTGTGCTATACAGTAGGTCTCTGTCTGGAATCTATTTTATATATTCCATTGCATTTAATACTAATATTTCTACCTCTGCTTTGACTTGTTTTGATTTCAGTGGTATATACTGGCCCATATCTTTAATTTAAATGCTCCCTTGTCACTTCATTTTGAAGAGCTTCTTGCTAACAACAGAGTTGGATTTTATGACCATCACTCCCAGAGTTTTAACATAGATGCTGAGCCCACTCGCAATGAGCTTGATAACTGATAGTCTGGGCTGGATCCTTTTAAATTTTTAATTCCATTGCATTTCTTTCCCATAAGGTCTGTGTTCTTCTAGTTCAAGCATCTTTAGCTAATGTGTATATTACAGATATCTATCGTTAACATGGTGTGTTCAGACCTGATTTTGTACACTGCAAGTTTGATTGCTCATCGCCCTCTTCTCACCTCTTTGTGTTTCCCTATCTTGAAATACCTGATTCAATTGTCATTTGGTAAACTCCTTCTTGATTACTTTCCTTATGTAGCAAACACAATGACATTCTCTCCTCTTGGTGTCCTCACATGTTTAGAATCATTTTCATTTGTCCTGAAAGATGAGCACTATCTTGGTCTAGGACACAAACTTCTTACCCTCCATGCTCTGCTCTGAGGTCCCTCCACCTCTAGCCTCTAGTTCTGCAGAGGAGAAATCTGATGCTACTCCAATGCCCCTCCCCCAGAAGAAAGCTGCAATTTCTTCCTTGAAATTGCTTCAAATTTTTGATGATACAATTAAATAGTAACAGTTGAAATTTAAAATTCACCTTCTGTATAACCTAGCATTCCGGTTTTGAGAAATTTACTTTATATAAAAGTAATGAAAGTAATGAAAATGAAAGCATAAGTCTGCGATGATATGTATTGAGGAATGCTTGTTTAGAATTGACTCAAATGTTGACCAAAGATGGCATACTGATATTACAAAGTATAACAAAGCCTTGGTAGAAACAGCATCTTAAATCTCTACATATTAGCACTTGCGGTGGCCAGAATGTACGCTGTGTAAAAAAGGGGAATTGCAGAGCCATGTGTTTGTATCTGGGTGTTGTGGAGGGAAGACAGTTCCATTGGTGCTCCATTAGATGAGTGACGGAATGGTGGAAGGGTTCCTGGCAGGTATTACCGATGGGGTGGAAGGCCAGAGGGAGGTTGGGTGCTTCCCTTATGTGCCTTTGAGCAGTTCCAGTTGTTACAGTGAACACATTTACTGTGAAATCCTAAAAATAAAGTAACAAATCTGGAAGGAAATAAAATCCACTTTAATCAAGAAGTGATTCACCACCTGAAAACCATCAACACCAGCATTAAATTGAAGCATTCATGGCACATCACGCACGACCCCTTGCATCTGGCTTCTAGCTGCCTCTCCAGCCCTATCTCCACCAGCTCCAACCCACAGTCTCTTCATGTCTCTGCCCACTACTCCCTCTTTTCACTCAAGCATGGCTTAAATCTCATCTTCTCCTTCAACCTATTTTCACAAATTGACCTGATTTCTGCCTCCTCAGAAACTTACAGAAGATTTTATCCATGTGTTTCAGGGGGCAGTTAATCCCAGACTACCTTGTATCATTTGTCTGGTTTAGACAACTATCTCCAGATTATATTTTATAAGAATTTTCATATGTCAAGTATTTGCTTCTTCAACTATAAGTTTCTCAGAATATCATACCCATAATAATGCATCACCAATAATGAAATCAATAGAAAGATTGATTGATAATTATTTGATGACTTGCTGGAAAGCTAGACCAGATAGCTGGGTCTTGGAATGTAAGTATTTCTGCCTTCAGGACTTTCTTAGAACATGATCCATGTGCTATTTTATTGGGTGGCATTCAACAATAATGTCACCATCGAGTACTCTTTCTTATATTTCCAACTCCACAATATACTTAATAGCATGTTGAATAGACACATTTATGAACAACTATCAGCATATTAAAAACATAGATAGATAGTAGACAGATATTTAAGATAAAAAGATTTTTCAGCTCTTAAGATAAATTTTTATTGCACAGAGAAATGAAATTGCAATTTGGAAAAGCTGTTCCTAAATAATAATAAATGCCCAGACCACGTTACTGACCTTATTGCCTGAGCACAAAATTGGTCAATGTTTTCTTTTTTCTTTCCTTGTAACTTAGAAAGATTATGTTAAATCCTTGTATTTAAAATCAAGAAAAGTGAATAAATCAGCAATATATAAACAAACTAGCAAAGTAAACAGCAAAGAACCAAAAATAGCACTTTCTCTAAAGTTCTTTGTAACGTGCAATGGGTACTTGGTTTCGGGCCAATGGACAACTCCAATTGCCTCTAATTTATTTGCTTTTAGGATCTCTCTCCCTAACCCCTGGACCTCTGGGAGTGAGTCATAGCGGGGGCCCCCCTCAGAGGCCTGGAAGTGTTCCCCGTCCCACTGCCTGCCTACATCTGAGCAAATAAGCAGCGTGATATGCTAACCCTGAGAGAACTCAGCATCCACTTGGACGCTGTAGACTTTCTGCCAAGACACAGATAATGATGAGCCCTAACACGTGAAGCCTCCTGCTTCTCCCCACGCTGACAGGCCTCAAGAACTATACCTGAGGTATTTGCAAACCAGCGGGTGTTGGTCAGGATAGAAGGATAAATTCAGCATGAAATCAGTGTTCCAATATCAATTCTCTTACGGTTCTCCTTGGTTTTATGACCAGCCTATGACCAGGTTTCTTCTAAGTGTCAAAAACATCTCCCTTTGTGTTTAAGGGCTAGTCCTACTAAGCGTGACTGGTCACCATGGCGCCACCAAATCCTATCCCCACTGTGTCCAGGAAAAATGTTGTATCTGGACAAAGTGGATCCGTTGTCTGAGGGCCCGCAGACAGTGAGGTCCCCTTTGAATTCCAGGTGGACACGCCCACCTGAAACGTCATTCCTGAGAGGTCCCTATGGACAGAGGCTAGGATTTTAAAGCTAACCTATGAAGCTGCTGTAGTAAAGCCTCTTAGAAATATTTTAAACAGAGAAGCAAAGGGGTTTGTGGCAGATTTACGCAGCTTGCTGATTAAGCAGTCATTCTAACAGGTAGAATGATCTGGGAAGCAATGGCAGGCGAGGCTGTTGGTCACTCTCAGCCCTAAAAGCTCAGTGGGTTAAGTGAGCAAACTTTTGTTTCTCAGTCACTCAACACATGTGCATGTGGTCGGCTGGTGGGGTGCAGTGGGGGGACACTTTCTGTCCATCCTGGTCACTCAGCGACCCAAGCTGTTGGAGCCACCATCGCTATACAAGCTCCCTTTGTGGCAGGTCAGGAAGATATGGCCTCTCACACACGGGCTCTGATAATGTCCACGTAGATTGTGTGGCTCCGTGTGGGCCCACATGGCAGAGACTCTCAGACCTGCATTCAGCTCACCGACCACAGCACACACCTGACTCACTGAGTCAGGAGGCAATGCCCCGTGTGGGTACCTGAGGAGACCTAGAACATTTATTGACAGACACCTCAAGGGTCACGAGAGCAGCCACATCACAAGGGCTGGCAGAATTAACTCCACAGCCGGAAGAAATAAATGTGGGAGGAAAGAGATCACAAATGACAAAGAATAAGCAAAGAGTGTTCGCAACATCAGAAAAGGACAATAAAAGCAAACAATTTCAAAACAGGGCATCTATTTCACCCAGCTTTAAGAAAAAACAACGTTTACCATAACTTTTTGATAGTTCAGTGCTACTTGATAGTCATCTGTGGCTTTAGGTGCCCAACTGTGTTCTTTTAATTGATTAAATATAAAGTTTGGTGATAAGCATTTTTGCAAACCGTGATTTCCTAAACGTTGCCTTCAGAAACCAAGTTCATAAATTATCCCTAGGCCACCCTTCATCTGCACGATCTTTCTTGAATGCCACCTAAGAAACTCTAGCATATTTTAATTACAGGTTAAGTTATATTCAATGGAAATCTGTTATCCTGCTAGTTAGTTAGGATATCAAATTAATAGGATATGAAAAGTAATTTGTGTTCTACAAAGGTTGGATTTTAAGGCGCTATTGTGTTCACGTAATACGATTAGATCCGTATTTTACTCAAATCTGTGTAGGAACAAACCAATACACTATGGGCAAAAATAAGTTGTAAAACATGTTTCCAGCACACAAACCAAAAGAATGTCTGGAATGAGAACTCTGACAAGGAGCTGCCCCAACCCGGGGGCGACATGGCATCTATAAATGGCTTTGAACCTTGGTGGGAAGAGAGAAGGATAGTTTCAGGCCAGGGCAACTAACAAGTGCTTCGATTTATAGGGACACGATTTCTGGCTTCAATGTCAAATTACATCACTGAGAAACAGGAAACTTCGTGGAATTAATTGCTCTATTGTTTCCAAGATGACTGCTGATGTTGCCAAAGCCTCCAGACCTTTTCAGTCACACTAGGTGATTTTTTAAAGAATAAAAACACCATTTATGATTTTGTAGAGAATTGAGAGGGGGTGGGGCTCTCCTCTTTTTTATGGTTTGAGCTACAGAGTTGAAGAATCTTCCCTTAAAGGTGATCATTTTTCTCTGAAGCTAAAACTCCCCATGTGTGTGCAGATGAGGGGAAAGAGACAGAGCAGAACTTGGCCTCAATTCTCTGGACAGAGTGAGAAACATTTGCCTCTAAGGAAGATTTTAGAAGAGGAACTAAGGAGATAATATATCAGAGGACACATTCGAGAAAGCTGCCAGCCTAGGGAAGAAGGCGATTCCTTGAACTCCACGCAGCTTGGAAGGAGGAGATGGTGCTGAGGACAGCCTGGAAATCGGCAGTGAGACTTGGGACATTCCGGCTGTGATCCCACTGAAGTTGTGACCTGAACGAGGGCCGCAGAGTTAGAAGGAGGCCCAGCAAAAGTCCCAAGCCAACTGAAACATCATCATGTTATTATTTCTGACAGATCAGTGGAAACCCTCCCTTTTCAAGCATCCACAGAAACAGAAAGTGCAATGCCTGCTTCCAAGACATCAGAGGCATTCAGGCATTGATCTCCAATGGACTTGCTCTGATTTTTGGCCTGGGATGGTCTCACGCTGAAGCAGAGCTGGAGGGTGTGAATCTATGCAAACAAGATCTGCTGGAAGACGTTGGCAAATCCTGGGCCAAGGGCAGCCCACACTTCCCCAGCTCCCAGGGCCATTAGCACCCCTGCTCAGCTGTCAGGAATGTTCCCAACCCCTGAGCCTCTGACTCACTTCCTTTTTCAAGCTCATCTTTCTGTTCTGTCAATGTAAGATTAACTGTGAACTTCACTTCTCCTCCCCACCAAGTAACGTGGAAGCCCGTTTACCTGCAGGCTTCTGTTCTCCCCTCCAGCCCCTTTGGAAATACTGCCCTGAACACGCACTTTACAAACATTTGGGCTGATTTCCCAAGAAGCAGTGACTTATTCTGGATCATGAAGACAATATCAGAAATAAACTTGTAGAGAGTAAGATAGAGCAGCATGCCTTGTACATTGTCATGCTGTTTAATTTTAACTTTCAGGCCCCAATCCTGTTCCAGACAGGTATCTAATCATCACCAAGGGGGCTGGATAGGACTGGGACCCATTTCACAGGTGAAGAAACTGGGGCATTCAAAAATGATGGGAAATCTTACTTTCCCATTGACTGTGCCACATCAAATTCAAAGTAAGTTTAAAAGGAGAATAAACTAAACATTTAGAGAAGAGCTAACACCTATCCTTCTCAAACTCTTCCAAAATCTAGCAGAGGGAGGAACACACCCAAACTCATTCTACAAGGCCACCATCACCCTGATACCAAAACCAGACAAGGATGTCACAAAGAAAGAAAATTACAGGCCAATATCACTGATGAGCATAGATGCAAAAATCCTGAACAAAATACTAGCAAACAGAATCCAACAGCACATTAAAAGGATCATACACCATGATCAAGTGGAGTTTATTCCAGGAATGCAAGAATTCTTCAATATATGCAAATCAATCAACGTGATACATCATATTAACAAATTGAAGGAGAAAAAACATATGATAATCTCAATCGATGCAGAAAAAACTTTCGACAAAATTCAACACCCATTTATGATAAAAACCCTGCAGAAAGTAGGCATAGAGGGAACTTTCCTCAACATAATAAAGGCCATATATGACAAACCCACAGCCAACATCGTCCTCAATGGTGAAAAACTGAAAGCATTTCCACTAAGATCAGGAACAAGACAAGGTTGTCCACTCTCATCACTCTTATTAAACATAGTTTTGGAAGTTTTAACCACAGCAATCAGAGAAAAAAAGGAAATAAAAGGAATCCAAATCAGAAAAGAAGAAGTAAAGCTGTCACTCTTTGCAGATGACATGATACTATATATAGAGAATCCTAAAGATGTTACCAGAATACTACTAGAGCTAATCAATGAATTTGGTAAAGTAGCAGGATACAAAATTAATGCACAGAAATCTCTGGCATTCCTATACACTAATGAAAAATCTGAAAGTGAAATCAAGACAACACTCCCATTTACCATTGCAACAAAAAGAATAAAATATCTAGGAATAAACCTACCTAAGGAGACAAAAGACCTGCATCCAGAAAATTATAAGACACTGGTGAAAGAAATTAAAGATGACACAAATAGATGGAGAGATATACAATGTTCTTGGATTGGAAGAATCAACATTGTGAAAATGACTCTACTACCCAAAGCAATCTACAGATTCAATGCAATCCCTATCAAACTACCACTGGCAATTTTCACAGAACTAGAACTAGCCAAAGCCATCTTGAGAAAGAAAAACGGAGCTGGAGGAATCAGGCTCCCTGACTTCAGACTATACTACAAAGCTACAGTAATCAAGACAGTATGGTACTGGCAGAAACAGAGAAATATAGATCAATGGAACAGGATAGAAAGCCCAGAGATAAACCCACGCACATATGATCACCTTATCTTTGATAAAGGAGGCAGCAATGTACAGTGGAGGAAGGACAACCTCTTCAATAAGTGGTGCTGGGAAAACTGGACAGCTACATGTAAAAGGATGAGATTAGATCACTCCGTAACACCATACAGAAAAATAAGCTCAAAATGGATTAAAGACCGAAATGTAAAGCCAGAATCTATCAAACTCTTAGAGGAAAACATAGGCATAACATTCTATGACATAAATCCCCCATAAATCCCCCAATCCTTTTTTGACCCACCTCCTAGAGAAATGAAAATAAAAACAAAAATAAACAAATGGGACCCAATGAAACTTCAAAGCTTTTGCACAGCAAAGGAAACCATAATCAAGAGGAAAAGACAACCCTCAGAATGGGAGAAAATATTTGCAAATGAAGCAATTGACAAAGGATTAATCTCCAAAATTTACAAGCAGCTCATGCAGCTCAATAACGAAAAAACAAACAACCCAATCCAAAAATGGGCAGAAAACCTAAATAGACATTTCTCCAAAGAAGATATACAGACTGCCAACACACACATGAAAGAATGCTCAACATCATTAATCATTAGAGAAATGCAAATCAAGACTACAATGAGATATCATCTCACACCAGTCAGAATGGCCATCATCAAAAAATCTAGAAACAATAAATGCTGGAGAGGGTGTGGAGAAAAGGGAACACTCCTGCACTGCTGGTGGGAATGTGAATTGGTATAGCCACTATGGAGAACAGTATGGAGGTTCCTTAAAAAAACTACAAATAGAACTACCATATGAGCCAGCAATCCAACTACTGGGCATATACCCTGAGTAAACCATAATTCAAAAAGAGTCATGTACCAAAAAGTTCATTGCAGCTCTATTTACAATAGCCAGGAGATGGAAACAACCTAAGTGTCCATCATCAGATGAATGGATAAAGAAGATGTGGCACATATATACAATGGAATATTACTCAGCCATAAAAAGAAACAAAATTGAGCTATTTGTAATGAGGTGGATGGACCTAGAGTCTGTCATACAGAGTGAAGTAAGTCAGAAAGAGAAAGACAAATACCGTATGCTAACACATATATATGGAATCTAAGAAAAAAAAATGTTTTGAGGAACCTAGGGGTAAGACAGGAATAATGACACAGAGCTACTAGAGAATGGACTTGAGGATATGGGGAGGGGGAAGGGTAACCTGTGACAAAGCGAGAGAGTGGCATGGACATATATACACTACCAAGCGTACAACAGACAGCTAGTGGGAAGCAGCCGCATAGCACAGGGAGATCAGCTCGGTGCTTTGTGACCACCTAGAGGGGTGGGATAGGGAGGGTGGGAAGGAGGGAGATGCAAGAGGGAAGAGATATGGGAACATATGTATATGTATAACTGATTCACTTTGTTATAAAACAGCAACTAACACACCATTGTAAAGCAATTATACTCCAATAAAGAATTTAAAAACAAAAACAAAAAGGACATTAAACTTCCTGTTTGGCATTGTTATTAGCTCAGTAATTTGTTTTTTCATCCTGAACTGTTGACACAAGGAGAAGATTCAGGAACTGACGTTGGTTTGCTGTTGCTGCTGTTAATTTTACTTGCCTAAGAAGAGTGGGAAACGCCACAAAGCCCTCATGGAGATTCTGAGGAGGTTTCCCCTGGCTCCGCGAGCTGGGCAGGCACAGGAAGGGGCTTCAGGTCACGGCCGCCAAACAGACCCTTTACCCAAGTGACCCCCAGAAGACACACCCAGATGCCCATGGTCCTGGCAGGTGGACCACTGAGCCAGCTCATGGACTCTCCATCCGGACCCCTTGGAGGGCAGAGGACCATCTGCTTCCCCCTCGTCACACACCCCCACCCCCGGAAGACCAGGGGGACCGGAGGCAGGGCCTGCAGCCATGAGGAGTGCAGACTGGGAAGCAGGGACCCCATGCCACTGAGGAGCTGGGATCTGCAATCCCGATGTGCCCAGAGGCCAAAGAAGGCCAGCATGAGTGGGATGTGGGTGCAGTCAGCGTATGGGACACAGGGGGACCAGTGCGTGGCAGCCCCCGCACAGCTCTGATGACCTGTCCTGGTGGGTGTGGACCTGTTACAGGTCTGTGAGGGCCTCTCGCACCTATTGAGTCGGAGTGTAAATCACTGCACCATCCCCCCTTAAGATGGATAGACACCTGCGCGAGGCCAAGGTGGTGGGGGTGCACTCAGTTACGGCCCGATGAAGCCCAGGGAGAAACAGGGCCCCCAGGTGGGTCTCCACCACACATGGGCCTCCACCACACATGGGCCTCCACCACACATGGGCCTCCACGCCAGCGGGGCCTCCACCACACATGGGCCTCCACGCCAGGTGGGCCTCCACCCCAGATGTGCCTTCACCACAGGTAGGTGTGCCTCCTCTGCCATGTGAAGCAGGAGGGAGGGCGTGATCCTGAGACACTTACCTGGAATGCAGCCAACGCGATCCACTGTGCAAGGTCTTCTTCCTGAAAGGCCGGCAGGCCAGGGGGATGGCGGGGCGATGGCAGAGTGGGTCCTTTCTTTTTCATTCACTGAAAATCAGTGGTTTGAAGCTAATCCTGCAGCACAAATACAATTATCTCATTGCCGTCTTCCGTGTTTCACCCCAGATGGTGACAAAGTGCCTGGGATCTGACCCTCTGCACGGCACTCGAGTCCTTAAATACAAGTAGAATCGAAATGTGCTTTGTTTAGGCTCACTTAATGCAGAGCCTTTGGGGAGATTCATAAAATTCCCAGTGGAAAAGGGAAAACTACCACTTCTGAGAATTTAGTGACACTGATCCACTGTTCTAGACCCTTCTGTACAGAGCTTCTCACTTAACGCCCCACAGCCCTGGAGGGGCCTTAGGTTTCTCCATCTGAGGGGAGTAAAGCTGAGAACCGGGGAGCTAGGGGCCCTGCAGGGCTACCCAGCACATCGGCCCTCCCCAAGGTCTGCAGACACCACGGCCCAGGGTCTCCCACAGCACTCGCCTGGTTCTTTTTTGGATTCTAGACCCAAGTGTCCCTCAATCACCCGAGGTTCCCATAAAACTAGCTGAGACCCCAAAGTTCTGAGTGATCCCCATCCAGGGCTGCAACAAAGACACCACCCTTCAGGGCCTCAGCCAGCAGGAGTCTTCACATGGAATAACTCACGTGGAGGACATATGGAAGGAAGCCAAATGAACTGATTTATGGGGCTAAAATTCCATCTCCCTCTGCTTCATTGATTTTGTACTTGTCGTAATCATGGAAAATTCTTTTAAACAGGCTATAAAAAGATGCTGTTTCAACAGAGTGGGGCTTAGGTGCCACTCGGAGGCCCTCGGCTGTCAGCTGTTCGCCCTGCAGCCCGGGCCCTGCCCCGAGGTAGGAGGGGCGCGTCCGAGGCCCCCCCTCTCTGCACAGGAGTCCTGCACACCAGCCGCTCCCGCTGCGTTCATTGTGTTACCTTCGCTGGATCAGCTCCAGACTTCCAAATTTAGCAGTCCTCTGCTTAGGCACAGCTTCTTGGAGTCATAGCCATACCTTAGCGATGAGGGCAGCCCATTAAACATGATCTGATGGCTATCTGGAGTTTGAGCGATGTAGCTGACAGCTTAGAATGAAAGAAGATACATGAGCGCCCACAATATGTGCACACAGAGCGAGCTTGTTACAAACAGGGACAGTAGATTACATCTTTCCAATAAACCCGAGTTTCATCGCCCGACTACTGCCCGACGCGAATCGGCCGGGCCTCTCTAATAACCGGGCTAATGAGGGGGCACTGGGGGCGGGGCACCAGGGACCGAATTCGAGGAACACGCGAGCCGGGCGGAGGCTGCCAGCCGAGCTGAGGCAGCCGTTTAATCTAGTCTGTTATCCCAACGTGGTTTTGAGGAACAGTACATTGAACCCAGATTTTAAAGGATGAAAAAGGCATCCACCAATTCAGGGAGTGATGTGAATCTGGGGACGCCTTGAGTGGCCCCCTGCCCTCTCTGTGTTCTGGAAATATCAGGACCGTTGAGCTGAGCTCTCGTTCCTTCTGCCCTTGTCAGGTATTGGGTGGGAGGTGAGGGGCCAGGAAGGGCGGCAACCAGATTCCAGAGCCAGGCCAGTTTGTTACCTGCAACGAGGACTGCCCAGGCAGAATCAATTCTTCTCCAGAAAGATGTTGGTGGAAACACTGAGTTTGCTCTTGGGCTAAGTGTCCTTCTTAACAAGTTGCGATACTTGCTCCGCCAGACTCCCTCCACCGCCCCCCCAACAGTGACGCCCTTCTCATCAGGATGATAACATCAGCCCAGGTGCTGCAACAGTCTTCAAAAATCGTAAATCTTAACCTGTCACCTAAGGGAAGCGGAGAAAAAAGGTTAAACAAGTTTGTGAAGAACCTTTCCCAGGTGTTATTTTGCAAGTTGAGAGCTAATTGATGGTTCTGCCGTAATAGTTACAAGTGATAAAGATCGTGTAAACACTCCCCACTGGAGGGCACATCGGGGTGTCCCAGGGGCAGCCGATGCCAGATGGAGACGGCAGCCTCAAGCAGGGGACAGCACCCTGCACTGTCTGATGGCTCTGAAAGCCTGATACTCTAATCCCACGGGAGTCAGAGTGGGGACAGTCCATGCGAGAAACAGAAATCTAGGATACTGGATGGCTAGGTAGAGGGGCCGCCTCCTGCCAAGGTCAAGTCCAGTGAGGGCAACGCTCTTCAAGCCAACCAGCTTATTAAGGAACAGAGTGGAGGAACTTGAATTTGCTCTTAGGCCCCATCTTTGCCTGCCCCAGGTCAGCTTCTGAAGGGCATAAGATCCGTCCCTTTTCAATTTTAAGGCTAATAACTCTCTTTGCAAGATGTGAAGGGAAAGGAAAGCTTTCCCATGGTCTCCCTGCAAAGCCCTGGGCCCGCCCCTGGGCCTCAGGGATGTAATTGGATTCCCCAGTGAGGGTGGGAGAGAAGTGATAAAGCAGGGTGACAATTGTCACACAAAAGCACAAAGCCCATTTACATTTTCATTGGTTTCACAAGAAGAAAATATGGAGCTGGTTGAGTTTTTCTAATTTTTGCCATCAATGAAAAATTAACATTTGCCTGAGTAAAGACCATGGCGTGTACGTCCATGATATCACCCCCAACTTAGAGACAGTCTAGAGCATCAGAAAAATTAGAGATGATAACATTTTCATTTTCTCCTTTATATCCCGTAGGCTGGTTTTTAACTGCATTTGCTTGGGGATTTTTTTCTTATGAAAATAGTATTATATGTGACGTTCAGGCTTCCATAAAAATGATGAAAACCACAGTGTCTTTGATGATATGTATTTGGAACCTATAAATAACACCAATCTAAATAAGTCCTGAAGCAACAACGGGCAGAAGTTAAGTCCCGTCAGATTCCATTCACTGCTCAGCTCGGTGGCGCTTCTGTTCCATCATTTGTAAATTAAGGAACGAATCACTGCCTATTTCAGTAGGATGGACACACCTAGATCCTGTATCTGCCTGGGGTGTGCTGGTTCGCTAAGACAGATTCCCTTCCACCCAAGAGGGCGCAGACGCCCTGGGACCATGCTGGCTCCCGGCACAGGGGCCGGGGTGACTCGAACTTTGACATGGGAGTGAGAGACAGAAAGCATTTTGATGATGGAAGTGCCTGGGGTTCCCACCCTCTCTTTCATTTGCCTCTGGAATTCAGCATCAATTTATCACAAGGATTTCTCCGTGTCAGCTCTTGCTTCACAGAATGCATGCTCCTGAAAATAGTGCTTAAAAGTTCTGATTATTTTAAAGTGATTAAGCTGTGTCTTTTTGTTGTCACTCTCATGTTCTGAACGACAAAGCGCTGGATCCCCATGCTGGCCATGTTCACAAAATCAACCTGGGTTAGGAACGGCGCGCTCCCAGAGAGCTGGTGCGTGGGTAGGAGCGGGAAGCAGATGGTGCGTCCAGGCTGGTGAAATTTTCAGGTCAGTTCTGGGCAACACCAAGGCCAGGCCACCCCAGCCGTTAGCAGCTGACAGTCTGAACTAAAACCTACCCAATCTTTCAAATTCTCTCCGTAAAAAAGCAAAAGAACCATCCGCCCTCACCACCACCACAGACAAAGGGATCTGGTAAAAAAAAACGGGCCTGCTGTGATACAGAAGTCCGCATGATAAAGTGAATTAACAGAGGAGAGACCACTGCGCCTTGTGGGCAGGGATGCGGGACACATCCCAGACGTGAGGGGATGGTTTTCATGGGAATGAACGGTTTGTGGGCAGTTTTTCCCGGTGAGTCAGGCACAGCGCGGTCTGAGACTTCTCAGGCTTACGCCGCTTCAATCTGTCTGATAAAAGTATTTGTGTCCGGGAGAGGATGAGAGCAGTGAACTCAATTCACAGGCGTGGTTAAAGCAACAGAAGTGGTACCCAGGGCATCCCAGCTGTGGAGGCTCAGTCTCCAGCCATATGAGGAAGGTGGTACTAGGGCACCTCTCCACTACTCAGCGCCCCCGAGACCAGGAGATGCCCTTGGCCCCTGGGCCTGGACTGCCCACCGACCCCCCACCAGGGGCGGCACCAGGAGTGGAAGCTCAGCTCTGGAGAAGGGACGTGACAGCACCTGCTACCCGGACACCGGGCAGCCGAGGGCCCCTCCTGAGATGGTCGCCAAGTGCCCACTCTGCTGTTTTCATTAGATAGACTCCCCTTTTCTTTTAACTTAATACGATTAATTTAAAACAAGTCTTTATGTCACTGCTGTAATCCGAATCATTTGTTAATTCTAAATGCAAGTCTGTTTAAAACAAACAATGTTATTAAATTCTAAAATTAAAATGAAAACAGTAATTTAGAAGGATTGGTAAATCTAAACCATTTCTTAAGTGTTGCTCACTGAGGAAAGCAGGTTTCTCCACGGAAGAAATGGACCTGTTTATGGTAAGTCGTGACAAGGGGCAATTGGCCCCATGTTCAGGTCCATAAGGTGCTGTTCTACATCAATTCAGCCACCCTGGGGTTCGTTTGTTTGGGGTGCCCCTCCTGCACGCGCCAGAAACACACGGCTGGCGGGCATCTTCTGCAGGACCACACGGGCCCCTCACGCCCAGGACATGGGCTCTGCTGCAGACCCTCCCTTCTGCTTCCCTGCTTCTCCTCGAAAGAATTTGTTCTCAGCAGCCCAGCAGAGCCTCCTAACTGCCCTTCACAGCATCAGTCCTGACCCCGAGGCCTCAGTCTGGACATGGTTTGCACTCTTACCAGAACTCACAGCCACACCCCCCAAATCAGGGAAACCGAGAAGTGCAAAGGTTTTTTCTAACAATAAATAAATAAATGTATTTCCTTGGCCTTCCCTCCCCCCACCCCTCCCCCCCTTCCCCGCCCCCTCCCCCTCCCTCACGCTGCTGCACATTCCCCTTCTCAGATGGGTCTGATGCTGTGACCACCTCGTCCTGCTGGGAGTGGGCTCATCCTGCAGGGGGCGGCTGCTGACCCCCACCTTCAACCACATCTTGGGCTGCCAACCTCGGCCAGGCCAGTGGACCACGCAGCCCAAGCAGAGCACATCCCCAGAGGGGCCATGAAACGTTTGGCAGAGCCGGTGGGGGGAGCGTATTACAGAATATCATCCAAAAGCATTTAAAATGCAGAAATAGCAGAGTCTTTGACTTGACAACTTTTAATGGAGCCAAAATATTTACATTAAAAACAGATCATTTGGCCCCACTAACACAGTCAGACCCTCCAAACGGTTTTGAATGGTCTAGGCATGCAGAGACCTCTTCTAATTGGCTGGTGACCAGAGATCGTTAGTAAGTGTGGCCAACCCCACCCCCTGTGTAAAGAAAGCCCGAGGCAGCAGCATTCCAGAGCTGGGCCCCTGAAGGCCAGGCAGGAAGGCTGCAGCCCCGGCTTTACCACATGGGCGGCCGCCCTGAGTCTGTGCGCCTCACTTGCATCCTGTTACTTAAATTGAACGGACAAGTGCGCAAATTTCTGCTGCTCCTTTTCGTCATGAACTCAAGTGAAACAACTTTGCAGACTCTTATTCAGCCTCTTCTGCTATTTAAATGCATCCCCACCAAAAATGACTGTGAATGTGAGAAATGTTTGAATGTGTTTGTGAGTTAGAGTGTTCTAACTCACTGCTATGACTAAATATCTCCCTTCAATTCGATCATCAGATGTTCAAAGCACACCCTTTTGTCTGCACTGGTCTTGCCTGCTCGTGTGGACTTGCAGCGGGAAGCACATTTTCAGATGGTACAAACAGCACGTTTTTCGCTCGCTGACTGAATCGTGCAGACCCCAGAAAGAGTGGCTCCCTTCGCTTACAGAGACTTAAGAACCAAAACCACTAGTAACTTTTACACTGCATTTGTATCTCACGCTAATTAAAGAGAGAAAAAGAGGTCAGTAATAGAAGGGCAGTGATTTTTATTTGAAGAACTTTTCTGTTGTGACTAATAGTCAACATTCTATGCCTCGTGCTAAATGGAGCTTAACCCAGAGAAAGCATCACATCTGGAAAAGATGGGGAGATGGTCATAAAGGAGACGAGGATGAGAAATTCTCTCGGAACGCGGGTGAGGGGCAGGCTGCTCTGGGGCCAGGAGGGACGTCTCTGGACAGCAACGAAAACTTTGTTTGATTGATCATTTTTAAGTTATCAACATAATAAAGTTTTAAAAACCTCTCTCTGCCCAAGAAAAAGAAAGTAAAACTACTCTCTTTTGAGTTTATAGGATTTAAGTGGCACTACATACTTATGTTTTCTTTGAGGACAAATTCTTAAATGTTACTTTTATTTTATTTTTATTAAATTGCATTTCCTTTAAAAGTTGGTCTGGGTCTTTTTGTTCCCACCCACTGTGTTCAGGAAATCCCAAGAAGAGGGAAATTATAGAACATAGTGAAAGTTATAGACCAAAACATACCCTCATATTTTAGACATTTTTGCTTTCATAAAAGGAAGAGAAACTCATCAATGTTAGAAAAGCTTCTGTTCAGTTTGACTTTCGAGGGGTTTCAATTTCCATAACGATGTGGTTTTGAATATATTTTTTTCAATGAAACCTGACTTGTTTCAAGTGATTTGGAGGCATGGGTTCTGTTCTTTGTGGATGGGAGAGATTTATTTCCCTAGAAACCACAGAATGCCAAATCTCCCTGTGAATGATAGATCCTCCTGTCTCTCCCCTCCCTGGAGCCTGCCCTGTCCAACTGAGAAAAGATAAACCCAGTGATTTATTCGGGGAGCACCCAGCTTTGCTCGGGGGTAAACAGGGCGCTCCTCCCGTGAGGATGCAGCTGGAGCAAACCAATGGTTTCGCTGGGCTGGGAAAGTGCATCCCTCCCCAGCCTCCTATCAGGTCCGCAGAGGGGAAGCATCTCATTTAACTAAGAGAATAAGATAAATGATCGTCTGTGACTTTTACTCAAAGTAATATTTCAACTCTTGTACCTTTCTAGTACATTTCCTTTGTTTTTACAACTGTTCCCTAATCTGAAAGAGTTTGCCATGTCAGCAATAAATGAGAGTTAATAGTATATGCCCTTTATGGGGAGAAAAATATACATAGAATTCAGTCATGAGAAGAAAATTAAAAACCTGCTTAATCAGCAAGAGTTAGAATGTTTTACAATATCAGATGAGCTACTATATGGCAGGTACTGTGTCTACCCCAAAGTCTTAACATAACCTATAGGAATAGCTACACGATTTCATGATTTTCTCCCCAATGTTAACCAAAGGACCCCAGTGATTCTGAGTGATTAAATACAGGCAGACCTTGGAGATATTGTGGGTTGGGGAATGAAACGAGTATCACGATAAAATTAGTCACACAAAATTTTTGGTTTCCCAAAAGTTATGTTTACACTGTACTGTAGTCCATGAGTGTGCAATAGCTTTATGTAAAAAAAAAACAATGTACATACCTTAATTAAAAAATACTTCGTTGACAAAAAAATGCTAACCGTCATCTGAGCCTTCAGTGACTCATAGTAGCAACATCAGAGATCACTGATCACAGTTACGCGTGAGACATAAATAATAACGAAAAAGTTTGAAATATTTTGGGAGTTACCAAAATGTGACTCAGAGACACAACGTGAGCAAATGCTGTTGGAAAAATGGTGCCAAGACGTGCTGGGTGCAGGGCTGCCCCAAACCTTCAATTTGTAAGGAACCACAACACCTGCTAAGCACTGCAACGGGAAGCACAAGAAAATGAGGTCCACCCCTACTGTCCACACACAGTTCTCAGGAGAGAAAGAGCCAGGGGGATAATTAACATCTCTGCATTTTATGATGTTAGAACCTGCTGTGTGGGTTCCAATGTCATCAAATCAGAATAAAGAGTCCAGGAACAGAGTAAAGCACAAATGAAAATGTGTTAATTGGTAAGTTAATCTCTTAAATCACTGACTTAAAGCATGAATTTTTTCGTAAATGGTGTGGGGTTCACCACTTGGATGAAGATGCAATTTGATCCCTACCTCACACTGTATATCCCAAAGAATGGCACCTGTATTACAGATTTTAAGTTGAAAAATAAAACCATAGGTATTAGACAACAATTAAAATCAGAGGTTGATTCACTTCTAAAATTAAAATGCGAGGGGAGATAACTTTTCAAATTATGGCTTAAAATCCAAAAGCAATAAAATATTGATGAATTGACTACAGTTTTTTTTTTAATGTTGATGTCAAAAATAATCACTATAAGGAAATGCAGAAGCCAAATGACAAACTGAGAGAAGAAACAGTTGTCATTTATAGTGTAGACACAGGGTAATATTGTGAATATTAACAGAGTTTTTAAGGTTGGAGAAGAGGACCAAAAACTTACAGAAAAATAGACAAAAGACAAGATATGCTTAACTTTTCAACTTCACTCAAAGTAATTTAAAAATCACACCGATACCTTGTTTCTCATGTATCAGAGCGGCGACATTTCCCCAAATTCGACAACATTCTCTATAGAAATGGGCACAGTCATAATTGCTGGCCATCAGAATGTATTCACAGAGGGTAATCACAGGGGTTGTATCCAAATAGCAAACATGAAACCAACATTAAAAAGCAAAGTTCCTGGTCCTTTGGTGAGGAAAATAACTCTTTCCTTTTAATTCTCAGAAGGTTTGGGGATTTTTGTAAAGTGTCTTTCCTATCATTATAGAACCGATTTCTGAGATTATAAAGGGAAGGAAATAGAATCTCTTCTATTTTTAATTTTTAACCATTCTTTTCTTAATATTTTAGTTAATAGATCTGTCAAGATACTATTTCAGAGACTACGAACCTTGGCCAAGTTTTGAAAGAGGTAGTCGCCCGCCAGGCCCAACGGTGCACCCACCTGCACCAGGAGAGGGAGAAAATGATTCTCTAGGGGCTCGTGGGATAGAAGAGCAGTGAGACCCCAGCCTCACCTGCTTAGCCTCACCTGCAGAGGCTTCTGGTAGCCAAGCTTCGTGACCCCAGGGGGCAGCACTCACTCGGTTCAGGAGAGGGGGTCATGGATTAACAATGAACTGGACTTTGGTTTTCGTGTTAAAATTTAGATTTCATTTTATCTTAATTGTAAAGATAATTTAAAAGATTGGTTTGGGGACACTAAAATGTCTTGTCCCGCAAAGTTTGGACCGGTCACCCCTCCAGGCAAATCAGTAGTGAATTCCTCTGTTCTTCCAGGTGGAGTTATGGAAGGTTGTGTTTCCTCTTGAGAGGGTCACGGTGGCATTTACACCACTGGTGTGTGGCAAGTAGTAGGTTACTGCTGAGGAAGGGACCCCCATTTCATTTCTGATGTGATTAAAAGGTCATGTCCTCGATGTGAAGAAATAGCAGTGGCACAAGCAGCTGGGACGCTATTTCAGACCATAACCTGACCTGTGGTCACACAGGAAGCGGATACTGATCAGTGCATTTTCCCTCCCATGATTCTATGCATTTCAGGGAGGCAAAAAGTAGCAATGTGAATGTTATTTAGATGCCAGTGTTTTCACGAAGATCACAAAACAAAGCCTAGAATTGTGAGATCACATGCAACAGTGGATTACTGTGACTGTCTGGAGTTTTGTATGAAGTCTCACAGAAGACAATCACACGCACAATTACACACATGCCCATCCACTCACACACACGTGTACACACACGCACATGCACACGTGCACGCACTCCCCTGAGCACAGACCTAGCTATTGCCTTCTGTTGGGTCCACCCCAGACACGGCCGTGACTTTGCAGCCTCATGGGGTGAGAGGCCATCCCCGGAGTTTTCAGCAGGCCCAGGAAGGCACTCTTGTGAATTAAACAGCTCCCTCTTGCATGTACATCAGCTGTGAGTCCTTCCAGCATGTGCTCTGAGTTTCGACACTCGAGGGTCTAGGCTGAGCTAAGCTGCTGGACCAGGAGTGGACGCCCTTGCCAACCTCCAGCCTCCGGCCTCCACTCTGTCTGACCTATCCCCCCACTCACAGCCTTGCTTGTAACCCCACTCCCCGCGGCTTCCCACCCTTTGCAGGACAAAGGCGGCTGTGCTGGGGGTGCGGCCTGCCAGCCTGGCCTCTGGCTCCTCTCCAGCCCTCCGACCCGCACCCCTGGGTGCTCTTGCCCCCCCAGTGCCTCCCCACACGGGCCTGCCCTGAACCCCTTGGGCAGCTCCTGTGACACCTCCCAGAGCTTCTCAGAATGCTGTCCCTCCTCTGACACTCCTGTCCCAACGTCTGCTCCCAGGGTGATAGGCGCCTTGCTGGGAACAGAGTAGGTGCTCAGTAAACACCTCCCGAGTGGAAGGGGGAATGAGTACTACAGATGCTGCCACTTCTCCTGAATCCAGGCAATCTTTAGATTAACTTCCAGAGACCTGAGGAACTTCATCAAACACTCCCACTATCAGTAATATCTTAGCCGTACCACAGAATGCTTTACCTGGCAGTAGAGTAAATCAGAAATGGAAATTTACATGCTTCATATGTAACTGCCTTTCTTGCAAGAGCCCCCGATCAAAACAATACAAGGGTGACGCTTAGAATGCTAAGATATTTATTCATCAGCACACAGTGAAAGCCAATATGATGGCTCCCAAGAGGCACTCTTAGTTGCAGAAGCAGACATAGGTTGTGATCCCTGCTCTCAAGGGAATTAGAGTCTGGTGGTCCTAGTGGACCCCATCAGCCTCTCCCAGGCACATGCAAACTAAGAAGAACTGTGAAGCCAGCGTGAAGAGCTGGTCCTCCACTGTTCCTCCAGGGTAACGTGCATGAGTGAGCCGTCCTCACTCTTCACACACTGCTCAAACTCCAGCAGGGATCCTACAACCCTGGTAGCAGAGTCCGAGTCTTAGAGACAGGAAAAGTCCTAGAAACCAAAGCACTCCACCTTCCAAAGCCCTCGAGCCTATCCCTGGATCTCTTCCTACTCAGGAGTGGTCCACGGATCCTCAGCACAGCACACCCGGGAGCTCCTCAGAGGTGCAGAGCTCAGGCCGGCCCAGACCTAGGGACTAATCCAAACCCGCATCCTCACAAACGCCCCAGGTGATTCCTGGGCACCTCGCAACCCCACCCAGGCTGGGGATGAAGCCTGCTGCTCAGCACAAACACGACTCGCGGATAGAACGTGGCCCCCCCTGCACAATCCTCCCATGTGAAGTCACAGCCCAAAAGAGGGGACGCAAAATCCCCGCCTGGCAGCATCTACCGTGTGTCCCCGAACGGCTCCAGCGTTGCCCTGACCACTTCTGCCACCATCCACCTTTCCACTCTGACCCCCCAACCTTCACTTCTGGGGGCTCCTTGTCGGCCCCTCTCTGCCCAGAGTTTCCTATTTATCGATTTCATGAGAAAACACTGTCTGAGACCCCGGAGGTGGTGGGAGCGGGGTGTTGGTGAGGGAAGACTCGTATTCAGAAGACGCTGTTTCGGGGTCCCCAAGACACCCTCCACATCCAACGATCCCCTGTGAGGACTCCCAGCGCTCGGCCATGAGTTATTCCAACCGCGGGACACAGACCACAGTCAGCAAAGGGAAAGGCACACAGGGTGAAGCGCAGGGGGACCAGGTGGGAGCTCCCAGAGTCCTCACCCTCGGGGTCCCAAGACAGGCTGAATCCCCCAGCAATGCATGGTGACACAGGCACCCCCATTAGAGACTCAGGGCCAGGGATTTTATGGGGGCTGGTCACGTGGGCTCCTTCTGCCCGGCACATGCCAGACTCCCAGCAGGAAAGCAGGACTCAGCGCGAAGCCAGGATTTGTACAGTTTGGACACACTGAGGCCCTTTATCAGTCAGGGAGATGAGAAGTCGCCCGAGATCCGTTTCCCATGTGCCACAGAAGGCCAGCCTTGCGAGCAGACCTTTCTAAACTGAGCTAACCTTTTCTGCACAGACGCATTTATTTCCTTCAAAAGATTTTGGAATATGGACATTATTATCCATGAAATTTGCAGTTTTAAGTTGAAATGGCAGAAACTTAAGTTACATCGTGTAAAGAAAGCCCTGATAGTAAAGGGTTAGAGAAAGAACAAAAATATTTGGGGGCAGGTTGATCATTGTGTGTCTCTCTCCCTTTTACAGCTACCATCCCAGGGTCTACAATAATGTCACATCGATGAAAAAAATCATAACTCTTTGGAAATTAACAGAAGCCCCAGTATACAGGAGTCCCTAGCGTAATAACAGAAAAATTCTCTGTCCCCAGGCCGGAGTCACAGAACCCTGGAGCACCTCCCCCCTGGTGACGGTGACAGTAATTACCACCTACAGTCTACAGACTGGTGACAGTAATTGCCAAGCCAAAGGCAGTCTGGCAAAGTTTGAACTTAACTACCATTGCCTGTACTGTTTTTTTTTTTTTTTTAACCTCTTTATTGGGGTATAATTGCTTTACAATGGTGTGTTAGTTTCTGCTTTATAACAAAGTGAATCAGTTATACATATACATATGTTCCCTTATCTCTTCCCTCTTGCATCTCCCTCCTTCCCACCCTCCCTATCCCACCCCTCTAGGTGGTCACAAAGCACCAAGCTGATCTCCCTGTGCTATGCGGCTGCTTCCCACTAGCTGTCCGTTGTACGCTTGGTAGTGTATATATGTCCATGTCACTCTCTCACCCTGTCACAGTTCACCCTTCCCCCTCCCCATATCCTCAAGTCCGTAGATCTGTGTCTTTATTCCTGTCTTACCCCTAGGTTCTTCATGACATTTTTTTTTTCTTCTTAAATTCCATATATATGTGTTAGCATACAGTATTTGTCCCTCTCTTTCTGACTTACTTCACTCTGTATGACAGACTCTAGGTCCATCCACCTCATTACAAATCCCTCAATTCCATTTCTTTTTATGGCTGAGTAATCCTCCATTGTATACATGTGCCACATCTTCTTTATGCATACATCCGATAATGGACACTTAGGTTGTTTCCATCTCCTGGCTATTGTAAGTAGAGCTGCAGTGAACATTTTGGTACATGACTCTTCTTGAATTATGGTTTTCTCAGGGTATATGCCCAGTAGTGGGGTTGCTGGGTCATATGGTAGTTCTATTGGTAGTTTTTTAAGGAACCTCCATACTGTTCTCCATAGTGGCTGCACCAATTCCCATTCCCACCAGCAGTGCAAGAGTGTTCCCTTTTCTCCACACCCTCTCCAGCATTTATTGTTTCTAGAGTTTTTGATGATGGCCATTCTGACTGGTGTGAGATGATATCTCATTGTAGTTTTGATTTGCATTTCTCTAATGATTAATGATGTTGAGCATTCTTTCCTGTGTTTGTTGGCAGTCTGGATGCCTGTACTGTTTTTATCGATTGTTCAGAATAAGAACCAATCTTGATTCGGCTAACATCACACTTGAGGTCTTCCCCACGGCCAAGCTCCCACTTTTATTCCATTATTAAGAACCCAAGACCACGGATGGAGCCAGAGGAAACGTCCCCGTGGCCCTCGCTCACGTGCTACAGAAGGAAGCGTGACACAAGTCTATTGGGCTCTCTTCTGACCGGCCAAAAGGTTAGCATCATCTGACAAGACCGAAGCCGGTGAAAGCTGGGGCTGGTGAAGTAAGAACTGTAATGAGGAGTGAACCTAAAACACGCTTCCATGCGAATACGGAGGCTGCTGAGGAACTCACAGATGTTTCCAGGAACGGACATATTGTTATACTTCACCTGCGCTGAACGTTGCTTGAAAGCATTATTTGTCATTTCTTTCCGAACAGACATGAGTGTCTGCTCACAACATCCACTAGGCAGGATCTGGTCAGACAGTAACTGCAGAGGCTCCAGAAGGCCTGTGTGGGGGAGGGGCAGACACCCCCTGCGTAGCTGAGCTTCTTGTTGGGCTGAGCTTCTTGTCGGGCTGAGCTTGGCCTCCCGTGTGCCTGGTTTGGAAGTGTTGCTGCTTCAATCCCTGGAGCCCACCGAGGGCAGGGCGTGCTGTGGTGGCCACAGGGTGGCTCCACTGCAGGAGAAGCATTGCCCATCCTTGGCTGGGGAAGGTCACTCCTGGTGCAGTGGCCTGAGTCGTGGTGGAGACGCTCCAGGAGATCGTCCACCACAGCCGGGCTCGGCCGCCTCTGAGTAGAGCTGGCGGGCCTCAGGCAGGCAGCCAGGGGTGAGGACCCCCACTCACGGCAGAGTAAACACCCCAACCCTCTCCGCTCATCCCAAACCACTGAGGCACGCCGGCAGAGTCTGCGTGGTTTGGATCACCCCGTTATCGCCATCCTCTCAAGTGAGTTTTCTCCTCTACCATCTAGTGACAATATCACTGTGATTTAGCCAAAGTTTTCTGTCTCCAGGTTAAAGACTCAAAATTTTCTGCAGGTGCCATTTCCCCTTAACGGGGTGAGTCACGTCCCCGTAGGAGCACCAGAGCTAACCTTCAGAAAAGATGTTCAACGCGACCTTGTAGGATGTGAAATGCCTCCCTCGAATTTTCCCTATGGCTTGCCATATTTGCAATCTGAAACTTATATGGTTGGAAAACAAATATGTTTTCCTCTTAGATGTGTTATAAAAACATCAGTGCTTGCAGACCATTGTGAAGCCCTTGGTTTCAACCTTTTGTCCCATTGTACGTTGTACATTGTACCATTGTGAAGCAATTATACCCCAATAAAGAAGCAGAACAATTTAGAGGCTGCTGTCCAGGGCCCTGTGGCTGCAGGCAGGTCCCGGCAGGTGTTTGCCTGAAAGTAGGTCACCAGAAGCCAGGGCAAATCGGGGCAGCTCCCCACGCTATGCAAATGAACCCCATCAAAGCACGGTGGCAGAGGTATCTATCAGGAAGGCAGCATTCTGCGCCCCAGCCATCCCCACTCCTGGAGCTGGAAGGGAAACCCAGTGGCTGATTCAAAAACGGACGAAAACCTCACATAGAGGCGACATTCGGTGTCAGGCTGTGTCCTTGAGGGAGGCGGAAGAGTCCTTCAAAATGCAAACAGGTGATAGTTCTTCAGAAACAGGAGACTTCAAAAGCCGGTGTTCCCCGGATCGCCTAATGCAAAGGTGGCAAAGTCCTCAGAGGGCCCCCAGCAGGGGAAGTTTCCCTCTGAGGCCCCTCCACAAGGGGCAGTGCTGGTCAGGGGGGGCCCACTGGGGAGAAGACTGCAGGATGGCGGTGCAGGGCCCAGCTTGGCCTCACCTGGAGCAGCCCCCAGACCCCTGGTACGAACACAGTGAGTTTCCAAGAACGGTGTGAGTTGAGCAAGGGCTTCTGTGCCCCACAAAAATTAAGAATTCTGTTTCACAGATAAGTAAACAAAGGTCCCCAGGGATCAGCTCCCTCCTAGGAAAACAGAACTAGGACTCAGCTCTTTCCACTCAGCCCTGCAGTTCCTGTGATAACAAGAACGCGGGCCCCGGGAAGAGAGGCAGGGATGGTGACCAGGAGGCACTGGGTGACAGTGAGGCTGAGAGGGCCCGGGCAAGGGTCGTTTGGCAGGGGGCGGGGGGGGTTGTTTATCCTTTGCTTATTCCTCTTCTGGTCCATGATGATAGGGCCAGTCGCATCATGGCCCCCAAAAGTGCCCACATCCGGCTTCTCTGGAACCTGTGACAATGCTGTGTTTGGTGACAAAGGAGTCTCTGCAGAGGGGATTAAGGTAACAGCATCATACAGACTGCCCGGTAGGCAGAATCTCATCTTGTTAGCCCTTAAAATAGAGACTTTCCTTGCCTGGAGGCAGGAAAGCTGCAGATGTTTGAAGCATGAGAGGGGCGTGACCGGCCATTGCTGGGGGGCCAAAGGGACAGCAGGAGAAGCGCTGGTGGGGGCGTGGCCCTGCAGGAGCACAACAGGCCCTCAGCTGATCTCCTGCAGGAACACGGACCTCAGTCCTACAACCAGGACTACCTGAATTCTGAAAGCAACAGGAGGGGCTTGGACGTGGATTCATGTCAAGAGCCTCCAGAAAGGGGAGCGGCCCCGCCAAGACTTTGATTTCGGCGTGTGAGTCCCCGAGCAGAAGACCCAGTGCAGCCAGGGGTCCCTGGACTTCCGAGCTACAGAACTGTGGGTTAATACGTGTGTGTGGTTTCAAGCTGCCAAGTCTGTGGTATCAAACATCGTTACAGCAGCAACAGAAAACTAATTCAGGTGACGAAACGTCCTGGAGACACTTAGTAAGGAGGACTCAAGAGATGCTATAGGGGAGCACCAGGGAGGCCCCATTAAGATAGCCAGGCTGATTCTTGCCTCCTTAAAAATCAGGCAGTAAAGGAGAAGTCACCATTCTGAAAGAAAGGAACTCATGGTCCCTAGAACAACTTACTCACATAGAAGAAAATGACACAGAGGTTAAGTTTTTTGTTTTTTTTTTAATTGACCATTTCCATACAAAATTTTGGGGGCCAGATGAACAAAATCCCTTTCATGATGATGATGATGATAATAACAGCAGTAAATATTTGTGCAGCACTTAAAAATTTGTGAAATTCTTTCACATCACTATTCCCTTCCATCCTCCACATTCCATGAGACATGTATTATTATTTATGTTTTATAAAACATATACATGTACAAGGGGGTCACCAAGAGTCAGAGAAAATCAGGGAAGTTCCCCACATCACACACATAGGCCTGAGCTCCACCGGGGCAGTGGCCTCCTTTGTGCAACGTCATCTCAGCTCCTGGAGGAGCAGCAGATCCCAGGCAAAGTGGTCCAGAGTCCCTGAGACCCCCTTTCCTTATGGCTTCCCAGACTCCCTCTCCACCCACATCCCCAAACTTCTTCCAGATGTTCCAGGAAGCTCCGCTCCCTCCCCAAGGGCTTCCCCCTTCCCCAGGCCCAGGTCTTCAAACTCCGGGCTCTGCAGCCAGGCCAGCCATGGCCATCCCTTCCCCCACATGGGCTTCCCCTTTCCTGGCCAGCGTCGCTGCTGAGAAGTGGTTCCCGATGGTGCCCCACACGTCCCCAGCTGAGCGTGCACCCCACCGTGAAACTCACAGCTTCTGCCTCATGGACAACGCGTGCCTGCCTGCCCCCGGGCTCCAGCAGCTTGGGGGGCTCTCGCTTTGTCTCCCCAGGTCCCAGCCGGTGTTGGACCAGCAGGCACATGATCCTCACTGCCACACAAGGGGAAAAACAGCATCGTCGTCCTGGCCTGTACCTTTGAACAATTCCGGACCAGACCACCTCTCCTCTCTCCAGCCAGGAGTCCCAGTACCAACTGCAAGGATATAAACTCCGACACCCCCACTTGCCATCTGTGCTCCTATATTGACGTTGTGACTCCCTACTAGGGCTCAGACATTATGCTCCATGGTGAGGACAAGATTAAAAGCAGCTCGGGAGGCTGTCGGTCTTACAGAAGAATGTGTCTGTGGTGAAGTAAAGCGTGGGAAGGGGGAAGGGGCTCTAGGAGGGGCATGAGGTCCAGTCGGTGTGCCTGTGAAAGAACCGACCCCAGGCAGTTCAAGGACCCTCCTCCTCCGAGTGCCCTCTTCCAAGTTTACAGCGAGATGGTGTGTCCTGCTCCCTGGGGTTGGGCGAGGCCCCGGGACTCATTCTAGGAAGGCTCTGTGAGTCCCTTCGGGGCGGAGGTATTTAATAGGCAGGACAAGACACCCCTGCAGAACTTTCTTGCCTTTTGCACAACAATTGGCAACATTCAAACTGGGTCCTTGAAAGATTACGATGAGCACAGCTTGGAGATTCAGGATGAGAAAGAAAGAAATCTGTGGTTTTAAAGTACGGACATTTTACGTTTGCTTGTCACTAAAAAATAGCTTACCGTAAGTGACACTAGAATTGGTACCAGCGCTGGGATGCTGTCACCACAGAAAATCTGAACTATGTCGCGCCGATTAGGGGTTAGCTGCCAGCCAAGGAGGAAGCTGGTATTGGAGCTTGTAAGGGTGCCAGTCCGTCCTATGAGGTGGTGAAATACGTGATGAAGCCCTCGCCTATGGCAACATGGATGGCATGTAATATACCTAGTAGACTGAAGGGATTGCATGATGGACGGTTAGCATCATGTTATTGTTAACCTAGTTACTTTGGGCTGCATTGGAGATAATACTACAGGAAAGGTTTGAGCTCAGAAAAGAAAATGAGGAGTAGAGATCTGAGCCCAGAAATTAAGGGGCTTTCAGAATTGGAAGGTACAACTTCTTCTCATCAAGGCATGGCCACCAAGCCCGTCGTTAAAACTTCAGAATAGAAGCAAAGTCCTGCTGCCAGTGGATAAAATGTCTTGGGCACATGACTAAAGGTGTCCCTCCCACCAGAGCCAGACAGGCTTATGCAGATGGAGAGACAGAGACCCGGATGGAGAGACTGGCCAGGGGGCAAAAGAGTAAAGACAGCAGATCTAAAATGGACAAGAGGAAATGGGCACATAGAGCTGAATGGGATCATATAAGTAAGAAATTCATTATGTGTTGTGCTTTTTTTTTTTTTTTTTTAATTTTGGTAAAATGTACATACATAATATTTGGCATTTTAACCATTTTCAGGTATACAGTTCAGTGGCATTAAGGACATTTACATTGTTGTTCAGAGTCCCACCGTCCATCCCCAGGACTCTTTCATCTTCCAAAGCCAAAGCGCTGTCCCCATAAAATACTCATTCTCTGTTCCCTCTCTTCAAGCCTCTGACAACCACCGCTCCACTTTCTGTCTCTATGCATTTGAAAGTTCTCGTCAATGGAATCACACAGTGCTTGTCTTTTTGGGATTGGCTTATTTCACATCTCATTATGTCTTCAAGGTTCATTCATGTTGTAGCCTGTGTCAGAATTTCCTTCCTCTTTGAGAATAAATAATATTCCATCATCTTTTTTATCCATTCATCTCTCAGTGCACACTTGGAGTGCTTCCACATTTTGGCTACACTGCAATGAACATGGATGTACAAATATGTCTTCTAATCTCTGTTTTCAATTCCTTTGAGTATTTACCCAGGAGTAAAATTGCTAGATCACGTGGCAGCTCTAATCTTAATGTTTTGAGGCGCCTCCACACTGTTTTCCACAGTGGCTACATCTTTTACGTTGCCACCAACAGTGTACAAAGGGCTCCAACTTGCCTACACCCTCGTCAACTCTTTGCTAGTTTCTGAACTTTTTGGTAGTAGCCACCCTCATGAGTATGAAGAGGTACCTCACTGTGGTTTTGATTTGCATTTCCCGAATGATTAGTGATGTTGAATATCTTTTCATGTGCTTATTGGCCATTTATGTGTCTTCTTTGACGAAATGTCTATTCAAGCCCCTTGACATTTTACAAATTGTTTGTTTCTTCATTGTTGAGTTGTACCACTTCTTTATATATTCTCAATATTGCCCCTTGTCAGATATGTGATTTGCAAATATTTTCTTCCATTCTGTGGGTTACCTTTTTACTCTGTGTCCTTTGATAAAAAAGAAAATTTATTTGGTTGAAAGATAGCTGTCCTTCCAAAGAAACCATAAACTAGGGTAAAAAGACTGTAAAAGTTGAATGAGATTTGCATGTAAAACACTTAGCATAATATTTAACGCATAATATTTAACGTATTATCATGTTCAATAGGGGTTAGTTTTAGTGTATACTCTAATAATAAAAACATTGCTTTAAAAGTTTCAGAACTTTAAAAAATTTCCTTTTGGAATCATTTTATAAAACACATGTTTAAAATTTCAAAGATAATCTGTCTCATTATTCATAAACACATTTTATTTTAAGGCCCCAAAAAAACAGTACTGCTTTATTAGTTATGGATTTTGCATTGGAATTTTCTTTACCTGCTAAGTGTTAAGAGACTTTGGGCTAGTTCTTTGTACTAAATCTACTCTAAACCAGAGAATATTTGCCGTCACTGAAGTACATAAAACCATAGTACAGTGGAGATTCTGACAGCTCTGATCTTCAGTATCACAGCTTAAAATGGGCCTTGGGTTAAATGTCTTCTTTAAGAGAGAAAATATAAATGTAAAAACATAGTTCAGGTCAATATACAAACAACAGCCTTGTCAGTTGCCCTGTGCAACTGAGAAAACTCTACTGAGATCCTCAATATTGTAACTGTGGTGTCGACACCCTCGGGTCCTCTGACGAGCCTGGACGGGAGGCATGTTCTCCTCTCCCATCCGATCGTAGCCGAGTCACAGCCAGCGTCACCCACCGTAACCATTTGCAGGATTACGTGGAGAGGCATCAGAAACCCAAAGGTGATTTTGATGCTATGCCACCGTTGAGCTGATGATGGGCATATTCTGTGTCACCGACAAAGCTCTGTAGTGACCTGAAAAGGAGAGAAGTTATTCATTTATTCAACCAGTAACTCTGAAGCTGGCAAGTGTTCCATCCTGGGAATGAAGTGTGCCTGGGTAAACAGTGATTCGATCAACCTGAAAACTATGCATGCTATGATGGAAACCAAGGTCTTCTTGTTGTTAAATCGCTACAGAACAAGAGCCTTTCTGTTTATACCCGTTATCTGAAGATGGATCGTTCTGACTGGTGAGTTCAACAGCCAATCATTCAATCATGCGCTTCTTCAAAGACGATTTGCATAACTCAATCTGGAAATGTAGAAATGAGTGAAGTGCTAACAAGCTGATCGTTTCACCTGGGTCTTGCAGAAATATTGCTGCATTCGCTTCAGTGCTTCTATTTCTGTTTTGTCTTAAGCTCCAACCCTTAAATAATGATATACTTTGAGCAAGTGGCTGGCACGGTCTGTGCAGTGACACAGTCCTCTCGGCCAAAATAAATTCAGACAAAGAAATTAAAGTCTGCCTCTTTGAAATGCTCTGAGGTGCCCAAAGCCAGTGGTGAGCATAAACTATAAAATCCAAAGACGAGGGATTCATTGGCTTACTCCACATCACAAAATTACCGAAAGCCAAAGAAGAATCAGATGAACGCCAAAGACCACATCTCACATGACAGGATATTCTCAGGATGGCAGATCAAAGAGAACCTTTAGGAATGGAATTTAGCTTAAGTGGAAACTGGCAAAAGGACTTTGTGTAAAAGTTGTTGAATGAGACGACTCTTCTGGAAGTCACCACATTACCTGCTTGTTTTTCGCCCATTTCCCGTGGACAGAAGCATATTTGGGGAGATTTTAAAATTATCCCTGACTTGAGACTAAATAACAACTGGGTCTCATTCCATTTATAGCTGAGGTAGAAATAGGACAGTCGGGCTGACAAGTAAGCCATGGAGTTTGCCATTCCCTAACCCTGCTCAGCCCCGCAGCCTCCAAGAGCCCGGCAGTCAATATAAAGTAAGAAAAATGTGGTGCATGGGGGCTCCAAGCAGCTCACTGACTATGCTTGGAAAGCATTCTTTCTCCTTCTGAGATTAGTTTGGAAGATAAAATGCCCTTTCCTTCACAAAATGCAATGACAGGAGAGAGTCATAGTTGTGCTTTCTGTTTATTTTTAACATCTTTTTTGGTTTAAATAAAAGTTGGCAACCTTTCCTGCAGCCTACAATACAGTTATTTTAATTACCAGTTCTTGAAAATTGAGAAGCTCCAATCCATTCTCACAGGAAGCAAAAGCAATTTGCACTATGGTCAGGGGTTTGGGTTTGAGGACAGTGGGCGGTGGAGACAGAGGGCGCGGTGGGAGGAGAGATGCAGGACAAGCTCCTGTTCCCCTGGGCTCAGGCACGCCTCGGGAGCTGGACGGCTCCCCCGGGCCCTTTGCCCCTCCACCCTCGGTGGGTCCATTCCTTAGTTCCAAACGCAGCAGTGAAGCACCCGGTGGGGAGCAGCCGTGGAGGCGGAGAGTCTGAGGCACCAGGGGAAATTCTGACACGTGGTTTCTGTTGGATGAAGAGGTCTTGCAAAGGGAAGACATCCCTCTGGATGTGGAGTGGTATCCAGCCCAGTTAGCTATAGACTCCACACATCAGGCCGTATAGAGCCTATGGGTGATGACGTAGCCTTGGTGGTGTCCTTCCAAAGATGCATAGATCTGGTGGACCACGTACTGTCAGAGCTGCTGTGAAAGGCCAGCCAATCCAGCCGTGGAGATGTGGCTGCCACACTCAGTGTGGAGGCCCCACTTAGCCCTGCAAACACTCTACCCAGTTACAGCAGCCGTGGCAGACAGACACAAAGGCAAGCAGAACTTGGAGATGAATGACTTCCAAACTCCAGGGCCTGGCAGCCTTGAAAGGCTCTGTGGTCTGTAGCTCGTCTGCCCACCTGTAGCTTGAAGGAAGTCTGGGTGGCCTTGACTGATACCTGCAGTGGTCCACACTGGAGGCCAGCTGGCCTCACCAGGCTCTGGCCGCAGGTACACCATGTACAATGAATTCACTCATATAATCCTACGCTTAGACTCGCCCACGTTCTGTGCGTTATCTCAGTGCTGAGAATTTAAAAGAAAGAAATGATGGGTTGACCAGAAAAAGCTAAACAGAGTGGGGGACTTAGAAGCTTAGGCTCCCGTCTGTACCATCAGGTCCCATCACCAAAAAAGCCTTGCAGGGGGGTTCCCTGGTGGCGCAGTGGTTGAGAGTCCGCCTGCCGATGCAGGGGACACAGGTTCGTGCCCTGGTCTGGGAAGATCCCACATGCTGTGGAGCGGCTCGGCCTGTGAGCCATGGCCACTAAGCCTGCACGTCCGGAGCCTGTGCTCTGCAACGGGAGAGGCCACAACAGTGAGAGGCCCGCGTACCGCAAAAAAAAAAAAAAAAAAAAAAAAAAAAAAAGCCATGCAGGTCACTGAGTTGATGAGTAGAGATGTTGAGACCCTGCCTGGAGAGCCAAGGTCATGTAGACAAGCAGAGATGCCCACAGGCATCACAGGTGTTGGGAGGGGGCCAGGAGGAGCTCAACCCTCCCCCTGAAGAAGATCCCCCCTTATTAGCCAGAAGTCCTTTTTCCTTGTCAGTAGGAGGGGACCCCCATCCTTGGGACTCTATTTATGAAACGTCCTCAGAGGGACTTCTGAATGGGCTCAGCTAGATCAATGGCACTTTTCTTAAACAAGTCCTTCGGGTGTTATCTTCCGGACACGTGCCTTTTTTTTTTTTTTTTCCACAAATTAGCTGATGGAAAGCAGGAAACGCATGGGAAGTTCATACAGTCTGCGTCCTCTCCACCTCCGCAGTGTCCCTACCCTCTTGTCTCTTTTTCTCCTCCTCTCGCCCTTCAGAGACGTGGATATCACTTCACGTGGACGCAGAAGCCACCTCACAGCCTTTCAGGAACAAGAGGGGGTGGAATTAAAGAGTAACTTTTACTTTGCAAATTGGATTTCAAATCCTTAGGGTTTAAAAAAGCGCTATGTGTTTATGAAAAAGAATGCAGGTTAAAATAATCAGATAGCAGCAAAGAAGAAAGGAGAAAATCATCCTTTGGATGAATTTGTACATTTTGAATTTAAATATATTTTGTTAACTTCCTCCAAAAAATCTGCAGCAGGAGCTGTGATGTGGTGGTGTGGAGAGTGTCCACCTGGGTGTCACTTCTAGTGAAATGTTTGCCAGTTTAAAAATATAGACTTTTCATTGACACTTTCTGCCATCAGCAGGGTTACAGACTTTTGATAGGTTTGAGGTCCTATGCGTGGTTACAGCTGCTATTAAGTATCTGTTCTTCAACTTTGAGGATTTTTCTATTGGGTGTGTATCTCCTTCTCGATTTGTCATAAATGTTGTATTTTTTTTTTCATTTTATTGTTTCTTCTCACTTGATTTTTCTTTTTATTTGCCCTAAGTAGGCTTTAAATTTTTATTAGTCCAATTTTTTATTCTTTTTCAGAATAATTCTGATCTATATTAGGGAAGTTCTTGCCAAAACTAGACCAACGTAACAAAAACACACTTAATTTTCTTCCTAAACTTCTGTGATTTTATTTCTTTGTATTTGAATATTTTTATCCACCTTAAATCTATTTTTGTGTAAGATATATATTCATATTTTATCAGATGAAGTTTTTGCAGAGGATTCCTTTATATGAGATATTTCTTTTTCCCAAATGGGTAGCCAAGAGTGTCATGATGAAGTAAATATCCCATCATTTTCTGGTCAACATAAATGCCTCCTTTGTAATTTGTTAGGTGCCACTCTGCTTGTCCTCTTTCCTTGGACAAGGAACGCAATTCCATTCATTGTTCTGTCTTTTCCTAGGCAAGTACTCAATGATTTTACTTACTAGGACTCCTTTTTTTGGGGGGTCGGGGGCAGTGCCATGCTGAGTGGCTTGCAGGATCTCATTTCCCCAACCAGAGATTGAACCCAGGCCCCCAACAGTGAAAGCCCAGAATACTAACCACTAGGCCACCAGGGACTCTTTTGCAAAGTAATATGAATAACTCTCAAAGAACTGTTTAAAGTAAGTCACCTATGGATAAAAATATGTAATGACTAATGTAAAATTGCACTAAGCCAATAATAGAAAAGTAAAAGAGAAACATTTGTATCAACAAGCTGGAAGAAGTCACAGAGCCAGGATTATCAAATACCATGCTGACACAAAGTCAGGAGAGATCACTAATACTGAGGAACGGAATCCGCCTTTACAAAGAATGCCAAGGATGAGAATTAGCAAGGTAAAGTCCCAGGATAACTGATGCTGTGCACTTGGGGTTAGCACACCGGCTCCACCTGTACTGGAGGGAAAGCCCTGGATCAACACAGCCTCTTGTGAAAAAGACCAAGAGCTTTAATTCACCACAAGTGCAGCGTCAGCCAACAGGGTGAGTTTGGGCAGCACCAATGGAATTAGCGTCTCCATGGCAGCTGGGAGGTACATGCGTTCCCACTCCATTCCTAGCCAACCTCCCAGCCCCCGCTGCTCCCCCGTGACTTCACACTGGGCCCCCCAGTAAACCAACAGCCATTTGGGGCAGGGCCTCTGCTCTCCATCAACTGCAGCTCTTGGTGGAGACCCAATAAATGTTTTTGGAAGTAATAATCCCTGTCTAAAAACTAGAGCTTTCTTACAAGTATTTGTGATTTTCAACATGTTCTCTCAAAGCTATGTGTTTAGAAAAATAACCCTTGTACCAACTGAAACTATGATATTTTAATAAGAAGACCATGAACCACTATCTAGATACCTTCTTAAAAGGTGCTCCTAAGAATATTCAATCTTCACTTGCATCAAGGAGGTGGAACACAGGTGGAAGGGAAGCAGGGACTCCCTTACCTTCTGTGAGGTGGAATGCAGGCAGCTTCTCAGTCAGGAGTGGTGGGTATCTAGGAATTGAAAATTGTGTTGGCAACACAAGACGCTAAAGTTGGTAACTAAATAGAAGATGCTACAGAAAAGACAAAGGTTATAAGAATGTAAATCTGAACATATACCTGGATCTCTGCAGAAAATAAAAGACTAAAGCAATTTTCCCCTCGCTTTGAAAAACTGACCTAGTTTAAGAAAGTAAAAGAGACAAAAGGAAAGAGGAGCAAGAAGTTAGTGGAGGGACAGGAAGTGAGGGAAGAGGAGGAGAAACAGGAGAAACAGGGAAAGAAGGATCGCACTGGTTTCTGGGAATATCGGATAAATGGATGAATTACCAGGAAAATACCAAACAAACTGCACCAGCTTTTAAAGACTGTCTATGCGCTCAGTGTCCTGAACCTAGGTCCAAACCTGCAGTGTCCCCAACTGCGTGGACTGTCCTCAGTCACAACCCCAGGACAGTGCGGGGAAGCCCCACAGGTAAGAGCAACCTCGTACCACCACGTGTTCCACCAGTCACTGGAAGGAGCAGAGTCGTGTCCACATCCTGAGCTAAAGCTCAGAATACATCTTCTCCTGGAATCAGCTCCAGGGAAGTCAGCTACGTTGAAAAGGACCAGCTGAGCTTCTTACGGTTTAGCCCAAGACCCTCACCACCGTATATGTGCTGTCTTTGGAACTTGCACATGAACTTTTGGAGTTCAACCCATTCATAAACTGAAGACTGCTCATCCTTGCCGCAAACATATTCGCCCACTCCTGGGATGACAAGCGCAGCAGCTGTGAAATCCGCCTTTGATGTGAGCCTAATTGATTCCAAATATTTCCTTTGCGAGAGCACAGGGCCAGGAACTTTAGAGTGGAGTCCTTGGATCTTCCTGGGCTGGATCTGCTTAAACTCCTCCTGCTGGCAAGTGCAGGCTGTGGTTGCCTGAAAGCCTTTGACCTGGACGTTCAATTGCAGACGTGGATATGGTCCACCCAAGATAAAGTCACACAATAACCAGGCGGGGATCATTTTTTTAAATCTTTTTAATTTATTTTAATTTTGGCTGCGTTGGGTCTTCATTGCTGCGTGTGGGCTTTCTCTAGTTGTGGGAGCGGGGGCTTCTCTTGTTGCGGAGCACGGGCTCTAGGCGCGCAGGCTTCAGTAGTTGTGGCATGCAGGCTCTGGAGCGCAGGCTCAGTAGTTGTGGTGCATGGGCTCAGTGGCTCCACGGCATGTGGGATCTTCCCGGACCAGGGCTCGAACCTGTGTCCCCTGCGTTGGCAGGCGGATTCTTCACTGCGCCACCAGGGAAGCCCCAGGCGGGGATCTTAAGAGCCACGTGCTGACTCCGACCCAGGCTTGTCATTATTTCAGCCATGTCAACACTCCCAGCTCTGCTACTCCACCATTTTAAGTGACTGATAAAATTACACAGTTGCTTATTTACTTGTCTAAACACAGCCTGGAAAGTGTCAGGTTGTATCACAATGTTTAATTGCTACCAAAATAGGTGTGTGTCAAGTAAACAGTTACAAATAAACGGAAGTTATTGTTCAGAAAATGGATTAATTAGTATTTAATTGCTATAACTTACAATTAATCCCTTAATATTAGGAATGCAAGCTTGTAACAAATTAGTGAGAACAAAAAAATGCATCAAGGAATGAGAGGTCCTTTCCCAAATCCATAACCCATGAGAGCGCCCAACCCCCTGCAGACTTGACTGGAGCTGGTCAGGAATCTCAAGGTCTTTACACTGGTCAAAACTCAGTTTCTCTTTCCAACCTCAGAAGTCATTTTAAATGGTTAAGGTGGATTCGGCATCCACTCTGATGACTCAAAGGTGAGGCAGATGCGGGCGTCTTCGACTGAGAGCACATCTGAAAATAATTGATTTGCCGGGAAGACGCGTTTAGTAAGGCGTGTTTGCAGGGACGCAAACCCCAAATGTTCTCTACCTCCGCGGATGCTTCCGGCAAGTCTGAAAGCGCGGGCTCAAACCAGGCGAGTCTTTTCTAAACAGCTCTGTCCAGGGGGCCGGACATGTTGCCCATAGGCCTCGCTCACCACTCGGGAGCTGGGCCCCCTTTAGGATGAATGCATTCCCAGTGCCCACGCCTGACATCGCCCAGGAGACTTAGGTGGGACCCCTACCCAAGTCATTGGGAACCCAGCCGGCTTCGCCTGGTAACCAGGCCCCAGTCAAGGCTGAAGCTGTCCCGCAACCTGGGGAGCTGAGTCCAGCTGCTTCTTAGGAGATCAGAACCCCACACACGATGGGTCCCCAGGCAGAAGCGGCTCCCGCCCACCCCCTCCACCCACCGCCTGCTTTTTAAGGCCTTTCTGAATTGTTTGCTGTCAGCAGAACAAGTGTGTGCCCTGCGATCCCACAGACAACAAAGCCCCCAGCGGCATTTCACGTGGGTGATGTCACCCAGGTAAAATTGTACTGACAAGCTTTTAATTAAAGTTTTCCCACACATCTTTCCACGGGTCCCCGGAGCAATTATTCATTATGTGCCGACTGCCAGCCAATTGTGAGTTGGGAGGGAAGTGTTTTATTTTCAAAGCTCTTGCTGACAGCTAGAGAACACTCTGTTATACAATCTGTTTACGTTTTCACACCCACACGCACACACACACACACACACACACACACACGGTCTCGCTCAAGGGGAAATGGCCATGCAGGGTGTTTAGCATGCATGGCAGTAATTAAATGTGTCTGCTGTTAAGATAAATAAAAGGGGGGGGGAAGCACAGCTCTTCTGTAAACAGTCCCCCATCCCTACCAGGTCCCCCCAGCCTGGCAAGGAGAGATGTTTCCAGGAAGGCACAGGTTAGAACAGATGTGGGGACCCATGGCTGGGGGAGGGAGGCGCCTGGGATCACCCTGAGCTTTGCCAGAAGGAAAAGGGCCCTCACTGTTGAGACAGCAGGCCGGTGCCCTGTGCGGGGCCACTAGGAGGGAAGCAGGCTTTTGTCAGCACCTGAGACACAGACCCACCTTTCGTAGCTGAGAACCTGCAGGAAGGAGCCCAGACGTGGAGAGCAAGACTGAGCTGGAGATGGTCGGGGCTCCCCGGGTCCCTGGTTCCTGCTGGTGGAGCTTCTGCGGAATCGGACTCTTCATCCCATCCCTGTGTCACCAGGACAAACTCTTCAAAACCTGGAGAGGAAGGAAGGGAGGGGCCTGCCCGGGAGAGGTGACCCCGACCTTGAGTCTTAGAGGATGAAAGTCCATTTGCACAATGATCACCTCACGGGGCCACTCTGGACACCTGTCAGGCTGGCCTGGTGCCGCTTGGGAGCTACGGGGCCTGCAGAAGCAGCTTCCCCTTCTGAACGCACCCCTCAGTACAGGGGAGACTCCACACACCTGCCTGGCCTCCCCGGCCTCAGGGTGGGGACGAGGGTCTGTGACCACCTGATCTCAGAAAGCGTGAGCTCACCGAGGGTCCCCCAGTCATGAACTGCCGAGACCCCCTTTTGCTCCCTCCCGTCGTGGCTCCAAACAGTGGAGCAGAACGAAGACTGGGAACCTCAGCCAGGTGTGCTTGGGCCCATGATGCCCCCATGCGGTCCTACCTGGGGCCCTGCTTCCAGACGCCCAGAAGGGCTTGACAGAGACTCTGGCTTGGGTGGAAGCAGGTGCCCTCGGGCAGGCCCATGACAGGTATTTTCACACCTCAGGCCAGCGGGCCCATAGCACTTCCCCTCTCTTGGCCCATCTGTCTGTCAAAATCAACTGTGAATTGGGAAAAGAAAATGTATGCATATATATGCGGCCATCTGGAAAACTGTCCCCTCTCCCGATGCAGAAGTAGGAGGAGATGTCGGGACCACAGCCGTGGCACCATGGAGGGTGTCTGGTGCCTTTTAAGGGCCAGCCCCTGTTCTCAAACCATCGCCTGATTGGGCTCGTATGCTGAACCAGATCCTGCATTCCTGGGCCACAGATATGTGGGGGGACTTAGGATACATCCATGGCGAGCGACTGGGAATAAGCTCACGTTCTCTTCCCTTGACATTGACCGAACAGGTTTGGATTCCCACTGGTCTTGCCTCAGCCACCCTCTGGCCCCCTCCGTTGGAGCCTGACACCCACTGACCCCGAGATGTCAACCAGTGAACTAAAAAAAACTTCTGTCTCACACGGGCACGATGGGAAACAGGACTGGGATTCACAGCATGGATGCAAGGGTGCTCAGGAAGCCCACTGTCCCCGCCACTCTGGGCAGATGTCCCCCCTCCAGTGTCTGACATCACGTTTCACGTTGCTGGGCAGGGAAGCAACATGGACTCCTCCCACCCGGCTCAGGCCCCAACCTGCACAGAAGTGACCACAGTCATCTGAAGAGGCAGTTCCTGAAACAATTCAACCAATGCTCACTACTATCCTAGGTGCAGGGCGTTGTGCTAGGTGCTAACATCACAATGCTGAGCGAGACACACTAGTCCTGTCCTCCTGGAGTCCAGCTATGGCCACAGACACTGAGACAAGCACAGAGAACCTCTGGATGGGGGCCCATGGACGCAGTAGCAAGCCAACCCTGGGCGTCAGGAAAGGCTGGAACACCGAGAAGGAATTACTTGTCAAAGGGAAAAGCAGAGAAGGCTCCACGCACAGTTACCAAGGCCAAGGAGAGAGAGAGAAGGGGAGAGACTGAGAGTGAAATAGAGACAGAGCCCTCAAGCGTCCGGGTAGAGCTCTGTGTTTGAGGCTCGAGTCCATCAAAGGAGAGCAACAAAGGAAGGTGGGGGCTGAGACGCCAAGACTGGACAGAAGTGCAGGCCTGAGTCCCCGGGGCCTCAGATAACACTCCAGGGTACCTGGCTTTGTGATAGAAGCAGCTGGAGCCCCTAAAATTGTGAGCAAGAAAGAATACAATCCACCTTGCGTTGTAGAGCAAACTTCCTAATGGCTGGAGGCACAGTGGACAAGAGAGGGGTGTGGAGGAAGCAGGGGGCCCTTGGGATGCTTGACAGCCCCCCCCCCAGAGTGGGAGGGGTCCTCTGAGACAGAGCGGAGCCAGTGGGGGTGGAGAAGGGTGGGCACAGCTCTGCAGAGCCCGTCATGTGAGCTACATCGTGGGAATATGTGTGTAAACACAGGGATGGGTGGATGGATTCCATTAATGAATGAGTAGAAAATCGTTTGCCCTCAGCTACCTGGCAGTTTCATTATTTGGAATTGGTTTAGTTAATTTTAGTTTGGCATAATGCATGAGGTGATTTAAGGAAAAAAAAAAAAAGCAGCCACAGAAGTCTTCCTCGCTCCTCCCCTTGAGCTGTGGGCCACAAGCCCCCTCCCCTTCAACCCTCAGTGGCCGGCATCCGCTCCAACCCACACAGCACTGCATCAGAGGCACATCTTACACATCTGAGGCTAGTTTAAAACACATAACACGGCTTCCATCTTGCTCTTTTGAGCCCTGGAGTTGGAGAGTCCATCGGGTTGAAGAAGTTCAGCCACATGGAAGCATTCTGGCTGACAGTTCCAGCACCAGACAGTTTTGCTGAATTTTTCTTCAAATCATTCCCCCCCTCCCCCAGCCCCATCCTATGGGTCAGGACAAACTTGGTGTGTTTCTGTCCAGACGCTGCAAATCAGAGACACACCATCGCCTCGGTGGGCTGTTTAAATCCTTAGCTCCCTGAATATATTAGCAAATTTCAATGGTTGTTTATGCCCCTAAGTTCTGGGTGATTTGCCTTGCATCAGTAGGAACGGGGACAGAACTTGACAGCTGGAAGTGAGATGCCACCATCATGAAAACCTAAAATACACTGGTTTTCAGGGTCTTGAGGAGACTGTTGGCGGAAGCCAGACCTGTGTCATAAGAGGTGTCAATGAAAACTCAATAAAAAGTGAGGAAAATGTTATCAGAGGAAAGATGACCCTTGCTATTCAGTGGTGGAAATGTTAGCAAAATTATTGCCTGAAATAATGGAGAAAATAGCAAATGCATACAAGGAAATGATGGATTTGTCTATGGAAATATTTAGGCAGAATGCTGAAAGTGTCAACTGTTTTCTTTTTAGATGAACATCATAAGGTAAGGAGAAAGAAGGATGAGTTGCAGAAGGAATTATTCGGTTTTCAAGAAGGATTCAGAGGACATATAAACAGGCAGGACTTGCTGGCTTTGAAAATAAACTATTTCACATCTTCAGTTTCTCCAGAGAAAGATTTAAGGCAGTCCTTCACAGGCTCTTTCAAACTAACTTATCTTCTAAGAATCTCAAGGCACAAACCTTGCTTATTAAACAATAGGGCTTCTATGAATTTTTAAGGTGTTTTCCCCTCTGTGCACAAAGGGAGCTCAAGTTAGAGAAGGACTTATCTTGAAAATTTTGTGGATGTGACTTTTGACTATATGAATTATAAAGTGATACAAATGAAACCCACAACATTTTGAAAGAAATTGTATCAAGTTGAATTGAAATAGTACAAAAACAGTAACAACAAAAAAAAGAGCGTTTGGAACTAAAACATTTAACATCAGGAAGTAGGCTGAGTAGGCTATTCAGATACAAACTCAGGTCATTTCTTGTAGAAAAGGACGAATGACTCTTTTGCACACAGCGCTTTTGATTTTCTTTGTTTTTTTTTTTTAATTTTTATTGGAGTATAGTTGCTTTACAATGTTGTGTTAGTTTCTACTGCACAGCAAAGTACAACTATCCGTATAAATATATCCCCTCTTTTGTGGATTTTCTTCCCATTTAGGTCACCACGGAGCACTGAGTAGAGTTCCCTGTGCTATACAGTAGGTTCTAGTTAGTTATCTATTTTATACATAGTATCAATAGTGTATATGTGTCAATACCAGTCTCTGATTTCATCCCACCCCCTTCCCCCTTGGTATCCATATGTTTGTTCTCTATGTCTGTGTCTCTATTTCTGCTTCGTAAATAAGATCATCTATACCATTTTTTTTTTCAGATTCCACATATGTGCGTTAATATACGACATTTGCTTTTCTCTGTCTGACTTCCTTAACTCTGTATGACAGTCTCCAGGTCCATCCACGTCTCTGCAAATGGCACAGGTCTTTACATCGGGAGGAGCTGTGTGCAAGGAACCACACACAGTTGCCTCATCCTCACAAGGAGCCAGAGCCTGGCGCCAGAATGGCTGAACATGGTCTTGACCTGTTTTGCACAAGAGAAGGATGTAAACAATTTGTGACCAGAGGACAGGCTGTAATGTTCTTTTGAAGGAAAATGGCCATGAATTTCTTTGACAGTCCTTCAACTGAGATTCAGGGCTCTGTCCCTTCTTCTTAAATCTGGGAGGGCTTGTGGTTGTTTTAACTAAGAATACAGCAGAAAGGATACTTGTGATTTCTGAAGCTAGTCCCTGGCAATTACCCAGGCTTCCCCTGGCTCACTGGAACCCCCAGTATGGACCCTGAGCCACCCAACAAGGAGCTCCACTGCCCTGAGGCTGCTGGGCCACGAGGAAGCCCAAGTAGCACGAGGAGGTCATAGCACCTGGTCCACAGTCAGCTGAGACACGTGAGGAACTGAATCTCCAATTTCAGCCACAAACCAAGGAACAAAAGGCAGCCACCGGCTGCTGGAAGAGGCAAGGAAGGACCCACCCCTGGAGCCTCCAGAGGGAGCGCGCGTGGCCTTGCAGGGATCTTCGTTTCAGACTTTGGGGCTCCAGAGCTGTGAGAGAATGCATTTCTGTTGTTTCAAGATGCAACGTTTGTGGTGTTTTGTTACAGCAGCCCCGGGGAATGACTGCAGTGATCCTTCCTCCAGAATCTGTGTGAGGAGGAAGTGCCCTGTGATGCAGCCTGAGGCCTGGGCCACGGTGCAGCCTGGTCAGCGTTAGCTGCCACTGCAAGTCCACCAGCCCTGGGGACTGGACGCCAGGGACAAAGCACGGAGAGGTGAGGTGGACACGGAAACGCAAGGGCACAGTGGTGAACCCGCCATGCCCACACGATGACACGGACAGGCGCTAGAATGCCCGGAGTGTGAGGGCCAGGGCGGTAGGGCCCCCGCAGGGTGGGTGAGTTAGGGTTTGAGCCAGCGCTTGTCTGCTCCCCCAGATGCTGACCATCCTTGGGCAGGATCAAAGCGCTGGTCAGTCAGAGGTGGTGCAGGTCTGTGTGCACGGCCAGCTCGGCCAGGACGAGGACACCGTCAAAGGCTTAGACGCCAGCCCCTCAGGAGCGCTCACTGCCCACGACGACTCTAGGACTCACGATCCACAGTCCTTCCCAGCGCTTCAGGTAATACTGGAAATGAGACGCCATCCTTCCTGTAAACAGACTTGATCTCTACGGCTCCATCATCCAAGGAGACGCTCACTTACCGGGGCTAAATCAACACTCAACGGTGGAGGACCTCTTAGTGCAAATCCCTGTGCTTCAGGCTTGAACTTTTCTCTGGGATTTCTCCCATCCTTTCCTTCCTTTTTCTCCGCTCCACGCCCCCCCCCCCATCTTTTCTTCTTTCTCTCCTTTCTGTCTTTCTTAATATTCTTTGGAAGCTCTTGAGACATACAGAAAGAGGTTGGGAAACACACTTCTCCTGCCGCTGTGGGCGGATGGACTTGCCCTCTCCCTCCGTACTCAGACTCTGTATGGACCACAAGGTCGTGTTGTGTTTTCCTTTGGTCCCTTTGTCTGTCTTGTTCCTCCTGTTTTCAGGTAACTTTATGGAGTCCAGAGGTTTAATGTTGCATGAATATGAACAGCAACACTATCTAAATAATTGGATCTGACTCTACAAGATTCACTGGGTGGCATCATTTGAGGACTCACATCTCCAGGAGAAGTGCTGGCCCAGGAATCACGCATGTCCAGCTGCAGCGGCACTGACAGAGCTGTGCAAACTGCAGGGAGGACCCGTCCCCGCAAATGCACACGTCGCCAAGTGCCTGGCCTGAGCCCTGACTGTCTGCCCACCCAGCAGAACCATGAGGAAGAGTCAATCAAAAACTAATACAGAAAGCTTTTCCGTCTACCCACGAGGCAGAGTACACACAGACTTCCAGACTCTTAGCTGCTGAGAGGTTCCAACCACCCCCCTCTGTGGTAATGGAAACGAGCCTGGATCTGTCCCTGCTGCCTGCTGGCCCAGGCCCCAGCTGCTACCTTGCCTTCCCAGAGGGGCAGCCTGCTCCGTGACATGGGGACACACGCTGGTCCAGGATGGAGGGCAGGCCCGACACACCACAGCGAGCACCTTGACCTTGTGGGCTTCCCCATGGGCTCATCACGGCTGCGGTTGGGAGGTTCCCAGGGGGTCCAGGAGAGAATGAAGTCAATGATGTGAGTCAAAAGGCCTGAGGACCCTGGCCCCATGGAGATGACCTCAGCCTGCCCTGACCCAGGGCAGCCACTGATGGACCAGACCTGTGCACCAGACCTGGGACAGCCGCTCCGAGAGATGCGGCCTGAACTTCTGCTCTTGGGGGAAATGGCCGAGATGAGGTTTTCTCACCAAACAATTTTCTGGTTTTGTTTTTATTTTCTTGCTGGTTTTCTGGGAAGAGTTGCTTTTTCCTCTCACGAGCTGCTTTCTCTGCTGCCTGCAAGAATACTGGAAACCAAGTGAACCCACCTTTTGGGTTGTCCTGGTATTCACTATCCAGACGCCTCCTGAGTTTGGACAGGTGTGTTAATCACATTCCCAGGCTCTCAGGCTTCGGCTTCCAGAACTATCTTTCTTAACCTGCTCTGCAGTGGGTGCTGACCAGCGAATAAATGGTGTCACCACCCCACGGGCTCGGAGAGGAATGACATCATGGAGAGAAACTCAGCCGAGTGAGGTGAGGAGAGTGCCCTGGGAGGAGGGAGGAGGTCCAGACCCCTGGGAAGGCAGACGGGACTGTGCACAGCCTCAGATGGCACTCCTCTGCAGAGAGTGGGCTGGGTGGGCCAGGTCAGATCCGTGTCAGCCTGGGAGCAGTGCAACTGGGGCTTCCAGGAGCATGGCCTGATATTAATCCAAAATTGTTCCCTCCAATTTCTCATCACAGATTCTATTGCATTGACAAATAAGATGGAAACACAAGAAGGAGAAATAAGACGATAGCATCAGGAAGACTGCTAGTCAGCTCCCCTTCCATGTGTGAAATCTTTTCTTCACCCACGTCTGGCAGAGGACCCAGGAGTGTCCAGGGAGGCCAGGCTGGGTGCAGACGTGAGCTCCCCCAGCTCATGCGGCTGGCAGATGTGTGGGGCTTTGATAACCAGGAAACCCCAAAACAGATTGTGGAGGGAAATTATCTGCAGATGTGTCATAGGGAGAAGAGTCAAACAAGTGCCAATAAATTAGTCAAAATTACATTTTCCCAGATCAGCCTTATCTTCTGAAGTATAAATTATGTGCGATCTAAATTTTCCGAAGTCTTCAAAGGCAAAGCACCCAGAGTCCTGGATGTTCTTGGCAAATGTGTGTTCTTCCCTGAAAGTATTCACAGGAGAATGAAAGTGTGTACCAGCAGCTTGCCACTTGATGGTGGAGCGAGTTATGCAAGAGGGCAAGGGGAGGAGCAAGGCTGCCCCAGGAGCTGGGCTGAGGGTTTGCTGCCCCAGGTCCAGGACAGCAGCTTCTCCTCTGCTCCCAGGAGCCCAAGGTTCACCCCCCTGACACTAAACTTGCCACACCTGGGACTCTTCCAGCTCGGCAGGGTTTTCATGTGGTCCTTATGTGACTCTCCCCTTGGGGAGTACTAATCCTCGGCACGAACCCTATATTCATCTGATGACCCTGACATCATTATGGTGAACAGAGAGATCCCCTTTTTATTAATTCCCATTTTAAAAGAGAGGAAATCCAAACACAAAGAGATTCAGGTTAAATCCCCAGCCCTCCCGAGACACCCAGGAATGAAGCTGGGCCAGTCATCCCCACACAAGAGAGCTGTGTTCTGTTCGGCACTAGAATTTTTCAGAGCAGTGGCTCATCTAAAACGTGTCATTATCTCAAGGGATTTTCAGAGAGTCTCAAATTCCTAAGACAAAATGCAAAGCAAACCCAAAGAAAAAGTTCAAGGAAATATACACACAAGAAGTTTCTTTTTGAAAAATCCCTCTGACACTGGGTTTGAATAGGTGTATTGAATTTCTGTCCTTCCCTTAGAAACCATGCTGACTGGTTTATCATAAAATGGTTAGCATGCTGATTTGATAAACATGCAAGAAGGAAAACAAACCTCCTTTTTTTCTTGGCTCTCATTTTCTCCCTATGGAGATGCACTTGTCTACGCAGGGGCAAGAGTCTAGACAAGAATACTGAGCACACCTGTGGGGGTTGCAGAGCATACCTGCCTGGTGTGTCTGGACCATGCAGGGTGGGTGCCTCTGATCCTTCCACCTCGAGTGCAAGGTGCCATTTAGCTAAACCTCACCGTAGTGGGTTGTACAGCGTCCCTCCAAGAGCTATGTCCACTGGCAACTTCAGAACGTGTCTGTCTCTGTCTGCCTGGGCTGCCGTGACAACATTCCACAGACTGGGTGGCTTATTAACAGCAGAACCATATTGCTCACAGTTCTGGAGGCTGGACGTCCAAGATCAAGGTGCCAGCAGGGTGAGTTCCAGTGAGAGACCTGCACTGAGCTGTAGACAGTGCCTTCTCACCAGGTCCTCACCTGATAGAAGCTCTTTCATAAGGGCACTAATCCCATCCCTGAGGGCTCCATCCTCATGACCTAATCACCTCCCAAAGGCCCCACCTCCTGATACCTTCATCTTGGGCGTTAGGACTTCAAAGTATGAATTTGGGGACACACACACATTCAGACCACAGCGGTGACCTTATTTGAATTAAAGGACTTTGCAGAGGATCTTGATATGAGATCATCCTGGGTTTGGGTGAGCCCAAAATCTAGTGGTGGGTGTCCTTGTAAGACAGAAACGGAGGTGACAGAGAGGAGAAGCCAACATGAAGGTGGAGGTGGGGACTGGAGTGATGAGGCCTCTATAAGCCAAGGAAGGCCACAGCCACCAGGGGCCCACAGAGGAGTGGCATAGGGTGCCCTCAGACCCTCCAGAGGGAGCCAGCTCTGCCCACACCTGGATTTTGGACTTCCGGCCTCTAGAGCTGTGAGACAATAAATGTCTGCTGTCTAAAGTCCCCCAGTTTATAGCAGTTTGTCACAGGACACTCGAATACTTACGCGCCCAGAGTGGGAGGAAGTGGACGTGCCTGGGGGAAGGGACAGCACAGCCCTGGCTGCCCCTCAGCGATGAATCTCTGGGAGGGTGATGCCCGAGCCCTTGGTCTTCTCCTCTGGGATTCACAGCAGAGGCCACCTGAACACAGGAACAGTCACAGAGGGAGTGGAGGCGATGACCAGGGCTCCTGGCTGCGCTCCCACACACACACATGCCACAGCCCAGGCTGCCCTTGGTGGCCGGCTGACCTTACCCTTCTCACCCCTAAGGAGGGAATTGATGAAAGCATGAGGGACAGAGCTTCTGGGGGAAACAGCACAGACTGGGCAGGGGTGTGGCCTCTAGGGACACTGGCCAGACTCTGAGAGGGATGTGGGCCTGTGCCTGGCTCCCTCGTTCCCCAGATGTGCCATGGGTGGGGTCCAGGCTCTGAGTCCCCCTACTGAGAGAAGACCACACCCCTAGGAGGAGGGGACCACCCCTGGGATGACGGCAGCTGGTCACCGTCCACCCTCAGCACCAGGCAGGCCTGCAGCCAACTCGTGTCTGAGACGTGTCTGCTGGGTGTTCGGCATCTCGGGACCTCCTCCTTCCACTTGGGACATGAGTTCCTTGTCTGAGTCGCCCCTGCTGGCAGCCTCCTCCTCAAGGACCGGCACCTTATGGGTGTGTCCTATGTGTCCTGGCGTGTCCTAGGGTATGTTCTGGGTCTCCTAGGTTATGTCCTGGCGTGTCCTGGGTGTCCTAGGGTATGTTCTGGGTCTCCTAGGTTATGTCCTGGGGTGTCCTGGGGTGTGTCCTGGTGTGTCCTGGAAGTGTTCTGACGTGTCATGGTGTGTGTCCTCAGGCGTCCTGGGGTGTGTCCTGGGAGTGTCCTGGCATGTCCTGGGCATGACCTAGCACAGATGAGGGCCCTACCAGAGGAGGGCAGGTGACTGGGAAGCAGCAGGACAGGAGAGGACACAAAAGGGGACCAGGGGCCAGACCGTCTGGGGTCCAGGGCTGCCTGCACACACACAGAGACAGGAACACACCTCCACAAAGGAGCAGTGAGGGCTCTGGAGATGCCACTCCCGTGAACTCACCACCTGGGAGCAAGAAAGGATGGAAGGCCTGGGGAAACACTCGGGCGGCACCTGGCGAGGACTTCCACATGAAGACAAGGACCCCCCCAGCCCATCCATCACGGGAGAGCCATACGGGTGGTATCCGGGCCTGATGGCTCCGTCTATCCCTGTCGCCCCAGCAGCCTGTGTCCTCCGGCTCCACGCACCAGAGATAAAATCAGAATCGATGGCGCAGACAAGCCTCATCTTACCTGCATGTGAGCAGCGATGAAACCCAGTCCAGCAACTCCTTGAGGCATCTGGCCCAGCTGAGGCAGACGCAGATCAGGCCAAAGCCGGCGGCCCAGGGAACAAGAAGGGCCAGAGAGGATGCCACCCAACAAGGCCTCACTCGGGTCAAAATGGGGCCGGTTTCCAGGGACCTCACAGCCAGTGTGCTCCTACCTTCCCTGCCCGACCGCCTCTCCATCCACACCTCACCCCCACCCGACGCACACACCTCTCAGCTCTGATTGTTTCTAAATCAGAAGGATCTGGGGTCCGTGCTAGTGCCTGAAATGGAGAGAAGCCATGCCCTTCTTCCCCCTCCAGCTCTGATGAAACCTCCTGTCCATCTCCAACCCCGCCTAAGACGCCAAGAGTCCGGGCCTCCTTGTGAATTTGCTTCGGAAGCCCAGCCCGGCCAGGACTGCCCGCCGCCGTCTCTGCTGTGTGCTGAGCGGTGCGTGGTGAGCACAGGCCCAGGGAGGAACAGCCAGGGAGCTCTCTAGAGTAGACAATTATCCTCGCAAGGGCTCTGGGCATGCATCTGGGGCAAGGAAGGGGATTCCTAGGATGTCATGTAGCTATCCAAGGCTGGAAGATTGATTTGCAAATTTACACATTTAAACACCCTTCATATTCCATGATAAAACATTAAGGAACGTTATCTGCTCTTCTCAGATACAAAACAACTGAAAATGTGTGAGACTGTCATGCTCTTGTTGTTTGATTATTTAAAGTATTTACCAGACTACGGCCACACCCGTCTTCCATGGGATTTCAGCTCCCCTCCTGCCACCAAACTGTCCCACCCTGTCACCACCCTGGTCATGTGATGCAGAAACCCAAAGACCACTTCTCTCAGTTCCTCTTTCTTGGCATCTTGGGGATGTGGAATCATCTGGAAACATGCTCTTCCCATATGTTTCCAGGAGGTTGCAGGCTCTGCCTCCACTTCCGACCCCCTTGGGGCTCCTTCTCTGCTTGATCCTCTTCCTCTGGTCCCCCAAGATGCCGGGCTCCTGGGGTTCCATCCTCAGCCCTCTGCTCTTCTCCATTCCCACCCTGCCCTGGGGGCTCCTTGTGTCCCCCAGGCTGCCCATCCTCCAAACATGCCAAATCCACACACCCAACAGCCTGCTGCAGGTCACCAAAATGACCGGCTGTTGTCACCTGAAACTCTACTTCTCTGCAACGCTCACCTGCACCCCAGCAGAGCCCTTCCCCCGATCCTGTCCCCTCCACCCACCATGCCGTCACATCTTCATCTGCTCTCCAGTCCCTGCCTGTCTCCACCTCTACTGTGTCCTTGGGGCCCCTCCATCCTCCCCGGACCAGTGCAGCCCCCTCTGCTCACCCTCCCCTGCCCGCCCTCCATGCACACCAAGGGACACTCACAGGGGTTGCCTCAGGACTCCCTGCTTTGTCCTTCACACATCAGACTGCTGTCTTGGGGTGAAAATGCTGGGCTGCTGCCCACTGGTCCCGCCTGCTGCTTATTATCCTGTCTTGTCCTCCAGGAAGTCTTCCTTGCCTTCCCCACGCCTGGCAGACCTGAGCAACCTTTTCTACCATCCACAGCACCACCACAACTGGATGTATTACAGACCCTGGAGGTAGCCCTGTTTCCTTATTAGCCTGCAAGCTCCTTGAGAGAAGGAGCACATGGGGTCTGTCTTTGCCACTGGACACTCGCTCGCTCACTCAGCCACTCACTCACTCACTCATTCACTCACTCAGCCATTCGCTCACTCACTCACTCAGTCACTCACTCATTTGACTCCACCACTCATTCACTCACTCACTCGCTCACTCAGCCACTCACTCACTCACTCATTCACTCACTCACTCACTCAGTTGCTCACTCATTCACTCACTCATTCATTCACTCACTCATTCATTCACTCATTCATTCACTCAACCACTCATTCTCTCACTCATTCACTCTCACTCATTCACTCTCTCACTGATTCACTCAACCACTCACTCATTCATTCACTCAATCACTCACTCACTAATTCACTCAACCACTCATTCTCTCACTCATTCACTCACTCACTCGCTCACTTATTCATTCATTCAACCACTCATTCACTCACTCACTCGCTCACTCATTCACTCACTCATTCACTCAACCACTCACACTCTCACTCATTCACTCAGCCATTCATTCACTCACTCACTGATTCACTCAACCACTCACTCATTCCCTCAACCACTCACTCTCTCACTCATTCACTCACTCTCTCAGTCATTCACTCACTCATTCATTCACTCACTCATTCATTCACTCACTCACTCTCATTCCCCTGGTCAGTTTTGGTCACACAGGACCCCTGTGATGGGCAGTGGTAAGGAGGAGCAGTGATGAGACAGGCGAGGTGGCCACCGGGAGCTCACTCAAGACAGGGGAGACCGACACCCAGTCCAAACTCCAAAGACAAAATATCCCACACAAGTTAAAAGGAAATGCTCCAGCTTTAACTCAAAGTGACCAGACCTTAGAAACATACTTCTGAGAGGGGAAAAAAGCAAGTTTTGTATACGTTTTGATCTCACAGACATTAAAAACACGGGAAGTGAGTGTCTTTTCTGTGTCACTAACATGCATGGCGTCTTTCCAGACACCAGCACATCAGCTGACGTTTGCTGAAGGCCTTTCCACCAGCTTGTGTGTCCTGACAAATACCCACCTGTCCCTCCTCTTTCTGTCACCCTGTGGGGTGGCCCCAAATACCTGAAAACCGCCCTGTCTACTCAGGGCCTCGGCCAGGGCCGCCTGGCTCGTGGGAGGAGCATCCAGCCCCTCTCAGGTCTCCTGCGTGTCCCAGGGTCTCTGGATATCAGGCTGGCCTCAGGGTCCCACAGAGCCGGGACTGAGCTGACCACACTTCTGGGCACCCCCCAACTTAATATTTTTGTCCCTTGCAGAAACAACCGTGCTATGGGATTTTCTGTGTAACACACACACGGAGCCTCGGAAGTTAACCTGCCCTGGTGTTTATGAAGCGCCGTCTGCGTCCCTGTGACACCATCCGGCAGCTCCAGGGAGCCTGGCCTTGGAAAAACAAGACCCCAAAGTGTGTCGAAGCCGAGCCTCACTCGGCCATACACTGGGACCAGCCGGGGGTCTTTCAGACAAGATGTGCCGGAACTCCCCCAGGGATTATACTGGGCACACGGCCGCCAGGCTGTTCTGCCCCATTGCTTCTTGGTGAAATGAAAATAATAATAATTTCTAAGACTCCAGATTCTACCTCCCAAAGTACTTTTCCAGGGACGTACTTTGAAAGAACACCATAGAAAATATGGTCCCAGCGACACAAAGCTTCAGACATTCTCATGATTTAGGGGACGAGGCCGTGAAGGGGCTCCTGTGAGAATTTGTTGTTTCTGAAATTTTGAGCTGAGCCTGGACTGTCAGCACTCAAAGTTCCATGTGAGCTTTGCTGGGCTGGTGCTTGTTCTAAGAAAAAAGAACACGTGTGCCATGGGGGTCTGGCTGTCGGCAGGCATTCCCATCCTGGGGTCAGGGGAAGCAGCACTAAAGAGGGCGTCTCAGGTACAAAGTCTTGTACGAAAGTCTCCGTATGAAGCACAGAAGAAGAGCAAATATTCTAGAGCAACGCCTGTGAGCGAGTCACAAAGCAATTCTTCAGGGTACGTGAAGGTCCCAGAATGAGCTTGCAGACTCCAGGTAGGCAGAGCACAGATTCACCCAAACACGCCTGGATGCACTGGGCACTTAGTGAGCACCTACCAGGTGCTTCGTCCGTACCAGGCTCTGGGGAGAGAGCGGAGACAGGTGGAAGGTTTGTCCTGTGACTGTGACCGCTCGTGCACTTGAGGCCCCCGGGCCGCCACGGGAGGGACGCAGAGCCACCTCCTCGGGGCTGACTCGCTCTAGACTTGATGACACGCACACCAAGTGCCGCTCGGACCAGAAGACCTTTGTCTTTTCTGAGGGAGGAACCAAAGCTGGAGTTTCCTTGCACGACACAGAATTCCCAATTCTGCTCCAGAAAAATTGACCTTAAACTGCAAAATGTAAAAGGAGGAATGAAAACTTCAGCCTGCCTGGAACACAGCCATAGTTTAGCGGATTCAACTCAAAAAAAGTCCCGGGCAGCTGGTGAGGTTTCAGGCGGCACTGTTGATCCAAACTCTCGTTTTTACCCACAAATCCTGAAAAGCAACATGTTGAAGGGAATGGACGTCTCTAACATCTTCCTCTTGCATTCCCTGGGAATTCAACATTAAACAATGAAGAATACTATTTATTTCTTTCAAGAAAATTGTGAAGATAAATACAGAGTGGGTCACATCGTTCCAAGACTTAGCTGGAACAAGTAAACAGGTTTTCCCCTGCGTCCAAAGAACAAAGTATAAAACTAATCACTTTGGGGGGATGGTGGGCACGTCTCCTCCTTGACATCAGGTCAGACCAGGTAGCCCTTTGGTCCAAACACTCCGTGGACCCGTTGCTGGAAGCATCTCAAAGTCCCTTGACGCTCCATTGAAGAGCTGCCACGGCCTCGTGACAGTTACACCGCATCTTGTGGGTAAGGACACAGGACGATGCACTAGATGAATACTTTGCCTTTTTAATCTATTAATCTACCACCTTTGGGACATGATTTTAAATCCACTCCAGAGCAAAGTGACTGGAAATCGCTCTGGTCTGACAGCTTTAAAAGATCACAAGTGAAACGTGTTAAGAAGGTCTCACCCATCGACACGGTGCAAGGATGGCTTTCTGGAAGTTTCCCTGGCCTGCTGATGCTTCTACACCCTCCCGCTGGGAGCGTCCAAAACAGACAATCACGCACCAGCAAGAAAATATTTCTATTAGACAGAGTTAAAGGGGTGAGTCCGTGCTCTGTCAGATCTGGGCCAAGGATGTTTATCACTGCTGGGGTTGAAAATCTCCCGAGTTCCCGGAAAATATATGCTTCCTCCTTGCTGGGTTGGGTCCTGGTATCATCTGAGACAGGGAAAGGGGAGGGGGGATGCAGGCTAGGAACTTAAATAGATGGAGCCTTGCAATGTGACAAAACAGAAAACTGATTTTAAAAAAAGCTTCATTTTGATGACACTGAAGTAAAGCATGTCGTATTTTTAAAACCAATGACTGAGCCCCTGCTTCCCTTGTCAGTCCCTGTGCTCACTGGCCAAGGTCACCCCCATGGCCAGGGATGGCCCCCCTAAATAGCCTCTGCAGGCATCTCTCCACGAGCGTGGTCTGGGGAGAATGCCGAGGAGGTCCTCAGGCCACAGGCGTCCCCGGGCAGCCCCCAGCCAGCACTGGGCGACGACTCACAGCTCTCAGCCTCCCAAGTAGAGGGAAGATGAGATAGTACATACAAAACCTCACTTTTGTGAAGCAACTATAAATAAAAATTAATTTAAAAAAACACCTCACTTTCTCCTGTGGTCAAGGACCCACACCACACATCTGGCCATTTGGACGCAAATCCCAAAGTGTAGGAACCTCTAGGAATTGCTTACATATGGAGGAGAAGAAAGAGGAAACATCACCGCAAGAGATGGGTCACCTGGGAAATCAGGAGGGGTGGACTACTGTAAAGAAGGAAAGCTCCTGGGGACAGCCTGGGAGCTATGGACAGTGGGCTGAAGACTCTGCCTCTGGAGAGCAGGACAAAACAACTCAACAGGACTGACTCCAGGCGGCTAAGTTGTCCTGTCGTGGGGACAGATAGGGAAGTGTGGACGCTCCTTCTAGGAGCTGCCAGAGAATGGAGGGAAAGCAGACGGGTGCATGGGGATGGCAGGGGCCAGGAGAAGGTCTAGGGTGTGGGATGGCCATGCTCACAAGGCAGAGACAGCAGGCACATGGGCCAGCACGGAGGGACAGGGGGCAGGGGACCCCCAGCACAGACGATGTTGTGCCCATGATGAGGCTGGAGCAGAAGCTTGGGGGACCTGCCCACTGCAGCCCACCTTGGAGGCCACCTGTGCAGGGGCCTCCGCTCCTGCCAAGGCTTCCTGCTTGACAACCTTCCTCTGTGCCCGGAAGCCACCTGCAGCCACTGGGCTGGGAATCAGTGGATAAATACCCAGCTCGCCTCCCCTCGGTGTTCCCGCCAAGGTTCCAAGACTCCCACCAAGCAGTCTCCTGACCCAGCCTCCGGAATCCCCTCCCAGAGAAACTCCTGGCCCTCAAATCCTTTACTCAGAAGCTGCTTTGGGGTCACTGCAAGCAATTATAAGGCATGAATGGGGGAAGTGGGGGGACTGTTAGCAGAATGCCTCCTGGGAGAAACCAAAAGGACGGTCAGGGCTGTGCAGATGGAGAGACAGGGAGACGTGGGGTCCCCTAGGGGGAATGCAGGGGAGGCTCAGGGGGCAGAGTAGAGAGGGATTCAGATCTCAGAAAATGCCCACTTTTGCCCTTTGAAAAGAATTGATAATATGCTGAAGAAGAAACGTCGTGCAGTCAAGGTTACCAACATGGGATTCCATGATTAGTAACAGGGAAAGGCTGGGTTCAACCACGTGCAGGACAAGCAGCCCTCCTGTAACAACAGTGCACTTTTTAAAAATGATGATTCATTTTTATTGGAGTACGGTTGCTTTACAATGTTGTGCACAGCAAATGAATCAGCCACACACATGCAGATATCCCCTCCCTTTGGGACTTCCGTCCCATTTAGGTCACCACATATACATTATTGATACTATGTATAAAATAGATAACCGATCACAATGCACTTTATCAGCAAGTCTAGGTGGATTTGCACAATCCAGTGAAGCTTCCCCTTTCTTCCACCAAGTTGCCCTGCAGGTTAGAGAGGAGCCACCACTGTTCTCTCTCGCCCTGGACATATTCCTAATTAGTTTGCTTTTCTTAATTAGAAAAGGCTCTACATCCCCACCTTGTCCCCAACTTTATGGGCTCCTCCAGATGTTGAATAGGAAACAGGAAGCCCCAGAAAAACAACTGGATGTTAAAGACAGCGAGAATTACAAACAGGTCACTTTGGAAATGATGCCTTCTCCTCACATTATCTCTGTGTAACCACTGCTGTGGCATCTTCCTTCTAGAAGGACCGAGTGGTGTGAGCCTGGGGCAGGACGTCCACTCTCACTGTGCTCTGGGGTCTCCTGCGCTTACTTCCCTGGGGTGCACCCACGCCACCGCCTGCCCCCGCTTACAGTCGCTGCCCTGCATCTCCCCCGGGCTCACAGGACCTGGCTTCCCTCTTCTGGCTCTGCAGATGGCTTTGCCGAAGGTGGTGGGTGGAGGTGTCCTCTCACCCAAACTTCCCGACTTCAGCCACTAATGCTAACCTCCCCTCCCTCAGGCTGAGAATGATTTGGCATCTTTTCCTTAGAAAACCACATCTCTCAAGTGACTTAGAATTGGTAGAGATGTCTCCCTTCCAGACCAGTGACCTGCCTGTTCTGGACCGAGAGCCTGTAGTGAGGAGACCTCTGCAGGAACGCACCCGGCATCCACAGTGGTAACCTCAGCCGCTGCTCAGGGCCGTTGCGTGGGTGTTTGTTGAGGGCAGGACCCTCCCTCCTCCCCCCACCCCTTCAGATGGAGGTCAGTTGGGATCCAGAGCAAAGCCAGCACCCCCAAGGCCCTCATCCTTGGTCACATGGAGCTTTCTCTAGCAGGACTCACTCTTCCAAGAAGACGAGGGGAGATGGCAGGGGGCCTGCTGGTGTCAACCCAGCAAATTCTGGTCATCTCTGCAGCACCTGGTGGGGAGGAATTGCAACTCGTGGACGCCTGGCCAAGCGTTCCCGTCTTGATTCTGTGAAGAAGAACGACCTTGGTTCTTGTCTTCTTTGAAGAAAGAATTCAGCAAAGAGACCAAGATTGTGCAATAGACACAGTGTTTATTTGAAGCAAAGTACATGTGGAAGGGCACATGGGCGAACTTGGAGTGAGTTATGCGGGCAGTAGGGGAGGCTTAGTTTGCTTATGTGGGGACGGTTTTCTGGGTTGCCTCCAGCCTATCATCTCACTTGTGCCCACATTTGGTCTGACTCCTTCCAGGTGTGTGCGCATCTCTCGGCCAAGATGGATTCCAGCTGCCTCTTCTCCCTCCTTTTGTCCTTCCTCTAGACTGAGGGCCTTCTCTGCACACGTGTTGGGCTGAGAAATCTACAGGAATGCACCCAATCAGAGCCCATCACGAAGCATCAGCAGGAGACCAGCTGCAGCTGCTTCGCCTGGGGCCTAACTCCTTCCTCAGACTGAGTCCTCTATCATTCCTGAAATGATTAAAGCAAAACGTATGACAAAAGCAAAACCCAAAGTATCTTTCTGTCATTTTCATGACTGCGTTTATATAATTAACATACATAATAAATAAATAGATATTCAAGTTGAGTTAAGTTCAGGATAAGTTCATGGTGATAAATACACTCGTTTATTACCAAAAAATTGAAAAATGGAATAGAAACACCTGTGTGAGTTGACTCGCCCATAACTGCCTTGTTCCAGGTATCCTGTTTCAGTGTTTCTCTACACGCGTCGCTTTTTCATAAAATTCCGTTTGTTTACGGTTTCTGTGACCTCACGTCCGGCTCCTTTTATTTACTGTCACAAAAAATTATACGTTTGGTCTCTGCTCATTATTTTTTGTTTAAAAGAAATGACTTTGATGTTTCAATCTTTTGCCGTCTGAATTATGTTTAGTTTACCTTGTCTTTTCTAAGAAACTTCAGGATATATTTCTCCTGGCTTCAATTTTTCACATGATTACTTTAAATTTAGAAATGTGTTAATTCATATTTTATCATTGGAGTCAGAAATTACAATCATCTTAATCCCTTCACGCAAGATAAAATTTCAGTCTATTTTTTACCATTTCCCAACATCCTAGATTTTCTTGACAAAGTTTGAGGGTTGAAACGCGCGAGTTACCCTCCTTTGAAGAGCTGGGTCTTCATTTCGTTGTGGTTCGTAAACAGCTCTCCAACTTCTTTCTGGATTTACTTGATATGCACTTTCTAAGGCCCTCTGCCAAGCCTGGGCCTGCCTGCTCCACTCTGGTTTGCTTCAACTCCCAGCCTCCTCATGCCTCCTCAAGTTGTAGAACTTTTGTTTTTCGAAGAAGGCAACCACGCACCCTGCTCTCTGAGCACTGTCCATCTGGGTGGCTTGTCTGTGGGAATGGAAGCTTTCAGCTGCAGTAACAACAGGCCCTAGTCCAACAGGCTGGAGCAGCAGGGAACACCCAGCCGTGTGCAGGGTTGAGGGAGGCCACCCGGGTGCTAGATGGAGAAGTTAAATGGGGCCACGGATGTCACAGGTGTGTTCTGCGTCTCTCTCTGTGACACAGGCCACCAGTGTCGTCCTAGGCTGGAAGCCCTCATGGTCACAGCAGGGCTGCCAGTGCCCAGCAGGACTGCATAACTCTTCCCTAGTCATGCCCTCTGGACAGAGAGTGGCTCATGTGACACCATCAGAGTGTTTTCCCAGCAACCTCCACAAACCTCTCCTGAGCTCTCATTGTCAACTCTCGCTCCTCCCAGGGGTCAGGCTTGGCAGGGATAGGGTTAGTCCTAGAGCAGTCAGGCCTCCTGCTAGCCAAGGTCTGTGACCACATAGGGGGAGCATGGGGAGCCCCCAACACAATATGGGAAGAGGGAGTGGGGAACACACACACCCTCCAGGACAGAGTTCTGTTGACTTCCTACATAAACAGCCCATTGTCTGGGCCCACGACAATGTTAGAATAAGTGTATTCCTTTGGCCTCTGTGCAGTTGGGAAGGCCTAACCTCTGTTCCCTTTATAGAACAGTAACTTTGGTTGCAACTCTAAAATTAACAAAATGATAGAACTGCAAGCAGTATTTCTGCCTGGAATATTCCAGGCATCTAAAATTTCCTTCCTTAATGAAAGAAAATTTTCTTCAATTTTAGTTCTGATTATGCTTCTCTTTTAGTTGCCCTAGATTTTCCTACAAGGAATTTATAATTCTTAGTCTAGATTCTTTCTCTGTCCTCTCTATCTTCATTTACAAAGAACAAAACAATTAGTTTCATTTATTCTGCATATTAAAAAAAATGTTTCTTATTGCAGTGAGCCAATACCAGAAGTTAGACATAAGAACACAAACGCCCATCACCAGGGGGAAAAGCAGTGTTAATAGTTCACCATGTATCCTTTGATCTTTTTTCTATGTGATGTACGTCAAGCCACGTGTTAAACAGTCATCAAATTCTTCTTGGTGACCTATTACGTTGGCCTTAGAATATATCCCTCTGAAGGTATAGAGAATGCAGCGCTTAAAAATTAATCCAATTGGTTATTTTTCCCCTGTACTTATATCAGTGTGGTCTACATTTATTCCTATTTTGATGTTGCCTTTGACCTCTTTTAAAATTGGATCGTAGTTTTGCCATGTGCAGCATGTCTTGTTGCAAACATCATCTGGCACTCCGCACAGAGCTCTCCCGCTTACACCCTCCCCGCTCCCCTCCTGAGCGAGCACTTTCACCATCGGTCCCCGTGGGCCCTTACCAACGTAAGGAAGCTGCGGGCCTTCTTATTTCATCTTCTCTCTGGTTACACATGTAACATCCTCGCCCCTGAGCATCTGACTCCACAGCGTCACCATATCCTGCTCTGGGCGGGGATGGGGGGCGGACAGTCCTCCACACCTTTTCCGCATGTGGCCACACGACTCTGTGGTCACCTTCTCCCCGACGGGCTCTCTGTGTTTGTTTCCTGTGATTGCTGTGATAAAACACCGCAAAATGAGTGGCTTACAACACCCAAAACTTTTTCTCTCCCAGCTCGGGAGGCCAGAGTCTGAGATCAAAGTGTCAGCAGGGGCTCAGAGCCTCCAAAGGCTCTAAGGGGGGCTCCTTCCTGCCTCTCCGGCTTCTGCGGCCCCAACACTCCAACCTCTGCCTCCGTCTTCACGTGGCCTCCTCCTCTGTGTCTCTCTTTTCCCCGTCGTCTGTCTAATCTCCCTCTTAGAAGGACACCTGTCATTGGAGTTAGGGTCCACCCAGGTAACCAGGATAAGCTCCTCAACTCGAAATCCTTAGTTGCATCTTCCGAGACCCTTTTTCTGAATAAGGTGCCATTCTCAGGTCTGAGGTCAGGACGTGGACAGTGTTCTGGAGACCGCCGTTCAGTCCACTGATGTTGGTGGCTTGCCATGTCTTACTGCAGCAAACACCACCTCATGCACACCGCTTTGTGCTGTGCAGATAAATCTTCGGCACAACTTCTAGAGGAGGTGTTGAGACTTGAAGGGTGACCGCCTGCACGGTTTTGTTAGATTTTGTCCAATTCCCTTCCATGGATGGCATCTCTCTTAACACAAGTGACCTTGAACATCTATCCATGGGCGTAAAGGCAATTTGTATGTGTTTGCATTTGCAGTGAAATATCTTTTCATGTTGTTTGTCCACTTTTCTTTTGAGTGTTTGGGTCTTTATTTCTCCTTGATTGTTTAAAACATCTTAAAATTTAAGGTTTTTAGCCCGCAAGCTAAGATAGGAACTGTTGATATGTCCCCCAGTTTGCCATTGCTTTGGATCAAGGCAGTTTGGTGGGGGCGGGGAGATTTTTGGGCCACGCAAACATTTATATAGTGTTGATTTTATTCATTTTTTTCTTATTTACTTGCGTCTCTTTTTTTTTTTTTTTTGCAGTATATGGGCATCTCACTGTTGTGGCCTCTCCCATTGCGGAGCACAGGCTCTGGACGCAGCATGTGGGATCTTTCCGGACCGGGGCACGAACCCGCCTCCCCTGCATTGGCAGGCGGACTCTCAACCACTGTGCCACCAGGGAAGCCCCTGATGTCATTTACTTTTACCTTGATGGTATGAGATGCCACCTTTGCCATAAACAAAAAAAGTCCCCTGGGTTGGTCTCTCTACTCTGCCCCTAGGGCCCATTTGTCCAGCCAGGCATGAGAGCTATTAGTTACAGGCTTTATACCATGTTTGCGTGTCCTTCCTCGCGCATCTTTTCGGGATTTTCGTATTCTTACATGATTATTTGTCCATACAAACTTTAAGGTCAACTGCATGTCTATAAAAAATATCTGCTGGTACGAGTGTTGGATTTATGCTAAATTCGTATATTAACTCAGTAGAATTAACTCTTCTTATCCAAGAGCAAGGTACAAGTCTACCTAGGAAACTTTGAAAAGTATTTGAGAGTTTCCCCATATAGATTTTACAATTGCTTATCAAGGGCATAAGAATTTCATGTTCTTAGTTGTTTTAAACAAGATTTTCTCTTTCTTTCTGTTTTCTAAGGGGCCGTTGTGGGTCCATAGGAAAGAGATTGATTTTTGTTGGTTAGGCTTATATCCTCCTAAATGTTCCGAAAGGCAGCTTTTAATTATTTAAATAACTTCCTTAGTTCTCAAAGTCATGTTGATGAAGGGATAAGAGTTGAATCTTCTCTCTAAACACATGGATATGGTAGATAAAGATGATTCAATATTTTACAAAATGCACAGCCACCCATGAAAGCAAGCAAGGAGAATCCCTGTGGCCGGAAATGGGTGAGTGCACGGTGATGCCAGAGGCTGGGTCCCACGGTCACAGTGGACCCAGAGCAAAACAGGTCCTTGTGCAGGGCCGGACTTGGTGGGTGAGGACTTTGGGTCTCGGCAGGAAGCTGCCCACCCAGGAAAGGGTTGAAGTTAACCACCCCTCACTCCCTCCCACACACTCAGGGTTGAGATTGGGAATGAGTTTCCTGCCCAGAATGAGCCCAACCACGTATTCATATCAAGCCAGGCCCCCAGTGCCTCCGTGTGCAGCCCCTGACCTGGGCTGTCGGGGCAGGCTGAGGCCAGACCAGGTGCCTGCCCCGGGGACTGCGTTCCAAGCAGGTGGGAACAGCTGGCAAAGGGCCCTGCAGGAGAGGCCCTGCTCAGGATGAGCTCTTAAAACACAAGGATTTGAAAAACAGTCAACAGTCCCGTAAATGGGTGACGTCAATAATGATCAAAGAAATGTTCACATGTTGAGGTGTGGGGAAGTCATTCTGGCTTATACATGAGATAACTTGAATTTTCTTCTAACTAGAACAGCCTGTTTGCGGCCCATCAAACACACATTGTGCATCTGCTTTAATGATTAAAGAAAAGGGCACATAGACTAGAAGGAAAGAATGTCCGTGTTAAAAATAAAGATTAAATGCCCCTCTTGCTTGGACGCCAATGCCGGTCCTCCTTTGACGATAAGAACACCTTCCCAGGCACCAAGGCCATACTGACTCACTGTGTATGTGCAGATCTTTTTTTTTTTTAAACCAGGAATGCCTCCCTGACTAGTTTGATGTTCTTTGTTCTGACGAGACATAAAACTGTGCTGAAAACCGTGCTTCTCAGGAGCAGTTCCGCAGAGTGAAATCTGAGAGGCTATCTCCCAGGCTATAGTCCTCAGTTTGACTCACATAAAACTCTTTTCCCTTCCTATTATACATTGTTTATTGATTATTTTCATCTGACAATAAGGAGGATATAGAAGTAGCAGAGCGGGAATTCCCTGGAGATCCAGTGGTTAGGACTCCGCGCTTTCACTGCTGAGGGCCTGGTCAGGAAACTAAAATCCCTCGAGCCACGTGGTGTGGCCAAAAAAGAGAGAAAATAGCAAAGCAATTTTCAAGAAACACTAAGCTAAGCAAGTGTGTACTACATTCTCAAGTAAATAAAGTCAAAATCTTATCTGTGGCAAAATAAAACAGAAGGTTATAAAGCACACATAGGCAGATTAGAAAAATGGAAACACTGGAGACAAGAAATAGCAGGGATTAAACTTACCCAAATTCTTACACACAAATCCCAGGAGGAGGGCTGGGCTGTGTAGCAGGCATTGTGGAGCCTGTTGGAAAGGGTGGGTGGTGGGGTTGGAGCCAGTGGGGCCCCCGGCTGTGCAGTCGCTCCTGCACTGAGGTCAGCCCAGCAGCCAGCAGGGTGGTCTGGTCCAGAGATTCCTGCCTGCAGTGGGGGGACAGCAGGGTCCCAGGGGTCACACTGGCGCCTCTGGCCCCAGAAAGTCTTCCCCTTTGGATGGAGCTGCCGCCCCAGTTGGGTCTTCGGGTTTAATCAGGCTTCATGCACCACCACCACCACCACCACCACCACCCCTCCCCACAGTCTGGCTCATTCCTGCGTTTAGGCCAGTTCCTGGAAACAGCCTGCTAGAGCATCTGCCCACCCTGCAGCCCGTGCCGGCCACTGGGCCTGCGTCCTCGGCAAGGACATCCACCCCGCTGCAGGCGCCCTGCCTGGAGCTGACCAGCACCGAGACCCCGGGCTGCCGTTGCCTTTCGGAGGAAAGTTAGACTTACTCTGGGGTCCCCTAAGGGAAATCTTCTCAGAGCAGAGAGAGCTCCCCCAGGCCCTGGGCCCAGACCCCTTTGATGGGGTGGGCAGGGGCCTCTGAAGGGAGCTCCCAGCTGGAGGCAGGTGAGGCCTTGGATGTTGTAACTGATGGAGACCCCTGTTCACTCCGACGGGCCAATTAGCTCGAGGTGACCCTTTGTCCAGGACGGACCTGCCCCTCAGGAGACCAGGGAAGGTGCAGGAGGCACCCTGCACTCCGGACAGGCCTCCATCCTCCCTGTCCAGGCATCCAGCCTCCCATCACCCCTTCGGGCAGTGGAAGGTCTGTTTGAGCTGCAGCCCCTTGCCCGTAACCCTTAATCCAGTGACACCAAAAGGAAGCTTCAAGGTTCAGGAAGGAGTCTGAGAGTTACAGCGAGGGCCTGGATTTCAGACCCAGGATGGAAACGGGGACTATAGCATCAGACAGGACCCAAGCCCCTCCTCAGAGCACTTTGCAGGGAGCACTCCAGCTGATTCCAGGGTTTGGGGTATCTCTGCAAACTCTTGGATCAGATGCCCTCCCGGGAGAAGCAAAACCACTATAGAATTACCAGAAGACAGATTCTAGAGTTTCAGTCGCATTTTTATGAAGTTCTGTACCATATACATTCAATTTCAAATGTCAACACTTTTCTTTTTCCATCTGATGGGCAAATGTAGGTCTAAAAAACAGTCTAAAACCAAATCTAAGACAAAAAATAAACCATGGATTTACAGAATTTAACATATCCTTGTCCTCAAAGGTGAGGTTAGTTCATGCACAGTTTAAGCAAAATACCTACAATTACAGCCCCAGCTGTATGTTTAGATACAATTCACAGAGGAGCGATCAGTCAGTAAACTATCTCATGGTTAAAAAACCATTGCATGGAGGTGGACCCTCCATGGTAACCATGCCCAAGCATTTCAACATACAGTTCCTGGTCTTGTTGCTGGAAGCTTCCAGCCCACCTGAACGCCCAGACTGGGTCATCTCACAGGTGCACAGACACAAAATAATCTCTACAACTTACACTTTAGACCATTGTTCGGACTCCTACTTCTGAAAATGTTCAATGTTTCACAGTAGCTGTTTTTAAACAGCAAAACCAGCAAAGAAAATACTATGCAAAAAAAAAAAAAAGAGAGCGAGAAGTATAGTTCTCTTGCACAGTGCATTGATAGAACATTTATAGACGGGCTGTGTACGGAGGCCCTGCCCCCAGCGTATTTAAAATAATCATTTTCAGAGCCGGGAGCTGGGCCGGGCGGGGCTTGCTCTCCTTTGGGCGCTGAGGAAGGACCACTGGAGGAAGGGCAGGGAGTCCCCTGTGGAGCCCACTCAGGAGCACGATGTCAAGGTGGGGATCCTACCTGTGGCTTCAGTATTACTCACGAATTTAAAATAACAAAGTGTTAAAAATATATCAGAACAGGTAACTCCCAACGATAAATGCATCAAGGCGGTGGAAAGGATTACATTTAAGGTATCAAAATTGAAGTTGATGCTGATCCCACATTATTCATTACTTCAAATGGAGATGCCTTTAAATTTATATTAAATTCAATTTAAATGCCATCAGAACCATGGTTGACAAAGTACTGACGGATGAATATTTTAGTCTGATTCAATAGCAGTAAACTTTATTTTCTTACCTTGAGGCAAGGTGATGGAGTTTTTATATGCAGTAGGTTGAACTGGGTTTGTAGTAACATGGCTTCTGATTTCCATAAAATAAAATTCTATCTTTAAAAAATGATTTTCAAGGGTTTAAGCCTTGAACTCTGAAAACATTTCTTCAGGGCTCTTTCTGCTTCACTCACTAATTTATACTCTGAAATCCAAAAGCTTTCTTATGCTTCTCTTCAAAATATCTTCAGGTTCAGAATTAACAATTAGTCGTCTTAAAGGTTTTATGTTTGATGTTGCTATTCAGTAATATTTCAACTTGATTTTTCCACTTACAGCTCTTGGTCATAGGGGAAAAGCGCCTTATACAGAAACACACTTGGAGTTGGTGTTGAATGCATGTGCGTTAGGTGAATGAATGAAATGATTCAATAATTGATTAATTATAATTAACTAGTCTCTGTAACTGGTTCTAAGAAAGAATAGGCAGCCATTGTCCGTCTGCTAGAATAGCCCTTGGCTTCAGAGTTTGCAGGTCTCGTCACAAAATGATACGGGCAGTCCCTCTGAAGAGATTATTAGTGATGTAAATATTGATTATTACTGATGCAGGGAATTAAATAGTCGCCTCTGGGCTGAGTCCTTCAGCCTCTGGCTCTATGTGCTTCCATCTAAGCTCCTAGAATTCAGAGAAGGTTTTTCTCTCCGTATCTCGTTCCCAGTGTGCTGTCTTTCCCAGAGATGTACAGGAGCTCCTGTGGTGGGATCACATTCTGTCAACCCTTCCTCGTGTATGATTATTTTCTTTAGCACAGTGTATTTTTAATTCCTATCGATTCTTATCTAGCTAATGGCTCATTTCTCCCCTAAACCAAGGCAGCCACAGCTTCTGGGGAAGGACAGATGCAACTGAAGGTCAGGAAGCCATGGCTTGGCTGTGACTTTCAAAATAGCCTTCACAAAAGGGCAGGGGCGTCCACGAGATTTGGGAGCCAGAACTTCAACTGTAAAAGCCAAGTCCTTGATAAATAAAAAAGGCCCACAGACATTTTCCATTTTGCCTCGTTGAATAGAGTGGGTCCTGTAGCCAAGGCTGGGCTGCAGGGAGCTCTGAGGAGTAAACACACAGCTTTTCCAGGCTCCACTGGGGGAAGGGGGAGGGGGAAGGGGCTGAACATGAGGGACAGCTGGCAGTGTGGGACCGGGACCGGGATGTGGGCAGAGGCGTCTGCCTCAGAGTCCGTCCCAGGCTCTCCAGGCCGCTGTGCTGCGTTCCTCCCTGTGTCTCAGGTACGGCTACTCTGGTGATGAGGGCGGGCAGCTCACAGAGACGCTGTGCACAGAGGTTTATATTTTAACCATCCCTCTCCAGACGACTGAGCAAGGCCTTCGGGGAGACATTGTCACAATCTTATTACAATTAGCATCATCCATTATTTCATCTCTGGGATGCAAGGGCTGCATCCTGGTGGCCAAAAAGTGGGTTTGGGTCTTCAGGTCCCACATGCCATAGTCACCGTCTCAGGGCTCCCTGAGCGGCCACCCAGTCAGAACAACAGTCGTCAGTCCAGCCTAGTTTTAGGTGGTGACCACTTCAAGTGCTTAATTCTGATTGTCCTATTATTTTTATACATGTGTAGAAATTGTTTTCCAAATGTATTTTTAATTAATCCAAAATGAATCATTTTAAATAATCTGCAGTAGGAGGGAAGAATCAGTGTGGAAAGGTGATTCATTTCGGCATAAAATCAGTCACTCTGGCTGAAAAGCAAAGATCTGTGACTGCATATAGAGTATCGGGAAAATAATCTCAGAAAGGGTTTTGTCTGTTTCTTGGCTTTGCAGTACCGAAACACAGATTCAGAAATAAAAAATAACTTCATCACATAACGACATGCCGAAAGTATCGCATCTTACTAACCTTTCACATGAGTAATTTATAATAAAGTCGCTATGTGATTATATAGATTTACATGTTACTTGTCAATTAGAAATATTTTAGTTTAAAGGAATATGGATTTGTTTTACTTATCAGAATCCCAATATACACATGCATGAAATGACTTACAAACTTCATTTTATACTTTTGAATTATCCCAGGCTCTGGAGGCTCCAGGGAGTCACTAAAACTTAGTAATTCTGAGCAGAGTATCCCCGTCTCCCACTTAAAATAGAAGCTAGAATACTCTCGAGCTTTTGCCAAATTGCAAATAAGTGAGCGGAGTGAAGAGTGATGTGATGAGTCAGAGCTGAATATTCTCAAACCCAACAAGTGTCAAAGTGTGATTACACAGCCTTACCCTGGGTCCCGCACCCTCAGCTCTGGCCCGGAGCCCATCTCAGGTAGGCAGGCACCGAAGTCAGGTCCATTTGTGCACCCTGGAGCATCTTGGAGGAAAGCCGGCAGATCCCAGCATTGTAAGTAACTTCACAAATGTGCCTCTTGGGATTCTGATAAGCAGAACAAATGCATACTCCTTTAGGAATACGTTAGGACACATTGTTTCAGTTAGTGTGGATATCATTATAATTAATTTGGAAAATACAAAACATATAAAAGACAAGCCGGGGCTTCCCTGGTGGCGCAGTGGTTGAGAGTCCGCCTGCGATGCAGGGGATGCGGGTTCGTGCCCCGGTCTGGGGGGATCCCGCATGCCGCGGAGCAGCTGGGCCCGTGGGCCATGGCCGCTGAGCCTGCGCGTCCGGAGCCTGTGCTCCGCAACGGGAGGGGCCACAGCAGTGAGAGGCCCACGTACTGCAAAAATAAAAATAAAAAAAAAAAAGACAAGCCAGAGAATCACAGCCCCCTCCTCTTTCACTCTCAGCCGGAAGAATCCTCACTGCCCACCTGGTCTTCACTAGAGCACTGTGAGGCCTGGGAGCTCCTCGTTCACTGAAGGTTGAGCCCCCAAGTCCAGAAGAATGGCCAGGTTGAAGGGGAGTGGCCCTCACCCCAGTGGCATGTCCTGGCTGCACTAACGTGTTGCTGGGACATCACATAGGAGAGGGTTTATTCCCCATCAGAACAGAAACAGAGCCAAGGTCACGTGTGCCAAGATCATTCCATCTTGACATAGTGCATAGTGACCACTGACCTGTCTGCACAGGAGAGAAGGGAATTTACCGATGGAAATGAAGGTGGGCATCTGCAGACAGGAAACCCCAGAGTCCCGTCGCTCTGGGATAGGGGGACCCTCCTACGTCCTGGTCACCTCAGGGTCCACAGTGCACCAGGACACCAGGCTCCAGCACTCAGCAGTGGTCCATTTATTGGTTTAAACAAACCAGAGCTTCCAATTCACCATGCTGGCGTTGTAGCCAGAGAATGTGAGATTTTAGGATAACTGCAAAGAGAGCATAGCGCACTGGAGCAACATGTTGGAGGAAAAGCCTCCTTCGTAGTCTAAATTAGAGTCGCAGAGAAGACGTAGCGTCTCACAGACACCGGGCGCACGAACAGACCGCCGGTCAGTTATACTTGTACCTGGCATGCCGACTATGGTTTCTTTCCCCAACCATTTTGGGACTTCAAGCTCAATGCATTTGAAGGGGTAAATGTACTTGACAAAACAAAGACTTAGCTGGAAACGGTTTCCACAATCTCCAGAAATTTCAGGGTGTGTAATATGTATTAAAGCGTGTCAAAAGTTAAGCCCGTAAGTCACAGAACCTCTGCTGGATTTGGATGCCAGCTCAGGAATGAGATGATGAAAGTATAAATACGCAGCCAACTGCGCTGAGCACCTCGGAGAGTTCCCAGGCTCGCCCTCCGCCACGTGGCAGGGAACAGCTGGCCAGAATTTCTGAGCGCCTTTAATGAAGAGGATTCCTCATTGTTCGGATTTGGTGATTAAATGGAATAAGACATATTCCTTAGTGGGTTTCCTGAAAGAAGGTTGTCCTGGAAGACAACTGGGTCTATGAATCCATCCTGGGGCCCGACAGGGCAAGGGCCGGGGTGGGGGGACCACACTTGGAAATCAAGCTTCTGGTCACATGGTTCTTGTCAGTGTGCTTTTTGTCTTTCCACACATTTCAAGAATCTTTCTTAGACTCAACTAAGAAGTCTGGGCTACTTCATGTGTTGGGATTTCCTTCTTCAGAATACAGCACCAAGGATTTGTAAAACAGTCTCTGTGTGGGTCCATGCATCGTGGCTGGCGGGATTATGGCGTGAAACTACTCTGCATTCAGGGCAGAAGCGGGGAGACTGAGGAGCCTCCAGAAGCCAGGACGCCTCCAGGGGCGTTGCGGACACGTTCCCAGGCCTTGGGAAGTTTCTCTCCATGACGGAAGAAGCTGTGATCATCACTAGTAGCTCAAGGCTGAAGTCTGTACCTACGAAGTGTTTACTGAAACTAGCAACAGTCCCCATGGTCCCCGCGTTCCCACTTAATTAGCTTCTGTCTCACTCACCTTTTAGGGTTATTTATTGTCTTTCTTGACAGACAGAAATGGAGGCCTGGGGTGGTGGGTGGTGGAGTGTCCGGCTGGGCTGCCTCACCCCACACTAGGAATTACACAGGCCCAGCTCCGTGCTGGTTCACTGACCCTGAAGCCAGGCACCCTGGCTTTGCTGCGCAAAGCCCCATGGAAATGAAGGGTCCCAGGTAGAACACAATTGAAATCCTGGTCACCTATCAGAAAAGCATGAGTCATCACTTACTTGCCCAAGCAGCGGACTTCAGACTGTTGACCAAAATCCTCAGAAAGAAATATGTTGTGTTATCTACACACACACACGCACACACACACACACACACACACACCTGAAATACAAGTTCACAAAACACTCCTTATATTCCCGGTGTGATACTTTCTCTTCTATCCTATTTCATTTAAGGAAAACTGGACACACAGTGCATAGAAACCCACAGTTTGAAAATAAGCCTGAATTGCTTAGGCCGTCTTGCATATTCACGGCTGCATCCCTACAGATCCACGGCCCAAGCATCTATCCACTAGGCTGTTTCCACGTAGGGTGAGACACTTCCGTTTCTGTAGCCACAAGAAACGTGTATTCAAGAGACACTGAGCTAGATTCTCAGTGTGGTTTCTAACCACCACTGCTGTCTGAGCCCTTGTGTAGTTGAATCTATGACTTGAGCTTTTATCCAAGGTAGTTTGAACAACTTCATGAAACAGATGGGTGTTATCAGCTTCATAGGGGATGTCCTTTGTTTAAGGAGCTCTTACTAACTCCAAGAAGATCACATGTCAATCCAGAGAATCTTGGGATTATAAACTCTTAGGTCTAGAAGAAATCCAATTGGTCCTGCTTCCCAATTCTTGTTTTATTAATTAAAAGAAAAGCGTCTGTGGACTAAATTGTCCCACCCAGCATCTGGTACACGACGGCAGGGCAGTTATACGAATTGAATTAATGAACTTGCTAATGTGGCAAGGCTAAGGCTGAACAACAGGCACCAGGCTGGGGATGCAGACTTTGTATCCACGGTGGTGTGTGTGGGAAGTTCTGGGTTTGCACCACAGTGTCCGTGGTCCGAGCTCGGCTTCACGCCGGGAGAGGAGCCTCTTGCCCACAGCCAAAGGCACTCCCAGCAGAGTGAGCAGACTTACGGCTACTCTGTACCATCTGCACATTCCCGTGTGGCCTCCCACACCTCTGAGCTGAGAGATAAGATGGGGTCCTGGCTCCCCAAAAGGCTTCATCTCTCCTAAGCTCGTCTAGAAGGCAAACCCACAACCCTAGCCTCAGGAGCTCCATATTTTGATGAGGTTGGAAAACATGGCGGGGGGAGGGGGGAAACATGGAACAGGAAGTTTTGTTTAATCTATATTCACACCCCTGAGATGGCATTCCCAAGGGAAGTTAAAATAAGACTTTGAAATGGAAATTGCTTAAGAAGGGCCACGCAAATGATAGGACAGGAACCCACAGGGCCCTTCTGCCTCCTCACCCCTGGATGTGGCTGGGAAGGTTTTTCATTTGTAAAATCCAAGGTCATTCTAGTCACTAGTGAAGTGCTTGTGAGGAATTATTAATAGAAATTGTGAACAATACCACTCAGACAGAATCCTGATCTATCTGCCTGTGACAAGCAGAGTGTTAGGGGTTCTGAGAGCTTTGGATAACAACAGCTGGTTCTTCTCATAAAAACGGGGCACCTGTCAGCTTTTCCAATGAAGAACTTTCATGCGAAGCATACTAAACTCCCCTCATCCGGCTGCCAGCGCCCTGCCATCGGGCAAAGGTATTTTTAAATGTCTTCCAATATATTTTATTACCTGCAAGGGCAGCAGAAATAGTTTGTCGATGTGTGATGCCCTCCTTTCCCAGCACGACCCAAAGCAAGCCAGCAGCTTAGAGATGGCAAGCCATCATCCTAATCACTTTTGACTTTTTTCTTCAAAACCACATCATGAAAATGCTGCACTATGAAAAAAGGGGATTGTTCGCAAGGAAAAAAAAAAAAGCCGGGGTTTCCGTTCAGAGTGCACAGAGTCTCCTGCCGCTCCGTGTGCCACCCTGGGCCGTGGTCAGGGTGACACCTGCACCGTTAAGGGTGATGGGCTTCTCCCCAGTCCTGGGACAACCAGGTGACCTCAGAAAAGGCACATGGTCTCTGGGACGCTGCCCCAGGTGATGTTGATCTGCCTTCCTGTCCCCCCCTGCCAGCTGTTGGTGCACTGATGAATTAATATTTGTAAAGAACTGAGAGCTATTTGCAGAGGGTGTCAGGGGTCAGGAATCACACACCTCCTCTCAGAGTGAAAACGCATGAGGAAGAGACGTGCAAATACGAATCAGGCTAAGTGCCCGTTGTAAGTTACAAGTCTGCCCTAATGCTTAGTTTCCCGTGAGCCCGCGGCTCCGTGAATTCAGATGTCCTCCCTAAAATAGCAACACAGAAGCTCCGGGGCCCACTTTTGATCTAAACAATTAGCCAGGACATTCTTCTGATATACCAACAAAGGTCCTAAATCAGTGGAGCTCCCCCTGGCTTTCTTTTCAATGTTATAAAGTCTCTGTCAGTTTCCCCCCTTCCATTGGAAGGTTACATCACTTTCTTTTTCTTCTCTATTTCCTTTTAGGTTTGGAATCACATTCACGGACAGTAGACACAACGCCTATTTGCCGTCTATAAGGTTTAGGAACCTTTCTGAGTTATCCCTCCAACAAAGAATTCTATAATTAGCACAGCAGAGTTAATAATAGTCAATGAATTGAATAATACATTACATAATCCTTAACAGTGTCAGAAAATCTTCTGATTGGTGTTTCACGTGGGCTCCATTTTACTTATTTTTGTTGTTGGAGTGTAGTTGATTTACAATGTTGTGTTAATTTCTGCTGTATAGCAAAGTGATTCAGGTATGTATATATATATGTGTGTATATACACACACACACACATTCTTTTTTTATTCACATGGGCTCCATTTTAAACACAGCCTTTTCATGAGAAAATAATCTTGAATTTGTTACCACAATGTACACTTTGCAGCTAAGGAATTCTAGAATGAAAACAGACATTCCTTCCAGATAACACATTAATGACGATGTCATCTGACATTCTTTCAATTTTGTAGAATTGCAGGGCTGCCTGATCCGGGAAGGCCCCGAGTCCCAGTGCCTCTGTGTGGATATGGCTTTAGGGATGGTTTCCTACGACCTGCTCCTGGCACGGGTGAGATGGAGAAGGCCAGGGAGTTGAGGGAGGCCACGTCTGACCCCTCCCTCGACGACCCCTTCCCACGCCTTCTCAGATCACAAGATACTCGATAAAGGCACATTTAAAATGTGGCTTTCAAACTGCTCCCTCTTACAATGATTCCTTGGGACACAGGAGTCAGACACGGGGCCAAGATTGGAGCCAACAGCAGGTAAGGGAGAGTTTCTCCCGGGGCACCCCCTGCCCCCAACAGGGAAGAGACACTGCATCCCTGCCGCCCCCAGGGGCACTGTCAGGGGGACCAGGCGGTGCCCCGAGGGGCAGGGACGAAGACAGTCCCCATGGAGAGGCCTGGGAGCAGGATGCCCAGGTCACACAGCCGGAGGGGGACCCAGGTCACCAGGAAGCTGTGCTGGGGGAAGACGACCTCAGGCCCCAGTCCCAACCTTCGCCCATCATTCCCCAGAAGCACACCGCTTGTTGAGCCCCCAGTGGTGTCTCTAACCCGTCATCCTGAACTTGAAATATTTACTTGTGCTCAGAATCTGGAGATGCGTGTCCACTGAAACTAGGCACGTGGACCCCTCTCATTCAGCTCCCGATGTATCTGAAAGAGACAGAGTAACACAAGGAAAGAGTGAACTCCACTCGGGCCTGTCTTTCCCCAGGCAGCTGGTGCAAGACAAGCGGTGCCGAGTTGCTGACGGGTGATGAGTGACAGTCCCCAAATATTCCTGAAATACTCGGTCAACTGGATACATCTTGCTTAGGGGCTGTTACTCCACATGATGTAAGGTAGACATACCTCCTGCTCCAAATTAGATTGTGCAGGTGAGGCAGGAATCTGAGGGGCCCAACTTCAGTGTGCAGTTAGGGGAGCATCGCGGTCTGCCCTGGGAGCTTAACAGGGTGTGTGTTTGTGTGTGTGTCAAACCGAAAGGCAAAGATGTGCCTGATTCCTGAGGTCTGAGCAATTTCAACTACTGTTTGTGCCAAGAACACTCCGTTAAAAAAAAAAAAAAAGGAAAGGAATTTACTGGAAAGGGCAAGAGATGGGGCCTGCCTATGTAAGTTGAGGGAGCCTGGGGGGCGTCCTGTGGAACTCGGGTCAACTGGAAGCTAACGGTTTACTCTTTAGAAGAGAGTAAATTCAAGCAATGTTTGCATAAGCCACGGCTCTAGACTTTATCTCCCTTTCACATTTTGATTTATTCTTGGAAATTTAAACTCCATGGGTGAGTGTGTGTGTGTGGTGTGTGTGTAGAAAGAGAGACAGACAGATAGAAACAGAGAGAGACAGACACAGACAGAGACACAGACACAGGTATATCATATCAAAAAACTGGAAGGTCTCAGGAAAGAAATCAAGGGCTAACATTTTAGTTTCCAGTTGCAGAAGATAAAAGGCCAGAGGCCCTGTTAGTCCTCATCCGCTGAGCCCGGGCAGAGAGCAGGTGAGCACCCCTGGAGGATGGCAGAGGGTGGGCGCCCCCCTGAAGTGGGCCCCCGAGGTTTGAGGGCTGAGACCACCATCATCCCTGCCTTTCTGCGGGGCAGGGGTTTGGATGCTACAGCGTGTCTGTCTGTTTCTGCAAATCCTGAAGCCCTCTTTTGTGAACTTGCTGTAGAAAAATTTAAGGAGAAAATGATGCTGACAGCTGCTCTACTGAAACCAAGAAGGACTTTCCACCGTTCCCCACCTGCATAGGAAATTGCCGGCTGCACGCAGGATTTCACGTTGCTGTGTTTGCGCCTGTCTACAAGTTCAGTGGGCATTTACTGGGCCGCCCCCTCTGGCAAAGCTGAGACACGAGGACGCCTCACCCCCGCCACCCTTGGTCGGCCCCAGCCCATTGACGTCACTTCATCCATGACCTTCGGGCAGCAGGGGAGGCCGGGGACAGCGCTGAGGGCCTGCATTGCAGGGAGGGGAAATAGCCTGGAAAAGCAGGTCTGGGCTGGACCACTCGAGGAGCGTGGGGTTGGCGCCTGGCCCAAGGTGGAATCCGCAGCACAGCCCTCGCCCTGGGTTAATCTGGACAACTCACAAATCTCAGGTGTCTCACCTGTGAAGCCAAGAGGACAATCACGACTCTTTTGTAGTTGTAGGGAAGATTAGGTGAGACAACCCAGAGCAGGGGCACAGAGTAAGCGCTAACTGAACACCGGCAGCTGCTTCCTTTACTTATTAACTGCGTGTCCTCGAACAAAACATTCAGAACTCCTAGTGGCCCCCTGTGTACCACGTAAAGAGAGTAGCATCAACCCAGAGAGGGCTGAGGGATGTCGTTTGAATGAGATACTGGACGTGGTCTGCCAGGTGAAGGAGATACAGCTTGTCCACAGGGATGTGTGTCAACTCCAGCTCTGCTCGTTAAGCATCTCCAGCCAAAAGGCCCCCCGCCCCATGCAAGTTCCATGAGATTCCCCGGTTTCTCTTCCAAACTACCGAACCTTCCCACCTCTTAACTTCACCCAGATCACTGGAATGAACTGAGGTTTAGACATTAGCCATGAAAGGTACGTGTGTTTTAGATGAGTGGGTCTCTTTTGGGTCCCAGAAACTGACACATAAGGATAGAATGGCTGTGCCTAACAGTGGCTGAATGAAAACTTTCCTGGTCATTGGCAGCTCTCAGTCTGTCCAACCTCTGTCCTCTGAGACTCCCCCCGCTACACCTGCTACATTCCAGAAGCCCAGGGCTAAGTTAGCAGAAGCACAATGACACAGTGATGCCTCCCTCCACACGTTCCATGTGGGCTGACCATGCCGCCGCCACCATCACCCCAAAACAAAATTTCCTCAGAAGCCAAAGAGTAAACACACCTCTGATCTATTCCCTTCCCAGACCAACGTTGTCTGAGTTATGAAGCAAATTAGTAGCCACTGATTAAACAACTAAACTACTGGTTGAGAGGAAAGTTTTCAAATGCACTTACCTATTTAACCTTTCTTTCAAGGCCACTCATTAAAACTAATGGCAGTTAACGTTAATAAAAGTCTCTTTTTCATCATTGAGCTGCCCACCCGATCAACATGTGTCTGCTGAGGCTTCTGAGGTGGAAAAAGGGCCCGGAAGTAAATCCATGCTTCAGGGGAAGCTTCCCCGCCCCTCAACCCGGTGCCTGTGTGGACAGACGCAAGCACACACACGCGCACACACCACACACACCACGCACACACACGCACACACACCACACACACGCACGAGCATACACACACGTGTGCATACACATGCACGCACGCACACACGTGCACACACGCAACCCATACACACCCACACGTGCACGTGCGCACACACCCACACACCCATACGCACACGTGCACACGCACATCCCCAAACAAGTGTGCACACGTGTGTGTACACACACTCTCTCACACGCACACACACACTGTGTTCCTGCAATTTTAAGTTTTTGGCTATAACATATACAAAATGTATTTCTAAGCAGAGTTGTCAAATTAATTGATGTAATTTCTAAAAAGCCACTGCTTCTTCCACGGCAGTTAAAAGCCCATAACTTCAGCAATGTAGTAAACGAACTTGTTTTATCCACGTAAGACCCCTTTGAATTTTTACCTAACAGGGATCCAGCACCTATCCCAGAGGATTTTACTAGAAGATGTCTCAGGTGAGAAAACATGTTTCTTCTCACTTCCTGCATAAAGAAAGCTGGAGGCGTGCGGGAGATGGTCAGTCATCGCCCGCAAGGAGCCGCCAGCAGGTGGCTGGACGGGAATGGAACCCCAGCTGCTCCCTCTTCGACTTCTCACCTTGCAGACACTTCACCTGCACGTGGCATTTCAAGACTCCAGGATCACTTCACAAGTGTTTCATAGGACACATATTTAAAATAGATGCTAATCGTCTGCATCTAACAAATTGCACTAACAAGCAGTTGAGGCAGCGCCGTGTGGAGTGGGTCCAGACAAGGTCAGAGATCACAAAGGAGAGAGAACAAAGGGTGCTGGCGGAGACCACGGCTTTGTGGCCCTGGCCTCCAGGACCTGTCCTCACCGCCTCTTGCACCCAACTGTCTACACTGCTTTCTGCACTGGACTGTTCACACTGCTACCTGCACCCAACTTTCTGCACTGCCTCCCTCACCTGACTGTCTACACAGCCTTCTGCAGTTAACTGTCCACACAAGACCCCTGCAGCTAGCAGTATGTGCAATTTCCCAGCACAAAGATGTGTTTTCAAACAAGAGCAGGCAAGGAAATGAGGATGATTATGTAGGAAGATGGCGCTCCGGGTCCTGCTGGGGGTGAGAGTCTCGGGTCTGATTCAGCAGGCAGCTGGGTCCCCCCTCAGCCCCTCCACCAAGAGACTGTTAGGTCTGCGATATTTTGGAGGTCAGTGTAGAACAGCTTGGTGCAAGGAGGCCTTCGAAGCAGGATCCCAGGGCTTGGATACTGCAGGGGGCAGACAGAGGGGTGAGGGCCACAGGGAAGGCCAAGAGAAGGATGGAGAGGCAGCAGAAGGGGACAGGGGAGGCGGATCTCAGGCGTCACTTTTCCGCTATCACGTGTCTTCCCATCAGAACAGTTTGGGGACTTCCCTGGTGGTCCAGTGGTTAAGACTTCGTCTTCTAATGCAGGAGGTGCTGGTTCAATCCCTAGTCCGGTAGCTAAGATCCCATATGCCTCGCAGCCAAAAACAACAACAAAAAAAACACATTAAACAGAAGCAATATTGTAACAAATTCAGTAAAGACTTAAAAAACCTGTCGAAAGGACAATGTTCAATTTCACTTGAGTCTGTGGCTTAATGCATCTCTGGTTCTTCCTTCTCAATAAGTTCTCTCTGCTTAGAGCATAAACTACTACTTGAAAGTCACGGTCTCTTTGAACAAACCCCGATGTCTTTCCACAGACATGCAAGGCAGCCACCATGAACGAGAAACGCACAGGGCCGGGCTCTGGGCGTAGGATTACTCTGCTCTGTGCTGGTAGACAAAGACCATGGACCGAAGACCGCAGATCACTGTGTTCCAAATACATACTTTGATGGATGCCCAGTGACTGAAGTGCTGAGATGCCAATAGGAAGCTCCTAAGAGACCCACATCCCCTAGAGGTTTACGGAGGATCCTAAGGGGCTCATTGATAACACACTTGGATTCACTAGCGGGACTGTGAGTCAATCACACAATGAAATCCAACAAGAAATTCTTCAAAACTCATCCTGCTTCTCCTGCTTTTAATTCTTGTTGAACTGAAAAGTAAGTACTTTAAAGAAACCCAAGTCCACCCCCAAGAGCCCGGGATTCCAACATGAACCAATCTGAAAGCAGCTTGCGCAGGTGACTACACGTCCCAAGATTCCAGAGCTCAGGAAAAGCCTTACGACCAAACCTATCACTTTGATTCTATCATATTGTTCCTTACCTTTTCTATCTGCAAACACTTGAGTCGACAAATATTCAGTTTGATGTTGAGTTCACATCAAGGCAAACCTAGGAAGGTTCCCTACCTATTGCGTTCCTGGATCTCGGAGCTGGCTGGAGCTGGAACACGCAGGCTTGTATCTAACTGTCTGCACAAAAGGGGTCAGGGCCCAGGTTTGACCACCAGCATGCCTCCTTCCTGCTGAGTGTGGTGAAGGGGGATCTGTGCACGCGCACGGCTAAAGCCTCTTCCTTCCCTGGGTATCACTACCTATAATGCAGACACTCCCCTGCCTCTGATGAAAACCAAAGGGCTTTCGGACCACCCTGTGGTGGCCACGCTAAGCCACTGTCTCCACACAGCTCTGTTTGCAGGATGTCAGTGGCCTCTGGAAATGTCTGACACATTCAAGAGCTTGTGGGGTCATCACATCCCCGATCTGCCCTGAAGGAAATACACCCACGCTGCAGAGGCCCCAGCTCTGTCTCACAGGGTTCCGCCACTCGAATGCTGCCTGAATTTCCACGGCAGGCATTTTCTATTTTCTTGTTTTCTCACCTCAGTCCTGCACCCATGGCCCTGCCAGACCAATGGACCCCAAATCTCTCTCCAGGTGAGTCCAGTGCCATCGTGGCTTAAGGGCCATCGGATTAATGCATGAAGCCACTTAATGTGGAACATAAAAGCCCTGAGTGTGGGTGACTGTCAACAAATCCATGCCAAGGTCAAGTGACCGTTTTAAAACAGCAGCGTTTACTTGTGAGAGGAGCATGTGATTTGGGAATGGGTTTTCGTGAGGGAAAGGTGAGGTGGAGGGTTTGGAGGGCCATCCTTTGGTGGGAAGGATTGTTCAGGCCTCTGTGTGTAAAGAGAGACCTGCTTCCTACCACAGTGTGATGGGATTCTGGTTTGAACACGAGCCACCTTACACCCCTAATTCCATCCACTCACCGTCACTAAATTCAGTTCTGTCCATTCTGCCTCAATTTCTCCCTTCCATACACCTCTGCTCCAAGCCATGTATGAAAAAATCTCACTTGACAAATACTTTTAATGTATCTCATCAGTATTAGGTTTGCCAGACTTAGCAAATAAAAATAAAGAAAAGAAAAAATTACGTTTATTCTTATTTTTTGCATGTGGTTTACTACACAGTTTCTATTGAAAATATACTTAAATGTACACTTTGAATACAATCACTTTTTAATTTTTGAGTGATTATTGCCAGTGGAACACAAATTATGTGAAAATCTTGATTACTACAAGGTAAGGAGTGATCCTGCTGCAAAGAAGACAAGGAAAGAAATGAATCAATATATAATTTATGAATTACACAGTCTTTATTACTAATCCAAGCCTTGCCACCCCTCAGAACGAAACACCCAGACATGCACAGTAATCGTTCAATTCAGTCCTCTTTGATGTGGTGATGACTCCCGTGCAAGTTATGTTTCTCACATGTTTTGTGACTGTGTCAGTTGAAGGTGTATTTTCCCAGGTAGAAAGCTAAAACATATGGCATGGAACAGTTTATAAGCCTGATTTACAAATGTTCAGGATTCAGACACTGAGTGGGCCTCATTTATCCTCTTGGCCTGACCCCGGCATGGCCGTCACTGGGCCTCGGGCTGGGATGAGGTCTGTGAGTGGACCGACCGGGGCAGGTAGACAGTGAAGCTAGGGCCAGCCTAGCCCGACCAGGAGTACCTTGGAAGAGCCTCCAGGGCAGGAGGCTCCGGGCTTTGGGAGGAGAGCCACTTGGGGCGCTCAAAGGGCCACGGCAGAATCGTTAAGAGCTGTTCCCTCCCCTGCCAAGGTTGTGGAGGTCACCGGCTTCCATTGCCTTGTCTGGGGTTCTCTGCCTACCAGAGTGCAGGCACTACCCCTCCTGCAGGACCACCGTCCAGAGCCGGCACTGGGCCCCTGCTAAGGAGGCGCCTGCCCACCCTGTTCAGAGCTTCCACCCCATCATCTCCTGTGCGACACCCTCCAGGCGACGACCCCGTCACAGTAGTCAGCCCCTTCCTCTAAGCATCCGGCCTGAGGCTGCCGGTGCCCTTGTGCATAAGCCCCTACCGGAATAAAAGTGCCTCCTGGGCCTCCTCACACCACGGTGATTCAGGAACGCGCCTGGTCCCTTCCCACAGATTTGCTCTCAGCGGCTTTTCCTCACCTCAGGGTAAGAGGCCAGGAGTGCACCCAGCCTGGGACAACCCGCCCAACTCCTGCAGCCCACAGCCCACCTGCAGCTGAGCCTCTCGCCGCGCACTCTGCCGAGTTTGCACGGGGAAGGCAGGCAGAGGAGGGGCTTCGAGCACCTGAGCACATCATTTGCTTCTGCTTAAAGATCTCACGTCAGTCGAAAGTTTACATTGTAACTCGTTTGTGTGCTGAGTCCTGGCGAGACGGCTTCATCTTCTTTCAAAGCACAGCCTTGACTCAGCGCCTGCTTCGTAAGAGGTCCAGCCCCGCGGAGAGGTTAAACCAACTGTGTTTCCCATCAGGGCTCGGGCTCATCCCACCCACCGCAGACAGGCCCTCCCGGAGGAAGTGGGCCCTTTCGGTGACTCCTGTTTACATGTGGGCCCGTTACCACCTAACTCACTATTATTTGAGGGGCTGAGTATCACTAATCATTTTAAACGGATTATTTTTCCACTGCTTGAGAGCCAGAAAGAATAAACCTGAAACTGGCCTGGGCCTCCTATTTAAATAAACTAGCGTCCTAGCGCCCGATCTGCCCCACACTTGGGCCCAGGGGTCCCCAAGGCCCCGCTTCCTGCCTCCCGCCCCACCCCCTTCCCGCCTCCAGGCCTTGGCGGGCTGGTCCAGGCTCCAGTCCACCGTCTCTGCTCCAGTCCACCATCTCCCCATCTCGGCTGTACGGACCTCCAGGGTCGAGTTACCCCCGGGAGTCGGATGGCGGGAGGGATGGGGCCGAGGTCGCGTCGGGGGCACAACTTACCCGGATCAACAACAGGGCCCCGACTCCCAAAGGTTACAAAGCACACCGCCTCCCCGGACCCAAACTTCACTGCCCCCAGCCCCACCCCAGAGCCTCCCCCGCGGCCGCTGGGGCCTCCTGCAGGTCCTGCCCTCGGGGACCCTCTCCCCACCGGTGGGAGGATGGGGACGCTGCTCCCATGGTCCCGCCCCTGCACTACCAGCTCTGAGCGTCCAAGTCAAAGTCGCCAGTGGCCACCCGAGAACAAGGGCCACAGTATGGTCTGGCAGCCAGGAGTCCCGGAAATGAAGTGCTGGCAGTGAGGCTGGGTTCCAGGACGCCCCCCCCCCCCGCCTTTGACTCTGGAGCTTGTCCTGAGGGGCTGTAGCTGGACAAAACCCAGGCGACCTGGAGCGCTCGCGGGCGCCCCCATCCAGGCCGTGAACTCCGCTGCGTCCACGTGGGCTTGTCACCACCTCCAGGCAGCCCTCCAGCTGGTTCTTAAAGAGAAGTGTGGGACGGGAGTGGGGGGGAGGGAGAGTGTGTCGAGGTAACTAAACTTGCTTGATCGGGCCTGTAAAACCCTGACTTCTCCCGGTAAATTCCCTGAAAAGGAGAAGAGATGTCTCAGGCCACTGGACTGCGTGCGGGGAGTCGCACCCAGACGCCAGCGGCTCAATCGAGCGCCCTCCCGCCCCTGGCTAGGTTTATCCAGGTCGTCCCAGAGGTGCAGCCCCGCCAGGCGAGCTGTGCAGTCAGGCTCCTCCGCGCGGGTCCTGGGAAGGTGGCTGGGGGTGCACGGGGTCCCCGCCCCGGTCACTGCCCGGCGGGACCTTCCGGGCGCGCGCCACGAAGGCGGCCACCGGTGCGGGGCAAGTGCTCTCAGCTGCCGAGCGAATATCACCTCGAGCTCTGCTCCGGGCACCGCGTAGTTGCCTGGTGCGTGCCGTAAAGACCTGCAAAAGAACCGAGGGAAGGGGGCAAACAGCAAGGCTGGCGGCGGCTCCTCCCTCCTGGGCGTGGGGAAGGCGCCCAGCCGACCCTCCCTCATCCTAAACTTGGAGGCAGTGCTTTCGATTTGCGGCAGCTAGGTCGTGGACTCTGCGCCCCTTCCCCGCGCACGCCCGCGCTCCGGAGGGGCAGGGGTGCGGCACCCAGAGCCGCCCGCGAGGGTGTCCGGAGCAGGGCTGGAGGACAGGGGGCCCGCGAGAGGGGCCGGGAGGAGGAGGGGAGACTTGTCGAGGGGAGGGAGCAGCAGTAGGGCCAGGGTGGGGGCTAGCGGAGTGGAGCTGGGGGCGCAGTCGTCGGAGGAGCCCGGGATGGGGCCTCCTCTGGGAGCTGGCAGGCGTCGCGCGTCCCTGCAGGCTGGTGGACGGGCCCCAGGCGCCCGGCTGCGGCCTCCCCTAAGGAGGCTGCGAAGGGCCAGACCGTCTCCCCTCGAGGGGACGGGGCCTGGAAGTGGCGGGAGGACATCAGCAGGCCGCTGGACCCGGGCCTCCCGGAGCGAGATCTGGGCGGGGCTCTGCCCTCTCCTCAGCGCCCCCCCGCGCCCTCTGCACTTCCCAGTGCCCCGGGCAAGGGCTCCCAGCCGGGCCCTGCGGTCCCTCCCGCGCTCTTCGCGGTCCCTGGACCTGCCAGCTGAAGGACGTCCTCAGCCCGGACGGCCCGGGGGCTGGGGACCGTGGGCGAAAGATAGTTCCTTGAAGAAATGATTGTAGTAGTTGTGCAGGGGCCAAACGTGGGCTCAGAACCGACCCTGGGTTAAATGCCATTAATGAACTTCGGGCCCCCGGGCGTCCCCGTGGAGAGCGCGGCCGGGAGCGGGGCGCCTCCAGGTCACGCACCTCACCCGGGGCCGCCGGCGCCCACGGTCCCCCCCTCCGCGCGCTGCAGAGCGGCCTCCCCGGCTGACACTGCCTCTCCGCACCCAGCACGTCGGGGCGCCGATTGGCCTTCCCCGTCTCCCTGGGCCACCTACATGTCCCCACCTGACCTGCTAACTCACCTCCCAACTTTTCAGGGCTCGTGACACCCCCGGGTCACGCGGGACCCGCACCTGCTCAGGACGAACGCTCGGCACCCTTCCCATCCCCAGGCCAGGGTGGTCTCACTGTGCTGGTAGGAGCAGGGCCTGAAAACAGGGGTCCTCCCCCAGCCCGCCTTCCCCTGTTCGAAAATGTCAGGGGTTAAAATGTTCGCTTTGCGCTTTCTTTTGATCTTGGAGGAGAAAGGCTAAAATGCTGACACCTTTACGGGCCTTGCTTAGACCTGCGCTGCGAGCAGTCCCAGCCCCACTAACTTTGGTCCGCCTTATTAATTCCAGCTGCACTCTATTTGTTTGTCATTTTCCCCTTTTCCTCGCGAATCCTTATTTATGGCAGAGGGGGGACATAAAGGTGCCCGCTAGTAGAGTGGAGGCTGGGAGGGAATTTCTGACAAGGAGAGCATGAGTGTGTTTTCCCTAAAGGTCACCAACAGAGGGGCCTGGTCTGATCACCTCTTAGCATCGTTACTCAAGTGCATTAACTAATTACCCAATCAGAGAAATGAAAAAAAAATATTCTTTAAAATAACCAAAGGTAATTATAACCCGCTTGTTGACACTAATGGTTAATAATTGATCAGAACTTACACACAATCAATTGTTAATTCCCCCCGCCTCCCCTAAAAAAACGTGAGTGCTTGTGTAGTGTTATTTTGTTCCTTCCCTCTGGGCATTGCCCATGAAGATCCACTTAGTTTCCACTTGGAGGCAGCCCCAAACCTCACAGCTGCTTCTTTAAGAATCTTAGATTTAATTTGTTTTCAGTTTCATCTAGAACCAAGTAACACTGGGACACCTTTTTAAAAGATGCTTCCTTATTATCTTGGAGCCACACTTAAACAAACAAACAAAAATCATTCTTCCTCTTTCCTTTTACCTGGGGTTGCAAAAGAACAGAAGGCAGATTTCCTGACTCATTCCATTTGCATTATATTACCAGTAGAGTCCTCCTTGCAAACAGCTTCCATTTTTATCTTTCTTAGAAAGAGCGAGAACACTCTGCCCTCAGCAGAGGGAATACAAGCCTATTTTCTCTGCCTAGAGGGTGGAGGGTGGAGGTGCCAGCTGAGACTATATCCCTCTGTTTGCAGGAGAGGCAGGTGAAAAAGCAGAGGAGAGCATGAAAGTGGGGGTATTTGCTCCCCAAACTGGGGCTAGAAATGGTGCCTCCCTCGCCTACCAATGCCTGACGTCCAAGTGCATAGCATCAAACACCGGTTTCCTAGCATTCTAGCCCAAGCAAAGGGAAGGGCTGGCGTGTGGTTTCATCATGGCCAATAGAAAGTAATTTCCAGCAACTGGAAAATTATATTGTCATAGATTACTTCTCCTTATAATAAGCCTTTAAAATATCTGCAGGGATTTGTCACTTACATAAAGGTTTGCAAACACATCAAAGGGATATGTCCCCTTTGCGATTTGTAGAAATTCAAATGATGTTAATCATAATATCCACATATCACAGACTGTTGTGTATTGTTCCCAAGATTGTCTCTTGGGTTAACACATTTTTTTTTAATGTTTAAAATGTTATTTTTGTAAAAGGTAGTGTAAAAACACATATTTAATGGGTCTATTTATATCCTTAGTTTGGGGTTAAAATGAATGTTTTCCTTGGGATTTTCAATGCACTGGGAAGCTAAAGAAAAAGTATGTGGTGGATAATCAGTGTAGACTGTTACTTTGAGGAACTTTCTAATAATCCAGCGTATTGTTTACATTTGAAAAGGGATGCCTCCGGCTGAAAAGATAAATGGCTTTGTAATGATTTTTGCAAACTTATGTCTCTTTACTGCGACTCGAGCAGAGAATTTAGGGCACATTTATTCCGTCACGTTAAGAAACAAAAGGGTCGACTTGACTCTTAGCCTCTGATAATATTTCAGTGCGATTTTAAATGACCCTAAAACGCACGCGGCCAGTGGAGGGCGGCTGCTCCGTCCGCGCTTTCCGCAGCGGTGCGCAAGGGCCAGATCCAAAGATGCCGGATAATCACGCGCGGGAGGACAGCCTCGCGGGCACCCGGCCGCTTCCGCGCTTCCTGGACCTGCTCGGCTGCGGCGGCGGCGGCGGCAGCGAGGGATGCGGGATGCGCGGAGCCCCGGTCCGGGCGCCCGGCCCCTTCCTCTCCGCCGCCCCCGCGGCCTCGCCGCAGACAAAGGTGGATGAAGTTCTTTTTAAGTTTCAAAGGCAGTTGCCCGGCAGCTTTGCAGAAACAATAACTCTTTTATTGGGAACAAATGTTGACATTTGACGGGCGCGGAGCCTGCGGCCGCCGGGCAAGCGCTCCCCTTGCTCTCAGCAGCGCCCGGCCCCGGGGCCCACCTGAGATTAAAGCGCGAATTCCGATAAATCTGCTTTAAAGCACCCGGGGCCGCGCGGGGCAGAGGCCGGCAAGCCGGACCGCGGGGCTGCATCCCAGCCGAGGAGCGGGAGGCCGGGCCAGGCCCGCGTCCCCAAGGCCCCGCGTGCTCGCCACTGCGCGCCCCCCTCTCCTCCGCCTCCGCTAACATCTGCGAAAGTCTTCGTAGGCCAGGTCGTAATGTTTGATTAGCTCGATTTTAAAGCAAAAGATAAAAATCAGACGCAGCAACTTCCTTCCCTGTCTCTGTGTCTGTGTCTCTATAGGTCTCTCTTTCTCCCTCATCTTCCTTAAGGATCTGCGTGGAGAAACCATACCCCACTCTGCATTTCCTTAAAAAGATCCCGCTAAACACCTGCAGCTTTTATGTGCTTAGAGCACATTTCAAAATCAAGTTTTCCAGAAAGAAATTCAGGTCAGGAGGCAGGGTGGGTAAGTTATGGAAATCTTTGATAATTTGTTGGACTTATAAACATCAAAGAAGATTCGTTAGCCTGGGCTAATCTCCTGCGCTGCTTTGAGTTTTCACCCATTGAAAGGTATGCGTTGTCCCTGAGCGGAGGGCTGGTGTGTGTGTGTGTGTGTGTGTGTGTGTGTGTGTGTGTGTGTGTGTGTGTGTGTGTGTGTGTGTGTGTGTGTGTGTGTGTGTGTGTGTGTGTGTGTGTCTGTGTGTGTGTGTGTGTGTGTGTGTGTGTGTGTGTGTGTGTGTGTAGGGAAGGGATCACATGTCCAGGTAAAACAATCTTCAGTTCCAAAGGGAGACAGCTTTTATCCAGGCTTCAATTTCTGAACATGTGCAAGGAGACCAATTTTTGCCTGGGTTTCCTGCTTCTCCACTCCACACTTCTTTAAGAGATGGAGTGCCCTCAGTGTGTATATTCACTGGGGACATGGTCTTTCAGTGCTTAATTTGTTGAATATTGTTAACTTTCATACTTTTCACTGAAGTCTTCAAATATTCAAATTATAATACTGCATATAGCAGATATTGCTGCCATGTGCACTGTATTCCCTGCTGATTTAGAAAATATAGCTAATATTAATAAAAGCAAAACTACTTAACGCCTTCGTATGGCAATGTCAAATGCTATCTGGAGGGGAAATCATTATCTTCACAGTAATTCTACAAAGCTTTCATCTAAGACAAAAACAGGCAAAGGAGCTCCCGCCTCACTTTTATGTCCACAGACTCGAATTTGTTTTCTTCCAGACATGCTGCCACAGAGTAACCAGGCTGCCCACGTGAAAAATCTTCCCTGTTGCCAAGAGATAGCTCAGATCCAAACATGTCAAGGTCTCTTACTAGGAGAGGCAGGAAGGAGAAAAAAAACAGTTGTGTACCCCCAGAGATTCGCTTTCTGCTAACCTCCAAATGCTTATCTACTCAAAGCCAACAAAATGCCTGAGAAGTAATAGAAAACCGAAACCTTGGCCTGCGTCTCCGTTGGCAGTCAGACCCCACCGTTCCTCCCCACAGGCGTGGCGCTGTGACCAGTTCACAGCCCCCTGGATTTGCCTCAAGTGTCTAAGATTACTTTCAAATACCCTTTCTAACAAGACCCCAGCAAGAGGCCACTAATTTCTAAGGCACAAAAAGCCACTGGAGAGAGCTCCGTTTGTCAATATCAACTGGTCCAGCAATTTCCCATCCTCAGACACGTCGGCCTATCGGAGCTGGCAGACGTGTAGACAAGATTTTATAAATTGTTCAATATCAGCCCATAATGAACCCCAACTGACCATTCCAAAGCAGCTAAAAGCATCCGGGATGACCCCCGCTGGGATCCAATAATGCTCTCAGGCTGCAACATTATTAATCATGGAATAAAATAGATGAACCTCTTGAAAAATAAGTGTATGATTGATTAAAGGGCAATCTAAGAAGCTATTATTCTTGTTTTATAACCGTAAGTTATATTCACTCAATTTATCTTTGGAGAGGAAATAAATGATTGTTCATTCCTTTTCTGAAATTATATTATATGGATATCCATATAATTTTGCTGAAAATTAAAGTGACAGCTTTGCTGCTTTTATGATACTAATCAAAGGGAATATGTTCCCTGACTACAAATTCTAGACGTGTCCTATCATTAGATAGTAACACAATAACGAGGCAATAGGCTAAGGTTCTTTCAACTTTTCTTTCCCCCCAGGGTAAGGGTAAGAGTCACTGCAAGGAAAATAAATCGCTCCTCCCAGATTTTCGCCGTGTGTTTAATGTGAGTTATATGAAAAGGAGAGTTAAGAAGCCATCCGATAAATCTGAATAATCTACGCCAATTTGGATAATTCAAGGTTACGACAAACAATTATTTCCCTCAATAATTTATGGTGAGGGTGTAACTATTATCCATGTTATCGCAATTCTCTAGTTACTGAGAAGGTTCAATAAGCCTATACCAGAAATAAATATAAAATGGATCCGAACGCATCGGCATATCAGATCATTTTATCTTGCCAGGCTTTTAAAATGTATACTAACAAACCATTTTCATATTCAGAACGCAAACTCTGAATTTTCTTGCAATGCACGTGTACATAAGTAACCTAAAACCATACATATCTCCCTACTGTGTACGTCTCTTCCATCTGCCTTTTTGTAGGAGCAGAAGGGAGAGATTATTTTACACATTTTCATTAAAAAGACTGAGGTCAGATCACCTGGGCAGAGGGGCTACTATCACCAGGACTCCCTACGCAAATCACTCTTCCAGGACAAATGAGCCCCAGACACCACATTGTTGTAGACTAGTTTGCTTTTATTTACAATTTAAGATATAAATTAGTAAAGAATTCTTGTTAAACAACCAACAAAGATTATATAACCAGCAATGTTCAAATAAAAACCAGGCAGAATTTATTTACAAAAGGTTTAGATTCCATTGCAATACAACTTGCATAAATTACTAGAAGCTTTATATCATTATAAAAATAAATATCAAATTTGTTTCCACTTCTTAAGTACTCAAGTTCTATAATCACGTTTTATTTCTACTGTGTACATCTTTTACAAATAAACTTTACAGTAAATCCTATCACACCTATAGAATATATACCGTGGCAATGAAGTGATCAAGTCAAGATATCCTGAGAAAAAAGATTGTTTTCAAAAGTCACACATACATTGGGGAAGCTATACTATGCCAACAAATTCACATATGTCCAACAAAAGTCTGTTCCGATAGAGTCTGTGGGTTGGCAGTGCCCTGTGGATCCTCCTCGTTTACAGGGGCACAAGATGTGGTCCGGATTTAGAGATCATTTTTTTTAATACATCTGTATATTTATGAACTTGGGAAGAGAGAATGGCCTGCTGACTTTTTTTCCAAAGCAATTGTGACACCTACCTGTGGACCAAGGAAAAGACCGAATCATCCCAAATCCTTCAGTCCCATGCCAACATCATCATATTCTAAAAACGAGTCCATCTGAAATGGTCTTGCCTCTGTCCCATCTCCAAGATCTGTGATTAGTAATTGTGCCTACTTGTAAAGTGGGTATTTTTTCAGTTGCTGCTGTCAGCCAGGTGAACTGCACGGCCCTACCTAGTCCATCTGGACATAGGGACAAGCCTGATAAAAGCTAGACTAGTCCTTCTATGTCTCTCCAGTCTGACTCTGCGAAGATCATCTATAAAGGCGTTTGATACCCCAAGTTTCAGGGGCACTCGCTCATCAAAGCGAGTGTCTATTAAGGGTCTAGCATAGTTAAAAAACAAAGTTCCAAATTGCATACAAATACCCAGATTTTAAGAATCTATTTTTTCCAAAGAGAAAACAACAGCAATAAATACATTCCAGTTAAAGGAGTGATTCTGTAAAGCAGAACTTGAGCAGAAAAAGAAGGACTCTCTAAAAGAGCATGGATCCCCTCCCACTTAAAGGGGAAAACAGAACAAAACAAAACAAAAAAAAGGGGGAAGACTGCAGTGCTCTGTCCTCATACCCCGTGCCAAAAAGCAAGAAATACACATTAAGCAAGTTTACAGGGCAACTGGTTCGGGGAGGCTCCCCAAGGGGTAAGGGGGAACCCCAGGGAGCCCACTTACTTGCATTGCTGTGTGCGGCCCTTCTATAGGTAGGGCTGGAGGCCTCCACCAACCACGGTGCAGCCCTCACTGGCATCTGTCAGGGGAGGGGGCAGTTAGTCAGAACCCACCCCCAGAGCCATCAGTCTCCCAGACAGCAGCACAGCCACCAGCCTGCACACCCACGCTCGCCATGCCCTTGCCCCCTGCGCCCAGCGAGCAGTCTGGGGGAGCCCGCTGTCTCCACCACCACTGCCTGAGACAGACTTCGGTCATGTTTCCGCGTCCTCATTTTCTCTCCCCCTTGACTCCTTTTACAGGTCTTATCAGCTCAAGCCTGCATTATGAGCAACAGAGACAACATAAAGAAAAGGAGAGAAAGAAAATAGGCTCTCGTTTTCTATTTTGAAGATTTAAAAACTAAGGCCTCTGGGAAGAACTAGAACGTTTTGTTTCCTTCCAGCTAAAGGCAGAAGAGGAGATTCAGCTGAGACTCTATAAAGGGACAGAAAAGACAGAAAGCTTAGGCTCAGTCAGCAGGGGGAAAGCTGTCAGCTGCATGTTGGGCGATCTGTGTTTGCCCAAACGAAAACAGTCACGAGACTACTAGTAACGGTAATAATGATAAATCTAATGAAAAGTCAGCTATAAGGGGGCAAGTCCCGTTGCGTGGCAGGATCGCCTGGCCCTCCGCCCCCTTTCTGCCCTCCCCACCCCTTCACTTCTAAATTGCAGTCCAAGAACCACCGTCCAAAGACGTCCTGTCTTCTTCCTGTTCTCCTGTAAGCGACAAAGCTTCCCCGGCCAGACCTACAGGTCCCCCGGCCCCTTCCCCGGCTCCTCAAGGGTGCTCACCAACCGGGGACCCGCCGGCGCCCCCTCCCCCAGGGCCCCGCGGGCCGCAGGCCGCCTACCTTTCTTGGGCTCGTAGCCGCCGCCGGGGGGCCGGTAGTGGGGCTCCAGCGGGTGCGCGCCCGCCTTGCCCGCGTCGCTGGCAGCCTTGGGCGCCGCGTGCAGCGCCTCTCCGGGGGCCGCGGCCGCCGAGTTGTACCGCAGGAGACCCTGGCCCTGCAGAGCCGCGTTCAAGTTCCCGTAGTTTGTGTAGTTGCCGTAGAAGGGCGACGTGTAGTAGAGGTGGCGGCCGAGCAGCGGCGACGCGGGGTAGGGCGAGCCGCCCGGCGGCGCCCCTGACGAGGCGGGCGCGGCGGCCGCTGGCAGCCCCGGCGGCGCGCAGGCCGGGCCCAGGCTCGGCTGCTTGAGGTCCGACGTGGCGATCTCGGCCAGAGACCACAGCTTGGGCTTGCTGGCGGGCGGCGGCGCGCCCGGCGACGTCCGGCTGCCCAGGGGCGTCTTGCCGCCGCCACCGCCGCCGCCCCCGCGGGGCGCGGCCTCGGATGGGGGGCCCAGCAGCGGCGCCTCCACGCCGGTGAGCGGCGACGAGGTCACGGGCTTGGGCGGCGCCAGGTCCCGCTCGCCCTCCTCGTCGTCGTCCTCGTCGTCCTCCAGGTCGTCGTACTTCTCCTTGCACTCCGAGCCCGACTCGCACAGGGGGTCCTCGGCCCGGCACGGCAGTTTCTCTCCGTCCGACTCGGCGGAGCACGAATGATCCGTGAGCGAGTCGACGTGCAGGCTGATCCCTGCAGGGGCGCGGGCACGGTCTGTGGCACCCGGGGGCTCTCTGCCCCACCTGCTCCCTCACTTCGACCCAACCCGAGCCGCGTCCTCCCGGGAGCGCGACCTCCCAGGACGCGCTCACCGAGGAGGAGTTGCTCGGCTCCGGAGCTGCCAGGTGGCCGAGACTCCAGGCCCGAACGTGGAGCGTCGGGCGGGCAGCACCCGCCCCCCCGCCCGACCTCATCCTCCCTGACCTCACCTTGGCGCCCCGCCTGGGAAGAAAGCCCCCGCGACCCTGCGCCCGCCTCGGCCCCTCTCACCTTCGTCCTCCGCCGAAGTCTCGGTGCCCTCCTGCACCTTGTCCGGACTCTCCTCCTTGCTCCTTGCCGAGTCGCCCTCGTCCTCGTCCTCGTCCTCGCTTTTGTTCCTGGGGGCCCACGTCATCTTGTTTTCCTTCTTGAGGCGCCGGCGCGCGTTGGCGAACCAGGTGGATACCTGCGTGAGGGTCATCTTGGTGATGATGGCCAGCATGATCTTCTCGCCCTTGGTGGGGTAGGGGTTCTTGCGGTGCTCGTTGAGCCAGGCCTTGAGCGTGGCCGTGGCATCCCGCGTGGCGTTCTTGCGGTAGGCCGGGTCATTGAGCTGGTACGGGTAGGCCGCGCTTCCATAAGGGTGGTAGCTGATGGCGCCCGTCATCCCGGTCGTGTGTGCGTCGTAGGGCGCACCCTGCAACCGACAAGAGCCTGGTGAGCGGGTCGCTTGGGGACCTGCCAGGCGTCAGCGCCAAGGCGACCCCTCCGCCCGCCCGTGGCCGCCTTTCCCACGATGCCTCCGGCGCTAGAGCTGCGCTTCCCGCGGCAACAGAGCAAAAGGACTCAGCGGGTAATTTAAGGCCAGCTGTTGATCAAGAAAAGCGATACGGTTTTATTATCAAAATTTCCAACTATTTCACTTTCCTAAAACGACGCATCTTCCCCCAAATGCCCCTGGGCCGCCAGTACAGACGTACACAAATACGAACGCACACACAGGCCCACAGGTAGTTTCCTGATACCTAAATTTCTCTGGATGTTAAGTGCGGCTGCCTCCCCTACTCCCGCTCCCCCGCCCTTATATGGTTAAAAAACTACCCCAGACCCCCGCTCCGCTATTCACCGCCCTAAAGCTCGGCAAATCCAATTTGCAACTCAGAAGCCAGTCACCGTTTCGAATTCTTCAAATATGTGGTAATTAGCATGTTAATTCAGCCTTTAACGTTTAAATTCGAGACTTTTACAGCCTTCGCCGAGGCCCCAGCAACTCCAATGCTGCCCTGGAATTCCGCCGAGCGCGGGAGGTGGCCACAAGCCCCCGTTATGGCCTCCATCATCTAAAATGCGTTTTGCCACACCCGGCCGGGCCCAGCTGCAGACCCCGAGGAGCGCGGGCCGACCCCGGGTCGGGGAAGCAGGAGCTGCTCTCGGTGCGCAGGGGACCGAGGCGGCACTTAGCTGGCCAAACACCGGCCGACACGTCTTTCCGAAGCATGGCCTGTGGGACAGATTAAGGCTGAGATCTTGGCGGCCGGGCCGGGCCCCAGAGCCTCTACTGATGCTCCCTCCCTTCCCCAACTCAGTGACCCCAAGCCCCTACAAGTAGATGCTAAACACTCGGTAATCGCCCCGGAGGCCCCAGTGGCGCCGACCCTCGCGCCTCGCGCCGAAAGAAGCGAGCCCCGGCCCGCTCCGGACTGCTGGCCGATCTTCGGCGCCTGAAGGAAGGGCCACCCAGGACAGATCCCATCCCGACCCCAGCAGAGTCGCACTTCACAGGCTCTTGGGGAAAATGACCCCTGCAGCCGAGTGGAAGGGCGTGGAGCGCGAGTCTCGGCCCGCGCTCAGGACGTCTCCGGCCGACCGCCCTGCCTCTTGTCCTGGCCTCTCGTCCCGCCAGCAGCGCGGCAACCCCAGTCGGCGACTGCGGAGCCACCTCCCACGGCACGTTCCCCGCGGCCCAGCTCGCGGATACCCGGCCCCGCTCCGCCAGCGCCGCGATCAGTGTCTCCGCGCCCGGCGTCCCGCGTCCAGCCCGCCCGCCCGCGCGCGGTTACCATGTAGGATGGGAAGCCGGCGGCGGCGGCGGCAGCGTCGGCCGAGTACTGCAGCGGGCTGCCGAAGCCCGTGGCCGCCTGCGCGGTGAAGGCCGCGGAGCCCGGGTAAGGGCTGAACGCCGAGCCCGACGCCGAGCGAGCCAGCTCCTCGCTGCGCGGCGCCGCCAGTGCCGACGCGCCGTACGCCGGGCACGAGTATAGCGCCAGCGAGCCGGGCGCCTGGTACAGGTAGCCCTGCGGGTAGGACATGGTGGGCGCGGGGCGCCGGGCCCGCGTCACGCCGAACAGCGGGCAGGGCGCGCGGCGCCCTCCATCCACGCCCGGCCGGGGCGCGGCGCGGCGGCGGCGGGCGCGGGGACCGCCGGCCGAGGCAGGCCGGCCTGCTCACTAGCCCGGGCGGCCCGCGGGCCGGGGGAGCGGCTGGGCGGCGGCGGCGGCGGCCTCGGCAGCGGCAGCGCGGAGCCGGCGGGCGCAGCCGCGCGCCAGGCCGGCGGTCGGGGTTTGGGGGAGTCTGGACTCGGGAGTGAGGAGTTGAGGAAGGAGCGCTCGAGTTTCCGAGGGACATTGGAACGCAGAGCTGTCCATCACGAGCTCATCTGCATATTCGGGCGCCCGCCCCCTCCCCTGCCCCGCCCGCTTTGCCGGCTCAAGCCGCCAGGCCGCGGCCGGGGGAGGGGCGGAGACGGGCCGGGGAGGGGGGCGGAGGAGCGGACGGCGGGAGGGAGGAAGGAGGGAGGAGGAGGCGATAGCGACGCGCAGGCTTTTGTGGCGCAGTCGCCTCTTGCGCAGACCCAGCCCGCGGCTCGCGGCCTCGCAGCCTGGCGGGGCCGAGCAGTGCGCACCCCCTCCCACTCGCGCGGACTCCCGGCACCCGCCCTCCCACCTTCTTTGGCCAGCCCCCCAGACCCAGCCGCGCTGGCCCCCTTCCCTTGCCCCGCCCCCAGCTCGGCCCGCGAGAACCCGGCAGAGGCCGCCGGGCTGCCGCTTGGGGGGACGAACGGCCCGTGCCCCCTCTCCGCCCGGGTGGCTGAGCGCAGGACCCTAGTGCCAGGGCCGAGAGCCGCGGGTGATGGGGCGGGAGTGTGGCACCCGAGGCCCGGGTCCTCCTGGGGGTGCCGTGCGTGGCGCTGACTTCCACCTTCCTGCGTCCACCCTGCCTGCCGCGCGGTGCGAATCTCCCCGCGTGGCCTCGCGTGTGGTCTCCGGCCCCGCGCCGCCCAGCGTGTCCCCGCGGGACCCGGATCCGGGGCACTTTCGTTGCGAACTGCCAGGAGGGCCCTGAGGTGAGCTTTCTGCCCCGAAGTCCGTAGTGGCAAGCCGGTCCCGGGGTGTTAGGACTTTATGCTCTAGGAAGCGTTTTAGCCCACGCCTCCAGTGCTTCGTCCGGGAAGACGCCACCACCTCCAAAGAGTTTTATTTTATTTTGTTTTAATAAGTTGACTCTTCTTTCGGATGTGGGGAATGATTGTCACTGGACAGACCGCCTCTGGCACGACGGGAAGCCTCGCTGTCACTCGGGAAGGGACGAGAAAACGACAGGCTGGTGGCACGGGCGGCGCAGTCGGCGGCACAGGTAGCTCAGGTAACAGGCGACTCGGGAGGAGCTTCGCAGGGCCCAGCGGCGAGATGCTAGGAAAAGGGCCCTGGGACCCCCAGTCCCTCGAAAACACCCTTCTCCCCATACCTTCTCTGGGGGCCGGGCCAGCGGAAGCGGGCGTCTGGCGACTGGGCTGGGGGACGGGGGGAGGTGGGGGGAGGTCACCGGTGGCTCTCAGGAGGTCCACGGGGGGTCGGGTGTGTGCGGATACGGCGGGGTGGCCCACACAACAGGTGCCACTTCCTCGGCGGCCGTCTCGGGTGGGTGACCTGTAGGGGGAGAACGCGGTAGGTGGGAGCTCCGGCCCGCAGACCCCCCCTTCCCGCAGCCCCTGTTGGTTGGGCAGCTCTCAGAGTGGCCGGAGTTATCGCGTTCGGGTCGCGGTCGCGCGGGCGCCGCGCGGGCGTCCTGCGGCCGCTCTGCTGGCTGCGGCTGCAGCGCGGGGACCATGAGGCCCCAGTCTGCGGCCTGATCGCCTGCGGAACCTTCGAGGCAGTCAGGGTGCGTCTGTCTTTCCCTAGGTCCAAGGGAACCAGATGTAAACGGCAGTGCCGGGCTTGAGCAGAACCCACCCTACTTGGCCTGCGGGTGCGTGGCTCCCGGCAGGTGCGGTCCAGGCCCTTTAACCAGCCGCCTCTCCCCCGAGCCCCCAAGCCACTCGCTCCCTACTGTCCCCCCACGCTGCCTACAAACCCCAGCCCGCTCCCGCTACACCTCACTCGCCACCTCCCCCCCAAACACACCCTCCTCCGCCCCGCCCCTCCCCCACTACTTCCCACACACTCTGGGCCGCTGTGAGCACCCAGCAGGGGAGTTTCAACAATGCTGTGACCCCAAGCAGGACGTCCTAATTCAGTTCAGGGCAGATATTTAAAATCAATTATCCTAGCGTTAAAAAGGAAAGAGAAAGAGAGAGAGCCAGAGGCCCCAGCAGCCCTGTGGCGCATGCCTTTGACAGGACCCACGGCATTTGTGGTCTTCCTGGGAGGGTATTCGGCCGGGAAGAGGCCATAAATGAGACAGACACACGTTGGATGACCAACGTAAACAGCAGCAGATCAGGTTACAGGCCTTCGGTTCGCTTCCAATTACATAGTTTAAGTGAAAAAATCAGGTCTAATGTTTATCTCCAAGGAAGACTGGCCTGAGTATTTCCATTTCCAAAGACCAGCGCCTACTGTTGTCTCATTAGCATTTGGGCCTGCCCCCCCCGCCCTCCCTCGCCCTCCCTCGATCTCTCTCCTGGGCCTGATCTCTGCCAGGGGCAGAAAAGAAAACAGCGAATTATTACAAAAACATCCCCAGTTTGGAACAGGAGCATAAGCTCCGATTCACTCGATTTTGACATCAATTAAGTGTATAACCAGACATGTGCACGTGGCTTTGGAGGGTCTCGACTCGCCCAGGGTGCATCTCCAGAAAGGGCTGCCTGGTACTTCCCTCTGCCTTTAGCTCGGCGCTGCTGATTCTGAAGACAGTGTCTTCTCTGAGTGTATTTTATCCCCCAGCAATTATACTCCTCCACTGAAATCTGAATTTTCCGTACTGCTGCCTGCTACTAATAAAAACCGTCTACCTTGCACTATTAAACAGTCGAATCGCCCTACATGCCGTTTTTATTAGTAGTGACTGTAGCAAATTAAAATGCCTACGCAGAGACATTAAAACTTACGCTCAGCATTGTTATGGGGATATATAAACTCCGTTTCGCTTTAAAGCTCTCCGATTTTTTAAAATCACTTTCCCTTTTCGTAGATTAAAGTTGGCTGGGTCTTCTTTTAACAAACTCAATCGAAAGAACAGGCTGCATGTGTCGAGGCTCGACGCGGTGCCTGGGAGCGCGGCCGCCTGCGACTGTGGCCTGGATTCGCGGGAACTGAGTCTCGGGTCACAGCGGGGAGCGCTCGGCTGCGCCCCGGGCCGCCAGGCCTCCTCTCTCCGAGAGCAGGGACCTAGATGCTTCGCTCACGGTCGTGGAGGGCGTTCAGGCCTGTGGAGCGTCTCGGTCCGGACGTACACTTGGCTTCTGTTGCTTTCAGTTGCCCTCCAAGCTGGATTTAAAGAGAAGGGCCGGCACGCAGGGCCAACCGGGTAAGTGCCCGGAAAGCGCGCTCACACGGAACCATTAACCTGGGCAGTGAGCTTTCAGGTTTACAGTGGATCCCCCCGCCCCTTTGCCCCAGATGTGCATTCAGAAAACAAGCGGGTGTGGTGGTTGTTAACACTGTCACATTACTGTTTCTTGTCCCAACAGTGGCCGATGCCTTTGGAACAAGTCGGCGTGGACATGCCCGTTTCAAGGAGCTGTGGTTTCCTGGAGGCCAAGCTCTGGGAAACGGCAGAAACGCGCGCGGGCTTGGGCTCCGGGTCCTCCCCGGAAAGCGGCGGCGGCGCAGGCCAAGGCGCCCTCCACCTCCGTCCTGCGGCTCCCGGGAGCCGGGCAGGCTGAGCGGCGACGCGGCCCGAAGTCGTGCGCGCGGGCGGCGAGGGGGCGCTGTGGCCCGCGGCTGCCGCCTCGTCCCCATCGCGGTGGCCCCGGCGCTGTCCCCGGCCACCGACGGGCGGCGGGCTTCCCGACCTGCCTCCTCCCACGTCGGTTTGATTCGGGGAAGAAGGACAATAACCCTGGAGCATTTCAATAAAACCTGAGTCTCGCTCGACCTTTCTCTCTTTCCGCCTTTTGCCCTGTCTTCCAGGGAGTTTGTAAGAGTTTGGTGGGAAAATAGGTGGCATTGTGGAACGTTAAAATTTGGAGGGGGGTCAGTTAAGATTAAAGAGACACATTTTACGTTGTTCCCCCGAATAAAGCCACGTGTGAAATGTAAGTCGTTTCAGTGTATAAGGCACATTTCCAGTGTAAAGTCATGTGTGAAATGTAAGTCGTTTCAATGCATAAGGCACATTTCCAGTGTGTTCCTAACCGAGTTCTCCTGTGCCCGCACTTCCTGGCGGGACTGCGGAGCGAGTGACAGCAAAAACAAGGAGAAAGAGCACGAGAGTTCTGCGTTTTCCTTTGTTTTTCTTTTGTTTTTTGGAAAACCGAAACACGTCGCTATAAATTGTACAAAATTTAAGTCAAAATGAAACGTAAATGCCTTCCAAGCGGGGTCGAGCCCGCCCACGGTTCTATGGACACTTCGGATTTCCGAGGTTCTCAAACTCTCTTCTGATGTGGCCACGTGTGTCTGGAAAACAAAGTCGTAGGCGAACCCGCGCCAGGCCCAGGGGTCCCCGCCGCTCCTGTCCAGGAACCCCGAGCTGGGACGCGGCCCGGGGTTTTCAAACTGGCCCGAAAGCCTGGGCCCTGCGGGCAGCGCCGCGGGTGGGGACCCGGGTTGGGGCCCCGGACGCAGGGAGCTCTCTTCTGCACTTTCTGGGCTCAGCCGGCGACCCGGCTCTCCCACCAGGAGCTCGACCCCGGAGCTCGAACGACTGCGAGGTCTCCTGGCCGCTAACGTGTCCCTCCCGGTCTCCTTTAGTGACAGCACAGTGCCCATCCTCTCTACAGATGCCCCGCCTCCGACGCGCTTCCTGAAGTTTCTCCTGCGCTGCGCCCCGAGAATCCTTCCCTCGCCATTTCTCAGCATCCTGCAGGCTTGGCCTGCGTGCTCCCCTGGCTCTCGGCTCATCCCTCCTCCCCGCCCGCCCGGAACCGCAGACCCTAGTGGCGAGGCGTGCGCGCGGCCCCGCGCCCAGGTCCCCGCCGGCGTCCGAGTCCCGGGCCTGGAGCGCCGAGCGGGAACTGGATGGCGGGTGCAGGGGTGGGGGGAGGGTCGCGGGCCGGGTACGGGATGAGGGATCCGAGTTACTGCAGACCCGTTTCCGGAGCAGCGAAGACCCGAGCGCCCTCGTCCTGCAATCGGCGGCTGTCTTGGAAGGAGAAGTGTTCGAGAGTCCTCAGCCCTCCACGTTCACGGCGTGGACTCGCACACACGTGTGCGCGCACACGCGCGCTGCCCGGGGAGGTCCGCGCGCCGCGGGAGCTGCTCTGGGCAAGTGGAAAGAGATAAGAGTTGTCAGTTTTTTCTTTTCCCTTTTCTGTTAAGTGTTTCTGCAAGACAGTCGTTGGAAGAACTTAGCTCACCTCCATCCCCCACCTCTCCCCACCCCACCCTCAGTCCCTCCGGCAGCTACTCCGTCACTCGCTTCGCATTCTCCGTTCTACACTCCGGAGCGCACCGTGGGGCGTGAGTGCGGGTGTGAGCGCGCCCAGGGGGCTGCAGAGACCGCGCGAGTCGCTCCGACCGGCCGGAGCAGGTAGGATCCTCGCTCGCAAGAAAATATGGGAGGAGAAGGAAGTGTGTTTTGACAGTTGGTTTCATCAGAGAAGCGAGGCTGTATAGGGCGTTTGTCTGGGGCCACGCTTCACATCCTTTTGCTAATTCTCGGTCTGTGCGCCCAAACGGCTCGCCCAGCCCACGATTCGGCGGCACGTAGTCAGGCGCACGCACCAGCCCTCCCCAAGCTCTCCCACACACTCTGACACAGCTGGGTTGCAGAGCCAGGGATAAGGGAGGATTTTTTTTTTTTTTTTTTAATACTGGAAGGAAGGCAGAAAGAAAAGTTTGATACATTTGATTGCATTAAAAGTAAAAACTTCAGTTGGATAGACAATAAATTGCTGAAGATAGAAGATATTTGCGGCCCACCTAAATGGCAGACTGCTCTGCAGAATCAGGAAGGGTTCCCAACATCAGCGGGTGAAGGCAAGCCACCCAATGGAGAAATGGGTCAGGGATGCAGGCAGACCCTCCACACAGAGGAGACCTAACAGAGGCGCACATTCACTCTTGACAGGGAAATCATACGGTGTATAAAATGCCACTTTACGCCCGCTGGATGACACCAAACAAGGCCCAGGGTGTGCAGAGACAGGGCACTCGCTCTCCCTGCCGTGCTAGTTGAAATGGCTCCAAAGGAATTAGGGGGGTATTTGGCCACATCTGAAAGAGCAGGAGATGCCCTCTCCCTCTCACCCTGGATTCCTTGCCTATTGTCCCACCACAAGAAAAATGCCAGGCAGGGGCACGGAGGCCCCAGCACAGCGCTTGCAGCATTGTTTGCAAAGTACAGGGCTGGAAATGTCCTAAACGGCAGGAGCGGCCTGGATACAGAGTCTGCGGCATATTCCATGGAACAGAATGTTCCCAGGGATGAAAGTAAGAGAGCTCTGCTGGTGTCAACATGAATAAGGCCTGAGAATACAGAGTTGAGCGGGGAAAGTAATAATAATTTTTTTAAAAAAGGATACAGACAGCTTGATGCCGATGACAGAATTTGACAAAAACCAGCAATATGTGTGCTATTTACACATGAGGGTGGGGACTGCAGTAATGCTGTGGGGAGGAAGGTCTCCCCTCTGCTGCAGGCCCACTGAGTGCCTGGGAAGAGCGGTGAGGGGAGTCCACTGTGTTAGTCATGTTTTATTTCTGAAAAATACATCTGCTGCAAACGTCACAAAAGATTATTAACTTGGAATGATGGTTACGTGGGATTCTATTACTCTGTACGTTCCTACCATGTGAAATATTTTACACTTTGAAAATTAAAAGAAAAGTATGTGTTATCATTTAAAAAGAAGTCACAGAAGTATAGTGAACTAATTTAGGAGCGCTTTCTTAAAAAAAAAACAGGTTGTCAAAAATTTGCATTTTTGTCTCTTTCTTCCTCTCTTCATCCCCCCACCCTTCAAAATATAAAGATAAACAAAGTCTTGGATTTGCAGTTTAGACTGTCACTTATGTGTCTTTGGGCCATCGTCCAGAGCGTGGCAGGTAGAGAGAGGCTTCCTGGGCAGGGTGCTCCCTACAGGGCCCTGGGCCCCTCGTCTGGGACCTGCAGGTTAGCGGCTCACCCCATGGCCACTTGCTCTGCTCAGGGCTGAGGCACCGTCACAGAGGCCTCTGGAGGGGAAGGACAGCATTGCTGCCACCGGCCACCTGCATGCCTCTATGGGGAGAGGGATGCCTTTGCCCTGGATGGAATTCTGCATCTTTTCTCTACACACAGTAAAGGTATTTTAGAAAATTAAAGTTAAGAGTAGAGAGAAGGGCTCTGGAAGACAGAAAGATGGGGGGATGGCCAAGGGGGCGGGCAGAGTGTAGCCTAGAAAGGAAAGCAGAAGAGAGGCTGGGGCGGGGTAGGGAGACTCCAGGCCCCGGCAGGCCCTCACCCCGCACACACCCCTCACTCCCAGAATAGAACTCTGTGCCTTTCTGGCACTTAAGCTGCTTCTAGAAACAATCCTCTCTGCTCTCATTCTCTCCATTTCAACTAGACGGATTGGATCTTCCACACAGATCTGCGGAGAGGCCTTGCTCAGGCAGAGAGGCCGGCAGCTTGGCCCCGGCAGTGATTACAGAGGCCTCCACGTTCCATTCTATTCCTCAGCCTGCTCAGAGCCAGGCTAGGAAAGGGTGCTGCTTCCTGGGAATCCCCACAGTTCCAAAGGGTCCCCTGCATCCACCAGGTGGAAGGCCCTTGCTGCTCACTTCCACTGGCAGGCAGCCGTCGGGCTGGCTGCCCCCTTGCTCTCTGCTCGGGCCCCCTGGCCTGCTGACCCTTCTTCCTGCAGCCACACCCCCTCCCACATCAGTCTCTACACGTTGCTTCCCCTGAGAGCATCCTCCCCACGGTGCTCCTTCATCCCTCTGCCTTGGGGCTCTGTGGCAGCCACAGCCAGAGCTGCTGCTGGTGTCCTGGTGTGACGGTTCTCTGACCTGACTTCCGGCCCGGCAAATCGTGGGAGCTAGACAAGTATTGACTGAATGAATGAAAGAATGAGCGGATGACTAGCTCTTGGTTATTCACCTTTACTTCTAAAAGGTACAGCAGGGTGTTGAGGGAAAGAAACCAAAAGATCACAGGGAGACTTGCTCACGTTTTAACCCCCGCTTCCCTCCTTGGAGGTTCCTCTGCACCTGAGTGTCATGGACACTCGTAATCCAGGCAGATCCGATCACGCCTCAGGAGCCCTGCTCTCCAGTGTGAAGCACAGTTGATTTGGGATGTTAAATTTTAGGGCCCAATGGAAATACACACTTAAAATAACATTTAGTTTTTAAAATGAATTCCTGAGTTAGCAGTCAGCCCCAAACCTTGCATTCCTTGAGGAAAGTGAGCGTGAATTTTTATTTTTGCATCTCAAATGACCTGTTCCCAGCACACAGACATTTGGGAAAAAGGAAACTTGACCAGAAGCAAACTGGACTTTTATGATATTTTTAGTGAAAAATTCAGTGAGAACAAGTGTTTAAAGCACTACTTAGATTCCGAGCAAGGGTTTTGTAGATACAGACAAGCTTACTGTAAAACTTATTTTTAATGGCACAAACCTTACGATAGCTAAAACAATTTTGACAAAGAAGAATAAAGTGAGATGAATCCATTTACCGGATATCAAGACATTACATCATTGGAACAGAAAAGGCAATCCAAAAACAAACCCAGACGAATATTCCTGACTTATTTTGGCGAAGGTGCAAAGCAATTAAATGAAGGAAAGTTAGTCTTTTCAACAAATGGTGTCGGAGCAATCGGACATCCATAAGTCACACACACACACACACACACACACTCCAACCCAAGTCTCATATCTTATACAAAAATTAACTAAACATGGAGCACAGACTTAACTGTCAAATTATGAAACTTTTAGAAAAATAGAGGAGAAAGTCTTCAAGATTTAAAGCAAGGCAAAGAATTTGTAGACTGAACACCAAAAGCACAGTCCATAAAAGGAAAATTTGATACATTGGGCTTCATCCAACTGAAAACTTTTGTTCTCTGAAAGAATGAAAAGGTAAGTTGCAGACAGAAAATATTGGGTTGGCCAAAAAGTTTGTTCGGTTTTAAGTAAAAATAAAAGACACATTTTTCATTTTCACCAAGAATTTTATTCAATAATGTATTCACTAACTGAAAAAACTTTTTGGCCAAACCATATATCCGACAAAGGACTAGTATCTAGAATATATAAAGAATACTCAAAGCAAAAGAGTAAACTAAAACAATAAAAAACAGTCCAATTAAAATTTAGTCAGAAGAAATTTCACCAAAAAGGGTATATAGATGGCAAATAAGCATATGAAGGATGTTCAACGTCATTAGCCATCAAGGAAATGCAAACTAAAACCACAGTGAAACATATGCACCTATCAGAATGGCTAAAGTAAAAAAAAGTAATAAACTAGAGATAACATCAAAGTCTGGTAAGAAGGCAGAGAAACGAGATCATTCATCCAGTGCTGGTGGGAATATAACATGGTAAATCCACTCTGGAAACTAGTTTGACAGTTTCTTATAAAACTAAACTTGCAGCTACCATGAAGTCTAGAGATTGCATTCTTGGGCATCATTCCCAGAGAAACAGAAACTTACGTTCACACAAACCCTGTACACGGATGTTCATATTAGCCTTATGTATAATAGACAGAAACTGGAATCAGCCCAGATGTCCTTCAGTAGGTGGAACAAACTAATGCTCAACCGTATGCAGGAGTGAGTTGTTGGTCCACACAAGAACTCGCATGCATCTCCAGAGAATTAGGCTGAAGGACAAAAGCCAATGCCAACGGTTATACACTATGTGATTCCACCAGGAGAACATTTTGAAATTACAAAAGTTTAGAAATGGAGCACAGTTTGGTGGTTGCCAGGTAGGAGAGACAAAGTGGGGGAGTTAGGAAGTAAGAGGGAGGGGGCGTGTTTACAAAGGGGAACAGGAAGGAACCTTGTGGTGATAAGGGTCAGTACGTTGACTGTGTGTGTCTTCAGAGACATTCAGGGCATGAGGGCTGGAGAAGATGTGGGACCCACAATATATGATGACTCCTCTGAGCACAGGAAGGCAGGGCATGTGACAAGGGGACAGTAGAGGCAGCATCCTCCTGGAGATGCAAAGCCGGGAACTGCCTTCTATATTTTTTGACTTTTATAAATATTTGGTGATTTTTAAAAGTTATATACAGTCGGGGGAGGGATAAATTGGAAGTTTAGGATTAACAAATCTATTATATATGTATAATAGACAAACAACAAGGACATACTGCATACCACAGGGAACTATATACAATACCTTATAATAACTATAATGGAAAAGAATCTGAAAAAGAATACATATATATGTATATACAATAGAATCACTGTGCTGTACACCTGAAACCAACACAACAGTGTAAATCAACTATACTTGAATTTAAAAAAATTATAAACAAATATGATGAATTGGGTGTATACTATAATGGGATGAGAAGAAGAGCATGTTTTTATATTTATCTTTTGAAATCTCTGACTTTTCTAGATTTTTACGTTAGTCTGAGAAAAATATATATTATATATATAGATCGTGAATTATGGTAGATACTAAACTATATCTGAGATAAGCACATATATATTTTAACTCATTTAATGTTAATATTTCTTTATATCTCTCCTCATATATTGAAAGTCTTGTTTCTTTCACCACTGTATATTTATTGATTTATTTTGAAATATACATAAAGTTTCAAAACCATAAATATCAACATTACTACTAACAATAAATAACTCAGTACAGTTTTTTTTTCTTTGTAAATTATTTTGCATATAGAAAATATCACACTTGGGATCCCCAAAACAGTATTCAAAATTGCTTGAAGATAGTATTTTATCTGTTATCAATTTTATACAAAGATTTATTTTTTTCCTACCTAAATTAATTTTAGGACTTTTCCTCTTTTCGACTGAATTTTTGTAATTCAGTGACTTCCACGGTTGTCACGGGAAGTGTGCTCAGCAGTCTTGGCCCCTTTGTCTCCCCCGTTTTCCATCTCTCCTGCCCTCCTGCTGTCCGTCTCTGCCCTCATTAACTTCTACAAGTCTTCCCAGCATTTCTTTTTGCAAATGTAAGCGAATACATGCACACGTTCATGACCATAAGTCAATAAACCCTCTCCCTTTCTTTCTCAGGTTACATACCTCCTTCCCAAACTTGCTATGTTTTCTTAACAATAACTCAAGGAGATCACTACGAATTACTTTCTAGAGAATTTTCCCTTTTTTCCCAAAAGTACCTGAATAGTATTGCCTTCAAGGGTGCATCATGGTTATTCAACCAGACCCCTAGTGAAGGGCCTTTGTGCTGGTTATAAGCGTGTTCTTTATCAATGGTGCTGCGGTCGGTAGCTTTCTTACAGGCTCTTGCTGGGGAAGGTGCAGCTTCAGCCTGGAACCTAAGAAATGGGATGTCTGGGCCGTAGGGTGACTGAATGTGTGGTTGTAGCTGGAATTGCCAAATTTCTGTTCTGTTTTGTACTCCAAATATCAGTATAAGAGACTGCACGTTTCTCCACATCCCAGCCAGCATAGACTGTTTAAAGAAACTCGGAATGTTGTCTGATCTGATAGGTGAAAAGTGAGTAATAAATTCTCTTTCGATGGCATTAAGCTCTCAATATTGAAACTCAGTCACCTCCCTGAGGTAAAATCCCACACGTATGTTTCAGAACAAAGTGGCATTTCATTATGGTTGAATGTGAATTTTCCAAATAACTAATGACGTTGATCATCTTTGCATGTGCTTGTTGGCCATCCATGTACCTTTTTTTCTGAAGTGGCTGTACAATTCTTGTGGTCATTTTTAAAATGCATTGTTTTTCTTCTCATTTTTGCATTATAAGAGTTCTTTATATATTCTGGTCACAAGTCCTTTTGCAGATATAGGTTTTGCAGATATTTTCTCCCAATCTGTGGCTTGCATTTTCTTTTTTTTTCTTTATTCTTAATGGAGTTTTTCAACAAGCAAAACTTCCCGTTTTGATAAAATTCAATTTTCAAAAATTATTCTTTTTGCCTTGTGGGATGTGTATGTGTGTTGTGTGTCCTTTTAAAGAAATATATGCCTGATCCAAGGTCATGAAGATTTTCTCCTATGTAATTTTTGCAATTGTTATGATTTTAGCTCTTACATTTACCTATTATGATTCATTTTGGAGTAATTTTGTGTGGGGTATGTAGGAAGAGTCAACATTATTTTTTTCCCCATCCAGTACATAGTTGTTTCAGTGCCACTTATTGAAGGCTATACTTAGCCCAGCAAATTATCTTGTCACTTTTGCCAAAAAATACAGTTGCCCATTTGAGTGTGGGTGCATTTCTGGCTTCTCAACAATGTCCCATTGAGATCTGTCTATCCTTAGCTCAATACCATATTGTTTTGTTTTTATCTCTTTACAGAAAGTCTTAAAGTTAAGTTACGCTTTAAGTTACGCTTAAAGTTAAGCGTAAGTCCTTTAACTTTAATTTTCTTTCATAAAATTGTTTTGGAACTTCTAAGTCCTTTATATGACCATGTAAATTTTGAATTAGTTCCTCAATTTCTACAAAAAGGCCCGTGGGGTTTGATTGGGATTTAATTGATAATATAGATCAAGTTGTGGAAAACCGCTCACTTAAAAAATATTAACTCATTCAATCCGTAAATATACTCAACCTTTCCTTTTATTTAGGCCTTTAAAAATTTTCTCAGGAATGTTTTATAATTTTTAGGGTAGAAATTTTGAACAACATTTATTAAAGTTATTACTAAGCATTTTATTTATTTATTTAAGCCATTGGGAATGCCTTTGTGTGACATATTTTGACATTGTTTATATAGAAGTACAAGTAATTTTTGTATATTGACCAGGTGTTCTGCAATCTTGCTAACTTTGGCTATTGGTTATATTAGCTTTCTGTAGATTTTTAAAATTTTCTGTATAAATGATTATGTCTTTTGTGAATAAAGTTTTATTCCAACCTTTCCAGCATGCTTGCTGTCTCCTTCATTGTCTACCTTTCTTGCACTAGCCAGAGTCTCTGGTGTGATGCAACAGAAGTGTGAGGGAGGCATCCTTGCCATCACCCGAGGTGGGAAGGTCAGTCTGTCTTCACTAAGCATTGTGCTGCTGTAAGTTTTGAAGATGTCCTTAAGTTCGGAAGATTGGCTTTTTTTCCTAGGTTGCTATGAGCTTTTAATCATGGATGGGGGCTGTACTTCCTTGAAACTTATTTTTCTGTATCTATTGAATAAACATATTTTTTAATTTAATTCTATTAATATGGTATGTTACAGTAATTGACTTTCAAATGTCAAACCAACCTTGCATTAGTGAGATGAACTCCACTTGGTCATAGGTACATTACCATTTTACAGGACTGTGCGTCTCATGATACAGAAACAAGAATCTTCAAATATGTTAATGAATTGAGTCCAGCAGCTTATTAGAGGATGACGGATCATGCACGAATGGGGTTTATCTCGGGAATTTAAGACCAAGTCAACTTGGCAAAATCAACCAATGTAATTCATCATATTAACACAATAAATGAGAAAGATGATATGATTATTTCAATAAATGCAGAAACAACTTTTGACAAAACTTACAATTCCTTTATTAACAACACTCAGAAAACTATGGGTAGAATGAAAGTTTTCAAACTGACAAAGGACATCAGCATACACCTAAAGCTGACACCACTGTTAATCATGAAAGATTGCATGCTCTCCACGACTGGGAGCAAGATGAAGGCGTCCACTTCTATTCAACATCATATTCGTAGTCTTAACCATGGTAATAAGACAATAAGTAAATAACAAACAAGAAATAAGACAAAATTTGGAAAGGTTTCCTAGACAACACAATTGCCTATGCAAAACAAAATACCTATTAGAATTACTATGTGAGTTTAACAAGGTTACAAAACACAAAGTCCACATAAATGTCAATCAGTTGTGTTTCCACAAAGTGGTGACAAATAATAAGAAATTTAATTTTTAAAATTCCATTTATAATATTGTTGAAATATTAAACAAATAGCAATAAACTAAATCAAATGTAAAACGTACAAATTCTACATGGAAAACTACAACATAGTACTGAGAGCAATTAAAGGAAATATAAATAAAATGAGAGCTATAACATAGTCATGGATTGAAAAACTCCGTATCGTGAAGATATTCATTCTGCCCAAATTGATATGTAAAGTGAATACACGCCAATCAAAACCTCAATAGGAATTTTTGTAAAAACTGATGATTGATTCTAAAGCTTGTTTAGAATTTCAAAGGACAATAGTCAAGCAATTTTGAAGAAGAAGAACCAGACTGGAGAGCTTGTGCTACTTGATTTCAAGCCTTATAAAGTTACAGTAATTAAGACAGCTTGCTATTAGTGCAAAGATGGACACACAGATCAACAGAACAGAATAGAGAGCTGAGAAATAGATCTACCCATTTGTGACTACTTAATATTGACAAAAATGCCCTGGTGTTAGAACAACTTGACATCCATATGAGGAAAAAAATAGTTGCTATCTAACACCATATACAAAATTATTTTGAAATGGATCAGAGACCTAAATGCAAAGGCTAAAACATAGGAGTAAACTTTTACGATTTGGAGGTATTCCTTAGAGAGGACACACATAAGGATACCCTTAAAAGAGAAGGGGAGAGGGGCTTCCCTGGTGGCGCAGTGGTTGAGAATCTGCCTGCCAATGCAGGAGACACAGGTTCGAGCCCTGGTCCGGGAAGATTCCACATGCCGCAAAGCAACTGAGTCCGTGAACCACAACTGCTTAGCCTGTGCTCTAGAGCCCACGAGCCACAACTACTGAAGCCCATGTGCCACAACTACTGAAGCATGAGTGCCTAGAGCCCATGCTCCACAGCAGGAGAAGCCACCTCAATGAGAAGCCTGTGCACCACAATGAAGAATAACCCCCGCTCACCACAACTAGAGAAAGCCTGTGCACAGCAACGAAGACCCAACACAGCCTAAAATAAAATAAAGAAAGACATTTTAAAAAAAGAGAGAGAAAAGGGATAAATTGGACTTCATAAAATTCTCTAGAAGTGACCAAGACGATAAAATAAAAAGGCAAGCCACAGTGTATAATGTGTTGCCTGTGACATATTATATATAGCATATTTTTTGACAAAACACTTGCATAGGTAAACACATCTTACATTTCAATAAGATGAGGAGTCTAATAAAAAGTGGGTAAAGTCTTGGAAAGACACTTGTCAAAAAGATATAATTTCAAAAATGGTCAACACCAGCAGTCATAGGAGAAACACAAACAAATCCCAGTGAGTTTCCACTACTCACCTTCTAGAATGAGGCTAAAATTAAGGAGACTGACCATGTCAGGCGTTGTTGATGAGCGAGAGCAAATGAGATTCTAAATCAGTCCTGGTGGGAATGGAAAACTGGGCTAGCACTTCAGAAAACCATCTGGGCCATTGGACATGAGCCTCAACATACTCTTACCACATGCCCAAGACATGCTACTCTTACCACGTGCCCAAGACATGCTACTCTTAGGTCTGCTCAAGAGAAAAGAGAACGAGTGTCCCACCAACCATCTGACCCCCATGTTTATTGTAGCATCATTTATCATAGCCCCAAACTGGGAAGAACCCAAATAGTCATCATCAGGAGAGTTAGACTGTGGTCCACAGTGCCCAGGTGACCTGTCTCATCACCATCAGCCCTGGGCGACTCTGCACCACGTATCCTTGAGGTGTTCAGGCTCCCCAACTTCTGCTTGGCCCTCCACACCTGACCAGACACTGTACCTACCCAGGGACCTTCTGTCCTCATGCCTGAGGGTGTAAGAGAATCTGAAGTCACCTTTGACTTACCTTCCTTTTTCTCTTAATTAGCTAGTTAGTTAAATATGCCAACAAATACCTTTTGAAAAGGGTTATGGGAGGAAGTGAGGACCCACCAAATTCATATGTGGAAGTCCTAACCCCCAGTGCGTCTCCAAATGTGACCGTGTGTGGAGATTCAGTCTTTAAAGAGGTGATTAAGGTGAAATGAGGTCATTGGAGCAAGCCCGGCTGCCGAATGAGTGGTGTCCTCGGAAGAAGAGATCAGGACACAGACACACACACAGAGACGACCATGTGAGGACACAGAGAGGAGATGGTCTTCTACACGCCCAGGAGAGAGGCCTCAGAGGGAAGCAGCCCTGTGGACACCCTGATCTTGGACTTCTGACCTCCAGAAAGGTGCGAAAATAAATTCCCGTTGTTTAAGCCGCTCAGTTTTGGTATTTTGTTAGGGCAGCCAGAGCAGATGATACAAACACCTGTGAAGTAAGAGCCACTATAGGCCCACCTCTGTGAATGCCATTATGAGTATGGAAAAAAAAAGAGGTGTGGTCGAATGGGGTTTATTCTCAGCTGGGGGTGAGGATGGAAATTCACTAATTCCCCAGCGGCCATGCCCACGTGAGCCTCCTACTGCCTTTCCTGACGGTGACCCCTCTCTTCCGCCTGGTTTACAGTAATCTCCCTCTTGCTACCCTCGACCCTACCATCAGGTTAAGGGAGCAGGTGCTTTGCCACTTACACTTCCCAGATGACTTGTCCCTGGAGATGGGGCTCAATAGAATAGAAGTCACGGTGTCCAACTGGCAGGCTACTTGCAGACTGGGGGGTGAGGCGAGCAGCCCCTACACTCCCCAGGTACCACCACGTGCCGGGGGCTGACGCAGACACCGAAGGCCACAGCGGCCCCCACCCCCCGAACTTTGTGCAGATTGGGTGAGAAGGGGCCGTCAGTGAGATCTAACGCTGTTCCCTTTGGGAATTCGTTCCTGTGTTCACAGAAGAGGGAACCAAAGCTGGAATGAGCGGTGGCACTGGAGTGTTCTATTCACTTACGTACACCTTTATTGTGTGCTGACTTTGTACAGAAGAACCCCGCACTGTGGGGCAGAGAGAGATTATAGCAGAGTTTCTTCTTGTACCCATCAGAAGACAGGGAGAGACACGCATGCCGACCTTAACCAGGTTATGTAATATATGAAATGATACAGAACAGAGAGTGCTGGAATTTCAGAACAGGAGTCTCCTGCCAACGTCTGAAGAGACTGCAGCCACCTCACGCAGAATCCCGGGTGGTGACCAACTTTCCCCAATGCACCCCACGTGCTCCAGGGCACAGGCCGGCGTTCAGACTCTGATGCCCCCTCATCACTGATGTTCCTCTGGTTTCTCTCTCAAGTTTGCTGAAGTATATATTCATCTTTCCGGGGCTTAGGGTGTGCTTCCATTTTCATTTTTAAAAGTGTTACAGTTTCGGGAATTCCCTGTCGGTCCAGTGGTTAAGACTCCGATCTTCCACTGCAGCGGACCTGGGTTCGATCTCTGGTCAGGGAACTAAGATCCTGCGTGCCACAGCGTGGCCAAAAAAAAAGTATTACAGTTTTGTTTCCAATGAGCTTCCCCTTCACCTGTATCCATTTCCAACATGTTTTTTGTTTGCTTGTTTTGCTTTTGTTTTTCCGTCTTCATTCCAATCTTTATTTCTTAATATATCATGATAATCTAAAAATAAACATTAATAAACATTTTTATCTTGTGCTTTTAGTTCATATTCAGACAAAATTAGTGCTGTTTTAGCAATGCAAATTTCACATTAATATGGTACATTCCATTGACTGAGGCTTCCATGTATTTTGTTGGTTTGATAAAAGCCCTTTTCAAAAGGCATACGAAGTTGTAAAGAAAAAGACAAAAAAGGTACTTGAGTTTTAGGAATTAGTGTGATTATTGGTAATGCAAAAACATCCAAAAACCTGAAACAAATACTGAATCTTCAGTTCTAAACTGCAGCTTAAGCAAGTGACAGCAAACCAAAGGAAACTTGATTTACTCATGAGGAAATTAAGAAAATCCAGGCTTCCCTGGTGGCGCAGTGGTTGAGAATCTGCCTGCTAATGCAGGGGACACAGGTTCGAGCCCTGGTCTGGGAAGATCCCACATGCTGCGGAGCAACTGGGCCCGTGAGCCACAACTACTGAGCCTGCGCGTCTGGAGCCTGTGCTCCGCAACAAGAGAGGTCCCAATAGTGAGAGGCCCGCGCACCGCGATGAAGAGTGGCCCCCGCTTGCCACAATTAGAGAAAGCCCTCGCACAGAAATGAAGACCCAACACAGCCCAAAATAAATAAATCAATTAATTAATTAAAAAAAAGAAATTAAGAAAATCCAATGTGGTTTTAATCAGCTGTGATGTAATCATAGTTTCTCACCTGTGTCTCCATTGCCTTTGCTGTTGGACAGAATAACATTTCCGGGGCCATGTGTGTCAGGTGGCTGGTCTTCTGCACCAACTTGGATTGCCAGGCTTGTGCTCTAAGGGTAGAATGAGGACTGGGGTCTCTACCTGATGGATCTCCTGTAGGTCTTTGCTGGCAGATGTACAGACATCCATGTGTAAGGCATCCCTGAATCCCATGGGCACCAAGCTGGGGCTTGTCTCTGTGGTCAAGTCCCATCAGTTCTCATGGCAGGACAGGTGCAGACCTGGTAAACAACAGGTTAGAGAGGGACCAGGTACAGGGTCTGCAGGGCCAGGCTGGGCCCAGGCCCCAGGAGGTGTCTGCTGTTGAGGAGACACGTACCTGAGACAACTTTGCCAGGAGAATCCACCGAATCCATCTGTTTTCTTAGATAGTGGGAAGTGCTGGGAAGAACAGGACAACAGGGCAAACGAGCAGGGGGCTATTTTGTCAGAAGCCATGAGAGGTCACGTTGACAAGGGAACCTTTAAGCAGAAACATGAGGGAAGCAAAAGAGAGCTTCCCGAAAGTGTGGGGAGGTGGGCATATCCAGGGAATGTGGGCACAGACTTCCAGTCTCATAGGGAACAGAACGGAATTCCAGTTGTATTTGTTTCCTGTGGCTGATGTAAAAAATGACCCCCAAAGGGGTGACTTAAAACAGCAGGAATGTATTCCCTCATAGCTCTGGAGGCCAGACCTCTGAAATCAAGCTGTCCCAGGGCCGGGCTCCCTCCTGAGGCCTCTTTCAGCATCTGGTGACCCAGCCTCTGTCTCGGGGCTCCCGGTGGCCTCACTCCAAGCTCTGCCTCAGTGTTCGGTGGCCTTCCACTCTGTCTCCCCTTCTTAGGAGGACATCCGTCTTGAACTTAGACCCTCCCAATCTGGGCCGATGCTTGCCTCAATCACATCTGCAAAGACCCTATTTCTAAAGAAGGTCACATTTGAATCTTTTCTGCGGGGGTCGGGGTAGCACTATCCAGCCACCTACCTGTGTAAGAGCTGCAGACTCCAGGAGGGATTCAGAATCAATAGCAGAGAACACCTAGGACTGCGCTCTGAAGGGACGGAGCGCTGCTGCCCCCAGGCAGGTAGACTCAGGTGGCGTCTGGGGGACAAGACATTCCCACTGAGAGCAAAACAGCCCTGATTCGCTGGGGGAGGGGCAGGGGAGCCCCACGGGCGGGCTTGTTAGATCAGGGGCGCAAGGTCGGCGCTTTCCCACCCTACTCTTTCCCCATATCTCTGCTGAGCCTGTCCTCCACCTTCGGTTTCCAGGGTCCCTGTACCACCCGATGGCCGCCCCAGCTAAAATCTCACCTCGCCAGCGCTCCCCTCGGGCTGAGGACGATTTCCTTCCTTTCCCTCTTCCCGCCCCCGTCCCCAGGCGGAGGCCCAGCTGGCAGGGGTGCATCCCTCCTTTCTGGAGCGCCCGCCCATGGCACCGTCTAAATTCGGGGCACGCTCTAGTTTGTGTTTCGGGGGGCCTTCTGCCCGTGATGCCCCGGCCCAGGCCCCCCTTCGCCCCCCGCGGAGCCCGCTGCCTCTTCCGCTACGGGAACGTGCCTTGCAGTCCCACACACCCCCGTGCAAGTGAGAGGCCCTCTGGAACACAAGTGGTTCGACCAGTTTCCACATCAGACTTTCCACCACTTCGCAGGAATCCTTGGCCACTCCAGGGGACAAACTGGTTTCAAGGCCGGCGCCACCTCGCGCCCCGAAGTGCATCCCCCGCAGAGGCCAGTCCAGCTCTGCATCTGCGCTCCCGGGATGCTGGCCTCGAGGTTCATCCAGCCCAGAGCTCCCCCGCCTGCCCAGACCCACGCAGGGGACCGGCTCCTGCCTCCAGCAGGACCCTCCGGTCTTTATTGAAGCGGGGAGGGGTGGGAAGACGAGGGGGAGAGTCTGCTTCAAGATAAAGGCAACTTGAGACTTAGAGCTGGACCTTCCATTGCCCCCCACTTTCGTCCCCAGAGGGCGGCTTCCTCACGCCTGCTATCCCTCCCTCCCGGGCCTGCTTCCCCATCAGGAGGAAACGCTGAGGGATGCCCCCTCGTTCTTAGGAAGGGCAATGGGACCACTGTTTTTATAAGTCGGCTTCTGCCAACAGCCTACTGTCAATCTTAAGTTTAAGTTTTTGTGCCGACAAAAATAGTTTTCTCTCTAAGAGGAATTCTTGAACCAGCTGTCAACTAGTGCCTTTTATGTGACCAAATATATACATATTTTAATTGAAATTTTGCATATATAATGTATATGTATATTTGTATATTATCTGTGTACATGTTGTATAGATATACATTTTCAACGAAGAAAAATAAATATGTTGATAAAATTCATAGAAAATCTATTAAAAATGCAGGTTTAGGCTGCACAATTATTTCATAATTCCCCAAATAAAAAATATCCAGGTGACAATAATATAAATTAACAACAAAATGACCCCCAAATAGTCTACTTGGGATTAAACAACATTAGCAAGAAAAAGCTCGAGCTATCTGCTGAGTGAATGTGAGAATGTATTCATCAAGGTAGAGGGGAAACAGGAATATAGATTTGGGGCACAAATTTACATTGATTAAGCTTTTAGGTATTTTATTTTATTTTTTTACCACAAGTATGTAGCATTTTATAATTAAAAAACAGAGAAGATAGAAAATAGGTCTTCAGTCAAATATATTATGATACAGTCTCATAATGGAATATTAAGTAGATTCTCAAAAAGGACAAAGCAGAAATACGTGGAGTAAAATAGGGAGATAACCACTGTAAGTTGTTAGATTTTGTGTATGATAAAGCAAGTGTGATCTACACATGCGTGAGCTAATAAAGCCATGGAAAGCTGAGTGATATTGGCTTAGTGAGTGGTCATGAACACTTATGCATTATTTGAATGATATCAGTGATGGACTGTTTTGGGCTGATGTAGCAAAAACTTCTGTGCACCTCTTACTAGCAACTCCCTGCTTCTTATAGAGCACTGGTGTCCACAGGAGGCAATTTTGATTCGTCATAATGACTGGGAAACTATATAGCTTAGTACTCTACAGCACACAAATCACCCCCACCCTAGAAATGCTGTTTTATAATAACAGGACCTTGGTTTCTAACGGAGCACATGGTCACCTGGAGTAAAGACTACATTTCCCAGAATTCCTGCAGCTAGGTATGGTCATGTGGCTTGGGGTTGGCTCTGGAGTGTGAACAGAAGGGATGTGGCCACCTCAGCAACCCCTGCAGATGGAGAGCACAGCCCCGCCTTGTTTCCCTTCTTCCGGCAGGAGCACGACCCAGACACTCAGCACTGGAGCTGGGGGGACACCGTGTCCAAGGGTGAAAGTGCATGGAAAGGCCCCCTTAGGCTCCCACACCCGCTGGGCCTGGACTGAGCCATATCCCGGCCTCCCTTCAGCCACCGATGCTTTGGTTTCCTGTCTCTCACAGATGAACCAAGCCCGAACAAAAGCGAGTAGAGCTTGGTATTTTATTACACACATTCTAATGAATACGTTCTTTCTATTACCAATTTTAAGATAATTGATAAAGTTAAGCAGCCTGTGTCTGCTGTAAATACCACCATCTGGGCGGCTTTTAGCGCAAGAGCAGCGTAGTCTCTCACAGTCTGGAGGCTACACGTCCCAGATCCAGCTGTGGGCAAGGTTGGCACCTCTGGAGGCTCCAGGGGAGGATCCACTTCATCCTTCTCTGCCCAGCAACTGGTGGTGCTGGCAACCCTGGGCAGTCCTGGGCTTGTGGCCAACAGGCTCTAATATCTGCCTCTACCTTCACAGGGCCTTTCCCCCATCGTCTCTGCTACCGTGAAATAAGGGGCATTGTCTCTGTATTTAGGCCCCTATTGGGTGGTCCAGGATAACCTCATCTCAGGATTACATCTTCAAAGACCCTTTTCCCAAATGAGGTCTCATTTCTGTGTTCTAGGGTTAGAACATGGGCAGATCTTCGGGGGTCCCCCACTAGACCCACCTCAGACCACTACCTCAATCTCATTTCCCCTCCCCAGGGTCAGTGTGTACAGTCCAGAGCTTTCTCTTAGCACTTCTATACATGTACATGAATCTACGGACGTACCAGGTATATATGTGTGTGTGTGTATATATATATATATATATAGGATATGAGTGAGGACTTCACTAACTTGTGATTAATGAGCAGAATATGGCATAAATGATAGACTCTTAATTCTGAGATTAGGGTTACAAGATTGCTGCTTCCATTTTGGGTGCCCTTTCTCTTGTGCTACTCAGGTCATACATTCTAGGGGAAAACCAGCTCCAAGTGAAGCAGCCTGTGAGTAGGCTTGCATCGTGAGGGGCCAAGGCCAGCCAGTAGACATGTTTTTGAGTTGGAAGGGGGTCCTCCATCCCAGTAGAACACTGAGATGGCGACAGCCTCAGCCATCAGAAGCATCACAACCACACCAGAGACTTAGAGTCACTCTCAGATTTCTGAACCACAAAAGCGTGAAACAATAGGGGTATACGCAATAGATAATATTATAGGTTCTATAGAACATGCTGTGTGTAATCTGTAATTTCTTCTTTTAATAACAGTATCCTTAAGAACTTTTCATATCATCAAATTCCTTGCTATTTATTGACTGCAAAATATTCCATTGTTTTAGATTTTTTACTTATTCTTGAGACAATGTTGGCTATTTATGTTTCCACAATAATTTGTCTAGATGTTAAAATGTGTTTCTGTAAAGTTTTATTTACCCTCTTCCACCTTGACTTTTGATCGTTGTGCCTTCCCACTTTTCCTATTCAAATGTATGTAGTTTGGATCTTCTTTCTTCTTCTCTTTTTTTTTTTTTTAAATAGATCTTTATTGGAGTATAATTGCTTTACAATACTGTGTTAGTTTCTGTTGTATAACAAAGTGAATCAGCCATATGCATACATATGTCCCCATATCCCCTCCCTCTTGCGTCTCCCTCCCACCCTCCCTATCTCACCCCTCTAGGCCCTTGCAGAGCACTGAGCTGATCTCCCTATGTTATGCAACTGCTTCCCACTAGTTATTTTACATTAGGTAGTGTATATATGTCGAAGCTACTCTCACTTCACCCAAACTTTCCCCCCTGCACTGTGTCCTCAAGTCCATTCTCTATGTCTACGTCTTTATTCCTGCCCTGCCACTAGGTTCATTAATACCAGTTTTTTTTTTTTAAGATTCCATACATATGCATTAGCATATCATATTTGTTTTTCCCTTTTTGACTTACTTCACTCTGTATGACAGACTCTAGGTCCATCTACCTCACTACAAATAACTCAATTTTGATTCTTTTTATGGCTGAGTAATATTCCATTGTATTTATGCGCCACAACTTCTTTATCCATTCATCTGTCGATGGACACTTAGGTTGCTTCCATGTCCTGGCTATTGTAAATAGAGCTGCAATGAACATTTTGGTACATGACTCTTTTTGAATTATGGTTTTCTCAGGGTATATGCCCAGTCATGGGATTTCTGGGTCATATGGTAACTCTATTTGTAGTTTTTTAAGGAACCTCCGTACTGTTCTCGATAGTGGCTGTACCAATTCACATTCCCACCAACAGTGCAAGAAGGTTCCCTTTTCTCCACACCCTCTCCAGCATTTATTGTTTCTAGATTTTCTTTTGATAATGGCCATTCTGACTGGTGTTAGGTGATACCTCATTGAAGTTTTGATTTGCATTTCTCTAATAATTAGTGATGTTGAGCATTTTTTCATGTGTCTCTTTGCCATCTGTTTGTCTTCTTTGGTGAAGTCTACTTAGGTCTTCTGCCCATTTTTTAATTGGATTTTTGTTTTTTTTGATATTGAGCTCCATGAGCTGTTTGTATATTTTGGAGATTAATCCTTTGTCTACTGTTTCATTTGCAAATATTTTCTCCCATTCTGAGGATTGTCTTTCTGTCTTGTTTATGGTTTCATTTGCTTTCATTTTGCTTTCATTTGTTTATTTTTGTTTTTATTTCCATTACTCTAGGAGGTGGGTCAAAAAAGATCTTGCTGTGGTTTATGTCAAAGAGTTTTTTTCCCATGTGTTCCTCTAAGAGTTTGATAGTGTCTGGCCTTACATTTAGATCTTTATATAGATCTAAATATAGATCTTTATATCTTTATAATCCATTTTGAGTCTATTTTTGTGTATGTTGTTAGGGAGTGTTCTAATTTCATTCTTTTACATGTAGCTGTCCAGTTTTCCCAGCACCACTTATTGAAGAGGCTGTCTTTTCTCCATTGTATATTCTTGCCTCCTTTATCAAAGATAAGGTGACCATATGTGCGTGTGTTTACCTCTGGGCTTTCTATCCTGTTCCATTGATCTATATTTCTGTTTTTGTGCCAGTACCATACTCTCTCAATTACTGTAGCTTTGTGGTAGAGTCTGAAGTCAGGAAGCCTGATTCCTCCAGCTCCGTTTTTCTTTCTCAAGATTGCTGTGGCTATTTGGAGTCTTTTGTGTCTCCATACGAATTGTAAAATTTTTTGTTCTAGTTCTGTGAAAAATGCCATTGGTAGTTTGATAGGGATTGCGTTGAATCTGTAGATTGCTTTGGGTAGTATAGTCAGTTTCACAATATTGATTCTTCCAATCCAAGGACATGGTATATTTTTCCATCTGTTTATGTCATCTTTGATTTCTTTCATCAGTGTTTTATAGTTTTCTGAGTACAAGTCTTTCCCCTCCTTAGGTAGGTTTATTCCTAGGTATTTTATTCTTTTTGTTGAGATGGTAAATGGGATTGTTTCCTTAATTTCTCTTTCTGATTTTTGTTTGTTCAGGTATAGGAATGCCAGAGATTTCTGTGCATTAATTTTGTATACTGCAACTTTACCAAATTCATTGATTAACTGTAGTAGTTTTCTGGTGGCATCTGTAGGATTCTCTATGTATAGTGTCGTGTCATCTACAAACAGTGACTCTTTTACTTCTTTTCCAATTTGGATTCCCTTTATTTCTTTTTCTTCTCTGATTGCTGTGGCTAGGACTTCCAAAACTATGTTGAATAAGAGTGGCAAGAGTAGACATCCTTGTCTTGTTCCTGATCTTAGTGGAAATGCTTTCAGTTTTTCATCATTGAGTATGATGTTTGCTGTGGGTTTGTCAGATATGGCCTTTATTATGTTGAGGTAGGTTAGCTCTATGCCCATTTTCTAGAGAGTTTTTACCATAAATGAGAGTTGAATTTTGTCAAAAGCTTTTTCTGCATCTATTGAGATGATCATATATATTTTATTCCTTAATTTGTTAATATGGTGTATCACAGTGATTGATTTGCCTATATTGAAGAATCCTTATATCCCTGGGATAAATTCCACTTGATCATGGTGTATGATCCTTTTAATATATTGTTGGATTCTGTTTGCTAGTATTTTGTTCAGGATTTTTGCATCTATGCTCATCAATGATATTGTCTATAATTTTCTTTTTTTGTGATATATTTTTCTGGTTTTGGTATCAGGGTGATGGTGGCTTTCTAGAATGAATTTGAGAGTGTTCCTCCCTATGCAAGTTTTTGAAGAGTTTGAGAAGGATTGGTGTTAACTCCTCTCTAAATGTTTGACAGAATTCACCTGTGAAGCCATCTGCTCCTGGACTTTTGTTTGTTGGAAAATTTTTAATTACAGGTTCAATTTCATTCCTTGTGATAGGTCTGTTTATATTTTCTAATTCTTCCTGATTCAGTCTTGAAAATTTTGCCTTTCTGAGAATTTGTCCATTTCTTCATGGTTATCCATTTTATTGGTATATAGTTGTTTTTAGGAGTCTCTTATAATCCTTTGTATTTCTGCAGTATCAGTTGTGATCTCTCCTTTTTCATTTCTAATTTTATTGATTTGTGTCCTCTCCCTTTTTTTCTTGATGAGTCTGGCTAAGAGTTTATCAATTTTGTTTATTTTTCTCAAAGAACCAGCTTTTAGTTTTATTGATCTTTGCTATTGTTTTCTTCATTTCTATTTCATTTATTTCTGCTCTGATTTTATGACTCCTTTCCTTCTACTAACTTTGAGTTTTCTTTGTTCTTCTTTCTCTAGTTGCTTTAGGTGTGGGGTTAGAATGTTTATTTGAGATTTTTCTTGTTTCTTGAGGTGAAATTGAATTGCTATAAACTTCCTTCTTAGAACTGCTTTTGATGTGTCCCATAGGTTTTGGGTTGTCGTGTTCTCATTGTCATTTGTTTCTATGTATTTTTAAATTTCTTCTTTGATTTTTTCAGTGATCTCTTGGTTATTTAGTAGTACACTGTTTAGCCTCCATGTATTTTTTTTTTACTGTTTTTTTTTTCCACAGTTTTTTTTTTTTTTCCTGTAATTGATTTCCAATCTCATAGTGTTGTGGTCAGAAAAGATGCTTGATATGATTTCAATTTTCTTAAATTTTCCAAGTCTTGATTTGTGACCCAAGATGTGATCTATCCTGGATAATATTCCATGTGCACTTGAGAAGAAAGTATATTCTGCCACTTTTGGGTGGAATGTTCCATAAACATCAATTAAATCTATCTGGTCTCTTGTGTCATTTAAAACTTGTGTTTCCTTATTTACTTTTTGTTTGGATGATCTGTCCATTGGTGTAAGTGGGGTGTTAAAGTCTTCTACTATTATTGTGTTACTGTTGATTTCCCCTTTCATGTTTGTTGGCATTTGTCTTATGTATTGAGGTGCTCCTATGTTGGGTGCCTAAACATTTATAATCATTATATCTTCTTCTTGGATTGATCCCTTGGTCATTATGTAGTGTCCTTCCTTATCTCTTATAACAGTCTTTATTTTAAAGTCTATTTTATCAGATATGAGTATTGCTACTCCAGTTTACTTTTGATTTCCATTTGCATGGAATATCTTTTTCCATCCCTTCACTTTCAGTCTGCATGGTCCCTAGGTCCGAAGTGGGTCTCTTGTAGACAGCATATATATGGGTTTGTTTTTGTGTCCATTCAGCCAGTCTGTGTATTTTGGTTGGGGCATTTAATCCATTTACATTTAAGGCTATTATTGATATGTATGTTCCTCTTACCATTTTCTTAATTGTTTTGGGTTTGTTTTTGTGGGTCTTTTTCTCCTCTTGTGTTTCCCACATAGAGAAGTTTCCTTAGCATTTGTTGGAAAGTTGGTTTGGTGGTGCTGTACTCTCTTAGCTTTTCCTTGTCTGAAAAGCTTTTGATTTCTCCATTGAACCTGAATGAGATCCTTGCTGGTTAGAGTAAACTTTGTTGTAGGTTTTTCTCTTTCATCACTTTAATTATATCTTGCTACTCCCTTCTGGTCTGCAGAGTTTCTGCTGAAAAATCAGCTGATAACCTTATGGGGATTCCCTTGTATGTAATTTTTTGTTTTTCGCTTGCTGCTTTTAATATATTTTCTTTGAATTTATTTTTTGTTAGTTTGATTAATATGTGTTTTGATGTGTTTCTCCTAGGGTTTATCCTGTATGGAACTCTCTGTGCTTCCTGGACTTTGGTGACTATTTCGTTTCCCATGTTAGGGAAGTTTTCCACTATAATCTCTTCAAATATTTTCTTAGACCCTTTCTTTTTCTTTTCTTCTTCTAGGACCCTTATAATTTGAATGTTGGTGCTTTTATTGTTGTCCTAGAGGTGTCTGAGATTGTCTTCAATTCTTTTCATTGTTTTTTCTTTATTCTGCTCCTCAGCAGTTATTTCCACCATTTTGTTTTCCAACTCACTTATTTGTTCTTCTGCCTCAGTTATTCTGTTATTGATTCCTTCTAGTGCATTTTTCATTTCAATTATTGTGTTGTTCATCTCTGTTTGTTTGTTCTTTAGTTCTTCTAGATCTTTGTTAAACATTTCTTGTATTTTCTCAATCTGTGCCTCCATTCTATTTCTGAGATTCTGGATCATCTTTACTATCATTACTCTGAATTCTTTTTCAGGTGGTTTGCCTATTTCCTCTTCATTTATTTGGTCTTGTAGCTTTTCGCCTTGTTCCTTCATGTGACATATTTTTTTGCCATCTCTTTTTTTTTTCTTTTTGATGAGTGGGATTGTGTTCCTGTCTTACTGGTTGTTTGGCCTGAGGCTTCCAACACTGGAGTTTGTAGGCTGTTGGGTAGAGCTGAGTCTTGGTGTTGATATGAGGACCCCTGGGAGAGCTCACGCAAATGAATATTCCCTGGGGTCTGAGGTTCTCTGTTAGTCCAGTGGTTCGGACCTGGAGCTCCCATCACAGGAGCTTCAGCCCAACCCCTGGCTTGTAAACCAAGATCCCACAAGCTGAGAGGGCTGGCAAAGAAAAAAAAGAGAACAATAACAAAATAAAAAATACAATAGGAAACTAACAGATATGTTAGAAAGAATATAAAAATAAAAATATAAATGAAACAACAACTGGAAGGTAAAACAGAACCACAATAGTAAAACAGAGGAGGAGGAAAAAAAAAAGGTGGAAAAGGCCTTGGCTGTGGAGGGTGGGGCCTAAGCAGGGATGGGTTTTGGTGGTGGGCAGGGCCAATGCTTAGGACCCACAGGGCTGGAAAAGGCCCTGGGGTTTGGAGAGTGGGGCTTAGGCTCAATGGAACAGAAGAGGCCCAGGCGTGCCCCCACCTCTGATCTCAGAGTGTGGGGGACCCACCTGGGAGCCCAGCCGGCTTCTTCTCCTTCTCCTATGGTTCTGGAGGGTCCCTTCCACCTGCCTATTCTGCTCTCTCCCAGCCTCTGTCCTATGCCCCCAGGACCCACACAGCCTGGAGGCAGTTTGGAGGGCAAGGGACCTCCCTGGGAGCTCAGTAGGTTTCCTGGGCTCGAGTGGGTGGGCAAACATCCTCTGCTCCTTCTCCTGCTCTTCCAGTCCTGGAGAGCCCCTCCTGCCTGCCTGTTGTCCCCTGGCTTCCCTCCTATGCCCCCAGGACCAACGCAGCCCAGAGGAGGCCTCTGAAGGTGTAGGACCTGGCCCGAGAGCCAGGCAGACTTCCCTGGGCAATAGGGTAGGGTATACGCTGGGCGTGTCACCACCCCCCCCCCACCCCGGATCCAAGCCCCCAAGGGTCCGCTGCCTCAGGGATGCCAGTCCTGTCCGGCCTCCACTTCTCCTCCCCGCTCAGTCACCACAAGTCCTACGGGTTCACTTGGGGGTTCCTCCCATCTCTTTGGGCATCGATGTCCCCCGCCAGCATACTGCAGGTGCCCTGGTTGTGGGGAGATGTAAACTCTGTGTCTTCCCATACTATCATCTGCCTTATTTCTTTTCAAAGCACCAATTTTTATATCTATCAAGAGACTGTCTACTCTAAGATTTATTTATTTAAAATGTGTTGAAATTTCTATGTGAAGTAATAACTGCCCAATTTTTGTGACAGTTTCATGAATATTTTAAAAGAAAGAGTAACCTCTCATTGTTCAATTTCAATATTGAAAGGCAATTTAGACCAAGCTCGTTAAGTATGGGGTCCAACTTTTATGCATTTTTTTTCTGTTTAATCTGTTAGTTTCTGAAATTTAAGTTAATGCCTCTTACTATGACTGAGAATTTTCCACTTGTCTTTATTTACTTTGTGTGTTTTTAAGCCATATTCTGGGGTACAAACAAGGTTTCTGACTGACATTTTCTGAGTGCATTATTTCCTTTATTACATGAATATCCAACTTCATCCATTTTGTTGTGTTCACTCTGAATTCTAATTTATTCCATATCAATATTGCTCCAGTTGCTTGCTTCTTATTACCACTTGATTGGCATATCTTTATACTTCCCATTCTTTTCAACTTTCGTGTTTTGATGTGTCTCTTCAATTGACTTATAATGGGATTTTTCTTACCCAATTTGTAATATTCTCTTGTTTATGATGTGAATGCAGCTCACTTACATTTATTATAAGTACTGATGTGCTTAGCTTTTCTTTTCTGCATATTTTTTGCTTGGCTTTTGTTTTCCTAGGTACCATATTTTTCCCTTTCATCCTTTCCTTGTAAACTTAATTTTGTTGAATTGATCATCTTTTCTGAGTTACCCCCCAACCTCTCTCTAATTGTGTATTGAAGCATCATTATCAGAGCATAATTTTAGATATACTCATTTAGTGGGCTGTTAAGAATAAAACTGCTATGAACATTCATGCACAAGTTTTATGTAGACTGTGTTCTCTTCTCTTGGGTAAACACTTAGGAGTGCAAGTGGTATATAGTGCAAGGGCCATATAGTAAGTGTAAGTAAGTCCAACTTTGTAAGACCCTTCCAACTGCTTTCCCAAGGGGTGTATTGTTTCCACCAGTAATGGTGAGAGTTGCAGTTGTTCTAAATCCATGCCAGCACTTCTATCTACAAGATTTTAATTTTAAGTATTCCAATGGATTTGTGCTGATATCTTCTTATGATTTTAATTTGCATGTATTTGATAACTTAAGATGGTAAACATCTTTTCATATGCCTATTGATCATTCTTATATCTTTTGTTTAGATATGGTATGTTGAAATATTTGCCAACATTAAAAAAATCGGCTATTTGCATCCTTATTATTGAGTTACAGGAGTTCTTTATATATTTTGGATGTAAAACCTTGGTCTGACGTATGTATTGTGAATATTTTCTCCAGTCTCTTTCATGCCTTTTCTTTTCTTGGAAATCTTTCAAGACAAGAAAATTTTAATTCTGTTCAAGTTCAATTTATCAGTTTTTATTTTATGTAATTTATGCTGTTACATTCTAAGAAATCTCTGCCAGCCTCAATGTCACAAAGATTTTCTATTATTTCAAGAGATTTTACTTTTATATTTAGGCCTATGATTCATTTTTGTGTTTGGTATTTTTTTTAATTGATATGCTGATGTCCTAGTACGATTTGTTAAAAAGACTATCCTTTCCCATTAACTTGCCTTACCATCTTTGTAGAAAAACAATTGACCACTGAAGTGCACATTTATGTCTAGGTTATTTATTCTGTTCCACTGATCTACATGTCTATTTTAATGCAGTTAGCACTATTACTGTGGCAAACTTTGGAATCAGACTATGTCCACCATCTCTAGCCTTAGCTATTTCACATCCTTTGCATTTTCATATAAGTTTTAGAACCAGCCTGTTTATTATCTACTGATAAGCCTGTTGGGATCTTGATTTGGATTGTAATCCATTAATTGAAGGACATTTCATAGTGTAAAAATACTGAAAATGTCAATCAATGAACATAACATATCTTGCCCTTTATTTAGGTTTCTTTAATTTTTCTCGGTAATATTCTGTAGTTTTCAGAATATAGATATTGCAAGTATTTTGATATTTTTGTTCCTAAAGAATGTTTTTGATGCTATTGATAATGGATATTTTAAAAAATTCATTTTCTAACTGCCTTTTGATAGCATAGAAAACTATAATTAATTATAGTATTTTTCCTTTTTATTATATGGCCTTGCTAAGTTCATTTCTTAATGCTAGAAACTTTTATAAGGATATTTTTAGGATTTACTACACACAACATTGTTATCCACAAACAAAAACCGTTTTATTACTTCTTTTGCAATTTGCATGACTTTTCCTTCTTTTTTTGGTCTTATTCCACTAGACAGAACCTTTAGTACAGTGTTGACTGGAAGTGGTGGGAACAGACAGATATCCTTGTCCTGTTTCTGGTCTTAGGAGGAAACCATGCAGTCTTCCATCATTAAATGGGATGTTAATTGTGCATGAACTATAGGTGGTCTTTATTAGGTTGAGGATGTTCTCTGCTTCCCTTAGTTCTTTGAGAGTTTTTAATCATAAATGGGTGTGGTGATAACTACTATAAACTTCCCTCTTAGAACTGCTTTTGCTGCATCCCATAGGTTTTGTGTCATTGTGTTTGCATTGTCATTTGATCCTAGGTATTCTTTGATTTCTTCTTTGCTTTCTTCAGTGATCTCTTGGTTATTTAGTAGTGTATTGTTTAGCCTCCCTGTGTTTGTAGTTTTTACAGATTTTTCCCTGTAATTGATATCTAGTCTCATATCACTGTGGTTGGAAAAGATACCTGATACAATTTCAATTTTCTTGAATTTACCAAGGCTTGATTTGTGACCCAAGACATGATATACCCCGGAGAATGTTCCATGAGCACTTGAGAAGAAAGTGTACTCTGTTGTTTTTGGATGGAATGTCCTATAAATATCAATTAAGTTGATATGGGAACATATGTATATGTATAACTGATTCACTTTGTTATAAAGCAGAAACTAACACACCATTGTAAAGTAATTATACCCCAATAAAGATGTTGAAAAAAAATATCAATTAAGTCCATCTTGTTTAATGTGTCATTTAAAGCTTGTGTTTCCTTATTTATTTTCATTTTGGATGATCTGTCCATTGGTGAAAGTGGGGTGTTAAAATCTGCTACTATTACTGTGTTACTGTCAATTTCCCCTTTTATGGCTGTTAGCATTTGCCTTATGTATTGAGGTGCTCCTATGTTGGGTGCATAAATATTTACAACTGTTATATTGTCTTCTTGGATTGATCCCTTGGTCATTATGTAGTGTCCTTCTTTGTCTCTTATAATAGTCTTTATTTTAAAGTCTCTTTTGTCTGATATGAGAATGGCTACTCCAGCTTTCTTCTGATTTCCATTTGCATGGAATGTCTTTTTCCATTCCCTCACTTTCAGTCTCTATGTGTCCCTAGTTCTGAAGTGGGTCTCTTGTAGACAGCATATGTAAGGGTCTTGTCTTTGTATCCATTCAGCCAGTCTATGTCTTTTGGTTGGAGCATTTAATCCATTTACATTTAAGGTAGTTATCAATATGTATGTTTCTCTTACCATTTTCTTAATTGTTTTGGATTTGTTATTGTAGGTCTTTTCTTTCTCTTGTGTTTCCTGCCTAGAGAAGTTCCTTTAGCAATTGTTGTAAAGCTGGTTTGGTGGTGCTGAATTCTCTTATCTTTTGCTTGTCTGTTAAACTTTTAATTTCTCCATCGAATCTGAATGAGATCCTTGCTGGGCAGAGTAATCTTGGTTGTAGTTTTTTCCCTTTCATTACTTTAAATATGTCCTGCCACTCCCTTCTGGCTTGTAGAGTTTCTGCTGAAAGATCAGCTGTTAATCTTATGGGGATTCCCTTGTATGTCATGTGTTACTTTTCCCTTGCTGCTTTTAATATTTTTCTTTGTATTTAATTCTTTATAGTTTGATTAGTATGTGTCCTGGCGTGTTTCTCCTTGGATTTCTCCAGCATGGGACCTTCTGCGCTTCTTGGACTTGATTGACTATTTCTTTTCCCATATTAGGGAAGTTTTCAACTATAATCTCTTCAAATATTTTCTCAGTTCCTTTTTTTTTCTCTCTCTCTCTTCTTCTTCTCGGACCCCTATAATTCAAATGTTGGTGTGTCTAATGTTGTCTCATAAGTTTCTGAGACTGTCCTCAATCCCTTTCATTCTTTTTTCCTTATTCTGCTCTGCAGTAGCTATTTCCACTCTTTTATCTTTCAGGTCATTTATCCGTTTTCCTGCTTCAGTTATTCTGCTATTGATTCCTTCTAGAGAATTTTTAATTTCATTTATTGTGTTATTCATCATTGTTTGTTTGCTCTTAGTTCTTCTAGGTGCTTGTTAATCGTTTCTTGTATTTTCTCCATTCTATTTCCAAGATTATCAATCATCTTTACTATCATTACTCTAAATTCTTTTTCAGGTAGACTTCCTATTCCCTCTTCATTTGTTTGCTCTGGTGGGTTTTTATCTTGCTCCTTCATCTGCTGTGTGTTTCTCTGTCTTCTCATTTTGCTTAACTTACTGTGTTTGGGGTCTCCTTTTCACAGGCTGCAGGTTCATAGTTCCCTTTTTTTTTCTTGTCTGCCCCCAGTGGCTAAGATTGGTTCAGTGGGTTATGTAGGCTTCCTGGTGGAGGGGACTGGTGCCTGTGTTCTGGTGGATGAGGCTGAATCTTGTCTTTCTCATGGGCAGGACCATGTCTGGTGGTGTGTCTTGGGGTGTCTGGGAACTTATGATTTTAGGAAGCCTCTCTGCTGATGGGTGGGGTTGTGTCCCTGTCTTGCTAGTTGTTTTGCATAGGGTGTCCAGCACTATAGCTTGCTGGTCTTTGAGTGGAGCTGGCTCTTATCATTGAGATGGAGATCTCTGGGAGAGCTTTTGCTGTTTGGTATTACATGGAGCCGGGATGTCTCTGGTGGACCAATGTCCTGAACTCGGCTCTCCCATCTCAAAGGCTCAGGCTTAACACCTGGCCAGAGAACCAGACCCTGTCAGCCACACGGCTCAAAGGAAAAGGGGGGGGGGGAAAGAAAGAAAAAAAAGAAGAAAAATAAAATAAAATAATTAAAATAAAAGTTATTAAAAATAAAAATGTAGGGCTTCCCTGGTGGCGCAGTGGTTGAGAGTCCACCTGCCGATGCAGGGGACACGGGTTTGTGCCCCGGTCCGGGATGATCCCACGTGCCGCGGAGTGACTAGGCCCATGAGTCATGGCCAATGAGCCTGCAGGTCCGGAGCCTGTGCTCCGCAGCGGGAGAGGCCACAACAGTGAGAGGCCCACATACTGCAAAAAATGAATGAATGAATAAATAAATAAATAAAATTAAAAAGTAATAAAAAAAAGAAAGAAAGAAAGAAAGAAAGAAAGAAGAGAGCAACCAAACCAAAACACAAATCCACAAATGATAACAAGCACTAAAAAGTATACTAAAAGAAAAAAAAAAGGACAGACAGAAGCCTAGGACAAATGGTAAAAACAAAATTATACAGACAAAATCACACAAAGAAACATACACATACACACAAAAAGAGAAAAAGGAAAATATATATATATATATTTTAAAAAAGGAAGAGAGCAACCAGATCAATAAACAAATCTACCAATGATAATAAGCTCTAAACACTAAACTAAGGTAAACATAAAACCAGAAACAAATCAGTGCAGAAAACAAACCCCAGGTCTACAGTGGCTCCCAAATTCCAACACCTCAATTTTGGGATGATTTGTTATCTCTTCAGGTATTCCACAGATGCAGGTACATCAAGTTGACTGTGGAGATTTAATCCGCTGCTCCTGAGGCTGCTGGGAGAGATTTCCCTTTCTCTTCTCTGTTCGCACAACTCCTGGGGTTCAGCTTTGGATTTGGCCCCGCCTCTGCATGTAGGTTGCCTGAGAGCATCTGTTCCCACCCAGACAGGACAGGATTAAAGTAGCAGCTGATTCGGGGGCTCTGGCTCACTCAGGCTTGGGGGAGGGAGGGGTACAGCATGCGGCGCGGGCCTGCGGCGGCAGAGGCCGGGATGAAGTTGCAATAGCCTGAGGCACCATGTGCTCTCCCGGGGAAATTGCCCTTGGATCACGGGACCCTGGCAGTCGTGGGCTGCACAGGCTCCCAGGAAGGAAGGTGTGGATAGTGACCTGTGCTTGCACCCAGGATTCTTGGTGGCTGCAGCAGCAGCGTTAGCATTTCATGTCCATCTCTTGTGTCCATGCTGATAGCCGCAGCTCACGCCCATCTCTGGATCTCATTTAGGCGGTGCTCTGAATCTCCTGTCCTCGGGCACCTCAAAACAATGGTCTCTTGCCTCTTTGGCAGTTCCAGACTTTTTCCTGGACTCCCTCCTGGCTAGCTGTGGTGCACTAGCCCCCTTCAGGCTGTGTTCACACAGCCAACCCCAGTCCTCTCCCTGGGATCTGACCTCCGAAGTCCGAGCCTCAGCTCCCAGCCCCCACCTACGCTGGTGGGTGAGCAGACAAGCCTCTCGGGCTGGTGAGTGCTGGTCGGCACCGATCCTCTGTGTGGGCATCTCTCCGCTTTGCCCTCTGCATCCCTGTTGCTGTGCTGTCCTCCGTGGCTCTGAAGCTTCCCCCCCGCCACCCCTGTCTCCACCAGTGAAAGGGTTTCCTAGTGTGTGGAAACTTTTCCCCCTTCACAGCTTCCTCCCAGAGGTGCAGGCCCTGTCCCTATTCTTTTGTCTGTGTTTTTCCTTTTTTCTTTCACCCGACCCAGGTACGTGGGGAGTTTCTTGTCTTTTGAGAAGTCTGAGGTCTTCTGTCAGCGTTCAGTAGGTGTTCTGTAGGAGTTGTTCCACGTGTAGATGTATTTTTGATGTATTTGTGGGGAGGAAGGTGATCTCTACATCTTATTCCTCTGCCATCTTGAAGGTCCACCCCACTGGGTTATTTGAACATATTTTGTTTAATTTCTAAATATTTGGGAATTTCATAAGTTTATTCTTATTGTTTGTTGCTGATTTAATATCATGTCAGATGATATATAATTTCACCCCTCCTAAAGTTATTGAAACTTATCTCGTGGTTCATTATTTGGTCTTTATGGGGGAAGATTTTAGGTTCACTCAAGAAGTTACAAATTCTGCTGTTGTAAGATAGAGTAGGTCAGTATTAAAGTTGGTTTACTTGTCTTCTATGTCCTTAAAGATTTTCTGTCTGCTTGTTCTATCAAGTGCTGGGAAAGAAGTGTTAATATTACCAACGATATTTGTCTATTTTTCCTTCACTTTATCAATTTTTTGCCTCATGTATTTTAACACATTATTCGGTGCATATGAATCTAGGATTGTTATATATTCTTGATTAATTGACAGTTTTATCATTATGTAGTATCTTTCTATATACATAGTAACACTCCTAGTCCTAAAGTCTGCAGTGTCTGATACCAGGATAGTCACTTGAGCTTTCTTATGATTAGTGTTTGTGTTGTATACTATTTTCCATTCTTTTATTTTCATGTAGCTCTGTTTCTATATTTGAAGTTTATTTCTTGTAAACAGTACATAGTTGGGTCTTGTTTTTCTATGAAGTGTAACAGTCTCTGCCTTTTAACTCCTGTACTAAGATCTCTTATATTCAATGTAACTATTGTTATAACTTGGCTTAAGTCTACCATATTACTATTTGTCCCATCTGTTCCTTTCCTTTATCTCTTTAATGCTTTTTTAGATTGAAATTTTTTTCTTTTATTTTTCTACTTTATCTACATTATGGGCTCATTAGATACACATCTTTTTAATTATATACCTCTGGTGGTTTCTTGAGTTTACAATATGCAGTGTTAATTCAATAGAACCTGCCTTTAAATATTATACCTCTAATATATAATGTAAGACCCTTATAAGATTGTGCTCCATTTCCCAATGTTATATATTTTATTCATATATATGATATAAAGCTCATAATATACTATTACATTTTGCTTTAAATACTCAATTATCCTTAAAAAATTCAAGACTGAGACTATTTCAATATTTATCTATATATTTACCATTTCTGGAGTTCTTTATTCTTTTTCTGTAGATCCCAGTTCCCATTTGGCATCGTTTAACTTCAGCATGAAGAATTTTTTTTGTGTTTTTAAATTAATGTTGCTTTTAGTCCATCGATTCTTTCAGCTTTTATTTATCTGGGAAAATACTTATTTTGCTTTATTTTTGAAAGAGAATTCCCTCGACACAGAATTATAGGTTTTTCCATTGTCTTCTGGCTTCACTGATTCTGAAGAGAAGTCTGTAGACATTGTTATCTTTGTACTACTGCATCATATGCACCAAGCCCCTGATCCCTGGCTGCCTGTGCAGTTTTATTTGTATTTATCCTGATTGAACTTTGATGGGTTTCTTCCATCTATGTGTTCAGAGTTTTCATAAATTTGGAAAAATATTGATAATTATTTATTCCAATATAATTGTAACTTCTCTTTCAGGGACTCTAGGTGTACTTAAATTGTTTGATATTTTCCTTTGCTCATTGAGATGCTAATTTTTTTTTAAGTCTCATTTCCCCCTGTCTCTGCCTCTTTTTGAATATATTACATTGCTACATGTTTAAGTTCCCTAAGCTTTCCCTCTGTTGTGTGTAGGTCTATCTCATTCTTTTTGATGATTGCATTATATTCCATGCCATAAAAGTAGATATCAGAATTTATTTACTCATCTCCCTAATTAACGGAATCTGTATTGTTTCTAGCTGTTTGCTATTTGCAGTGATCCTGCAACAAACATCCTTGTATATATATTCTTATTTACTTTTATTTCTGCATGATAGGGTTCTAGGTCTGGGATTTCTGGGTCAAAAGTCATACGTACTTTTTGGTTTCAAAATTATTGTGAAATGTTGCTTTCCAAATATTCTGTCTCAAATATACCTATTTGATTATATACTTTTATAAGTTACTCCAAATATTAATAATTAATGTGGTCATTTCATATGTCTTATTTTAGTAGTTCTTTTTTCCTTTTTCATCTTTGCTTGATGTCTCCTCCACTTTCCCTCTGCTCTCCAAATTATACTTTCCAGTAGTGTTTAACCTGCTAAATCTATTAGTGATTTTTTTGTTTCAGATTTTGACTTCTTACCTCCAGAAGTTCCATTTGGCTTTTGGGTAGATTTTTACTAGGTGTAGAGTGAGAAAGTACAACATAGAAATTTTAATACAATATAAATCAATGACCAAAATCAAACAAACAACAAAACATGCCCATGTTTGTATATAAAATATATACATATTTGGTGTAAAATACGTACTAAATTTCTTAGGGAGAAGAAGATGTAATCCTACTATAAATAATATGTATGTGTATTAGAATATATATGCACAAATTTCTCTTATAGTTTAGAATTAAGTGGAAATACTAGATTATAAGACTAAGATGTGGTTTCTTCAACGCCACCAGATGTACCATCTGAACCTGGTGTTGATGATGATGATGATGATGATGATGCAGGGGATTGGTACTTGACCACTGAATCAATTTGAAAAGACATATAGGTTTATTTATATTTGTTATTCCTTCTGGCCTCAGTTTTAGAAATGGCTGTTATTCTTGTGATTTGTCTATTTCATTCAAATTTTCAAATCTTCAAATCTGGTTAAGGAAATAGCTAAGTCTAACCTAGGCAGGAAAGGAAAGGAAAGCATAAATGGAAAAATGTTATTTATCACATAGATATTTTCCTTGCTAAATATTCAATCACTAAATACAAGTAAATAATTGTCAATAGCCAGGGTAAGTATGCTGAAAGTGCATTAATCAATTAGACTTGGAGAGAATCATTTCTAGAAAAAAGGGACTAATAGTTATGAAATTGTATACTTTTTCTCTGTAAAATTCATGGTTTAATCTTCTTAGCAGGTCTCAGGATCCTGTCCACAGTGGAAAGAACATATCTGATATCGATGAAAATTTTCAAACATTAAATATCAGTCTCTGAGCAACCATGGAGGTTTAAAGAGTTCACGTTCTTAATACCCGTTGAGAAGTGTGTTAATGATTAAATGGTTCCTCAAAGAAAGCTACTGAGCACCATTGGCTCGGGTGGGGGGTTCCATGGAAGGCTCTTGTGATTGATGGTCTCAGCCTCACATGACGGCACTTGGTGGCATTCCTGATGTGGGGTCCACCTTCCAGCCGTCTTGGTAAGAGTAGCTGTGCCTCAGGATCTGGGATGGCATTCAGTGGGCTTTGGGTGACTTTCTCTGAATGAGTCTCATTTGTAATCCATCTGACAATTTTCTATATAGTGTATGTGAGAACAAATGTGATTTTTCTAAGAATTGACATTTCAGCTCTTCACAATCCAAATATTTATACTTGGTTCTGAACCAAGCAGATAACAAGAGTTCAGCTACTCATTTCTATGAAAGAAAAGTTATAGTCAATGAATGGAATAATTTTGCAAATATTATTCTACTCCCACCCCTTAGTACAAATAAGGGCCCAATCTGAAAGAGATTTTCCAAGTGAGAATCAAGAGGGATAATGCTTTAGGGAGGACATCACATGAGCTGACACATTATCCTTGTAATAAATGTTTCTAATATGACACATTGTTTCAGACTCTGCATATGATTTGTTTCAAATTTGGATTGTTTTTGGAATAATAAAGGATCCTTCTCTTATTTTCTGACATCATGCAAGCCAGTGGTTACTGCATTTGCTCCACCAGCTTCTACGAGGGCTTAGCTGTGCAGCTGCAGGCAGGTAGGAGCTGAGAACACCCAGTAGGTGGAAGGAGATGGGAAACGTGCATGCTTTCTCTGCTCTATGTCAATGGGCAACATGGTTCTGGATGTTCTGTGTGCTATGTCCACTACTCTCCCTGGAATAACATTTTACCTGGGACGGTAGTAACCTCACCACTAGAGAGTCAAGACCCACATGGAACATTCCTTGAGCTACAGCAAGGAGGAGACCCTAAGATCACATTTGCTAGGAAAAAGTAAGGTCATTTATCTAGAGTTTTTTAAAAAAAACAACTTCATAATGTCACATAGGTGATGAATTCTGAATCCCTAAACGAGAATATGTGTGAAAATGGTATAGAACTTCTAATTAATTATAAATTTCCAATAAATCAGCCATGATGAGGGTTCCCCCCAGCCTGATCTTGTTTTAGTTCTTGTTTATAAACACCTGGTGTCTAGACTCTATACAGGAGGCTGTGAGTACCTGTCAGACATACTTGAATAGGAGCCTTAATCAGGGTGCATCTTTAAAGATGAGAATAACGGGTCTGGAGTCATTTCAGCTACTGGGACAGAGGAAGTGAATGCTATTATTGTAGAATAAAATATGGGCATGGCCCCATAAACTGACATAAGGTAGGATTTACTCCCAAAGAGATTTATTTGGGGGTCCCTTCAAGGGGTTATTTATTCAAGTACATAAAGGACCTCTTTGTGAAACTTTCTTATGTGTAAAGCTATTGCACTGAAGAAGCCATTGCACTGAGTTTAAAGTCTAGGTAATTGTAGGTATGATGTATACGTTTGCTGGGGCCACCCTAACATAGTATCACAGACAGGGCATCTTAAAGCACAGAATTGTATTCTTTCATAGTTCTAGATGCTGCGGGTCCCAGATCAAGATACCAGCAGGAGTGGCTTCCGGTGAAGCCCCTTTCCTTGGCTCACAGGTGGCCTTCTTGGTATCTTTTCTTCCTATTGGGACACCTAGTGAGTTAGGCTTATGCTTCTGACCTCGCTTAACCTTCACCTGCTTGTAAAGGTCCACCTCCAAATAGTGACATTCCAAGGTGCTGGGGGGTTGGAGTTTCAGTATATGGAAATGGGAAAACACAATTCAGTCTGTAACGGACAATGTGAGATAGAAATGTTTTATCAGAGTGAGGACGACTCTAACTAAATTGCAAAGGCTTGAGTCGACCATTCCTGAAAAGTGATCGTGCTTGAGAGGTTTTGCATTTTCCGCTCTCTGGAAGGGTTTGTCCAGCCTTTTCTCCAGCATGCTTCCTGTCTAAGTCTGGCAGCCTGCCCCACAGCTGGGGTGCAGCAGCCTGATTCCTGCTCCCATGCACAGGAGGGCCCCACGTCTGAGAGTCTCATGGGGAAAGGCACACCGCTGGGGCGCCCGGGGTCACACAGCTTCCCCTGCTCCCAGGGAACAGACCTCTCGGGGACTGAGCATCACGGCTCTTCCTACGGGGCCATTTGCGATCAGAAAAAAGCTTGTCAAAACTTCAGGTAGGTGTCTTGGGAGAGAATGGGACGTGTGACAGCAATGTGACAACGTGAAAGATTCTACAGTTGGAGGGGCTGGTGCCTGAATGTCACGACTGGAAGCCATCAGGCTGCAAGAGTGAATGAACGAATGAATGAATGACGAAATCAATCAATCAATAACTGGGCTCACTTGTGGGAACTGTTGAAAGCTGCTGTTTGCATTTTTACTTTACAGTGCTGGTAATTGCTTCCTTTCTGGGCCCCATGGCTATGATAGATTTTTTCCCATAATTATAATTTCAGCAAATTTTTGCAATTGTAAGATACTGCATTTTTAAAGAAATCCAGCTGTCATTCCCCATTGAGTAGAGCTTCGTTTTCTGTTGTTCATTCAGTTGTCTTCCTCACTCTGGGCACCGAGCTCCAAGAACTCTTTACAGGGGCGGATTTATGATGGATGCCATCTGGTCTGATAGAAGGAAACAGATATTGATTTTTAATATTTTCTCCCAACTTGTTTACTCTAGGATAATACAGCAGCTGTGTGGCAGCTTGTCTCCGAGTGGGAAGGATTATTACCACTGCCTTTTGATGAGATAAATTACCTAGGATGACTTGAATGACTAAAGGGTATACTTTGATGTTATGTCGCTTCATTTACTCTTATGACTAAATGATTATTGATTTTATATTTTTAAGCTCTTGAAACGTGAAAATAAGTTGGTGGAGGAGCCCGGCTGTGTTCGTTTTATTAATTTATTTCTGCAGGGCATAATTCACTTTGGACCAGGTTGTGAAGGTTTTGGGTTCATGACCGGCTGTAGATACAGTTGCAAAGAAATGGCTTATTTATATAGTCATTGCAAGTAGTCCCAAAATCAATACAGTCTGGGATTGGATGATTAAACTCAGTCCCTTTGTGGGATTCATCCTTGTAGCTGCTGCCCCAATCATCTTGACCACAGCAGATCAGAGGATCAAGGCTACAAATAGCAAGTTTGTTCAAGTTGAAATATTATTATTATTGTTTTTGCTCATCATTTATTTTTTATCTGCTATGTTCATTCAATGACATTTTAATAGCCTGGGGGAGAAAAAGTGGTTGATTACCTACGTCAATGAAATCAGGAATCTGTGTTCAAAGAGGCGCCTCCCAGGCCTTCTAGAATGTCTGTGCGTGGATTCAGTGAAGTGTTTGATCAGAGGTCGGGGCTGCTCTGGGTGTCCTGTCCAGGGTGCTTCTGCCGGCAGTAGAAATCCGATGTATCTGCTAAACCTTCAGCTACTCTGTTGGTTGATGACGGCTCAGTGCCTCTGTGCACTGGGCAGATGCCTACATATTTCTGTGAAGTGTTGCCTGTTTTGTCATCATCTGATGTGTAGGCACTGGTCAGTGTCTGTCTGCAGAGTGCCTGTATCAGTCTATTTCATGTCTATTACTCCCCGGTCAAGTGCAAAAACATTGTCTATAGAAAATCGGATGGTTTTTATTTCTCACGATTTTCCCTCTATTTATTTTCATAGACTTTAATGTAATTCACCTCATCCCATCTATTCCTTGTTAATAATAACATCTGGTTTGATTACTTAGCCTCATAGCATCTCTGGCATTGAGTTTAACCTTTGAAATGAAGGGTTTCAATTTTTTATGTGACCTTCTCTATTTGCCCCACACTCAGTGACAAGAGAGGCTCAGACCCTGTGGGGGGAATGGAAGTAAGAGGGACTGATTTTCTAGGAAAATTTTGCACTTATTGACTCAGACGGCCAAAAAACCAGAGGGAACTGAACCCTGGGATTCATGGTGGCAATGAAGGCCCAGGCTTTATCTTAATTGCAGCAGAGTTCTCAGCCTGAGTCTCCCCCCAACCCCTCCCCCCCCCGCCTCTTATCCCCACCCTGCTGTGGCCTTCAAGAGTTTCTGGAGACGGATCAGGAAATTAGCTACTGGGTTTTGTCCTGGGATGGTATTTTAAAAGCCAAAACTTTATATACCAATTGTATCTGGTAATATTACTTTTTGCCTTGGAAAGTTATTTCAGATAAGGCTAATATTTGTAGAACGTAAAGTCTGCCGACAGAGAGGACTACTCCATCCATGCAGGAGAAGCAAACACAAGGCATTTCCTTCCCAAGACAGAACTCGTTGCTGTAAATCACGGGGGCACACTTTACAGAGTTAAAAAAAGGTGTAAAACACTTTTTCTTACTTTAGTCATTATGTATAATTAATAAGTAGTAAATTATGTGGCTCCAGTTTAAAGCTTGTTTAAATGCATAGAATTTGAAGGCGAATGAAGAAATAAAATAACTTTTGGAGCAGCGTGATATAATATGTTGATCCATTTCATAGGGGAGTGGTGAATATTTAATTAATCACCTTGTGACAATTATTCACACTGGTTGGAATCAAGGTCTCCATTAAAGCCGAAGAATAGCTTCATTACAAATGACCCATAAAAGTGTCAAGTGCTGGCTGTGAAGACAAGTAATTTCCTTTCCCTTAAAAACCATTAGATGGAATGATGGGGGTGGGGCAGGTGATGAAGTGCATAATCGTGTGATTACAAAGAAAAGCTTAAACAGTAAATTTGACGGCTGGGTTGGAGAGGGGAGCGGATAAGGGTTATAAAGTGGTGGCTGTGTCCCTTCCAAGAGCTTTCAATTTCATAAGAGGACGAGAAGGGCAGCGTTCTATTTTTGCTGGACTTTTCTCTTTATTCTGCAGTATTTGCTCAGGATGTCGGCACGCCAAGCTTTCAGGGCTGGTGGATGTAAATAGAAGAATAAGTGACTGTATTCGTGAGCCTCTTGATTCTCAGCAGAGGGGGCGCTGCATTGTGACTGATGTCTGGGAAGGCCGGCCTTGTGGCCCAGCGTCTGCACAGCACAGAGGGACCCATGTGTCCCCAGAATTGGCACAAGGGCTTCTGGGCCTGGGTGCGAGGACTCGGAACACACTGATCATCGTGGCTCCTCTCCTGCCCCAGGACAGTCTGGAAGGCTGATAACTGTTTACATTTCACCGAATCTTTTTTTTTAAATTTTTCAACATTGGCCAAGCATCCTTGACATTGATCCACTTTCAGATGCCAAGATAGGTCTCTGGGTTTCAGGAACTCTTAAAGATATTTTCCTGAGTGAAAAATATTTTCTTGCCCAAATGACTCAGGGGTGAAAATTCGTTTATGAGTATGTCAGGATTCCAGGGCCTTGGACAGAATAATACAGAATGGACTTGTCTCCTCCAACCTAATCCACCCTGCTCGGCTGAGAGAGTCACCCCGGGTGTGAAAATCAAAGCTCAACTTTAAGAGATCCAGTGAGATGCCTGAGCTTGTGTTGGGAGAAGTATTTCAGACATTTGAATTTAACTGTAATTACAAATGGCCTCTCTAGCTGTTAGAATTTGTCTAAAATTGGGCAAAACACAAAGGGCTATTCCTAGCTTTGACAGCAATAGCATCTGAAGAGACTTAAGTTTTCAGCAAGTCCTGGCCACCCCTGAGACGTGATGCTTAAACCTCTTTGGACCTCATCTATTTTAGGGTCCTACGCCTCTGGGTAGCCTGACTCCGGAGTACACACCCACTCACACAAGTTCAAGTGGCCACTCTGGAGAGCTAATGGCTATTGACGCTCCTTCAGATTTCTGAGATGTTATCTCGCTCGGTAAAGACTTTGCGGTATGCAGTTTACATTGTATCTGGTGATTGTATAATCATTATTGATTTCCTTGTGTGTAGTACCTATGTCAAACAACCTAATATATTTAAATGGTGATTATTTCGGTTCTGTATCTACTAGGAGATAAGATCAAAGGCAGTTAAGTCTGCGATAGATGGGCGCAGATAGCGTAATGTACTTGTGCCTCTGCCTAGGCTATTATACAACTCAGCAACCACTGAGAGTATTTAATAATTAACTTTCTAAAACAGGTTGAGATTTTGGGTCTGCAGAAGAATGAGACTGGCCGATGGAGGAGGGAGAGCATCCCAGATTTGCAGCTAAAATCTTCTCGGCCGCATGAATGCCAACGGAGGGATGGATTGCTTTCAAAGATGCTGGGAAGTCATTCTGTGTGCTTAATTTACTCCTTGTTTTGTACAAATACTCCTGAAGAAATGAGAATCACATTTAGACCGATGTGTAATTTTCCCCAGGCTGGAGTCGCTGCTCGTCACAGGGGTGGGATGCGCTGGGAACCCTGCCAGTGAGTGGTGATGGGGTTGTCAGTTCAGTCTCAGGGGGTGGCACGGTAATTGTGCTTTATGAATGATCCAGTGGTACCCAGCTTGGGCTGCTGGGTCGGGATGTCTGGTCAGGCACATTTGTTTGAAGGCAAGACAAGCTGATGTTGCTGTGGCTGCAGAAACTTTTTTATAGCATTTTCCTTTTTCAAAATACATTTTGTATGACAAGTTTTGGAATTCTTTGTAATGTAATAAAGAAATACTTATCATTTTGAAAAGTACTAGCACTACAGTTAAGACAATCTAAGGAAACTTTACGGCAGTTAGAAAATAAAGCCCCACAAAAACTAAATCTTAATATGAGGCTTAACATACACATATATCAATAGACACTTTTGAAAATTATTGCTTAGACAGTCTCCCTGGACCATGACTCACGTGGATTGCAAGCCTTCTCGCGGCTCTGCTTTCCTCTCTGGCGGGGTAGGTGGGATGCGCCTGCCCAGCCCTGACAGAGGCTTCTGCGGCTTCATGATTTATTCAGACTTCTTGGACCACAAGATATTTTCCCCTTTCCATGGTGTTTATTAGAAGTTATCCTGCTTAGTTGGGGTCCTTAACAGGACACTGAGGGCAACCACAGAATCAGAGCGAGGCCAAGTTTTTCCAGGAAAACACATATTTGAGTTTAATATCAGGTTCGTTCGTTGGAGTGATTTGTTTCCATGGACTGGTCCGCATTTGCAGGTGGAAAGTTCATAGTGCAAAACGTACCGAAACCTCATCTTTTAAGCTTTGCAGAATGCTTTTGGGTCTGTCTCACGTAGAGTCTAGCAATGCCGAACGAGGAAGGGGCAACCCACAGCGAACGACCCATATTTCAGGTGGGAAAACCATCGGTGCCGCAGGTGCGTGCCTGCCCCCGGGACACGCAGGCCTCCTGAGGGTTCGTGTCCTGCCTCCTTAACCCTGGGCCGCCAGCCATGGGATGAAGGCGTGCGGCTAGGCGGCGGATGCTTGAGTTTCCCTGAGTTCCCCGAATAACTTGCTGCGGCTGCAACGTGCCGACTGAGTTCCAACAGGTCCTCAGCACAGCGTACCTGGACAGCAGTGGAGTAAAGTGATTCGGGTCACACTCTGGTTGAAACGCAATGAGCTTACTAAGAACATTTGATTGGATTTCTATTTGGTTTGCTGATTTTAAGTGATCTCGAATTTAGTTTTGGAGTCTAATTCATTACAACATTTACCCCTTAAGCTAATTTCATACAACGACTAATGGAGTAATGTGTTTCTTCCTTATTTTTTATTTATTTACTTGTTTAGATAAGGTCATGGCTGGAAGAATGTAGAAAGTGTTTTAAATTTTAGGGGGCTATCTTGCACACCGTTTTCTGTGGGTAATCTGATTTTGAAATGTGAAATGTCACGCACTTCATGGAATGGCATCCTTGGGCCGTGGTGAGGTGGAAAGCCCAGGGGCTTCTGCCCAATACCACGTTTGGTCCCCGGAGTTCACACCTTGAGTGGGTGATGCTGAGGTCGTCCACACCCCAGCGCTCATTGCATGCTCTCCGTGTGGACACTGGGAGAAAAAGGCCAGATCATCACCCCTCAGCCCTCAGGGCGGAGACCAACGTGCTCGTGAATGGGAGAACCCAGGACTTTGGAACTCTGCACACAGTCAGCAGGGCCTATTCAGTCATGGGGTGGTTCTTACAGAGGTGGGGGTCCACCCCTGCTGGGGGCATTTTAGCGTCAACTGGGCCATCTGGCACAGTCTCTGCAAGCATCAGGGCCACAAAGGAACGCCCATGGGTCTCAGCCTGGCCTCTCCCCAAGCTGGCACCTGGACAGAGAGGCCTGGACCAGACAGTGCCTCCAGGACAACCTGATGGGGCGTGGGGGGCTGGACTTGGATACGGAGAGGCCAAGCAGTGTGTGGGGTCCAGCAAGTCTCATGGCGGGGGGGGGGGGCTCTGGAGATGCCCTGGGAGCTCTGGGGCCTCCAGAGTTGTCCATGGGGTAAGGGAGAGGGGAGGGAGTGGGGACGTTGACGCCCCATCACTCCAGTCCTGGGAGGCTGTCCTCGTCAATTTGCAGGCAGAGCTGGCTCTGGGAAGCAGGGGCTGCCTCTGATGGTGACTCAGGTGCAGTTCGCTGGGCATGAAGGCAAACCGGGGCTGATGCCCGAGGACGGTGATGGGTCAGAGGGGATGTGGCGGCCCCCAGACAGCCGCCACCCGGAGCCCCATTTCTTCGTAGCTTGGCTACTTTTATCCTGGTTTTGGCTACAAACGTAAACTTTCCACCTAAATTTTGAAAATACTCACTAAATGTGATTATCTAAAAGTGTGTTTAGTTCTAACTGCCACTTGAACATTGTGGGTGCTCTTTTCAGGGTGCAGACGTTTCCAGTGATGGCGTCATTTCACTGAGAGCAGCTCCGAAGGAAGCACCGTGTGTGGCCTGCTCGACAGCTCTAGAAACATCCAGACTGCAGACGGAATCAGGTCAAGATGGGGCCGCTGGGTGGGTCAACCCCATGTGACCGTGTCCTTAGGAGACAGCGGCCGTAGGAGGGAGATGCCATGGGAAGGTCGAGGCGGAGAGAGGCGCGATGCCTGTACCAGTCAAAGATGGTTGGATAGTCGCCGGACCAGAAGCAGAAAGAGACACAGAAGCGCCCTCCCCTGCACGCTCCAGGGGGCGCGCGGCCTCGCCTACGCCTTGAATTTTGGCTTTCAGCCTCCAGAACTGCGAGGCAGTGCAACTCGGCTGTCTTAGGCCATACGGTTTGTGCCGCTTTGTTATAGCAGCTCAGGACACGGACACAGACCCACCTTAATAAATTGGTTGCCAAACCTGTCACATGAGAGTGGATGACAGTGACGTCTGATATCAGGGGTGCAAACTCTCCTGGGGCCCCTGTCCCATCTTGGAAGGAGAGGCCGCTCGGGGAGGAGAGGCCGAGGGCCGCCCTGGCTGGTGTGTTTCTCGCTGGCCGTGCTGTGTGGGCCGTGTCTCAGCAGAGGAGAGCGGCCTGGATGAGAGGGGACAGGCCGCAGCTCCACCAGCCTGTGTCCCCATCTCTGGGGCCACCCTCAGGTCTGTCTGGGGCTGTCCCCTCTGCACAGACTGTTAACTGGCCCCCATGGGCTGGTTTCATGTGCTGTAAACCCAGTCAGCCAGCCTGCTTTGTGATGCTTGAAATCACTTTGGAGTCTCCACTGCTACTCCTTTAAGTCTCCTCAAATTCCAGGCGCGACCCTTACCTGCAGCCTAATAATCTGTGTTTTCTCCAGAAACTTCCATTGCTCGTGTAGATATATTAGTTAGCTAGGGCTGCCATAACAAAGTACCAGACTTCCCGTCGTGGTGGTGGTGAGGTGGGCTTAAACAATAAAGGTTTACTGTCTCAGGGCTCTAGAGTCCAGAAGTCCAAGGTCCAGGTGCCACAGGGCCACGCTTCCTCTGAAGGCGCAAGGGAAGCGGCCCTTCCAGGCCTCTGTCCTGTGTTCTGGGAATTCCCTGGTCTGTGACGGCGTAACTCCAGTCTTCACCTGGTGTGTTCCTTGTGTGCATGTCTGCCCCTGCACCCACATTTTCTTCTTTTTACGAGGACATGAATTGTTCTGGATTAGTGCCTGCCCTAATGACCTCATTTGCACTTGATTAACTCTGGAAAGACCCTGTCTCTGAACAGTCGCATTCTGGGGTCCTAGGGAGTCAGGACTCCAAGAGACCTTTTTGGAGGACATGGTTCAGCTCGTAACCGTGGGTTCTTAGGGAGTCCTAGAAATTACCTGCTGCCCGGGATCATCTTTTCTGTGGGGGCCTGGCACTCAGTCCTCCAGAGGGACGACCCCCCCCCCCCCGCCCCGGGAGGGTACAGACCTCCAGGGTCACTGTGCTTGGCACTGGCTCCTGGCTCTGAGTCTCAGGGCTGAGTGGCTCCAGTGGCTTTGCTGTTGGAACGAGACGCACCTGGCTGGACAACAGGCAGGTAGGCAGTGTTCCTCTGGCCCACGTCCTCTTTGGTTTAGGTCAATCCAACAAAAGCTGAGATATGTTGGTGCCACTAACAGACATACCCATTGTGTTTTACCTACAGTTGGCATGAAATATCTGAAGTTGTCCTCTCCATTCATGACTCTGGGCAGTGATCTTACCCTGTGTGTGAGGTCACACCCTGACCTAATCTTCCCACCTGTGCACAGGCTGACAGCTCACCTGAGGGTGGTGTGTGCACTCTGAGGGGCGAGGTGGACAGGACGGGTGTCCAGGGATGACAGGGAAAGTCTGAGAGGGCCTCATGGATCCTCCTACAGCCACAGAGAAACAACCGACCATCCTCACTGACAGAGAAGCTGGGAGCCTCACTCAGACCACGCTTACCGCCCCCCTCCCAGAAACCTTTCCAGGTACATATGGGACTTCCCTTTGACAAGCAGGGACACTGGGTTTTTAAATTATGAACAAAACAAGTCCAGGGTCACGTGGGCTGTTAGAGGCAGAGCAAGGATTTGGATCCGGTGGGCCTGAAACCAAAGACCGTGAAGTTTCCGTATCATGGATTTGGGCTTTTCCTGATGCATTCATTTCCCGTCAATGCTCTAACAGATCGCCACAAATGTTGCGGCTTTACAACGGCAGAAATTTCTTCTCTTGCAATTCTGGAGACCAGAAGCCTGAAAAGAGTCTTGGGCTAATTCAAGGTGTCCCAGGACTGGAAGCTCCAGGGGAGGACTCATTCCTTGCCTTTTCCAGCTCCTGGTGGCTGCCAGCAGTCTTTGGTTTGTGGCTACATCACTCCAGTCTCTGCATTTGTGGTCACATCACCTCCCTTTCTGTCAAATCTCCCTCTGCCTCCTTCTGAGAAGAACACCTGTGATGGTGTTCAGGCCACCTGGATACACCAGGACAATCTCACTATCCTTAACTTAACCGCACCTGCAAAGCCCCTTCTGCAAAGTCAGGTAACACTCTGGTTCCCAGGATGAAGACTTGATATATTTGGGGGACATTATTCAGCCACCACACCTGCCATTTTGCATTATGACATTCCTGGGGGTGTGCTACTCAGATCTCTCTCCCGCCCCAGGGAAACAAGCTGGCAGTGACCTCTTGGATTGTGGTCAGTGGACTAACTAGCTGTAGTAGCACCCAGACCCATCCACTGCTCACCTCCTCCCGGGAAGCCACAGCTGTCAGCTGGACGTTTCTGCCCCACGTGAGGCTCTTCAAGGGTGCCCACTTCTCCACAGCCCTCCTTGGGTTGGTTGCTGGCAGGGGAGTGACCCTGCTCACAGGAGTGGGGGCTGAGGTTGCCTAGCATGGGCAGGGATTCTACCCCTGTTCTCACAAAGCTACACTTTTTCTTGTCTGTATAAGTATCTTTACACTGCTTTAATTTTAAACTTGATTTCCGTGAAAAACTCCCAGTTGTAGGATTACTACATTATAAAAAAAGGATAGACATTTTATGTCTGTTTTTATGTTTTGTCAAAATACAATTTGAATCAACTATTAAGAAACCCAGAGAAATCTATTTTTAAAACATTTCTTAAAGTATGTTTACTGTTTCATTTCTTATTTCATTGGCCTAAATCATCAAAATCAACTGTAATAATAATGTGTTCTTATTGTTGTTTCTATTCTAATTTTAAATGTAACCCTAGTGTTTCCTCAAATTATAATTGTCTTTTGATTTAAAATTTTGTCCGCTGTTGATTTATAACTCTTATTATGTTAAGAAAATGTTTGCATTTCCGTGCTCTGTCTGAATTTTGGAAGTTTGAATTTCATCAGTTGCTGCCTCTCCCTCTGTTACGCTCACATAGTTTAAATTACTTAATTTACATTTGTGGTACAATCATAGAATTTTCTTAAATTGATAATCATCACATAGATACATCATTATGCAGAACTGACCAAGTAATTTCAGATCAATGGCGCAAGCATGACATAGAAAATGTTTTTATTCCTGAGCAGTTTTTGGACTGTCCCTAAGTCATAGGACAGCTCAGTGAGAAAGTACACACGTTAATTGACAGGACTGAAATGATCCCTCCAAGTGCCTACGGCACACAATGGTGGCATCCTTATACACACATGCATGCACATGCACACGTGCATACACAGGCGAACACACACGCATGCATGCACATGCACACGTGCATACACAGGTGAACACACACACATACATGCACATGCACACATGCATACACAGGTGAACACACACGCATGCATGCACACACACATGCAAACACACACAACATACTTACGAGCACACGCATGCACATATACTCACACTCACTAACACATACCACACACTCACACTCACACACACACACACACGCACAGGTTCATCTCCACAATCTCTATGTACGCAAAGTCACTTCCTGCATAGCACGTGTGATCATTCCCACTTGTCAAATCTTCTCTGTCCTTTGTCTCTGACCATCACCAAAGCTGTGAACTCGGGGAAAGGGATGAATTTCTTTCTGATACTGTAGGAAAATTAAATTGTGATCTGAAGCATGAGCATTAATTTTCATACCAGTGAGAGGAAGTTGCATCTCAGCCCAACTTCTAAAATATCTGCTCTTAATGAGATGAATTTCACCCGGGAGACATGATTTTAAAGAGTAACCTTTGGTAGGTCTGTGACAGTCAGACTTTCTTGAGGAAGTGTATGTTACAAGTTAGGTAATTTTAGTAATTTTTAACCTCTTCAGGTATTTAAATGACATGTTCTTTGCTTACTATTTTGATACATTTTTACCCAAATTGCCAGCCAACTTCCCAACTGTTGTCCAGAAAAAGCTAATTTGGTTGTGATGGCCAAGCCAAAGAGAGATTGCAAATTACCTCACTTTGCCGGTGGATAATCGACAGTGACACACATTTTCTCCACAGTGTGGTGACAGTGAAATGCTACCCTGGACATCAGCAGAGAACATTTAAGGGTCAAGCAGCTAGTCTAAGGGATTTCCTGAGTCTTTCCATTTTTCCATTTCAGATTTGCGTAGCATTTTACCATTTTACTCCTTAGTCTTTATGTGCAGGAGAAAGAAAACAAAAAGATGATTGAGCCAAACTTTACTATTTGAAAACTTAACATGGACACCAGACCAAGGGTCCCCATTACAGCCTGTGTCCCCGACAGCTGCTGGCGACCTCCCCAGGTCTAAGATCTTTCTGCCATGTGACACCACTGTGTTATCCTTTTGCATTAAAAAAAATAATCAGTATCTCTTTTTGGAAAAGCAGTTTTAGCAATAAGAGTATTTACACAATGTTTTAGTGACTAGGATGTTCTGTTTATTCTAAGAAAAGATGGTCACAGAAACTACACAAGCTATCAAGGGCAAGACAGGCTGTGTGGAGCGTCTCACACCATTTAGGGACTGCCTTTTACGTTCCAACTCACAGTACCCTTTCAGGCCACTGAAAAATTGCTTCCGTGTAAAATTCCATTTCAGCAATTTGAATCATTATTCCACCTCGTTTGAGTCAGTTTTAAACAACCTGTGAAGCGAAAGGGGAAAAATAAATGTTCCTTTTTACTTGTTCCCTGTGACTGCTGCTGAGTGATCCCAGCAGTGACTTTCCAACGGCAAACACTGAGCAAACCACGCCTAGTCAACTATGAGTTTCAGTAGAGTTGGGATATCAGGGCCTCGAGGGGTGTTTCTGTTGTTTGAAAATGTGGGCATACGCATTTTTGATTTAAAAAAATTTAATCCAAAATGATGAGTTCATCAAATACTTAATGAATTCCTATTGCTTGAAATTACAGCTGGATGCCTGGAAAGTTTCTGATATTTCTTTAGAGATGTCTTGCTATTCTTTCTGGGATGTCTAATGAAAGAGAAAGGAGATTCCAGTCTATGGAGGTTCTGTGGCCTTTGCAGAAACCCTGACCCTGACATTTCAGTGCCAATTAATGCTCTCGGGGAAGCCTGAGGCTCTGTAGAGGGGACTCGACTCCGTTTTCACTTTCATATGCTGTGGAAGCTTCTCCGGCGGTCATGGAATTTATATTGAGAATTGCCTGTGTCCAGCCAAGAATCTTCTACTGCTACCACTTTGGCTCGCACCAACGAACTAGTCCCTGCTATGTACACAGAACTCTGCTTCACTTTTTACATTAAAGCAGAACCTTTCGAATATCCCTTTGTCTTTGCAATCCTACAGTTCATTGTACTTTTCTTAAATGAGGGGAGTTCGATGGCTCTCACAATAGATAAGCTCAGAAGTTGGGATGGCATTCAGGCATGGTTTGATCAAGCTTCTGGCTCTGTTTAGCTATAATTGTCTTAGAGCTGCCCTCCTCCACGTGTAGCTGTCACCCCAGAATCACTTCTCTTATAGTGGTAAATAAGGACAGGTCATGCTTTGCGCTCTCTGGAGAACAGCTGCACCCTGAGCAGATGTCTTCTCCAGGTTCATCCACCTGAATGGAGTCACAGAGCCCTGATGAACCAGGTGCTGAGCCAGGAGATTGGGCTGTGCTCATTGACCTCCCATTGCTGCACGCCTCACTCCAGGTCCTGCTACAGTCAGCTGCCCCCAACACAGAGCCTACCCGGGGAGGAAGAGGGGTGCGATTGTTACTTTCCATGTATTTCAGTGCACGGAGAGTAATACAATAGTACTGATCATGCTATTGCTAGCTTCAAGGATTGGTGGTGGGGATGGGGAAATCTCTGAAAAGAGAACCAGGAGAACATGCCTGCTCTTCCTCAGGCCACACCTGCCCATACCTCGTTCGCAGCATGGCAGTCTGAGCTCCAGGTGGTGAGGGCATAAAGCAGAAAGTTCCTGGACCCTGTCCTCCATCCCTTGGACCCCACCTCTCCATGATTCTGGACTCAGCCCCTCACCCTGACCCCAGGGCCAGCCTCTGGCTTGCTGTCCCGGTATTGGGAGCACAGCCCTCTCGTGCTACCTTAAGTCAAGTTGCTCGCTGGGCCCTGTAATCAAATGTGGGCTCAGGGGAACCCGCACCCTGGCCTTGTCCCTGGCTGTGTCTCCTCTGCAACAGACAGCTGCCTGGGAGGACAGGGCTGGTCTCAGATACATCCATCAGGCAGTGTTTCCAGGTAGAGGAGAGCTTTTAACATCACCAAGCTCGCCTGGCCCAGGGTCCTGTGCTCTGCATGAGGCAGAGGAGTTCAGGGCCACAGCCTCCACAGCAGAAGGCCACGCTCATCAGAGGCTCCTGGAAAATCCAAGAACCAGACATTCAACAGTGGCTCAAGACAGCAGAAGGACTCAGTGTCGTGAGGAAAGATGACATTAAAAAACAGACTCCCGCCCTCGGGGGGCTGCCGATTTATTTATTTATTTTCCTGGGAGACGAGTGCTTTATGCAGATAATTACACATCAGCTCTCTTTCGTGAAAATGCATTTTTCAGCTTAAAGGGTGCTGAGCCATTATCACCATTTCCACAAACTCAGTGCTACCGTAGAGGTAAAAACAAAGAAGCCAGGGACCCGGGAGATGCTTGCAGGTGAGGAGAACTGCCTGCCTGCAGGAAGTGGGGTGTCTGTGGAGCCTGACATGCAGATATCCATCCACTGGCTGCAGGCAGAAAGGGTGCTGGGGCTGGAAAGCACCCTGCTGGGGGACTGGGCTGGGACCAGGACACCTAGGAAGGGGTGTGAGCTTCTCTCTGTAGAACAGGAGTTGGCAGAGGTCTGTGAGGCAGAAAGGAACATGAACCCATTTTGACTTTTACAGGAAACTCTGGCACCGGCTAAAGAAGGCATTTTGGAGGGCAGGGGGTGCTTGGGATGGCAGTGAAGCTGGGGCGGTTCAGTGGGAGAATGTGAGGACATTGTGGCAGGAGCACAGACCGGAAGCAAGGGTGGTCCTGAGACTTCTCACCCACGAGAAGGAGAGGATGGCAACACCATTCACTGAGCCAGGGAGCACAGGTGAGGATGGATGGATGGATGGATGGGTGGATGGGACTCAGGGCCATCTGGTTGACCTGAGCAGCAAGGCTTGGAGAAGGAGAGGAAGGGTTGTCTCCGAGGGAGGAGCCTGCGGATGGGAGGATCTCTCAGGTTATAACTGCTCCTGCCTGGGCACCTCCCAGGGTGGCTCCCACTCCCACTTGATCCTTCCTCTCCCACCCAGAGTCCACTCCACTGTGCTCTGGGGCCGCTGAGGGCTGAACTCTCACCGCCATCTCACCAGGCTTGGGAGCCAAGGAAGGGAGACTTGGAACCAATAACGGGTTGACATCGATCCCCGAGGGACAGGTAGGATTTGGTGAGCTGGATGCGAGGGGCAGGGCACTCCTGAGAGGTGGAGTCACGTGTTGAGGGCGGAACCACAGACACATTTAGAGCACAATCTGGGTGCAGAAGAACTGGGTGGGGGAGAGGCAACGTGTCGGGGCCATCAAGCACCAGGTCTTCCCGTATCCTCGTAAAGGAAGATGCTCACTGAAAGATCAGAAAGTCTGCGAGCCCTGGTGGCTCCAATGCCGGGAAGAGGACCGGCAGAATGCCCAAGATCACAGGTCAGGGCTGCACATGGCAGTTGAGTGTGCTCTTCTGCTTCTGCAGTTTTGCTAATCAAAACTAGATTCGAGGGACTTCTCTGGTGGCACAGTAGTTGAGAGTCCACATGCCCATGCAGGGAACACGGGTTCGAGCCCTGGTCCGGGAGGATCCTGCGTGCCGCGGAGCAACGGAGCCCATGCGCCACAACTACTGAGACTGCGCTCTAGAGCCTGCGAGCCACAACTACTGAGCCCGCGAGCCACAACTACTGGAGCCCGCGAGCCTAGAGCCCGTGCTCCGCCACGGGAGAGGCCACCGCAATGAGAAGCCCGTGCACCGCAGCAAAGCGTGGCCCCCTCTAGCTGGAACTAGAGAGAGCCCGTGCAGCAACGAAGACCCAACGCAGCCAAAAATAAATAAATAAATTGGGGGAAAAAAACACAACTAGATTCGAATCTCCCATGTTAAACAGCTCCAGGGAGCCACTCTTGGTGGGTGATGATGTTATGGAAACAGGAAGGTGACGTGGTTTCTGAAATTTTCCATGGAGAATATGAACCGCATATAGAAGCTGATGGACCCTCCGTGGCCACGATGTGAGGTGACATCTTTTACTTCGTTTTCAGCCTTTACCTGACAAATATTACCTAGGAAGTTGCTGAGGTGAAGGAGAGGACCCCAGGGCCTACTGCTCACTGCCATTTTGCAAACACACTCAATGGCCCAGCTGCCAGCAAAGGCCCAGCTCAGCCCAGACAAATCACTTCCACCTCCAGTGCAGGTAATGGCATCCCCATAATCACATGCTTGAGGCACTTAAGGTCTAGATTTATTTTACTGAGAATAATAATCAAAGTGAAGATTGCTTCTGCTGCACCACAGTGCTCCACCAAAATTGATTTTCCTGGGGTCTGCATGGGTGTTTAAGGCTTCTTTTCCTTTGGTCTCCAAGGTGGATGGGTATTTCATTGCCTCTATCCCTTAAATTCCGTATGAATGATGGATATAATATTGATACCCTCACAAGAGAATGGTTTTAAAATCACAAATCTTTATCCAGTGCCTTTATGATCCAATCGATCACAGACACTGGGCAAACCCTTTGATTTTTACAAAGGAATTCCTTTTAAGTAAGGAGAACGCGCACGCATGGAAATGTCTTTGCCTTTCAGACCATCGAGTCCTGCATTTTCCAAGCAGGTTTCTCTCTGGTTGAGGAGGTTGGACACAGAGCTGGTGACAGTGGCTGCCCTGCTTTTCCCAGCAGAGGGCCTCCATCGCGGAAGTGTAGCCTGGCGTCATCCAACAATAATTAAGTCCTCCAGGCTCAGTCGTTTACGATTGCTAATCTTGGTGACTGTTTACACGCTACTATTTGTTAAATGGCAAAGTTTATTGATTTGGCAAATTCAGTCCCACATTGTAGCTTTTCTCTCAGTCTGTGTTGTTACGTGTGGTTCAGCATTTTTAAATGTCAACTGCAAAGTATTATTGATCAGTAATTAAAAGTGCGGAGAAAAATTAGCATAGTAGAAGTTTACAGTCATTAGCACAAGTACCGTTGGGCAATTATTTAGCATGTTTTAACATTTATTTTCCTTCCTGTTATTGACATAGAGTATGATGCTCACCCAACAGTTTTTGTTTTGCTAAAAAGGGGAAGTTTCAACGTCAATAAGAATTAATGACATGCAATTCTTTTTGAAAATGTGCCTGTTGATTTTCCTGCTGCATAAATAAGCGAATCTGAAGGATCTTTTGTGCTCTGGCTAGAATGAGAGAGAGGGTCCGGGTATCGTGGGGCAACCATGGGAAGATGATGGCTTCCCAGGACCAAGGGCTGGGCGTCCTGGCTGAAACGGAACCAGGAAAGCTAGCAATGTGGGCTAGGCAGGGGAGCAGGAAACATTAGATGTTACCAGTGCCCTCAAAGGCCTATATATTACCATGTTTAAACATCTAAAGCACAAGGTCAACCATTCAAGTGTGATACCCACGTGACTGTAGCTGAGGGTGGCCATGGGGCGGGGGCAGGGCGGGTGCTGATGGTGGCTGCTGGCCTTACTTGGGCATTATTTTCAGCCAGTGGAGTTTCATATTCAGGAGCTTAGTGATGGGCCTGGAAAGTCAGAGAGGAAAGTCTGAGCTACAAAACCAGTTAATCAGGGCTGGGGGTCAAAACCTGACCCGGTGGAAGGCCATGGAGCAGGCAGTCATTCCAGCATCCGTCTTTCATCCTTTAGGGGCTGAGTGCCCTGTAGGTGGGCCAGGGGACCCACTGCAGATGGGTAGACTGAATGCTCTCCCTTAGCTTGGAGCCTACACTGCAGGGTGCAGCCCAGAAGAGGGGTCTCCCCTGGGGCTGCGTGTGGCAACCACCAGGGCCGGGGCTGGCACAGAATGCCGATGCTCGGGCCCTGGCCAGCTACCTGACGCTCCAGCAGGGGGGTCTGGTTGAGGAGCCCCCAGGAGGAGGGTATCCGATGCTGAGAGGGGCCTCTTCCAGCAGGTGCGGGCGGGACGTGTGCACAAGGCCATGCTGTTCATGGTGGGGACAGTGGTGCAAGGTGTGTTCCCAGAGAGAGGGACACAGAGGTCCCCCTGGCCCAACTGGTTATCTCTAGGGAGGAGAGGACATTTCTCTGAAACCTGGTGAGCGGGGAGCCGACAAGACCCAGGTGCAGCTGCGGGCGTTCTGGAGGGATTTGACTCAGGAGAAAACCCAGCCCGATTCGGGGACAGGGCTGGGGGTGCCCACTTGCTGTGGTGGGGTTTTGACTTTTTCTCTAGTTGCCTGAGGTCTGCAGTTATGTTCTCCAAGACGGGAAGTGTCCAGAAGCTGGGTCACTGAGAATGGGGGGTCCTTGGAGGCTGAGATGCTGTGCTGGATTCTGGCTCTGCTTTGGGGTCTGGGGTTTGAAAGGCCCCCCCTGCATCTCTCAGTGCCAGCCTGCACCCACCAGACAAAGAGGCCTAGGGCTTCAGCAAGGTCGAAATTAAGGATTTAAAACAAAATTAAGTGGAAAGTGATCAGTAGTAGATCACTTGAAGATGATAGCTAGGTTCTTGAAGTTTGAAAACCTCTAGGAAACCCACAAAGGAAGGTGGCTCAGAAGAGGACAGAGAGAGGGGAGAATCACAAAGGAACGCTGATCGTTAAGGGAGAAAGATTCATTTAATAATTTAGTGAGCTATTTTTTCAAAGAAATGAAATCTATTAAAAGCTCTATTTTCATTTGATTAATAAATGCTCTATAGGAACAACAAATAACCAAATAATTAAAGCAAATCCAATCTGTTAATGCAAACATCCTTACACAGTCCTTAATTTGCTTTTAAATATAAATATTAAATAGTGCCTACCCCTTCAAAGATGCCTTTCTGCAGCTCTGTTTTCCAGGCTACTTCTGCCTGCCTCGTTTTCACTGAGTGCAAACTCTTTTATCTAGTGGCACCACGTGCCTGCCTCTCAACTCTGAAGGATGCTTTAGCCTGACTTTTCTTTGCTAGCGATTGATTTGATACAGTACATTATACATTTTGTCACTTAAGGTCACTAGTATCCTGGATGGCATTAAAGCTTTGCATGTAAGGTTGGACATAAAGCATAGTAAAACATTTTCATTTGATTTCTCCAGTTTATTTTATACATTTAACCTCCCCTCCCCCCCCTTTTTTTTGTGCACAGTGTGTTATTTGAACATATTGAAGAACTTTTCCAGGGTTAGGTACACTGGTTGTTCAGCGACATTTTACTTTACTAAGATTACCTGAAAAGAAATAAAAAGAGAGAATTACAAGTGTTTTCCTTTTATTATTATTGCTACTACTACTATTACCTTTAAATATTATACTTATTGATAATATAAATTTATATGTATGCTTCAAAAATTTGCAGGTAGCACACTCAAGGCTCTCTGTAAGACAATTTGCTGATTCCCACCTACCTTCTGGGAAGAGGTGACAGAGCTCTGCTCATCCCACAGACGGTAAAGATGAGACAGTGAGAGCTGCGAGTCCAGGGAGAGGGGCTGAAACATCATACGTGGGTTTCCAGCTGTTCTCCAAGGGTTCCTTGTCATCCTTACATGTGCAAAATACCCATCAGCAAAATCACATCACGAGTGTTCCCCACAATATGAACATCTTATTTTTCATGGACAAGCATATCCAATTCCAATAAAGAAACAAAAAATATTTGCCTACAAAATATCGTAGAATACCAAAAGGTATTTCTCAGACATTGCTCCAAAACAGATGAAAAATATATCCAAACTTATAGCCTGGAAAAATGTCCCTGCATTTTCTTTGTTAGAAAGCATTTCCTACTTAATTTTATATCTGTGTACTTTCTATTTTTAAAAAAATATTAGCAAAGAAGAACCCATAACCCTTTTAAGGTTTGGAATTTGAATCTAACGGTGTCTCTGGAAACTTTGCAGGAAGAGGCTATATATTGGATGATTCTTTAAAATGAAAGGTCTTTCTTGAAATTCCAAAGTATTTAAGATTTCCATATGATCGGTACTTTTGGAATGGGAAGGCTATTCTTATGTATGACGTGTGAGGTCATTTTAAAGTCCTAGGCTGATTCTCACCGCCAGTTAGTCATTCTACAAGTGGAATGTTGTCCTAAGTCTCCTCCTCTCCAACGTTAGACATCATATATATTTCCTGAAAAAAAGAGATTTGGTGCAGAAGGCATTTGTAGGACATCAAGAATGATTGACTGTGAGCTGGGCCTCTTGTCCCAACACTTCGATGGAGTTAAAATCAATGCCTTTGAGTGGAATGGTCTTATACATCATCCCAAACCACGTACTAGCACAGCCCCTGGTCAGGGGCTGCACAGGGGATATTCCTGGCATGCGGGCGCTGTGCTGGACGCAGGTGGACACCGCTGTGGAGACAGGGCCTAAAGTGACCGACGGCTGCCCCTCGGACCTCAGGCCCGTCGAGTGCTGTGCTGACAGTGCAGTCAGAGCCAGCAGGGTGTTGTGACGTGGGTGCTGATTTTATCTTGTCCCTGCTGCTGGGTCTTGTGACATTACACACCCACCAGCCACCCACCCCCGCCGTCTAGTACTCACTCCCCTCCAGCTGTCTTTTACTCTCCCTCACGCTGTCTTTTACTCTCCCTCACCTTTAATCAAGAAATTATTCTCTGTGCTATACAGGGTTGTGTATTCACTCTGAATGTAATAGTTTGCATCTACCAAACCCAAACTCCCACTCCATCCCTTGCCATCCCCCTCCCTCTCAACCACAAGTCTGTTCTCTATGTCTGTGAGTCACTTTGCTATACAGCAGAAATTAGCACACCATTGTAAATCAACTATATTTCAATAAAAAATAGAGAGAATTGGGCTTCCCTGGTGGCACAGTGGTTGAGAGTTCGCCTGCCGATGCAGGGGACATGGGTTCGTGCCCTGGTCCGGGAAGATCCCACATGCCGCGGAGCGGCTGGGCCCGTGAGCCATGGCCGCTGAGCCTGCACATCCGGAGCCTGTGCTCCGCAACGGGAGAGGCCACAACAGTGAGAGGCCCGCGTACTGCAAAAAACAAACAAAAAAAAAAAAAGAGAGAGAATTTAAAAAAATAACTTAATAGAGAAGTAAAAGAAAAGAAATGATTCTCCATCGCTTGCTTGCTATGGCTTTTTCTTTAGCTGTGGTTTTGAGAAAGTGGAGTTGCTCTGTAAAGACAGATTCCAGCTGAGCGCTTGTCTCAGGGAATCTGACGTTGCATCATCAGAGGGAACCAGGGCCCACGGGGCAAGTGGGGAACCTGGCCTCCATCACCCAGCGATGTCCCAGTGTGCCCGGCCCTGCTCAGCACAGGAGCCTGGAAAGGAGGGCACCTCCCAGGAAAATCAGCAAGGAGGGCAGCCTAGGAGTCCAGGTTAGAAACAGGAAGTCCTGAAAAATGTTCTCAGTCATGAGGATGCTGACGTCAGCTGGGGAAGGCAGTGTGGCTGCAAGCCAGATGGACTCCTGGGGATGGGAGGCCTTCCATGGAGGTGGCCACAAGTGTGATCTGTGGGCTTATGATTGTGAACGTTTGAAGGCATGGTGTCTGGAGTCGTACGGGGCTTGGACATCAAGAAGGTGCCCTCTGGGGGCTTTCAGGGTGAGAGTTGCCCAGACAGGACACCCCAGAAATGGAGCACCTCTCTCGGGTTGACCAGAATTCCCCCAGGGAAGGGAGGGCCTGTTGGAGAGCAGAGCTTGGCAGGGAGTTGGTTGTGGAAAAGCAGTGGTAACAGCGATCACAGCACAGGCCTGAGAAGTTTTGTCCTGTGTGGAGAGTATTAGCGCAGCCCAGGGCTCACTGCCAGGGAGATGTGGGAGAACCGTCTACAGACGTGTAGTTTGGGTGATTACTTATCTTACTACTGTGGGACACACATCAGGTTTATTCTCCGGCGCGTCTTGGAGAGCTCATTCTGTCCGTCATGTGGTTCTTCCCTCTCTCCAGTAGTTGGAAAGTGGTCCGGATATGCAAGAGCTCCTCTTACTGTTCCGTTCCTGATGGTCATGGAGACACTTTCTAGCTTCCCACTGTGAAAACCAACCATCAGTGAGCATGCTTGTACACGTATGTTTTTGTGCAAGTGCACGTAGGAAAGATCTGGATATATAGGCACAGTGTGTACATGTTGATTGACTATGAGATGACATATACGAAGGCACATTCCAGGTCACGCATCCCATGTGTTCATACAGCAGTGTATCTCTGATGGAAACTCAAGGTTTGGACCGTCCAGCCAAGTGTCTATGAAGTATATGCCAGAAGACAGAGGAAAATGGGAAAACTTAGGAGCTCAGAAGCACAAAAATTTACAGGCCCTGCTTGACAGGGGTTATGGTAGAACATCAGAAAGAATATAAGTTAAAGATGGATGAGTTATATCCTCCTGCAGGGTGTCAGGGGCCCTGCAGAAATGTCACCCAGGCTGCAGTGTGGACTGACCTAGCTGGTGGCCATGGGAGAAACTATCAACAGAGTGTAAGTTCTAGGATGGGTAGAGGAGACCTTTCAGGGTGAGGGGTGCAGGCAGACCAGCCAGTTCTGAGTGCCTGTTCACACAGAGAGCTGAGAACTGGAACAAATGGCATGGTGTACGCCAGCCAGACACCTGGCTACTCTTCAGACAGGATGAGAACTCGTTCTGTCAATAAACAGGTTTTTAATTTTGACTGTAAAACTATCAGCTCTATTTCAGGTTTTGTTTTCAATACGACCGCCTTTGCAAAACCTTTTCTGGTCCTCAGAGGGAAGGTGGCAGCTTTCCCTGTGAATGCCCGGCACGCACTCTAGCTTTACCTTTGCGTGTTACTTCTGGGCATGGCTGTTGGTCCTCCCCATGGAAGTGGGCTGGCTTTGTGTCATTTTTAGCCCCAGCAGTCTTACCAGAATGTCTCATATTTAGTAGGAACTAAGTAATGCCTGCTTATTACCCCGAATTATAGAATGAACAAGGGTACTGTCGATTGTTCAATTTTGCTGCTCATTGAATTTTCATTTTTATGCTCCTGGCTTCACCTTAAGGTTCTACCAGCTGTCAGTGATTTTTGTAAATGAGAGGGTAGAGTAATACAGAAAAGTGAGATGTGGTCTCCTGAACATTAGGAAGATTGAACATATAGAAAAGTGGAAAAGAACAGGATGGTCAATGAAGAAACACAGCAGTCCTCTTTACCTATGAATGAGATAAAGAATTAACTGTGTCAATGTCACAAAAGCACTTTCTGTAACTATGTGTTTGTTACAAAAGTATCCTTGCAAGCTGCCCTGTGAAACTTATTGAAGGAAGTCCCACAGCGGGCATATTTCCTCTGCTCCCTTCCCACATTCTCAGAAACCAAAGTTAGGGACTCTGGGCTTGTCTGTGGCTCCCGTGCACACGGCAGGGTGCTGGGGACCAGACCCGCTGCGTGATCTCATACATATCTCCACACCTTCAATGAAGACAGAAAGAATAAACAAAAATGTGGAAGAGACGCAAAGCAATGTAAGAATGCTGTTGTGGAACCTGACACAGATCACTTCACTGGAGAATTAGGGGAGATTCAGAGAACTTGTGATGACAAAGTTCCCTCTGCTTGGGACTCTCAACCACTGCGCCACCAGGGAAGCCCCTCTAGTTAAATTTACACGTTTATTGCTGCGGTTTTTTGTTTTATTTTGAATCAAGCACTGTAGAGAGTCTCATTATTTTCTGTGTACTCGGTCTTGACTAGAGCAAACATTCTCACTAAAGCCAGTTTAAATTCACTCTTTGATTGCTGCCTTAGCTTCACGCACATTTCATCCAAAATTATTTCATTTTGGAAAGGATTTCTTTTGGAAGTCAATGGGAAAAGGATGTGTGCTTTTCAAAAGATTTTGAAACAAAGAAAAGAGGTGTTTCTTATTTTTTTAAAAAAATTAAATGTGAATATATCAGCTCCAGCCTGAGCCGTGCAATGCAAACGTTGGTTCAGAATGGCACAGTACTGTGGAAAGTTGCAAAAGTGGAACCAGGGGCGTCCTTGTGGAAGTGTCTCTTCTCTTCGGTGTGCAGGGCCACTGCGAACGAGGTCCTGGATGTACCAAGAGGCTTAAAGGAACCACAAGACTAATTCCCCATTTAGCACATGTCTCTGCACCAATCTGGCCAAACCAGCAGAGAAGAGTTTCCACCTGCAATGAACAGATTGTACAGCATTGATATTGAAGACATTTTATTTTTGGGCAAACAACTTTATGGTTTTCATTGCAAAATGGTCTTGTTGACCATTGTAATAAAAATGTAAACTCACATAAGGTAAAACATAGAGGGCTTCCCTGGTGGCGCAGTGGTTGAGAGTCCGCCTGCCGATGCAGGAGACACGGGTTCGTGCCCCGGTCCGGGAAGATCCCACATGCCGCGGAGTGGCTGGGCCCATGAGCCATGGCCGCTGAGCCTGTGCTCTGCAACGGGAGAGGCCACAACAGTGAGAGGCCCGCGTACCGCAAAAAAGAAAGAAAAACAAAAACAAACAAACAAAATATATAGAGAATTCTCTTCTTGCTTTTCTGTAACCATCGGCAACATAAACAGAATGGTCACAGTCTACCAAGTGCAGTTCAGTGCTGAACGTGAGGAAAGAGTATCGCTGGGTTTTTGTCCAATTTCTCTATGACTGAGTAGCATGAGGAAGGGTGTATAAGGTTTTGAAGCTTTCTAGTTCTTTTCACTTATGTGTGCTTTTTGATCAATTTCTCTGTGAATATTACTCAGTGAGGGGGAATTCTCTCTCAATTTACTTCCCAGTCCTACTCAGATGTAATTCTGTGTCAAATGTTTCTACAGAGTGAGTCCTGACATCTAAATCTTTTAACTTTGAATGCCTCTTACTATTTCAATTCTCGAGGATATAAAAAAAAAATTACAGTTATGTACATGTGTTAAGCACTTGTGCGGATCCCTTTGAACCCGCTGTCCCGTTGCTCTGGTAGAAAATGGATGTGTGTGTGTTTCTGTGTGTACAGGCAAATAACCTCAGAAGCTCTTTCACTGTGGTGGTAACCTTTCCATACACTTTCCAACTTGTCTCCGTTTTCTTGAAGGTCGATTGCGTTTTCAACTGTGTTATCTGCTAGGTGTTTGATGGAGTGGTCCAGATAACAGGGAGAGAGCAAAGGAAGGAGAATTTTTTGAAGATCAAAAGTGGCTGTTCATTCTGTTATCTGACCCTATCTGTTGTCATAGTAACAGGTCCCTTTTAACCTATGTCATGGGATGATTTGTCTCCATCTGCTCTGACTTCTCCTTTGACTGTGCAGCTACTCCTACTACAGCATCGAGACCGTTCCAGTCTCTCTGTGAAGCTCTGCTGAGGGGGCAAAGGCACAGACTCCCTGTCGGAAAGGATTTAAATTACATTTTCCATTTAAACCACTATCTTAATTTTGGAGGAGATAAAGCCAGCAGAGATGCTTTCCCCCTGGTTTTACAACATATAAGTAAATGTCATTTAGAAATGAAATGAATGAACATGTTGATTCTCTAACACTGAGGACAGGCAGGGGGAAAGTGATCGAGCACAAGCTGGTGTTTGAAGTGAACGTGTAATGAAACGGACAGGCTAAACCTGGTGACTTCCCGGCGGCTCCTGGAGAAGGTGGGCGGAGGTGGGGGCTCCCTTCTTGCTGATGGCTTGTCTGTCCACTCACATCAGGGTGCCGAGGACTGACTGGACACCGTTCCATTTATTTTGAGACAAAGCTTTCGGAAAGCTGAGTTCCAGTTGCAAGCTTTGGTCGTCCCGAGGATATACTGTGTCTGTGACATTCCTTTTAGGTTTCGCAGGTAAAGACATCTTAGAAATGACCATTCAGTGTCCCCCTGGGTCCCAGCCCCCCTCATCCCCCTGGGCCCTCGTTTTCCCAGCACCTCGCTGTCTGTGGGTGGGTACACACAAGGGCCACACACAAACACAGGCACAGGCCGGCTCAGGAGAAATTCCAGAAGCAGCCTCTCTGGGTGCAGCAGTGCAGGTTGAGGGGTGAGCCTGGCCTCTCCCCAGTCAGGGACTACTGCGCCCTGTCGGTCCAGCAGCAGAAGGAAAGACGGCCCCTCCTTGCTCCCAGGAGACGCCTTGTCCAAGCCAGCTCCGCACAGGCCCAGGATTGGGGGTGGGGGCAGTGTGGGCTTGGTTAAGCCCAGTTGGTGCCCTTCCGTCTTCCTCTGGTTTAAAAACCCTCCAGGCACAAAGCACTTCGTGTGAATTTCTGAGGGTAACTCGGTAAAGGAGGTACTTCGCTGCACAGGCTCCTGAGGGATTTGCATAGACCGAGGAAAGACTTCCCACTTTCCGGCTCTGAAGGAACCTCTCTTCTGCTGTGGAAGATTCCCACTAAGAATAGGGGAGGCAAGGGACCTTCCCTGGCCAAAGCCGTCCTCTGGCCGGGGGCTCCCTCAGCCGCCCCACGGAGGGTGGGGCAGAGTCAGGCCTCTCCCCTGTGAAGGGGGGCACGGCACACTCTCCCGTGGAAGCCTCAGCCTCCCCATCTGTAAAACGGACACGACAGGACTGTGTGACTAGTTGAGCCCTTTTTCTAGAGTCTCAGCAAAGAGCTGGACACGCGGCGTCCGATGGCCCCGCTGTCGGCAGCTGGGAGTGTCTTCATCTCTCCCGGTCCTGCACCTGTGTGACGGCGTTTACCTGCAGCGTGAGGGTCGAGGGCTGCTTGAGGAGACTCAGGGGTAACTGTAGTACGCAGACTAACAAGCAGTGGCAGCCGCTGTGAAGGTAATGACCCGCGAAGGGTCAGAAACGACGCTCCTGCACTGGGAGACGGTGGCCTCTCTTCGTGGAGACCTCGGTCTGCGGGCCCAGCAGCTCTGTCTGCCTGTGGTGCCTTTCTTTCTGCCTATTTTGTAAAAGTTCTGTCCAGATGAGCTGACGGCAGCCACATTTTGCTGCTGTGCCCTCCGCTCTGGCGATCTCCCGCGGCATCACACCGGCCGGCGGGACGGGAAGTGGGCGCACACAGGGAACCACGCATCCCAGACACCAGCCCAGCCCTTGCCCCTCGCTCTGGGCCGGGCTCTTTTTTTTTTAAGAGCCAAGTAGCTCAAGTTCGACATGTGGGTACAAAGCAGGTAGGAAACAGCGAAGGATAGTCTCAGGGCCAGAAACCAGGCATGGCCAAGGCCTGAGGGGCTGGCAGGCGGGAAGCCTGGTCCGTGGGCGCCGCAGGGCGCGGAAGCCGAGGGGCTGAGCATCCCAGCATAATTGCAGCAATGATCGTGATGCCGAGCCAGCTGCAAACAAGCCTGAGTTGTGAGTTTTATGGGCTGGTTTTACAGCTCTAATATAACCATAGGAATACTGAAATCAGCGTTTTAGGGAATCTTTCATCAAAATTATTATGTGGGATTTTAAAAATGCGTTTGTGTGTGTGTTTCCTCTCCCACTGGTCTCTGAAATGAGGAGCCTGAGGATAAAGAGAACCAAGGGGGTTGCTTTGGACGATTTAAATATTCACGGAAATAGTAAGATCACGTTGTAAGATTCTGACACAACTGTACCTTCTTTCATTTCTGTTCTCAATGTAAACGCGAGAGCTTCCGGTACGGAGCTGCAATGAATTAGAAAGTATAGTATATTGAATTTTTCCCCAGAACCTTAAATATTATGCTGCAAATTTGGTAAATTTGATATATTTATTAATCTAATTTTCAAAAGGAACTTTTAGGACAGAATAAATTCTGTTCTCTGGAGAGCTCTTCAAATTTATTTTTAGACCCATGGGTTTAAAAAAAAAATACAAAAACTTTCTGGACCTTCCAAATATACCTATCAAAATATAAACTACTACCCGTTCAGATTCTTTTAAAAACGAAGGTAATTTCAATGGGTCCATTTAGCATTTTGGCTGCTAAAAACATATTTTAGCAACTTGTTTCATTGCTGCTGCACAGTTAAACTGAACGTATACATCAGTTTCTCCTTATTTTGTGACCCCATGGTTCCTGTGGGTGTGTTGCGTAATGTACACTGCTTCAATCTGTTCCAGGTCAGGAGAGGCAAACAGGAAGCTTTAGAGACAGCAGAAACAGGGTGCTGTTAATATCCAAAGATTCAAGGGATGTGATGCTTACAAAGGTGATGTCTCAGGGTTCCGGGAACAAAGTTCTTCCTGGAGCAGGTTTTTCAGAGGTGGTGGAGCACAGAGACCCCTGGCACACGGTCAGCCCGTCACCCACTTGGACTCTGCCGTGTTGGGACATGTGTCTGGATGGACCATGTCGTCCAGCAGGGCACCTGCCCGCACCCTGGCAGCAGAAGCTTCCTGGGTCCTTAATTGCATGGCAGCTCAGCCACAAGTCCTCAGGTGTGCGCTCTTTCTCGTGAACACTGCATATTGCTTCCACTTAAATGGTCTTTAGCTCCCCCTGACACTAGAGCTACGGCAATGTGCTATCAGACCCGCAACTTTCCCAGCTACTCATTCTTTAAAGCCACTAACACTGAAACACCAACGTTAACGAAGAAGTTCGCTGTTAAACCTGTCAACTGTGTGTCACGTCAAATCACCACGGTTTCCTCTAGACCCTTAGAGAAGTCTTAATTGAATAAGATTATGCTTAATAACCTTGGGAAAATATCTTGTGTGAGTAAAGTTTTAAAATAAAATTATGAAAAACTCATAGACAGAGACGCAAGAGGGAAGAGATATGGGAACATATGTATGTGTATAACTGATTCACTTTGTTATAAAGCAAAACTAACACACCATTGTAAAGCAATTATACCCCAATAAAGATGTTTAAAAAAAAAAAAACTCTAAGACAAACTATATACATCTTTTCAGGAGAATACATTTTCCTTGTAATTTTTTTTTAATGAAAATAATTTCTGAAAGCGTTGCATATACTTCAAAAGATAGATCTTTTGCAATAAGTGGAAAAGCATTTATCAATTGACTACAATGTATGAAACATTGTAGGCAATTGAAAATGCCTACAATATCAATGCAATTAGACAGCACATTTTATGATATTATATTATTATTATATTATTGTATTATTATAATTATTAACTATATTAATGTTATTCAATACCTAGCTTTAAGAACATATTTGAAAATGAGTAAAAAGGTCAAGAGAAAATGATTAAAATTAATTAGTGAAACGACAGAAAAGAAAATCCAGTGATTTTCCCCCATTTAGACCATCTCTTATAAGAGATTCCTTTTAGACTCTTAAGATGGTGGAAGAGAAAGGTCTTTCAGTGCTTCTAATTAGAAAAGGCTATCACTATTTAAATCGATTAAATGCATATACACAGAAAAAATAAACAATACCTAATGAATGTATCGAAAGGAGTGAGCAGATGTCGACAGAAATGAACTTCATTGCACACGATTTGCCTTCATGCCTTGGTTGTCTTTGTGTTTAAATTCTAAAAATCTATTTTAAGTAAGAGTTAGGTTTTGCACATTGTTATGTCTCTGGCTCCTTTTTCATTAAGACTGTTCCCCCCACAGAAAGCATTTTCAAGTAGTTTTCAAAAGCTCTCTCCCCAGCTTCGTCTCTGCGAAGCAGGCGGAGGAGGGCCTTGCTTCTTCAGATGTGCAGACTTGGGCTATCCCAGCAGGTCAGGCCTCGGGAGAGGACTATGTCATATGGAAATGTTTAACAGTCCAGCTCACAGCCTGTGGAGGCCGCCTTTTATCTTTGCAGGGTTTGAACATGATCCTTTCAAAGCCAGATAACCCAGGAAAGGCCTCGTCAGAGTACTGCTGCTACCTCCCAAGCCCCTGGTCGTGGGCTCCGAGGATTCAGTTATTAGAATTCAATAAGAAAGCTTTCTTTTAGTTTTCTGTTTGGGCTTCAGTCTTTATGTTCCTGAAAAATAGCACGCTCTCATCATTTTTTTGTAACCAGGAAAAGCAATTTTAAGATTGAGAACAGGGCTTCCGTGGTGGCGCAGTTGTTGAGAGTCTGCCTGCCGATGCAGGGGACACGGGTTCGTGCCCTGGTCCGGGAAGATCCCACATGCTGTGGAGCGGCTGGGCCCGTGAGCCATGGCCGCTGAGCCCGCACCTCCGGAGCCTGTGCTCTGCAACGGGAGAGGCCACAACAGTGAGAGGCCTGTGTACAACAAAAAAACCAAAAACAACAACAACAACAACAAAAAATATATATATATATAGAACAAAGTTCACCATTAATGCAAGCTTTCAGACTTATTTGGATTTGTACATCTTTTAAGGATATTGAAATACCTGAAATGGCACTAAACGCTTATAAGTTCCATTTGATAACCCCTGGCCTGTATAATTCCCAAATCTAGATACCTTGTTTCCTGGCTAATTTTAGAAAGAAGGTGCATTCTTTCTAATTTTCCACTAAGAGGGTACTTTGATACGACAGCATTTAATACCGATACGATCAAATGTAACTTGTTATTGGCCAGCCCAAATCAGCCTAGATTTTTCCACTCATGAGAATCACACGTTTGCCTGAGAAGTTACCAGTTCCCACAGCTGAGCACCCTCTGGGTCTTTACTTCACGTCTGCAGTGGTTCTGAAGCCCTCAGCTTCTCCAAGCATTGGATGGGAGGGACCAGGATTCTCCCCTACCCCCAATCCATAGCAGACAATTTTTTTTTTGTAAAATACAATAACAACATAAATAATGAACAAAAGTAAATAGACTTTTAAATTATTAGGTTCAACAGACATACAATTGCTCTGTCACAATGGGGTAACGGTTTCTAAGTGCTTACTTTCGGCTTTTATTCTTTTTTTTAAATAAATTTATTTATTTTATTTATTATTTTTGGCTACGTAGGGTCTTTGTTGCTGTGCACAGACTTTCTCTAGCTGTGGTGAGTGAGGGTTACTCTTTGTCATGGTACATGGGCTTCTCATTGCGGTAGCTTCTCTGGTTGCACAGCATGGGCTCTAGGAGCATAGGTTTCAGTAGTTGTGGCTCGCGGGCTCTAGAGCTCAGGGTCAGTAGTTGTGGTGCACGGGCTAAGTTGCTCAACGGCATGTGGGATCTTCCCGGACCAGGGCTCGAACCCCTGTCCTCTGCATTGGCAGGCAGATTGTTAACCACTGTGCCACCAGAGAAGCCCCCGATTTCTATTCTTAATTGGTCATGGACAGGTGACAAGCCATTTGCAGACCATCAACTGCTAAATTGTGTGTATGGTCAACTGATTTTGGACAAGAGTGCCAAGACCACTCAATGGGGAAAGAATAGTTTTTCAACAAATAATGCTGTGGACAATTGAATAGTCACATGCAAAAGAATAAAGTCAGACCCTTACCTCACACCACTGACAAAATCTACTCAAAATAAATCAAAGACCTAAATACAAGAACTAAAATAGTAAAATTCTTAGAAGAAAACATAAGGGTCAACTTTCATGACCCTGGATTTGGCAATAGATTTTAGGTATGACACCAAAACCATGTGCAATAAAGGACAGAATGGATAAATTGTACTTCATTGAAATTAAAAACCTCAGTTCTTCAAAGAACAGCATCAAAAAAGTAAAAAAAAAACAACAGATACAATGAGAGAAAATATTTGCAAACCATCTATCTGATAAGGGATTTGTATCCGAAATATATAAGGAACTGTTACGCTCAAAAATAAAAGGTAAGTAATCCAATTTAAAAAGTGGACAAAGGATTTTCTCCAAGGAGGATATGCGGATGGGCAATAAACACGTGAAAGGATGCTTCCCATGGTTGTCATCAGGGAAATGCAAATCCAAAACATGAAGAGATAGTACTTCCCACCTACTAAGAAGGGTAGAAAGAAAAGTCAAATAACAGCACACTTGGCAAGGATGTGAAGAAATCAGAACGCTCCTACACTGTTGGGGGGAATGTAAAACAGTGCAGCCGCTTCGGAAACAGCCTGGCAGTTCCTCCGATGATTAAACATAGACTTACAATACGACCCAGTAATTCCATTCCTAGGTATGTATCCAAGAGAAAGGAAAACCTTCTCCATTCAAAAACTTGCACACAAATGTTCATAGCAGCATTGTTCATAGTAGCCCAGAGGTGGAAACAACTCAAATTCACATCAACCTATGAACGAATGAACAAAATGTGGTCCATCCACACAATGAAATATTATTCAGCCACGAAAAGGAATGAAGTATGGTACGTGCTACAAGATAGATGAAGCTTTAAAACATCATGCTGGGTGAAAGAAGCCAACACAAAATACCACATATTGTATGATTCTATTTGTATGCAGTGAGCTATAGCTAAACTTTGGGTTTGGGGTCTCTTTTTGAGGTGATCAAAATATTCTCATATTGACTATGGTGATGGCCGCACATAACTGTGAATGTACCCAGAACTATTAAATTGTACATTTTAAGTAGATGCATTGTTTGATATGTGAATTATATTTCAATAAAGAAGAGGTCGCATGTAAACTCCTCCCCTCACGTGTACTGGGTGTGGTCTCCCCGCCGTCAGGGAAAGCCTGTTCTCACTCCCCATCCTGGAGGGCTTCTCGAGACCTGGAAGGGCACAGGTGCCTTCAGCACGGGGCAGCCCTTGTGGTCCTGGACAAATGGCATCTGTAGCGAATCTGAAGGCAGCCACACAGGTCACGGGGCCTGACTCTTTGTCCTGAGGTCAGGGCTGCCAAAGCCCCAGCCGGCGTCCAGCCCGCAGATGGAGGGATGTGAAGGAAGCCCCCTCTACCCACATGGAGCCCTACTTTGCTCCCTTCCGGCGCCTTCCATACATGACCTGCTTCCAGGATGTTCAGCGAGCCGTCTCCAGGAAGTAGCACAAAGGTGGCAGAGTACCATCTCCCAGGATTTGGGAAGAGAGTCCCCAGTGTCCCGCGGTGCCTGAGATCCTGATAGATGATGGCAGAGTGCCCTCTAGGGCATGCACCTTGAAAGACGACTTCTCTCATTGCCCACCCTGCTCATGACCTCAGTATCTGTGCACTTACACAGGGATAGTGAATCTTCTTACTTCACAAGGCAACCAAGATTTTGGCATGCTTTCAAGCCCTAAGAAATGAAATGGGAAGAGAATTTGAAAAAGAATGGATATATGTATATGTATAACTGATTCACTTTGCTGTACACCTGAAACTAACACAACACTGTAAATCAACTATACTCCAATATGAAATACAAATTTTTTAAAAAAGAGCTTGACTCAAAGTGATACAACCATCATCTGGTTGAATATATACTCTGGACATCCTGTAATAGTATTAATTAGGTACTTGAAAGAATGCATAAGCATCTGTACGTTCTGTTAATAATTTGTGTCCTTAGATCTTTTACATTCATTTTTGTGTTCATGTTTGTTTATGTGACCTTTTACCACCATGCATCAAATAAAACACACCTGTCATATCTGGGAAAAAAGGGAAGGAATGAAAGGCACCCCGCCCCCCGGCACCAGCCCTGGGTCCCATAGCTCTTGCCAGGTGTTGTTCTGGGGTTTCAAGTCTATTGAACAAATGTTGTTGACCTGTCAGGCAATTAGCCAACTTCACGACCACCTCTGCAAACTATGGGACATGATTGTCTGCCATTTATTTAAAGAGGCCAGGACCTGAGCGGTATAACACATAGCAGAGCATTTCCAACACTGGTGGGATGTATCTGTGTGCATCCCAGCTTTTCTGCAGCTTTGCTTCCTGCACAAGCATGAAATCTTCCTCGGGGGAGATTCGTTCAGGAACTCGACCAGTTTTGCTGGAAATGTGCTGTTGATTATTCTACCCTAACTTTGCAACGATGAAGCATGTAGGATATGTAATGAAACGTATACTGAGCTATTTAAATAGACCCTTTTGTGGCTCATGAAAACAAAAGCTCTCAGCCTCCCAAAGAGAAAAGAAGATTAACAGGGTCTACACAAAAGCTCCAAAACGTTTTGAAAAGAGAACGACAATAGGTTTTGGTTTTCTTTAAGCTGTGGTTTGGCCCATTTAGACACCAAAGCCTCGTCCCAGTGTCTGGTCTGTGTTCTGACACCTGTAACCCTGCAGACTGACGGCAGGAAGCTGGAAACTGTGACAGCCCAAACCGGATGGCACACGAGGTTCCCAAGGCCTCCTTCATCAAGAGATGTGGACACCGCACAGATGCAATGGTGAACATTCCCCCACAAACGAGGTTTTCTCCCCAAACTGAGATCCCGCGTTCCTCTGTGGATGGCTGCCCACCCCCCATCCTGTCTTTATCAGAACACCAGTTTGGAGTCCAGGCTGGAATACTGGATGCAGGGCAAACAGAGATGTTTTTAAAAATGAAAAATCATGAAAGTTTCTTCCTGGTTGGTGATATTTAATCCTTACAGCAGTTTTATACCAGGTCATGCTGTGTAGCATGGGGCTTCCTAGGTTGTACCTTAAAACATGGATCATCTGGGAAAGAAGAAAAGCAATGCAAGGTGGAAAAGGACAGGAGTGTTTACCAGCCCCTCTTCCGATCCTGGCATTTCATACATCCCACCACCTTCAGTTTCTTATGATGACCCTTTGGGATGGATCATGTTATTATTGCTACTTTTTTAAATGAGCAACTTAAAGGTGTTTAAGAAACTCATCAGAGAGCATGGAAAGGCTGGCAGGACAGGACACAACGAGACCCAGCGATCACTGGTCTGTGTCCCCACACCAGTCCCTGGTGCTCAGAGCTAAGCAGGGGGACGTCCTTCTGGTTCGTCCAGGTGGCGGTGCCCACATGTTAGAATCCCGACTCGGTTGTCCTGCTTGTGTCTTGCGCTCTTCATGATGCCCACTTTTCCCTCGAGGTGTGCAGTTCAAGAAGCTGGTGTCTGGTTGGAAAGTCTGATCTGGAATCCAGGTACCGGATGTGAACATTCAGGTACATGATGCAGCTGCGGCAGCTGGTCTGTCAGTAGATATGAGAGCGGCTGTTTCTCAAGAAGGTCAACTGTGGCACAGCAAATATACACCTGAGCGCCCGTCAAGCTGATTTTGCAACATGCAATGGGCATTTATATAACACAGCCCCTGCGATGCAGGCTTATTTCCTCAGATGGAGCCCAACTCCCTCCAGGGGCTTTCCAGAGGTCCCCGTCTCTATCATGTTAGACATGAAAAACCTCTGCCGTTGGCGATGGCCTGGAAAGGTACCAGGGCATCCTCAAATTCTTCAGTGCGAGTGAGCTCTTATCCATGCCTTTCTAAAGACTTTACCTTTTTTAGAGCAGTTTTAGGTTCACAGAAAAATTGAGGGAGGTACAACTCCCAGCCCTACAGTAGCCTCCCCAGTGATGAACATCTCCATCGGATGATGTATTTGTTACAATAGATGAACCTACGCTGACATGTCATTATCACCTGAAGTCATAGTTTACATCAGGGTTCACTCTTGGCGCTGTACATCCTGTGGGTTTGGATAAACACATAATGACACGTGTCCATCATTACAGTATCACACCGAGTGTTTTCACTGCCCTAAAAGCCCTCTGTGCTCCATGCATTTCCTACACCCCCTGGCAACCACTGGTGTTTTATTGTTTCCATACTTTTGCCTTTTCCAGAGTGTCCCATAGTTGGAATCATACAGTGTGTAGACTTTTGATATTGGCTTCTTTCACTTAGTAATATGTATTTAAAGTTCTTCCATGTCTTTTTTTTTTTTTTTTTTGCCACATCACAAGGCATGTGGGATCTTACTTCCCTGACCCGGGATCGAACCTGTGCCCCTGCAGTAGAAGCCCAGAGTCTTAACCACTGGACCACCAGGGAAGTCCCCCTCCATGTCTTTTGGTGGCATGATAGCTCATTTCTTTTTGGAGCTGAATAATATTCCATTGTCTGGATGTATCACAGTTTATTTACCTACTGAATGATACCTTTGTTGCTTCCACGGTTTGGCAGTTCTGAATAAAGGTGCTGTAAACATCCATGTGCAGGTTTTGTGAGGTCATAAGTTTACATCTCCTTTGGGTAAATACCAAGGAGTATGACTGCTGGATAGTATGGTAAGAGTAGGTTTAGTCTTGTAAGAAACTACAAAACCGTCTTCCAAAGTGGCTGTACAGTTTTCCATTCCAACCAGCAATGAACGAGCATATGGTGCTTTTAGTGTTCTGGAGTTTGGCCATTGAAATAAGTGTGTAGTGTATCTTACTGTTTTTATACTTCTTTTTCCACGTCATTAGGAGAGCTTTTCAAATACCTGATAAATCTAGAATCTAACGCCTTCTGAAATTCTTTGGGTTTGGTATTTTACTCCCTGTGATGTTGTCTGTCCACATGTGTGTGGTTGTGTGTGAGTGTGTGTGTGTGTGTGTTGCAGAGGTGTGGGGTGCATTGGTAAACTAAAGGTGCCCATAGCTGATGGGGACTCTCCAGGCATCTAACTGACATCATCAAACACATCTGCTGTAATTAATGTGGGTCCATAGAGCATCGATAATGAAACATTAGTATCGCTCCAATTGGATGATTTTATTCAGCGTGTGTTTATTGGTTAAATACTTGACATAACTATCAGTTCAATTTTTTTTTAACTACAGAAGGCGGCCTGATAAAGAAAATCCAAATAGAACAGTGATTGCCACACTGACCCGTCAGTGTTGTGGTGAAACACCTGAAACAGATCTGTGGGGACAGAAGTGCCAGAAAAGGCTTCTCTTGGGTGTTACTGTGGGTGGGAACCAAAATGCAGTAACATAAATCTCATGTGCTAAACGTCCTAAAATTGCAAAGGAAGCAGTATGTCTCAGGCACTAGGTTTCCACACGTAAAACCTGAGTATGCAGAAGAGAGACAAGATTCGAGGGACTGGAGATTTCTTTTTTCTTTTATTTATTTTTTAATAAAAAATAAATTATTTTAAAATTATTTTTTATTAAAAAAATTAAAAATAAAAAATATTAAAAAAATATTTTTAAATGAAAAATATTTTTATTGAAGTATAGTTGATTTACAATGTCCAGCAAAGTGACTCAGTTATACATATATGCACCTTCTTTTCCATATCCTTTTCCATTATGACAGGATATTGAATATAGCTCCTCATGCTAGACAGTGGGACCTTGTTGTTTATCCATCCTACATATACTAGTTGCGTCTGCTAATCCCAAACTCTCAATCTATCCTTTCCCCTCCCCCTCCCCCTTGGCAACCACCAGTCTGTTCTCTATGTCTGTGAGTCTGTTTCTGCTTCATAGATAATTCATTTGTGTCATGGTTTAGATTCCACATATAAGTGATAGCATACGGTATTTTTCTTTCTCTTTCTGACTTCACTTAGCATGATCATCTCTAGGTTCATCCATGTTGTTGCAAATAGCATTATTTCATTCTTTTTTATGGCTGAGTAATATTCCACTGTATATATACACCACATCTTTATCCATTCATCTGCTGATGGACATTTAAGTTGCTTCCATGTCTTGGCTATTGTAAATAGTGCTGCAATGAACATTGGGGTGCATGTATCTTGTTGAATTAGAGTTTTGTCTAGATATATGCCCAGGAGTGGGATTGCTGTATCATATAGTAGTTATATTTTTAGTTTTTAAAGGAACTTCCATACTGTTCTCCATAGTGGCTGTACCAGTTTACATTCCCACCAACAGTGTAGGAGGGTTCCATTTTCTCCACACCAAGGGAGTGGAGATTTCTGGGCTAACTATAAATTTTTATATGTACTTTCTGTAAACTAAATTGTTGGAACTGAATGGTTCAGAAAGTAATTTGACATATTATTGGCACCAATTTTATGAATTTGGAATATATATTTCCTCACCTTTCAATCATGAAAACTACTGGAATTCATGTTAACATAAAAATTCCATTTGATGAGGTCTAGAGAGGAGCTGGGAAGGCTCCCAGGGGCTGTCTGTCAGCCATGACTTCCTGGTGGGTTGGGTCAGCACCGGGATCCTCACGTGCTGCCTCCAACATAGAGAAGTGGGTCTGAGAGAGTCTTTGTCTCTCCCCCAGCACCCCTGCCTCCAGGATCTCGGGGGAACATATTATTACTGTCTGGTAAAGACCCGACACTGAGTATATAACCAACGTCCCCACTGTTTTTACAGAGCTTCATTCTGGAAGTTCTAGGCATTAATATAAAACAAGTTAAAATATTGAAAAGCAAGAGTCGTATCATTTTTAGAAAATTACCTGTAAAACTCAAAAGAGGCAATGAAAACTGTTCCTTCTATGAGAAGTTTAGCAAAATACACAGCACAGAAGGCTGGGGCAGAGGACTCACTGCGTTGGCACAGAAACCCACGTTTGCCTTCAAGAGCCCCACAGAGAGTTTGATGGAAAAGGACTTCATTCCCTATAACAACAAAATCTAAACAATACTAAGAAACAAAAGTGATGGAAACGTTCAAGAGCTGAGGAAGGAAACTACCTAATCGGAAAGACACTTTTAACAACTGCAGAGGAAAATGCCAGATTCCTGGACAAGACTCACACTGTCAGATACAAATCCCCCCTCAGTTCATTTATAAATATTATATGATTCCAATAAAATGCTGAGATTCACCTAAAATAACACGTGGATTTAATAGTCCAGATATTTTAAAAGACTAAGAGAGACTGTAAACTTGCCAGATATGAGACACTATAAGGTTACAATAAATACAGAGAACCAGTGAGAGAGAGAGAGAGAGAGGAATAAAGCAGTGCAGAAATACCAGGAACTCTCTAAATTATAAAGAAATGGTGAATAGATCACAAGTGAAGCACTTCTAATGATTCAGGGAACGATCATGAGTTAAATGGTAGGTCCTGAGGGAAAATGAGATCAAATCTCTGCTTCACCCCTCACGCGGAAGCAAACCCCTATCTGGTTGGAGTTAAATGTAAGAAAAGAACCCAGAACATTCACATGAGGGCATAGCACGGTCTGTCTCCTAAGAATAACATCAGAGATAAAAACCATAAAAGACTGATAAAGTTGATTAAATAAAAACAAAATTAAGAATCATTCATTCATTCTGTAATGAATGAATGAATAATGAATCATTCATTCATTCTGTTGATAATTTTTGCAAAATTATCAACAGCATCAATCCCATTAAAAGTTCAAACAAAAATTTGGAAAAAGTTGTGAGACTCCTGGCCAAAAAGGGACTTTTATTCTGCCTGTGGGATAAGGAGAAAACCTATTCTAAGAGAAAAAATCGCAGGAAAACTTGGAAATGATTTTTCGTTGAGACGTGGGGATGAAGGAGGGGAGGAAGATGATGTTACTAGCTTTTTGCAAAAGATATAGAAACGAATAAAACAATTTTAAATAAAAAATTAAATTAACAAGAGAATATAAAAAAGAATGTCTATACGTGTATAACAGAGTCACTTTGCTGTACAGTGGAGACTGGCACAACATTGTAAATCAACTGTACTTCAATAAAAAAAATTAAGAAACGAATAAGCTTTTAAAGATATTCAGATTCATTAGAAATAAGGAAAAGAAAACTTAAAATTTTGAGATTAATTTTTACCTGCCAAACAGGATCTGATTTAAAAGAACACCAGTGTGCTCAGTGCTGGCGATGCTGTGGAGAGGGGGGAGGGCAAGGTGAGTCTGAAATTGCCTAGAACCCACGTATTAGCATCGCTTTTCTGAAGGAGGCAGTAATCGTTTTAACAAAGTGTTTCCTCAGGTACGTGTATATTAAAACTCATCTTGTTAAGTATATAAATGTAATACATGTACATAGGTATGAAAATGCGTTTTGTTAAATACATAAATATATAACGAATGCATGCATAGCTTTTTGGAAGGTATGCATGTGTAGTTATAATAGTCACATAAAAGAAAAATAATGTCTGCAATGTTATGGTAGTAAAATTACAGGTTAGTGTAAAATAAATTTTCTGAGCCCCCATGATTTTTGCACTGAGCATGCTTATAATATGAGAAATACTCTTTGAAAAGATGGAACTAGAACGCTTTAGGTGGGGAAAGAGTAATTCAAAAGTCATGTCGTAAATACATAATTTGGAGTAGTATGCAAATAATTAAAGCGTGTATTCTTTAAAAGAGCCTTATACTTCTGAAAAGAGAAAAGATTAATCAAATTATGGTATTAAGTACAAGAATACATCTCAGCCTGTAGAGAAAATAGGTAAAGCTGTGTGTTTTTCTGTCTGCTTGTCCACCGCAGGATGCAAACAGCTGCACAATCCCATGTTTGGGAACGCCAGCTCACTTCTGAGGACTTTGGAGGCCCACGACTAATCCCTCCAAATCATACCGATTCCTGCAGGCACAGTTCTCTGTAAGAGAACCCAGCACAACCGCATGCTCTTTGTAAGGCAGCCGCGAAGACCACAGCTGCTGGATCTGAGGTGTGGATGCGTGAAACCATTGGCAGGACCGTAGTTTTGGTGGGGATCTGAGCGCAAATGCAGGGCAACCGTGAGTTCTATGGGGAAGTGAGCGTAGAGGTCAGTCCATCACCCCTTGGAAAACGCAAACCAACTGAAGCAAAGGTAGGATGCCACCCTTAACACACAAAAAGGCGTCTCTTAGATCAGGGGCAGATCTTTGCCTGCCAGCCTTCCAATGAGCTATACAATGAAACAAGTTCACAATTATTTTGAATGATTATAGTTTTTTAAAAAAAAAACCTTACTAAAATATTTTCTGATTTTAGAGTATTTGATAAAGTCAGGGAGTCTTTTGATGTGTTTTCTTTTAAAGTGAATGGATTCTGTTTTGGTAACTTTGATATTTCATTTGAAGGGAGTATAATAAACTGTTTGCTCTGTATTGATTAAAGAGATATAGTGCTTCTTTTCTTGCTTGGTTTTCTAGTAGTTATTCAATAGGTTAAAGGGCAATGCCATCTGTTTCCTAACAGGACGTTTTGCGTAAGATTTGCAAGTCCTACAGGCACCTTTAAGCGTGGATGAATATGCACTCTTGGGTTCAGACGGGTAGTTTTTTACTACGAAGGGATGATTATGTTGTGTGCCTTGAGACATTGGCTATAATATATTTCCTGTCCCTTTATTGCATTTTGGAATCATAAACAATGACTGTTTGGCTCAAAGCCATTTATTCAGCCCAAAAAGACATTATTTGCACAACAAAAATCAATAAAAATGTTACTAGGTCTGGCTGGATACTTTGCTTAACTGTGATATTTGTCTATCACTGATGGCATGCCATCTCTCGCAGGAGACTGGGGCCAAAACACAGCTATTGATCCAGTCAGAGATGATGGATACTGGCATTTGGAAAGGGCTGCTGTGGAGAATCTCGATTAAAAAAATATTTCTAAGTTTTGCCTGGAGCAGAGTCAAGATAACCCGGGTGAGGAGATTTTTCTCTGTTCTGCTGGGTTTCTCCCTCTTGTGGTGGAGAAACACTCGGACCAAAGTCATTATTGAAAGAATTAAGTCAATCTATGTTTAGCCAAAGGCTTTGGCATCACATCAAGCTGAGCTGATGTAGAAAGGATCTCCTGTCCTTTTCATCACCTTAAAACGTTGGAAAAGCATTTTGTATACACGAAGGATAGAGAGAGATGTGCTGCGATGGTGCCCTGCCTGCCTTTTCTCTCTTTTTACGTTATCTCTTTACATATAGGAAAACGGGACAGACTGCTTCCCCCTCCTCACACACACAAGTGATTAGCTATGCAGGATCACCTTGAAATGAACAATTTAGTAAAGACTAAAGGAGTTAACTAAAATGGAGCCAACCTGAGTGATACAGAAAATACGGCAAATAGGTTATGGACAATTTATGGCACTGAGCTTGAGGAAAAAAGTGATATACTGTTCTCCAGTCTCATAAATTTAAAATTTGAAATTGTTTTTCATTTTTCATTTGCTATCTGCCCACCTCCAGCATAAATCTGACCCACACAGCCACAGCAGAAGGTGATGGGAGGTGAAAATGCTCTCGTTCTATTTTACTCCATTTCATTTTGTTTTATTTATTCATGTGTTTGTGCCACACTTTTTCCAAAAGGACTTCCTGGGAATGGAGCTATCGGAGCAGAGGCCCTGCCCTCATGACTGCCGAGGGCAGGCTCCAGGGGCTGCAGTCGGCGAGGCAGTCTAGATTCCCAGCCCCGTGGACCTGTGGCGGGCTCAGAGCCAACAACTGGACTCTGCAGCCAGTGCTGTTTGCTGGGTCCCAAGTGCCCACCACAAAAGTAGCCCCTTTGGTTCTGCGATTGGCCTGAAGGACGGCTGTTACTTTAAACCATTCAGACACCCGTGTGCAAGGCTAGTGGAGTGCAGTCACTCTGCCCCGTCCTTGCTTTACGGTAGATGTCGGGCTGTTCTTTTGTTCTGAAACCAAAACATGGATCATAGAGGCCATGCGTGTTACTATTATTACTGATTATTCTTTTTAATCTCCAAAGTGTTCTGTTTGGGCTGCAAATGATTCGAATTCACAATTTAAAGTTAACCGATGTTGCAGTGTTGGCTGTTTTGGGTGAGAGGTTGGGCCTGCTTGTTTCAATCTACCTGGAGGTGTCTCACAGTTACTAAGTCATTCTGCAGCTAAGATCCTGCCTAATATATGGAAGTTTTACTCTAATAGTAAGTGAATTAGTTTAGTGTTTCACATCATGTGTCACTTTCTCAACTTGTATTATGGCTACATTTGTAAGTAGAAAAGTATCATATCACAATAATTAAAAGCATATTTGAAAGAGGTTAAATGACTAATAAACACTTAAAAGTATTGTAACTGCATTTTCTATTTGCAAAAAGTATATATATCATACATATATTACATATATATACACATATGTATATGTATACATATATGTATATAGGCACATGTATAATGCATATTACATAGATGTGTGTATATATGGGCATGTGTAGGCATTTTCTTGCCTGTGTGATTGTCAATGCATTTGCTACATCATATTCTTAAAAATATGTTTTCCATCATGCCAGATTTGTGAACTCCTGAGGTGAACATACCTCTCGAAGTCACACTTACGATTGCTGGGCTATCATCACACATACAGTAGAACAACTCTCTTGCCGAGCTCTTGGTGGGTTCACTGGTGACTCCCTTTCACATTCCTTTCCTAAACCTGCATGTTCTCCAGTGATGAAAACTCACTGCCCTTTCAAGTCGCAATAGAGAAAAATCAGGGAAGGCTCCGAGTCTGAAGCAGCGGCCCTTTAAGCACTGAGACAAACACAGACCACGCTCATCCCCCCTGAAACAGCTTGTTCCAATTTAATAGCAGAATAAATACTAGGAAGCTCCTCGTAAATGACAACGAACAATTCAGCGGGGCCCTAACTAGATTTTGTCGTACCCTGCGGGTTCTCCTAAAATTTAAATGGTCTCTAAAAACGTCTATTTTGCAAATTGAAGAATAGACAGGCTGATGATTTTTCTTACCATCACTGCTTTGACGCTAAGACTTCATTCTTAAAATTCATTCCGGTTTTGGTTTAGTCCGTTGCTTTTAGATCCTGGTAGGAGTTGGTTTCATATTAAAGACTTCAGTGTGAGATCCTCATGTCTGCTCCTGGTAGGACGGGTCGTGGCCTCCTCCTTAGGGAGCAGAACCCTGGCTCCTGTTTGGGAAGGTTCCAGGAACAATGGATCGTTGATGCTGCTCTTTTTTTTTTTTTTGCAGTGCGCGGGCCTCTCACCGCTGTGGCCTCTCCCGTTGCGGAGCGCAGGATCCGGACGCGCAGGCTCAGCGGCCATGGCTCACGGGCCCAGCCGCTCCGCGGCATGTGGGGTCTTCCCGGACCGGGGCACGAACCCGCGTCCCCTGCATCGGCAGGCGGACTCTCAACCACTGCACCACCAGAGAAGCCCGATGCTGCTCTTTTTAATCAACAGAGAAACTGGCCTAATTGGAGGACTTTAACACTTATTTGTTGAATGAATGTGAAAGTGTATTTACTTTAATACTAAACCTAGTTAAGTCCAGGGCAGCTCACTGTCTTTTCAGTGACTCATCCAGCAGAGTGTGAATGGCAAATTCTCTTCATTTGAACAACAAAAGACCACCAGCCAGGAATTATTTTTGGAGAAGTACAGGCCACGGCTATGGTCTGTTTTGCAAGTAAACCCAACTCTACAACTGAGATGACGTCTTGGTTTTCTAACACGTCATCCTTTGCTGCCCTGACAGTAGGACTGCATGCTATTCTTAGGAAAAAACAGTTTTTATGTATCAAAATCATGGGTGGGGGAGGGATGAGAAATTAATTTAGCGTGTAATTCATTAGCAAATGTAGACCCCATGATAGTCTGCAGAGGACGCTCGGGAATTCTGAGCAGGGAGGGCAGCAGGCAGAGATGGAGTAAATACTTTTCTTCTCCCGGATCGATTCTATTGATTGTCATTAAAGCAGCGAGCTCAGAAAAATGAAGTGGTTTCTAATTTCCAGGCTCCAGGTGGAGCCTGGTCGGCTTCTTCCTCATTCCAGTTAAGAGCGTCATTAAATGTAAGAGCAAACAACACAGTTAGAGGCCGAGTGTTTCATTAATTCATCATCAGAATTATCTCCATGCATTAATATTAATAGCCTCAAATTGGATTTCATTTAAGAGGTGAAATAAATATACAGAAAGTAAAGTCTCACACAGCCCAGAGAGTCGGGACAGGCATCCCCCGAGCTGAGTCTCAGGAGGGCTGTGGCTGGGCCTCAGCTCCTGGACCAGAGCTGCCTGGAGGGAGAACGTCACTCAGAAACCACCGCAGAGCCCGCAGCTGGGCCTGAGCAGGGACGTGGGGGGTGGGGGGGGACAGGGGGCAGGGTGGTGTGCCCCTCCCTTCTCATGCAGGGCGTCTCATATGCAGGGCATATATTTGATCCTCTTCCCATGCAGCACGTGAGGAAAACAACATGTGAACGAAGGATGTGAGCGCTCGCTGATATTCCAGGTGTGTGGAAGAGCCATGTGAAACACGAGGGGAATCATTTCTGTACAAAGAAAGCTTCCCTGAAATTATGTTTCGTTCTCAAACGGAGATGGGAAGATGAGAAATTAGGTCATATTGAGTTACAGAAAGGCAAGAGCTTCCAGGATGGACATACACATTATTAGAATCTTATTCAGACAAGTCTTTGATAGAATGAAAGTTAAGTAGAACTTTCTTTGGTTATTTTCAAGTTACATGTAATTTTCTACCCAGGTACACTACTTTTCTAGGTCTGCCATTACAAAGAACCACAAACCCATGGCTTAAACAATAGAGATTTATTTTCTCTCAGTTCTGGAGGCCACAAGTCTAAAACCAAGGTGTCAGCAGGGCGGCACTCCCTCTGAGACTCTGGACAGAATCCTTCCTGGCCCCTTCCAGCTTCTGGTGGTTGAGTTCCTGGGCCAGCAGCTGCATCCCTCCTGTCTCTTCCTCGGTGGTCATGCGGCTCCTCCCCATATGTCTCTGTCTTCTTAAAAAGACTCCAGTCACACCGGGTCAGGCTCACCCTGATGACCTCCTCTGAACTTGACTACACCTGCCAAGACCGACTTTCCAAACAAAGTCACAGTCACAGGTACTGGGGGTTAGGACTTCAACATCTCTTTTGTGGGGAGAAGCATAATTCTACTGATGACACCAGGATAATTTTTAAAACGAAAAAGAACGTGTTTTTAAATCAGCGGATCTCAAGGTGAAGGAGGTTGCTCTCAACACCTGGAGGAAGGGACGGGCCCTGCAGAGAGTAAGAGGAAGACGGGTCACTAAGGGTGGCCTTGCAAGCGGTGACCAGCATAAGGACCGGCCCTCTGACATGTCAGAGGAGGGTTGAATCACAGGTTACACGGTGAAAAGCACAAAATCTACTTGTCTGTGCTCGCCAACCTGGCATCACCGAGGCCCTGGGGGTCTTTGAGGAAAAGGCATTTGGTCAGAGTTTCCTCAGACTTGAACTCCATCGTGCTGGGGAGGGGATGAAGAGCGTCCAGCCCCATACATGCTGGGGGGCGGCTCTGGGTGGAGGTGTGCTCCCGGCAGGACAGCTGTGGTGTCTGGAGGGCTCTGGCCTCAGGGGACCAAGTGAAGAAGGAAACCATGGCTGTGGAGAGCTCTGGGTGGCGTGGCATCTTTCCCACAATTTTGCACGTGGTTTGTCCCGTTGCTCGATGTAATCCACACTCTGTAAAATCCTGCACCTCTTTGGGCAGATTTGGTCCCTGCTCATGTGCTGTAGCGCTTTTTGAGGACACCTGCCCCAAGTGTAGGAGGCCTTTATATGCAGTAGTCGAGATGTACAGGGTGGGAGTTGATGCCTTTGCAAACCCTCTGGCCTCTCAGGTAAATGTACCTTCCAGCCCTAAGAACACCTGTTCTGTCTCAGCATCATCTCACTGAAGGACCAGTTGCTGCCCAGGGTGACCTGTTACCAGCTTGAGCCACGCAGCACAAATGCATTTTCAACTTCCCTCTTGCTGTGCAACTCCAGATTACTGGGATAAATTTCTGTCCTTTAAATGTCTTATTTTTAAAAAAAAGCAAATTCTTAGTTACCTGCCTCAGGACACTGGGATACTAGCATTTCAACATGAATTTATTATATTATAATGTATCCTCCTGTTAGAACATTTTAGAATGGACACATCATCCAATTATTATGATAGATAATTTCTATTTCTTAAATTGTATTTTAAATGTGCAGTTAATGATTTCTGAGACTAGAAACTTAAACAGAAAGGAAATGGACAGAATCCTATAATTAATTTAACCATACACAAAAATGGACTTTTTTGGAGGTTAAACTCAATGAAAAGGTAAATATATATTTTATATATTATTTCTTTCCTAAGTAATGAAGAATAGTCTTGTATTAGGGGGAGAAGTTTTTAAGGTAAACTGTCCCTGATCGAAGTTCTTGTACAAAATTTTTTTCATCCTGGATGATACTAATATTTTGCTCAAGAATTCCAGTCTCTAGTAGGGATACCTCTTCCAGTCTACATGGTTTTTTTAGTTACTCTTGGTTGAAGGACCAAGGCTTGGTTATTATGACTTCTTGAAATAAAGCAGAGTATTTCCTATAAATTGTACTCATGCTAGGTGGGCAACTAATGTGCCAGAAAAGCAAGAACTGCCTGAGATCCCACGGCCATGGGACATGCCCAGGGCCCATGGCAGAGTTTCAGGAGGACCTGAGGGACTTGGGGGCACAGGTGACCACTTACCCCAGGACGGGCACCCTGAGGCCAGGCACAGACCTGGACTTCTGTCTGGGCCCCGGGTCTCCCTGGCAGGAGCAGTGGCACTGGTTACTTGAGAAAGAAGGGACAGAATTGGTTTGCAGCTCTGTCCTTTTTGCATCAATTATTTGGGGCCATGACTTAACCCTTGGTCATTTTTTGTCACTGTCATTCTTGATATATTCTTGTAGCAGAATCTGTCTTAGATGCAAACCAAATTTTTCTATTGGAATTTTAGTTAGTTTTAAGTGTACAGGAAAAAAATCAGTATATTTTAATTATAGCAAAGTTTAAGGTACACAAGTAGGTGCATGAAATGGAGATAGCTATAAACACATCCTTTTACCCCCTTCCGAGGTCCCAGAGAAAAGAAAGAACAAATAAAATAAAATAACAGTGCTGGGAAAAGAGAAAGAGAGCCATAGAGCTTCAAAGAACATTTGATGAAATGAATGTAAAATCATTGATTTAAGTTTTCTCTTTTTAATTTTACCCATTTTCGAGGATCTTTTGAAACTTTTTATGCATTGCTACATTAATTTGGAAGCAAACATCTCAAGAGAAACTTCACTCCTCTTCCCCAAATAAGCCCTCTGTAAGGTGATTTTTCCTGATAATACTCTCTGTCTTTGCATAACTATAGGCACCTAGACACACTGAGAGTGGTTTTTTATAAAAAAAGAAAGCAGATTACACTTACTATTCTTTGTTTTTCTGATTTAACATTGTATCTTAGAAACATTTCATGTCAGTACCTAAAGGATTACATTGTGTTGAACTAGGCTTGCATAGTATCCCACAGCTTAAATGTCCCATGCCTTTTTAGGATTGGGGGAGGGGGAAGAAGAGAGGCACTTCCCATGATGAACAGTTAGATATTTTCCATTTTTTCTACTGCACATAATGCCACAATGAATAATTTTCCACATAGATTATTTTGCCCAAATGAAAACAATATTTTTTTATATATTACCGGGGGTGCATTTACAGAATTGAAAAGAATTACTTCCTCAAACTTGTACCAATTAACACTCTCATCAAGTACCAAACAACCGGTCTTTTTCCCCAGCCTGTCGGGCCCAAGTGGTCTCTCATTTCCACTTCCATTCTCTCAATTACTTGTGCATATTTCTACTTTATAAAGTTGACAATTTCTCTTGAGTATTTTAAATCAGGTTGCTTTTTTTCTTATTAATTTGTAGGTCATCTTTGTGTACCATGGATTTTATACAGATTGTAAATATATTTCCCCAGTTTGCCAAGTGTTTTTAAACTTAATTCCTCATATTGTTTGTTGCACAGATTTTCACTTCAGTGTGTTCAACACTGCCAATCCTGTGTGCCTGTGTGTATATGGGAGGGCACTGAATTTTGCACACACACACACAAATCTTTTTATGTAGACATACATATATATAAATATATAATATATATTATATAATAATAAATATATTTCATAAATATATAATATAATAATAAACATATTATATAATAATGAATATGAATATATAAAATCTTAAATATATAATAATAAATATGAATATATAATATATATGCCATAAATATTATATATATATATATATTCTATATTCTCTCTGTCTTCACGCATACTCACATCCCCTACAAGCTTCTGTGTTGACAGTCCCATATGTGTCCTGGTATCTGTGCGTGCACAAAGAGAGAGGGGGCTTTCCCCTTGCCTTCTTTCTTGCAGGGGTGGTGCTGTTTCTAGACTTTGCTGGGCATTTGCCTTGCTCACTCAGCGAGGCCCTAGTGCATTCTCTGAACAGCCTGGTCTTTCTCCAGGGTCTGTTCTCCCGTTCCATCCCCGGACAGTCACTTAATTTTTAATGCTTTGCTACTTGAAACAAGGCAGTTATATACCTCCTTCAAATACTTCCGTAGACATTGATGATTTTAATTATTTTCAATAGATCCCCAGGAATCTGTGTGTTGAGTTAAACAGTATATTAATTTAATTTTAGGAGAAGTTTCCAGACTGCTTGTCAAAAGTCCAACAATTCACAAACCCACAAGAAATGTATGGGAGACTCTTTTTTCCTAGCATTCCTACACTGGATGAATATTTTTTTTTAAATTTTTTCTTTCCTTTTTAAGCTATGAGTTATTTAAGAGATTGCTTTCAAATTTCCAGGTTCTGAGATTTCCTTTCAATGCTCATTGGTTTTCCATTTATTGTTCTCAGAGAATTTGGCTTTTGAGGTTTCTTTGGGGAGTAGCATTTATTGACATTTTCTGAATTCATATCAAATTTTGTGATTATTTTATGTTTGAAAAAATATCTACACATACATTCACAATTGTGTCAGGCTTGTTATTCAAATCAAAAGTTTATCTTTACTTGATTGGAGGATACTTTATCTGAGTAAAGAATGTTCAAATACTTGTCCTGTATTTCTATAAACTTTTGCTTTATCTATTTTAAAGTTCTTATTGTTAGATAAAAAAAAAATTACTTGTAACTCCTTGCTAGATTTTTGCTCTTATACACACAACATGCAGCATATTGATAAAATCCACTTGTTCTTTTTAATCACCTTTTGCCTGAAGTCTCCTTTCTTTGATAGCCTGCTAACAGTCATGTTCATGCCAGACTGTTCCTTATTTGCATCACACTTGCATGTCACGTGTTGACAAATTAGCCCCACCTCCTGTCATCTGAGTCCTTGAGTATGGGCACCTGGTGACTTGCTTCTAGGAACAGAATCTGCCAGAAGTGATGGATTACCACTTCCAAGGTCAGGCTGTGAAGAGTCCATAGCATCTATCTTGGTCATCCTCCCTGCCTCTTCTCTCTTGCTCCCTCCGATGAAATACATTGCCCTGTTTTGAGCTGTCTCAAGGAAGAGAAGCCCACGGAGCAAAAAATGAATGGGGTTTCTGGGAACTGTGAGCCTCAGTCCAACAACACGTGAGGAACTATATCCTATGAGCTTGGACCCCACCCCAGTCAAGCCTTGAGATGAAACCACAGCCTCGGCCTTGACTGCAGCAGTGGGAGATCTTAAACCAGAGGGCTCAGCTATGCCACACCCAGACTCCTGACTCAGAGGGTCTGTGAGAGAGTAACCGTCTGTCGTTTAGGCCTCTAAGTTTTGGGGTGATATATTACACAGCAATATCTAAATAACACATTCATAAATCAAACTTAGACAGATGCTCTCTGTAGTCTTAGACCCTTGAAATTGTTGAGTTTAACCAATTCCATTTGACCATGGTCATTGCTCTTGGGTATCTTTAGACTTATTTTTGTTGGCTTAATTTATGTTGGCAGTTCTCTTAAAATTTTAACATATTAAATTAATTTACGTATACACATTTTAAGTTGTGTTTAGCATACTTTTCTATGAATATCTGAATTCAATACACTTCCTCTTCCTTCATGAGATAAAAACTTTATATGTTCTCACTCTTCCACACTAAGATTTCATGTTAAAGCCATTGTAAACGTTATTTGTGTTTCTATTAGTCATTGTCTTATCATGACTCAAAGATTCATTATATTTAAAGATCAGTTTTACTGATTTCTGAATTCATCATCATCATTTCTTATCCTACATACTGCTTTCTGAGGATTTATTTATTTATTTTGTTTTCCTTGAGTACCTTCTTAAGTAACTTTTTTCCAGTGGCAATCCTCCTGAGTTTGCTATTCAACATGTTTGACGGTGTCTTCAAACATTAAAACATCATTTTGTTTTCAAACTTAAAGGTTTGTCTTCTTTGACAAATAGTTCTAGGTTTAAGATATTTTCGTTTTGAACTCTGAAGCTGTAATGATTGTCTTTCTAGTATACCAAGATATCTGAAGCCAAATTAAGTAATTCTTGTGCATTTTTCGGAAATGTAGGATTTGGGGGGAAAATTTTACTGTTTTCTTTGCATGCTTGCAGTTCTAAAGCTTCATCAAGTTATATGGTGGGATAAGTAAATCTTTGGTATTTATCATACTTAGCCTTGTGTATTTGTGTATGTGGTAGTCGGTGAGGGGGGCAGGTATTTTAAACTGAGAAATTTCTGAGAAAGTTTTTTCTTATTCTCCTCCTCCTTCTTCCTATTGGTATGTAAGATGAACTCCTCTTCTCTGTTCCTCCCGGAGCTTTTCTAAACAGATATGATAACTTCTGGACCTACACTCTAGGTCTCTTAACTTCTCTGAACTTTGTTCAATCAGAATCAGTCGCATCATCTTTCAGCTCCCTAAATTTGATCTTCGGACATATATACTCTTCTAGTCAGCCTGTTTGATTTATTAAGAACTCATTAGATTTTCTTAGGAGTTTATCTTATTCGTATATGTGATTGCCGTTTGAATCTTAGGGTATCCTTTTTAAGACTTTATTTTAAAGTCTATTTTTCTGTTTGTTTTATTCTATTTTCTCTGATGTTGGTTCTTCTGTTGTTGAGATTCCGATTTTTCTTGCACGATGTTTGTTTTTCTAAGTGCTTGGAAATTTGGGGTTCTTTGCTTCTGTTTGTATTTGCAACAGTTTTTCCATGAAACAACTGATTTCCCAGACAGACAGACAGACAGTTCTCTCTTATTTTCACCCTCAGTTTGGAGTATCTCTGGCATCACTGTCATCGTCGTAGGAATTCTGCCTTGCATTTTGGACTCTGACTTCTCACTCTTGTTTTCTCCAAGTTGATTGGTCTTTGCAAAATTTCTCAATATATTTCAGTGAGGGGGGGCATTCTGTCGGCCTTCTTGTACTCTTCTTTTGTCTAATAACCTCCAGGATTTCTTCCTATGTAATACATCTTACTTGTTATTTTTATGAAATTTGAGATGGAAAGGAAACATGTACTCAGTATTCCATCTAAATCTCTCCATAAAAACAATATCATTGCTACGATGCTAGGTGTTAATTGTTGTCATTAATATTGCCAATAGGTATTTCTTTTATTCAAAGTTTCTCTGAAGATTTGAAATAAAAATTTATTTGTCTATACCAGTTACTCTCTCCAGGAAATCATTTTAGTTTGGTCAACAAGACTAACCACAACAAATTTCATTTTCTTGTTATCAAGAATTCTAATATTATTAACAGTTTCACTTAATCATATATATTATAGCAATTACTATTATCTTGTATTTAGTATTTATACTTAATTAGAAATGTCTTTATCTATTAGCAGTTCTAGATAGAAAAATGAGTCTCATTTGTGGTGAGAATGGACATTTGACAGAATTTTATCTGGCATTTGACCCTACCTCTTCCCCAAATCCAATCACTGTGGGAGTTCAGATTCCCTGGGAATGTAAATGAGCCCAAACCACCAAGGTCTCCTTTGGAAGGGGACCTTAGTGGGACCAACAGCAGCCTTAGCTGGTCCAAAGACAAGAGAGAAGGACAACCCTGCTGGACCAGGTTTCTCTCCCTTCAGTCTCCTGCCAAACCAGCCACAAGCAGTGCCACAGGGACAGGCCACCGTGAGTGAGTGGACACCTGCCCATGTCCCCCCATCCTCAGGGAAACACAGGTAAAAGTCAGGTTCCACTGGGAAGGAGGCCCCAGCCCCAGCCTCTCTGACATTAAATCATTAGCCTGGGTGGGTCCCCCGCCACCACAAGGCTTCTCCTTGCTGGACCTCAGAGAGGCACCTCCGTGGTCGGCTTCCCACCCTCTGTGGGTCTAGAGCAGGACAACCACGGCTGCCCATCAGCATTCTCCATGGAGGAGTTGGTGTGAAGGTGGCATGGATTCTCTAGGACAAGCCCCAGGGGCATTTCTGCTCCAGAAAACTGAATCTGCATTTCCCGTGTTGACATTGGTGACTGGCTTGGACAAGAATAGGATGTGACATGATAAAAGCCTTGAACAATTCCCAATTCCAGTTCTCCAGATAAGCTCCAGACACATTCCGTAAAACACATACTATGTGAGTCAGTAGAACAGAGAAGGCTCCACAGAGAATCCAGGCCAGCCCGAAGACACGCTTGAAACCCCCAAGACTTCCAAACACCATCATGAGAAAAGGCTAATGAAGAAATTAGGAAAATAGAAATTAGAATTTATTATGTAGAAAATATAGAATCCAGTGGAACACTTATTTTGGAAAAAAAAAATTTAAATTGATCCTAAAATTAAAAATTAAAGAACAGAAGCTATTTATAGCTACTAAAAAAGCAGAAAAATATCTCAATTTCTACTTAAAAGAAGAAAATAAAAATAATTAGATAATTTCCCATAAACACTCTACATGCTTACAGAAGTGGCCATTTCCAAGAAGTTTAAATGTGTATATTTACATCACAAATGCCAATAAAACTGAGACAATTGTTTGCTTTTTGACAAGGTAAAGACGTATATTTAAGAATTTTCCAGAATCTATGTAGAATGCACACACAAAATGTATATTGTGCATGTGTGTGGATTTTGTTAATGTATGTACTGTATGCATGTTATTAAAAATCCATAACTTAAAATTAAACCATAAATTTTCCCAGTGAAAATTACAATCCTATGTGTTTAAGTTTTTTTTTTAAAGATTCTATTTTTTTAGAACAGTTTTAGACTCACAGTAAAATTGAGAGGAAGATGCAGAAATTTCCCATATACTCCCTTCCCCACACATTATCAATATGCCTCTCCCACTATCAATAACTCCCACCAGCTGGTACATTTGTCAAAATTGATGAACCTATATTGACAAGTCATTACCACTCAAATTCCACAGTCTGCGTTGTGGTTCACTCTTGGTGCTGTACATATGGGTTTGGACAAATGTATAATGACCTGTATCCAGCATTACAAATCATACAGAGTATTTTCACTGCCCTAAAAATCCTCTGTGCTCCACCCATTCATCCTTCCACACAACCCCTGGCAACCCCTGGTTCTTTTACTGACTCCATAATTTTGTCTTTTCCAGGATGTCACAGAGTTGGCATCCCGCAGTGTGTGGCCTTTTCAGATTGACTTCTCTCACTTAGTCACATACATTTAAGATTCCTCCATGTCTTTTCATGGCTTGATGGCTCATGTCTTCTCAGTGCTAAATAATATTCCATTGTCTGAATGTAGTTTATCTGTTCACCTACTGAAGGACACCTTGGCTGTTTCCAAATTTTGGCAATTATGAATGAAGCTGCTATAAACGTCTATGTGCAGATTTTTGTTTGGACATAAGTTTTCAGCTCATGTGGGTAAATACCAAGGAGCACACTAGCTGGATCAAATGATGAGTCGGTTTACTTTTGTAGGAAAACTTCAAACTGTTTTCCAAAGTGGCTATGGTATTAAGATTTGATAATAAAATGCCACTGATGATGCAGAGCTGTAATGTAAAGTTTGATGTTTTCCAATAAAGCTTTCAAAGGCTCAACACTTTCCAGCTTGATAGTTTCCCAACAGTTGGCAAATTTCGTCCAGGAGACAGGGAACGGGGACAGTATTTGGGACTCCCATAGCCAGCAGTACTGCTCGGCCCATAGATTAGAATGACAGTCTTTTCTCCTACAGAGGCAAATAAAAAATAAAAATAAATACATACATGCAAAGAATGAAGAATAAAAAGAAAGTTTCCATGCCACAGAATTTCAGATGCTTACATTTGGAAGCCTGGATAGTTACGAGGAGGTATGTCAGTCTCCTGGGGCTACATAATCATCACCACAAACCAGGTGGCTTAAAACAAAAGAAGTTTATTTTCCTAGTTCTGGAGGCCAGAAGTTCAACATCAAGTTGTCCATAGGGCTGCACTCCCTCTGGAGGCTAGAGGGGAGGGTCCTTCTTTGTCTCTTCCAGTTTCTGGAGGCTCCAGGTGTCCTTGACTTGTAGCTGCCTCACCCCAATATCTGCCTTCATCCTCACAGGACCACCTCCTCTTTTGCATCTCTGTTTCCCCTCATCTTCTACTGAGGGCACCAGTCACTGGGTTTAGGTCCCACCCTAAAGATGGAGGACCTCATCTTTACTTAATTACATCCGTAAAGACCCTATTTCCAAACAAAGTTATGTTCTGAGGTTCCAGGTGGATGTAAATTGGAGGGAACACTGCCCAAACCCCTACAGGGGATACAAAACTACAGTGAGACAAGCAGCAAGAAACAGAAGGAGAAGCAATGGTAGAGAGAGGGACAGAGGTGAGGAGATGGAAACAGATTCTGCTAATGTTGGACATGAAAAGACTTCATCCAACCCAGTCATCCTAAAACTTGTAACAAACATTGAACTTATTGGATGAATATTAAATAAAATAGGATTCCTAAATATTTCTAAAATATGAATTAACAAAAAAATTTATTATAGATCCCCAAAAATAAGTTAATTTTGGAGCAGCAAATATATAATCACTTTTGAATAATATTTAATATTTAAAACATTTTTCTGACTTCACACTTTATTTTTTATTGAGGTACAGTTGATTTACAATATTCTGTAAGCTTCAGGTGAACAAAATAGTGTTTCACAATTTTTAAAAGTTATACTCCATTTATAGTTATTATAAAATATTGGCTATATTCCCTGGGCTGCACAATATATCCTTGTAGCTTATTTATTTTATACATAGTAGTTTGTATCTCTTAGTCCCCTACCCCTACCTTGCCTCTCTCCCCTTTCCTCTCCCCACAGGTAACCACTAGCTTGTTATCTATATCTGTGAGCCTGTTTCTTTTTTGTTATGTTCTCTAGTTTGATAAAGACCTAAATGTAAGACAAGAAGCCATACAATTCCTAGAAGAAAACATAGAACACTCTTTGACATAAATCAGCAATATTTTTTTTGGATCTGTCTCCTAAGGCAAAAGAAACAGAAGAAAAATAAACAAATGGGACTTAATTAAACTTCAAAGTTTTTTGCACAGCCAAGGAAACCATCAACAAAACGAAAAGACAACCTACTGAACGGGAGAAAGTATTTGCAAATGATGTGAACAATAAGGGGTTAATATCCAAAATATAGAACAGCTCATACAACTCAACATAAAAAAATGATTTAAAAATGGGCAGAAGACATTTTTTTCCAAAGAAGACATACAGATGGCTAACAGGCACATGAAAAGACGCTCAACATTATTAATCATCAGAGAAATGTAAATCAAAACCACAATGAGATATCACCTCACACCTGTCAGATGGCCATCATCAAAATGAACACAAATAACAAATATTGGCGAGGATGTGGAAAAAAGAGAACCCTTGTACACTGTTGGTGGGAATGTAAATTGGGGGCAGCCACTATGGAGAACAGTATGGAGGTTCCTCAAAAAGCTAAAAACAAAATTACCATATGATCCAGCAATTCCACTCCTGGTTATATATCCAAAGAAAATGAAAACATTAATTTAAAAAGATACATGCACCACAACGTTCATAGCAGCATTACTTACAGTAGCCAACGTATGGAAGCAACCTAAGGGTCCATCAATAGATATATGGATAAAGAAGATTATATATATATATATATATACATATATATATACACACACATATACAATGAAATGCTACTCAGCCATAAAAAAGAATGAATACTGCCATTGCATCAGCATGGATGGACTTGGAGGGTATTACACTTGGTGACATAATTCAGACAAATACTGCATGATATCACTTATAAATAGAATGTAAAATTCTTTAAACTTTTAAATTGCTATATATTAACAATTTGCAAATTTTTAGTAAAGATATGATTAAGTTTTCTTAGATTCTTACTGTGTATTACCCATCAATACTCTCAAATTATTCTGTTCTATTAGATGTTTTCCTAATCCAGAGATCACTCTTCTTCAAGTGATTCCCAGTGGTCTGACTTCTGTTAAGAATGAGGTTGATGTGTATCCCAGGTGAGTGAAAGCACCTGAAAGCACTGTGACCCCAAGACCCAATGACTATAAAGCGAGGCTGTGTGTTTGGCTCTGGGCTCGGCTGTCATTGGACCTCTGCTGCTCTGTGGCTCATTGACTCATCTCTCTAGGCATCTGTCTCCACATCTGTAAATGAAGAAAGACAAAGGCACCCATCTAAGGAAACACTGTGTCACTATTTCTAAGCCAGAAAGCGCTGTGATGCTGTTGGAGTCCATGGTAAGTCAGAGCCATCTTTAGGAACATTCTCCAAAGCACTCAACATGGTGAGACTTCATGTAACTCGTCCCCAGTGTACATCTGCCTCTGGGCTGGGAGGTGGTGTCGGGCTCCCACGGGTTCAGGGCAGGAGGGCCTGTTCACACTTCACCTTCTCCTAGGAAGGCGTGGCAGCGAGCGGACCAGGGTGCTCGTGGCAGCGCCATCCGTGGCCTCGGCTCACGTGGCTGCAGCCACATGCTGGGAACGTCCCTGCCAGGCCGTCCTCCCCATGGGGAGGCTTTGCCTCCACCAAGAGACCGCAAAGCCGCCTTCACTCCCACGTGAGTTTCCGAAAGGTCGAGTCTGACTCTGGAATGAAATGCATCCTGGCATCCTTGCTCCTGAGCATCTTCAGGGTGATGCTGAGCTGCAGGACCCCGGAGAGCATCCTTCTTCCTGAACATCTTCAGGGTGATGCTGAGCTGCAGGACCCCGGAGAGCATCCTTCTTCCTGAACATCTCCAGGGTGATGCTGAGCTGCAGGACCCCGGAGAGCATCCTTCTTCCTGAACATCTTCAGGGTGATGCTGAGCTGCAGGTCCCCGGAGAGCTCCAGCCACCAGGGGCCAAGCTTCCTGCTCAGCTCAGTGCTGCCCACAACTGCGCGCGCGGAGATTTAAAGAAACGCGGCGACATGCTATGGGTGTCCCTTTATAAACCGAAAATAAAAACAGGTCTAGTCAACACTTGTCTGACTTTTTAAGAAAAAGAAAATAGTATTTGCTATCATCTAATTTAAAATACCAAGGCTATTGCAGATGTGGTAGAAAGAGCGCACATTACTTGCCCAAACTTAAAGAATTCAAGTAACTCCCCTTTAGACTCTCCGGTTCGTTTACTAAAATCCCACAGGGCATAGTATTTTGGGTCATGATGCCTTTCGAATCCTTCTTCTAGCAGGACTGGACTCAGCAAATGTGTGAGCCTTACGATACCTGGTACTGGAATGTTTTCCCTGAAAGAAAAATGAACGAAACAACATAAACCATCCAGACACACAGGTTTACGAAGCTGGGGCAAGTCCATCAGCTGTGCTTTCCCAAGTTGGCCCAGAGGTGGTGTTTGCACACGTGAACTTCCATGCTTGAGCGTGAAGGAAACACATGTGTGTATCACTCATTTTGTTCGGGAAAAATCACCTTAAAATATTACGTTTCTGAATGAGAGGGCAAAGCTTGTCCCCAAATGCTCTAGTTGATCTAAATTGAAACTGGAGGGCAAGAAAAATCTTTCCAAGTATCTACTTAAAACAGGGAAGGAGAGACTCTAGTCCAAATATACAGTCTTTAGAAATGCACTATTTTTAGACAGTCAATTTTCTTATCTCTTGGCTTCCCTGAGATTTGCTCAGTTAAAGCCTGAGCTGAAGATTAAAAAAGAAAAAAAAAAAGCCAAACTTCCCTCCAACCAATCCCTCCTCTACACCTGAGGTGCTTATTTCCCTGGGCTGGGTCCTTGGGCTGTGCCCTCAGCAGTGCCATTGCACCCCTCGGCCGGGTCTCCACAGGTCGGGGGTGGCTGGAGCAGAATTGTCATTTGAGGTTATTTACTTTCCTAGTCAGGTTAATTAAAACTCTCAAGTCTGTGCTTATTCAAGCTAAATAATGTAATTAAAAAGACATTTAGTTATTCACCTGTTTATTATAACATTTACAATAACATTTTTTTTTTCCGAAATTACAAAATGGTTTCCATTTTTTATCTCCTGGTGTGTGATTTTCTGCTCTCGACTTTCTGATAAATTTCCTTCAGGTTGGAAGCGAATCAAACATTCAGCGTCTTTGGAGGTGGCTGTCACTCCGTTGGATGTGGATTGAGGTACAAAGTTAACAGACAACGCGGTGGGAGCTCAGTGAGCAGATGGGAGGGTCAATGCCTGGGTCCCGATACCTTCCTGTGGGGACCCCAGGCCTTGCTGTCTTCACAGCCCGTTTCCTAAAAACAAACAAGCGAAACCCACAATAAGAATGTGGATCACGGTGAGTTGTCCACTGTTAGGACAAGTGAGATAGTGCGTTGTAAAGGCATCTGTGGTGCAAATAGTTGTCCCGAGCCCCCAGTGTGGACGGCCCGGAGTCACACACGACCCATCGTTTAATTGAGAACAGAATCTAGAACTGTCTAGGAAAAGGTATGGGTATTTCTCTACATGTAAAATTCAAAAACAAGTTCAAATAACGTTCATAGAAAAAGTGAATTTGTCATTTTGAGCTGTGACCCTAAGTGAAAAGACAAGGGGAAAACACGTAACTGTGAGGCTACTGCAATGTCTTCAAGGTACAGCAATAAATTGTCAGGACATTTTTATGGAGTTTCTTAACCTCTGGCTTTTGGAGGGAAAATCAGTAAGATATTAAGGAAATCATGAATTAATGTTTCATAGAGTGTAGACCTCAGTACGAGCCCTGTGGTTGAGAAAAATGTCCAGACCAGGAACCTTGTGTAGGCGGTTGAATCATCAGAGACCTTCTGCGCGGGAACCACGAGAATCGTTCTCTGCTCACACCAACTTCCCGGTATGATGCGGAGGATAAAACACGTAGAAGGTTCCCTGGATTATGATGATGAAATCTCCAGCGGAAATGAAATACAAACAATCCTTTTTACCTTAAATGAAATCACTTTTGTGTCAGTTTGCATACACGACACACTACGTTTCAGCAACTCTAGGTGATGGAGATGATCTTTGTTTAATGAATGATGGAAAATACACATATTCTGGACTTAAACTGTCTATATGAACATGCTTCTTTACACGAGGAGCAGGGGACCTTTCCCTCTCTCTGTCTCTGTCTCTCTCACTCTCTCTGGAGCAGAGGGCGTGTCCGCCCTCTGGAGGGCGTGTCCGCCAGGGGCCGACTCAGAGCTGTCGGCACAAGCAGGTCACACGCACACCTAGATGTCGGATGGTGGGGATCTCTAGGGGTTCCCAATCACCCTTCCCTGCTCGTTCTTAAAAAGCTCCAGGTAACCAAAGAGCCCATACGTCAGTGTCCTGCTCAGTCACTGGTGGCACGTCCCCCCTGCACAGCAGCAGACCCCCGAAGGCCCTGTGAGCGTCTCTGCGCCGGGCAGGTGCTGGAGCGAGGGTCTGTGGTGCTTGGCAGGGCCCGTCGTGCCTCCGGAGGACAGAGTCCCTGTGGAGGTGGCCGCCGCTGTGCTCGGAAGGGACGGTTTCAGGGTACCGGGGTCTGCAGGGTGATCTGAGGACACGGATCCCTCTGCTTTCATTAAACACACACCGTGCGACGCTGGTGGCTGATGGGGATGTCGGCTTCCCCAGCTCCATCAAGAGAACTAAGACGGGCCATGCACCCATCGGTCCTTGTCAAGCAGCGGGTTCCAGTGCTTGGGGCACCCAAAGGCAAGGGCGGGGGAAAACCAGACATGCAACTGCTAGTTGTTACTCGAGCATGACACCTTTACAACATAGCTTAGATCATGGTGACTCCAGGCTCAAAACCTTAGGAGGGCTTCTCACCATGCTCAGAGGAAAACACAGAGCCCACGTGGAGCCCTGCCCCCAGCCCCCGGGGGGGCACTGTCTTCCTGTCTCTCCAGCAGCGCCTCCTGTGCCCAGCCCACATCCCCCAGCCCCCCCGCTGGGAATTGCCCTCCAGCTCCTCTGGGACCTCTGCCCTCTTCATTCGGGCCTTGGCCGTGGCCCTCGGGCAGCCCCTCCAAGCCCGTTCCTGAAGGAGCCTTTCCCAGCTCATCAGTGCTTACAGCCAGTGCCCCTGCGGGGCTGCTTTTCTGGGGAAGATGCGTGTGACCTGCTGGTCGCTGTGACTTCAACAGTCCATAGGCAGCTCCCGTGCACCGAGCCCCAGCGCACAGCTGGGCAGCAGGCTGTCCTGAGAACAAGAGAAAACACATTTGGACACCCTGGCCACAGTGGAGGGTAGCACGTGCGTTTAGTCCACCGCACAGGGCAAGGAGGGCTGGAGGTCAAGGGCAGGTTCAGGAGGCCAAGGTCCCTGCTCAGCCGCCTGCCAGCTTCCAGGTCGGGCAGCTGTCCCCATCCGTGACCTCTCTCCGAGGCAGTGTCATGACTGGAATCCCCTGGGGGTAAAAGTCCATGGCCATTAAGGTGGGTTTTCCCCTACATGGCGGGGTGGGGGAGGGGGAAGACCTCTTACAGTGCCCTCAGCCCTGATGCTTCCGACAGTTGGAGCCCAGGCCTCGCTCCGCTGGTTCAGTCCAGGCACGGGCCAGGCAGAGTCGACGGGCACCACTCCTCGCCTCCCCACCTGCCTCTCTCCCTGCATCAGCCGGGACCCTGCAGCCACGGGGCAGCTGGGCTCCATGGTCAGGCGAGGAGGACCCTGGCCAGCGGGCAGGTCAGGGCTGGGCCACTGGTTCCATTGCCAAGGTCTCCTGGGCACCAGCATCCATGTCGATGGTGCACAAAGTGGAACGTTGTCCAGAATGTCAGGTTTTGAACAAAATGCCCGTGCGTAATGTATTCCCAGGTGGCACCGCCAAGCTGGCCTGCGGTGGCCACTGTGACTGGAACACAGGAGGCTCAGAGAAGTGACACAGATGTCCCCCTTCGCCCCCATGTGTTTACAGATAGGAGCAGCTCTGCTTTGAGCTTCGGACGTGAGTGGCCGCATCCCGACTCGACTCACCTGCCGGCCTTGGAGGAGGGCGTGCGGCATTCAACAGTCATAAAGAAACCGCTTTTTTGTTCAGGAGCAGAGGTTTCTGTGAGGACTTGGTGGGGCTGAGGGCTCGGTGGGCGGAGTCGGTGGAATCGGGAAAACAGGGAAGCTCCGTGGTGCCTGTGAGCTTCCCCAGCATTCCGGTGGCTGCAGCTTCCCCAGCCCTAGGTCTCCATGGACCCTCTGTCCCTTCCCCGAAAGCAAGGCTGGTACATCCACACTGGACATTCAAGGCTGGCGTTGGGAAAGCGTGTCATCGGTATTTCCCCTGGAAGGAACTGGTCTTCCTGGAAAATCGGACATCTTTTAGCACATGGGAAGAGAGAAATGGTCATCACTTCTATTTCAGAAGAGCAAGAGACACATACATGGCTCAGCTTGGCCGGCCTGGAGCACAGGACAGCTCTGCAGTCCCCGCCAGGACGCCCAGCCTGGGCTGAACAGGTCCCAGATGAACTGCAGGATATACGTGGGACCCTTCAACGTGCAGAGAATAACCCTGAGTGTGTGTGAGGCTCCAGACGCCTTTTGAGGCTCTCGGAGCCCGGCACTGTCCCACCTTCCGTCTGCCTTCCCGGCTTTGATGTGATTGGCCAGGAGGAGCCTGAACCCTGGGCGCGGGCGGGAGCCTCCAGGCTTGCTCAGCACGAGCCAGACCTCGGAAGCGCCACTCAGGAAAGATGGGGCCCCCGGGGGTCCTGAGCTCTTATAACCTGCCTCCCAGGAGGGCATCCATGTCCCCTACGAGAACACGTGGGCAGAAGGAAAGTTCTCCCATTCGCTGCTGTCTTTGCCCTGCCCGTCAGAAATCGGGGCTTTTGAGTTGAACTTGGTGTTTGGGAGTCTGAGTGACAGGAGCACATCACGAGTATTCTTAGGGGGAAAAGCCCACAGTGGAGAGTGCAGGCAGGCTGGGACTTGTTGTGCCCATGCAAGGAGTTTGTCAAGATGACTCGGAAGCCAGCATCACATTCCTCTGGCTTTTTTCACCTGGAGCAGCTTCATAACGTTTTTTTTTTTTTTTTTTTTTTTTTTTTTTTGCGGTACGCGGGCCTCTCACTGTTGTGGCCTCTCCCGTTGCGGAGCACAGGCTCCGGACGTGCAGGCTCAGCGGCCATGGCTCACAGGCCCAGCCGCTCCGCAGCATGTGGATCTTCCCAGACCGGGGCACGAACCCGTGTCCCCCGCATCGGCAGGCGGACTCCCAAACACTGCGCCACCAGGGAAGCCCCCTCATAACGGTTTTATAGTTAAAACCACTTAAATATTTCTACTGACTTCTTCTTAGAGAGGAAGGCTAGGATGTGCCAACCGTGAGCACGTGGGTGACATGGAAGCTCTTTCTATGACTGTGCACAGGAGAGTCTGACAGCAACTCTCACAGGGTGAATGTGAAGGGTGCCCACACCCGCTTCCCGTGGGAATGAGCTCTCGTGCCCGGTCCATGGGGTGTTCTCAGGGGTCCCCGATGGCTTCTGCTTCGAGCTCACAAGGAAAACAGGAAGGGAGTGTGATTTCAATCTGGGCAAAGACTCCCCACATAACCCTTCATACGGGACCAGCAGTCCGGAAAGGCAGAGGGAGGTCAGGGGTGGGTGGAAGAGGTGAGCGTTTTCAGGTTTCCCTGACACACAGGCAGCTCAACATGTCACCAGGCTGCTGGGTTTCCAGAGCCCGGCAAGGCACGGAAAATCAGCAGGTCATGGGTCTTTTCCCCTCGCTCCTTCTCCCCAGCTTCCAGGGATATTTGAGTGTGTGTCGGGGAAGGAGGCGCTGAGCATGCTTGCTGGCCGCTTCTGCTGAGCCCTGAGCACGTGCTGAAGGAATGGGGGAATGGAAACGCCAGGAGGGTCAAGAGCTGCGTGTTTGGGATTCCCAGTGCTGAGCTGCCCAGCCCCAAGGGACCACATGTGATGAGTGAGCCCTCCCTCCACCGGCCTGGACCTGCAGGTTTCTGGGGCACACGTGGCACTAAACAAAGAGGAAATAGCTCCTCTGGGTCTCCTTCTAGGAGCTTGAACTTTCAGGTACCAAGACAGTCCAAGGGCCACATCTTAATAAGAGAAACATTGCGGGACTAAGATGTGTGCAGAGAAGATGAGGTCATGAGAGCTGTTACATCACAAGGAGGTGAGAGTCTCCTGGGACTCAGCCCTGCAGGAACATGTGAGCCACGGCGTGATGGGAGGGGGGTGGGGACCTGAAGCCCCTTGGGGGAGGCAGTGAGGGCTGAGGGTGATGGATTTGGTTGGAGGTGGGACAAGATGGAAGCCTCCTTGCACTTGAAGGTGGTTGGACGGATCATCGTCTGAGCCACAGAAGGTCTCTAAGCCCCCGAGTCGCCATGGAAGGAAGTAGTACCTGCTTCACAAGCTGTCGTGAAGGTGGGTCCAGGCTGTACAGTGGCTGCTGAGGGAATGAAGCGATGTTCCTGGGGGTGCGTAGCCGATGGCCATGACTGCCTAATTCCTGCTGTTGAGTGAGAAAAAAGCTGCAGCTGTCATTATTGACAGACGATACGATGATCTACCCAGAAAAAAGTAACAAATTTATTAGTCAAACTGTTAGAGCCAATAAGAGTTCAGAAAGTTTGTCAGATACAAAAATCAGTAGCATGTCTTTGAACCAGTAATAGTCATCCAAAAATACAAATTCTTTGCAATATCCACAGAAACTAAAATGTCTGGAATTAATAGTACCAGCAACACACAATACCTCTATAAATCAGCATTTAAAGTTTTGACGTAGGACATAGAATCTGACCTGAGTAAGTGGGGGAGATCTCCCATGCTCCTAGCTGGGACAGCTTAACATTTAAAGATGTTAATCCCCTCAAAATTAATCTATAAAATTCATGAAATCCCAATTAACATTCTAGTTTGATATACAGTAAATTTAAAATGTCATGGAAGAATAAAATTTCATGAAGATCTATCTTAACCATATAAAACAAAAGACAGCAGACCAGCCCTCCCAGATATTAAGAAATACATAACCACGGTCATAAACACAGTGCAGTATTGACATAAAATCAGAGCAGTGGAACATAAAATAGAGCAGTGGAACAGAGTAGAGAGCTCAGAGGTACATCCATTTGTCTATAAGGACTAGAGCCATGATACAGATGGCACTAAAATCAATAGGGAATGGATTGTTGATTAGTAGATGGTGCTGGGAAAAGAGACTCACTATATAAGAAAAGTAGAACTGGCTCCTTTCCACCATATACAATGGCAGACTCAAGCGAAAGACCTAAACATGGACTCTAAGACTCTAGGTTAGTAGAAAATTTGGGAGTTGAACAAAGATTTGGGAGTGGAGAAGGACTCCAGAAACACATCTCCAGGAGCATAGACCATAAGAAGCACAGAGAGATGCCAGCTCTGTGATGGGTGCAGGAGGGAGCTCTCAAGCCAGAGACATGTTGGGGTGTGCGGGCCAGGGGTCTAGGAGAAGAGAAGGGCGATTGCATTATCTATCATATTTCCAGGGAACCCTTAAGCCAAACACTCAGAAAGTGGGTCAGCCCAAGTGATAAATTAAGTAGGAAAATGCTTTGGGAAGAGCCCATTATAAGGTCATAAATTTATTAGATAAAGTAATTGTGCAGTGTCAGACCATGCCAGCTTTGAATTCCCATTCACATAGCTAAGAATGGATCTTTTCTATAATTTCCTGGAATCATAATTGACAGAGATTCAGTTATTCTGGAACACACGAACTATAATGGGCTAAAATACCAGACGCTTTCTTATTCATGGGCGTGTATATTTTTAATTGTCTTTTGGGAAGTTATTAGGAAGGGACAGTTGAGTAACAATTAATTTTAAAGATGTAATTAAACATATGCTTCAGTGTTTGAGTTCAGCTCTCCTTCAGACACTAAGCACGATGGCTGCAGCGCTGAAGCCCCGAGCTTGGCCGGGCTGCCCCCATCTGCACCCCTCGGGCACCCCAGATGCCAGGCGGGACTTCATGCCCTCCTCTGGCCTTCCCCATAGTTCATGGAAGTGATTCAAAAGCACGCATCACAAAATCAATGAGTTCTCCAAGGAGAAGCAAATACGTAAGTGGGAGGTCCCACAACAAAGCTGGAGTGTGCACAGTGGCTTCTGAGGCTCTGCCGCCAGCAGCCAAATAGCAGTGATGGAGGCTGGCCGGACTCCATGGAGTAGAGCCGCTCTTGGGGTCTGGATCCAGCAGAACTGGGTTCAGACCTCGGCTCCACTGCCTACGAGCTGTGTGACCTGTGTGACCTTGAGCAAAGCACATCACCTTCACCAGATCTCCATTTCTGTCCCTGCAGGGCAGTCCTCAGGGTGGAGGTAAATGGGGTAAGTCGACAGGGCTGGCAGCAGTGATGATGATGAGTATTATTATTATTGCTCTTTGGGAGCAAATATAGGCAAGGACAAGTCGTCCATGATCACTGTCGGACAAGATAAACACGTAAGACACTGAACTGAACAGTAGCCGGACGGGATTACTTAAAGGAAGAGTGGCAGCTTCTGTGAGATCCATTGAACAGATGTACCTCTGCAGAGCATATAAATTATAGCATACAAATCTTTCTTTACGCAATGTCAGGAGAAGCCCTGATTGCCCAGGGGTGGAGGGAGCCTTCTGCTCCTAACTCTGCTCTGGAGGCTTCCTTACAGGACTCTGCAAGCCCTGTTCCAGATCTGCCTTCCTTTCCACACTTCCAGCAGAGTTGAGGCCGAAAGAATCTCCAGTAAATAAATCCATCCACGGCTGGTCAGGAACACCCTGGGTGACCTCCGTGTGCTGCATCAGCAAATGAGGGAGCAGGGATATTAGCAGATCAGCCCAGGGTCAGCACTCTCCTCTCATCGGTGATCAGCCCTGTGTCTTGAGTCACAGGGACGTCATCATGGGGCGGCACCAGCACAGCCAGAACTGGCTCAGCCTTGCTGCCTGGGTGACAAGCACATGGACCTTCTCCCTATGCCCACTTCTGCGGGTAATGCTTGCTCATGGTGCCACCCTGTCCTCATGCCTCTGTCTGCGCTTCTAACTCATGCCTCTGTCTGAGCTTCTAACTCTTGTTACCAGCGGTTCGGTAACCTCGGCCCCCACCCCAGACTGGGCTGGTCTTAGCCATGCCCCGTTAGTGTTAGACATGGGGTTTTCCCCAGACTGTAGACTTTTGATCATTGGCTGCCGGTTAATGTTAGAGAAGAGCGGCTAATATTAATATTAGATATTTATAGATTTAGGAATAAGATTTCATCTCCTATTACGAGTATTCAGAAATGCTGGTTGTAGTTATTGTTAGGGACACACGGAAGTGTGCTTTTTTATTCTTCACCTCGTATTTTCAACACTTCATGCTATGCTCCACCTATGTACAAGCTGCCTGTGCGTACACAGACACAGCCTGCCATTGCCTGCCTGGTGGCTCCATGGAGACCTCTAGCTGAGGCTGTTAATACCCAATGGAGATGGAGAATTTCTGGGCTCTAGAGCCCGTCACTGGGACACCTGTTCTACTAGGTCCCGTTATGGTTCCCATCACTTGCTATGCACTCCTGTAAGCGGATTGTGTTTCCTTGTTCCTGTACAGCAGGCGTGGCCACATGACTTGCTTTGGCCAATGAAATGTTGGTGGAAGTGACACGTGTCATTTCTGGGTGGAGACTTTCAGAGCAAAAGTGTGCTGTTCTGGGATGCACCCTTGTGCAACAAATGCAGTAAGAGAATCTTCATCCTTAGCCATTTGCTTCCTTCTTAGGAATCATTCCTGCTCATCTACTTCTAATGAAGAAGCTTACCTCAATATACTCACCCTTCAGGTGAAGGTTTCTGTGCTGTCATTTTGCAAATAACCAGTAATGTTTAGCTGAGCACTTCCTATATGCTTCATGCACCAGTTTATTTAAGACAAACCCCATGAGAGTGGTTCTGTTATTATGATGACACACATAAGAGTAAACAACCTGAACACGGCCCACTGAAGCCGAGATTCGAACCCTAGGACTTGAGTTCTAGAATTCTGCACATGACTTCCCCAAAGGTACTGGTAACACCCTATGGAAAAATGTATGCAAATATAGCAGACAGTAGGAATGGACTCAAACGTGGTCCACTTAATTCCACCCTGGAGGAGCCTCTGGGGAGAGGTTGATGAGCATTTTGTGCCGCAGAAGAAGAGAGGAAAGCATTTGGGTCATGGGTAAAAGGCTGGCCTGGTGCCGGGATGCTGCTTCTGGAGTCTGCTAACGTGTTGCTTCTCCCACTGGCTACCATCCAGTTGTACAAGTGTAAACTGTGATGCTGTATTTCCACATGGCGTCTTCTACCCACTAGAGGATGTCTGGAAGGAAACATCAGACACAAGAACATCTGTCCTACTCTTACCTGGCTGAGTGAAGCTGCCCAGAACAGCAGGACATCAGGAAGTTGACACACGGAGCCACACAGAATGCATGGAGTAGTTTATTTTCTTTTTAGTAAGAGAAATCAAGATAAAATTTTTCCTGATGGTGAAATTGTGTATTTTGCATTTTATTATTATAACAAAAAGATGGCCAAGAGTATTACAGTAATTTCAGTGTTTGATGGAATTCTTAATTTTATATGTTTTAATTCAGAGCAATTAATACTACTGAAGTTTTTATGCATGTTACCCTTGTGTTCATTAAACATACTCTCATCAGTGTGAAACTACATTCAAACACATTATTTTCAGCTGGTAGCTGGTTTATGGTTTTGGTTTGTACTTTAACTTGTAGCAGTGAAATAGACTCTGTAAAGCATTACTGCATTTTTGTGCTTAAAACTTACTGTATATGATAAATATAAAAACTCAATGCCATTAAATATATAAATGACAAAAAGTGGACTTGGATTTTGTTTCTATTGTAGGAAAATCTGATTTCTTTGACAAATTGAATGTGGGGCTCTAAGAAGACAAAAGGAGTTGAGAATGCCTGTTCCAGAAGCTGGTGATCCCATTTATTTCTGTCCTATGAGGAGGGACATAGGACAGAAACTGAAAGAGTTGAGCAGAAACCACAGCATCCAGGTCTCCTTCTCTCCCTGAAGTCCTCCTGTTGGCTGCTTTTCACCTTGCTTCAGGGAGATGACTGTACTAGGACTATGGGTCCCCGGGGTCTGGTCCTTCCACCAGAGCAGTTTAATCACAAATCAGTTACAGGAAGGTAAGCAAAGCCACCAAGAGAGCTCAGGGGCAGTGTGGCCACTGTGACTCCTGCATGGGCTGAGAGGTGGCCTTCTCCAGAGGGGGCTCCATCATGGCATGTGCAGGAGGCCTTCTCTTCAGGCGTCCAAGCTCCAGAGACCCTCTTCCTGTGCCCTGTTTGTGCCACTCTTGGCTCTGTGAGCACTGAACAGCGTAAAGGGGGTGAGTGGGATAAGTCAGGAGACGTTTGTGCTCACTTAGAGGGTCCATGCAGAATGAAAGCTGAAGACACGATTCAGTGCTCCAGGACCGGGGGAATTTGAACCAGTTTCAGAAAAGCATCTTGCAAGAAACAAAAGCAAAAGATGTTCAGTGGTGTAGTTCTTTAAGCAACCACACTGCTGTGCAGATTGCAGCCAAAAGCAGCAAGAACCTGGGCCACAGAGTTCTGCTTGGCCCACACAGACTCCTGTTTGCACACACTGATGCACAGACAAGCTGCTGGATAGCCTGAGCACCTACCGGGAGTCAAGGACAGAATCAGTGATCCTCAGTGATCCCCTGCCTGTCCGTTCCTCCTCCACTGCCATGTGCACGTGTGTGTGTGTGCATGAGAGCTCAAGTGAGTGTGTAAGTGAATGTGAGTATACGTGTGTATGAGTACACATGTAAATATTACAATCATACTTGCAGTTTTGAATCTCTCCCAGGAAGCAGTAAGAAGAATAGAAAGCTTATGTCCATGAACTTTGCTAGAGTCGTTTCTGTGGAGGGCTAAGAAATAGTGCTGAAGGCAATACGTTGATGACTGGGCTTCCTGACTAAACACCACTCCCTTCCATCAAAACCTTGGAGAAGCAAAACAAAGGAAAAATAATTTTTACAAAAAAAAGAAATGCCACCTTCAATTAAAGGGAGGAATTTCCACAACTACCAACTGTAAATCAGGAGAACAATGAGCCAAATCCTGCAAAAATATGTCAAATCCTCAAAATGATACATTTGTGACAACCATCACCAAATGTGTGTTTTTTGTTTTGTTTGTTTGTTTTTTAAGTGCCATTAGATCTAAGGATGTGGTTGGACTACAGGGAAGCAAACCCAGTTCAATACCAAGTAATGTCAGGGAAGAGCAAGCTGATGGGGAAATGAGGCTGACAAGAATTTCCATCATCTGCTACTTGGCTTCCTTGCAGAGGAATTGACTTTGGGGGCATAGGAGTGAGGTCAGATGAAGAGGCAACAAGGCCCAATAGCACTGTGGAGAGCTTGTGCAGGGAATGTCTGGAAACTACGTTCCAGTGGGCATGCATTTCTCAGATAAAATAATTATCAGATTTCTCAAGATTTGTTTGAGACCTCAAGTCCCATTAAAAGCTAAATATTTGTCCAAGCAATTTCCACTTGTCTCTCCCTAGGCTCTTTTTAACAGAGATCTGGAACCACAAAAATGAGTAATAATCACAAAGGAACCAAAATGGGACCTGGCCCAAAGGTTAAGAAAATTAAAGAAGGAAAGTAATATAAGCAAAATAGTAAGGGTACAATATACATGGAATAAACATCCAAAGAGTTCAGACTATTGGTTCACCATGATCTCAAATTGCAGACAATATCAGTTACTGAAAAATAAGCTAAAAAATAAACATAAATATTCAAAAGGGAGACTATGTAATCATAGAAGAAAGAAATAAGTGAATTTACAGAGTTCCAGAAATAAATTTAAGAGAAAAATAGACATTTACAGAAATTAAAATCATCTTATAAACAAACTAAGAAAAAATAGGATAAATACAACTAAAAACAAACAGATGTGTTAAACAGGCTTTAGGAAAACATGCTACATTGAATGTAGTAGATATTTGTCACTAATTTTGTCCATGCAACATATGAACTTTTTCAATATTTGGTGAATATGTCATTTTATGCCAGATTGCTTGCCCAGATTCCCTTGCAAATAAGACAAAGTGGAGAGATTTGGGTCCTGCTAATAAACACCCATAGAAGACTGGACACAGCAGAAAAAAGGATTAGTGAATTCAAAGACAAGCTAGTAGAATGTGTCCAAACTGGAAGAGAGAGAGAAAACAGAAATACACACATAGGTTATGGTCAAATCATCTCACATAAGGTACAGCTGGAGTCCAGAAGAAAAGCAGAAAAAATGGGTAGAAGAAATACTGGAAAAGATAATGACTGGGCATTTTCTAAAATTGATGAATGAAGACATTAACTCACTGATTCTAGAAGCTCAGTGAACTCAAATCAGCAAAAATAAAACATGATTCAACAAGAAAAACACACACTGAGGCACATGACAGTCAAAATCCTAAAAAACAATCCTAAAAAACAAAGATAGAGAAAAAAAAAAAAATCCTAAGGGACACAAGAAACATTTCACAAAAGGAGATGCAGATCACTTTTGAACAGAAATTATGGAAGCCAGAGGACAATAGATATTTAAAGAGTTGGTGGGAAGTCTGCCAGTCTAGAATTTCTTCCCAGCAAATGTGCACTGTAACAGTATTACAGAATGTTCTTCAGGCTAAACAATAATATTACATGGAAACATGCAACTTCAGAAAAGATCAAAGAGTACCTGAAAAAGGTAAATATGTCAGTAAATATATAAAAAAATGTTGACTGGATAAAGCAAAATCAAGTAAGAATCTGTAATGTACATACCTATTAAAATACATTACAAAAATAGCACAAAAAGAGAGAGTAAATAAACTGCTGTAATTTTTTTTCAAAGTTCAGGAAATAGTTATAATATTTATTTAAAGTAAAGTATAATTTGTCAAAGATACATATAGTAATCTCTGGAGTGACTACAAAATATATATATATATATATATAAAGTGAAAGAAAATTAAGCCAAAAAGAGACAAAGAAGAAAAGAATGGAAGCAGAAAAAAAATGAAAATAAATATCCAACTGTTTAACTTAAATCAAATATATATAGGTAACTATGTTAAACATAAATGGATTAAACATTCCACTTAAACTGCAAAGATTGTCATGTTGGGTAAAAATATAAGACCCAACTACAATAAGTCCCCTACATATGAACAGGTTCCATTCTGAGAGCACATTTATAAGTCCAATTTGTTTGTAAGTCCAACAAAGTTAGTCTAGGTACACAACTAACACAATCGGCTATCTAGTACTGTGTTATAATAGGTTTATAATAATTTTCACACAGATAATACATAAAAACAAACAAATACAAAAATAAAGAAAACATTTTTAATCATACAGTACAGTACCTTGAAAAGTACAGTAGTACCAGGTACATCACTGCTGCTTTTAGGCTTGCTTCCAGACATCCTGGGCTTGAAATAAAGATACTGTACTACTGTACTCTATACAGTACTGTATAGTAAAGTACACAAAAGCACAACCACTTGCAGAGGGTGCACACACGTGACAATGTATGCCAGATAAGTGAACTAAGTTATGTGATTGAACATGCGAATGCACGTTCTCATCCTTGAAAGTTCACAACTTGAAGGTTCGTATGTAGAGAACTTACTGTATATGCTTCTTATAAGAGGTACACTGAATATAGATGCCAAGAATATATCATTACAGAGTCTACAAGCATTAAAAAGATAATAACTATGTAAATCAATTTAAAATGGAAATCCCTTGAAATTGATACATTCCTGGAAATACACATTTTATAAAAACTGACACAAGAATAAATACAGAATCTGATAAGTCCTATATCTGTTAACAATATTGAATTTACAATATTGAAACTTCAAAATTAAAATATTGAAAACTTGCCCACCAACAACCTTCAGATCCAGAGAGCTTCACTGGTGAATTCTTCTAAATATTTAAGGAAGTGGTGAGACTGATATTACCCAAACTCTTTCAAAGAAACAGAAAATAGAAGTGATTTCCAACTCAATTTATGAGGCTGACATAATCCTGAAATAAAAATCTAACAAGAACATTATGAACAAAGAAAATTACAGATCAGTATCTTTTATTAATATAGAAACAAAAATCCTGAGCAAAATACTAGTAAAAAGAGCCAGTATACATACAATGAATAAAGTATCCTGGTTATTGCAGGAGTGTACATTTACTTCAGTACCTGAAAGTTAATCAGTGTGATTCGCCACATTAACAGAATAAAGGAAAAAAAAAAAAAAAACAAAAACACATGATCATTTATTATATTCATTAAAAGCAAATGTCTAATAGAATTCAGTATCTGCTCATGATTCCAAGGAAGGACCACCCATGCTGTATGAGCATTTCAGAAAGTCAGGGAGAAGAGGGGCTGAAGATTGTGGAATTGATTGTCTTTCAGAGATTTTCATTATGCAGGGAAGAATAAGATTACAAGGAGTTTACAGACACTGGAACTGGGATGAAGGAAGTGATACCACAGACTGGATGGGGAAGGAAAGTAAGTCAGCAAGGTGGAGGAGATCCAAAGGGAGAGGTCTCAGTATAAACACAGGAGAGCGAGAGAGTTATAAGGAACTTGTGCATATGGGTTGGTCCGAGGGAGTGTTACTGCAGTGGAAGTGGGTCAGTGAAGCCGGAAGCCTGTTGGGTAAGAATATGACCTGGTTGTGGACTTGGAGGTCACCCTGGGTGATGGCAGGATACGGGGTGGAGGGGAAGGCTTAGATCACCTGTGAAAGTCCTTACCTGTGGATTCCTAGTGATAACAGTGGAAAGAAAGCAGCATTGAAGACTCATCCCTGTGTGTTACTTTTACTCATTTCAAGTAGAAGAACATGAGAAAAAGCTTGGCTGGACCAGAAGGAGGAGCTGCCCAGCTGACCCAGAGGGAAATAATAAACGTCTGCTGTTTAAGCCAATAAGTTTTTTGAGTCTTTTGTTATACAGCAACAACTAACTTATACACTTTAAAAAAAAAAATAAGAATGCTTTCATTCTTAGAACACTGGAAAACCATCCCTACTATAATATTGCTTTTTTAAAAAAAATAGTTAAGTTTTAGAAGAGATTATCTATTGGACTTGAGACTAAAATGGATCAGAATATGTCACCCCCAAATATACCCTTTGGCACAAAGATTATTTTGAACTGAAGGCAACTGAGAATCAACAGATGCAGGGAGAATTCTCTTCCCTCTCTGTTTCTGCCTAAAAGCAGGGCATGCATTTCCTTTGGTGCACATGTCTTTGTAAATCAGACCAGGAAGAAAAGAGCAGCTCCTATCACTGGAGACAGAGCTGGCACCTAGATGAGAAGGCAGAACAAAACCTCACTAAAATAACCCTTATCTTCCATTGTTTCCCGCACTTATTTCTTTGTCACTTGCCCACAGGTTATCATCCCTTGAAGCCAAGCCCTCTGTTCTTTGTTAAAATGATATATAAGCCTCCGGGTCTAAACACTTCTTTGAGTTTTATTTCTTTTTTGTGAACTCCTGTTCACATAAAATATTAATGAATATTAATAAATAATTATATAATATAAATAAATCTGTAGATAATAATAAATTTATTTATTTATATCTATTTAAAATAGAAATCAATTAATATATTTCTTTCTCTTAATTCATCTTTTGTCATAAGCCCCAGTTGCCGAACCTAAGAGGATACAAGAAAACAATTTTCCATCTTGAAAGTTTAATGAATAGGGTATCTTTTACTTTCTTCTTATACATTTCAGGATTATTTGACTTTTTATAATAAACTTACTTATTTTTACTGTTAGAGAAAAAAATATTAACATTTTAAGTAACACTGTTAATTCATCAAATATACTAAACTATATAACACCAAGAATACTTAATGATTACTTTATTCTCTTCCCGATATCCGGTTCTCCATTACAATATTATTTACATATATTCCAATTCTAGAAAATGGCAATAGAGAAATGAATTAGTAAAGGAGCTAGGTTTCTCCAAAGACATCAGATTGGCTTCGTGAAACAGAAGTCGGGAGACCAACGGCAAACAGGATGGGCTTTTTGACAAAGACGCTTTATTCTCATTAACGCATGCGATGATTGCAGACTGGCTTTGAAGATTTGTCTCTTTTTAAATTTGCTTCAGTAACGTACAGAAAATAAGATAAAATGCTTTCTTTGCTTCCTGGCATTGATGTCTCTGCTGTGTTTCAAATCTGAAGTTTTCTTTTTTTTTGCAACGAAAATCAAAAAATCATTAAATGATGTTAGAGACAGCAGGAAGTGTGTAAGAATCATAGAACATCTTGCAGCAGTATATATTATTTCATTATCTAAATCAGTGGGTAATGATTTCTTATATATCAAAGCTTATAATTATTTTTCAGGAATATGAACCACAGAGGGGAAGTGGGAGTTTGAGGATGATGTCAGTCAAAGAGCTAGGGTTTCTGCAGAAAAGTGGAGGAATTTGCCCAAAGTGTAATTATGTAAATAAAATGTGCCTGGGGCTAGAATAATTTGACTGTCACCCACTGACAGAAATGGCCCCAGGCTCAGGCCCATACCATTCACTTAGGGAGGGAGATTCAGACGGTTCTCCCCCGCAAAAAAAACAGCTTTAATTTATTTTGCTCCTGACTATAGAATGCTGGAAGGTGGGTCTCCTCTGCAGCTGTGCTTATTTGCGTGAGACTGTTCTAGAAGAAAGCGTGGCATCGGTGGCCCCCTTCTCCTTACCTCCAAGCCCCTAAGCAGCTCAGCCCTTCCTCCCACCTGAAAAGCAAAACGAAAACTTCCACAGGCATGGACACTCACTCCCTCAACATCCTGGTCTTCCAACAACTATCAAATACTTTGAAAGAGGGGTTTCCCTGGTGGCGCAGTGGTTGAGAGTCCGCCTGCCGATGCAGGGGACGCGGGTTCGTGCCCCGGTCCAGGAAGATCCCACATGCCGCGGAGCGGCTGGGCCCGTGAGCCATGGCCGCTGAGCCTACGCGTCCGGAGCCTGTGCTCCACAACGGGAGAGGCCACAGCAGTGAGTGGCCGCGTACCGCCAAAAAAAAAAATAAATAAATACTTTGAAAGACCATCTCCATAGAAGGAACCTTTGGGATGCATAATGCATTACCTTTAAAAAAAATAACAAAGCAGTCCAAATGGTATCGGCATGCTTGTACTTTGTCAAGCAAAGCCATTATTTCAAAAGAACGTGTACTACGGACAGTTTTTTTTAAAAGAAAGGGCACATTGTAAACACTATACCAAACACTATAGGAAGGAGATGATCTCGGGATATGCTTAGTTTTCTGAAAAATTCACGAAATTGCCATTATCCTTATTTTTTCTCCTGATTTTCCTGAGCTGACAGAAACACTGCGCTGGGTGCTCTGCTCCCAGGCCTGGGCTGGGGGGGCTGCTTCCTGCCTGGCAGTGGGGGGACTGGGACGGGCCTCCCCTTCTCTCCCAGCTCTGCCACCCTCTTTCCAGACCCTCCTGGACTCTGGCCTCCCCCAGGATGTGCAGCCTCTCTGCGCACCTCTTCTGTGAACTATCTCACACTGTTATCCACCCCTCACTCTCCACGTCCCCCCACCTCCACCCCCTGGCGTGACTCCCTGAAGACCCGAAGCGTGTGTCTCCAGGTGGCATCTGCCCAGGGGTCGGTGGAGGCTTCCTGTCTTTTCAGTGACTGCGTGCCTGGGTCTTTACCAACTCTTCGTCCTCTCTAAGGACAGGTAAGGAGGACAAGGTGATTTCAGTTCTGCACGCGTTTTGTGCGCCAAGGCACACCTCGGCTGTTACCATTTCTCAGATGATTTTCCTTAGACGTGCCATCTTTTCAGGGCTTTTAGAGCTACGGGCCAGCTGACTGGTTTTGCTTTCCAAGCTCCCTTTTCACAGTTACCCAGACCTTACTGCCCGTCTCCTAAATCAGCATTTCAGGTCACCATGTGGTGGTCCCAGCCCCACCGAGCCCAGGGGACCGGCTGCTGTGTCCTGTCCCAGCTGTGCCCACCCCAAGGGCCCGGGTTCCCTCCGTCCTCTCAGGAAGCCTGGCCCTCTGCTTCAGCACAGAGCCATCTCCTGTTTCTCTTTCCAACTTCCTCTCCCCAGGAAACAAGCAGTGAAATTTTCTCCATGGTTATAAATTAAGGTGGGGAGGCCTGGAGGTGGGCAGGGGCAGGGCAGCCTTGTACCGAAGCCCTTTGGGGCTCAGACTGGAAGCAGGGCCGGGTTGTGAGGCAACCCGCAGCAGTCTTGGAGGGAAGGGACCTGGGGGCCTGATCTGGGTCTGTGGACAGAATCGGGGGCCCCTCCGGCCATCAGGGCAGGCTCTCCCGCAGTGCAGCGTTAGGGGGCACCCCTTGGTCCCCGGCATGGGGCATTGGACCAAGGAGTGTCTGGAGCCCCCGTTGGCACCCTGCCCCCAAGCCCTGGAAGCAGTTCCCTAGGACAGGGTGAGTGGAGCCGCCCCCGTGAAGGAGGGACGACGGGCAGACCCTCATCCCAGGAGACCTCGGGTAGCTCCAGAGACAGACCAGGCCTCAAGAGAGAGAAACAAGGAGTGCCCCTGGCGACGCCCGCCAGGCATAGGTTCGGTGGCTCATCTGAGAATAGAAGGGACACAGCGGCCGGCCTGGCAAAGCCTGTGAGTCACAGCGGGAGGCCGGGGCCCCAACACTCCCGGATGCCCTGCAGCCCTGGTGCTTTGTGGTAGTGTTTCATGTCAGTGCCCCCGCCCACAAGGTGCTGTCAATGACCCCATTTTACAGATGAGGAAACCGAGGCAGCAAGCGGTTAGGTAACCAGCTGGTCGCGCTGCCCCACTCTCAGTGGTGAGCATCACTGTGGATTCAGGCAGATGTCGAGAGTCTTGGCGCCGTCCTACTGCTCTCGCCCGTCCCCTAGGGGTTGGGCACCACCAAGAGGGGGATTGGGGCCACTGAGGCCGGAAGGCTTGGGCCAGGGTCTACTCGAGTCCACCCTGTGCCTCACCCGGCTCTCACCTGAGTTCTCCAGGCGGTTCAGTGTGACAAACCTCTGTCTCCCACCCTGAGAACTGTTGGAGGCCTTGCCTATTCCTCAGCTTCAGCTCAGTGCATGGTGGAAACTAGACAGTCACCACTCACTCGAGCAGGACTGGCGGAGGTGCCACGCTCCTGTTTGATCCTCACAACCCCAACATGTAGGGGTCCGAACAAACCCTGAGCACAAGGTGAGACTGTGAGGCTGAAATAAAAATATTTAGATGGTTGAAATCACCCCTATGAGTTCCTTGCTGGGTCTAGATGGTTTGCTCATTTTCACCCTCCGCTGAAAGGGCACCTTTCCCACCACCAAGGCGGGCAGGTCCTCTGCTACTGAGAGTCTCCTGCCTACCCAAGGGCTGCGGCTCCTGGTCTCCTACAGCCCCAGGGTCTCCCTGCCCGGCCCTGACCCTGGACTACTGGCCCGAAGACTGAACAAGAGCCACTCCAGCCACCTCTGAGGCCTGCCAGGCACAGCAGGGTCTGCACTGTCAGAGGGCGGACACGCAGCCAACTCCAAGGAGCCTGAAGAAAGGTGGGCTTCTCGGGCCCCCCGGGCAGCTCCTCCTTTGAGACAGCCCTGCGTCAGGGGTGGTCAGAGAAGAGAAGTGTCCAGCTGGCAGTCCACTCTCCCCCGACATGCAACGTGCTTGCTCGCGTACAGAGCGCTCCCTGTTTTGAGGACACAGGGGAATTTCGATTCCCCTATCATATTCATCCTCAGACCTCCATCTCACTGCTGGACGCTGGGAAACCAGAATATAAGCCCCCGGCCCCTTCTCTCCTAGAGCAGGAGACCGGAAATTCCAGTGCAGGAATATGAACAAAAGAGGGCAACTAGCTCCCCTGAACGGCTGGGAAATAACAGGGGCGACCTTGGGTGACCTTGAACCGTGTGCAGGGCGACAGCAGGGACCGAAGCTGGAGATGGGTGGACACAGTCGTGAGCCTGGAATGCGAGGGACAGGAGAGGACCCCCATCTCCCACCTGCGGAGAGTGGACCGTCCAGGAGGAAGAGACACACCTCATGGGGGGGGGGGGCGGTCTCCTCTCTGCAGCCTGAGGGCCGGTCTCTCCAGAGACAAACGCTGCTGCTCTAGAAAGCTTGTGAGTTATGACCAAAGGGAAGAAAGTGTAGAGTGCAAAGCACTAATTAGGGATCTCCTTCATGAAATGAGCACGTGTAATAAAGTAAAATGATCCCTTTCTGGTCTCCGCAGGGAGTTCCACAGGCCAGTTAGTGATGGGGTGAGACTCCCTGAGGATGAGGACCTTGATTCATGTGCAAATAACATTCGGGGATGGATGGAGACAACGGTGCACGCTGGCAGTTTAAACACACCTCCTTGGTTGCTGTTACGCTATGAATTCTGGGGAAAGTTTGCCCTCACCCTGGAAAGGCAAGCTTCAGGCCAATCTCCTGCTGGTCTGGATCCCTGCAGTGCCACGTTTGTCCATGCCGATCCTGGGCTGCTCTGGTGTATGCCGTGCGTGCGTGCATGTGTGCGTGCGTGTGTGTGTGCGTGTGTGTGTGTGTGTGTGTGTGTGCATGGCGTATATATGGGTGTGTTTGTATGCATGTGGGATGTTGTGTGTAGTGTGTGTGTATATGCGTCGTACACAAGTGTGTGTGTGATGTGCTTGTGTCATGTGTGTGTTGTGTGTGGGTCTGCGGGTGGATGTAAGTGCATGTATGTGTGTGTGCATATGAGTATGTACGTGTGTGTCTTCCTTCAACATTTGTTCTTGGTCCCTCGACGCACATTGAAGAGTACAAACCTGGGGCACTAGTGAGACCAGATTTGAAACCAGGCACAACGAGAGAATGGAAATCATGGGACACTCGTGGTTATTTCAGCTAAAGTAAGTAAACACCCTTTTTAGGGGAGAAAACCCTTGTTTAGTGGCCAAGGTCATGAGCCCTGGAGTGACAGTCCTTAACCTTGAAATCCAGCCCTGTCCTTACAGGCTCTGCCACACTGGAGAAGCTTCTAGATCAGATAGCCAGCTCAGCTTCCTTGTTCGTGAAGGGTTGTACTGAGAGTTCACGGGCACGTGGCCCTTGATCACTGTCAGGGTGTGAGGCTGTGGTCGCTCCCTTTTAACCAGGTGAGTGAGGATCAGTGAGTCAGATGGTGAAAACGGATGCTGGGTGGAGAGAAAGTGGGGAGGGGAGGCGGGTGCAGGTGGGAGATGGGGAAGGATGGCGGGTGCACCCAGCTCGCTGCAGCTGCACAGGACTGCAGGGCACCGGCTCCAGGCGCAGCTCCCAGCTCCCAATCACAGGGACGCTGTACCTGAGGGTGGTGGACAGGCCGGCAAGGGCATCCAGTGACTCAGAAGCCTCCATTGATTAAAATCGCTGTTTTTTCTTGACACCATTCTTTTCACACCTGTTTCATTTAGCTGGATTTGGGATTCTAGATTTGGACAATTTTCTCACTTGACCCTGAACATTAGTGATTGTGTTACCCCTTGTGTGGAAATCATGTTACTAATTCTTTGTTGTTGTTTTTTCTTTTTTTTCTTTTTGGAGAATCTTGGAGGCTTTGTACAATGATTCCTGTCTCTCCAGACTCCTTGGAAGGCAATAAAAAACACGCTCTAGAAGAATCATTTTACTCTGCGCTGAAACCAAACCATTTTGGGGGGTGGGAGGGAGGCTGTGTAAGCTGCTTGGTAGAGAGTTGGACGCACTATCCCGTTGACGCTGTGAGTGAGGCAGGTTGTTTCTGGGAGGCAGTTAACTGGCTGGAAAGGGTCCAGCCTGGGCTTTCCTCTCGAAGAAAGTTCTGGGCAGACTTTATGGCCACATCAGTCAGGCCCTTGGCTTCACATCCCAGTGGAGAGAGGACCCTTCACGGCCACCTTTCCTGGGCATCAGCTCAGAACTGGAAGAGGGAAGAGGACGGAGGGCAGGCTGTGGGCAGGGATCCATGCGGGTGAAGCCCCTGGGGGTGGGGCTTTTCCCTGTAGCCCCGTCGGGAGGAGCTGGATTCTGGCACCTGAAGAATGACTGTGGCACTACGTGCTGTGTTCTGTGGTTACCACATCCCTGTGTCCATACACATGGCTCTGGGTGACCGTACAAATGAAAGGGTATCAACGTGAAACAACTATCAGCAAATCACCCAGGGCAAACACGCACAGTGAGTACAGGACGGAACGTGACATGCAGAATGCCTTCCTGGGTCTCTGCTTCCTCGTTTTCAGATTTTGTTACTAAATCCATACGTAAGGCGTTTTAACTTCACCCTTCTTGTGCACAAGACAGGCTTCAAGGACGAGGGAAAAGACTGATGGGAAGGGAAGTGTGAGTGGCATGTTGTGACACTTATGTCACCTTTTAAATACCTTATGGTTTGGATCCATAAGTGATTAGAGCATGGCTATAGCTGCATCCAGAGGAAGTTGGAATCCAGGGAGCTTGCATGCACACACAGGTATGCACACACGCAGTGCACGTGGGTACCCATGCATGTGTACACATGTACACACATACATGCGCATACTTATGTGCATGCACTACACACATGGACACATACACAATGCACACATACATATGCACATGTGCACGCACACACTCAGTACACACACATGCACGCACACAATGCATGTGCATACTCACATGTGCACACATGCAATGCCCACACGTGCATATACATGCACAATGCACACACACATGCATGTGCACACTCACATGCACACACAATCCCCACACATGCATATGCACATGCACACAACACACACATGTGCATACTCTCACACACAATGCAATGCCATGCATGTACACATGCACACAGTGCACACATGCATGTGCACACACATGCACACACACAGTGCTCACACATGCACACGCACACACATACATATGCATAGTCACACATGCAATGCACACACATGTGCATACTCACACACACACATTCAATGCCCATACATGGACACATGCATATGTACACACACACACAGTGCACACATGCACACACATACATGTGCATACTCACATGCACACAATATGTATCCTTGCTGAGAACGGAGCCCAGATTCCCCACCCCATGTTCCTGGTTCTCTGGAAGGGGTGATCCCCACCACCACACAACTGCCTCATGTTTGAAATTTTCCATGAGTTCAGACACTAGATCGATCATCACCATCACATTAACCTGTTAATGATGGGCTGAGGGGTGGAGAGAGCAGTGTGTCTCTGGGCCCCGCTGGGCATGAATGGTGACCTGCACTCGGAAGTACACGAGCCCCAGCGGCAGAGCCCACCCAGCCCACCTCTGCACTTACCACCTGAGGCTAGTTCGCTGGGCTGACACTAGCTGGGGCTGAGGTGTTCCCATGTTGCCAACATGAACAGCCACTTGCCAAGTTAAGACTTTATAAAACATGGTTCCTTCTAACAGGCCATGCACATTATTTAAAATTCAAGATGTCCACCAATTATTTAAAAGCTCCCTAGCAGGCTTCCCTGGTGGCGCAGTGGTTGAGAGTCCGCCTGCTGATGCAGGGGACACGGGTTCGTGCCCCGGTCCGGGAAGATCCCACATGCCGCGGAGCGGCTAGGCTCATGAGCCATGGCCGCTGAGCCTGCGCATCCGGAGCCTGTGCTCCGCAGCAGGAGAGGCCACAGGAGTGAGAGGCCCGTGTGCCGCAAAAAAAAAAAAAAAAAAAAAAAAAAAAGAACCTGTTGTATAAAATAAATAAATAAATAAATAAATAAAAATAAAAAAAATAAAAAGCTCCCTAGCCATGCAGTAATCAGGAAAGAATTACCCTAAACTCATGAGGAGGTGTCCCCCCTCTGCAGTGAGAGGGTCCCAGAATGCCCTTCATGGCTGAAGCAGCCTCCCGGCACACCTGGCCTGGTCCAGGGCAAGCAGCCTCTCCCTCTCGCGCAGGGGATGCGTCCTCCTGCCCTCAGGGTCATTTCTGAGTTGGAGTTTGGGGGGCAGAGCAGCCCCATTCCTTTCCATTGGAGGCTGGAAGGCCTCAGGGGTGTCTCCCCCGTCTCGCCGCACCACCTCCTCAGGCCCCGCCTGCCTGCACAGCCCCCTCAGATTGCACATGTCCTGTCTGTGATCTTTCCACCCCTGCACATCCAGCCAGGTTTTTGCCTGTCGTGGGTGATGGAGGGACAGGGCTGGGATGGGTGTCAGCATGCGGGTCCCAAACATGACCCCACCCTCCCCAGGCTGGCAGCCTCGTCTCGTTTGGGGCTCTACTGCCCAGGGACTCCATTTGGTTCTGGGAGCCGGGAGCAGACGGTGAGGGCAGGGTGACCTGGGAACACGGGCAGCTGAGCGGGCAGGAGAGGCTCCTCGCTTAGAACTGAAGCAGCTTGAATTGAACCTCGAGACCACACTGCAAAAGACTCCTTTCAGCGCTGGCTTCTTAGCCAGCAAAAGAGGGACGTACCCCTTGCCGTGCACCTCCACACGGAAGCAGGAGCCTGTAGAGAGGGAGGTTTCTGAGGTGAGAGTTTCAAGTGTCCAAATTCACCTGTTAGGGGAAGCGGTATTGCTCCATTACTATTTCTTATCATTAAATTCACATGTGGGGGGCAGGGGTCGGGGTAGTAGTGTTTACTAGTAAGCTTATAATTAAGTATTAGTTTGCTCAGGCTGTCATAACAAAATACCACGGCTGGGACGGCTTAAACAACAGACATTTATTGTCTCACAATCTGGAAGCTGGATGTCCAAGATCCAGGTGTCGGCAGGGCTGGTCCTCTTGAAGCCTCTTTCCTTGGCTTGTAGACGGCCATCTCCTCCCCGTGTCCTCACGTGGCCACTCCTCCCTGCTGGTGTGTCCTGATCTCATCTCTTATAAGGACGCCAGCCCTATGGGGTTAGTGCTACCCTAATAGCCTCATGTAAATGTAATCACCTCTTTAAAGACCTTGTCTTCAAATATGGTCACATTCAAAGGTACTGGGGGTTGGGACTTCAATGTAGGAATCCGGGGGTCACAACACAGCCCATAATAGAGCCCGATACACCCTTGTGACTGTGAGTTCACATCTTCTTGGGGTGAAAGGCCAGGGTTCTGTGTGCTTGGTAGCTAATGGGTTCAATAAATGTTTGCGTGAATTTATGAAAGCGATTTTGCTGCAATCAACATTGTAATATTTGACCAGCATCTGATGTGATTTCCCTGCTTTTGTGAGGGGTTTTTCCCCATTTTTTAATGCTGTGGTCATAATTGTTTAATCTTCTCCAACTACCCTTATCTGGCCACTTCTTGAATTTTTTGTGTGTTAAACCCTAAGAACAAGGGTTCGATAAAACGTCCCTGGTATTTTCCGAAGGGAGAGGCCCTGTTGGCGTGCTTCTGATCCTTTGAACCCTCTCGTTCCAGGTCCCCCTACCTTGTTAAGAGAATATTTCCCCTGGTTTTAATCAAGTGGGGCGTTTGCACACAGGTTTGCTTTCTGCCACTCGTGTTGACTTCTCTCTCCCCAGCTTCGTTTGAGCGCAGTGGCACTAACTCATAAAATTAATTCCCTTTTCGTGGGTTTGTCAGAAATGAAGATTGTTCTGACCCCTGGTTGAACTCATCAGCTGAAATGAAGTTGTTCACTGAACTGGAGAAGACAAAGCTTGGTTCCGAGAGATTAATCGGCTCCATCAGCCCTTGGAGGAGACCCGGCCACGGCCCGTCACGCCGACCCTGGACAGCTCCAGTCCCGCACAAATGAAAGCCATCACTCCCAGCCAGGAAGATACTAAATTATAGGCTTTTAAATTTAATTTTCAGTTTACTTGTGTTTTCGATTAGCGTGCCATGTCTCATAAAGACGGTGCTACGTTTGAGAAGCAAACACCTCCCCTCGTAGCCTGGGAGGCCCTGGTCAGATCCACCTGAGATCTGTCAGCACGTGAACAGCAAACTATTTTCTTCATCCCCGAATCAATAACAGCCTTGGCAATAAAAAGTCACCCTGGGCCTGGGGCCACAGGATTTCTCGACAGGCTCCTAAAACCATCCTCAGGTCACCGGAGGCCTGTGGATGGCCGTCCACTTTCTGTGCATGACTGCGAGGGGGTAGGAAAGCTCAGGGCTGATGACCTGTCATCAGCTGGGCAGCACTGCCCCTCTTATCCTCCTGGGACCCCAGCTGTGCACGCACCGAACAGACTTTCTCCTGGTCCCGAGAGCAGACATTAGAATTGCCACTGCCTGGAGACTTCTAAGGGTGGGTGACGGTCCTCTCTGTCCTGTCCTGCCTTGCATTATTCCAGGTGTAGGTTCACACATAACCAGCCCTCATTTCTACTGAAGACAAGCTTCGGAGAAACCCGAGTTAGCATCCAGACCTGACGGGCCCCACGGAGAGACCCCACAATCCCCTCCCCTGCGTCGAACGCTCTCCCTGGCCAGACCCCATGCCGGCCTCGCCCTCAGCCCCCAACAAAGCAGGAGTCTTCCTCGTCCACTGCCTCTGCCGCCTTCCCCATCCTCCTTGCTCCCAGGAGAGGCCATTCCTGGCACGACTCCCGTGGCATTTCCCGACAGTGTCCCAGCCGCTCTTAAACCCACAAACCACATCTGCTGGTCTGCAGTCCTACCTCGCTTTAGATAAGAGCTCCCTTAGGTTATAAGATGACAAAGGACAAAGACAAAATAAACTTCAAAGAAAAGAAAGTGTAGAAAAACTTCAAATAGCGTTCTCACCTAGTCTACAAAAATCAACGTTAATCTTGGTCTTTTCACCTTCCTTTACATTTCTACAGCTCTTCCCTTCATCCCTCCCTCCCTCCCTCCCTCCCTCCCTCCCTCCCTCCCTTCCTTCCAGAGATTCTTATAAAATTGAGCACAAAGGGAACACAAAAGAAGAATGTATTTGCGTCTCCCCCAGTTCAAGTTTCCTTTGCCCTGACCCAAAGGTCTGGACACGGAGAGAATGTTCTAGACCACGGCCAGCACACTTGTATGATGCAGAGCCAGAGTGTAAGTATTTCGGTCTTGGCCACATGGTAGTGGAAGCAGCCCTTCACCGAGAGCAGCGTGTACCATAGACCTCGGCGACCACCGAATGTGGACTTCAGACTGTTTTCACGTGCTACAAAATGTGGTCATTCTTTTCTTTTTTCTCCCCACAATTTGAAAATGCCAAGACATTCCTAATTTGGGGCTGCCCAAAAATCGGCAGGGGCTGGATCTGGCCCCTGGGCAGTCACGTGCAGACGGGGTGTTGTGGGAGCCCCGCAGCTCCAGGAGTCCCACCTCCTCTTGCTTTCTGCCGGCCACAGCCGAGGAGCAGAGGGGCCGCGCAGCCTGACTCAGCCCTCTGTAGGAGGTCTGGGCGACTGAGCATCTGCCTTTCCCAGGCTCCTGGGCCGCGGGCACTGCTGGTCCCAGCACCAGCCTTAGGCAGAGTGATCCGGTTCATTGACCGGGGCTGTGTCTGCTCCCTCTTAGAAGAAATGGGGTTCGGTAGCTCAGAGAGAAGGAGCAGCTCCTGAAGAACGAACGAATGAGGGGGTGAGTCAGCCCTGCACCAGCCCTGGCTTCACTCACTCGCCTGCTCTGTGAGCGACGAGGGCTCTGCAGACACTGCCTGACCTGGGACGCAGCCTGGATCTGCTCTGGACGACACTCCTCCTGAAAGGCGGGGGCCCGGCTGTCTCCCTGCTGCACTGCACTCTGACACCATGACTCGAGCGCCTTTGCAGGGTAAATCCCCCGTGTCACCCGCTTGCCTTGACACGGGCGGATCCAGGCCCCGTTTTCTCATCTCCATCTCTCTGCCTGGAACACTCGAGCATCCCCTCGGCCCCATGCTCTCCGCCAGCCTGAATCCCTGGAAATCTGTGCCCAGGTAAGAAGCAGGATCTGTAGCAGGCGGGACATTTGCAGTACAGTCAGGAGGAAGGGGAAGAGAGACACAGAACTGAGGCTGCTTCGGAGGCAAAGAAATGAGTGCAAAGTCGGGGGAGGCTCTGCCCCAGGAGGCCCGGGGCTGTGGCTGTGAGCACTGAACGCCCCAGGAAACCCCGCTGTTCCAGGCCAGCCCCCTGCTTCCCCTCTTGTGTCTGGGTGCTGTCTGCACAGTCCATAAGGCCCTGTGTCCCTGCTTGCCCCAGCTTTTAGTGAATGCAGCATCTAATCTAGTGCATTATTTGGTTTTCGTCTCACCTTAGCAGGACAGAAAACCCTGAGTTCTCATGCTGAGTTGTGCCTCAGAAAGCCGGCCCTCCGCCATCCCGTTCAGCCACCAGGTCCAGGCGCCCAGACAGCCTGCGTCCCCCCTACTGTGAGGCTAGCTGGCGGGGGCGGGGGGGCACCAGCAAAGAGATGACCCCAAATCAGTCTTTTCTGGAGGTAGTTTGATGCCTGATAATTTTTTAGAAAGCATGTCTGAGCAGCCTTGGAAAATCAGAACCTGGTGGGGTGCTCTTCTCACTTTGCGTTTGTGGCCTCTGGGAGGACGGAGGGGCTCCGCTTCTGCCTTCTGCTAAGCAGTGATTGAAATGTGCCCCTGCCACTCTGTTTCTTGTTCCGTCACGAGATGTGTCTCTGCCCAGGATCACGACCACAGGGGCCTCGTGCGGAGGTAGAGGCCGGAGAGTTCTCACACCTGGCGGCGTGCACCCTGGAGACGTCTTGGTAGCATCTCAACCAGCAGGTTGAACATGAAGAACAACCCAAGTTGGTGTTTCCTGCTAATCGTGCCTGGGGCTGGGGCTGGTCTCCATCCTGTGATCACTCCAACTCAGTCCGCCTGGGATCCTGGGAGGCTTCCAGAAACTCAGGTGAACTGATGGACTTAAGAAGAGAGTCAGCCCTCAGCAGGAGTGAGTGTGGTCCCTGGAAGCAAGGGAAGTATTTGTCCGACAAAAGTGCAGGGGCTCCAGGAACCACTTTCCGCTCCACGTGGCTGCTGTGTGCTGCATCGTGTCTCCCTCCAGTCCTGTGTCGGAGCCCTACCCCCAGCACCTCGGGATGGGTGGTGTGGAGGTGGACCTTAAGGAGGCAGTGAGGCTGAAAGGAGGTCACCGGGGTGGGTCCCAATCCTACAGGGCTGGTATCTTTGTGAGCAGAGGAGGTGAGGACACAGACACGCAGAGAGGGCCAGTCGCGTGAGGACAGGAGAAGCCAGCCCTGCTAGCACGTTGATCTCGGACTTCCAGCCTCCAGACGGTGACAAATACATTTCTGTTGTAGAGCCAGGTGCTGACTGCCAGATTAACATTAACTTCGTTCAAATTGATGTGCTCCGCCACCCATGTTCATGTGAGGAGCTGGCTCTCATGGTGTCTGTGGTCAGTGGCTCTGCTTGGACATGGCGTTGAGCTGGAGCATGGAAGTCTCTCCCCCATTGGTGAGGAGTAGAAAACCCCCTTCCCACTGGCACACTGACCATGGGGTCCACTCTGACCATCAGAGTCAACAAGGAGGAGTTGTAATTAGCTGGAATGTGGCTTGCGCACGAGGCTAATTGGCGATATTGGTGGTTTGCCTCAAACCTGTTTTCCCACAAGGCCCTCTAGGTGCTCCTTTCCTGGTGTCCCCACCTCCCCTTGTGTCCAGGAGGCTGTCCACTGCTCTCCAGCCAGGCACACTTCCAAAGTTATATTTGTCTGTTTTGACAAAAGACATGCAAGCGTCTGTTTCTATGTTGACTTTGTTTCTCATGGAGGTACAATCCAGAGAGTCCGACTATTGTCATAAGACAGAAATGCTGCAGCTCAGGACATGCCGCCCAGGGCTGGGAAGTGAGGGACTCCAGGCTTGGGAACAGATATGGCAGCCATGCTCCTGGCTCTTATAAAAAGCCCAGTGTTGCAAAGCTGCAAAGCCTGGGATCCGATATGACTTCTTCTAGCTCGAATGCCGGGGATCCTCTGTATGTCTGAAACGTGTGTTCCTACAGCTGGCATGCTGAGCCTGCCGGTGCTGTTGGTGGGAGCTGTCATAACACTGTCCCTCATCCCCCAGTCTGCCGCCTGCCCTGTCAGGTGAGGGGGGCCCTGCTCTCTGGGTTCCACCCACCCTTGCTCACCCACAGGTGCCGGAGGAGACCCTTAGAGTCAGACAGGCAGGCAGATCTGCAGGCAGATTCAAAGCTGAGTCACGCGAACAGGTGTGAGGGAGTGGAAGTTCTGTCTGGGGGATGACATTTCTGTGGTTGTCTGTGTCACTCTCAGAACACACTCTTTGGTATTAGAAATTCGTCAATGATTAAACTGATCGTAAATCACACACGTCGGGTGCTTTCTTTCCATTCACAGCGGGCTTTTCTAATTTTAAAAAGAATAACCTGTATGAAATAAGCCCAAGGACTACTTCTCTGTGATGTGTGGCGCTTTCCTCTCACGTGTGTGATCCCTTTTTCATATCTTGCTTTTTACGCATTTGTACAAAAATATGCTGGGAGTACCTTGGCCATGTACTGTGCTAGTGCAGTATGGAACGCGTTGGAAATACTGAATTTAATGGGTGCAACTTGCAACCTTATGGACAACGTTAAGCAAGGCATGCATTGTAATATCGATTTTTTTCTCATGCTCGGCTGGACCCAGGACCCAGAGATGAGTCGTCACGTGGATTGATGGGCCAAACGGAAGACACGTCTGGGAAAGGTTCCGGATACAGGGATCCGCTGCTTTTTAAAAGTTTGCTTTACTACACTTCGCTCTCACAAAAGATCTGCATTGGTACCAGTTTCGCTTACAGAAAGAAATTCGAAGAGGATTTTTGAATTTACAGAAACAGGTGAAAAGTTCAGTGTGGGTTTTGCAGTGAAGCCCTTACAGAGGCAGTGCGCACCCTGGGGGCGGCCCCGCCGAGCTCTTTCCTGGGAACCACACTCAGCATCCAGCGTCCAGCTGCCAGAGCTCTGACCGGTGTCTGCGAGCACCTGTGCTTCGTCCGGATTTATTTTGTGACTTCGTTATAAAGACACGGTCTAAGGTAACTGCTTCTTCTCTTTATGTCATTTTGGCTATGAAAGGTTTCACAGGAACACTCTGCTTTCAGATAGCGGGGCAACCTGCAAAATGGTGCAGACGTTTGTCGTCCAGAACGGGACTTCCCTGTGGGTGAGCGGCCCTGAGGACTCCCGGCCAGCAGGCTTCCAGGGAGGAGGGCTGCCCACATCCACGGCGAGTGTCTGCGTGTTTCTCAGGAGGAGATGCCCCAGCCCTCCTGCCTCCCCTACTGGGACTGAGCAATGCTAAGGAATCCGTTCTTTTCTTTTCCTCTCACTTTTTCCCCTCCCTCCTCCCTCTGTTCCTTTCCTTCTTCATCTCACCCTCCAAAAGCACATCGTAAGGAAGGCTAATTTGGAAGCACAGCAGTCAATGATAACTTCCGTAATTGATGGATCAGGAAACCCGCTTCAGGTGGGAGCGTCCCCTTGGACAACCGGCTCAGAAGCCTCCGGACCCGCCTAGCTGCTGTGGCAGGAAAAGCATCCTACTCGTGTCCTGAATTACCTCCTGTGGTAGTGATGGGTTTGGGACATCATTAGATGAATTACCAAAGGAAACAGCAGTACATCGAAAGTAGCCGCCGTGCTGTCAATCAGAGAACAAGTTCCCCTGCCATCTGAGCGCGGGCACCCTCCCGTTTTTGGGAGGAGGGTCACACGGGCAGGGCTGGCTTCCTGGATGGGTGAACCGTGCAGTTGCTCAGGGCCCCCCAACCCTCAGGGGGCCCCATGCTTCGCTTAGCGCTCTGCCATTGGCACCCGACCCAGAGGCCACTCCTCCGTGGTGCCCAAGAGTGGGCAGGGGAACAGGCTGCCAACAGTGCAGGCAACAAGCAGGCATTATCTGTAGGGAATTTTAAATAATAATAAAACGTAGTAAAAGTTGGTCCCCCTTTTATTATCATCCTCCAGCAATTCTAAACAATATCAGTAATAAAACCCTCCTCCCTGGAAACACCCTGTGTGGAGTAGTAAATACCTGATGCGATGGCTATTGAGATTTAATAAGCAGATACGTAAGTAAGCTCCACTATGTGCTTAATTCTGCTGGAATCACAACTTTGGGTTCGTTCCTGCCTTTGCCACATGAGCAATTTTACTTCCCAGAGCCTGGAGGGCTTCGGAAGGGGCCGCTGCAGCCCGGTCTGGAGGCAGAGCCGGCTGGGAGGGCTGGCGGTGGACAGCAGCCCGACAGCGGTCATGTTGGTAACCGAGCAGTTTGGAACAAACGGTACCTTCCAGCGTCTAAAGTTTATGGATATTATTAGCCAATCAGCTTTTGTGTTTATATACTTTTTTACGAAGGTTGACACTCACACAGTCCCCCACCCCCAAGATCATGACTTTGTGACTACATTTGCTGTGTATCAGCCAGTATATTCCAGATCCTATATAACTTTGAGTAATACAGATTACACTGTATAATTCAACATGCAAACTTCTTAAGATCCAATATATGAGTATTGTGTTGCTTTTCAAAAGTGACCATTTAAACTTAAAGTGATTTTATATATATATATATAATTTTTTTTTTTTTGCAGTACGCTGACCTCTCACTCTTGTGGCCTCTCCCATTGCGGAACACAGGCTCCGGACGTGCAGGCTCAGCAGCCATGGCTCATGGGCCCAGCCGCTCCGCGGCACGTGGGATATTCCCGGACCGGAGCGCGAACCCGTGTCCCCTGCATCGGCAGGCGGACTCTCAACCACTGCGCCACCAGGGAAGCCCAAAGTGATTATATTTTGATATATTCACGCTTTATTAATCAAACCCTCAGGAAAAACAGTAATAAAAATTTCACCTTATTTACAAGGTATTTGCAGGGTTTCAATGACTGTTGAGAGGCCTTTTTTTCATCATTAAGTGAAACATACCCTATTTTCCCCACAGTTATATGAGGGTTTCGGCAAAGGGCCCTGGTTTTGTTCCTACACAGCCCCAGCACAGCTGCCCCCAGCCCCAGGCTGCCTCAATCTCCCCACGGTCAGGCACATTTTGGTGTCCTCACAGCAGCCGGCTGAGGGGCAAAACCTGTTCCCAGAGAACAGCATCCCATTACCTTGTATTACGAGAACAATAAACTGTAGAGTGAAGAAACAGTGTTTTTTGTTCTGGGCATCACATTGCTTTTTTGTTTTATTTTATTTTACCTTTATTTTTTAATTGAAGTGTACTTGATTTACAATCTTGTGTTAGTTTCAGGTGTACAGCAAAGTGATTCAGTTATACATACATATATTCTTTCAACCCACAAATCATTTCTCATTTCTTCTGCTCCTGCCGAAGACTTACCTTTCCAGGTGTGCTGACTGTTGCTGGCCCATCTTCCTGTCTGGAAATGGATTCCACATGGCAGTTAATACCCACGTGGTCACCTCTGGGTTCAGAAGCAGTTTGGTGGGGCTAAGTTTTCGTCCCACTCCGTGCTTCAAACCGAGCTCCTCGAACAGCGGGTATGTGGAGACTCGAGCCGCTGTGGCTGCAAATCACATTCAACGTTGAAATTCTGCATTAGAAGATGAATATTCCCTCTTGGATGTGGAATAAAATGCTTGCTGTATGGTTGGGTGCTTAGAGAAAAGGTTTATTATGGCAAAGGGAGAAATGAAGTTTGGTTAAACAGATCCAGAGGCTATGAAGCCGGAAAGGATTTCAAGAAGTAAATTGCAATTTTATTGTGAAGGCAAATGTTCTTTTCAGTCTTGATTTGCACTAAACACAGAATGAGAGTCAAATGGAAATGGAATAGAGGCACATCTCAGAAAGGAACCCACAGACGAGGACACACAATGGCAAACACGGTTAAAGCCTCCTCAGCACAATGGTTGCACTGGCTTTTCTGACAAATAATGAAGTATCGCATCTTCTGAGGAATTGTGATAACTCATAATGTGGGTAATTGTTTTCAAATTATAACTGTCAGCTTTGTAAGTCTGATTTGCATTGCAAATGAGAAATATTAATTAAATAGTGAGCGTGTTTGAAAGTGACACGGCTCCATGTCTTAAGGGTTACCGTTTCAAAGCTGCGTTTAGAGACCTGTTCTGACCTGAAAGACGCTTTGGGATAAACACATATTTACAACAAATTTTTATTTTCCCTTTAATTCAGATAAAGATATTTTAGAATAAACTTAAACTCAGGAAGGGTTTGTATTCTTGTGTATTATTAGCTGGAGGCTAGCCAAAATCTTCCTTTAAGTAACAGAATAGAGAAACAAATGAGATGATTTTAATGATTGAAGCCTTGAACTTAATCTGCAGTTTAATATAAAATGTGATATTGCAGGTTGATTGAAATCAGAACACCAAAACACTCAGAACTCAGAGCAGTTCTTAACGATCAAGTGCATTCAAAAGAGTTTCATTTTCAGACAGTTTTAAGAATTTAAGCTACATTGAAATAAAAATAAATTCATGCATGTGAAAACTTGAAATTTTGAATAAGCAACAACTTATGGGCATGCTGGTGAATCCACTAGCCCCCGACTTTGCCTTCTAAGAAATAAAAGTGACCAGCTTGAAGGCCACCACGTTTCCTAGTGACTGTATCATCAGCGCCAGCGTCCGTGAGGGAGCCAGACAGCATCCTTGGGTCCGACCCACCGTAGTGCTCACACAGCAGGGGCAAGCGGGGGCTCTGTGCACTGCAGCTCTGGGGAGCAGTCACCATGTGCCAGCGAGGTGCCCCTTTGCCGAGAGATGAGATCTCAGGCCCTCAGGTGGGACATGTTGTAGGGAACATCCCAAATCGGATGGGTACCCAGTGTGATAGCTCTGTGCTCTGTCTGTTCTAAGATGTGGGATCATGGCCCCTCTGGCTATCAGACACTAAGTCTGGGTCATGGAGTTCACAGTCCCAGTTAAGGGGCCCTTCCAGACCCCTGTCCCCAGCGTACTCCCATTCCTCTGTCTGACTGTCTACAAAGATGGTAAGGGTGTGCGTGGAGCGTCAGAGAAGGAGTCTCTGACTCCAGACACCAAAGTTTCCTGCCTGTGCACACGCGTGTTGGGTATTTGCCAGGACCACCTGCGCACAGGTGGCAGGACTGTGCCCTCAGTATCATGCCAGCGCCCTTCCATTCATCTGATAATGGACTCCATGTCTCACGTGAAGTTGCAGAGAAGTATCCAGAGATACAAAACCTACACTAGAGCATCAATTTCTATGCATTACTGCTCTATCAGTAAATGATATGACATTTAATGCAAGGCATTAGTCAACATATAAATAATTTACCCCCAATACATAGGGCCATGAGAGTCAGAGAAATATATAATTGAAGGCAAATTTTCCCAAAAAGACGTCAATTTATTTTATCGATCATTTCTCAGGAAAAAAAAAAGAAGAGGTAACTTGGGTCCTTAATCGTCCCATCTAGAACTTTGTTGTTTGTTACTAGACTCTACAGCATTTTTCTTCCAACCTATTTTTAAAATTTCATAGAAGCTGGAGTAAAAAGGGACCCCAAACCCTGTCCAACCTAATGTTTCCCCAAGTGGGGTCCGTGCAACTCTGGACCTCTACGCTGGTCCGTTTAAGTATCTCATCGGTTCCATATACTATACCTGACACACACAGGATGGTATGTAAAATAGTATTTGTATATACTTTACATATATGCACCCATAAGTGTACCATATACATAGCTACATGTAGAGATCCCTTTCTGTACATGTATTCAAATGGACCTGCATCAATGCAGAATTTATTATTTGAACAGGTAATTTAGTCCAAAAACTAAAAAGTAAAGAAGAAAAAGTAGGTTTGCAGTGAAAAGTCTCTCTGTCCACTCTGCTCCATCGGCCCAATGGATATTAATGTCCTCTGTCATCTTCAGAGATGTTTTACACAAATATAAACAAAGACAAATATTTCCTTTTTCCTGCAGATGGAAGCTTACTAAGCACAGTGTGTTCTACACTTTGCTTCTCTGACGTATAGGCATGTCTTGGAGCTCTTTCCATACTGACGTGTAAACATCTTTTGTGTTCGTTTGCACAACTGCGTAATATTCCTCTATATAACATTCATTAAATATGATTTTTAAAATTCAGTCATTGTTGATGGACACCTGGGTAATTGTAATCCAATATTTTTAATGTTAGGAAAAAGGTTGTCAATTAGGAAAAGCTTTTTAATATTAGAAACAAACACCCTACACATGCTCACAATACACACCCCATAAAAGTCTCCACAGGACATACACATCGAGCACACTGCACACACACAAAATATAAGTTAAACATCAAAAGCATACACTCTTCCTGTTTGCTGGGTTTGCTGGCCTCTGGTAGTGCCTGTTTTGTTCTAGTCCATTCATTTCTATTTATTCTATTATATTTTTAGAAAGATTCTCCCGACCCACTGGCTTGATTCTGAGGTGCCCTGTTGTGGGCTGGAGGGTACTGCTGGCCAGCGGATGCCATGCCATCTGAAAAACACTGCCTGTCACCCAACACCTGTCACCTGTCACCTGGTCCCCCTGGTTCATTAAGCTGTCTTGCTGGCTTGGTTAAATCCTGGCTGGATTTCTTGAGGCTGGACAGGTCCTCACATATTGAGGTACAGAGGGGTCACAGGCATACTTTAAAAAAAAAAAAGCAAAACCAAAGAACCTCCTCTTCTGAATGTGGACACCCAGAGCTCTGCACAAGCCACGGCAGACTCTTGTCTTCCTGACCTGGCGACACCCCCGTGCTCCCAGCGTCCACCCTCTGGAAGTCAGCGTGCCCCTCCAACGCAGCCCGGGTGTTTGCTAAGGACCGCTCCTCTGCCGATGCAAATACCCTGGGATGAAAGGAAACGCAGGGCAGGGAAACAACAGCGAGCTCCCTCAGCTAATAGCTCGACGGCCCCGGAATGCAGGCCACTCTCCAGCCAGGGTCTGTAGGGCCACCCCGGGAGTCTCCAGGCAAACCTTCCAACCAGCCAACAAAAGGATCAAAAAGTCTGCGGGCCTCGTGCGTTTGCAGAAGAAGGTTCTACTTTTCAAGAACCGTAATTTTTGCTTATTTATTTATTTTTTTTAATTTTTAAGGAGCTGAGCTTTCATCTTCTTTCATGGAAGAATAAGAAAAGGTCTTTCTAAGGTGTTTTGAATTTCAGAGCCCCGATCCGAAGCTGCTTGTCAGCGTCTCTTTGGGAAGTCTCTTTCTAATCGCTCTATTTGATATTGGATATGTGGTCGTCAAATGTTTACATTAAGAAGTATACAGTAAGCCTTCACTTTAGAAGCAAATTAATAGTCGGGCACCGTGAGAACCCGACTTGATCTGAATATTGATGATCTCATTCTCGGAGTCTCTCCGGGGCCGGGGGGTGTGCGGTGTTGATCATTGCTTCTCACTGATAAGCAAAATATTTCCAGAGCGTGAAGAATTCTGCGGTGTGTGAAGAGGATATAACCATAATCTCCATCAACACGCTAACTTCTCCGCTGCCATTTGCATTGACAAGCAGCCGGAGTTATGCTAAGCTCTCTATTAGAGCCTGCGCCCTGGGAAAGGTCTCCTCATTTGAATAAGGCCTCTTCTGCATGTGAAAAAGCACATTGAAAAGGAACGCTCCTTTAATTAGGGTGGCATTTGGAAGCAGAGGCCTTAAATGTTCACTTTTTGTGATGCTAAATTGTCGAGTATTTTCGACTGTATTGTCATTTTCGTTCAACATTTTTATTCTTCCTTATTTCTTAAAGAGGGAATGAATGGCCTGCCTGCCAGAGAGAGCGAGGGAGCAGATTAATGTGGCTATCTAGGTTATGGAAAATTTAAATCAAACTGTTTGATGAAATGTAGAAATATGTTTAAATATAGGATTAGACTTCTAATATAGGAAGCAGTCAGGAGATCAAAAGGCTCCAAAAGTCATGCTGAAAAGGAGTGGAGAGCTGCCGCGGGAATTTTAGAGCTAAATGATTGAAGAGTGTTTTCAGTGCACTACATCCAATCTGACTTTAAAATAGAAGTAAACATGGCCGGCAGTGCAGCCGGGGTGGTGGTGTCCCTCCGCCCTGGACCAGCGGCCAGGCGGCCTGACCGTGGGGCTCTATCTCCAGCACTCACGGGAAGAGGACCCTTGGCTTAAAAATTCGGCTCTGGACAATGACATGAAATGTCCCAGCGGGCATTCTGGGGACCGGAGTAGCTGCTGGTCTTCTACACGCGTGTGAATTTCTCAAATCCATCTTTTATCTTCCTGTATAAACAACAACGACAGCAAATCAGCCTAAACCCAGACTCAAGCAAGCTGGGAAAGTCAGGCTTGGGTTTTTGGAACGTGATTCAGCAATGAGAGAAAACAGAAGCTTGATAACCAAGCCAGGGATGCTGGGAGGACCTGTCTGGTGGAGCCTCCCAGGGTACACCAGACCTGACCTTCAGATCTTGGCTTTAAGAAGGCCCTTGTAACCTTCTCAGCATGGCGGTGAGTGCGTCCAGGCCTGAAAACTCCCACATGTGCAGTGGTGGAGGTGCTATAACAGAGAAGGTGAGTCAAAGCAAGTCACGGGTCCCTCGGGGACTCAGAAACGTCTCATTCTGATTCCTGTACTCATCTGTCAGAGTCCAGAGTTTGTTTGCTCATAGCTGGTGTCTCTCTCTGTGCCTCTCTTATACTTATCTTAACATTTTGTGCAAATGAAAGTTTTAAGACCTGGACCTTAATATCAAGGAGGACCGTTTATCGCTACTTAAAATACTATAACTATTTTCCATAAATGTAACTTTATGTAAATAAGCATTCCACCAATCACTACGCTTTTCCTATTATAGAGATTTTCATACCTTCAAAAGGTCCTGTTCTTGCTTCTGTCTTGCTTGCAAGAGGTCCTGTTCTGGCATCTGTCTCACCAAGCCCTGACCCCAAATTTAATTAATTTAAATGCTGATGAGTCCACACCTCTTTCCATTTTCTGATTTTTAAGTATGTTTTGAAAATGCAAACTATGAAATTGTCAGTGGACTTGGGAAGAACAGCTGCAACAGGAAGTCCTTTCTGTGCAGGGGGAGGGGGTGAAGAAGGTCATAGGAGGTACCAGCCCTAGCAGTGAGGGGACTGGACCAGGGACACACTCCCTGGTCAGGTAGGTAGATCTGAGTCCTCTCCAACCCCCGTCGCGCTCTCTGAGCCTCAATTGCTCCAGCTGTGAAATGGGGGTAGCGATGGTAGTGAGCCCGTGACAGCAGGCACGGGTCCCTGGAGAGGAAGCCCATGGTGAATGTGTCTGGGATGGAACGTGACCACCCTCCACCCCCAGAAACCTCATGATTACATTTCTCCTGGTGTCCCTAATGGAGACGGACAGGGTGTATGCCTAAAACCATGGGTCACCCATGAAGGTCTCTGAAGGCTTCAGAGAGGGTATTTTTTAGATACTTTGAATAGTTTTGAGGGATGTAGATTCACTAAAACTGTTACAAAACTTTTAGTCGTTTAATTGATATTTAATGAGCCCAATAGATCTTTATTTGGACTTGGGGACTCTCTGGCCGAGACCCCATGAGGATGACGCTGCGTGAGCCAGGGAAGAAGCAGCAGGAATCTCCTGTCGCCCTGCCGCTTCCTCCAGGGCTCCCGGGCTACCCTCCTGCACCTTCACCCAGAAAACGGCAAGGAGCAGAGGGTGCCCTCAGACCCTCGTGTCCAGGGCTGTGGCCCAGAGAATCAGCCCTGAAGACCCTACATGTGCAGTAATTTCAAAAGTGATTTGAAATCATTGTTTATTGTTGCCAGGAGACGTGATTTTGAAGTAAAATAATTCCCTGAGCGACACAGTTTGTGGATAAACTGCAGAGGGGCCCAGTGGGAGACAATGAAGGCGAAAGAGGAAACGAAACCACTGTCAGGAAAACAGAAAAGAAGGCGGGACCTTTTCTAATTAGAAATAGAAGTAGGTGAGCAGCTCTTCCTGAGGTCAGAGGAAGCAGAGGGTGGGAGCGGTCTGCCACGTACTCCTGGCAGGCTGGCACTCAGGCCCCGGGCAGTGCGCAGCCTGGGCAAGGAGGTCAAAGGCTGGGTTCGTTTCTTCTTTTCCTCCCTAAAATGGGTGGGTCGAAAAAAGTGCAGCAATTAATAAATGAATTAATAACTATGGGAAAACTTAGCTGGGCGAAATACAGAAACTCTATGAGTGCAATGCTAAAATCTTCTGGAAAACATTTTTTTTTTTTTAAATCTTGACTTGTGTTTCATGGTTCTGAACAGGAGAAATTAAAATACACCGCCTTTAATGTAACTTCAACCTGTATTCTGACAGTTTTTTCAACTTCACAAAATTATCCTCAAGTTCACCTTCAGGTACAGACTTGAGAACTATTAGGGGTGTTTTTGAAGAGATGCCTAATGAGGAGGAGTTTGCCATAACAGAGGAAAAAATATAATAAAGTTAAAATAATCGAAGCAGTGTACATTAGCACTAGCAATGGCAGATACGTCAATAGAAGAGGATGAAAAAGTCAAAAATAGTATAGAGGGTTTAGGGTGCAATAGATTTGAAATTATAAATTGGTATGGAAGGGACGGATTGCTGAAAGATTGCATTGAAAAGACTGCCTAATCACGTGAAAAGAGACAAATATTGATTGCTACTACACTACTGATTTTAAAATAAACATTTAAATTAAAATTGTTAATTAAAAAAGAAAAAACACTAAATCTCACTATTCCTTGTACTATTCTGCAAGGAAATAGAAATATTTATTTTATCTTTGGTTGAATATGTATTATTAAACATTACACCAAAACCAGAAATCGTTAAGGAGTTTAACTGATTTTCCCATCTAAAAAGTGTCGAAAATTCATAGAAGAATAATACTATAATCAGTGTTAACAGATAGACAGTAAATTGGCAAAGTAGTTGGTATGGCAGACAAGAGTTAGTACTTTGATATATAAAGTGTACACACTGCTGTATTTAAGATAGGTAAACAGCAAGGACCTACTGTATTGCACAGGGAACTCTGCTCAATATTATGTAATAAGCTAAATGGGAAAATAATTTGAAAAGAGTAGATACGTGTACATGTAGAACTGAATCACTTTGCTGCACACCTGAAACTAACACAACGTTGTAAATCAAGTCTACTCCAATATAAAATAAAAAGTTAAAAAAAAATTTTTTTAAGGGTTAATATAAATAGAGAGGCCACAGTAATTTTTTTTTTTTTTTTTTTTTAAACAGGCAAAGGGTATGAACAGATAACGTTGAAAAGGAAAAACATAAATGGCCAGAAATCAGGTAAAAGTAACTGCAGGCTCACTAGTAAATAACTGCTGTTGTCGCTGTAATAAACCACCAGAAGTTCCGTGGCGTAAAGCACAATATGAATTCATCACCCTACAATTCTGTCCCTTAGAAATCTGACGTGGGCGTGGCTGGCTGAAATCAATGTTCCTTTCTGGAGGCTCCACGAGTCTGAGTCTCCGTGCGTTCTGCGCGGGTCCCGTGGCCCTCGGCCCCTCCCTTCACCTCGAAACCGACAGCATTGAGTCACGCCCTTTGCTCACTGCCTTCTCTCCTGTCTCTGCTGATTCTCCTTCAAATTCTTATTCTCGTCCTTGTGTCCTTCTGACCACAACCTAGAAAGGCTCTCCACTTTTAGGAATTAAGATGATTATATTAGGCCAACCCAGGTAATCCAGGATAATCTCTCCATTTCAAGGTCCTTAAGTTAATCACACCTGCAGAGTAATTTTTTCCCCGTAAGGTGGACATTCCCTGGACATTCACAGATTCCAGGAATTAGGACGTGTACATCTTTGGTGGGGCATTATCCTGTCTACTGCAGGCATATAAGGAATTCAATATGCATTTTATATATGTATATAATTTTAACATACTTTTATTATATGTACAACATATATGTTATATATTATATAACACATAACACACATAACAGTATATTTATATATTATATAATATGCATATATATTACACTATAATATATAATATATTATAGTACATTATAATATATAACATACATATTATACATTATTTTAATTACATTTGTTATGTATCATGCATCATAAAAGGATATTGAATTTCTTAGTGCATCCTCTGACATCTGTTGAGGTGATGTGATTTGTTGTTTTTTCCATGAATCACATAAATTAATTTTTTTTTACTGTTGAGCAAACCTTTTATTCCTGGGATAAACATCTTGGTATGATATTTTATGATTTTTATATTTCCTTTGTTTAGTTTCATAATGTTTTGCTATGATATAAGAATGAGATAGGCCTACAATTTTCCTCTTTTGTACCATCCCTGCTAGGTTTGGTATCATGGTTATACCACCACATAAAATGAACTGAAAAGGCTTTCTTTCTCTTCTTTATGTTATTATTGTTATTATTGTTGTACTCTGAGTCTGGGTAACATTGAAATTATTTTTTCTTGACTGTTTCACAGAATTTGCTGTTCAAACTATCCAGAATTTTTCTCTGTGGGACGTTATTTATTTACTAATTTCAGTTCTTTTATGATCATATGACTAATCAGGTAGTTCATTTTTATACCTCTTCTAAATTTTTAAATTAACATCGTGCATTTATTTATATGTGCTTTTATTATCTCTTACAATACATGTATTTCTGATTTTCAAACAAATCCTTTAACTATGTCTCAGTAAAATGAAGTTATTTAGTACCTACTTCATAAGATTGTTGTTAAAAATAATTTAGTATGTGCACAATTCTTAGAATACTGCTTGCACATAGTGTTATATAAATGATTGATGTTAATATTAGTCAGCTTTCAATTTTTTTCTAAATTCAATAGCAATTTCTGTTCTGACCCATGAATCATTTAGAAATGTTTCTCTTAAGTTCCAAATATATAGGGTAATATATATATATACATATTTATATATTCACAATTAATTTTTAACTTAACTTCATGGTGGTTAGAAAAATGTGTTCTTTGTAATATAATCTTTGGAAATTTGTCAAGAGTTGCACGAAGGGTCAATATGTGGTCAAATTACCTTAACACTGGATCTTGAGTTACTTCTCTGATTGACACTGCATGAGTGCTTGAAAATAATTTATATTCTGTTTTCTTGGAGGTAGATTTCAGGATTATTACTTGTGCTGTTCAAATATTCTGATTTTAATTGATTATTAAAATCTACTTATTCTATCAATCGTAAGATCCGTGTTAAAATCTACCATGATTCTGGATTTCTCTTTCTAATCAAATTACTTTTTGCTTTATGTATTTTAAGTCTAGATTATTGAGTTCATACAAGTTTAGATTTGTTGTATCATTTTTTCTGAAGTGACTCTTTTATTAATATGTAGCAATTCCCTTCATGTCTATATGCCTTTTACTTTAATAACTGGAACCACTTTTTTTTTTTTTTTGCGGTACGCGGGCCTCTCACTGTTGTGGCCTCTCCCGTTGCGGAGCACAGGCTCCGGATGCGCAGGCTCAGCGGCCATGGCTCACGGGCCCAGCCGCTCCGCGGCACGTGGGATCCTCCCGGACCAGGGCACGAACCCATGTCCCCTGCATCGGCAGGCGGACTCTCAACCACTGCGCCACCAGGGAAGTCCTGGAACCACTTTTAATTAATATTTTGGTTAATATTTTTTTTCTGACATATCTTTTTTATCCTTTTTTTCTACTTTTGTATTCCTATGTTTTTAATTGTCTTTTACAAAGGCTTATAATTTGAGTTTTTCATTTATCCAGTTTGATAATCTTAGAATTTTAATTCGAGTACTTAGTCTATTTATAGTAATTGTATTTGATGACTTATTTAGATTTATCCCTATCATATTATTGTGAAATATTTTTCTTCCTTTTGTATGTTGCTTTTTCCTCTTCTCTTTTGCCTCATTTTGATTGATTGAGCACTTTCCCCTCATTCTCTCTATTAGGAAGTTGTTTTTGTCATGATGTACTTAGTTATGCTTGGAATGATCATCCCTGAACCAAGGCACTTTTAAGAATGAAAGAAGGTCCCTCTTCATAGTTAACTGTCTTGGGAACCCTGCAAAACATAACCACTGTGATAACAAGCAACCTTAAATTCTCAGTAAATTAAAAAAAGTGTGTTTCTCAATCATGCATCTTTGCCCAACGTGAGTCAGCTTATCACAGTTTCTCAGGGACCCAGGCTGACACAGGCTCTATCTAACCACATGTTTTCACATGCTCACAGCAGTGGGAAGAGAGCATGTAATCACACAGTGGCTCTGAGCGTGTGCTCTCATCATGTAAAATATGCAGGGAGTAACCGAATTCAGAGAGTGAGGAGATCTGGACGGCTTTACAGAAGGGGCGCTTCTAAAAAGGAGTCCTGAAAATAGAATTTAATGTTAAATATTCAAAACAGACTTAGGTTATTCCAGATTAGGTCCTGTGAGACTAGGATATTTGCCTAATTAGTGACCTACTGTTAGATATCTGGGAACCTTTGCAAGTGCCTCTACAAAGTTAATGCAAGAGATAAATGCCAGTTGATTTAAAATTGGAAAGCTTTGGAGATAACACTACATCTCTGTAGTATGCTATGAATCAGGGTGGTGTGGGCAGCCAGTTTACGTAATTCAACCTCAGAAAATTTACATTTACTATGTAATGTCTGTTTTTTTTTTTTTTGCGGTACGCGGGCCTCTCACTGTTGTGGCCTCTCCCGTTGCGGAGCAACAGGCTCCGGACGTGCAGGCTCAGCGGCCATGGCTCACGGGCCCAGCCGCTCCGCAGCACGTGGGATCTTCCCGGACCAGGGCACGAACCCGTGTCCCCTGCATTGGCAGGCGGACTCTCAACCACTGTGCCATCAGGGAAGCCCAATGTCTTTTTTCTTAATGTATGGAGACATAAAACACATATCATGTATCATGGCCAAGGAGGATGATAAAGGGAATTTTTAAAAATTTTATATATTTATTTATTATTTATTTATTTTTATTTTTGGCTGCATTGGGTTTTCGTTGCTGTGCATGGGCTTTCTCTAGTTGTGGCGAGTGGAGGTTATTCTTTGTTTCAGTGTGCGGGGGCCGTCTCATGGCAGTGGCTTCTCTTGTTGTGGAACATGGGCTCTCAGCGTGCGGGCTTCAGTAGTTGTGGCGCACAGGCTTTGTTGCTCCATGGCATGTAGGATCTTCCTGGACCAGGGCTCGAGCCCATGTCCCCTGCATTGGCGGGCAGATTCTTAACCACTGTGTCACCAGGGAAGCCGCTATGTAATGTCTTAATTCATTGCTCCTCTTTAGTTGGTCAGGGTGTCATAGACTTGCAACGGAGTTTTAATTTCAAAAAAATGAAGCTAATTCTAGAATGTCACAGGAATCTACATAATACTATTCCTTGGCATTCCAAACTGGAGCTTCAGCAGCAAAGTTCATTTAAATATAGAGAGAGCGAATGAAAGAATAGTGATTGGGATATGTGTTCTCAGATCATCAAAGTCAAGGATGAGTTTAATAGCCAGGGCTTGAGAAGGACATAATGGACTACCTGCTGATCAGAGGGTAGGATGTTGTCAATGGAGGTTAGGATGGGTCTTAATACCAGGCTCACTCAGTCCTCTCTCCATTAATGCATCAGATTCCTCCATCACATATATGTACAGCATTCTGACTGTAAAGCAACTTGACCACCCTGCTTATCAAGGTAAAGCTCATGGACTCTTTCCTTTTTCTCCTTTGCACATCTGAGGTCTAACACCCAAACCACAATCCCATTGACATTAGAACGGCTGCCACGTAACCTCCACTCTCAGTTAGTTGGTAGAATTATAATTAGTCAAGAAAACACTTGAAGAAACAGCTTTTTTTGAGCGTGTATATATAGCAGTTCTTCTTTATAAAATACTGGTAACACAAATATAGACGACTATTCAAATTACCTTTCCATCTCAGCTCATTTTTGACCTGTAAAACACAGCATCAAGTCCATGGATAAATGTAAACCTGGAAACAAGAGAAGCAGTTTAGAGTTTGCTGTTGAAGCCGGGCTTTCTAGCTTCCTCCTTGTCCTCTTGCTTCTTGGGGCCCGTCTCTTGGTCAGTGTCTCTCTTCTCCATCTTCAGCCCCCCTTCTGCCCCTGCTTCACATGCTCTGACACAGCTGGGTTTTGAAAAGACCTTCCCTAAACTATGCATTTTCTCTAGCAAATATCTGCATCCACTTCCTTTCACAAAACATCCTGTCCAATACATGGTCCTGACTTGGCTGCCATCACCTCTTAGTCTATTCTCTGCTCAGTCCGTCCCCTTCATTCTAGAATTTCCACTATTCACTGGAGTGATTCCTGCAACATCCGATGTCCCCCAGGCCATCCTGGGCAGGGCTCTGCCCTTCTCTTATCCTCCTTCTGGACCATGTGACACTGAACCCCTATTATGTAACAGGCTCTGTTCTAGGCAGCTGAGACACATCAGTGAAAACGACAGATGAGATTCAATCTTTTTGTTATTTTTTATTTCAGTGGAAGAGGGAGCCGATAGCCAATGACCTTGGTAGACCAGAAGGCCACCCACAGTGCTGTAGGAGGTGACAAAGGCCATAGGGAGAGAGGGCAGGGGCAGGGGATCTGGAAGCAGGGGGTGGGGGACCATTTCTCCAGGACAGCCAGGACAGTGAGAGGCTCCTGAGCAGGGTGAGCAGGGGAGGAAGGGGCAGGCAGACACAGTGGGAGAGGCGCGGAGGGAGCAGGGCTGGTGAGGACAGAGGGTGGGGATGACAGAGGGCCTCGCGACCTCTCCTTCTCTTGCTTCCTGCCCCTGCTTCCCCACAGCACGAGTAGCTGACAATTTCTGTAGATTTCATCTTCCTCTGGCCCTCCAACCTCCCTCCTCTTCTCCATGACCGTCCCCATGGGTCTCTTCGCGTTGAGGTTGGTGAGTGTGGATGTCTCTACAGTCCATTGCTCACATTCCAGCCTGGACAATCTGTCCCACGCGGGATGCAGATCACAGAGCCTCGCCCACCTCCCCGTCCCCTCCCCCTCCCCATCTAACGCTCTCCGGCACACACCACTCCAGGGGCTTCCCGTGACTTTCTGGACAGAGGTCGCAAGGCCTTGCCCCACCACAGGCCTGTCCTTGGGGTCTGTCTTGCTGTGCACCCCATCATCTCTCTCTCTGGCTAGATGGGACCAGTGGCTCCTCCTCTGACCCCTCACACAGCCTCTCCTGTTAAGTGTCCCTCTCTCGTGTCTCATAAAACGCATCACACGGTGACCCAAGTGCCATCTCCTGCCTTCTGAATCAGATGTCCCCCCTTCCCAGTACATTTAACACAACCACAGAGTCCCCCACGTCCTGGAGGAACAGTTAGATGGTTTGTTTCTCTCCCCGATCCAACTTTAAGTTCCTTAGGGATGGAGACCCGCCATGGCATCGTTGTACATCCCAGTGGCACGACATCTCCAGGTACTGGGCCTCAGCCATTTCAGACCCCTACAAGTGCTGCCTGAAGGCTCTCTCCTACCCCATTTCCTGGAAGCCTTCAACCCATCCTTCCAGATCCAGGTCGAGTCTCCTCTTGACCTTCCTAAAACTCAACTCAGTGAAAATAACCTGCTTTTTTCTAACAACATTTTTGAACTATTTGTTCTTGATCTTTCTCTTAACTGTGTGTCTGTTTTCACGTCTCCAGGATTTAAAACTATGCCTGACACATAGTGAGTGGGTACTCAACAAATATTTACTGAATGGTTGGATAAATCAACCAATCGAAATGTGCACAATATTGTGGGAGATCAGAGGAAGATGGACTTGACGAAGAGGGACTAGGGGTGGGTAATAAAGGTGGAAGCATGAGTGTGTGATGGACACAAAGCATTCTTTTCAGCTGTGCCCACCAGGCCTTGGCACCTACTTCTCTAACCCTTGGTCTGGGCTTGTCCTTCTGACAAGCATCGCAAGACATTAGCAAATGTGACTCAAGCCATCTTGGAACACCCTTGAGTGTTGGAGGCTCCCTTGCTTTCTCTGTCCTCAGAACTGACACCCTGAAGTAAAGAAGCTTGGCCAGCCTTCCAGAAAGGTCCCATGGAGAGAACCCAGGACCCAGGTGACAGCCATGCGAAGAGGCCATTCTGGACGTCCAGCCTGAGCTGGCCTCACTGGAGCCCAGTCCAAACCACCAGCCCACAGAACTGAAAACTAACAAATTGTTATTTTTCTTTTCCTTTTTCTATTGAATTATAATTAACATATGATATTATATTAGTTTCAGGTACACAACATAGTGATTCTATAGTTTTATACCTTATGAAATGATCACCACGATAAAACTAGATACCAGCCATCGCCATACAAAGTTGTTGGAATATCACTGACTCTATTCCCCATGCTGTACCTTCCATCCTGTGACTCATTTATCTCATCGCCGGAAGTTTGTACCTCTTAATCCCCTTCACCTATTTTGTCCATCTCCCCTCCTGCCACCCCCTGGCAACCACCAATTTGTTCTCTGTACTTATGAGTCTGTTTCTGTTTGGTTTGGTTTGGTTTGGTCATTTGTTTTGTTTATTAATCATGACTGTGTTAAGCTTTCAGGTCTTTTGTTACATTCAAAGATCAGCTGATACAAGTTGTAATGTATTAAGAAACTCCTTGCAGTTTAGACTTATAAGTTAAAATTTAGTTTGGGCAGCAATATAAAATTAGAGTAGGTTACCCTTCTCCCAGGAAGTATGAGTTATTCTACTGAAAGTTGTTTCATTTAGCATTGTTTATTTTTCTTTAATTCTCTCACCATGTATAACAAGTGAATTCTGTACACCTAAGATTGTGTGCCTTCAAGAGAAATGGACTTTGGACGTCATTAAGCATCGACTCGTGCGATGAGCTCTGTGAAGCACGAGGTTTCCACCACGGGAGAGTAGCCATATTTGCCCCAACATTTCCGTTCAAATGAAGGAGTATCTGATAAAGGACCATGCAGTTTCAGGCTGGATTCTTCTGGCCCTGTGGGGAAAGCACAGTGAATCTGAGCCAAGCCTCTGAGAGACAAAGACTAGTTTGGGCGAAGGTGACCCACAGGATGCACAGGGCTGAGGGCAGACAGGAAGCGTCCCCAGCCTATGACAGAGGTGGCAACGGTAACATCCACCCCATGCAGAGCCTGGGAAGGCAGGAGGAAGGGCATTTGGCAGAAAGCCAGATCAGAACTCAGACTGAAAGTGGCAAAGCCTAGGTTTATGAGAGAGGAAGGGCAGGGTGGTGACCAGGTGGCCGTCTTTCCTTCCAGAGGGATGGCCTGCATGGTATCATGTAGGCGAGATGGAGAACCTGTTCTAGAAAGTCCAGAAGGTCTCAGCTCCTGGTTGGAGAATCACGTTTGACCATTTTTGTGTCCAGGGGAAGCATTTCAGATGGGTACTTACTGAGCGTAAGAAGTCACTTTGACCCAATCTCGGCCATCTTTGTCCCAGTTCTTGGGGAGAACAGAGCTGCTTCGTGTTCCCTGGTGTTTGGAGTTTCTATCACAGATCAGCACAGGCTTCCAGTATTCCAACTCCTTCTCCCAAGGAGCCCATCCCAGGCTGTGCTGGCTTTCTGGATTTTGCCCAGAGGCTCCTGCTGGGTGTGGGGAAAAGTGGATAGTGGGGAAAGGAAGGAGAAAGAGCCAGGGGGCAGCGGTGGGTGGCCAGATGGGCCTGGGTCAGGATCCAGTCCTCAGTTACTAGTTGTTCGACCCGAGTCCAGTCAGGTAGCCTCCCTGACCCACCTGTGAACGAGGACAGGGGATCCACGTCACAGGATTCAGTGACATAATGTGAGCGCTCCTCATTCTGTTCCGAGACCAGAGCCAATCTCACTGGGAACAACAAAACCTGGCCTTCCTGACAGGGCTTTCTTCCATCTTTACACACCTTGTCTAAGCAGAAGGGATTCCAACCCCAAGACAGTAGGCTCAACATTCATGAAGCTTCTTTCACTACTTTATTCTTGTCCAGATTTGCAGCACGTAGTATCTGAGGGAGAGCTGGTGAGTGAGGGGCCAGCACACTCTGCCTTTAGACTGCAGCAGGGGTCTCCTGCCTGGCCAGGGGCACATGCATCGCCTGGTGCACGAATGCAACCCAATCTGAAGGTCACTTTCCTGTGAAAGCAAAGACAACTATATGCATAAATGGAATTTACAAACAAACGAAGTTTTCGGTGAAAATTGGGCCAAAGAATAATGCTCAACTGAGACATTTTCAAGTTTTTTCCTAAAATCTAAATTTTATGGTAGTTCCCTCCCCACTTCCCAAATGGGAATCTGTTGTATCTCAAAGAATAAAAGCTTAGTTATAATATACTCAGGAAACTAAATTCAAGAAACTTTATATATATATATACATATACATATATATATATATATATATATATATATATATATATATATATATATATATATATATATATATATATATATATATATATTAGAATCCTCCAGCCTACCAGACTTTTATCCAGGATTTACAACTGCCTGGTTCTTCTGGCCTCATGAGATCAGGAACATGCCTCCTTTTCTTCAAGGAATTCTACCTGGAGACACTTTCTTTTCACACCAAGCCATAAGAATAATGGAAAGCCACCCCAACATGCTGGCTGGGGACCAGAGGAATGGTGAGTACCAGGGTGCCGAATAGCTCAGAGATGGGTGGCAGTTGGTGTGAAGTTAAACAGGTTTCTGTCAGTAGGGAAGGGAGTTTGCTTCTCACGTCACCCCAGGACCTAGCTCAGGGCTCAGCAAATAAAAGAATTGCAATAAAACTTTTTTGATTATCTAAGCCACGAAGGTATGAACTATGAGTTCATCATCTCACGGCCACATGGGAATCCTGGACTCTCTGAAAATTGGAGTTCTGGCACCTAATATTGACTATCACTCACTGTTGACCACCCAATATTGATGAGAGATTCATTAAATAAAAAGTGATACCAGGATGAGAAGTTAATTTTGTGCAACCTCTTTGGAAACCTGGAACATCAAAGTTGAGTTTAAAATCCAGTGATTTCACTCCCAGTCATACAAGTGATGTGCACAAAGGGAAAATCTGGAAACAGCATCACATACAGGGCAACATCACATACAGGGGAACAATAATATGATTAATGGCTGATTTCTCATCAGAGGCAAAGGAGACCAGAAATGGAATTACATGTGCAAAGTGCTGAAAGAAAAGGGAAAAAGAACTATCAAAGAAAAATTAATTATTAAGTAAAACTATTCCACAAAAATAAAGGCAAATCTTTCCAGATAAAGACCAGGAGATCTTGTTGCCATTAAACTTTCATTACAAAATATACTAAAGGAAGTTCTTCTTTAAAAGGCATAGATTGTATAAAGCAACAATTATAGCACTGCTTTATTTATTTTATTATATAAATTCATAAGTATATGATTATATGTATATAGTGCTAAACATATATAGTATATGACCATATTATATTATATGTGTGTACACAGTACTAGTACAAAGAAGAGGAAAAGAAATGTAGCTATATTAGGGCAAAGTTTCTAAACTTGACCGCAATTAAGTTAGTATTAGTCTGAAGTAGATGCAATTAGATACATATGGTAATCTCTAGAACAAACACACATAATAAATATTTAAAATAGTTTAAAAATTAACAGAATTAAAATATTACACTAAAAATATTTATTTTTTACAAAAAAGTAAGAAGAAACAGAGAAAGCAGAAAATGAGACATACAAAAATGAATTAGCAAAATGGCAGACATAAATCCAACATTAACTGTGAATAGACTAAATCCAGATTACCAAAAAATAAAAGACAAGATCCAAACATATGGTGTCTACAAGAGATACTCTTTAGATTCAAAGCCACAAATAGGTTACAAGTAAAATGATGGAAAAGATATACCACGCAACAGTAACAGTAAGACATCTGGAGTAACTATAGTGTTATCAAACAAAATAAAGTTTAAGAATATATATAATACTACAAAGAGGAACATTTCATAATGAACAAATGGTCAATTAATTAAGAAGCTATAACAAATATAAACATATGCCAAACAAGAGAACCCCAAATACACAAAGCAAAAAACTCTGTGATAGAACAGAAGGAGAAATAATTCAACAATAGTACTTGGAGTTTTCAGAACCACACTTTCAATAACTAATAGGTGACTTAAACCAAAGGAAAATTTAAAAAGGCAGCTAGAAGACTTAAAAAACATGACTACCGGGCTTCCCTGGTGGCGCAGTGGTTGAGAGTCTGCCTGCTGATGCAGGGGACACGGGTTCGTGCCCCGGTCCGGGAAGATCCCACATGCCACGGAGCGGCTGGGCCCATGAGCCGTGGCCGCTGAGCCTGCGCGTCCGGAGCCTGTGCTCCGCAACGGGAGAGGCCACAGCAGTGAGAGGCCTGCGTACCGCAAAAAAAAAAGAAAAAAAAAGAAAAACAACAACAACAACAACAAAAAAAAAACATGACTACCAACTTGACCTCACTGACATTTCTAGAATGCTCCATTCAGGATGCACATTCTTCTAAAGTTCACATGAAACATTCTCCATGATAGACCATATGCTGGGCTGTAAAACAAACCTCAATATATTTTAAAGATTGTAATCATACAAAGTATGTTTCCTGACCATAATAGAATTAAATTAGAATTCAGAGAAGGATAAAAATTTGAGAAACCACCAAATATGTGGAAATTAAGTGACACACTTTGAAATAACCTGTGGGTTAAAGAAGAAATAGAAAAAAAACAAACAATTGGTAAATATTTTGAAATGAATAAAAACAAACACAACATCAAAACTGATGAGATGCTGTAAAGAAGTATTTAAATTTAGAGATCTAACTATCTGTAATAAAAAAGAGGAAGTGTCTAAAATTAGTCACCTAGGATTCTGCTTTATGAAGCTACACCAAATAGAGAAAACTAAACCTAAACCAAGTAGAAGAAAATAATAAAATATCAGAGTGAAAATCAACAGAATAAAAAAACAGAAAAATAGAGGAAAATCAATGAATCTAAAAGATAGTTCTTTATAAAGACTGACAAAATTCAAAAAAGTTTAGCTAGAATAACTGTGAAATAAAAAGAGAAGAAAAATTACCCAAATCAGAGATAAAGAGGGTTATCCCTAGTGACTCTACAGAAATTAAAAGGATTATAAAGGAATATTATCACAACTTTATGCCAGTATATTAGAGAATGTAGGTAAAATGGACAAATTCCAAGAAATACACAAACACCAAAATGGACTAAAGAAGAAGTAGAAAATCTGAGTAGACTACAACTGGTGAAGAAATTGAATCTTTCATCAAAAACCTCTTCACTAAGAAAACCCCCAAGGGCAGATGGATTCATAAATTAATTCTATTAACATATAAAATAAAATAATACTAATGTTACACAAATTATTCCAGAAAATAAGAGGAAACAAGAGGAAATAACACTTGCCAATTCATTCCATGAGGCCAGTGTCACAGTGATACCAAAGCCAGATAAGACAGGAAAAGAAAAAAATATTACAGATCAGTATCTGTCATAAGCATAGACTAAGAATACCTAAAGAAATATTAGTAAATCAAATCCAACAACTTATAAAATAAAACCAGGAATTTATGCCAGGATTGCTGGATTGGTTTAATGTCCAAAAACAATTAATGTAATTTACTATATTAATAAGTTAATGAAGAAAAGTCACATGAAAAGAAAAAATAATGGACAAAATCCAACATCAATTCATGATTGTTTTAAAGCACTCAGCACAGTAAGAATATAGAGGAATTCTTCTATCTGATGAAGGAATCTATAAAAATTCAACAGCTAACATCATATTTAATGGTGAAAGACTGAATGTTTTCCCTTTAAGGTCATGAAAAAGGCAAGGATGTCCACTTTACCACTTCTACTCAATACTGAACTGGAGATTTATTATTTTGTTTAAAAAGAAATTAAAAACATACAGATTGAAAAGGAAGAAATAAAGTTCTTCATGTTCACAGATGATGTGATCCATTTTATAGAAGATCCTAAGGAGTACATACACACAACCAGACTAATATGTTTTAAAATATCTCAGGATACAAGTTCAATATTTTTAAGATCAATTTCATATCTGTATTTTAGCAACATAAAAACTGAAAATTAAATTTAGGAAATAATTCCTAGTACAGTAGCATAAAAAGGAGTAAAGTGTGTGGAAATACTATAACAAAAGAAATTAAAGCTGATACACTGAAAACTACAAAATGTTGTGAGAGAGATCAGAGGATATCAATAAGTGGAGAGATAGTGCGTGTTTACCTAAGGGAATACCCAATCTTAAGTTGTCAGTTCTCTTCGATCAGTCTACAGGTTCAACACAATCCCTATCAAGATGCCAGTATGCCTTTTTTATGTACAAATTGATAATCTCATTACAAATTTTATGTGGAAACTCAAGGACTGGCCAAATTTCTTAACATAAAAAAAAAAAATGGAAGACTAGATTATCTGATTTCAAAACTGTCTAGAAAGTTGTAGTAATCAAGACAATGTGGCCTTGAACATAGGAGAGGTTGTAGTGACCAATGGAATAGAATTGAGAAGCCAGAAGTAAACTTTGCATATGGTCAATTGATTTTCAACAAACAAACCAAGGCAATTCAATGAGTAAAGTATAAACTTTTCAATAAATAGTACTGGAACAATTGGAAATCAATATCAAAAACAAATAAACAAGAAACCTAAAACAAAGAAAAACAAAACAAAACTTAGGGCTTAGAATCTTACTTCACACCATACATAAAAATGAGCTTAAATGGATCTTAAACCTAAATTTAAGAGTTCAAATTATAAAACTTCTGGAAGACAACATAGGAAGTAATCCTTGTGACCGTGGATTAGGGAAAAATATTTTATTATGACAGCAAAAGCATAATAAATAAAAGAAAGAAAAGAAAGAAAACAGACAAGTTAGACTTTAGTAAAGATTAGAAAAGCTTGTTGATTTCAAATGATGCCATTAATAGTTGAAAGATAAGCCACAGACAGGAAATACTATAAAAATAATATCCAATAAAGAACTTTTATTCAGAATATATTTAAAAACTCTTGCAACTCAATGATAAGAAAATATCTCAATGAAAAAAAAGGACAAAGGTTGTGAAAAGAAATTTTACCCAAAAAGATGAACAAATAAGTAATAAGAATATGAGAAGGGCTTCCCTGGTGGCGCAGTGGTTGAGAGTCCGCCTGCCGATGCAGGGGACACGGGTTCGTGCCCCGGTCCGGGAAGATCCCACATGCTGTGGAGCGGCTGGGCCCGTGAGCCATGGCCGCTGGGCCTGCGCGTCCGGAGCCTGTGCTCCGCAATGGGAGAGGCCACAACAGTGAGAAGCCCGCATACCGAAAAAAAAAAAAAAAAAAAAAGAATATGAGAAGATATTCACCATTATTAGTCATTAGAAAAGTCCAAATTGAAACCACAATTAAAAAAAAAAATCTACTCTCCCACTAAAATGGATTTAGTCAAAGAGACTGACAATATTGAATACTGTAAGATGTGGAGAAACTGGAAACTTCACACACATCTCTGATGGAAATGCTAAATGTACAATTAATTTTTTTAACGTTTGGTTGTTTCTTCAAAAGTTAAGGCAAACTTAACTTACAATCCAGCAATACCAGCTACTTGATCTAGATGTGTAAGTCATTAATTTTTAGTTGCCTTTCTTTACTTTGCGCACTTAAGGCTCTGAATTTCTAATCACCGCTTCAGCTGTATTCTTCAAGTTTATGTTTATTTATTAATATTTAGTTAAAATTTTTCTAGTTTCTATTTTAATTTTTTGGACTCATGGGATATTTAGAAATGTTGTTCAATTTTGAAACATTTGAAGATTTTCTATTTATCTTTTAAGTTAATCTATAGATTAATTCTGCCATGGTCAGAATACGTACTTTTAAATATCTCAGTTCTATAAAATGGTAAACATTTTGTGTGTATTAGAAAATCACGTGTATCCTGTTGTTCTTGAGTTTAGTATGTTTATTCTACCAATTTTGTAAATAATCTAATCATTTGAATCATCTAAACACTTACTGATATTTTAATCTGCTAGTTTTATTAGTATATACCTAATAACATAGTCCGAAATTTCAGGAACAACAAAACTAAAGAAAGAAAAAGACAATTCTACAATCATAGTTGATTTTATTGCTGTTCGTTTTACTAAATAGAGACATTTTTCACTGAGGGTTGCTGAGCAGTGTTTACACATGAAAATTCAGTGATGCCAAAATAAAAATATGAACAAAAAAATGAAAGCAAAAGCCACATCAGAGGTTAGTATGGACCAGAAGGGAGTCCCCCGGGAGGGGGTCCTGGTTGCACACGGTGGGTCCTCACACCGCCAGGACCTCTGACCACTGCCCGGGGCAGCGTGGCCAATGCAAGGAGCTCCAGCTGTGACCTTGGGGAGGGAGGGAGGGTCTTCTTCTCAGGTGGTCTGTGCCTGGCCAGACTAGACGCTAGTTCCAGGGCCCAGAGATGCTGTCTTTGTTCACACCCGTGGGCCGGAACTGCCTGCCCCAGGTGTGCACCGGCCCTCCATGCAGCTCACTGATTCCCTCATCTTACTCTGTACCAGACATGAAGCAAAGCGCCTCCTGTGCGTCACCCACTTCCTCGAGTTGAAAGTTTTCCTAAGGAAGCAGCCTCCAGGACGTGTGACATTGCTGCTGCGGTGGCGGCAGATTTGTCCTGGACCAGCCAGGACAGGAGGGTCAGGGCCACGCCCAGAGCAAGTCCCGCTGCCATGTTGTCCCTAAACATAGATGTGGATGTGGCAGCAGGGGCCCCCCTCAGGGGTGAGGTGACTCCTCCTGGTTGCCTCTGGGCCTTACAGAAAGTCAGTGAGTGGGACCGGGTCTTCATGTTAAGAAGTGACTGTCTTCACCATCACAGAAGCTTTTATTAAATCAAATAGTTAAAGTAATAAATTAAAATCAAATGTCAAATCCTACGTATAACTGTGTAGTTACCTCTAGGAACTTCAATGATTAAAAAAGAGAGAGTGTAGGCCCAAGGGTTTTCTTTGAAGGAGAGAAGCAACTGGTGTAAAGGCCCTTAAACTTTTAACTCAGCAGCAAAAAAGGCTCAGACGCCAAAGACCTCAAGCAGTTTCCAAAGGATGAGAAGGGAGTGGAGGATGTGATGATCTTTGCATAAATGATACAGTTCCTTACACGGGGGACACAGAGCAGAGCAAGGACCATTTAAAGATTTGAAATTATTTAATGATTTCATCCCTTGCAATACCTCCTATCTCAGTGCATTTAAAATATTTTAATTTTAAAGGCAATAGATGTCATTGCCACGAAGACAGATGTCTCAGAGTAGAAGTTGGGAGGAGGTTCTGGTAGGGTCATTGTCCAAGGCCACTACTGGGCTTGAACCCATCTGGGTCTCAGAAGAGTCCTGGACCGGGGGCCACCAGCCCTGGTCTCCAGGGTGTTGGTGTGGACCGACCACGACGAATCAGAGGTGCCCGTGATTTCCTTCCATTATCCCCGTGAAGCTCCGATGAAGCTTGTGTTAGCAACTGGAAATGTATTCTCAATGCAGTCACCTTTTGTCTTTGGGTGCATATTTTAATTTCAACAGACCTACAGGACACGGCTATTTTAAATAGTTATCAACTTAGACCACTCAAGTAATTTGTTATTTATAAAGAAACTGTCTCCTTACCCTGCCTCTGTTAAGCACTTTGGTATAAAACGTAGGTCCATCTCTTTCCATTTCTGCAAATAATATCTCTGAGGAGAAGCAGAAACATGTGGTCAGTAGGTGAATGTCCCTCCTGGCGATGTGGGGTGATCTGTCACGGCAGCTCACCGGGACATCTCTAAGGAGGCACCCACCTTCCTCCACCCAAATTACTTGCACATCAACCTTCCGAATCAGGCTGCTTGCTGTGACGAATGGCTGGGACAAACGTCTTGGTATCTGGGATGAAGTGTTAGGTGTTGTAAGAACTTCGACCAGGAGGGCTTAATGTGCCTGATAAATTGTGTCGAGCAGGAAATGGGGACAATTCTGGTTGAAATTCGCCCTTGGATCGATTTAGCCTTAATTCTTGACACCAGAGACAATGCTAAGCAAACATTGCGTAACTGCATCTCTCTACAAGGCCTTGTTTATACCCAGAACATTTTCTCAATATTGCCCATGTGTCTATTTACCCCTAAGAGTCAACTGGACATCTGTGAAAATGAATTCTAGGTCGGGAAGCTATACCGATAACTTCACCGGGAAGTTAGATGTTTACTAACACAGAAATACCCGTGTGCATCTCAGGGTTTGAAATAAAGTTCAATTCTAGCTGCGAATATTTCCCTTAGCTGCATGTCCTCCAGGTTTTGCTGATAAATGTTTTCTAATCTATAGCACTTCATAAACACACTATGCATATTGACATATACTTTAAATTTTCTAGCATTTTACAGCATCTGTTAAATTATCAATTACTTTCAGTATTTCTGCGTAATGGGATATTTCCTTTAACAATTTTACCTGGATGGTATTTGCTCCTAGATTACCTGACTGTATAGTTGTTCATTTAACTGTAACGTGTCACTTTGCAAACTACGTTTTTGCTGTGTGTTGGTAATTGAAAACAATCACACAAAAAGCATCTTGTATTACACAGGGAGAGCGTGTGATGTTGTAGCTCGAGAACGCTAGACAAACCAGACTCTGGAGCCCTGCCTTTGAAATATGATTTAAAACAGAATTTATAATGTCGCAGAATTACATAAAACTGTGTGAAATTGTGCAGATAATCATTTAAATCTCCCTACATGGAAAGATAATTGCTCCAGAAATTAACTGTACCTGGGGTTCATTCATCTGGTCATGGCTAGTTTCTTGTGTGGCGGTGATTTGATATTAGAGTTAATTAAGTTCAGGTCAGAGTTGCTGAAGGTCAGACATTAATGTGTGGGATCATTGAAATGATAATTATAAACAGATTAGGGAGCCACGGTCTTTTATAAGGGGTTATTAGATAATTACTGTGAGAGTGAACGGCTTACTGTAATAATGGATTATCGACTACTTAACAGCGTTTTAAGGACGAGAGTGAATTACTTCCTCAAGGACTAAAGAATAATGTTGCCGAAACTCAGAGATCAGTAAATAAAGTCCAAGAATGGTGGCTACAGTCCCATTTTTATTTTAGGGGGATGCCGGGTGTCATGGGCGGTGTTTTTGTTTGCAGGGGTGTGAAGGTGGCAGGTCCTGAGGGGAAGACAAGAATCATCTCAGGATTCCCTATCTGGAGCAAGGGAAGCTGGGAAATTCTCTCCTCTCTGGTTCCTGTGCTCCGGAGCTTTCCTGAATGTCGGAAATCCATAAAGGATTTTCCAGAACGGGCCGAGCTTTCGGGGCCTCCAGCACAGAGTTGGATTTCCTTCACTGTTCCCTCCTCTGTCGTAACAGGGGATGTGGCGACCAGAGCCCAGGTGTGACTGGGGCGAAGTATCCTAAACTCAAATCCTGAAACTCTGTGGTCCTTTGCCTCAGGTCACGTCACAGAGGTAAACTTTCCAGGGACATGAGCTCATAAGTACGAAGAAATGCCCCGGCTTTAACACACTGTCAGACCTGAGTAGCCTCAGTTGGAGGACCTTGTCTGTCAGCCCACTTTCCAAAAGATGGCTATAATTCCTTTCAATCCTTCGTCCTCTGGGAACAAACAGCAGCGACTTTTTTTTTTTTTTAATTGAAATATAGTTGATTTACAATGTGTTAGTTTCAGGTGTACAACACAGTGATTTAGTTATACAGGTACTATATGTATCTATTTGTTTTCAGACTCTTTTCCCTTATAGATTATTACAAAATACTGGGTATAGTTTCCTGTGCTCTGCAGTAGGTCCTTGTTGGCGATCTATTTTATATAGAGTACAGTAGTGTGTCTACGTGAATCCCGACCTCCTAATTTATCTCTTCCCGCAACCCCTTTTCCCTTTGGTGATCATAAGTTTGCTTTCTAAGTCCGTGGGTCTGTTTCTGCTTTGTAAATAAGTCCATTTGTATCATCTCTTTAGACTCACGTAGAAGTGAGATCATATGGTATTTGCCTTTATCCGACTTACTACACTCAGTGTGAGAATCTCTAGTGACGATGACGTGGGTCAGGGTAGCTCATAACCCGGGAGCTCTCCCAACCCCTGCTGAAGTCAGAGCCCCTTCCAGCTAAGAAAGAGGCTGAATCAGAGCCACACTTTGCTGAAGATTTTGTGTTACTGGGAGTCCCAAGAAAGGCAACTGGGAGGAGCTGGTGCTCAGGGTGGGATGCCCGGAAGGCCAGCCTCCCCAGGGCCGGCCATGGGGTCATGACGTGGGCGTCCGCGCTGCCGTGGAAGATCACACTCCCTCGCAGGGCACCTGGCAGATAAAATTCTGCCGTTTAAATGTGATGTTTGAGGCCTGCTTTCAGAACAGCATGCCAGGATCTCTACACCCCCACCCGGGGTCCAGCAGGAAGGAGGGCGGCTCCCGCCGTTCAGGGCCCGCTGCTTCCCCCGAAGTGTGGGCATCCTTGAGCTTTGACCCAGGTGGAACCACCATGGTGTGTCTGCTTTGGCAGGACCCCCAAGTCAGAGAGCTGCTTCTCCGTGGCCGCAGCCTGGCAGCCCTTAGCACCGCCTGCATGTGGCTGTGGAGAGCCTGGGGGAAGCTGGATGGTCCAGGTCTGGGGCCTCCCCTAGCCTTGTATGAGTGGCACTCAGTCATGGAGAAAGAAAAGCAGTCCTGCCAGGAGCTGAGTACAAAGGCTTGGGGTATGAGTTGAATATTGACCATGACCTGGAAGCTTTAGCAAAGCTACCACGTGCCCCACCTCCCACCCTGGCCAAACGTGTGGGTGACACCCTGTGTCTCCAGCAAGGCGGTAGCGATTTGCAGACATTGTCTCGGATAGCGAGAGCCCGGATGCTTGGGGAGGCCTAGGCAGGCTTCACAAAGACAGAGGCCTCTGTTCTGAGACTGCACGGTTGGAGGTTTGTGGGAAATGGATGCACGGGAGTCAGAGTGAGAAAGCAGGAGACACGAAGCTGGTGGTTATACCAGTCTCACCCCTGGGTCCCGTCTTCTGCTGCATGTCGCAGGCCAACGCAGCAGCCAGGGAGACAGGAATCCAGCTGGTCCTTCGCTCCAAAGAAAACTTGACTGTGGTAAGAATTCCTCGACGTCCAAGATGTTTTATTAATATTTTAAATGTTTATATTGGAATTCATGCCTTTCTTGCTAAAATCTTATTCACTCAAAACTCATATGCCTTATTTTGTTACAGATATGTGTTGAAATTTGACAAAACACGGCCAGACATAAATTGGTATTTGGATTTCATTTAAATTCATGTAAATCTGCTTGTACTACCTGTGACTTTTAATAATCGCTGTCCTTCCAGAGGATTGGGTGGCTGCAGAAAAACGAGGAGAGTCCCTGTGCAAATGGTACATTTCATAATCGACATCTTGTTGGGTTTATAGAACTAGTAGTTGTTCAGTGAGAGGTTTTTCTTTCTCTCTTCATATATTGATCCAGGTTCCTTTAAACCTGGAATAAAATGAAACACAGCCTTTTATGAAGGCACAAACTCTAGAACTCATGAGACATTCTGGGGCACAGAGAATCCGTGGCTAAATACGTTTGGGAAATGCAACATGCAATTATTTCCCTCCTGGAGATTCACAGCAGGGGCCACGGTGCTGAGGCGAGAATTCCTGTAGTAAGTCACGCTAAGGAGCTTTGTTAAGCTACCCTTTTCTCAATCTTCTTTGACAACAGAACACTTTCTGATGTAAGAATGTACTGACACTCCACAGAATGGTGTGTTTCCCCAAATGCACCCTGGGTCCTACCTTTTATTTTTATATGCGCCTCATGGGAAGAACTGGGATCATGTCAGTTATTCAGAGCTGGGCACACGTATGAATTTAGGAATCCTTACGTACAATGGTCTCTAAATTTTGGTAATTCCTCACTGGGAGCTTCCACAGCAGCAAATCTATTACTATCTTCTGCCAACTGGCTCCACGAAAGAGTTATAGGTAGAGGTTCTTATGAATCTACTTTCAATTTTCATTTAGAGACATTTAAACCATATGAGTATAAGCCTCCTTTATCTTTTTTGCAAAAATTGACTATTAAATAGAGTATGAAAGACTTAACCCAGCCAGGATTGAACTGAAACAGAGCTTTGATGTGAGCAAGACAGCCAGCGCTATGGATCTCAGGCCATTTTGATGTAAATTGAAAATTCCAACAGTCCACAAGGAGAATGGATGGAAACCTTAGACTCACAACAAAAGTAGAAGGACATTTATAGGTTGTGTTATTTGAAGATAAATGATGATTTGGATTCAATTCAGAAATGTTGCCCATTTCCAAAGCAGTCTTACCGGATGGAATCACAATGATTTATGAAGATTTTAAAAGTAAAAATTTTAGGTGGCAGCATACCTGGGATGGCTAAAATTCATTCTGCTTACTGAGAAGCTTACTACTGTCAACGCTACATAGAAATCTAACAATAGGAGTTTAAAAATTGAGTTAACTTTTAGAAATAGACCCTGAAAAGTCTTTCTCTCTCCTATTTCTTTTTTTTTTTTTTTTAAAGTAGCCATAGTCTTCTGTGCTTAACTTGGAACTATTAATTGTTTAAAGACATAGGGTGTGTCTCCCCAGCCTCTCCTCCAGCCGCGGGTCCCCACCAGGCCTGCCCAGCCTCTGCTGACCCCTCGCTGTCTGCCATCCACTCCTCTGTCAGATGCACCGGAGGCAGAGACCTGATTTTTCTCCCTGTCCCTGTGTATAGTTATGCAATTTCGTGCAGAACTTTCCCTTTTTGAGTCCCATTTTTCTCATCTCAAATATCAGGGTAGACACGTGCTTTTTCTCCCCTGAGGTAGGGACACAATCAAATGATTTTGCAAAACTCTTGTCTGGGTCAATGAGCTACAATATGATTAAATGGATCTGATGAAATAAATTAGACCACAGATGTAAATAATTGATAACTGGTTCTATATTTCAACCCTTAAAGTGCCATTTATCCTTAAAGGAAGAACACGTGTGTTCAAAGGTAGCGCTTGCCCAGAGGAAGGGGTGGGCTGCGTGCAGCAGGCAACCTGCTCCCAGCCCTCAACAAGCCCGATCTAATCCCATGTAGTTCATCCCGGTCTTACCTAAGTCAGCAACACAAGAAAAAGAAGAAAACACTTACGTTCAAGAGCTGAACCGTCTGGCTCTCTGCTCACTCCTGTGTGTGGAGGAAACGCCAAGGGTGCTTTCAGAGCGCAAAGTTTGGGTCCGTAGTTTTCAACCTCTTTATGCCCAACTGGTATGTTTTTGAGCTGAATGTTCTGAAAGCTACACACTGTCACTCATGGATTCTCTTCTCAATCTAGATGTCCGTGGCCTCAGCAAACTACATCTATTTCTGCTGAGTGGCCATCAAAATGCATGCCAGGTGCGTTTCTTCAGAAAAGCTTCTTAGCAAGCACGTTCTGTGCAGGCAGCTCCCCGGAAAGGGCTCTGTTATGTTCAGCTAAAAAATAAATGGGCTCTGGGATGACTTTGTGTCTGAGCCTCCCCTGGAGTTCTGCTCAGTGAGTGGCGTGGTCAATGTGGAGAACACAGGAGCGGAGGCGGGCACTGCGGGCTGTAGACGCGCGGGGTGACAGGCAGTCACAGTGACCAGCTAAGATGTTGACTTTGGCTGGAGTCTGAGCTGCCCTCCTCTGAGTGGAGACCTATGCATCCGGCCACCCCGCTCTGGAATTCAGCAAAGGAAAGACTCAAAGCACTTGGGTATTTTGAAGGGAAAGTTGTTGCCTGTAGAAATCACACTGAACTTGCTCGTGTGGACCGACTTTGCAGAAGGCCACCACCCTGTGCATCCCCTCTGCCACTCTTTCTCATCCTGCCTTAGTTACACACTCTCCTGGGGTTGTGAGAGCATCATTTTCCTGCTGGGTTAAGGCTGAGGCATCTCTGTGTGTGTTAAGAATATTTTCTTCACTGAACCCTTGCATTGAAAGTTCCTTGTCCAATTAATTGAAATCTGAGGTTAAAGTCTGAAAATTGAAGTGAGATGCTGAAAGGAAACTTACTAAAAGAAACGGGTTCTTTAGCCTATAAAAACATGATTTTTTTGTTTGACTTGGGGTTTCATTTTGTTGGGTTTTTTCCTTTTATTTTGAAACTTGGTATTTAGGGATATTTCCAGTCTTTGAATCAGTTGGCTGTAGTCAAACTGTGCCTGTAGCCCAGGCTAATATAAGCAACCACACTGGTTTTAAAGACTAATAAAATAAAGCTGTTTCTTGTTTAATGTCATAAATTATGAATGATTCTCTTAAATTTCTGTATGGTCTTATTACCATGTAAGAACAGATCATCAAAGAGACTCACACCTCAGGCAGCAGGAGAAGCCTGGTGGCCCATCATGAATCTTTCTGGCTGGTCCTTCCAGGGTCCTCACGAGAAGACACCAGTGTCTCAGGGAGTGTGCGGGCTCTGTGATGGAGTGTGGAGGATCGTTCAGGGCCAGGCGCGTAGTACGTGTTCAGTAAAGGCTTACTTGAATGAGCAGGGTGATCCCGCCATGCATTTAGTTCCTGTGTGGCCTCTGAATTGCTAAGATGTCTTTGTTATCAAAACTATATAAGGAAAACCATTGTGTTCTTCAATCCAGTGAGGATTTTCCTTTTACAATCCAAGTGTTTGGTCAGCGACCAACCCAACTGAAGTACGTTGGCCCCATTTCCTGCCTTGGATGCTCTACCGTGACCCATTCAGTTGCCCACCACGCAGGCCCCTCCTCCCTCCCTAGCTCTCTGCTCTCTCCAGCCTCTGCCCCCTCGTGCTTTTGTATGCCTGTCTAAATGCCCATCCAAGAGGACCCAGGCAGGATCCACGGTCAGCCAGAGGCATGACTGTGAATCAGTGTGGGTAAACAGTAACTCCCTGTCAGACGCCAGGACAGCTGGAACTCGGGCCGCCCTCACCCGTCAACGAGACCGTAAGACGGCTCGAGCCCGTGCCCACCCAGGGTAGAGATGCGCCTGCCCCCTTGGTTGAGAGGCTCTGGAGACTTCCCCTACCCGCCTGTGTCCATCAGATGTGCTGATGGGCATGAATGGGGTGGAGGGGGGAGTGCCTTGCCTGCCTGCACCTGTCAGCAGAGCTGATGGGCAGGGAAAGGTGGGGGAGGCCCCCTCCCATGCTGTCAACCCAGCTGACAGACAAGTGTAAGTGGGCAAGGCCCCTGGCCTCTCCTAGTCAGACAGGGGAGTCGTTGCCTGATTGGGGAGTGGGTAGGGCCTCCGCTTGCAGGCTGAAGGGTCTACATAGACTAGAGTGAAAGGCAGGGCTGGTGTGTGTGTGTGCATGCGTGTGTGTGTGTGTGAAACTTTTTTTTTTTAATATGAAGACGTGGCCCTACAGGCACATCATGGGGTGTCCACTGAGCCATAACGTTTGTCTTATAGTGACGGGAGCAATGGCAACCTTTGTCCAAAGGATTTTGCTACAAATGAGACTTTCACATAAATATGCTTTAAGATTTGAAGAAGGGAGACAGGGATAATATTTGTTAAGTTCGAGCTTCAAATTGTTGATATAAATTTGGATATATTATATATTTGGATATATACTTTCACATATATAACCAAAAATAGTAAGCTTGTTCCTTATCTCTTAGCAGGTAAAGAATGTGATTCCTAAATCCTTCACCCAGTTGTTTTCTTTTTTTTTTTTTTCTTTGTTAGGTTAGAATGTCTTCACCCCAAGAGACATTTAAAGCAAGGATCTGGGTGCAGGTCTCAGGCAGGAAAGATTGTTTTTGGTGAGAAATGCTATGTACTTTTCACTTGCAAGGCATTTGTACAAGGTTGATATACTGAAGCCTCCATGTGAACCAAGCTTTAGCCACATTTTCATGAGCTCCTTCTGAAAATGGGTCTCAGGGAGAGGGTTGGTTATGGAGCCGATCTCCTTGGAAAGGGCTCAGTGAGGAAGCAGTTGAAGTGTTTTATGACTTAGTATCTGGCCAGCGTTACACAACCTCCAAACAAATATACAAAGTGTTTCAGTGATTCATTAGGTAAACAAAACACTTTTGTTTAAAAAAACCTCAAAATAATTTGCAATTTGGAGAAAGGAATTTGGGCAATTATTCCAATCTCATTTTGTTTCCATGAATAAAAAATGAAATGCCTAGTTTCACGTATCTGGGGATTTGGGTGTTAAACTGCCAACGAAATATTACTTTAAGATGGAGCCCTGAGACACAGATGTAGAGAACAAATGTATGGACACCAAGGGGGGAAAGTGGCGGAGTGGGGGTGGGTTGGCGGTGTGATGAATTGGGAGATTGGGATTGACATATATACACTAATATGTATAAAATAGATCACTAATAAGAACCTGCTGTATAAAAAATAAATTAAATTAAATTAAAAAAAAGATGGAGCCCTGCGTGGTTCTGAAGATTAATTTAGATGAAGGATACATTTTTTAAAGAGGTATGATCACTCTCAAAATTTCCTAATTGTGTTCTCCTGCGATAGTTCAGTAAAAATGATTAACAAGACCGTACAATCTCAGAAATTTGTCTGGGAAGATCTAACAGCTGGTCAACCATTTGAAGAAAAAATCAACCCGTTATTCAACAGTGTACCTTCTTTCATCAAAAAATGACACTGGGAATTCCACTAGCCACAGTAGTTGAACCTGGTGGATAATCAACGCATCCCCCCACTCCCTGAAATATGCTCGTTATTCTCACATTCACAAGTCCTGATTCCATCACGTTGACTCATTAATGAATATGGTCTCTAAACAGGCTTTCGGAAGAGAGTGAACTTGCTATGTTTTGCAGCTTTTTTGTTTTCATCTTGAGGCATATAGTGCTTGCCTAGAGTCATTCACAGATTCTGTTTATAAGTGCAAATGGGCTATGGTGGCAAGGAATTTGGATATTAATGGTTGAGTCAAAGAAAATATGTCTCAATTAGACCCAGAAAGAGAGACCTCCATTTATGTTTACTTTCCTTCTGTTTCTGGGAAACTTAACCCTCTGTTCCAGACTGATGTCACAGGCACACATTATAAGCCTGCTGTCAACTGTTTTTTTTGGAGTCATGGATTTATCCTTACTCTCCAGGTTAATCTTTGCTTCCAGTACAGTATCAACAAAAAGACAAGTGAGAGGTATTCTGTGAATTCCTTGACTGTTTTCTTTTTATGCTCTGTGCTGGTCATTTTACACCTGGAGTAGTGTATCCAGTTTGGGAAGCCACATTTAAGAAAAAAATAATAATGAGGAGGAAAATCCCAGGGGGGACTGGCAAACGGCAAAGGTCTTTGACAACACAACATGAGTAATAGTTGAAGATACTAGAGATAATTAAATGAAGAGGTAGAATACTTAGCTGGGGCATTAAAGTATTTGAAAGGTTTCCTATGAAAGAGACATTAGAGAAGAGTCTTGGTCATTGTAGAGACTGAGCTTGGACCCTCCAACAGGTCAAGTTATAGTGGACAAGGCATGAGCTCAATTCAGCAATGGTCTGCTCAGTAGAGCTCTTAGTAACACAACAGTCAGTAAGTGGTTGGAAGAACATCTCTTAGGAATGTTGAAAAGAAGAGTCCTTCCTTTCAGTAGGAGTTCGAAGTCAAAGGGTCTAAATGCTTCCTCTATTGGTATATGATTCAATCATAAAGCTATTTAGAATACTTTGGGTCAGGATGAAGCCAGATTTTCCCCATTCGTTATAGATCATTTGGGCTTTTTCTCAGATTTAACACTATGAGGGTTTGTTTTCAAACCTAATAGAATAGATTTATCAAGTTTTCTCATTTTAAGGCACAAGTTGATTGCATATTCAGTTTGGGTGGTTATATGTCAACTTGAAGACAACCAGCTAATATGAAAGAAAAATGGAATGAGCTTTAAAATGGTAAATTTTGACTGCCTGATAAATAAATATACCCTAAAGATTCAATAATTCATCACTTTGAGTTATTTATCTCTCTCAAAAGATTTCTGAAATCATTCTTTACTGTTTCGCTTGATTAATTCTTTGATCTCCACGATGAAGATCACTTTATCCATGGCCAGCGCACAGGCTGAGTTATTAAACGGATGGCGGGGGGATAAGCAAGTCGGTGTTAATCATTTAAAACTGTAAAGAGGCTGGGTGAGAAGGCAGGGAACGACAGGTTTCATACAATCATGATTTGGAGAGCCGCGGCTGCTGTATGTCTGTCTATTTGTAAAGTGTAAGTGATTAATTTGCAGGCATGCTGGTCACCAGTGCAGTGCTACCTGCTTGCAAGGAGCACATCTGAATTACCTGCCTAAAGTACCTAGTTGAATAGGGCAATCAGTTGCCAGTCTTTTTTTTTTTTTTTTTTTTATGTCAATCCACTTAAAAATCTATTTATTTATTTTTATTGTAGCAAAATATACATAACACATCTACCATTTTATTCATTTTTAGGTGTGTCATTTGGTGACATTAAGCACGTTCACATTGTTGTGTAACCATCACCTCCATCCTTCTCTAGAACTTCTTCCTCTTCTTAACCTTAAACTCTATATCGATTAAACAAAAGCTCCCCATTCCTCCTGCACACCCAGACCCTGGCAACCACTATTTACTTTTTGTCTCTATGAAATTCCCTATTTTAGGTACCTCATATAATACCTCATAGTATTTGTCCTTTTGTGTCTGCTTATTTCAGTCAGCATGTCTTCAAGTTTCAGCCATGTTGTAGCATGTGTCAGAATTCTACTCCCTTTTTAAAAAAACAATTATTGGCATATAATTGATTTACAATGTTGTGTTCAGTTGCCAGTCTTTATTGGGAAATACAAAGAGTAGAGATGCTTAAAGTTTCACTCTGGTGCCTAAGTTAAACTTTGGGAAACACACAGACTTCCAAAAATCACTGTCAAGAGAGCTAATCTTCCACCACAGAGCAAGAGTTTGTGTATATTTGCAAGGACTCAATTAAATTCTGACAGTGTTTTTCACTGTTATTAACATATTATAGGAAACCCGGACATGAGTTATTGCACCTTGACAATCTTCAGGCGTTCTCAATCAGGATCCAAAATGTCACCCAACATGCGGATGGTGGGAGGTGACCAGCTTGACAAACGTGGGCGAACAGGACCTACAAAGACCAATCTGAACAAGCAAAGACCTGAATCATAAGCCAGCCTCCTCAAAGCTGCCTTTTCTCTGAAATGGATACAGTAAGCTGATAAAACATCTCCAGGTAGAGGATGTTTCCTTTGATAGATTAGAATGGTGCACAATTGATAACTGAATATATAAGCAAGTGATTAATGCTTGAAACTGCTGGGTGACCTGTTTATTTCACCTGTGTGGTTGCACACCTGGATCTGGAAGTGGCTTGGGGCCTCCAGGGCAGAGGAGCAGTGAAGGCCTGAGGGTCTCCACACTGGACTACGAGGAAGGTTTCATACCCCCTTGAAAGACATGCCAAGTCCCTGACATAAGAGACCAGGGATGAGCAACTCCTCCCCACAACAACTCTTTCCCTCCTCTGTCCCTTCCTTCCTCTCCTTTCCATTTTGAGCCTGTGACGGCTCAACAATTTTCATATGATGGTTATAGAGAGATTAATTGGCTTTATTTGTAACAGCACTTCCCAGATTACAGCAGATTATTTTTCTGGAAAGAAGGAAAGAGGGGTTCAGGGATGGCTCCATTGCTCACTGCTCTCAGGGAATCCTGGAGTGAACAGTCAGATGGGTCCCTGGGATCTCTCCTGAGCCCTTGCTGTGTAGATATGCATCATTGGTCTCCCAGGATAGATGCACACAGGGATTCCTGAACTTATTTGCCCATGAAATCCTTTTCCACGGAATACCTATTAATATCTCAGAACGCAGTATGGAAAACTCTAGTTCACTTTATTAATTTGCTTACCAAACCCTTTCTCCACGGATAAAGCACCGACAACACAATCCTTGGTCAGGTCTGCTTTTATAGCATTCTAAATCGGCAAAGGCAAACTGGTGACATTTTACCCTTGTGACATTTCTCTTCCAGGGTGGGAATTAAGCAACGACAGCCATGATCCCCAAAGTACATCCAAGGTTTGCCTGTTTTGTGAAATGTCTTAAGAAAAAAGACCTTAATGATTCAATAACTTTGGGAACTACTTCAAAATCTACTTGCTCTCCCCGACGTACAATTCACGTCATGGAGATCCAAAAAAGTAATAATAACTCTGAAAAAACATTACAGAAAGAAAGAGAGAGAGACAGGAACGGTGAGAAGAGGGAGGAGGGAGGAAGGAAGAAAGAATAAAAGAGAAAAATACCCAAATCCAACAAAAACCCTGCATACCTGTCTTTAAACTAGAATTCCACGACATAATGGGCATTAAATTGTTATTGTTGTCGCTGTTGTTTTAAACTTCAGAATAACCTCCCACAAGCCAGTTTTCTGGAACACACTTGGGGAAGTGCTGACCTGCCGCTATCAGCTCAAAACTTCTTTGAGAGCCACCGTTGTCTTAACTTCCTATCTTTCCAACACTCAGGAAAGCCTGAAGCAGGAACAAGGTAGGGCCTGTACTCCAAGATGCCCCTGGAGCTCTTTATGAGAGTAAAACAAAACCAGAGATAGGACTAACTACCTTTGCTTTAAACTCAGCTGCTGTTAAGCTCTGCTTTGCAACCCTCTGTTTCATGTCTGTATCCCTTTCACAGATGCTGGGGAGCCAGTCTCTAACTGAGCTCATTAACACTCGGATGTGAGGACACACTCGATAGGAGTGTGGATACTTCTGCGGTTTAACTGTTCTAGTTTACAACGTATATAAATCTGGTCTTGGCATATTGCAGCAAATTGACACGGTTGGAAAAAGTGGCAGCATCACCGCAGATGTATTTTGCATTTATTCACATACTTAGACCTTAAAAATGATTAGTAAAGTTGGAAAATTTATTTGTCATTTCATAGCAAGTTAAGATTTCCTAAAAATCATCTCAGCAATTATTTTACTGGATGTCAGTTCACAAGGGCTCCTTGCTTTACTATGTTTGTGTTGGGTTTATAGAAAACAAACCAGACAAGTCTTTCTTCAACCTGAGATCTTTAAATCATTGTCTGCAAGGGCCGTATCTTTGTTTTTCCTCCCTCAAACTTCTGTCACCTTTTCATAGGATGTTGTAATAATTCCAGATATCAATATACTCTATTCACGGTGTGATTAAGTTAAATATATAACAATAGTAGGCTACACCTATCTGATGGTTAGAATCCTTTTATCAAAATTATTGTTGAGGGCTTCCCTGGTGGCGCAGTGGTTGAGAGTCCGCCTGCTGATGCAGGGGACGCGGGTTCGTGCCCTGGTCCGGGAGGATCCCACATGCCGCGGAGAGGCTGGGCCCGTGAGCCATGGCCGCTGGGCCTGCACGTCCGGAGCCTGTGCTCCACAACGGGAGAAGCCACAGCAGTGAGAGGCCCGCGTACCGCAAAAAAAAAAAAAAAAAAAAAAAAAAAAAATTATTGTTGATATTATCACCGTCATCATCATTAACAATAAAACAAGGTGATGTGGGAAGAGCTCAGTAATTTCAAATGTATGCATTCTATAACTAATAACCTATGAAAAAAGCAGTTTTTCTTTATTTTGAAAGCTAAAGAAATATAATTTAAATCATAATTTAATTATAAATTATAATTTATAATTTAAATTATATTTTAATTATAATTTATAATTTCCATTCCTTTAATTTGTGCTCCCCCCGCCCCAAAATTTAACTACCAAGAAAATACCTCTTACAAAAAGAACACCAGTGTAAACTGAGCACTTACCATTTATTAGGAATATTGTAACTGTTATTTCTAATACATACAAGGTCTGAAGGTTTTTACAGATGAGAAGACTGAGCTTAGAGTGGTGAACAGCTAGTAAGGGTGAATCCACGGTTATAGGCATCCCTGGTTCTTTCGGTAAGGTCGGGCTGCCCCACTACGAGTCTCTCAGGGGACAAAGTGTCAGATGTACCTAAAAGAACCACGGTAATCACACCATTGTCAGAATGGCTAATCTTTTAGACTTTAACTGGATGTTATCTTATTTTACTCAATTACATAAAAAATACTCAGTTCTGGGGCTTCCCTGGTGGCGCGGTGGTTGGGGGTCCGCCTGCCGATGCAGGGGACGCGGGTTCGTGCCCCGGTCCGGGAAGATCCCACATGCCGCGGAACGGCTGGGCCCGTGAGCCATGGCCACTGAGCCTGCGTGTCTGGAGCCTGTGCTCCGCAACGGGAGAGACCACAGCAGTGAGAGGCCCGCGTACCACAAAAAACAAAACAAAGCAATAAAACTCAGTTCTTCCTACTTACGGTAAGTATAAAGTTGCAGAGAGCGACCATGATATTTCCTCCATTTACCAATCCTCAGAATCCCGCCTGGAGCTCACCTGGAGATGTGCCCTCGGCACCTAGCAGAACATCAATACACACCAATACCTGCACATTTTGGTGGCATTCACCTTGAGTGTCTTCCTTCTGCTTCAACTGAGACACACCTGTGTTTCCAGAGCACCAGCCTGTCCATCAGGTCAAACCTGTCTTTCAGGTCTTCTTCCTGAGGTTTCTAAGGATGACAGATAAGGGACTGTACCCTTTGTCCCTGAGTCCCCAGACCTTCAAACCTGATGGACTTTCTGTATCCTCAATGCTTTTTCTTGTCAAATCTTATTTATTAGTCTAAAAAAACAATATATACTCATTATTAGTAGTGGGGGAAAAAAGTACAGAGAGGTAATTTTTAAAGAGAAGTATCTTTCCTCTTCTACCCATGAATCTGTTTTGGAGGTTAACCCGTTAACACTGGTGGTAGCTGTCCTTAGCTTGGTGTGGTCGAGAGGTTATATAAACTTAGCAGTACACACAGAGAGGGTTATGGTGTTGCCACTTAGCTTTTCAGAAAAAAATCATACCAAACTCCTTACACTGTAATTGAGTTGTCTCACTTAATACAGCATCATGGACATTCTCCCTGTCAAGAGCTATACAACTCATTCTTGCTAATAGCGTGATAATATTCTTATTGGTCCTGATTTTTTTTTCTCTTGCCAACATACACAATATTCTTGTTCAGGTATTCTTACATATTACTGCTTTTTTTTTTTTTTTAAATGTATTTATTTATTTATTTTATTATTTTTGTTTATTTATTAGTTTTGGCTGTGTTGGGTCTTCGTTGCTGTGCGCGGGCTTTCTCTAGTTGCCGTGAGCAGGGGCTACTCTTCATTGTGGTGCGCGGGCTTCTCACTGTGGTAGCTTCTGTTGTTGCAGAGCACGGGCTCTAGAGTGCGCAGGCTTCAGTAGATGTGGCGTGTGGGCTCAGTAGTTGTGGCACACGGGCTTAGTTGCTCCGCGGCATGTGGGATCTTCCCGGACCAGGGCTTGAACCCGTGTCCCCTGCATTGGCAGGCGGATTCTTAACCACTGCGCCACCAGGGAAGCCCCCATATTACTGCTTTTTACATTTCTGTATTTTATGTTACCAAAAAAAAAAAGAAAAAAGAAAAAAAAGAGTATGCACATCTTTATTTAATAAATGACTCTAACAGGCTGTAGCAATTCAAATTCCTACCAGTAATTTATGAAAATGACTATTTTCAAGTACCCCCATCCATACCAGCTCCTGTTGAACTTTAAAAATTTTGCTATACTGGTGGTGTTTAAAAAAAAAGCTTTCTCACAGCTGTCTTAATTTGCATTTCTCTGACAATGGGGTTCAGCTTCTTTTCATATGTGTACTGGCCATTTGGATTACCTTTTCTATGACTCAAGGCTCCATAAAAGATTTTTGTCTTTTTCTTTTCAATTTGTAAAATCCTGGTGATATATATGCTTTGTTATTTGTATATGTTGCAAATAGTTTTTTCAGTACATGGTTTGTCTCTATTTGTTATCTTTTACCATTTAAAAAAAAATGCGGTCAGATAGGTCTCTCTTTAATTTATGGCTCTTTGTTTATCAATAACACAAATATCTCCCAAACGATTGTCAAAATATTCGTGTATTTTTAAAGATTTTGTTTGACTATGGTATAAGTAGACATTTAGTTTTGTTTTCTTCTAAATGGACAGCTAATTATGTCAACACCATTCACTAAGTACCCCCGTGTCACCATCCTGAGTTGAAACAGCTCTTTTGTCATCCATTGTTTCTGTACACACTTTCTATATAGACCTCCTATTATGGACTTCCGTCATGTCAGTGTAATACTGCTTCTTATGTTAATGGCTTTATGTACATTTTAAAATAGATTAAGTCAAGTGCTTCATCACTAGTCTGATATTTAAAATTCTACAGTCTATTCTAAAATATTTACTTTTCCATATTGTTTCAGTTAGATTCAGCTAGGCAAAGAAGAAACAATTAACCTTGATGTTTTAATGCTTAACTCAACACAGGTGTGTCTCTTGCAAACTCCCAAGGAGGGGTGGGTTAGTGCAGCTTTTCTCCTATTGAGGACGGAGGATGCAGGTACTCCTTGTGGCACTCGTGGCACTGCCATTTCAAAGTGCAGCTTCTGAATTTGTCTTTGCAAAAGAAAAGTGAATAAAAAAACACATTAATTCTCAAGTACAGTCCGTTGGTCAGGTCAGTCATGTGCTTTCAACCTAAGACTAGAGCAGATTGTGATACGCATGTAGAATGTGGAATTTTGTGAGCAGGATTGTCTCTGCCTTATACCTGGCCTCTCAAGCCATTTTATTTAGTTCAAAATAAAGTTTTCTTCTGAATAAAAGTGTATCATATGTGTATATTATTTGGGAAGAATTAATACTTTTATGATTTTAAGTTTTCCTACCCAAGAAAATATTTGTAGCTAATGCCTACCTGACCTGTTTTATGTTCTTTAATAGGATTTATATACAGATTTTTTTTTTTTTTTTTTTTTGCGGTATGCGGGCCTCTCACTGTTGTGGCCTCTCCCATTGTGGAGCACAGGCTCCGGATGCACAGGCTCAGCAGCCATGGCTCATGGGCCCAGCCGCTCCATGACATACGAGATCTTCCCAGACCAGGGCACGAACCAGGGTCCCCTGCATCGGCAGGCAGACCCTCAACCACTGCGCCACCAGGGAAGCCCCAGATCTTTTATCTTTCTTATTAAGCATATTCCGAGATATTTTATAGTTCTTGTTAGCTTGGCAAAATGGAATAATTTGTACTCACTTTCATTTCTAATTATTGAAAGTATAGAAGAAAACTACGGTTTTGTATATTTAGCTTGTATCCAGCCACCTTACCAAATGTTATTATATGTTCTAGTAATTTATTTTATTTTATTTTTTCTGGGCCAATTTTTTTTATTGAGGTACAGTTGATGTATTATATTATATAAATTACAGGTGTACAAAGTAATGATTCAGAATTTTTTAAAGTTTATACTCCATTTATAATTATTATAAACTATTGGCTATATTCTCTGGGTTGTAGAATATATCTTTGTGGATTATATATTTAATACATAACAGTTTGTGCCTCTTAATCCCTCACTCATTATGTTGTTCCTGCCCCCTTCCTTCTCCCCACTGGTAACCACTAGTTTCTTCTCTATATCTGTGAGTCTGCTTCATTTTTCTATATTCACTAGTTTGTTTTATTTTTGAGATTCCACATATAAGTGGTATCATACAGTATTTGTCTTTCTCTGTCTGACTTATTTCACTTAGCATAATGCCCTTCAAGTCCATCAGACTTGTTGCAAAAGGCAAAATTTCATTATTTTTTATGGCTGAGTAATATTCCACTGTATACATATATACCACATCATCTTTATTCATTCATCTGTTGATGGACCCTTAAGTTGCTTCCATGTCTTGGCAACTATAAATAATGCTGTTATGAACATTGGGGTGCATGTATATTTTCAAATTAGTGTTTTGAGTTTTGTATTTGTTTGTTTGTTTGTTTGTTTGGATATATACCCAGGAGTACAATTTCTGAGTCCTATGGTAGCTATATGTTTAGTTTTTTGAGGAACCTCCATACTGTTCTCCATAGTGGTTGCACCAATTTACAGTACAACCAACAGTGTATGAGACTGCCTTTTTCTCCATTCTAATAATATTTATTAGTTTCTGGTTTTTGTTTTTTGTTTTCCTTTTCTGGATATAAGATGTCATCCATAAATAGAGTTAATATGTTTCCTGTTCTCTGGTATATAAGGCAATTATTTGAGATTTCTTAGTATACTATCTAGATTCTCTAAAACAATTTTGTGTAATTGTGATGTTCCTTTTTCTTTCTTTTTTCTTTTTTTTTTGATGATTATATCCCCCAGACATCTTTATCTTGCACTCTCCTTGAAAGCCTATATGTGATCCATCACAAACCTTTCAACACTGTCTCCTTAAGATTTCCCTAATACTTCCTGTCATCTTCTTCTTACACTCCCACATCCTCAGGTCATAGTTTCATCATGTTAACCAGATTATTAGAACACCTTTCTCATTGTCTTCTTTGACTCCGAAACCTAGTCAGCTTCCAGAGCTGTATTTCTATACCAAAATCTAATCAGGATGCTTCTTCCATTAAAACATTCAATGGCCCTTCATTGCCTACAAGACAGAGATAAGGCTTCTTAACATTTTTTCTTCTCTCATTACCCTGCACAGCCTTGTATTTGTCTATTTATTTGTCATTATACACTCCTATACATCCCTATGGGCATGGTCTCTGCTAAGCACAGAAGCACCTCTCACCTGCCTGATTTTTCTTTCAAAGTGGCTCCATGTTAAGCTTTACGGACAAGTTCTTCTGTGTTATTACATTGACTTCTTTCTTGCAGGCATTGTGACTTCTTAACTGACATTAGACTTTCAGACACGAGTGTAAAACCTTGTTTTCACGTGGATCACTGGGCTGATTTGGAGTGCATAGAATGCCAATATGTCTGACCAACGTCTGGATGATGTTTTTATGATGTTTTTAATCCTATGCACTGAATTACTGATGAAATAAAGTGAAGTTTCTACAGTTATGAAGAGATTGAAGTTACTGACCAACTGAGAGTGGTATATTGCTGCATGAAATGATTTCAGACTTTGCGACAAAGTAGTAAATTAAATTGATCTTTTCAAGCTAGTTTTTTTTTTTTTTTAACATCTAAAGGTGATAGAAATGTAACAATTTGTAGGCCTAATATAGTTAAGACCCGAGATAACACACAGATACAAGCTTAATTTTCATCATTTAAGGATTATTCACCTAGAAACAGTGGGGCATATTACCAGGATGATGTTCCATGAATTCAGATGTCTGTCTCACTCCCACTTATACAGGCAAAACTTGTTTAATTACACTTCACTTTATTGCACTTCACAGACGTGGCATATTTTTTACAAATTGAAGCCAGGCTTTTGTGCCCCAGGCTCTGCATGGAAGGTGGGTATGGAAACTTCTCCAGTAAGACATGGTCATCTTGTCCCAGTGCCGGGAGGTCCAGCTCACCAGAGGGCCCACTATCTTAATATAATACTTTGTCTTTTTATTGTTCCTTGTTATGACCTCAGTGTTCCCTGCATCCTCCTCTGAAGGGGAAGCCAACCCTAGCTGAGACATCCAATCCGGGACACAGTGCACACCTCACTCTAACTGTGGTCAGATCACCTAGCGTTTCTGATCAGTTTGCAAAGCTCTTTGTTGCTGCCTGGGTGCCCAGTCGGAGGCGTGATGCGCCCCCACTCATCCTATCTTTATGTAAAACTGAGATCTTTTGTTCACCATGAATTTTTTTGGTGTTAATTTTATCTGTTTAACTGTTGTATTACAATATTATGTCTCGTACTCTGTCTGGTCTCTCCTTCAATGTTGCACCTGTGGTTAATGCCAAACTCATTATACCCCAGTCCCAGCCCTCAGCTTAACAAAAAAATTCTAGGAAACATTAAAAATGTCCACTAAATTGTCTGAGTGGTTCAAACATTTTTAAAGGAAGTTAATTTTTACTTTCTAAGCTTTGTTTATCCACAAAAAATAAAAATATCTTTATTTTACATGAGAGAAGAGAAAAACAGAAGAGCTGAATAATTTTACTAGATTATTTCGAACCCAAGCCAAAACGCCAAAATAGTTTTTAAAATGAACAGTAAATATCCTGAACAAGTCCTTTGTCAAGTGTGGTTGGAAAACAACACCCAAATTGTGACCTTTTAAGAATCTCATCAGACATTTGTTCACTCATGGATGAGAAGGCACTCAGAAACTACTTTGGTGGTCCATGATGGGGATGCCTCCTTCCATTCTGGAAAACAAATTATCCCAAGAGCACAGCTTTGAATCATAGGACCAGAGCACACAGGCACTTTTCTTTGAGCAGGGAAAGCTTTCCTGAACATATAAGTGCAGTTTAAGTTGTATTCTACAAACATTATGAAAAAATACATTTTAACGCTATTTTATAGAAAAAATTGTTCTATCGTCTTTTTGTCTACTAAAACTATCAAATCATGGATTTTTTGTAGGAGCAGGGCCTTAGAAAGCATCTCATATAAATCCGTAATTTTACACAAATCACACAGATGAGGAAACTGAGGCTAAAAAGAAAAGGGTGGCTTTCATTTATTGGATTTTCTTAAATCCCATTGAGTTATCATAATTTATTCACGGGGAGCCTGAATGGCCAGGGTTTTGTGCCTTAAGTAGCGAAATCCTATCTCAGCTAGTTGCTAAGCTTGGGGCTAACACATTTTTTCTTTAAATACTAATTTGTTCTCTTACTTGAAAATCCAGGATGCTGGTCCTTCTCCATCAGTCTGCAGAGGGAGTGCCCTTGGATTTCATCTTTCACTGGCTGTCATTGGTCCATATTCTCCGAAGTCAATAAATGGCTGCAAAACATTCTGAAAATAAATGAAGTATTCAATGTTGCCACTTTTCTTTCTTTATTTCTTTAGGCTGCTGAAGCATCAGGTAATGCACTACAGTAATACTTCTATAGATGTAAAACGGAGCAAATCTAGCTCATTATCAGCCATTTAAATTCGGTCTCTTTCTAGCAGTATAATCACAGACCTTAAAAAAATTAATGGAGTAAATGTAGAAAAAAAGATTTCATAGGCCAGCCACCTTGATATCCAATGATCCTATTACTCAGTTTTTCCTCTCCTTAATGCTCTTTCTTGTGATTTTTTGGTTGATGGATGTCTTTCAGAATTATTTTTTTTTCGAAACATAGTTGATTTACAATGTTGTATTAGTTTTAGGTATACAATAAAGTGATTTATATATATATATATATATATATATATATATATATATTCTTTTTTTACAAGAATTCTCAGAATTCTTATTTTGAATATTTCAGAGTTCCTTCCACACTACTGTAAGTGTCTGTGTGTATATTTAATGCAAATTTTTTATAGCGATATCTATTAATGTAGAATATTCTTGCTACAAATTTCTACATAAAAGTGTAGGAAATGCTGCTAAAAACATGCATAATTTCATAGTGTAGACTAGCATATGGCACACTGACTGCAAGCCCCAGGAAGGTAGAATTTATGTCTTTTTCATTTAGCTCTTTCTCTACAGAATCTTAGTGCTGCCACTGGCACATGGCAGCAACTCAGTAAACATTTAATAATGAATGGATGGATGTACAAAGGAATACATGAATGCTGCCATAATTTATTATCTTTGTCTTTTCATGGGAGAGCTTTAGTTTTTATAAGCTTAACAACAAGCATAGATGGAGAATATACTGTCACTTTATGTATTGTCATCCATGGACTTTAAAAGACAGACACCATTTAATTAGCAGAAGCTAGATCGATGTCGATAAAGAACAATAAAACTATCACTACTGTAAGATTTTTTTGGAACCAATGGGAGCATCAAACACGTTTCCATACACTGATCTTTGTCCATGATTTGTAATTGTAAAACTATCTAAATATCACAGATGTGACTATTTCCTTTTTCACTTATCTGTCTTTTAGCATTCTGGAAGAATTTATTTTTTTTTTGGCTGCGCTGGGTCTTCATTGCTGCGCAAGGGCTTTCTCTAGTTGCGGCGAGTGGGGGCTACTCTTCCTTGCGGTACTCGGGCTTCTCATTGTAGTGGCTTCTCTTGTTGCAGAGCACGGGCTCTAGGCACATGGGTTTCAGTAGTTGCAGCATGCAGTCTCAGTAGTTGCGGGTCGCAGGCTCTAGAGTGTGGGCTCAGTAGCTGTGGCACATGGGCTTAGTTGCCCTGCGGCACGTGGGATCTTTCCGAACCAGGGATTGAACCCATGTCCCCTGCAGTGGCAGGCAGATTCTTAGCCAGTGGACCACCAGGGAAGTCCCAGGAAGAATATTTTAAGGATGTTGGACAGAAAGTACAAATTGGAAAGAAAAAAAATGTGAAGTGCTGTTTCTGATGTCATTGGTCCACCTGGATGATGGCTGAGCTTGGTGGACCTGCCACATATAACCCAGTACTACAGCCAGTCACCCCAAGTCCTGGCGCCAGCCATCCCTGAGGCCCCTGAACCATGCAAACACACATCCACACTGCACTCAGATTTAAGGAGGTGCCAACACCCTCAGTCGTCAGGATAATTCATATTTCAGTGCAATATTAAAACAAAAAAACAGACTCACTGCCCCCAAATCCATAATAAATAAAATATCACAGGTTTAAATAAAGACAAGATCAGCAGCAGGTCATTAACACCTCCGATGCCCGTCTAGCCAGCAGTGAAGAATTATGCAAACTGATGAGACACTAGGTAATGACCAAAGTCAGAGTGAAAGGTGGAGCGCATCCCAAGTAGACGGCGCCTCTGGATTGGACTTCCTAGCATGGCTAAGTCTCTCCTGGTAGAACAGATTCCTCTCTGATCAAAATTTTCCCATCCAGTACCTCTCATCTCGGGCACACATTTATTGAAAGTAATGCACATAATATTTGCAAGTTTCATAAAATACCACTTAAAAAAATCTACCATCTGTGGGAACAAAACTTACAAGTATTTAAATACTTGGGTTTTAAAAAAAATGTGATCTGCCTAATACTTATTTATACTAGAGAATGAAAATATTAATTTTGGTCCTACAGAATAACTCCATCATCAACACAACCCATCATTATGCGACTTCTGATTAGCCAGGAGTCTAATTAGGCAACTTCAAGTATAAGAGCTACATATAGTAAAATCCGCAAAAAACCCAGCCTGTCACTTATCACTTCTTATCCTGAACACGAGTGTTGAAAGACCATAGTGTTGGGCTTCCCTGGTGGCGCAGCGGTTGAGAGTCCGCCTGCCGATGCAGGGGACACGGGTTCGTGCCCCGGTCCGGGAAGATCCCACATGCCGCGGAGCGGCTGGGCCCGTGAGCCATGGCCGCTGAGCCTGCGCGTCCGGAGCCTGTGCTCCGCAACGGGAGAGGCCACAACAGGGAGGGGCCCGCGTACCGCAAGAAAAGGAAGGTAATTTACTCAGCGGCGTCCTGCAGACATGAACCAACTTACGTGGACGCCGTACAGTGTGTGATTGGGGCAACGGAGAGGACGATGCCCAGGGGAGGAGAATTTGCGTATTTGTTGCTAAGAGTCTGCACACTGTGTATTTAAGAGCCTTGGCGTCTTAGGTCAGATAAAATAAAGCCTCAAGTGTGTGTGTGTGTGTGTGTGTGTGTGTGTGTGTGTGTGTGTGCGCGCGCGCCCAGCACATTTCCAGATTCTTCTGGAACCTTCTGCACAGTCTCTGTGGGCCTTCGGCAGCTTCACTGCTGACCGCCAGGGCGGTCCTGGCTCCCTGATTCCAGGAAGTGGTTCCAGGTGCCTCCGTATACTTAGGGCTGCTGTCTGGGCTGGGGGGCCTCCCCTAACCCTACAAGAGCCCCACACTCCAAAGCCGGGTCCTCGGGGGAACCTGCGGTGACCCTCCAGGGTTTGCCCCACTGGGAGCCTGCCCCCGACGCACAGATTTGGGGGCAAGCCTACTAAGCCATTCCCTGCAGCTATTTGAGGGCAGGAGTAGGAGTACAAAGCGAATTACAACCCTAGGGAAGCTGCAAAGAGAAAGATGCAAACTCAGTGCTTCCCGCGACTTAGGTCTTGAAAAGAAAAAGGAAAAAAAAAGACTTGATCCAAACATCCATGTCTACAGAAACCCCTTTTTTGCTAAGTCCCCAGCCTGGTCATTGAACTTGCAAATGAATGCGGTTCTGGGCATCAAACGAGCCCCCAGCCCGTGAAGGCGGCCCACAGCCCTCGCAGTTCTGAGTGCTCTCCGACAGACGGTGGCCGCTGTGCACTGCGCCTGCGCACACCCTCTGTTGGCCCCTGGGGTCCAACACCGCAACTCTGCACAGCCGCGCCGTGATGCGGGGGCAGCAGAGGCCCCAGTCCCACACTCGCAGCCTCGCCTCCCTGCAGAGCAGAATGCATGGCCCGGGGGAGCGCCTAGATCCCGTCTGCGCTGTCCTGCTCTCCTGCCGCTGAGCTGAGCACCGCCCAAACTGCAGGTGAGTCTCCTCCGGTGGCTGAGTCCACACGTTCCATTACAAGGATGCTAAGGGGTGAGCGATGCCCCCTGAAGGGTCTCTTAGTCAGCTGCTCTCCCGGTAGCCCACCTGTGCACCGGGCCTGATGGAGGGACCGTACCGGTTCTCGGTGCGCCTTGCTTACGCCAGCTCCCCGGTACCCGGTGCTTCTCTGCGCAGGAGCGCCCACGGCCTGGCTGGCCTGCGAATTAGGAGGCTAGGCGGGCCAGTCTCCTGGGGCGGCTTCAGCAAATGACCACAAACTGGGCGGCTTAAAGCCACACTATTCCCTTGCAGTTTGGAGGCCAGCGGTCAGACATCAGGTGTTGGCACTGCGCCTGGGGTTCCTAGTCCTGCCTCGGGGTCACTGGCGTTTCTGCCTTCGTCCCCCGTGGCTGTGCTCCCTCTGTGTCTCCATGTTTCCACCTTCTTACAGGGACAGTAGTCACTGGTTTGGGGCCCCCTTCTCCAGTATGATCTCATCTTAGTTTATGACACCTACAAAGGATCTACCTCCAAATAAGGCCACATTTGGAGGTTCCAGGTAGACGTGAACTTTAGGGGAACACTATTCACCCAGTACATTGCCTTGGAGATGAAGGATAAGTGTGCGGTGTGCCTTAAAATCAGACCATGGCAAACAAGAAAATGGATTGTACTTTTACCACTAGAAAATGTGACCACAAAACTTACAGGGATTGGCCACTCTATTGAGCTTTTAAATATTTACTTGGGTTTTGGATTTTCTTTTCCTTACTGTTTTACTATTTTTTTTTTTTTTTGCAAGTCCGTGTTTCCACAATCAAATTAAAATATTTCAATGTACAAGTATTAGTCATATATGTTTCTTTTTCTTTCTTTTTCCCTTCCTCCCTTCCTTCCTTCCTTTTTCTTTCTTCCTTTCTTTTTTACTTTTTTAAAAGAAAACATTCCTTTGAGCTTTGAGGTAAACAGATTGGGAGAGAAAGAGAAAAGGGATAGGTATTGGGGGACCAAGGTTTAAAGAACTTTGCTTTTCCAGCCCATAAACTTTCATCAAAGATCCATTTAGAATCTTAAAGACCCAAATAGAATTCCATTACTCTGAAAAAGCAAAGTGGGCTTTCTGGACACTTCTATTCTCCTGATCTGACACAAATCAGGAAGAAATCAGATGGAGGAAGAGTGTCATCCCACCTGCCTCTTCTGTCCCGACCCCTCCCTCAACCACCCGGAGCTCTGGGGTCCTTTCAAAGGACTTGCAGAATCTCTGCATTTTAGTTAAATACTGAGAATCCCTCTACTTAAATTCTATCGCTCACCTACTCTGTGCACAGACCGGGAGGCTCAGGCGTCCTGGTTCCCAGTGAGCGCCTCTGGAGCAGGTGTTAGGATGTGTACACATGGAGGGCTGGTCAGCTGAATGAGCTCCCGGACCCCTGGTCGGCCCACCTACTCGGAGGCAGGTCCAGGTCTGTGAGGCCTAAAGTTTTATGCACTTTGGGGAACCCCACCCCTGAGTGATCCTTCCTGGGCCCTCTGGACTCAGACATGCCATGGCAACGTTCTCCCGAGGGGTATGGGGCAGCCTGACCCTTGAACTGACCCCAGGAGCCTCCAGCTTGCCCCCTCCACTGACCCGTCCAAGCAGCTCCACCCCGAAGGCCTTGGAATCAAACAGCCCAGTAGAGGGGCCCAGAAGGGACTTGCAAGGCCTGGTCTTGTTCATCCCCTCGCCTCCCAGGAGAACAAGGGCACGGACGACAGCCAGAGTCCAGAGGAGGGCTGACACGTGGGGGGGGACCCTCTGCAGCGTGAGAGTAAGAGACCCCGAGGAAGACCCGAGAATCCTGAACAAAGCATGGGGGGGGGCAGGACAGTGGCCCTGGAGCCACAGGATGTGCGAACCTATAGGAAGCACGAGGATGGGACGATGAGAGGGACCGACACCCGGGCCAGGGTAGGGGACCAGGTCCTGGAGCTGTTGTGACGGAGGTCAGAGGGCAGGTGAAGAATGCAGGCTCACATCCGGGTGAGGACAAGACGGAGGACAGTTGGGAAGCCACCTGGCGCCCAGGAATACGGCCACTCTGCGGGCACCTGCAGCCATTGCCTCAGTCCTGAGGGCACAGGACACAGGCTCAGGGCACAGCCGTGCCTCCAGACACGGCGCTCCAGACAGCGATAGACCCTCAGGGCCTCTCCGGGGTCCGCTGTGTACTGCTTTACATCCCGAGTCTCCTTACAAGAACGAGTTTTAGAATCTACTACTCACTGGACGATTATTTTGAGTGATTTTTCATTTTCTGACCCGGGCTTACTCCTTTTACCAGGGAACCCATCAAGGAGTTCATCTTACCCGGGACCTGCCTGCCTACTCTTCTCCCCCTCCCTCCTTCCCGCCCCTCTGCCAGCTTCCCCTCTTCTTTCCCTCGTCTTGCCCCATTCCCTGGCACGTGTTTCTCGTGTACCCACTTGGGACTGGCCTTGTTCTGACAACTTGGAGTTGCTGTCATATCAACCAGTCACACTCCTTTATGTTGGGTCCCCCATGAAGTGAGTTCCACTGCACCTGATCAAACACCCCTGAACATCAGTTGCTGTGTGTTGGGGGCTGGACAGCACACCCTCACGGGAAGTAGCTGTTAAGTTTAAGGGACCTGCGGGTGTGGACAGTCACGTCTGTCGTGTGCTCGACTTGCTTCCTGTTCTAGAACACGCAACTGCAGGAGAAGCCGCCTCCTAAAAGCGCTGAACAGAAACGCCTTGGGTGCCCTTTCCCAGATGCCAGGGCCTCTAGCGAGATGGTTCATCCTACCTGTCAACTTGGATGGGCTGAGGGGCGTCTAGGTATTTGGTTGCTCATTACTCTGGGTGTGTCTGCCAGGGTGTTTCTGGATGAGGTGAGCGTTTGAGTCCATGGATTGAGGAAGTTTATCGCTCTCTCTGATGAGGGTGGGGCCTCACCCAACCTGCTGGGAGCCTGAATCGAACAAAAACCTGAGTGAGGGAGGCGTCTCTGTCTGCCCGGCTGTCTTCAAGCGGGACGTTGGTCATCCAATGATGGACTTACACTGTGGGCTCTCTTGCTTCTCAGGCTCTCACGGTTGGACCGGAACTGTGCCCCTGGGTGTCCGTCTTGCTGACTGAAGATCCGGGGAGTCATCAGCCACTAATCATATAAACCAAGGCAATTCCTTACAATCAATCCCTCTCCCTCTCCCTCCCTCTCTCTCTCTCTCTCTCTCTCTATCTATCAATCTATCTATCTATATATGCCCTGACTAATACACTCAGGATGCCAGGAAAAGCCTTCATCAACATTTATCATCTTGGCACAGTGGATCCGTTTCCTTTTTATTCCTTTATATTTTAAGTCAATTTTCAAACCATTTACAATCACAAGAATTTTAGCATTGCAAACCCGCATTTTGCTTCCATGTTTTCTAGCTTGTAGGTCTATATGTGTGAAACAGATAAAGTGCTCTGAATACACTATCAGCACACCAACCTTCCTGTATAAACCTGGAACAAAGCTTTCCTGTAAAAACTGATTCCAAATTCTAATTATTTCTCTGATAGTTTCTAGATTATTATGACTCTGAGTCCTTTCTTTGCTTAGCTCCATCAACACGTAATACTTAAGGACGTTTTTGAAATTTTGGACACCTCATAGTTTTCTTGAAGAGAGAAGGCAGCCATCTTCTTTGCTCCATAGTTTCAATTTTCATCATTAATTGAAAGAATAAATCCAATGATTTTTTTTCATTTTTACATCATCTATTTTCTTACAATCATTTTGTATACATACCTACTATTTGTCCACTTAAGAGCTATATTAAATACATTTTCGCACAAAATCTTTACCGTAAGAGTTGAAAGGATACTGTCACGTGTCCATTTAACCAAACAGAAAGATGCAGGTTCTTGTCCCAGTGAACTCTGCGATGGAGCCCTTCCTGGTGGATGACTAGCTGGGTGACAGTACCATATCTCCCCTTTGTCTGTTGACTGTATTGTTCACTCGCAGATTCTTGAGTTTGAGAAAATGTGTCTTGGACATTTGAACATACTCTGAGATTTCAGAGAGCTGACATCTATATATTAACCCTCTGAGTTGCCTAATGATGGTGAAATATTTTCACTTTCATCTCTTTCCTTTCTACCATTTTGGGCAAAATTGGAAAAAATTCTGAACTCCTAAATCTTTTCAGTGAAACTAAAAAAGAGATAAAGGGCTTCCCTGGTGGTGCAGTGCTTGAGAGTCCGCCTGCCGATGCAGGGTACACGGGTTTGTGCCCTGGTCCGGGAAGATCCCACATGCCGCAGAGCAGCTGGGCCCGTGAGCCATGGCCGCTGAGCCTGCGCATCCGGAGCCTGTGCTCCGCAACGGGAGAGGCCACAACAGTGAGAGGCCCGCGTACTGCAAAAAAAAAAAAATAATAAAAATAAAATAAAATAAAATAAATAAATAAATAAAAGATAAAAAGAAAATGTCAGGTCATTTTTACATCTTCTAGTAAGATGATGCAATATTTTGTACAACACACAAAAAAACCCAAAAGATGATGAAATAATAACAATTTATTTTATTACATTTTATCCTTCCAGGTGATTCCATCATTATTCTATACTTATTATTTTAGCTTTTTAAAAGCATAGTTTGAAAGAATATATAAAGATGAAATAAGTTCTAGAATGTTCAAATGGTGAAATGCTTCAAAGTATAGGAAAAAAATAATCAGTAAGATCCCCATTTTTATTTTGGAGTTTATAAAAGGTTGCAAAGGACCCAAATTGTAATTGAGGGTAAAGTAAATTGTATTCTATTAAAATAACATTAAATAATATTATTATATAACAGTAAATCATATTTTAAATACATAAATTTTCTTTGTCCTTTGAAGAATTTCTAACAAGTAATACAAGTTATGAAATATCAACCCACAGAAATAGAACTGCTCAAAACTATAAATGTGCCTCCTGCCCCTGAGAGCACACTGAGGGTTCAAAGCCTCGCTTTCTGAGCTGGTTTCATTAAGACAAGTCGGGATGTTTCCCAGGTGAATTTTAACACGTGGAAATTTGATAATCACTTAAAGCAAGAAGCCTATTAACAAGGAGATGATGACAGACAGGCACTACCCTATACCACAGGGAATCACACTCAGAACAGGCCATTTACCAGTTATGTGCTGGGTGAGAGGTACCGTCCCTGTCCACAACCTCCCTTGGTCAAACTGTGTCGCGTGTCCAAGTGGTTTCCTGAGGTGTGTCCTCCACTCTGCTCGAGCTCCAAGCCGTTCTGTCTACCCCTTCTTTCTGGCGAGGCAGCAGCATCCCAGAAGGGAGCAGAAGTGGAGACCAGAGACAGCTAATGCCTTAGGACATATCTGTTTCCGTTTTCCATATAACTTAAACCAAAATAGATTCTCGACTTAAATCTCATAAATTACTTGATTGGCTAATTATTGAATCAAATGTGAGAAATCTGATAAAAACTGAATTCTAAGACAAAAACAAACAGGAAAACCTCCGTTCAATTTCTGAATAAGTAAAGCAAGAAAAACAAAAGACATTTTGCTGATGAAACTCCTGGCTTCCGCGTCCTGTGGAGCCCAGGAGGAATACATACGTGAAGTTGAGCCTGGTAGACAAGATGCTCGGGCTGCAGAGCCAGACAGCACGGCACCTGCCCTTCCAGCACGGGGGGGCTGAGGCAACAGGTGATGTTCTGCCTCGTGGGGCTGGCACCTACATGCCAGACTGCAGGTGCACACACTTGCTCTAGTGTGACAAAGGTGTCATGGCTCTTTTATACATAAGTGTCTTGGGGCAAGAACATTTGACCTAGATATGCCAGTGAGACGTTCTGGACGGTTCTCTGTTTTGCTACCATAGAGCTTTGAATTCTGCCTTGCCTTGTGGATGTGACACCTCTGGGACAGCTACTCCAAGAGACAGTTAATTTTGACTGAATTGCTTTTATGAAGCAAAGAGGGAAGACAAAATAAAGGAGCTAACATGATGCTTTTGAAAATGAGTTTAAATGAGCTTCTTTCAAAGATTCGTGTTTACCCACATAATATCAGGCATTAAGACCATCTTGCCAAATGTACCACCTTTGGAAATTAGTATTTCTGGAACAGATGACTCTAGTACCAGTGCGTCAGATTTTCTGGCAATGTAATGCTGTTGAAGGGTAAGTATCATTATTCTTTAGGGCAAGATGCAAAGAAAAATGAGACCTGATCCAGGAACATCCATGGCTGGGTTTCAAATACACTACTAATCGTGCTTGAAGCAGCCCTCCTGTGCATTATAGATTACCCCAAACATCCCTGGGTGATATTTACACTAGAATAAATATTGGCTTTATGTAGAATAAAATTGTGCTAACATTTCGGGCAATTAAAAGATAAAACGTGTGTGGTTTATTGAAACAAAAAGAAGGGCTTCTTTTCTTTAGAGTGTTGGATACTTTTTTTTTTCTTTAGAGTTTTGAACATGAAAAACAGTCCCTTCAAAACACAGTGCAGCACCTGATTGGAACATTGCTGCAAACTGGAGAGTTATCACATCAGGAAGGGAAGCTCTGCTGGTGGTTCCTGCGTGTCCACACACCTTTCTGTAAGCAGAAGTTACCCACAAAAATGAGTAGTTTGGTTCAATGAGCAATGATTTAATTTCAAAATGAAAAACAATGCACACATTCAGTTTTTATGTAACTCATCTCTTCAGATAAGCATAGAACAATTCGTATTACAGTTACATTAAAATAGAAGTGTAGGGTGTATGTCCCTACCATTCATGTATTTGCTATCATAAACATGAACAGTGGAGACGTTAATCTTCTAGTAAAGCAAAGGGAACAGCCATTTGTTCTCTGAGTTTTTGTTTACAGTTTTTTTGTGCACTAGACAGTGACAAACAGTGCATGAAACAGACCTGTATAATTAGGTCGTTTATCATATTGTAGAATAAAAACAGTAAGTATGTATTAAGTAGCTGTACTAATCTTTCGTATTTTCCTAAATTTCATCTTTATATTTAACTTCAATAAAATAATATGTGAAACCTTTGAGATTCAAAATGGCCCTAGTATGTTTACTTTATAAAATAAACTTCATTAATTTTACATGTCTGTCTGTCTCCCCCATCTCTATATGTCTATGTAAAATTATACCTATATCTGTATCTATATTAATATATATATTTATATCTGCCTCTATCTTTGTAGCTGTATCTATAGAGCAGCTACATCTTTTTCTACGCCTGTACCTATGACTAGACTCTATTTCCGTCCCAGTGAATAGTCTGTTAAAAATGTCTGGCAGCTACTCAGAACGATCGAGTTACCAGACCCTCCTGTTTTTGTGCTCACAGCAGTCATAAATATCAAAATATATGTTGTGTGTGCCTTTTCCAAGGTTTCAGAAGAGTTGAACTAAGATCATAATGGAAATCACTGTTTGCTCAGATAAAACAAATAACTCTGAGGCTTCTCAGTGCCTGGACAGGGCATGGAGTGGAAGTCCAAAGATAAAAGGGAAGGGGGGACTGTTGGCCGATTACCTCAAGCACGACGCTATGCAAATAAGTTATCAGTTTTCTAACAGGTCTGACCCAAGCTGTGCATTCGGAACCACAGCCGGTCTCACGATTGAGTGCCCGGAGAGCTCTTTCTTTCTAAAGCTTGGCGGGGTTGCCAGACAACGAGCTGTGGTTCTGTAGTAGTTGCTGGGTTTTCAGGCATCATTGTTGAACTTTTACCAAACACACATGCACTCAAAAAGCTCCTTCACTAAATCAACAGATCCTCCCCCGTGTGCGGCCTCACTTATGTACACAGGCTGTACCTGGGCAGCTCCTTTTGGTATCCTTCCATATACGGTTTAAAGAACTGGGTTTTTGAATTGTTTAATCTCAAGAGGGCTAGAGGAATAAATGAGTGTTCTTTCCAGGTTCGATTTCCTGCGTGGGTCATTGTCACAGCATCTATCATGAAAGGCTTCCTTTATGCAATTAATGATAGGATGACTCAGGATAGGATGACTGTGTCTTCTCAGATGTTCCTGAAGTTTCCTGGAGGAGAAGAGGTTCTGTCTCTAGACAGTGGCATTAACTCCTGCCCAAGTTTCCAGTCTGTTGACTTACCCTGTGGGTTTCAGACTTGCTAGCCTCACAACTGGGGGTTCTAATTCCTTAAAGAAAAAAATATTTTTTATTTTAAAAAATAGATAGATAGATATAACATTATGTTAATAGCTATATATGGAATATATATGTAGAATATATACGTAGGATAGAGATGATAGATAGATAATGTTGAACTTCTATTAAAACAAGGGGGAAAGCCATTCACTTCTCTTAGTTTTTGCTGTTTTGGTATCTCAATCTCTATCTATCTATGTATCTATCTATCAACCCATCTATCTTCTGTTAGTTCTGTTTCTTTGGAGAACCTTGACTGACACATCATCCAAGGCCAAGACTCTCTGCAGGGAGAGAGGTAAGAGCCCACATTGCAGAGCACAAGCTTCTCAGAGTCCTCAGATGGGTCATCACCTGTTGCCTTGGGAAGAGTCGCTTAGAACCCCACAGACTTTGTAGTGGTAGACCAGGACTCAGCCAGATGTCTGGGGAGGAGAAGCAGACGGCAAAGTTTGCCCATCCTTCATGTCCACAGGGACGTCGACTGTGTGCTTTGTATCAAAGGTCCTCGAGAACATGAAGAAGCGTAGGTGGAGCTCTGAATGCCCCTCCATCCTCACAGCCACACAGATGCTTTTCAGTAGCTCCCTGAAGCTCTGAGCATCCCCCCTCTTACTGAGGATCCATTGGAGATGCCCACACACAGGATGGACTAAGCGTTGACCAAAGGACCAGTGCCTCCTTCCAGATGCCATGATCAGGTGTGCTGGACAGGTTCCCCTAAGTCAGGGCTCCAGGAAGTGAGTTTTGTCTGAGCACCCATTGGGCAAGCTTCACATCCACAGGGTCCTTCCAAGCCAGGTGGGTCTTCCTTTTCAAGGCTGACCTGGTTTTATTTCACAGAATTGAGAGGAGCCACAGAAAGATAGTGGTGAGCCGTTGATTAGGACCAAATAAGACACAGTAACTATATTTTCTGTGGCTGCTGTCACAAAGTCCTATATACTGGGTGCCTTAAAATAACAGAGGTTTATTCTCTCATGGTTCCAGAGCCCAGAAGTCTGAAACCAAGTGTTGGCTGGGCCACACTCCCTCTGAAGGCTTTGGAGAAGAATTCCTCCTGGCCTCTTCCACTTTTGCTGGTTCCTGGCAATTCTTCCCATCCCTTGGCTTGTAGGTGCCTTTTCCTCCCATCACCACTCCATTGCTGCTGGTCTCTCTTTTCTCTTCTCATGAGGACCCCAGTCATTGGGTTAGGGTCCACCTTCATCCAGTATGACCTCATCTTCACTAGTTAGATCAGCAAAGACTATTTCTAAACAAGGTCACATTCTGAGGTTCCAGGTGGAGATGAGTTTGGGGGACAGTGTTCACCCCAACATAGTGAGCCACATGCTGTTTCCTTAATCACTACGGCAGGCATACATGAAGGTGGAGGAAACACGGGCACCTGAGGTGTCCTGCTCCATCAGGGTACTTCTCCATGAGGGAAGGATGAGGGGCCAGTCACCCTGGTGTACATGCAGCAAGGGACCCCCAGAACATGGCCTTTTAGTGCTAAAGCTACAACGGTCCTGGGCAAACTGGATCACCTGCAGGTGCCTCCTAAACACAGTGGTCACAGCGAAGTTTTGGTGCAGCCCGGTCCCGGCCTCTTTCTCTTTGGGAGAACATGTCCTTCTCAGAGCTGCTCTGTGCTCTGTCTGGGTGTCAGCTTTTCTCAGCCTCAGGTCTTTTCCGTCCACGTCCTGAGTCTCTGCCCAGCTTTGCTTGTTGGCTTTCAGCATCCAGTCTCCCCACAGAATTGCTCACTGCTGCTGGGTCTTTGCCTTTCTGTCATCCTACCAAGACCTCCTTTTCCTTTATTATTTCCTTATTTCCCACAGGTTGCCTGAATGGTAGGGTCATGAGCAGACGGAGCTAAAAGAGAGGATAATCTCTCAAATTTTCCACTTTTTAAGTTTCTGCCTGTTCTTCTTCCATCTTCTTTAGGGAAGCTAAGGAAGTAGTCCATGGTTTTCCAAAAGGGGCATCTCATCTCTGCATCTAATGTTAGTAATTCTAGCGTAGACAATGATCAAGATCTCATCCCGCAGCTCCCAGTGCTGGACCACAGTGCAGAAAACTCGGTGAGTCCTTGTCATTTCTTAGAAGGAGCCCTCATTTCTGAGAGTGGAAGCTTCTAGTGGAAGGGAGTCCACTTGTCCCAGTTTCGGTTCCCTGGAGCGTCACTGCTGTTTCTTTGATCCACCTTCTTGACAGGTCAGACTCTGCAGCAGCTCCTGGTGCTTTGTGGAGACCTCTTCCAAATTCCGGTCCTGAGACATGTGCTTTTGACTAAATAGAACCACAGGGTTTGGACCCTGAGATAAATTCTGAGCAACTTAATGGAATCATTTTACATTCCACAGCCTAGTTAGAGAAAGTCCTCACTGGTTCTTGGACATCACGGGGTCCCTCCCAAGGGTGCAGCAGTGCCCTCGTGGCTCAGTGGGCGTCTATGTGGACGTTCCTGCGGCAGGACCCCGGGAGGCTCCCTTCACGTTGAAATCTAGACTAGTGTCGTGGGTAGGCAGTGGCGAGGTGAGAACCACCTTAGAAAGGCTGTAGTTTGTTCAGATAAGTCTTTTCAACTCTGGGGAAGTTAAGTCCATACTAACCCACACCATGTAAAATCAAGGAACAAGAAGTATGGTTCTAGAGGCTTTGCTGGGGTTCTAGTGGGATCCTTGAGTCAGCGATGCAGCTCTCAGGCAAAATGCCTGCCTGAGATGTTTCCCCACCAGCGACTCCTACCCCCGCCCCAGAGGAGAGGACTCCTCACAGCATGGACAGCTTTCCAAGGTCCTTCCTGTCCTCTGGAGAGCAGTGGCCCCTCTCCCATGGAGCAGTGAGGGGGCCAGCAGGTCTGACAACTCCTGCTGTGCTGAGAGGGGACTCACTTTCATAAGGAAGTCAGATCTTTTAGAAATGAATTTCTTCAACATGCCTTCTAAGCCACCATCAAGGGCTGCTGCAATTCAGGGCAACTTCCCATGAGATCAAGTTCACTGTTTGGGGCTGTGATGCCCCCACCCCAATAGTTTCACTCTATAGCATCTTGACTACTTATCGTTTTTGCTTTTGTGTTTTTACTATTCTTACTAATAATTAAGATTTTCAAGAGGACTTCGCGTCTGCAAACCTCTCTTACACCTATTAATGTTTCTGATTCTCCAGATGGTCCAGTGACTAGTGAGTGATTCAGGAATGGGGTGGAGAACCTATGACTTGGAAAAGTGACGCATATGCAGGACAGACACGGCCGGAGCCTCTCCCACGATGGGAAAATGACAGCTGGGCCCACAAGACCGCTTGCTGGCAATCACTGCTCAGGCCTGGCTGGACATAGCACCCCACATTCCCAGGGCTGGTCCTGGAAACACAGCCAGAGAGCCCGGGCACTGACCAGTCAGGAGAGGCCCGCGGTGGGCAATCTGGCCACGCTGGTGTGGACCAGCCTCGGCACTGCAGAGCCCTGGGCTTGGCACGGCTTGTGAGTGTGGCTCAGGGCCCTTCCTGCAGGCAGGCCCTGCCTGGGATGCAAGCAGCTCTGGCTCATTACAACGCACACCCCTTCATACCTTCCGTGGCAGAGCTGACCCGGGCGTGGACAATAATAGGGCCGGGGGTGGGGAGCAGGGTGTGCAAAGGGCCTCGTGGAGCAAATAGGCCCAGAAACCTGCATCCAACCCAGTTTAACTGCTGTCAGGACTGCAGGACTCCTCGGGTCTCCACTCCTGGTGAGCATTCCAGTTCACCCAGAGGAAGACAGGCTGAAATCCCTGGGGCACGGAGGGCTCCCCAAGACCAGGACTTCCACTCTGCGACAGGTGGCTTGGCCAGCTCACGCACCCTTTGGGAAGCCGGCATGAGGTTCTGGGAGGGACAAGTGAAGCCGGTGTGTGCAGAGAGGCTGGCAGGTGGCAGGGGACTGGCTCCAGCGGCTCCCTAGAGGGGGCGTGCCCGCAGGTCCTCTATCCCCCCCATTTTAAAGGGCTGGATAATCCTAAGCAGGCAGGGTCGCAGCATCTGGCACCAGCGGCCCACGTGCTCCTGGGGGGCCATGCGTCCCTGGTGGCTGCATCCTGAAGCCTTCAGACCCACTGCCAGGTTCCACTGTGACCTAATCCACTGCAGGTCCCCTGTGCTCTAGAACACTGACCACGTGAGAAGCGATTTTGCCCGGAAGAGGTGGACTTGGGTCTTGCCACTGTTGTACTATTCACCATCTTTGTACACACATCTTTTCTGGGAGTGATAATTTGTTTTCTGTCTGTGTATATGTGTGTATGTGTGTGTGCGTGTGCGTGTGTGTGTGTTTATAGAAACTGAAAGTTGACTCAGTATAGCACAAGACTAACCCTTTATACCTGAAAGGAGCAGTGATGGGAAGGTAGAAAGGACAATTAAATGGTAAAGTTCTTGGTTCTCCCTCCCAAGCACCCCCATCGCACTGAAGTATTACAGGTTGGTGGGCATTCTGCCTACCATCCTTCAGGCTAAGGGTCAGTAAGCCGGCCCCAGGCACATTCTCTGTAGCAAACCCCTTTCCCCCAATTCAGATCCTTCACCATCCTAATGCTGTCAAAAGACTTGACCAAATATATATTTTGCACCAACTTTTCTTCGTATAACTGCATTTTCTAAATGTAGACCAGCCATCTGAGATTTAAAGGCAGCTTTGACATTTTTGTCTTAATTTTGTCTAATTCCTACCAAGTTGTTCAAAACGTTACAATAAAACACCAAGTACAATGGTTGAAGGATCTGGTTCAATTGACAGCCATATAAATGAGTTTGTCCTTTCGGGGAAACTCTAATTATGGAGGATTAAATACTCTGCTACTTTCTAAAAATACAAAGCTGGAATCCAGAGGGAAGATTCCCAGAACAGTGTGACAATAGCTGACGGCAAGGTAGAGTTCTCCGTGTTTTCTTCAAGGTGTGTTCTCATTATAATGGAGATTCACGGTTAACCAGGGTGAGATGGCCCTGGACCAATAATAGATATAACTCAGCAGATCGTAATGAAAACAGAATATTCTGTGGAGTTAAAAATCAATAGATTTTTGCCAGTCTTATGCTAATGAACTACTCCAGTTTCTTTATCAGTCTCTTGGGGCTTTGAGAAAATTACGCCACCAACGATCCTCAGAAGCTAGGTCAGCACTTTCCTAGTGGGTCTTTTCTAAAGTCCCTTTGCAACCCTATGCGGTGACTGGATGCAGCTCGGAAGCTCAGGCACGCAGTATTGATTTTAAAGACATATTTGCTCTCATCTGTTCAGAAAGAACCAAATCCGAATTGCAGGATGCTCATAATTGGATTCAGCATGTTTTGTATTAACTAATTAAGATCTTTCCCTTTTCATGCTTGCTTATTTGTGTCCACTCAGCTATTTTAATCCTCGTTATTCCATGAAGCTAGAATGTAAGATTCATTATTTTCTTTTTAAATATTTGACGATGCACTTTCAGCCAGATCGGGGTGACTGAGGATACACTGAAAGAAATACTGATCTAATTGTTCTCTACCATTTTTAATATTCCTTCCGTAAACTTTCCTGTAATTTTCCCCCTTCTCCCTTGCTGCCAACACACACACACACACACACACACACAGAGCTCCTACTGACCTCAGAGCACACATTTGTGTTACTAGAGGCTCTGATCAGATCTTTAACAGATAATCTTGTACTTCATTAATGTTATACCCTGGTTTGCAAAAGACATAGCAGTTGGTGCAACTTACTTGCTACAGCAGTTTTAAATTAGACCCAGTTACTGAATGGCTTTCTTTGACTTAGCATTCCAGAGGCATTTGATCTGAGTGAAGCAAATTTTCTGGAACTGAGAAATCTTGAGTCTGATTCTGCACTGCTTTTGTGTAGGCTGAGTTACCCAAGCCCAGGGCTTCTTTTGAAATCAATGGGAGCCCTGAGCTTGGGCCAGCTTTGCAGAGACGGGCAGGGAGGGGAGAAGCACGCCTTTGTGGTGGCCGTGGAGGGGAGAGGGATGCCTGCAGGGGAGCTGGACAAGCCTGGGACGCAGCGTGGAGATGAGCGCCTGGAAGACACGGTGCTCCAGGGACTGCACAATGGCCGGGAGACGGACCACAAAGGGACCCAGCAGCCTCCTGTGGAGGCAGATGGGGTAGACTGAAACAAGAAGAGCAGCGCAGGGCAGCTAGCAGTTACTGTCGATTGAATTTTACTGAGCATTTAGGAAATCATCTTAAAATACTAAAATTGTAAAGTCATTACGCCATGTGGATCATATTCCTAGGTACTTTCTTGCGATAGTAAATGTAATTGTACATGTACGATACCATGTAGTCATTTAATCTCACGAAACACTCAATAGAATAAACATTTAGGTGCCCCAAATCAGCCAGTGGCTGAGATGTGGCTTCTTCCTGGTTTGTGGGCTGTTTTCCCTCTAGCACCAGGAAACTGCTTCTTCACTGCTGGACTTCGAGTATGCAGAAAGTAAGATGGTGCGTTTGTTTTAAAAGCTCAAAATAATAAACCTTTTAAAAATTAAACTACTGCAATGTCTCTACATCTGCAGAGAACTGAGGACGTGGATCTGTGGCCAGCTTCCATGGAACCTGAAGACCAGAAACAAGTTAGGCTTAAGGTTCAGGTCAGGGTTAGTGTCAGGGCCCTGGTGGACAGTCACCCAACTGGGCACTTGAGCCACAAGAAGGAAGATGACTTTAAGGTGGTGATGTCCTCACAGCTGACAGGGAGGGTCGTAAGAGCCTTCATTGTCACCCAGGCATCAACCCACCAGCTTCCCTCCTCAGCTTCTCTCAGGTATGTACTCGGAACATCTTACAGCCACAATGAACCCTCGACAATTCATCTTTCTGTTGTAGGAAGCTGTGATGTCCCAGGTAGTCTGAGAAGGTGCCCAGAAGCGGAGAGCACCTCGTGCCCTGGGGCCTCGGGAATGCCTCCTCAACATCTGCCTGTGTGTTGTCCTTCCTGGGCTTTTGCACGATAGAAACATTAGGCATTTCTATCACAATTCCAAAACCCCATGACCTGGAAATTTAAACAAGTTGTGTGCTGTTTGCTTTGTGCAAATAAATATCCCGTAGGTGAGAGACCTCTCCAATCTGCTGACTGTACTCACCAGTGGGCTTGGCCAGGAGCCGTCTTTGGATGTTTCCTCCTGGCACAAGGTCAGAAATGGATCAGCCCTCGCTCTCGGCTGTCAGCCTGGGCTCCCCACAGGATGGTGCCGCTGGAGTCTTGCAGGAAAGTTCTGTGCTGGCCCAACCCTGTGGAGACTGCTCTCCTCGCAGACCATCTGCACAGTTCATGCACTCAACACGAGCCTGGCTTGTCTGGGACAGGTTGGGTGTCACCCAGTCATGGGTTGGGTGTCACCCAGTCATGGGTTCATTTGCTCTGTTTCCCTCTGAGTCTGAGCAAAATGGCGCTTGGTTCTCTAAAACATCCCTGAAGCCTTAAATTGCTCGAAATCCTAGTGGCTGGAGAAGTTATGTCAGCCTGGATGATGGTGACCAAAATGATCCTGGAGAAGAAATGGGATTCAGCGTGTCAAGGATCACTTTGTTAGTCTGTAGGGAATAGCACCCATGCGGGTCCCCAAGCCCCAGGGCTGTGCTGACCTTTGTGCAGATGCACGTGTGTGTGTGTGTGCGCTGTAATAATCAGTGTGAAACCCTGAAACAGTCCTCAACGGCTCCCTCCTGAGAGTGGAGCTGAGAGTCAGGCTGCCCTGCTTTCCTTCTCCCAGGACGCCCACAGTTACAGGCGAAGCACAGAGATTTAAAACTGCAGAGTCGAGGAATCAGCCACCTGGGCCCCAGTGAAAGAACTAACACTGGACAAATGACTGAGAGTCTTGGTTCTTCCTCTTTGTAAGTCCCTAAACGGGGATAATAATAGTAAATTATAACTGGAATTACTGTAAAGCATAAGTAACGTAATGCATGTGAAGTGGAGTGTTTTGAATGGGATCCAGCACAGAGTAGATACTCAGGGAATCTTGTCTGTAATTGTTATTGTTAGAAGCAACCCTGCTTAACTCTGTTTCACTGTTTTTTTGTTTTTTAGGAGGGGGCGGGAAAGCAGTGTTAGATTGGCCACATAACTTTTTTAAATGATCTGTTTATTTCTCTATTACCTGGACTTCCCCTATTTCCCTTGATGGTCTTGAGATGTAGCATAAACTGTATATAAAATGCTCTCAATACTCAGCCTTGAAAAAGAAGGAAATCCTTTCATTCGCAACAATGTAGGTGAACCCTGAGGACATTATGCTGACTGAAATAAACCAGACTGGGAAAGACAAATACTGCACCGTCTCTCCTATATGTGGACTCTTAAAAAAATGAACTCACAGAAGCACAGAGTAGAATGGTGGTTCCCAGGGTCAGAGGGTGGAGGAAATGGGGAGAGGTTGGTCAAAGTGTACAGCCTTCTGGTTACAGGACGAACAGGTGCTGAGGCTCATACGATGTCCAGTCCGGTGACTATAGTTACCAAGACTGTATTGTACACTTGAAACTTGCTAAGAGCTTCGATCTCAAGTGTTCTTACCACACACACACACACGGTAACCATGTGAGGTAATGGGTGTGTTTATTCACTTGATTGTTGTAATCATTTACACACATATACATATAGATCTCAAAACATCACATTGCACACCTCAGATATATACGATTTTTATTAAAAAATAAAAAGAACAAAGCTCATTCCTTAACAAAACTCAGTGTTTTCACTCAGATAAGAAAGTCGCAGCCGGCCAGGTAGGCTAGAAGGAATAAGCCAGAGCACGGAGGTCATTATGCAGGAGGTTCCTGCCCAAGTGGGCGGCTGTTCGCTCCACCCATTCCTGCAGGTGCCGTGCACACACTCGGCTTCCCCGGAGAGCAGGAGTGCCAAGGCTGGGTCTGGAAGGGTTGCCCGTCTCACATCATGTTTCTCTCCCTCTGGAGGTAAACAGCACGAGGCAGAACCAACATCAGAGAGAAATACAGTAAACGCCAATGGTCCCACCAACCACATTGAACATCCTGTGACACGTGTCCAGGGTAAGGAGTCTGATGCGACCCTGCGTCAGGCAGTGTGTGCAGAGACAGGAACTCTTGGGCGTCTCTGCTAAGAGCACACACGTATCAGACCCCGGAGTCAAGTTGGCAGAGCCCTATGTGGGGTTAAGGTGCCCACATACCTGCCACAGGCCTGTCTCAGGTGCTCTAGTGCAGGGGTCCACAGGTCAGGCAGTAAGATCCTACTCTAGAAGCGGGGTGGTCCAGATAAGGGAAGGGTGTGTGCCAGATGAGGGAGAAGGATGCAGGACTCAACGAGCTGCCTTATATGGGAACAGCTGACAGTTTCAGGTAAGGGAATGTCATGACCGCATTTTATTTTAGGAAGATACACTGGTCAGGTTATTCTAAGTTCATATGTGGTGAGAAATATCTCCTCCAAATCTCAGAGCAGGCAGGATGACAGGGAGTGTTGGAACATGCAAAACTTCTTCCAGAGGAGTGTCAGGACACTCTTTCAAAATCACTCTCCAAATTCTGTGTAGTTTTTCCTTCTTTTTTAGTATTTATCCCCCATCCTCCATCGGCTGGACATCCTGTAATGCCCAGTGGCAGAGCAATTCCTGGGGAATTAACAGACTCCCTGGACATAGCGGTGGTGAGGAAGGAGAATGATAATATTGTCAAGGGTGGGAATTACTTTAACCTTTAACCTTCTTAATCCTCACAAGTGAGATCCAGATTCCATTTCAGGTCTGGAGAAATCTATCCATTCATTTTTTAACTATAACCAAAGGAGTCATTTCACTGTGCTTTAAGCCCAGCACATATTTAATAACGATGTCTTCTAAGAGTGAATGCTGCTCTGGGGAGAATCTTTCAGATTCAATTCAGATGCATTTCTGATGGAGATGACGTTGGCAGGATGATCTCGGTCCAGGTCTCTGATGGAGACGTGTGCTCAGATGCCAGGAAGCGATTACCATTTACTCATCTGGAAGGCAGGACAATTTTAAAGTAATCTGAGGAAATCTTGCTTTTATGAGAAGATGAACTAATGTCAGTGTACACCGAAATAACGTCAGACAGTAAAACTAAAATATTAATGCAGAAACCAAACCAGCCCCTCAAAGGCTCAAGAAATCTCATACACTTTAAGATAAATCAGAGTTCGACTTTTGTATTCGGATGTAGCCAGAGGATGTGTTTCCAAGAGAGCACTTTGCTGCCCTGCCCGACTCACTACGTGCAGTCCAGGAATTGATTTTCTCATATACCTGGTTCTCGCTCATTTATTTCTGGCCTCTTTATGTTGCAGGATGTTCTTCATCCCCCTCAGGAGTGTCACCAGCTTCCCCCACCATGTCCTTTTGAGACAGGAGGAAAGGGGGCGGGCACAACCATTAAAAGAATGACATAGCCATTGAGGACACGACATAAATTGGTTAGAACCGATTAGGACCAAGATGGCAGAAGATTTGACTTCCAGTAGACCTTGAACCTCATTATACGCTCATTGCAATGCATCAGCTAAATGACACACCCACAGGAGCCATGACAGTTCTGAGGCCGACCATAAAAGGCCAAAAAGTGGGCGGTGACCCAGTTCCTGGAAATCTCTGCACCTTCCCCCAAATAGTGGGAATAATCCTCCCACATGACCCTATGAAAGTACCCAGCCCATAAAAACTAAAACCCCATACTTTGGGCCGCTCTCACTTTCTAAGACAGACTGCATTCTGTCTATGGAATGTGTCTCTCTCTAAATAAACCTGCTTTCTCTTTGCTATGGCTCACTCTGGAATCCTTTCCTGAGTGAAGCCAAGGACCCTCACTTGGCAGCCTGTCCAAGGGACTCACTCAAGACCTGGGACGTGACCCTCCTTTCGGGCCCCATTTTTCCTGCAACAGTTTCACACAGTGGTTTATTTGCTTTTGTTTTTGCTTTAATACAGAAGGGAGGATGTACCCTGGTGTGTCTCAGTGGCTGTTGGGACCAGCCTCATCTGGGAGGAGAGGTGCTGAGGAAGCCGTTCGGGAGACAACATCATGAGGCTCAGTGTTGAACAGGTGTGTCTGCTGGCGTAGAGCCAAGATATTTATGCAAATTATTAAAAGGTATGAGATGCTTATCATTTATAAGCTACCAAATGAATCCTTTAAATAAGCTCTTCAGCACACTGGAAAAAAGAAACGGCTCAAATGACAGCCAAGATTGAATAAACTCAACAAATTTTCTCCAAGTCAATCAACCAGAAGGAGAAAAATGCATTTCCTCTGATAGAATGGTAGGAGCCGGCTTATGACGGGCTGCTTCCTGCTTCAGAACTGTTTGCATCACGTTTGCAGAGAGGGCTTGGGGTCCTAAGAGATCGTCATTTCATACATTGCCTCAGAAATGATTGTCTAATAACACCAGAGACAATTAACCCATGTTCATGAATTTAAAGGGGTCCACAAGGAAACCTATTAACTTCTGCGATTCTAAGCTGAAATGTACTTAAGGTTTATGTATAGATGTAAACCGTAAAGCCCCACTATTTTACCCTAATGAGGCAAGAACATCTGCATTGTTGTGAAATCTAAATGATAGAACATTTGGTGACGTTTGTTTGTTTGTTTGTTCATGAAAGAAAGTGTTTCCTGGGCAACTTGCTTTAATAAATACGTAAGAATGATTAAGAATGTATAAATGAAGGTGGATGGATATTTCTAAACTAACGTACTCTAAATTATTTTACTAAATATTATACTACATAAACTCCCTTTGATCTTACCTGTTTTTTTATTCCTCGAGTACATTCCCTAGCTGTTACTATTGCTAGATAATACTTAAAACTCTCCCCCAGATGAAACCATCCCAAATTGCCCTCTGGGGGGCTCTTGGTGAGAGGAGAGGGACTCCCCTGGTGGGTGGATTCGGTGCTAGACCATACCGTGTTATTGGGGAGCCCCACAATGGCCAGCTTCCCAGTTCCTCTGGCTCCCTCTTGGGCCCCCAATCCCCCAATCCAGTGTGGCTTCTGGTGGCAGGGAGACTTCCTGGTTGATCGGGGCTTCGGCTCCCATGGCTGTGAGCAGCGGTTGCCATGGCAAATCACCATTTTCTGTTGACCGAGAAATCACCATTTTCTGTTGACCGAGATATCAGGTCACTTTCTACCTCAGGTTTCCACTTAACTTCATAAGAGAAATGGATGGCTATTCCAGTCAGGGTAAACTCCTTCCATTTCGTTCTGAGTTCCCTTCTTCCTTCTCCAAATGTAGGATCAAAGTTCCAAGGCCTTCGAGCCTCAAGGCATCACGGCCTTCTGGTCCTCGGAGGACCAAACTGGCTCATCCCCCACTCTTTCCCCAGGTGTGTGGGTTAGGGCAGAGGCGACCTGACCCCACCTCTAGTTATGATGGATTTAGGCTGATAAGCTCTCACAGCTCAAGCAGTTCAGAAAGCTTTTCGCCTCACAACTATTCTCCCTGTCACGAATCTCTAAAGCTTACTTTGGAATTCAAAAGCCACGAACTGGTGCCTTTATTCTTATGCATTATCCTTCCCCTGAAGCTGTAAGCTTGAAATGCCTCAACCTCCATAGCTGTTTCCAATGCGGAAAAGGGCCAGGAGGGAAAATAAATGAGAGGTTGTGAGACGCCTTTGTTAATACACTTATCTCACACTTAATTTGAGGACTTTTATTCCTGAAAACTCTGCCCTTAAGTGAAGAGCCAACAGGTGAAAAAAAAAAAAAAGGTTTCCATTGATTTCAGTGAGATAAATGATGATGTGGTCCAGCTCTACGCGAGACACTCAAACACTTTTCCAAAAGGAAAAATAAATCAGTTGAACAAGAGCAAGCTTATATAAATAACAAACAACAACTCCAAAGTAAGGGCATACAAAGTTTGCCCATAAAACGTAATGTAATAAAAAATAATTATATATATTCTTTCTGCCCCATAATCTTCACTGTTTTTAAATTCTTTGGGGACTCATGGTTATCTTGCATTCAAACTGCGGTGAAATCAAAGTTATAATGCAAGAAAAACCACATTTAGGGCAAAATAAAGCCTCAACCTTAGGGTCCTCGGACACCTGTGGAAATAGGTAGGTAAGCCATGAACCCAAAGGTCTTCTGGGGGTGTCATCTTCATCCTCCCGCCCAGCTGCAGAGCAGAAATCCCAGACAGGAGATGGGAGATACCCCGATTATATCACTAATGTTGGAAAGGATGTGGAGACAAGGGAACCCTCTTACACTTTGGTGGGAAGGTAAATTGGTGCAGTCACTATGGAAACAGTATTGAGGGTCCTTACAAAACTAAAAGTAGACCTACCATATGATCCAGCAATTCCAATCCTGGGTGTATATCTGGAAAAAACAAAAACACTAATTCAGAAAGATACATGCACCCCAATGTTCATAGCAGCTCTATTTACAATAGCCAAGACATGGACACAAACCAAGTGCCCATCAACAGATGATTGGCTTAAGAAGATGTGGTACATATATACAATGGAATAGTACTCAGCTATAAAAAATAATGAAATACTGCCATTTGTAGCAATGTGGGTGGACCTATGCTTAGTGAAGTAAGTTAGAGAAAGACAAATACCCTATGACATCACTTATACATGGAATCTAAAAAATCATACAAACGAATCTATATACAAACCAGAAACAGACTCACAGACATAGAAAACAAACCAGTGGTCACCAAAGGGGGACATGGGGGAGCAAATTAGGGGCACGGGTTTAACAGATTAAAAAATAAATAACAACCCAGAGGCAGCTTCCAGGTGTGACGTGGGTAGGGTTTCCTCACCAGAACCCTAATCCGTGTCCTCCGAGTAGGCTTTGGATTGCCAGACCCTCTCCTAAAGCACCTTCCCAGTGCCGGGAGCTCAGCCACAGCGGCGCGGCCATCCGGCTTCTCATTCAGGTTCAGAGGGTCACATCGCTCTCCAACACAAAGCTACGCAGCGGCAGAGGCAGCAAGCCATGCTGTGAGCAGGCCTCACATTAGAAGCTCTTCTTATGTGCTCGCTCCGGCAGCACGTACACTAAAGCTGGAACGATACAGAGAAGATTACCACGGCCCTGTGCAAGGATGACATGCGCATTCGTGAAGTGTTCCATGTCTTTTCATTTGTAGACACGTGGGTGGACCTAGAGAGTGTCATACAGAATGAAGTAAGTCCAAAAGAGGAAAGCAGATATCCTATAAGAACGCATAGAGGTGGAATCTAGAAAAATGGTATAGATTATCTTATTTGCAAGACAGACTTAGAGACACAGTTGTAGAGAACAAATGGATGGACACCAAGGGGGAAAGGGGTGGGGACGGAGGAATTGGGAGACTGGGATTGACACATACATTATTGATACTCTGCATAAAATAGACAACTGACAGGAACATACTGTAGAGTACAGGGAACTCTACCTAATACACTGTGGTGACCTAAATGGGAGGGAAGTCCCAAAGGAAGGGGATGTCTATGTGTGTATGGTTGATTCATTTTGTTGTGCAATGGAGGCTAACACAACATTGTAAAGCAATCAGACTCCACTAAAAAATTAAAAATAAATAACATCTATATTTAAAAAATCATATTTTTAATGCTGGTGAAAAAAAAAAGAAACCCTTCTTATTAACATCCTAGGAGTCATAATACCCCCTCTTCACACAGGAAGAGGCTGACACGTAACAAGCAACTTGCCTTGAGAGTCAGAGCCCCAAGCCCGCTGGTCTCGGTCTCAGAATGAGAACAGAGCATCTCAGCTCCGTGACGGTGCACCACCTATGTGTCAGCAATTAAGGGATAAATCCACTTGTGGTTGAACTAGCTAATCTCGGAATAAAGACCTGCCAACATAATGAAGAACTTGGGCATTTCCAAGAAATTGGATTAACTCATCATAATACAGAGCTCGGCGTTTATGAGTGACTGTTTCAAAAACTTGAAAATGACCCAGACACAGACGTGGTCTCATTCAGCACAGCAAGGAGGAGGCTGGCACTGTCACCTTGTTTTACACGGTAGGAAGATGCCAGGGCAAAACCTCCCTGGAAGCCTGACCGCTGACTGAGTGAAAATGGGCTGGATACAGACCCTCTCACCTCTTTGCATATCTGATCGCGTTATTGCAAAGGAGCTCTTATAAATGGCAAACACATTTTTTAGAAAGCTACTTTTATATTATTCTGGAAATGTGATGGGTAACGAGTCCGCTTAGTTTCGGAAGACGCACCTTGCTGAGCGTGGAAAGCAGCAGGACCCTATGTGATTGCAAGGTTTGGTCGCCCTGATTCCAACAGCCTCACAGGATGAGATCCGAAAATAGATGATTGCTTTACAAATGCTGCCCATGAAAAGGTTCTGGAGGCTTGGAGCGAGCTGGGGTGTTGAGATTCATTCCAGGGAACAGGACAAGTCCAGGAGGGGGAGGCAAGGGGATAAAATACTGTTTACTGGTGATTCATGGCTTTGGAAATTTTAATGACGCAAATTTTAATTTCTCTTCAGAGACTCTGAATTTGTTTCTGGATAGAGGCTGAGCAAGGGGCGCATGAAGCTGGCTGCAGAGAGGAAAATGATGGATAGACTTGATTAAGCTCATTTTGATCTTTGCTAACCTCTAGGAAGTTCTGGGTAATGAACAGAACGTTTTCAGGGAAAGCGGTGGAGAGAGAGGGAGGGAGAGAGGGAGCACACTGTTCCCTCTGGGGGCCGAGTACTTCCTCTTTCATGAACGAACCCAAAGTTCTCCCCTCTCCCTGGCGTCTCTCTGGACGAGTGCGTAGTTAGTGCCCTCATTTCTGGGCACGGCAGACCGCACGGATGGTTTAGGTCTCATGTACATACTTCCTTGGATATTTTGTGTATTGAGTTCCTTTTAATCTACCTTTTTCTTTAAAAACCAGAATATGAGCCCCTCCAGGGCCGGAGACGTGTCTTTGTCCTTGCCTTCTCCCTGGGACCACATTGAAAGCACTATTGCCTGGGTCCATGACTTGTGCAGGGCTGCACGGAGGCTCCCTGAGTGTCAGCCCTTCTTATAGCCTCATGGATGACCCTTACTCAGCATGGTAAGGATGGACGCTGTCGTTTGGATTTTTGCTCATCCCTCTTGAGGCTGCTTGCACATGTGTGAGGCCATAGTCTTCTTAGGCTTGAGGATGAGATGGTTTAGAGAACCCATGTGAGATGTCTTACAGGTAACTAAGGGCTACGGGAAGGAGGTGGCCCACTTTCAGGGTGCAGGTCTTTGTCACTGCTGGGCACCTGCACACTCATGGAGACCCGTGGGCCGGTGGACAGCTTGGCATCAGGCAGCTTGCTTGGTAAAGCGGGGGAGGCAGTCCCAGCCTCGTGCCTTAGTTTTCACGTCTAGAAAATGGGAACAACAGTACCTACCTCAGAGGATTTAAGTAATTGAAGCATCAGATGGTGAAACATGGCCCCCAAAGGATGGCCACCCTAATCCCAGAACCCGTGAAGATGCTACGTTCCACGGCGAAGAGGACTTCGCAGATGTAATTGAGGTCCCGGGCTTTGCAACGGGGATGGTACCCTGGGTGGCTGAGGTGGGCCTAGTCTAGGCCCTGGGGCTGCAATAACAAAGCACTATAGACTGGGTGGCTTGAGCAACAGAAATTTGTTCTCTCACTGTCTGGAGGCTGGAAGTCCAAGATCAAGGGGTCAAAAGGGCTGCTTCCTTCTGAGACTGTGACGGAGAATCTGGTCTGGGTCCCTCTCCAGCCTCTGGGGGTTTGCTGGCATCCATGACCTTCCTTGGCTTGCAGAAGCATCACCCCATCTATCTCTTCCTTCATGCTCACTTGGTGGCCTGATTCCATGTGTGTCTCTGGGTCCAAATTTCCCCTTCTTATAAGGGCCCCAGTCACATTGCATTAGGCCCACCCACATGACCTCGTCTGAACTTGATCATCTGCAAAAAAGCCAATTTTCAAATTAGGTCACAATCATAGGTACTGGGGGTTAGGACTGCAACATCTTTAAAGCACAGCAAGCCCTTATGAGCAGAGAACTTTCTCGGGCTGGAGTCACAGAGATGCGGCAGCCTCTGGGCCCCATTCCTTTGGGAAGCACCTCAGGTCCCACCAGGATAGGGGCTCAGGTGTTCATCAGGAAAAATGATGAACACACAGCAGCCCTAAAGCATGTTTCCAGGGGGCAAAAGGAACAACCATTGTGATGAAACTAAGAAATACATTCTATTTATTGAAGTGAAGCCAGAATATACCCGAGCAATTTTTTTTTTTTTTTTCTGTACGCGGGCCTCTCACTGTCTGTTGTGGCCTCTCCTGCTGTGGAGCACAGGCTCCGGACACGCAGGCTCAGCGGCCATGGCTCACGGGCCCAGCCGCTCCGCGGTATGTGGGATCTTCCCGGACCGGGGCACGAACCCGTGTCCCCTGCATCGGCAGGCGGACTCTCAACCACTGCGCCACCAGGGAAGCCCAACCCGAGCATTTCTGCACATTATTTATGGAAACTCAGCCTTTATAATGATGTGCCCACTGCCTGTCCTGCACCCATTGGGCCCTAAAATTTCAGCCCCTCCTACACTCCCCAGGCTCAGCCATAAACCCTCGCCTAGGCCAGGTGAATTAAAAGGTCCACTAGGCTTAGGGCAAAAATGAGCCAAGCCAGCCAACCTTGTTGCTGATATGGGGACAGCCACATTTATTAAGCACCTACTATCTACTAGGAATTAAGCTAAGAGCTTTTTTTCACACGATTTAATGTACTGCTTTGTGAACATGCTCTTCCCTTGAGGAGCTGCTCCATTTCCTCTTTCCTGTGCTAAGAATAGGAGGACCAGACATACATCCCTTAGCTCTTTATTCTAGGAAATACTTGCTCCCGGAAGATAAGACTGTTACCCAATCAAAATAGCCTATTTATCAAGGCTTACCAAGACCCTTGCTCTTCAAGCCCCTCACCTCACTGTACCTGTCAGCCCAAACTACCATGTCACACCCTGTACACACTTTCAGCACAACACCTGCATCTCAGTCCCCCAGCTCAGCTCCCTCAACCCCTGTCCACCTGGCTGCACTAAGGCTAGGAAACGCAGCTCTGCTTGGACGTCGGTTCTCTGGGTGTCTTCAGGGAGGTCAACTTCAGACACCTCACTTCACACCTCACTTCATAGGGCTGGACACAGAGGCGGAGAGAAGGAAGTTCTCACAAAGGCCGTGCCTCTGTCCCCTGGACCTCAAACCTTGGTTCTGTAACTGGGTTCTTAGCACCTTGAGTCCCCCAGGAGGTGAGTCTCAGCTTGGATTCCTGTGTCTGGGTCTCTGCCTCAGACCCCACCTGTCCTCCACGGGCCTCAAGTCCGTCTCCCAAGCCCAGCTAGGCTTGGCCAAGGCCTGATCCCGTGGCACCTGCCTCCCCAAGATGGCCCGGCTCCCTGCCACGCCCGCTGGGACAGCCTTGTTCCTGCTGTTGGCCTGGGCGGGCTCAAGGTCATGGCCCTTCCCAGTCTAACCCAGTCCTGCCACAGCCCGAGGCTGGGTCCTGAAGATGTTAACCTTTAGTGCTTGGTATTTAGAGGTTTGAAAATATTTACTCCCTGGATTTCTGAATCCAATTATCCCTTGTCCTCAATAATAATCCAGTTACTGTTTTCTAATAGTCTTAAATTGAGTATTTCATGACAGTCTCTGGACTGTGGTTACTTTGATAAGTGTTTTATTTTTCCATTGCTGCTACACTAATCACAAGCTTAGGGACTTGAAGCAGCACGTTTATTCCCTCAGTGTCTGGGATCCAGAGGCAGCCAGGCTTGGCGGGCTCTCTGCTCAGGGTCCCACAGTCAAGCTGTGCTGCAGGACGGGTTCTCATCAGAGGCTTGGCCGGGGAAGGAGCTGCTTCCAAGCTCCCTCAGGTCGTTGGCACCATTCACTTCTGTGGAATCGCCCTGTGTTTTCTTAAGGGTTTGTATCTGTCTGTTGGACATCCATTCATCGCAGACACAAATTAATTATATTTCCTGAGTTATTGATGCCCTGGCATTTGGGAGCCATCAGGCCAGGAAAGGAACTGGCCCTCCCAGGCCTAATTCCTAATCATAATAACAACTAGCCCAGGACATGCCTCTCACATGCATACCAAATCCCAAGCCTATAACCCCAGCCATCTCCTTTACCTGACTCTCACACACAAGTCAATATATCACCTGCCCTAAATCAACCTAGGGCCGGGTTGTGGGCACCTAGGACAGCCCCTGTCAGAGCCCAAGGCCCACCAGTGTTAGCCAAACTGGCCAACTCGAAGCTCTTTACTCTGCCCCACCTTGCCTTTCCTAGGAAACCCGCCCCAAAGGCTCCAGACCAGGCCTTATCCACACCCCTGCTTCTGATCCCCTGACTTTCCTGTGGGCTGTGCATGGCGGGGCTGGCCTTGCCTCCTTCTCTTGGTAAACGTAATTAGCCCTTCTTTCAATGGCATCAGCCTCTGCATGTTGCCAGCTGGTCATAACCTCTGTAAATTAAATCCCAACTATAATTTAGAACAAGGGTTCATGGCAGCCTGATTCTTCAAACCAGCAACAGAGAGACAGACTCTGGAGGGAGTCTGCCAGCAACGGGAAGTCTCAGGAACCATCACGCTGTCAGGGGATAATGCCCCTTGTCGTCACCAGATTCTGTTGGTTAGGCATAGTCACAGGTCCCCACAGGTGAGGGGAGGGGGTCTCCACCAGGACAAGGATCCTGAGACCACCTTTAAGTTTGTCTACGCCAGGAAGTGTTTTGAGAAAGACTGTGTGAATTGAGTAAAAGAAGAAAGTATAGTTGACATATACATTTTACTAAGTAGCAATGGTCACTTTCGGTGCTTATGGCTCAGTAAACGTGAGCGGGAACACACGTTAGGTCCGACCTAATTTGTTAGAAATTCGTATCAGCTGCATGAACGCAAGCAGTGGCCGTGGTGTGTCCAGCTAGACCATGTGCCTGGCTCAGTGGGAGTTCACTTTGATTTAGTAGATTAAGTGTCTGATTCAGCAGAAAATCCCTGTTGTGTCAACAGGTAATGCACACATCTGATTTCATCCTTGATATGTATGGCTCCTCTGGTGATCTATTTCTTTTTAGTTGGTGTTTATTTTTCCTACGAATGATTTATTGGTTTTAGAATGAACTGTGTCAGCTACTGCACATGGTATATTAATTTCAGGGTGTTATGCAAACACTTCCTCCATAATGTACCTTATTCCACCTTTGTTTGCTCACACTGGCAACATAATATCATTTTCTTATTTGAATTAAATAGCATTTTTCTCAGTAGGCTGTCCTTGGGGATGGGGGACTCAGGGCACGTGGAAGAGGAGTTTCATTTAAAAACACTTTCATTAACTCTCTCATGAGAGTGTTGACACATTGAGCGCTTTGTTCCAAATATTCCAAAACATTCTGTCATTTAATTACGTAAAGGGGGATTTTACCTATTTCTGTAGTTATCATCGATTTGCACCACTGAAACATTAAGGGAATTTTAACTATTTAAAAATAACCTCATAACATAGCACACGGCTTCATGAAGTACAAGGCAGGGCGGGTGTGTTTCCTCACATTTCATGGACGCACATGAACACGGGGGGTTTGTGGGAGCTCGCAGACGAAGGGGCAGCCACGGGCAGGTGGGCTCCTCAGAGCGCTGGCGCTCCCCCCATTGCAGGGAAACTCTCAGGCCCGTTTCCCAAGACCAGCCCATGTTTTCCCGAGCTTCGTCCCAAACCTCCAAATCACTTCAGTGCCTGGTCTGGAACCATCACTGTACATAGGCTAGCTCCTGGTCTAGGACCACCACTGTACACCAGGCAGTGCCTGGACTGGAACCATCACTATACACCAGGCGAGTGCCTGGTGGAACCGTCACTGTATACCAGACAGGGCCTGTCTGGAACCATCACTGTAAACAGGCTCGTGCCCGATCTGGTTACATTTATGAAACATTAAAGGAGTTGTAAACTGTTTAAAAATAACCTTGACTGCAGACACCTCACCTTACCACTGACAGGCTGATATACATAATGTAATATAGCATAACAAACACGACATGAAATAACAATAAAACAGTGCCAGGCCCAGAACCACCACTCTGGGTGTGTGTGTGTGCGTGCATGCATAATTTTGTAGTATAGTGTGCATACAGTGAAATGCTCAACTTCAAATGTACCATTTATTCACTTCATAGATTTATTTAAAAACAGACTACGTCCATCACCCCAGAAAGTACCTTCATGCCCCCTCCCAGTCAATCCCCTTCACCCAAAAACAATCGCCTATCTGCCTTCCTACTCCATATGTTAATTTTGCTTATTCTAGAGAACTTCCTGTAGGTGGAGTCATGCAGTACTGACCTTTCTGGTTCAGGGTATTTCATTGACCATAGCAGCTTTGACGTTCATCTGTACGGTCGCATGTATCAATATTGCATCCTTTTGACTTTGAACAGTCTCCCTTTGCAGGAATATGGCACAGGCAATGTATCCATCCTCTGGTGGATTTCTTTCCAGCTTTGGTTGTTCTGAATATAGTAGCCATGATCATTCTTATACAGGATTTTTGTATATATAATTTCATTCATCTTGGATAAGTACTTACAAGTGGAACTGTTGATCATAGGACAGATGCATGCCTAAAATTTTAAGAAACTGCTATAAAGTTTCCGGAAGTTATTTTAACATTCATATTCCTCCCACCAGTAAGAGTTCCAGTTGTTCCACATGCTCTTCGACACTTGGAGCTGCCAAACTTTTAACGTTTTAGCCTTTCTAGGCATGTCACGTCTCATGATGGTTTCAGTTTGCATTTTCCTGAGAACTAAAGATGTTAAGCACATCTTCATTTGCTACTTTTACGTCTTCTTTGTGCCTTTGCTGTTCTAGTCTTCTGTGTATTTTTTTGGGTTGTTTGTCTTTTCTTTCTATTGAGTTGCAAGAATTCTTTATATGTTCTAGATACAGCTCTTTGTCGATTATCTTATTGCTAATACTTTCTCCCAGTTTGTGAGAAGGTGTTGTGGGATTTTTTCTTGTTTTTTGGGTCTTTTTAGCAGATATTTTCAAATTATGATCAATTTTAATTTAGCAATATTTTACTTTATGTCTCAAGCTTGTTTGACATTTCAAGGAAATCTTTGCTTACATCATGATTTAGAAGAAATTCTGTCTTTTTTTCTAGAAGATTTACTATTTGCACTTTAGGTCTATGAACTGTCTTAAATTGGTTTGTGTACAGTGTAGACTATCAGCAAAGTTTTTTTGTTTGTTTCTTTTATTTTAGCATGCGAGGATTTAGTTGATCCAGTATTGAAGAAATTTTTCTTTTTTTAAGTTTCTTTGGCACTTTTGTTGAAAAATCATTTGATCTTACAAATGTGGATCTATTTTTGGACTTCTTATATTATTCCAATGATATATTTTCAAATAATTTATTTAATATTACATAACTTTAATTACTGAACTTTCATAGTAAGTCTTGAATTTATGTAGATTATATCCTTTATTTTTTTCTTCTTTTGAAGTGTGTATGTGTGTGTATACACTGTTTTTGGTCATTTGTCTTTTTGTAAAACATTCAAATCATCCTGTCAATTTCTAGGAAAAAATCTGTTGAAATGTTTACTGGAATTGCATTGATATTGATCAATTTAGGGAAAACTGACATCTTAACAATATTGAGTCTTTCAACACATGAACATGGTATATCTCTCCTTAATTTAAATATTCTTTAATTTATCTTACCAATATTTTATAATTTCCAGTGTAAGGTCTTACACATGTTTTGTTGCTACTATAGAGTTGATATTTTTCATGCTATTGTCCATGGTTTTGTGTTTTCAGTCTAATTTTCTAACTGTCCATTTCAAGCATATATAAACATACTCCCTTAATGTACAATACTGCAATGTTGTTAAATTCACCTATCCCAGTAATTATCTTAGAGAGTCTTTAGGCTTTTCTATCTACACAAGTATGAGGTCTGTGATCCAGCTTTATCTCTTCCCGTCTGAATCCTTTTATTGTTTTACTGTATGAATCAGAGGCTCCATGTTAATGTTAAATAGAAGGGATGAGAGTAAATTCCCTTGACTTGTTTCTGATCTTAGGTGGAAAGCATGTGGTATTTCACCATGAAGTATGATATGAGCTGTAGTTCTTTCAGTAGATCCTTTATCATTTGATACAGTTTCCTTTTTTTTCCTCATGTGCAGATTTTAGTATAAATGCTTTGCATTTTGGCAAATATTTTCCTACATTTATTGACATGATTATATGACCTTTTTTCCTCCCTCAATCTGTTAATGTGTAGATTGTATAGATTAATTTTTGTATGATGAACCAACCTTGCATCTTGAAGATAAACCCAGTTTGATCCTAGTATATTGCTCTTTGCGTATATTGCTGCATTCAGTTTCTAATAGTTTTTTGAGAATTTTGTGTCTATGTTTATGAGGGACAGTGGAATTCAGTTTTTTGTCTTTTTTTTTCGTGGTACCAGTGGTCTTGTAAAATGATTTAGGAAGTGTTTCCTCCTCTTCCTTCTTTTGAAACAGTTTGTTTAGAAATGGAATTATTTCTCCCTTTAGTGTTTCATAGAATTACAAACAGTAAAACTCTCTGGGCTTGAAGTTTCCTGTGGTAAGATTTTTAATTAGGAATTTCATTTATTCAATGGTATAAGCTATTTAGATTTTCAATTTCTTCCTGAGTCAATTTTTTGTTTTGTTTTGTTTTTCTTTTCGTTTTATTTTAAAATTAGGTCATTTGTCATTTTATTTTTCAGTTATAAGAGTTCTTTCTATACAAGTTCTTTATGAGATATATGATTTGCAAAAATTTTCTCCCATTTTGCATGTTGTCTTTCCATTTTCTTGATATAATTTTGTTATAGTTTAGCGTAGTTTTGAATATATTAAAAAAAATTATTGAAGTATAGTTGATTTAAAATGCTGTGCTAGTTTCAGATGTACAGTAAAGTGAATCAGTTATACATATACATATATCCACACTTTTTTATGTTCTTTTCCCATATAGGCCATTACAGAGTATTGGGTAGAGTTCCCTGTGCTATACAGTAGATCCTTATTAGTTATCTGTTTTATACATAGTAGTGTGTATATGTCAATCCCAATCCCCCCAATTTATCCCTCCTTCTCCCCAGTACCCCCGATAACCAAAACTTTGTTTTCTGCATCTGTGACCCTATCTCTGTTTTGTAAATAAGAGTCAGTTTCTTTAAAACTATATCAGTTTCATCTAAATTCATTATTTGCACATTTCTGACAAATAAATCAGAGTGGTGTAGAGGTGAAAGTACTAGAGGAAATGTTGAATTCATATTGCCTTTTAATTTGAGTAGTTTGGGGACAATGGAAAGGCCTAATTTCTTTGTTTAGTGTCTGTCTCCTCACCCTGGAATGTAAGCTTCTTGAGGGCAGCAATCTTTGTCTGTTTTGGTCACCATGGCACCCCTGGAACCCTGAATAGTTCTCAGTGCAAACTGTGTCCTCAATAAGTATGTGGTCAATAAATAAATGATGTGTAGTGACCTCCAAGAAACCTGGGATAGGGCTTCCCTGGTGGCGCAGTGGTTGAGAGTCTGCCTGCCGATGCAGGGGACACGGGTTCGTGTCCCGGTCTGGGAAGATCCCACATGCCGCGGAGCGGCTGGGCCCGTGAGCCCTGGCCGCTGAGCCTGCGCATCCGGAGCCTGTGCTCCACAACGGGAGAGGCCACAACAGTGAGAGGCCCGTGTACCGCAAAAAAGAAACCCGGGATAGAATCTAGGATCAGGTTCTTCCGGGAGCAATGTAATAATAACTTCCTCAGTGTACAGGTTTCCTGGGGCTGCCACACGAGTTCCCACAAAGTGGGTGGCTTAAAACAACGGAAGTGTTATCCTCTTTCAGTTCTGGAGGTTAGAAGTCCATGGTCAAGGTGTAGGCAGGTGCGTGCTCCCTCTGGCGGCTCCAGGGGAGAAGCCGTTCCTGCTTCTTCCAGCGTCTGCTGGCTGCAGGCGCACTTGACTTGTGGCCACATCCCTCCAGTCTCTGCTGCATCTTCACCTGACCTTCCCCCCACTGCACGTGTCTGTCTCAGCTGCCTCTGCCTGTCTCTTATAAAAATACCTGTGATGGCATTTAGGTTCCACCTGAATCACCCAGGGTGCACTTCTCATATCAAAATCCTTCACTTAATCATGTCTTTGGCCATATAAGGTAACCTGCACATTTTCCAAGGATTTAGACCTGAAATCTTTGGGACCATCATTCAGCCCCCTTCCCCCCCGTTCTATAGTAAAATGGGCACACTTATTTCAATCTTTGCTTCTGATAGGAATTGACATCGACATAAGAGATAGTCAGCTCGAAGGAAATCTCCTTTTATGCTGCTTGTGATACAACCATGTGTAACAAAGAAGTCTGGCTTTTCAGGATGACCGGTCATTAAAGAAAGAACATGCTTCTCAGTCATCAGCTCCAAATTTGTTTTACATTCTTTAGATGGAATATTCTATTCAGCGAAATCTAAGTTATTACTGAATACGTTGGTAACAGAAATAAAGCCACTTCTGAATCATTTACATCCCTGATATAAAATACAGAGAAACTGATAGATCCTTGCAACCTGGGTTATATGAAGGCCATGCCAGCCATGTCCAACCTATTATGTTTCAATAGGTTCCCGTTGTCCCTATATCAGTCAGGGTTTTAAGTTTTCGTGCAGGTTTTAAGGTAAACAGAGCCCGAATTCCAAACCGCTTCTGTACTCAGGATGACCCTGACTTTATTAGAAATGAGATCTGATGACATCATCTTTTGACAGTCATGATCTTTAACCTGGTTTGATCTAAACCAGACTCCTTGGGAATGATATCATTAAGGTAAATCCCTGAAAAGAGACCCAGTTACCTCAGTATAAGCCATTTAGAGGTATTGGGTTACTGGAGATGACTTCACCCATCACTCTTTTCTTCCTTGGGCAGTACAGACTGTATCAAAACTGCCAAGAAGGGCAGTGGATTATGGGTGTTGTTTTTACTAATAACACCCAAAATTATAGCAGAATTCTAATTAGGCACATGGGCAGACGTATTATTATGTGGCTTTTATCCTTCTCCTTTAGACAGATCTTAACTCTGAGAGTCTGCTTCTCTCCATATTTGAAAAGAATGTCTGGCATTTATGCAAAGGTCAATTTACATATACATTGTGTCTCATGGACAGGATAAGATAGAGGCAACTATATGAGTATGCCACCTAACTTTAGCAACGTGTTGTGAAAATAATCTACAGATATCATTTCTATGAGCCAAGAGCTGTGTATGTGAATGAGATGTGTGTCCCTGTCTCTCCTTATCTACCACCATTGCCCCAAGTCCTGGTCCTGCCATCTGTCTCCTCCTGTGATGGGCCCCTCCCTGGTCTTCTGATGCTTGCACCATCCTAAAAGCACTTCTCTGTGGGACCACCAAGTACTGATATGCATCTAGGCTGAAACGGACCTATAGCCATGCCCAAGTATGCGAGCCAGCCTTACACGTTATCAATATCTATATATACATTTATATAAACACAGCACTTATCAAAAGCTTTCATAACTAACTTGATAGACTACTTCCAGAAAGAATGAACATGATTTTCTTAATCTGACCTAAGCAGCAGACTTTACTTTCTTCCTGCTCTTAAATCTCTCCCTAGTTCATACTTGGGATTCAGGAAACTCTTCAGAAGAGAAACACATCAGATCTCAAATCACTAGAAAAAGTACTTTGTACTCAAGGTAAATTGGACTTACTCATACTATGAAGATAAGTTTGAACTCCTGGTGGATTCTCAGGTCTACCTTTGCAAAGCTACTGGATGATTTTACTAATAGGGAAGGACAATACCCTGGACCATTTGGCTTATACAGATGTGAATTTATGAGCTCGTGGGCAGGCCTGGCTTCCAGCACCCCTGGCCGTCCTCCTAGCAGCACCTTCCAGATGAGTTCCTCCGCTTTGCTCTCCTCTGTGTTTACCTGTCTCCCCTGCCTCAGACCCTGAGCATTAGGAAATTGGTGTCAGAATCTCCAGTCACTGGTTCAAAGTCTGATACACACAGCAGGAAGACCTCCCTCTCTCCAACCAGGACAAATTGTCCTTCCTCCCATTGGTTCTGATTTGGCCCATTTCCAAGTAATAATCAGTGCTCCTGGGAACTGCCATGTGCCCCTTCCTTCCCACCCCATGGACCAGGAGTGGGCGGGCTGGATCTCCAGGGCAGTGGGCGCAGTCTGGTATGCCCCCCCATCCCTGAGCTGGTGAGAGGCAGTGCACAGTGGTGACACACTGGCTGGTGCCAGGGGCAGAAGGCTGTGGTCCAAGGCCCTGGGTACCGTTCCTGGTTGGGTGCAAAGGTGGCAAGACACCCACCTCCTCGGCTTCTTCATCTATAAGATGCGAGTGATGCCAGTGTGTCCCCCCAAGGAGCCACGTCCCTGGGTGATGGTTGTAGACTATACATTAATCTGCTGCGGCCCCTCTCTGATGAGCAAGCCGGTCGGGAACTGAGGGAGGTGACCCGAGTCTCGCCTGTGTGAGTCCCAGCCCCCCTCCTTTAAAGCCAGGAGTTTCCGACACTTTAACACAGTGTAACTTAATCGTGTGTGATTTATGGAGCCAACAGAAGGAATATCAACATCTCCATCCTGGAAACAAATCAAAGTTCAGACATGGGTGCAAACACTAATTACTTTTAACAAGTGCAGGAGAAAGGGGAGGGGAGGCCAGGGCTGCAACTGGCCCCGCCAGACAGCCAGGTGATAACCTGAGTGCTTTCGACACCCGGCCAGGAGAGCCGCCTGGCTGGGGAAGTTTCAGGAAGCGCCCCGTCAGCCGCGATCAGCTCTTTGAAGTGTCCAAAGTGTGAAGTGGGCCACATCCATCTTTAAAGCGCTCCGAGGCCCGCGGGCTGCTTTGGGTTAGTGAAGGAATGTGCGCTTATTTGAAACCTGACCCCAGGGCCCCTCAAAAGTTGGGCTTAGGCGGGGCAAGGAGTGACCTTGGAAATTTAGACAGCTGTTAGACCACTGCTAGGAGCAAATTATTACAGCAGCGGTGATTTTCCTGATGAGAAAAAAGCAGAGGGCATCTCTCTAAGCCCTGTTGGGTCACCTTTAGCCGTTAAAGACCAGTGTGAGAACCAGAGCCTCGGGAGAATTAGGGCCAATCTGGGGGCGAGGCTGAGATTCCACGGGGGACTGCGGGGCGGGGGAAGGGATGTTGGAAGCGGATACACCCAAAGGTCCCCCCGCACATACATGGTCCCTGTCCTGCGAGAGGCCGGCTTCCAGAAAACTGCGCTCCAAGCATGTTAACTCACCAAGCAGTTAGTGACGAGTGGTTCTGCACTAGATGATCAGACTGTTCCCTTTAAAGCATGGCCTCCCAGGCCCTCAATAAGCCAATAAGCCGGCAGCCCAGGTGCGTTGAAAAGGCAGTTCTGCTGACGGGGCTCCGGGCTGCACAGACGCCATTCCCTGAGTGAGCCGCCTCCATGTTTCCGTGAATACCTTGTTTCCCTTGATTTGGGGATTGAGGTTGAAGAACAAGGAGGATTTACAGAGATACTTTCCAGATTTAACAGTTTAGAAAGGGAAAAATGCAGGTTTCCCAGGCTAGCCCAAAAGGAAGCAAACACAGGCACACGGGGAACTTGGATTTATCACGGTGCATGGGGACCTATGGACGCTCAGCCAGGCTGCCCCAGCCGCTGGTCCAGCGATGACACGCCCTGCAGGAGGTCCTCACCGGGCGGCCCCATTTGCCCCATTCCTCCCCCACCTGGCTTCCCGGAGGATGTCGTTTGCGCGTCTCAGGGCAGGAGCATCATGGGACGCGTCCTGTCACGTTGACACCACCTGAGACCGCAGCATCTGCCACCGGCAGGTTCTGGTTTGAATCCCGTGGTCGCGAGAAGCCCATGGATAGTGCAGAAAAGTAGAGAGAAGAAGTAGAAAATCACCAGGAACACAGAGCCATACAGTTGTGCCGATTGCTCATCTGAGTCTTGTCTTGTCTCCCAGCCTCGAGGGGACCACGCGGCGTGACTGGAGGTCATATCGGGTGGTGCCTGCTCGGGGGGGAGCCCATTTTCACTGGAGCCTGCCATTCACTACTTCCACTGCCCAGATGGCTTGGACACCCCCGGGATGAATGCACAGGAAACGTGAGGTTCAGAGAAGGCCAAGGAGGGGAGCGGGCACAGGACACGGGGCCCCTGCAGCCTCAACGGGCTTCACTGGCTTTGGGTACAGACCCCTAAGATGTTTCTGTGTCAGGCTTCTCTAGAGAAACAGAGGCTGTAGATGTGGACACAGATAGATATAGATTAGGTATAGGTATAGATACAGATATAGATATAGAAATAGATTAGATATAGGCATAGATATAGATGCAGATACAGATACTACAGGAACAGATATAGATATACGTACAGATATACATCAGATATAGGTATAAATGTAGATATAGATACAGGTACAGATATAGGTGATATAAACATAGAAACCTATCATAAAGAATTGGATCAAGAAATCATGGAGACTGAAAAGTCCCACAGGCTGGAGTCCCAGGAGACGGGCAGGGCAACACAAAGGACTTTCCTTCCAGAAAACTGGTGCCCTGATGGATATCTGGGTCCTTCTTCCAGGGGGTTTATAGTTGTGTTTTGATGTCAGAACTTCCTTCTGTAATTTCAAACGCACAGGCTGTTTGGTGATAGAAGCTTCCTGGGGAAGATGTGAAAATGCCTACGAGCAGCGTGCCTACTGGTCCACAGGTGAGTCCCAGCGACTGACCACAGCATCCCAACCTGTGTGGCTGGAAGACGAAGTCCCTGGTTTTCCACTGATTGACGTCATTGGAGCTGCCAGCCACTTGGCTGTCCTTTGCTGGCTCCCCGACCTGCCCATAAAACTCCATTTGAAAAGGAGGTACAGACACACTTTTTCAGCTCATCGGCCATGTCTGCAACTGTAGTGAAGTTTCCAGCAACAGGAGGCAGGGGAAGGAGCTGCGCACGGGGAAAGGATGGGCAGCGCGGCCGTGTCCACGTGGAGGGCCCCACAAAGTGGTCCCTGGAGGGAGACCCGGGAGGCTGGAGGTAACCATGGGCTGAGCTGTTCTGTCTGGGACTCTGTAGGGATCCGTGTAAAATGACCGCCCTGTGATCCTGCCTACAGACAAGAAACGCCACCAAAACTCTCTAGCTCGGGGCACAGTTCTGCCCGCAGTGTCATTTGTGTCTTCCTTGAATCATTCTGTGTTGTATCTTCCATGAAAAATAGAAACCTGGGGTCAAACTAGCTTACAAGCTCCCCCTTCACCCAGAACTCTCCGAGCGTCCACAGCACTGATGGGCATCACAGGTTTCTAAGACAGGGGAGCAGAATGCCACGTTTCCCAAGTTATTTGATTAGTGAACTTTGTTCATGGAGCACCTGTTTTTCCTGGGACCAGAGTTCTGGGTCTTTGAGAAGTGCTGGCGCAGATGTGCTTTAAGGGCTCTAAGTTGTGAAGGGACCCCTTCGGTTACTGCTTAAGAAGAACCGTTTTCTTAACTACAAAATATAGTTTTCATCATGAAGTACCAGACCTGTGTGCTTCAGTGTCTTAGTGGACTGTGCAGGAAATACATTTACGCCTTCTTGAGGGAAACTCTAAAACAAGTGGCGGATTTCTTCTGGAAAGTGGGAGAGAGACAGGTGACCTGTGGAGTGCCCCATGAAGATGGGCAGAGTCCATCTATGTCCCTCACCCCGGAATCACTCAGTTCCTCCTATGGGGTCATATTCTAACCAGGGCAGGGCACTCTGGGGAGGTGACCAGGATTATAGAGGACAAAACTTCAAAAAATTGTCTGTGACATGTGGTCCATGAACAGGGACCATTTTGAAAAGCATTTCTTTAACCCCAAAGGGCCCTGATCCACGCAAAGCTTAGAGCTGTCACTCCAAAACCAGAGACCCGTCAAGTGAAAAGTTCTGACAGTAATTGAGCACGACCCCCAAATCCAGCCCGATCCATCCCTTGACAGTCCTGGCCACGTGGCCAGGAAGCCTCTCTTAAAGGTCAGCAGACTGATGTCTGTGGACATCTTCCAGGTCTCGGTGACCCCCAGTCTGTCCCCTGCACCCAGAGTGGAGAAGGAGAACCGCTGGAACGGTGTGTGTGCTGGGAAGAGGCAGCCGTGGCGCGGGTTCTGCCGGTGGATGGCCCTGGGCGCCCACGCTGCTCCCGCACGCCTACACCTCATTCAAGGATGTTTCACTGCGAGTGAGGGAAGCTGCTGAGTGACGGGCCTCGCTGCCTGCCTGGCCCCTCCCGGGGGGCCTTCACATTCCCTGAAGCGCTAGGCTGGGCTCCCGTGGCAGCTCTAAGTAGAGATAGGCACTGGCCCTGGAAAATGTCCCTGAAGTGGCAGTCAGTGAGGAATTGACATCGGACACGAGGCCGTGTCCGCCAGGGCTGGTAGGAGGCAGGGAACTGGAAAAGAGACTCTCCCAAATGTCACCCACACCTGTTCCCTGTGTAGCACAACCATATGCATGCCGGAGGGGACGTGCACCCAGGCCAGGCTGGGCGCCACCGCGCGGGTGTCCTGCAGGGAGCCACAAGCGTTTCATTTCCATGACAACTGAGCATAGGCAGTTTTGGGGAAAGGGGGAGGGCTGTGTGCTCGTCCAGCAGACGCACTTACGTATCCCTCCTCCAGAAGAGTGAAGACGCAGTTCCGTAGCCCGTTTCTCCGCGTGCCGCGCAGCAGACGCACCAAGCAGAACGTTGCCGGTGATGCAACGCCTTTCTAAGTTATCTCCAAGCAGCGCCCACGGGCAGCCTCATCACAACCTGGTGGGTCCTGTCCACTCCTGAGGAGTGGAGCTGCCGTCCCTTCACCCCACTGGGAACTCATGGCCCCTCTGTGCCCCACCCGCCTTGTGGTCCTAGTGCAAGTCTGGGAAAGCAGAGGCAGAGGACACCTCAGGCCCGTCCTGGTGGAGCCTGCCTTGTAGGGGAGAGCCTGAATCCCAGAGGAGACAGTGGGCCCATGGCTGTGGTTCTGGGCAGACCCAAGCCCAGTGGCCAGCATTCAGCTCCCAGCCCTCTCCCTCGCCTGGACACATTCTCTTGGCCTCTCTCCGCCTTAGTCTCCTCACCTGAAAACAGGACAATTGTAGTACCTGCCTGGTCAGATTGCTGCAGTGACTGTTAATAGGAGTGCTGGTCACAGAAAGATGCAGAGAGACAGATGGACAGACCATGAAAAGACACGCAGCAAACAGCTGTGTGGAGACGCAAAGGACTGTGACGATGAAGGGAATCGACTGCCCCTGGGGAGGGGGGTGTCTTTCTGGGAAGGGGACATTCATGCCATACAATCAGGGAACAAAGTATGATTCCAGAGGCAGACTCTTCTCAACACCCCAGATTCAGGTCCACATCCTGGGGTTTAATTTCTGGTGTGAGTTTACAGAATTCATCGCCTCCCATGTTCTGCTTCTTGTGACAAATAATAGCTACCTTACCGAGATAAGGAAATGACAAAGTGCCTGAGAAATCAAATGGAGAACTTCAAAACATTATATACATTTCTGCTGTAAATGGCATCAATTTATAACCATAAGTCACAACTTCAAACAGAAGCGTGCAATCATCCCGGGGGTTAAGCCTGGAACTTGCCTCCTCCAGCCCGCAGGCTTTCCTGTGGGCGACGGGCTCTGACTTCTGCTGGGGAGGCTCGTTTCAGAGTCACCAGAGTGGGCGGCTCACTTGGCCCCCTTCCTTTGGGTTCCCTGGTCCTGACAGCTCCTCATGGGGGTCGTGATGGGATTCGCTGCTGCCTTGTTCCCAGAGCTCGTGAATGTGGGACAACATGGGCGGGGAGAAGACTTCCTCACCTTCTGCGGACCCCACTGGCAGAGGTCGGCTCTCTCCCACCCTTAGGACTGAGGGTACAGGAAGCTATTTCTCTAGGGGGAGTTGGTCCTTGGGACAGACAAGGGGGACCGAGGATCAATGCCTGTGGTGGGGGGCTGGGAGAAGGGGGGGTTCTCCGTGTAAGGTGGGATGGGGTCTCCAGGCACCGAAGCTCAGAGAGCCCAGAAGCCTGGGATGTGTGGCAGCTCCTCTGACTGAGGACTGCTGCCCCACCGACAATGGTGCTGGCGTTCATACGACGGACAGGCGGGAGAGGATGTCCAAGGCTGGCTTGGGTAGGATTTGAGGGAGGAGAGCTCTGCAGGTGTCTCCTTTACAGAGTGGACAGAGGAGAAGAGGAGATGTGGAAGCGAATCCAGACAACAAGATTCCAGGAAAGATGCTGCCAGGTCCGTGAGAAAGTCTTTTCTACGACCCCACTGCCTGCTGGTGGGAATGCAGAATGGGCAGCCACTTAGGAAGATGGTTTCATGGCTTCTTACAAAACTAAACACACTCTTACCACCCGACCCAGCCACCATACTCCTTGGGATTTACCCAAATAAGTTGAAAACTTGCGTCCACACAAAAATCTGCACACCGATGTTTATAACAGCTGTACTCATCGCTGCCAAGGCTTGAAAGCAACCAAGATGCCCTCCACTGAATGGAAAAAACTGTGGTCCATCCACGCAAGGGAATATTATTCAGCACTAAAAACAGATGCTCTTTCGAGCCATGAAATGACATGGAGGAAATGTAAACACACATTACTCAGTGAAGGAAGCCAGTCTGCAACGTCTGCATCCTGTATGATGCCCTGTATGTGTCAACTCGAGAGAGCCATGAGGTGCCCAGACTTTTGGCCAAACATGATTCTGGGTGTGTCAGTGAGGGTGTTTCTGGATGGAGTTAGCATTTGAACCATGGACCGAGTAAAGCAGATTGCCCTCCCCAGTGTGGGTGGGTCTCAGCCAATCAGTTGAAGACCTGAATAGAACAAAAAGCTGAGAGGAAACTCCTCTTGCCTGACTCCCTTAAGGGGAGACATTAGTCTTTTCCCATCTTCAGACTCAGACTGAAACATCTGCTCTACCCGGGTCTGGATCCCTCTATCATTTGGACAGGGGCTACACCACTGGTACTCCTGGGTCTCCAGCCAGCTGATGACAGATCTTGGGACTTTCAGCCTCTATGATCACATGAGCCCATTCTTTGTACTAAATCTCTTGCTCCATAAATGTATATGCACATACTACTGGTTCTGCTTCTCTGGAGAGACCTGACTAATTCACCAACTCTGTGACATTCTGGAAAAGACAAAGCTGTGGAGACGGTAAAAAGATCAGTGATCTCTCCTGGCGATCACTGGTGGAGGAGGGAGGGAGGGAGGAAGGAATGGTGGATCACAGAGGATTTCTAGGACAGTGAAACTGCTCTGGATGACACTGTAATGGTGAATTCATTCCATTATACGCCTGTCCAAAACCATAGAACGTACAGCACCAAGAGTGAACCCCACTGTGATCTATGGACTCTGGGTGGTAATGACGCATTGCTGTGAGTTCATGGATTTTAACAAAGTTCCTCTCGGTGGGGGTATTGATCACGGGGGAGGCTGTGTGTATGGAGGGGGTGGCGGATAATAGGAAATCTTTGTACTTCCACTAAATTTTACTGTGAACTTAAAACTGCTCTAAAATAGTCTTTTTTAAATTATTTTTTATTAAATGCTGCTACCTCTAGCCTTTGGGATCAAGAAGTTTCTGTGGATCCTGTGATAGGGGGCGGGGTGGGTGTGCCTCCCTGATGTAGGGAACAGGTCAGCTGAGGTTTCAAGGCTACCATCTCTGATGGTTTTGAGACGAAGGTGGTGACAGTAGAACACCTTATGTTTTCTTAAAGAAAATTGGAAAACCTCAGACCTTCACTACATATTTAAAATTTAGAGAAACTCTGAAATTCATGTTTTTGTTACATTAATCTAAGTGCTTTGAGTGCCATCACCCTGGAAGCACATCCCTATTGTTGGTTGAAACCTAAGTGTTCCTTATATGTCTGAGCAGTCTCAGAGGGACTGAAGCTAGTGCTTTGGAAATTTGCCCCCAAAATTCTCTTAAGATGGATTTGGCTTATTTTCTTTCCAGAGCGTCGAGGCCTCAAGTTTTGCATTTGAGTTTGCCGTGGCTTCCAAAGTCCTTGGCTGTCCGTTGTCCGCTGTCAGTTTGGAGGAGCGTAATTGTTCTGTGTGGTATGACTGTGATATTTTACACCCTTTTAATTGGGCACACAGTGGCAATCCGACACCGTTAGCATGGGCGGCGCCGCCAGCAGTGTTTTCCTCTAATTCATGGGTAAACAATGGCGCTCTGGCTGAACCCACCATGCGTTGCATATTCGCGTTTCCTGGCCTCCACGTTCTCTGTCCGGCATACACGATGATGGGCAAGCATTTGTTTTTAGCTTTTCAGAGTTGGGGAAAATTAAATATGCACCTTGTTCAATGAATGTTTCTTCTAAGCAGTGCTGAAGCAAAGGGGGAAATCACTGGGTATTGAGACGGGACACAGAGGATGGGCTGGCGCATCCTTGCACACGTCGTCGCCCTGTCCGCCTGCCAGTTGCCGCTGTTCTCATCCCCCGCTTTCAACAGTTTGGCTCAATCCGTGCATTGTGTGTTGAAATAAAATTTTTTCACTGCCATTTTCCAATGGATTTTGCATAGTAAATTCTAACAAAAGACATCGCAGCCCAGTTTTCACTCGGATGAGGCTGCAGGTTTGTATGAAGTCAGGAGATTGTTGAGTGTGTATAATTGTGTCACTGGGACTGGTACTTGCGAAGGACAAAGCCTCCAAGCTTGTCACGACATGCCCAGGCCTCAGCCGCTGGCTTGGAGCCTCTTCCAGCTTCTGAGGGGCTGGATTGAAATCAGCCCGATTGCAGAGCTGGGTGGGGGTCTCGTCTGTCCACCGGCATGAAGTTTCTTGCATGATGTTAAATACCTTTGTGATTTAGAACAGACTGGTGGTTGTCAAGGGGGTAGGGGGGGAGGGATGGAGGGGGAGGTTGAGGTTAGTGGATGTAAACTTTTATATATAGAATGGATAAACAACTGTATAGCACAGAGAACTATATTCAATATCCCATGACAGACCATAATGGAAGAGAATATTCAAAAAGTATATATATGTATAACTGAATCGCTTTGCTGTATGGCAGAAATTAACACAACATTGTAACTCAACTATACTTCAATAAAAAATTGATTAAAAAAAGCACTCCTTCAAATCAAAATAAAAACAATAAAAGACAAAGAGGCCAGTTTAAAAATGGGCAAAAAACCAAAACAAGACACCTCTGTGGTTGAACTGGTGGGCTATCTGGGACGATTATTAACACCGCACATTTGAAGAAAGAATCTACGGAGCCCCCATTTCAAGATGCAGGGAAGCTTCAGAGTTGGATGAAAATTCACTTTTCAAAGCCCACCCTCTGACAGACATTCGAGCCTCTCCATCTGGCTGGGACCTGGGGAGCTGGTGCACAGGTGGGTGGGGAGACCAAGGGCTACAGGGTGGCCCAGCCCCCCGCCCCGGATGACAGCAGCGCTCACCATCACGTCCATGGCCCATCGGCCGCAAGGAAGGGATTTATCACTGTGTCTGTGTGGACTCTTGATCACAAAACCCTGTGCATTGGCTAAAGGGATCAACGTCACTTTTGAGAAACACGACTGTTGTGTGTTCAGGAAAAGGAATGAATGCTGACCACACACAGCACCTCACTTTACAGTGTATAAGTGCTTTCAGGGACCCAGCAAAGGGGAATTTCTGTCCCTTTTGAACACGCAGGACGAAACTCTGAGAGGCTGTGACCTGGCCAGGCTCCCAGCGCAAGAGAGGAAGCTGGGCCCAGAGTCCAAGTCCGTGGAGAGCGACCAGCTCAGCGGGGATGTGATGGATGGGCCCTGAGGCCCTGAACCAGGCAGCACTTTAAAGTACTGACGTCACATGACAACAGACAGAGTGAGCTCCGTTAAGGCTGCGGGTCCTCTGAGTCTGCTGCCTCTCCCGCTCTTTGCCTGTGGCATTGCACAGGCTCTGCTGTGTAGGCGGCCATGCTCTCCAGAGCGCAGTTTGCAGAGAGAGCCTGACTAGCAGCCTGTTAGAGCCACAGCCCTGCTTAGGGGTAAACCTGCTGAGCCGCATTCCAGAGCCGGGATGCTTTCTGCACCTGCAATGTCGGCTTCAGGGCTCAGTCACGGGATCACGTGTATAAAAGTTCTGGATCATTTGATTGTTTTCCGAATCAAATCTTATTTCAAAATGACTATGAAAAGTGCTTACGATATCATTTCAGCGCTCAGATTCCTTGCAGATCCTGGTAGGGGTGCAAAACCCTGGCTGAACCTCCACGCCATTCCCTTGCCGGGTGGGAGAGGGGGCCCCATGCATGGGGTCAAGTCCCTGTGCAGGGGGGCTTCGTGCTTGGGGTCAGGCAGGTCCCTGTGCAGGGGGGCTTCGTGCCTGGGGTCGGGCAGGTCCCTGTGAAGGGGTATGGGAGGCTGCCCCGAGAGTGCGACCCAGGACCTCAGTTCACCAGATTCCAGCACTTACCGCCCTACCCCGTGAGCCTGGCTGAGTTGCCCTTCTGTGGACCTCTGCCTCCTCATCCTGGCGATGAAGTGATGCTCTCCACCCTGGTGACCATCGTGTGAAGAGGATGCGGTGACCAAGTGGTGACACTTAGTTCCTCGGCGACTCAAATTCTGAGGCACTCCAGGGCGGGTTGGGGTGAGCACCGTCCTCTCTCCTCTGAATGTTTGTGTACAGAAAAGGGCACAACCCAACAGGTGGACGGGTTCTTACAACCCACGGACGCCCCTGCAACCACTCCGCCCCGCGTCGCATGTGTCCCTTCCAGCCGCCCAGCCATGCGGCCCAGGCCCCGTGCTGCCGTGTGTGAGGCTAGCAGTAGGTGTGCCTCTCACCCTCCACAGTACAGACCCTTCTTGGTGGTCTGTTGCTGGACTGCAAGTCTGTCCGTCTACAATGCTGTTGCCCTTGGGGGTGGCTCTGTGTGTGGGGATGGTGGGGGTCACGCTGTGTATTTCTCAGCTCTCTTCCCCCATCTTTTCATTGTCTTATTTTCAGGTAGAGGACACTAGGGTCCTCACGGTCACCCTCTTCCTCACCTTCTTCCGAACCCCTCCCTGCCCTTCATCCTGTCTGCCCTGCCCACCCAGGTGATGCGCGGCCAGCTCCACCTGCAGCGGAAGAGTGAGGCTTCATCATGGAAGGAGTGGCATCCTGCCCAGAGTTTGGAAGGGCAGGTGAGCCAGAGTAGACACCGCGTGGAGCCCCTCCTGTGCCCTCAGGGTATGTCCTTCTCTAGCTCCTTCTGCCCTGTGTGGGGAGGAGGTGGGAGGGCAGTGCCTATCCCACAAATCACGGGTGGGACCTTCACAGAAAGGGAAAGGTGCACCAGGGGTCCTTCAGCTCAGCACCCCCTGCCATGGTCAGTGTGTGTGTCACCTGGGTCAGGCTTATCCAGCCAGACACCACTCCTAGTGTGGGTGCCAAGCTGATGGTAGCTGTGTCAGTCCCTGCAGGAGTGGACTCGAGTTAGGGAGATGCCCCACCCTGAGGTGGTGGGCCTCGTCCGATCAGTGGAAGGCCCTAAGACCAAAACTGAGGTTCCACAGAGAAGAAGAGAGCCCACCTCAAGACCAAAGCATTGGCTCCTGCCTGAGAGTTTCCAGCCTGCCCTTCCTGCTGGCTTGCCCCACGGATTTCAGACTTGGAACCCCAAGGACTGCAGAAGCCAATTCCTTGAAATAAATCTCTAAAAAATATTTCTGTGTATGTGCATGTGTGGATATAGATATGTGAAGATAACTGGATAGAGAGAGAGAGAGAGAGAGAGAGAGAGAGATAACAGAGAGATTGATAATGAGATAGACAGACAGGCAGATAATAGTTAAGTAGATGATCTATCTAATGATAGATAATAGAGAGATAGATAATAAGATAGATAAATAGGAGTTAATAGACAGGCAGATAATAGATAAGTAGATGACCTGTCTACTTACCTACCTACCTGTCTAAAATGAGCTCACCTGAACTCAAGATGTTAACCCCTCTCAGGCCTGCAGTGCCCCATAAGTATTCAACAACAGTCTCTTCCAACCAGCAAATAAATAATAAAGAGAGTTGCCGTGAAATTACCCCATGTGGGAGCACATATTATTGCTTCAGTGACTTTTTCCCATTTGGAAACCTACATAAGATCTTAAAATATTTTCTTTGATCTCTTTTTTATGTCTAAGAAGTATATAACCAGGGGCTCCGGAATCTCCAGGCAGAAGCCCTGCTGTGGCCCAAATAACCACAAAGAACACGAGTGTATGAACCTGTTGGAAGCATTTGGTGTTATCTGATGTAAGTGGCTTGCACTTTGTTCCTTCGTGTGGATGGAGCAGAGCTTGGGTCAACCATGTAAGCCCTTTGACGCTCTTTCCTTCATGGTTACACAGACGTGGTGGCTTCATGTCTATGCCTACCTACCTATCTACGTATCTCTATCCTAGTGGTCCTGTTTCCCTGGATGATACACGGCTGACTAGCACCATCTCCCACCTGCACAGCCAGTGGGGCAGCCGTGCTCTCCCCTCCTGCAAGTCCACGAGCACCGTGCACACACCTCGTACGCATCCCTTGCTCACTCTCCGCTGCAGCGGTCACAGCACATGCTGTCTGAACATTTCACTGTCCAGGCAGAGGTCCTGCCTCCCATTCCTCTGGAGGAAAGTGAGGGCGCCACCCTTGGCTGGCCGGCGCCTTTATTCATAGCCACCCTGGGAGTGTGAACGTATTTGCTGCCAGTAGGACAGGATGCGTCTCTGGTTTAACGGCTTTTCCTTGACAGGTCGGTTCTGATGTAAAAGTATGTGGCTGTCCGTGGCCTTTGAGACCCTTGTGTGCCCTGCAAACATGTTTAGGGAGCTTGTTGTTTTGCTGACAGAGGATCATGAAATAAGACAAAAACTGTGGGAAATAAGGAAAACTTCAGGAGTGTTCAGACAGTGTTATAACGAAGCAGAAGCTGTTTGTGCAGTGGCCACTGAGAAGCTTGTTTGAACTGTTTTGATACCATTTCCTGGTGCAGGGAAATCTGTCCGAAGGATGTATTTTGAAATGCAGAGTAAAATATGGCGAGGGTACTGGGGTAGCACGTGGGTTGCCGTTTTCTGACTTGTGTTATCCGTCTTTTCATCCGCGCTGTGGATCGTTTCTGAATTTATTGCACACATAGGTGTGAGCCCTTGCTTTTCAGTGGAAACAACAAAACATAAAGATAGGAGATGGGGCGGCTACTTCAGAGGTTCTAGCTCAAGGTCTATGCAGACACCAGGAGGCCTGTCTTAGAGTGAGGCAGTTGGAACAGTGGGATTTCAAGGTAAAAGCTAAAAATGCAGTTAAGAGTTACCAGAAGGGTTTCTCTGAGAAAGATTGCATTGGGCTGAGAGCTGTGTAGGTGCTCGGGGTCACTGAGAGCCCTCCTCATGATCTGGAGAAGCACGTACAAGTGTGGAGACGTGTAACTCCTATGTTTTGACTTGGTAATTTAAAAGGATAAAAGCACATTGTGTGTACATCAATAATTTGGCAAAAGCTAACAAACACAGTTATTGCTTCTGCTTTCTAATTTAGGGGTGTCAGTTTTTGTTTCTTGCTCTTGAGTTTGGGGGTACACATCTGTCACTTATTTTCAAAAGTTTCCTTTGCTTGGATACCCAGCAGGTGACGCTGACTTAAGGAACACCACAGCTGGTTGGACCCCAGTTTGGGGCTACCAGAAGCTGGAGCAGACAAATTCCAAGGGGAGATTTGCCCATTCCCAGCATGCTGGAACTCAGGGCTGACTCACTTCTCCTGGCCTGGGAGGCACCACCCTTCCAGTGCCGCCAAGAAACAAGGCTGTTAGGATAAAGGGAGTGTGACCAAAATTCAGCCAGAATTTTTCTTTTATGTTTCTAATCTCACATGTTTCACAGACTCGCGTTGAGCAAAGGTGGCCACTCAGGGCCAGGGCGGATAAGAATAAGAGCACGCTCTTCCTAGTAGCAGTACCCGAGGTGCTGCGGGGTGGGGGTGAAGGTACCTCACTATGCTGGGAGAAGTCTAGGAGGTGTAATCTGAGGCCACAGCCAGAGGACAAGGAGGTAGACGGGGAACATGCTGGGCCAAGAGAAGGTCATGTGTTAATTTAGAGGGTGACTCACCAAAGAAAACCCTGGATAACGTTATTATTTATGTCCAGAAAAAGTGCAGGTAAAAGACGCTACAGAGCTGATGCAGGGCTCTTGTGCTGAACTGGAAAATAGGGTCTGGGAAGGCATGTTTCCTGGAGGACAGTGGCCACGACAGGGTGCCGTGTGCATTGGGTTTTGAGAGATGGGGAAAAGCAGGTGAATGTCCCCAGCCTTCTCGAGCGAGCGGCCATGTGGCCGGGGCTCAGGGGACAAGATGCAATTGGGAGGTGATGTGGGAGTCACTGGTGCTCAGAGTTTATAGAGAGCTAGAGAGCCCGAGACTGTTCTGAGCGGGGTCAGGATGGGAGGGATGCCCTGGAGAAGATGGGGTGCACCACACACCTTAAAAGACCTTAAAGGGGCTTCCCTGGTGGCGCAGTGGTTGAGAGTCCACCTGCCGATGCAGGGGACACTTGTTCGTGCCCCGGTCTGGGAAGATCCCACATGCCGCCAAGCGGCTGGGCCCGTGAGCCATGGCCACTAAGCCTGTGCATCCGGAGCCTGTGCTCTGCAACAGGAGAGGCCACAACAGTGAGAGGCCCGCGTACCGTAAAAAAAAAAAAAAAAAAAAAAAAAATACCTTAAAAGGTGGGTTTCTTCTTGAGAATGGGGAGTCCTAACAAGCCACTTTAAGTTAAAAAGAGACGGTGTTTCATCCTTCGATAAAGGTCCAACACTTCTCAGGATCTGCAGACTCTCACCAGGGTACTGTCCCCAGGAAGAGCCTGCTCATGGTGTGAGAAGCCCCTGTCAAAGGGGCTAGTGTACATGTGCTAGGGTGAGCCTGGCGCTTCCAGCATTTATTTTGGAAAAGGAAAGATGATGTCTGCCCTGAGATTGACCCCTGGAACATTGCAGAGATGCTGATGCTGATGAGATGAGACTCTGAGCTGTACACTCAGCGACAGCCCCACCGTGGGCCACGGGGGGTTTAGCAAGAGTCAGCAGGTGGCATCACTGCAGACCCAGCATGCAGGATGGAAAGGGGACAGCTGGTCCCAGGAGAGAGGGCTGCATAAGCCCTGGGCCAGCCTCACCACCTGCTGTGTCCAGGACGCTGTGGATCTCGGTTCTAAGACTGCATGTCTTCACAGGAGAGATCCTGCCTCAGGGAGGAGCAGTCTTTGTCTAATTTAATGTTGGCACTGGGTCGTTCTTGTGTATTTCTGTGCATTGTTGAACACACATTAAGTGTCATTAATTGTATACATCTAAATGTTTTCTGTCATCCTCAAATAAGTTTTCTGTTGATTTTAATGAAACGTCAGGGCTTATGGGCTGAATGTTTGTTCCACCATTCACAAGTTGGAGCCCTAACCCCCAATGTGACGGTACTTGGAGGGGAGAACTTTGGAAAGTAATTAGGTTTAGGTGAGGTTATGAGGGTGGGGCCCCCATGGTGGGATTTGTGTCCTTATAGGAAGAGCTCTGTCCCTCTAACCCCTGAGGTCACAGCAAGAAGGTGGCTGTCAGCAAACCAGGAAGAAGGTCCTCAACAGGAACTTCATCAGGAACCAAATCTGTTGACATCTTGACCTTGGACTTCCCAGCCTGTAGAACAGTGAGAAATACATGCTTGTTGTTTAAGCCACTGAGTCTATGATATTTTGTATGGCAGCCTGAGCTAAGACACGGCATTTAAATAAAGCTACTCTGGAACTCAGGAATCAGGTAGCATGTGCAGTCAAGATTCCAGGGATCAGAGTGGTCCTGGGGTGTGTGTGAGTGTTTGCTTGCACAGACACGGGTACACAGCTGTGTGTGTCCACAACCCCATTAATCTACCCTTGCCCAACCAAGGAAGGCATACTCTACATTTGATAATGTTTGCTATTTTATCCCCCTGACTTATGAATATGATAAAAGCTATGTTTCCACATAGTTGGGCTAAACCTTTGAACAACCTAAAAGTCCATCAAGGTGCTCACTGCTTCTTAGACAACACTGTCCCGGAGGAGCGCCTGAACAGTTCATGCTGAAGAGCTTTTAGATGCCGACAGTAGTGCCGCCCAACCCCTTACCTATACCTGCCCACCTAGGTTCTACCTAGTACCAGTGGTTCTACCTAGACATCCTACTACTCAGTCTTTATCTGCAAACGGAGCAAGGCTGCAAGGGATTGGGCAATGCAGTTTCTCTTAGCAGCTGGTGTCAAACCTAGATAGATTCTGCCCTGTTAGAAACTTGGATAAGAGATCAAAGCTATCCTGTTACACTGTAAAAAAAAAATGGTCTGAAATAATACAGTGAAGAAGAATATGGAAGAAGGTGGATTTGCAAATACAATCACACCTGAACCAGACGACGTTTGCAAGCTATTAACCCACAAGCAATGCAAAGGAGATGTGGACTTAATACGAGATGTGATGTTTTATTAAAACATTACACAATTTAAGGAAGGTTCAAAGGGCACTTGATGGTCAGCTGTACACTTGCCCCCTACTAGTCATCCAGTCAGCGACATTTGAGCCTAAATAACAATATTAATTGGGGAGGTATACTCAACATGAATTCCCATGTTCACAAACATTCTAATTCACCAGGTAAGCAGGGTAGGATAAACCATAACATTTTCATGACAAAACAGTCACGAAAATGCTAAGGATAAAGGGTTAGTTAAAGGCTGTTTTGGTTGATTGGCAATAAGTGGGCTAGGGCTCCCAAGACATGGAATGGTGAAGAGGACGACAGGTCATTTAAGGAAAGTGTGTGCGTGTGTGTGCGTGTGTGCGTGTGTGTGTATGTGCACACGCGCGCGCACATGCACAGAGTGATGGTGATTGTGGTATGGCTGGGCAGCAGGCTGCTCCTCGAGACTACAGCCCAGGATGGGCAGGGGAGGACATCACAGGAAGGGGGAGAGGGACCTGGAACTTCCGGGGGAGGGGCAGATGCTGGATCTGGCCGGAGCCCACTGTGGCCCATGCGGGAGCTTGAATGACAGAGACCCTAAGCAGACCCTCCCCTCCCCCTAAAGAGCCTTCCTGGGAGGAGAGCAGGTCACGACGCGATGCAGGCTGTGGTTCCTCAGCCCTTTCCGCGAGGATGACTTGGTGGATGATATAGAGAGAGTCTGGGGTGTAGTCGCCAAAACGTGGACAAGGGTGTTCCCTGAGGCCAGAGACCTGGGGTCAGGTTTCTTTTTGTTTTCTTTTCTTTTCCTTCTTCCTCCCCCTCTCACTCTTTTCTTTCTCATTTGTGTTATCGAAATTTCCTACCACAGATCCGTAGTGCTTTTCTAATAAACATAATATCATGCAATTTCTTGAAATTTTGAAAAGGGTATTTACACTCTGAGGAGCTCTTCATAATTACAGAATAAATATCAGGACTTGAACAGATCTGGAAAGCATTTTATTCTCGAGTGGCTGAGCTCACCAGGAAGGATGACCAGCTGGTAAGGTGACAGGAATTTGGAAGTTCTTAGGATGACTTTCAGGGCCACTCGTGGTCTCTGCTCTTGGCCCCGGGCACAGACACTGCCCTGTCCATCACGTGACTTCTATGGACAGCAATGGTTCATCACTTCTACAGGATAACAGGCTCAGAGTGACCAAGAGCCAGCCCAGGTCACAGAGCAGGTTGAGGCAAAGAATCAGAAACAGCATTTTTGGTGCCTGAGCAAAATCTGATCTAGGATTATAACAGAAAAAAAAGGACGGGAAGACAATGAGTTATGCTGCTTCCTAAGGTTAGTTTAGTTTTCTTTTGATGACCTATTGCTTGAGTATCTGTTTCATGTAGCATCCTAATAGCTGACAGATATATCTTAGCATCTTATAAAATAGTAAGGCCTCAAGAAACTCCCAACCACATCTGTAGGAATATTGCATCTGAAAATAGCTCAGATGTGTCCGGTAGTATTAATTAAAGATGGAACCACTTGGAAGAAGTCACTCACTGAAGCAAAAATATGTGTTCCCACACGGGGTAATTTCCCCGTAACTCTCTTTATTATTTATTTGCTGATAGAGAGACACGAGTACTTATGGGGTACTTCAGGCCTGAGGAGGGTTAATCTCTTTAGTTCAGGTGAGTTCATTTTAGCCTTGATTCACTTCATTGGCTATCTGTAATGATTATTAACAAGCTTAAAGACCTCTGGGAGATTGTGGATAAAAATGCAGTGCCAGGGAAGTAGGCTATCATTATGCTAATAGGGTTAGAATAATAATTACCAGGCATGCACAGCTTCCATAGGAATCCTGGGGGCGGGATGGGTCACCAGGTTAGACAATCTCTCACCGGCTATACATCCCAGTGGACACACACACACACGTGTGCGCACACACACACGCACATGCACATTTCTTCTTTAGAGGGACATTAAATATATATTTACATGTGTTGCTTTGCCATTGCACTTAAGTGATTCAGAGTGAGGTGAAGGAGGATGTAAAGAAACAGCATTTCTGTTTATCATGCATCAGTGACACATTTTAATAGCCTTAAGTGTGGACTCTGTTAAAATATTTTAAAACATTTTCTTCAGTTCTATCACATGAATTCCATTTGCTTATTTCACAGGGGTATTTTAATGACCTCTCTATAACAACAGGAACAGAATGTACCTGCTGCCTCTGTTTTCCTCCTGGGTGACCCTCATTCAGGTTTATTTTTCTCTGTCCTGCCTCTTCCACAGGTACAGACACCACTGTACCTTTCTCGCCGTCACACTCTTAATTCAGGGCACATCTCTGTCTACTGTCGTTTTCCTGTTTGCTTTCTCTCTCTGCACCTATCTCTGGGTTCCCGAGTGCAGAAATTATGTCTTGTTCATCATGGTGTCTTCTTTACCTGGCACGATGCCTGCACACAGATAGTTAATATAAAGACATATTTTTAAATGCTTGAATAAGTGATCATGGACATTCAGTGAGTTAATGTGTAAGTTTCCCACCCAAAATCCTTGTGAAGTCCCGGAATTGAGATCCCTCCTCTGGGGACACTGGTTTCCTGTGCCGCTCTCCTCTCCATACCCAAGACGACCTTGGAGGCAGACAGTGGAATTCTTGCAAACATTGTCTCAGCTCACCTGGCATCTGCCCTCAACGTGGAGAGGCGTCCCCCGTCCCGCTGGGTGGCAGAGGTGGGCACAGTGAGACCCTTGTGAGCATGAGGGGAGATGTGACAGGTGCTGGGGAAGGAGGGCAGTGCACAATCTTCTTTTCCATGGCCCCAGGGGGTAGTGGTGGACTGATGCTGCCTCCCACTTCAGGAAGGGGGAGGCGGGCACCTCCAGCCCAATAGGCTGGCTGAGTGGAAGAGCAGGTTGCTCAGCCGGAGATGGTGATGGAGAGGACAGTCCCTGCCTGGAAGGGGGTCCCTGAGCAGCCAGTGTTGGGGAGGGGGAACGGCACAGGGAACCAGTGTCCCTGGAGGAGGGATCCCAGTGCTGGGACTTCAGCAAGCGGTTTCATTGCTGCCTCCAAAAACGTCCAGCGAATGCAACCGATGCAGAGTCCCGGCGGCTACGTATTCAATCGTGATAGAGCACTTCCACACACCACTCGCCACCTTCATCAGTGAGTCATGTAAACCTGTTCACGCCAGCCTTTTGAGCCTCATCGTTGCAAATATTTAAACGTGAGATCTTGACTCACAGCTGCAGCTTACAAACGGGGCTTGTTCCATATTCGCAGCCCTGAGATCTTCTTTTAAACAATCTAAGGATGGAGAAGTGGAACTAACTCCTTGCCTAATTTTGATGTAGACACTCTAAATGAGCACACTCAGTGAATTATTCTGATTTCTCTTCTGATTCCAAACTGGGGGAAGTACTGATTTTGGACCCGGGGGTCCCAGGCCACTGTTGGATGGGAACAAGGTGGCTGCCCGGCTGGGTCAGGTGGGAAGTCCCTGGAACGCACTGTCCTGAGTGTCTGCCCAGACATGTGACTCTGCACCAGTCGGCTGGGCTCTGCTTTTAGAATGTCCTAAAGTGCAGCATTTTCAATAAATCCAAAACGTGGGCACCGATCCCACGGGAACACTTGGCAGTATTGGGAAATGTGCACATCAGCATGGGCATCGTGCCAGGAAAATGCTCACAACTGGCAAATTGCTGGTGCTTTTTCAGCGAGACAGGGAAGTGTAAACACGGATTTGTCATTATAGCAGGCTCATCAAATTACATTGTTTTGGACCCACAGTTTGCCCCCCCAAAGTGAATTTTAAACGTTCTGCTTGTTTTCGTTGGACTAAATTCTTGATGAGAGATGTCCCGATACATGCTTAGAAGTTTGACCTAAAAGCTTTCATTGAAAAAGTAATATATTTGATTGAAAGGTCATGAAGTTTCTTTTTGAGTAAGTTTATATGTTACCAATTAGAGCAAGTATAAACATGTACTGTTTCAATTATGCCTCCAGTGTAGAAATGCACCTGTACACAGTTTCTTCTTTATCTCTAGACATAAAATTCCCAGTGGGGGTGGACATTTTTAAAATACATCATTTTAAATGTATTTTCCTCATCATCAAGTAAATCTTAGAAACTCCACGTAGACTCAGCCTGCTCATGGAGAGAAGAGAGGTCCGTGCACGGGGCCCGGAGCGGCAAAGTTGAAAAACGTGGGAAAAGATTTTCAAAACCTTTTTCTCCCCTTTCTCCATATCTGAGTAATAAACAGGTCAATCAGTGAATATTTTCCATAAATGTGTTCCTTATGTGTTTTATTCTTCCCTGGTATAAACGAGTCCTTCTTCCCTGGTATAAACGTGTCACTGAGTGACACGAGTCTTAAATTGCACTCCTGCCCGCCTCTGACATCTCCGAAGTTACCGTCCTTCCTTTAAAAGCTTTCCCCCCCAAATCACAGCTATGATCAATTTCTCCTCTAATATAGAGTTGCAGAGAAAACCTGAACAAGATGAAGATGATTTTAAGTGTATATTCCTAGTGTTCGAATGGCTCTCCGTCTCCCCATCTGGCAACCATCTTTCAGGAAGATCAAAAGGCTTTTAAACCCCAGCTCTTCCCCCTTGCGGTTCATTCCCGTGAGATGGGCGAGCGGGAGCCGCGTGGCTCCAGCAACAGGAGTGCCGGGCGAGGGACTGCCACATCCTCTGTCTGTCCATCTGTCCCTCATCCGCCAGCCTGGGGGAAACCAGGAATCGGGTCCTGCCCTCTACACCGTACAGCTTCTTGCATCATGTTTTCTGAGCCGGGTGAAATCATGAGACAGGAGTGCACCCCATTCTCCTAAGACTTCCCTCTGGTGTTTCTGTCCCACGGTGGGTGAAGGGAGCAGAGAAACAGACCATGGGGACCACAGTTCTATTTCCAAGAGACCCTGGGGGCTGCTTCATCCCTGGGGCTGCGTCTCTGAGCACCTCCCTGCGGGCTAGCCTCTGTCACCTGCCGCTCCCTCAGGTCTGAGGTGGGATAATCACATGTCCAGGAGCCACACTAACCTGTCTGAGGTTGGTTTCACACTCAATATTTTCATAATGTTATGAGCAAAAAAAAAAAATGTATTGATAGCATTAGCGGTCTTGAACAATTTCCACTTACAGAAAGTGCTTTCACATGTCTTATGTGATTTCCTTTTAAGAAATACGTCTGTACGATGTCTAAAGCATGAGACGCACACCCCCCCGCGTGCCGGTTTTGAGCGCACGATGGGCTGGTGTAAAGTGTGTTTAAAGAAGCCACCTCTTCCCACACCCCTGCCGTGGGACCGGAAAAACATCAGGGTGAGGCACTGGGAGGCTGAGCTCAACGAGACAAGGTCTCCTCTGGGGGCCCTGGAGCTCCCGAGGTTTGGAGGCAAAGGCATCCATCCTCAGAATCTTAGCACCCCGCCTCAACCCCCATCCCCCAGGAAGCAGGACGGAGCGTGTCCACATCAGAGTGACCAGCACCAGTGACAACTGTGACAAAAGCAGAGAAAACACAGAGGAAGAGCTCTGGATGTGACTTCTGCGAAATGGGCTACTGTATGTCTATGATACGTACACGTGCTTATAAATGTTCCCTTTGCGTGTTGCTAGTTTGCATGTTTTTTTGGTTTCCTCCATTCGCAAATCATTCCAGAGTGACTATGGTGTGATTATTGATTAATAATCATCTTTTATTGATGAGTAGGTACCCGCTGTTCGTATCACGAACACAGAGAACTTCTCTGTCAATTAATTCAATTTAAAAATTAACTACAAAATTAAATTATATTCTGTGTCTGGCCTTGTTTAAGAGCGAGGGCTCTTCATCTGTTGTAGGAAGTACTTGGATAGCTGGGGGAAACAGTCATTCTTAATGATCATTTACGGGCAGACCCTCAGCACGTGTTCTCGGGAATTACCCTGATCTGTCCACGACTGCTTCATAATACCTGTCCGAGAGGCTCCAACCACCGAAGAACTTCGTGAACTGCAGCTGGGAAACTTGCGGGTCCTCAATGCTGGATGAAAGCCCCAAAATTATAAAATCACGTTCAGTTATTCCAGGGCTTTTCTCACCAGATGGTGTTCATGTGTCAGATGTAGAAAACTTCCTTTGTTCTGGCAGTGTGGCTTCATGAAGGGTTTGCATGGGGCAGGGTGTTGGGCTCAAGTCCAGGGGAAGGATAGGGACACAGGCATTGGGCCCGTCCAGAGCTGGCACAGGACCTGCATGTCCAAGGGTCGTCACATTGCCACCCGACAGGCGTGGGCCTCTGTGCAGCCCCCGGAGTGACTGCCATGAGCCCAGAGTCCTCGCGCTTCAAGTAGAGGCCAGGGCTGGGGTGCTGGCCGCTCGCCTTGGAGGGCACCCACAGTTGCCCCGGGACTCAGCCTTTCCTGGGTGGGATGCACATTCTTTCCCAAAGCCCTGCAGAACCTCCTGGCTTCCGCCTCCCCCCTCAAATGTCTTCCTGGAATGCAGTTACCAGGAGCCCCAAAGAGCCCCTTCCTGAGTAGCCAACACAGCGACGCTGGCAGGCAGGCTCCCTGGTTCACGATGCTAAGTTGTTTGAACAGCCCACCCTCTGTTCCAAGGCTACCACCTCCAAGCCCTGAGTTTGCAGTGGCACCATCCATAGTGCCGCTGGGATTCGGGAAACGGGTCAGGACAGGGGTAGCCCGAGGCATCCCAGGGGAGACTCAGGGCAGATTTTCAGATTCACAATGTTCCCAGGCAGCTACGTCGGGGCCTCTCGTCCATGAGGCCCAGGTGCTAGCATGCTAGCCATGAGGGCTAGCGTGGCCCTCAGACCCCGCAGCCTCACCCATCAGTAGGAATAGCAGTGGCCGATGCATCCCGAGGCCGATGGTCAATGCAGACAGAGCCCTACATACACAGGACACGCCCAACCCGGAGGCTCCGCACAGGGGTTCTCCGAAGGGACCCCTATCACCCACCTCGGAAGGAGGACACCATCCCCGCCATCTCTAGGGTCACCTCTGGTCAGAATACTAGACTTTTATCAAGCAGCCAGAGGGTAACAATATCATTAATAATGATGACAATAAAATAAAAGCTTTCCTTTATAAAAAGAGAGAAGAAGGGAAATTGTGAGAATAGGGAAGACCTCACCTTCCAACAGGCTTTTAGTAAAAGCCAAGCAAAATGGATAGAACCTGACGAAGAGCCTTGGGAGTATAAAAACGGAAACAAACTGAAAAGTTTTCAAAACCACATTTCTGACAGTTTCTAGAAGACATATGATGCTCATGGGATTGAAAAAGAAAGCAATAAGACAATGGGTTTAGAGTTATTTAAAGCCTTCATTTCAGATACATTGTAAAGGTGGTGATTGGGGGGGCGAGCGTTTCCACAGTAACCATTGGCATTGCCACTGCTGTCCTAGCAGCATCTAACAGTCGTGTCTATACAATGCACCCTGGGAGAAAGCCAGCCCACCTGCCCAGGCACAGGTGTCGGCCCTCCACCCAGGGCAACGACTCAGCTGGACCAGTGTCTCCCAAGGTGCTGCCCATCAAGCTCGCCAAGGCTCTCCGGAGAGCCCGGGAGACAGAGACAAAGGGTAGTGAGACCCACTCAGGACCCCTGTCTTCACACTAGCGGTCACTCCAGGAGCGGGTCCCCAACTTTCCTCATCACACATCCCTCAAATCACTTTCTCACAACTGAAGGTTCCCTCACACATATTTATGGTGACATTTAACATTTTCCATCCTATTTAAGTAGTTACAAAATATGTGATTTTTGTATCAACATCTCAAAATTAAATTATCACATCACTCTTTTGACTGACTGGATACCCATCAGCATTTATTTAAAAACCCAGGAACATCTTGAAATTGAGGCACTGAATTGATGTCCATCCTCATCTCTTTAATAATACATAATCTCTTTTTTAACATTTGGAAAACTTCATCTTCTTTTTCTTTAACTTCTATTTCCATTATATTTAAAATCCTAATTTTATCTAGTATTATATTATTATATCTAAACCCCAGTTTTATGTACCATTTCTCTTAAGTCTTGTATTGATGACTCAATCATTCTTCTTTGCAACGAAAAATATATATAACTGAAATTATCTTACAGAAGTTTTGTGTAGGCTTTTATTTTGGATTGAGTTATTAATAGAAATTTTATTTGTAAAAACTGGAGCAAAACGATAAGAATATATTATACATTTAAAAGTTATTAAACATAAAAAATACAATGTTGTTGTAAAGGAGTCTGTAAATAAAATGCATAATTGATGATATTGATTTACTGCTAGAATCAAATATGGTTCAAATTTATTCATGCCCTTTTGCTGTTGTGGTCACTGAAAGTACATAAACAGATGAGAATAGAAGAAACTTGGGTTTAAAAATAGCACTTGGTTCTCTAAAACTCTGAGTTATAGACCAAACATCACATAACGATCTATCGTCAAACATGGTTCTAAGTGACCACCTGACAACACGCTGACTCCTTCTTCCTTTACAGTGATGATTACAGAGAGGTGGGCGCCGCCAGGCTTGCAGAGGCCTTGCACCATTTACCTTCTCAACCTCCATCTCTTGTTTGGAGCCCTGGAATCCTTGTGGGGTGGGGTTGGTGCCAAGGTGCCACAGTTAGGTTCCGAACTGTAGGGCAGCATCTTCCTTTTGAGAAGTGAGGAAGGAGTGATCGGAAAGAGAGGGAAAGGCTGGCAGTGGGCAGGTCTCAGCCAGAGCAGGTTTAAGAAAGAAGCACAGGGAGGCTGAGAAGCTGGAAATTGACATCCTTCTACCCACCTGAGCAGGGTTCCCCTGGAAGCCCTCTTCCCTGGGGTGGGCATAGTCTGGGTTGAAGACTGGCTCTTGATTCCCTGCAATAACTTCAAGGCTATTAACTTTTCCATATTAATTTTGGAGAGAGATAAATGTAAGTTCCAAGGAGGGTTTGACCATGTTGGCATGTTGGGATAGAAACTCTCAGCACCCCACCAGCTTCTGGACAGCTCTGGGGAACGTCAGTGAGCACACACAAAGAGGGGGCCGTTCCACCAACCGGCAACATCCCTGTGTAACTGCAATGATGCTTCGGGTGAAGCCTCCGTGTTTGTGACCATGAAGGAGACAGCATCAAAGGGCTGACATGGTTGACCCAAGCTCTGCTCCGTCCACACAAAGGAGCAAAGTATAAGCCATTTACATCAAATAACACCAGATGTTTCCAACAGGTTCATACACACATGCTTTGTGGTAATTTGGACCATAGCAGGGCTTCTGCCCAGAGATTCTGGAAGCCCTGGTTATATCCTTCTCAGACATAATAAAGAGATAGAAGAAAATATTTTAAGCTCTTGTGTAACTTTCTAACAGGGAAAGTAGACTCAATGAAGTTTTTTGCTACCTATTTTGTTTATATGGTAGCTCCTGCACTTTCCACTGTGGGCCTACATTTCCATAGGTTATTATTAGTAGCAAATGACATGGAATCCAGAATATTCTCCAGAAGGGAAAGAAACCATGGAAACTTGGAAACATTTTAGTGAGCTGAAATGTCACATATTTCAATCCAAGAAGATGTCTGCCTTCCAGGAGCCGGGTGGTCACACCCTCACAACCGTGCCCAAAGCGGGCAGAGGGAAAAGGAGACACACACCATGCGTTTCAGCTACAGTGGCTCAGCATTTTGGAACACTTGTTTGCATCTGATCTTGTAAACGTTTCGAGGGGGAATAATTTTAGAATTTACAGAAAAATTGCCAAGATCGTTCAGAGAGTTCCCATATACCCTTCAGCCAGCTTCCCCAAAAGTCAGCGTCTTAGTCAGCTGGGACAACACTGTCAGCTAAACACAGAATTTATTGGATTTTGCCCGCTTTTCCACCAATGTCATTTTCTGATCCAGGATCCAGTCCAGGTGGCCCTGTTGCATTTAGTCAGAAGTCTCCATGGGCTCCTCCAATGTGGGACAGTTTCTCAGACTTTGTTTGTCATGACTTTGACAGTTTGAAGAGTACTGAGCAGGTATTTTGTAGAATGTCCCTCGATTTGAGTTATTTGAGGTTGTGCCATGATTAGTTTGGGGTTGTAGGTTCTGGGGACGAAGCACCTGTCCATCACATATCAGAGGTCTGTGGCATCCACGTGACACCACAGGTGATGACAGCCTGGGCCGCCGGGCTCAAGGGGTGGTGCAGGTGTCTCCTCCATACAGGTGCTGGGCTTCCCCTTCCAGACTCCACTGTCCGGAAATGAGTCACAAAGTCCAGTGCAATCGCCAGGGTGAGCCCTGGGGAGGGAAGTGTTAGATCCACTGCCTGGAGGGGGGACAGTTACGTGCATTACTTGGAATTCCTCTGTAAAGACGTGCCCCTCCTTTCTCTTTAATTATAAAATGTATTCTGTGTATTGATAGATCAAAAAAATAAACTAAACCTATTCTACACGTGCTCTTAGAAAAGTTAGAAAAACCTAATTCGCTGGCGGAAAGGAACAGCACCTTTACACACAGGTGGGCTCACATCCGCGTATTCCCTCCTCTGTGTTCCCCGCTGAGAACACAGACACGCTGAGCTTTTGGGTGCCGTGTTTCAGACGAAAGGCATTGCTCAAAGTGAATGTGACTGATGGTGGTATTTTCAGTGGAGAATTTGTTTCAAGCGTGGGAAAGCCCTTTCGGTCCTGAAATGCTTGTCTTCATTTGCATTGTCTGCCCTGAAATGCAGCAACCTGCTCTCGCTTCCGGTTCACCTTGACCAGAGTGAGTCCTGCTGCCAGGACGTCGACTCAAAATGAAAGTCATGTCATTGGGATTTTATTTCACAGCTCGAGGGTTTTGCTGAATGTTATGTTTGTTTGGAGGTCAGCACAGCTGCATAGCCTTGTGGCCGCGTGGTGTGTTCTGGAGTGTTCTTTGGGAGGCGTAAATGAAGCGTAAGTGTTAGAAGCGTGGATCCTGGTACGGGTGATGCTTTAAACAATTACAGATGGTGCAGGGCTGGCTGTAATTGACAGCAGCACCAGCCCCAGAAAGGGCCTTGACAGGCTCCATCCTACGATGATTAATTGCTGCGCGCTGTCTCCGGGCACTCGTTTCCTCCCTTGCAGCTTGCAGCTCCTGCAAATCTGCAGCTCGTGTTACACCACACGGCACAGGAAATGTCTTTTCATTGCCCCATCCAAGGACCGCTCACGGCTGGGGAAGTTGCTAGGCAAGACCCTCTGATGGCTTGGACCTGGAGAAGATTTGGCACAGGGAACCCTGAAGGGACAAACAATAGGGACAGCCCCTCTTTTATTGACTTCCCCTAAGTTGACAATGACTTACAAATTGAATCAGGCCGATGGCCTTCAAACTGGCTAGCTCTACCTCTCGGGAGAAGAGATGCCTGAAACAGTGATGTCTTTGAGGGTGAAAACACGGACATCCTGCCTCTGCCTACCTGCTTTCATTTCACCGAGGCTGCGTGATGGATAACACAGCAATGTGTGTAAGGCCGTGGAGACACTGCTTTTCTCACACCCATCATTTTCTCTCCAAGTCCATGAGGATCTCAGCGCCTCCTCCAGCCTCTTTCATGTAAGACATCCGGCCAGGGGCTCCAGCGGCTTCTCCAGGAGTCTGGTTCGTGGTCAGCTGCAGTGGTGAGCAGTGGCCAGCAGGCTTCTCTATTTGTGAAAGTGAGTGTGGTGACTTCAGACTTTGGCCTTTGGGTACGACTTTGTGAACTCTAGAGTGCAGCTTCTAAGGCAAGTTGCCTTATTATTATTTTTTACAGCTTTACAAACAGTAAAGTATCAAGATCCCCAGTACATAAACTCTGTGAAAGTGATGTTCCCATGAGGACTGCTGGTGTCATCAGAGATCAGACAAGGCCAGATACCACAAGGGAGATGGTGAGGACCAAGGTGGAGATGGTGAGGACCATGGGGGAGATGGTGAAGACCACAGGGAGATGGTGAGGACCATGGGGGAGATGGTGACGACCACATGGAGATGGTGAAGACCACGGGGGAGATGGTGAGAACCATGGGGAGATGGTGAGGACCACGGGGCAGATGGTGAGGACCATGGGGAGATGGTGAGGACCACAGGGAGATGGTAAGGACCACAGGGAGATGGTGAGGACCACCAGGGAGATAGTGAGGACCACAGGGAGATGGTGAGGACCACAGGGGAGATGGTGAGGACCATGGGGGAGACGGTGAGGACCACGGGGAGATGGTGAGGACCATGGGGAGATGGTGAGGACCACCAGGGAGATAGTGAGGACCACGGGGAGATGGTGAGGACCACAGGGAGATAGTGAGGACCACGGGGAGATGGTGAGGACCACGGGGGAGATGGTGAGGACCATGGGGGAGATGATGAGGACCACGGGGAGATGGTGAGGACCACGGGGGAGATGGTGAGAACCATGGGGAGATGGCGAGGACCACGGGGGAGATGGTGAGGACCATGGGGAGATGGTGAGAACCACGGGGGGAGATGGTGAGGACCATGGGGGAGATGGTGAGGACCATGGGGAGATGGTGAGGACCACAGGGAGATGGTGAGGACCACGGGGAGATGGTGAGGACCACGGGGAGATAGTGAGGACCACCTGGGAGCCAGCCAAGACAGCAGCTGGGGGAGTGCACAGAAGGGCAGTAAATGCAGCCTTTTACGTGCATTGTTCACTTAAAGAGCATCCGAAACAGGGACAGCCGACAAACTGACTTAGCTGTTGATGTTAAAACCAGGTGAACACTTGGAGGAGCAGCATAGCCTCCAGGGACAACTCAAGCAAAGTAGGAAGGAGACCGAGCTTGTCTCAGCCCCACTCAGGATCCAGGCACTGACCTTGGGGTCTTCCTCTGCCTCCTTCCTTCTGTGCCAGGCAGCATCCCAGGCTCCTCTCACCCACACACACCTGCAGGGATCCCTGTGTATTTTTTTTTTTTTTTCTGCTTTGGGGCTGCCCAGGTGAGCAGGGATGGGAAATCCTCAGGTACATTGCCCCTAAGCATGTAATAGCCGTGCTTCACTTGCTCCTTCTGGGTGATGGAGCCCAAGTGAATGCAAGAATCCGGGTGGTCAGGCCCCAGTGTGACCACCAGCCTGGGGCAGCTCTCCGGCCCTGGTAACCCTGTCTATATCTGGCCTCTCCTGGTGCAGCTGACATGTTCCCAAAGTGCAGCCACATACACCACAGTGAAGACTCAGCTGGAAGAAACACAGACCCAAGACCATCTTTGGAGGGATGGTGGGTAGAAAAGCTGATCAAATGTCCAAGATGCAAGGCAGCACACCAAGACTTGAGGGGGAAGGACACACAATCCCATTAGATCAGTGCCCTTACATCCTCATGTATCAAATAAGGACAATAAACCAGAGAAAAGTGGGAAAAGGTACAATTCAAATAACCAAAATACAATATTAGAAGATATTCAGCTTCACTTACCAGGGAAATACAAATTATGGTCTCGCAGATTTACAAATATTCGAACACCCCGACCCAGCTAGATGCTGGGGAAATGTGTGAGATGTGTGCTGGGTCAAGGTCAGCTGTCCCGGGGGCTCCTCATGGGGAGGGAGGGGGGAGCTGGGAGACCCCTAGGAGGCTGCCGGCCCAGGGCACCCTTCACACAGGCTCTGTCTCCAGCCAGGACCTGGACTCCCAGACAGGGTTTGGACAGTAAAGCAAAGTGACACGTGCACCCAGGGCCACACTGATACCTCCGTCTAGACGGCTCGGGACGCTGGGGAGTCTACACTTTTATTATTTTGAGGAAACGCATTCTTTGTGAGGAAAGTCGTTTTTGATCAAATTCTAACGTCAAATTCTCCATGGCTCTTTGGTTTTGAACAGCAAGAGTCCTGTTTCCTTTCTCTGACAATTAACATGCAGACTTTTACATCAGGGTCCCCAGCGTCCCCCAGGCAGCGGCCAGGAAGTGTGCAGCTGCCGGCTTGTCTGAGCCGGGGGCCCAGCCCCGGACGCCACTCGGGCCCCTCGGCTTCTCCTGGCCATCCCCCGGATCAGAGACCCACCTTGGTCCCGAGAATCTCTCTGGGATGCAGGTCGTCTTAGGCCAGGCTGGGCCACCTTCGTCAGGAAACTGTTGGGAAGGCCGGCCCCCTGAGTCCCGGGAGAGAAGCATTCCAGAGCATTACAAAGAAAACAGGCATTTTCTTGGCCTTCCTCCTGCTTCTGTGCAGATGACCGGATTTGACCGAACCATGTGACTCTTCATCTGGTTTTTGCAGCTTAGTTTTATTGTCCTGAGCAAGGTGGGGAAAGGAGCGCATGTAATGGGTTGCAGACTGCAGACCCCAGTCGGTCCAGGAGTCCCACACGCCGGAGATGAGGGTTCCGACCACCGTGTGCCATGAGGGATGCTGAGGGCAGGGAAGCTGAGTTACAGATCTGGGCCGCTGTTTGCACCCCTAATTATGAGAAGTGAGGATTCTTAACCAGTTTGGAGACCTGGGTCTTCAGCCTCCAGACCATGGCTCTTCTACCAAAAGCCCCCGGCACGTAAAGGCCCCTGTCCTTCAGATGCCTCCGTGGTGTTGGGGTAACTGCTCTGCTGAACAGATATGTTCAGTATGTTTTACTGGAACTAAAGACAGCTCATACTTCTATGAATCAGAAACCTTTGTCTGAGTCAACTCATTTGACAACCCAGGAAAAGAATTTGCAAACGATAGGACACTCAAAGAGTTAATACCCTCAATATGTAAAGAACTCAAGAATAAATAGTGAAAGCACATGGCCTAATAGGAAAACAGACAAAGGACATATGCAGACAATCTATGAAGAAGAAATACGAACTTCAATGGAACATGTAAAGAAATCGCTATGCACTATTGACCAAATTTAAAGTTTTGTACATTTAAACAGAGACAGTATTTTTCACCCACTGGTTTAGCAAAGGTTTAAGAAATGATCTTATCTATTACGGTGAACAACATGGGAATGAAATCATTTTCATACACTTTGTGATAACATAAATTGGTACAAGCTTTTGGAGAGGAGCTTAGCAACTGTTTTTCCAAAGACGTAAAGTTTTGCATACCTGGCAATAACCGCATTTCTAGGAATTCGCCCAAAACAATCATTGAACAAATGTGCAAAAAGTTTTTACTTCAGGATGGTCATTTTTGCAATGGTTGTAATAGTGAGAAATTAGTTTTGACCCCCCAAAATAGGGGTTTGGTTAAATAAAATATTGTATAGCATTATAATGGAATTCAGTGTAGTCTTTCCAATAAAAGATGAGGATCTCTATTTTTTGACATGGAGATAGGTTCATAATATACGGTTATATTAAAAGCTACAGAATAGTATGATCTCTTCTATATAATATGGATAAGGATAGACAGAAACAAAACAAAAAGTCTGAAGGAAATGTGATGCAATTTAGGGCTTTGCAGAGATGATCTGTGGGTTAGCGAATTGGGGATGTTTCTTTTTATTATGTTTCTGTGTTTGCTAATTTTCTTTGTTTGCAATGGACAGTAATTACTTTCAGAATCAAGAAAAATAGTTAGTTCAATCTTCCAAAAGGTGGGCTGCCTATTTGTAGCTCATGGGAACTTGCAATGACCAGGAGTTATGTCTCTTGGCCAACGTGGCCGCTTCTTTCTACTTCTCTAGTGAGCTGTCTGCGATAAAGCCTAGGCACCTCCTCTTTTCTTTTTCAAGCACTCTTGAATCCAGGCTATTTGCACTCCCATCACCTTATGTAGCATCTAGCTTTGAGTAGCTATTTAAGGGTACAAACCATTTTTCTCTGGTTTGCCTCATTTTTCTCTTTCCTTCTACATGGTGGAATGTGGAATGCATTTTATCTTTCTTTCAACTAGTAATAATATATTCTATCTTATGTTAGTAAATTCCTTTTAAGTGGCCCATTCTTAAAAAGCCACCAAATGTTTCCAGAGATATCTGCAATATTTTATTTCCTTCCTGAAAACGTTTCTTCAGAAATGTTTTTGATCACCAGTCCTTTTAAGCTTTGTGAGATTGGCATGCACACAATTTTACCTGACTCTGATACCTTAGGCTCATTCCTGTTTGTAAGTTTTTTTTTAAGGGACATGCAATGGACAATGTCAAAGTGTTCTTGACTTCAGCTAATGAGAATGTGAGTTTCACCAGCACTTCAACCCGTGTCCTTTCTCTGTTCCAGGACCCAGTCCAGGATCCCAGATTGCATTCAGTGCTCACGCCCAGTTATGGGGTAGATTGTGTTTCCAAACAGCACCCCCTCCCACCACCCCAGCCCTGCCGCATTCATATGTTGAAGTCACCCAGTGAGTGTAATTTGCTGTGGTGACCTGAGCAGACTAACAGACCTGCTTTTCGTGTTCCTGACATAACCCGAGAACTCTGGTCAATTATTTGTAGAATGCCCCTCAATTGGGGTTTATCCAACATTTTCTCATAGTTACAATGATGCCATGAATTTGGGCAAGAGTACTGCAGGAACAAGGCTTAGCCTTCTCAGCAGGGTATCCCGAGGGTCACCTGGTGTTGATACACCCACCACTGTGATGCCTGCAGAGGTCACCACCGTACCTTAGAGAATGGTGTGGCACTGTCACACCCTGGGTGGAATGACTGTGTTTGTGTAAGGGGCTCACATCCAGAGAAGCCAGGTGAGAGGCATACAGGACTCTGTACTATTTTTATTTTTTATGTATTTATTTTTAATTTTTTTTTATTGGAGTAAAATCGCTTTACAGTGTTGTGTTAGTTTCTGCTGTACAATGAAGTGAGTCAGCTATGTGTATACACGTATCCCCTCCCTCCTGGACCTCCCTCCCTCCCCTACTTCCCCCCCGATCTAGGTCGTCACAGTGCACCGAGCTGAGCTCCCTGGGCTATACCGCAGGTTCCCATTAGCTATCTGTTTTATACATGGTAGTGTATTTATGTCAAACCTAATCTCCCTATTCATCCCATCCTACCCTTGCTCCACTGTGTCCACACGTCTGTTCTCTAAATCTGAATCTCTATTCCTGCCCTGCAAATAGGTTCATCTGTACCATTTTTCTAGATTCCACATATATGTGTTAATATGCAATATTTGTTTTTCTCTTTCGAGCTGACTTCACTCTGTGTGATAGACTCTATGGGCAAGAATATTGCAGGAATAAGGCTTGGCCTTCTCAGCAGGGCATCCGAGGGTCTCCTGGTGTTGATACACCCACCGCCACGATGCCTGCAGAGGTCACCACCGTACTTTAGAGAATGGTGTGGCACTGTCACACCCTGGCTGTGATGACTGTGTTTGTGTAAGGGGCTCACATCCAGAGAAGCCGGGTGAGAGGTATACAGGACTCTGTACTATTTTTATAACTTCTCTGGAAGTCCAACATGAGTTCAAAACAAGTGAAAAAACGGTAAACTTGTCTTTATCATGGAAGCTTTCAGAAGGAATCCATGTTTCTCTCAAAAATGCTCATCCAAACAGACGTCTCCAAATCTATTAACTAAGGTGGGTGGATGGACGAGGCTGAGAAAAACATCTGGAATGTGGGCGGGGGCAGCATGCAGGGCATCTGAAGGAGCCGAGGAAGGTGTGGAGGGGCCAGGAGACACTTGGCAGGACTGGTCTTTACTCTTCTGCAAGTAGAAACCTGAGCCCGGATGGCGATGAACAGAATGAACTTGCCGCTGTAGACTTTTTTATTTTAATTTTATTGAAGTATAGTTGATTTACAATGTTGGGTTATTTCCTGCTGTACAGCAAAGTGATTCAATTATACATACATATACATTCTTTTTCATATTCTTTTCCATTATGGTTTACCATAGGATATTGAATAAAGGTCCCTGGGCTATGCAGTAGGACCGTGTTCTTTATTCATCCTATATATACTAGTTTGTGTTGCTGTAGAATTAAACACACTTAGTCCTTTTCTTAGTCTTGTGTATTTGGGTGTCTGTGTCACAGTGATGCATAAGAAGGCATTCAGGAACTTCCTGCTTACCTTTGTGTATAACAGCCCTGTCAATCCGGCAAGGGAAGGTGTGAGTTGAATTTTTACTTTCTTTTTGCTATTTATTTAACTATCAATAACCAAACAAAGACAGAGGAAATGGAGCTCCTGGTGTTGTGTGTCATGGCGGTGATGGTGTGACTTTGTGATTTTTATCATTATGAGAGGATCATTGTATCATAAAAATGATTTTATCATTTATCATTGGCTACTGTAAATAAATAGTGTGTGTGTGTGTGTGTGTGTGTGAGAGAGAGAGAGAGAGAGAGAGAGAGAGCTCAGAGACACTGACTGGTGGATGGATATTTGGACCTATCCTTGTTAAACAGAACCAGAGTCAGACCGTAGTTAAAGCAGTAAAAATGGATTTTCTTCAGGAACTATTGCATTGAGGGAAAGGACCTCAGTATAGAATTGAGCTCCATTCTGAACACAGGAAGGACAGGTGAGGATTATAGCCAAGGAGCAGGATGGGGAGAATCACTGCAAGGAAACATCAGGGGTGGGGGATTGCCTGAGGGCAGCCAGGTTGTCAGGTATCGAAGATGGGGGATTCTGGCTAAACTGACTTAGCAGGATTCCTGCTGGTCTGGGCTGTGCAGGCCTGAGACGGGGCCCCAGGAAGAAGAGGCCGAGCTGAGAGGAGGCCCCAGGAGCCGCCTGAAGCTGGGGCAGGAGGGGTCTCTGTACGCCTTTAGATGGGGCTGAGACTCAGAGGAGGAACACGGGGGTTCTCAGCGCTCCGAAACCAACCTCCCTCAGCTCTGGGTGCCGTGCACCGGGCGAGGCTGGGGAGGGGATCGCAGCTGCCTGAGGGGTGAAGATTCTCGGAATAACCCGAGGGGCAGAGATGGCTCTGCAGGCGCCATGGCCTCAACCCTGACGTGCGGCTGAGGTGACCCTCTGGCCTTCATCACCAACAGCCCCCCTGTCGTTAGCATTTGATGAGAAGACTGGGAGTCAGGGAGGCTCGGACTGGAAGGGAGGTCCTGAAATGTCTGCATCTGTATCTGGAGATGGAACACTTAACAAAATTGAGAACAAATTATTCCTGCAATTTAAATTTTTGTTTAACTATTTGTTGCTTGTTTACTGATTGATTGATTTTCTAGTGAAGAACTAGAGAAGCTCATACTGCCACAGAAAGGCACTGAATATATATGGAAAACTGTGGGCTCCAGAGAGGAACACAAAGACAGCAGTCTCCCAGGCCACAGGGCACACTGGTGACTTCTATGGGACAGGGAAAATAGCACACCTGCAGCCGTGTTCTCTCTTCTTTATGAGCTCCACAACCTCAGTTTTACTTACAAGTTTTTGTATCTAATTATTCATAATAATGCCCATGACTTACCCACTGTCAATGTTATTCTAATATATTTCAGGGACATGAGAATATACATAAGATTGACATCACAAGCCTTGTCCATTTGGGGGCAGAGCACAAATTTATTTTCAAAAAGGGGTCCATTTAGCTCTGGCCAAAATGTCCTTGACCTTCTCCGCCCTGGGAACCACTTTTGTTCATCCCCAAAGATGAGTCTTGATGGGATAATATTTACACTCATGCTGGAATTAAGAATGAGACTGGTCTTATCTTTCTCATTTATAAGAAACAGAATGATAAAATTGCTAAAAACCAAATAGTCCAGTAATAATAGTTCTAGAATGGAGAGGAAAAAAAGCACATGCATGTTATGAAAAGGTATTATTTGATTTGAAATTTTCCTAACAAAACTCCATCCACAGCATTTCTGGCTATTAACTGCTCACCTGGGTAAATCTGATTTCCTGGATATGCACAAGGTGAGACTACATTTTGAACATTTACCCCAAAAATGACATCATATATTAAATTTTCATCTCTCTTTCGAGTGACTTTTTAAAATATTACAATGTAATATCCATTTAATTGCCACAAATTCCAATCCTAGTAACGACAGACAAATAGACAATATGGTTGCTATCTAGAATTATTAACAACATGTTGATGGCTTAGTTGCTCTGCAGAATGTGGGATCTTCCTGGACCAGGGATTGAACCTGTGTCCCCAGCATTGGCAGGCAGACTCTTAACCACTGCACCACCAGGGAAGTCCCCCATACCCTGTCTTATATATCGATTGGTTTTGAGATCGGGAGAGAAAGGGATGGGCAATCATGCATCAGCCCTTTTAAACTCAACAGCTGTCCTGCAATTAGAAGTGAGTGTTTGGCTGGGTGGCCGGGCATGGGGAGCAGCAAGTAAAGGAAAGTACGCTCAGCTCCCAAACACATCAGAGTATTGAGGATTCAAAGGTGAAGGACTCTACTGATGGTTCCTTGATTACAATCCTCAAGAAGACTCATAGCACCTGATTCATTGTCCTGAATTTCCTTAATTATTTATGAATATCTCATTCTTCTCCATAAACTCAAAAGTCCTGGTAAGTATAGGACAACCCAGGGAATTCTCTTCCTTCAGTCAAGACTACTCTTAAGTCAATAAACATAGTTGAGTAGCCCTCAGACGAAGAGGTGCCTTAGTTTTCCTGGGTAATTGATTGTCCTGACTCACCCTAAGAGTTCACGGAATGGGCAGCTACATCTCACTGCAGTTTACCCAGGTGCCACTTGGTTGGTTAGGGAGAAGATGGATGGGGTTACCAAGCCAGCCCAGAGGGGAATTCCTAGGAGAGCTTTAGGAGAACAAGTTATCTGTTCCAAGTGCTACTCTTTGTAGATGTGCAAACACAGGCCAGGGGCACTAAGTGAATTTGCTAGACCTCAAGGTGAGTTTGCCATCACCGGGAGCCTAGAATTGGCTCTCTGCTCACTAATGGCCCTGTCTCTATTCATTAAAGTGCATCTCTCATCCTGCAACCTTCTTTTTGTCATGCCTCTCCCACGAGCATTAAGAAACATGACGTTGTGCGTCTGAGTCATCAATTCAATGCCCTACCGGGTTAGCCAATCCCAAGAGAAATCTGTGTCCCAGGCCTGTCACACCCTTCTGGTGCCTCATCAACACCAAACTCCCCCACGTCCCATTCTGATCACTGTGCTCATGAGGACCCCCGTCAGCTATAAAACTTGAGACTTTGTGAAGAGGGTCGGGTAAGGTGGGGTCAGGCCACTCAAGATGGCTGCTCCCTTGTTCTCTGTCCATCCCCTGCCTGACCAACGCGTGCATCACCTGCACTTACTCACCTGAGTGACCGACCTGTGTAGTTGCCTCAGTCCCCAGCTGGTGACTGTTCTTATGGAAGGAGCAGTGAGGGGCGTGCCCCTTGCTGGTGTCCCTGGTAACTAATGAGCCGCCTGACGTAACCTCCCCCCACCAGGAGTGAAGACTCATGTTCTTCCCACAGTCCACCGTACACGGTGGGGTGTTTCTCCAGGTCGCTGCCTCAGACGGGTAAGCTCCCCAACCATTAAACCACTGACGTCTCTGTTGCTGACTCCCAGCTCTTCGGTCTTACAGCTGGGCAAGCACAGGCCTTGAAGGCCTGTGGGGTGCAGCCCAACAGGTGGGTGGACAATTTGCCTTAATTTTGTAAGTCATTTCATGTTCACTCATCCTTGTTTTAACAGAGACTCACCAATCTTGGCATTGTATCCAGCAACAACACCCTGAAAGATAAGGTTATTCCAAGAAAATGGTATTTTCTTCAAGATTTAGCATTTTCATCGTTACTTCCACTTTGCTTTCGAGGTGGAGTGCTCAGCCCTGCTAGAAACCACTGCTTGGCCTCCCCTGCAGGTAGACATCAGCGTTTCTGCTGTTTCCAGACTGGGCTGCTCCTCACTTACACCTCCTCACATACGCCATAGTCTCTGCTGGGGAAGGAGCACTTGGTCGGGCAGGTTGGCCCAGCAGCACTATACACACCTGTCTGCAGCCTCCCAAAGAACTGTCCCCCTGACCTGCATTCCTCTGTTCTCTTTGGTTTGCATGAAGCATGTCCATTACATAAGCACATGTTTTTAAATCCTGGGTTAAGTGTTAGGGCTATTTTGTATTTCTAAATCCTTTACCCCGTCACTGTAGGAGCCCACCCTCCTTTAAGACTTGTCCCCTCAAGTCCACATCTCGATATTAGAACTTCACTACCTTTCAGTTTCCAATTTGTGTTCAGCTTGCTTGCCAAGGAGAGGCATCTGGTCTACCAGGCATCTCCTGGCGGTATAGCTGAATCATCAGAATAGTCACTCAACACCTAAAGTGCTTAATACATATAATGTACATAATATAGTTTTCTGTGAAGACTTAGTTTTTCTCAGCCAATCCTTGCTATTAAAACATTTTCAAAGTTCTCTGTAATGAAATTCTTCCAGGGAATGTTGGTCATTTTCTATTTCCTGCCATCCATCAACCAAACCTCTTTCCTCTTTGCGTGGAATTCTCCATTGTGTGTAGTGTTGAGGGCACAGTAGCCCATGCCTCCCATAACAGAGGCCAAGTGGGGACATCTTTCCTCCCGTTTCCTGGAAGCCAGAGGCTTGGTGTGTGACCTTCTTACCCCAAACTTGTGTTTTTAAGGAGGGTCTCAATATCTGCTGGGCCCTTTGGGGTTTGCCCACAGGGACCGAGGGAAAGTCAGCAGCAGGGGGTCCCACATGCACCCTCATGCCCTTTGCCCTGCTCACGTTTCTCACTGGTCCCCCAGTGTAACCACCAGCCCCGAGCTACTTTCCTTCTTCGCCCAAGCTAGCAAGAGTTGGCTCCCACCACTGCTGACCACAAAGCCTGGGTGAGTCACACCTACAGGTTGAAGAAAGTGGAGTCTCAATCCAGCTATTTCCCAGTCACCCTCTACCTCACTATCCTGTGTGAGAAAGTACATTAGTCAAAACAGACCATAATTCTGCATATCTTACAGCAGATCATACAGAAAATCAACATGACACACTTTATAGAACCAGCAAGTCACATTTCTCATGTTTTATATCACTCATTAATGTCTATGTTAGCAAATGGAAAGTTCTGTTGGAAATCTTCACAGCACGTTTTATAAATGTCTAATTGAATATTGTTTCTTGTACCTTAATGTAGGGCAGACATTTCAATTTTTAAACTCAAAGGCATCTTGTTAAATAGCATTGTCATCGTTTTCCAATGACAATTTATTTAGACCCCTTTTTTCCTTCCTCTATGCCCTTAACATCAGCAAATTTTCTCCATACACCTCAGATGCTTTGACTTGGAAACTTTAGAATTTCTCCCCTATGTTTGTTTATAAATGTATAAAGCAAGACAAAAACTGCCTTTTGTCTTAAAATTGTCTTGAAACCTTCCTAATTCACAGTGAATACTGGACACAGGCCAATGTTACATGGTGAGCTGTTAACCACCTGCCATTTCACTTATGTCTTCAGCAAGAGGCTGATACCCAATGCCTGTTGCCTGGAGGCGGATAACTTCCTCTTTCTGCAGGTCGGGACCGGTAGCCACTTGTCTGCAGGAGACAGAGCCTTTCAAATCCCCAGTTCTGAGCCTGATTTTGGAGAAAAGACGACTACTACATCCCGGCATCCGACCGCGGGCCGGCTGGGGAGTTCAGCCACTGCGACCAGGCTCCATTTCAGCAGTCTGCCCACAGTAACTCGGAATAGGTTTCCCTATCCTGTCTTTCTGCACAGAGGACCCCATGGGAGCATGCTGTAAAGGATCCCATCAAGCTAATGAGTACTGGGATTTTAAGATCGACGGCTCCCTGACTGCAAGGAAAATACGTATTGTTGATCCCAAGCACTTGTCCTGTTGACTCAATGTGCCTGGTGAGGGCAAGACGCAGCCACGGGTCTCTCTGGTCCACAGCAGCTTTCATTTCATGATGACGTGTCACATTTAAAGAAGGCTGGTTTGATTTTTAGCTCAACAAAATTTACATGTTCAGAGGGCCTGTAGTTTTAATTTCCTGGGCTGACCATCAAGAGGTTCACAATACAGCCAGAATTTAAGTTGATTTTTATTCTTTCCTAGGATTGATATTGTTGAAAATGTACATTTTTTTTCATTCTTTGTTGACCCGGAAGTGCTTACCAATGTGATGAAGGCTTCTAAGATGGTGCTGTGAATTAACTATCAATGTGTCCATCCCCAAATCCATATGTTGAAGCCCTAACCCCCAATGTGGCAGCATATAAGGAAGTGATTAGGGTTAAATGAGGTCATAGGGTGGGGTCCTTATCCTATAAGGTTGGTGTCCTCATAAGAAAAGACACCAGAGCTCTCTCTGTCTCTGTGTCTGTCTGTCTATCGATCTCTCTCCCTGTCTTTCTCTCTCCTCTCCCTGCCACACCTCACAATATGCACATACCAAGGAAAGACACAGAGAGAAGACAGCCATCTGCAGATCAGTAAGAGAGCTCTCACCAGACACAGACGTTTTCAGACCTTGATCTTGGATGTCCATCCTCTAGAACCGTGAGAAAATACATTTCTATTACTTAAGCCACCCAGTCTGTAATAGTTTCTCCTGACAGCTTGAGCAGACTATCACGGCTGGAGGTCGGTCTGTCCACACATGTCCACAACTTCCTGGATTTGCACACAACAAGAGAGCTTTCTCCCATTTTATCTGTAAAGAAAGGCAACGTGCTTTGCTTATACTTGCTAGTGTGTTCAACATTTCAATCAATCAAAATGAACCATAAGTAAACTGGCATTTTGAATAAACATCCTAATGGCAGTAAGAGTAGGACATACCCATGAGGCCCTGATGGTGGGTCCCTGTGTGCCCAGCCCCCTATGGGGGCAGCTCCCCACTGCTCCTTGTCACTGAGAGCAACTTGCTCAGGACGGTTGTACATTCTGCAATAATGAGTCATGTCAAGACTAAAAGTTTTGTTCCAGAAGTTTCCATAAACTCCCTAGAGTGCACTTCCCAGGGCCCAAGGGTCTGCCCTGCATTATGAACAGATGGGGTTTCAGGTGTTGGGTTGTTTTTTCAGGTGGATTTTGGCATTGTTCCATCTGCTAGGTGTTTCTTCACATTCAAGGTCCTATGTTTTGTGCTTTTATTCTCTGTTTATCAATGAAAAGATTAAAAGCTTGTTGTAGACAAAGGTGGACTTGAAAATAGTTGTCAAGTTCTGGGAGTGCTGTAGGACAGCGAGGCTCTTATGACTGGAACTTCCCCTTTGGGTGCCCATTGAGCTCCCTGAGCACGTGAATGTGACCTGTCAATGTCCCTTCTCATCAGGCACCCTATGTACCCAGTGTAATAAGTGTACAATGATTAGAATAAACAGAACAATAGGCACGTTGCTCCTAGTTGGCGTGTTTAACACCACTCGGTGGGGTAAGTGTTACTTCCCACATTTTGTAGGTGAGGAGACGTAGTCATAGAGAGGTCCTCGCTCACCCACAGCCAGAAGTGGGACGTGGAAATGGCTGGATTTGTTCCTGAAAGAGGCTCCAAAGCCCAAATGCTATCAAACCAATTTAAAATTGTACCTGCTTTTAAACTTCATTTGTTCTACATACCTTTGTTATAACTGAAATCACCTAGGAGGGAGAAAATATCTTTCTGCGTATGCCATGGTGAGGGCATTTCTCCCCTATGTTTGTTTATAAATGTATAAAACCTATCTATTTACAAGGGAAAATAATTGCTATATTCACTAGAAACAAAATTTGGGGGCGCTAGGTGAACATGGGAGACAGTTTCCTCGTCTGTCTATCCTGGATCCCTAGGTCAAAGGTTACAGCACTGGCTCTCACCTTTGTCCCACCAGGAAGGTGCCCCAGCCTGGGTCCATCAGAATCCCAAGGAGGGGAAACACATGTGCAAAGAGCTCCCCTTTTGAAGTTGCTGACAACTGCCCATGTGGAATCAACTACCCAATTAGAAATCACTGAATTATAATTACCCCCCTTTATAGCGGATCTTCTGACTTCTCAGAGTTAGCACCTCAAACCCCAAAATGTCTGTCCCAGATACCAAATATACTCATGCTTGAACAGTTCAGAAAGGCCAGTGGGGCACATTTGTTTATTATTTATTAACAACCACTTTCAGGAAACGATATTCTAGGCTACTGAAAGTAAAAGTTTTACTCTCAGCCGTGGATTACTGACTAGACAGCACCGATGCACCTGCTCAGGGCCCCAGCCACTAGGACTTCCTCTGCCTCCTGCAGCCTGAATACCTGCAAAGCCTCTGCAGGTGTCCCTAGCCAAGTGGGTACAAGAAAACAGAATTTTGAAATTGTATGGAGACTCACAGACCGTTCAAACTAATGGTCTGCATTAAATTCCTTTGGAAAGATAAGTTGAACGTATGCTTTTAAACAGACCAGCACTGGGCTAATCTAATAGAAGAAGGATGAGGACACACTTGAGGGTGCAGTTTTGTGTACGAGCCACACGAGGAGACCATGGAGACTCCAATCCCTGTTAATTCAGAGACAATGACTCTTTTCTTCAAGCTTAGGAATCAAGATCCCCTACCCGAACTTTGTGTCTGGGTCCTGTTTAGACACCCTCATTTAATAACGTCAGTAAAAGATTTTCCCAAACCAAGCATTCCATGAGGGGTGTCGGCCTCTCTGAAGCCCTTTCCTCCCCAGGGCTGCTGGCTTATGAACTTGGGCACCTGGGTTAACCCTGCTGGTTCATTCTCATTAGCTGGACCTCAGGGTCTTCTGTTCCTTTTTTTATCTTTTTGTTAATAAAGTACAACGTTTACTGCTCCCAGATCGGACATGTATTAATTTTACAGAAACAATTGTCATACATCATGGTAATTCATTTTAAATGTGTCTAAAGTGACACTGAAAACTTGGGGTCCTTGGTAAATTTTTCCCAAATGAGAAGCAGGAAGCTTTGAGTCATGAGCTGTATTATTCTTTCAAAAGTATTTCAAGAGCTCTTTTAGTTGCCACATACGACAGTAGGCTTATTAAGCTTTCTTGGGTCTCTGGCTGTGGAATAAAATCCTTGAGAAACTAAATTTCATGAGTTGATAGAGCCTCCCTCCCAGCTGCTGATGCCCACGTGGAACTTGGCATGTGAGGCATCCTTCAGTTTCAAGATGGGAAGGTATTGAGCCTTACAGTTTCCAAAGGTTAAGCAAGGGCATGTTTTGTGACCCCCAACTCTTCCTGTGTATGCATGTGAATATTTCATTTCATGATGGCAAAGGGAAAGCATTTAAAAGTCAAAAAAGATATCCAAACTGCATAAAAATGCAAATCACAGGAAAGAGGTAAGCTTTCCCTCGTGACACAGAACCTAGCTGGAAAATGATCAAGAGCTGTTTGAACATCTTTCACTCTCTGTCCTTTGATTATGATACACAGGGCGCAGGACAACCACAACTTTGGATGCTTCACCCTGATGGTTCAACTCCAGCTGCTTGAGGCAACGAGGATTATATATCTGATGAGAAACTGCACATCCCCCAAGCCCCAGGGCAGTGAGCAAGGGCTGCCAATAGGTAGGCATCCTCAGAGAATCCATCACCTCCACCAGGAAATCACTTTAGACCCTGGATTAGGAAGAGGCTGAAAGATCTCCAACAGCAGTTTGTGCTGGGTACCGCAGTTTTCACGGATTTGGGCAAGGAACAAAGTCTCCAGCTGGATGGAAAACCCCAGACGGGGTTTTGACCTTTGCTCAACTCCTAATTGGGCAGAGACTTTGGTTATTAAGAGCATGGGCTCTGGAAATAACTCAACCACTTACTTAAAAAAAAAAAATTATTGGAGTATAGTTGATTTACAATGTTGTGTTAGTTTCAGGTGTGCAGCAAAGTAAATCAGTTATATATCTACACTCTTTTTTAGATTATTTTCCCATATAGGCCATTACAGAGTATTGAATAGTGTTCCCTGTGCTATACAGTAGGTCCTTATTAGTTACCTATTGTATATATAGTAGTGTGTATTTGTCAATCACAACCTCCCAATTTATCCCCCCACCCCTTTCCCCCCTGGTAACTGTAAGTTTGTTTTCTATGTCTGTGTCTCTATTTCTGTTTTGTAAATAAGTTCATTTGTACCATTTTTTTAGATTCCACATATAAGCGATATCATATGATATTTGTCCTCTGTCAGACTTACTTCACTCAGTGCGGCAATCTCTAGGTCCATCCATGTTGCTGCAAATGGCGTTATTTTGTTCTATTTTATGGCTGAGTAGTATTCCATCGTACATATGTACCAATCAACCACTTACTTTCTGAGCCTCAATTTTATCAAGTGAGACATGAAGATAATAATGATTCCTATTTATAGGATTGTTGCAAAGATTGACTTGTTAATATTTATAAACTCCAGTGTTTGGTTTATAGTGATCTCTATACAGGTGTCTATTCACTTTTTTATTCTTAATTTCAGCATGTTTTATTCCTTCCAACTTTCTGTGTTTCCTTCACAGAAGTGATATCTTCTTGGATGTTACTAAAGGCATGCACTGATTTTCTAACTTTTGCTTCTAGTTTCCGTAATAAATCATTTTTGGAGATTTACTGTATGCATTTTCATAAACTTCGTCTAAAAGGTTAAGCCTTGAGTGATAAGAGTTCATTGTCAGCAGGAAGGTGTCTATATGGCCCTTGGCCCTTGGTCTAAAATCAACTACTGATTGAGAAAGTGAAGCATTTACATTGGGCTTGAAACTCAGGCAATACTTTACATCAGCAGCCTTCCTCTGTTATAAATGTTTGTCTCCACACATTGTGAGACCTAGTCTGAATAAAAGCAGAGGAGAATTGCAGAGACTCCCTAACTAGTAACAATCCAACTTAGGATCACCCCAAATGCCATATCTAGCCACTACCAGCAGCCTGGATCCCCCTGCATCCATTTCTAAGTAGTTTGACCTCACCCCCAATAAACGGCCACCAAACTGTCCGGGGAAGACCACGCCCCCTAGTGGGCAGTTAGGGTACCTGAAAACCTGTGTCTCCTCAATCTGCACCCCTGTGGCCCGCACGACACCTCAAAGGGGGATTGCACACGTGCTGTGTTCTGTTACTCTCCGTCTTTAACTACCTGCAACGTCATGGATTCTGCTGCGTCCAGGCGGAGAGCGTGCATCCCCGGCAGGGGTGTCTAAACCCAGGTGCTGTCTCTGTTGATGACACGGGGTGGACGCCTGCCAGTCAGCTCTGACCGAACTCGGCCACATCGCATTTCATCCCCGATGGCACTTTCCTCTCCGCCGTCCCCTCGGAGTTAACGCAGAGAAAGGCGTTTATACGGAGAGCGATTGGCCCAGACGCCGGGTGTGACTGTGTCTAAGGAAGAAGAAGGCTCTGGGTCTCTGCTGCTCTGAGTTCCTGCCCACGTTAGGACCCCTCCCCCTCTTCCCGGCCCTCCCCACATCGGTGGTTGTGGACGGTACCCACCTGGATTCAGTGCAGATGGAACCAGAAGGGTGACATTGCCACGATGGGGCCATCGCATCTCGTGTGGGCCCCGAGTACTAGTCTGGAGACAGTGCGCCCGGGGTGTAGAATCCATGAGAGTGGCGAGGTTCAGGACACACCACCCAGCACGCAGTGCCCCAGCATCTGGAATATTCTGGGCTGAAAGCGCTTGAGAGAAAGGCAGGCAGGAGGGACTCTCCCTCTTCCCCTTTTCCCTTGAGGCAAGTGACAGGACCCTCATGGGAGAGGTGCCCTCCCCACCCAGGGGCAGAAACCTCCATGCCTCCAGGATGGAGGGACTCCCAGAGGCATCTGGACACGCAGGCCCTGCTGAGCTGCCCATTCTCACACCCTTGGGCTCCCTCACCCCGCTGTCCTGCCTCCTTTTCCAAGACTCTCCAGGCTTCATAAAGCCCAGTGTAGAAATGCTCAGATGCCGTTTCTCATATCTTCATCTCCTCGTGAAGGTTCCTGGTCACCTAAAATTTATATTAAATGAATCTGGACGTCTTTCCCCTGTGACTCTGTGTTGGTCAGTTTAACTTCCAGACCCAGTCGGTGTCCTAAGAGGTCAGAGGAAAATGTTCCTCCCTGTCAGGGTTCATAGAAGCAACTTGGATGACTTGGGGCAACCCTGTTTCCCGTCTGATGTAATTTCTTTCAAAGAAAATTTCATACATAAAAGTTTTGTTAATTAGCAACATTTTATCCCCAACAGTGTAACGTAGTAAGTTGGGCAAAAAGCCACATTCACAGAAGTCCATCCACGGAAGCACATGTCTGCTCCAAACTTCTCCCCACCGAGGCTGCCCCGTGGTACCTGCAGGGCCCCCTACACCTGCTCCCCTTTATTCGGGGGCCCCATGGGAGCCGCGTTTTGAGGGGTGGGCTGGGGCAGAGGGTGAGTAGAGGAGAAACACAGAGGAGCCAGGCCCAGGGGCCAGATGACCCCCATGGAGGAGAGCAAGACGGTGGTTGCAGAGACCATGGGGGACACCAAGGGCAGGGTGGGGACTGAGGCAAAATGCGGAGAACCGAGTCACAGAAACAAATCTCGCCCTCCTGCAGGCCCTGCCCCCACTGGCGACTCTGACCCTTTGCGAGAAAGCCTGGAAGCCACGTGTTGGCTTTAAAATTCTCATCAACACAAAGAGTAGCAACTTGATTTTTAGAAGCACTGTGGAGACTCCCTGCCCTACCGCCTCCCCAAAATCCTCAGTCAGATTCAGCCCTAAGCTGCCAGCCTGAGACCCCTGCTTTCAATAACATACAAAGTCACCTAAGATGGGCCATCCTTTGGAAGATTTTTGAGGTCCTACACTAAAACTCCTGGCAAAGGAACACCCTGTTAAAAGGGAATTCCTCCCAGTGTTTGAGGGGAGCTGAGATCCCCTGGCCTCCTTGTTTTGCAGATTAAGGAAAGGCTGCACCTGTTCACAGTCGAGTGACCACCCCTGACTGGGGTCTGTCCTCGGAACCCCAGACGCCTACGTGGTCTTTGTCAAACTTGAGCTACAGTGGAGGCTGGAGGCCAGTCCTGCAAGCAAGGGCAGAGAGCAAGTCTGTGCTTCGGGACGAGGGAGTGAGAAGAATCTTGGTGAGAAAAGTTAATGAGGAAAATGCACATTATCTTATGAGTGTGAGGTCTTTTGGATAACTGTGTTTTCAGAGGACTGTTGTCTGAAAGCCTCGTCTTTGAGGAAAACTAGTCCTGGTGCTTGTGTCTCGCGACTTTCTTACCGACGGCCCTCTGCCCTTGAGAGGCCTGGCCCTTGCTTACGGGTCTCGCTCCATCCAGGGAAGGACCGTCCTGAGGCAGAGCCCTAGTGGAGAAATCCAACCCAAGGGTGGCTGGGAAACACTAGGGGGCCCTTCCTTGAGCAAAAGGAACAGACTTACCCTGCCAGTTAATCCGCACCCCCGGCCTCCTGCTTACAAGACTCATGGAAAAGCTGTGAACATTCCAGAACACGCGGTGGGAACGGAGGGGAGTGGGGTGGGGGCTGGCACAGGTGCTCAGCTCGGCCACCGAGGTGCCGATGCCGCAGGGTCCAGACGGGGGCGCCCTGATCCGTGTCCCGTCAACACACGTAGAGGACTTGCTCCCGAAGGCGCCTAGGCCCGCGGTGCCCGGGCTGCACGGAGACCCGGTCTGAGCCCGAGCGACTCTGTTTACTAACCCCCGCCTAATCGGAGTTCGGGGACCATCCTCTCAGAGTCCCTCCGGCTACAGGTCAGCACAGAATTGAGGGCACGATCATTAAAGTCTGTGGCTGCCACCAGAGAGAATTTTTAAAGCACCATTTCAGCTATGTCATAGAACGTGTTATGTGTTGCGGTGGGCTTCCGAGAGAATTATGGGATCATGCTCGTTTGAACGTCCGTGGCAGCTGTTTTCTCAGCCCAGATGCCCCAGAAAGTAGACACGAAGGCTAACTTGTAGGTGAGCAGTTTGGGGAGTGTGGGCAGAGGGTGATACACAGGAAGGAAGCAGAGAGGTCAGGGAAGGAGGGAAGCCCATTCGATGTAGAGTGTCTGAGCTGGCGCACGAGTCAAGAAAAGGTCTGTTGCTCTGTCCTGAGGCTCTTCGCTGGGCAGATGGGTGAAACCAGGAGGCAGAGGAAGCCACCTGCCGGCATCCCTGACTCTGGCTCCCATTGCCGGCGCTTGTGTGCCTCCACCCTCCCCACTTGCTGGCTGTGTCATCGCCCCTCGGGGTGGCTGGTCCTGGACCACTGAGCCAGGGAGAGGCAGGGCTGCTCCCTTCTGCTTTACAGAGTGTTGAAGATCTATCTCCACCCATATCTATCTATTATCTATCTATCTATCTATCTATTATCTATCATCTGTCTATCACCTGTCTATCTATCATCTATCATTTATTTACATCTATCTATATCTATCTATCTATCTATTATCTGTCTATCATCTATCTATCACCTATCTATCATCTGTCTATCATTTATTTACATCTATCTATATCTATCTATCTATCTATCTATCTATCATTTATCTACCTACCTACTTATTTAACCATGTTTTACAGGGAAGGAAACTGCTGCTTTGGGAGGTTAGCGACCTGCCAGGACATTCCTCCTGGAAGGAGCCGAGCTGGGCTTGCAGCAACTGTGCCCATCTCCAGTGAGCCCTGTTTGCTTCACCCCCTGCAGCTCCACCAAGGATGGGATTTGCCTAAATTTGTTATGAAATGGAGAGTTCAGGTGAAACAGATGGATTGCTTTTTCCACACGGACCTTCAGTGTTTCTCTTCAAGCTCCAAGATAGTCACACATGGGGAGAAAATAACTTCTAGACGTCAGTGTCCCCCGTAAAGAACAGGGGCTTCTTCTCCTGCCCAGGATTTGGCACGTGTCTGATCTTTAACACGGGCCCTGAATGGATAGCTGTGCACCTCCGGGCCCCCGTTATGAATCATCCCTTCCCACATCTCCAGTACCTGGGAGGATGGTTTACTACATACAATGAAATAATAACTCAGCTCTGCATTGACAACAGAGCAGTATATACTTCCTCCTGTGAAGGGGTATAAATATTTCGCCACATTATTTAAATAATAGGTATCTCAAAAGACATACACATCTAAGTGGACTTAAGCCATGTCTGTGTGACTGACAAGCATGCAATCCAGGCTGTGTGGCTTCAATTGACCATAGAGCAATTGATCAGCGTTTTTGAATGTGAATCAATGACACACCATTGATGGAGTCAGCTGAGCAGTGGTTGATCCTGTCATTAGAGCCCGGGGCCAGCACCGCTCAATGTAAAACGATGGTAAGTGACCCCCATATCGGCTCCGTGAAGCCTCCCTGAAAAACACACAGTAAACCCTAAAGCCCTGTGTGCCCTCCACTCTTAGTGATAATACAGAAGAGTGCAGTTGTACCAAAAATGACTCAGATTTGAAATTCTGGAAATGTTAGGAAAAGAATAGCATACGATGAGAGTTTGGAAATAGGAGAAAAGGGTGAGAACCCACGAGATGGGGCAGTGGATGCCAACTGTGTCCCTTGTTTTTGTGTTTTGAGTTTTGCCTCAGGAAACGCGCAGCAAATTTTTCACAAAACGTAATTCTGAGTTGAAGGCCAGCTGGAGGGGCCTTTTCTCAGAGAAAGCAGATCTCAGGGGAATTTTATGTGGGTGTTGCCAGCTTCTTGGCCAATAAATAAGGCTATTCTGTTGAGCACTGCTCCAGCACACACCTCCCAACTTCACAGAGAGCCAAAGGGCAGCCTGGAGGGTCAGGAACCTGGGACGGGTCACCCGCGGAAGGCGGGCTGCAGTTTGGTGAACTCTCTTCCTAGCACAGGTGCGTCCAGAATTAAGACTCTGCTTTCAAACTGAAGAGCTGACCAAAGGGATAGAGTAGCACTGACCAAAAATGTTAAGGATTAAATTGTTTTTAACTTAATGTACGTATATATAATTTTGCAAAAATACATAAATATGATCATAACATAATGTTGATTTTTGTTCCTTTTTTAATTTCTTTCTGTGTTTGTCTCTGTTACACACCCTGTTCCCTCCTCACCCTCCTCCCAAAGCAGCCCAGGCTTTCCATCACAGGGAGTAGGTTGTAACCACCTAGTACTCAGCTCCTCCCACACACACCTCACACACCTGAGATCAATATCACAGACATTTGTCTCCGTTCTATTTTCCTACTTCATCCTATCTGGTGGATGCTGTGACCTGGCATAATTCTAATTCATTTTCAAAGCCACCTCCAAAGTTTCCTTGTCTGGACACTCTGTGACATATTCAAGCGTTCCTCTTGATCTTGGGTCATTCACTTTGTTTCTGATGTTGGACACTCTGAGCTACACTGTGGTGGTCACTTTGTCCTTACATCTTTAGAGAACTGCCTTTTCATTTCCACAGTGGTTTTCCAGGAGTGGGATTGCTAGATTGAGGAATAGATGGCCCCTGATTTACGATGGTTTAACTCACCATTTTTTGACCTTACGATGGTGTGAAAGCGATACACATTCAGCAGAAACCGTACTTGAAATTTTAAAGCTTGATCTTTTCCCAGTCACCCATGATATGTGGTGGGATCCTCTCTCTGTTGCTGGGTGGCTGCAATACAGCTCCCAATCAGCCCTGCAGTCAAGAGGGCGAACGACCCCTACATGGACAACCATTCTGTTTTTCACTTTCAGTGCTGTATTCAATAATGACATGAGATAATCCACACTTACTATAAAAAAAAGTTAGATGATCTTGCCCAAGCGTAGGCTAATGTAAGTGTTCCGAGCACATTTACTGTAGGCTGGACTAAGCTGTGGTGTTTTATAGGTTAGGTGTATTAAATGCATTTATGACTAAGGGTATATTCTACTTACAGTGGGTTTGTTGGACATAACCCCACTGTAAGTTGAGGAAGATCTGTACAGGTTTCTAAAGCGATTGGATGTGACCAGAACTCTTTCCAAAAGCTGTAACAATGAACATCCTTTTCTCCATGTCCTGCCAGTACTAGGTGTTTTCTGGCTTATTTTCTCCATCTTGCCAAGAAAATAGTCGCAGAGCATTTCTTTGCTGTTGCTTTAACTCATGGGGAGTTTGGGCACCTTTTCACAAGTGTGCTTGCTTCTTTGTGAATCACATTTTATTTTCTTTGCTAATTTTTCTGTTGGTTACTTATTCCTTCTTTATTTCTAAGAAGAGTTTTTCACCCTTTAAAGTTGTGGGTAATGCTCTATCTATCCTCTGCTTGCAGCCAGTCCCCACGTCTGCTAGCTGGCTTTGTGGCCATTTTAGGCTGGCTATACTCCAGTGCCATCCCTCTGGACATGCGGTCAGATTGTATCCCCTTCTTGATTGAAGTTGACCCTGTCTTTGTGACTTAACTTTGGCCAATGAAATGTGATCATATGTGAGGAGCTTGACTTTTAGCCTGAAGACGAAGGACACGGATGCTATTTGCCACAGTCTCTGCCAGGGAAACACCAACATTCCAGATGATGACACCTCCAAGGACCTCAGTCCTTGAGTGGCGATCACATGGACAAGAGGTCCGTCCACCCCACCAACAATGACCTAAGATGGTACTGTTGCTTTAGTGCATTACCCTAGTTCATCCTGACAGATGCAGGATGTAGAATTGACCTGCTACAAATGAAAGAAAGAAAGAAGGAAAGAAAGAAAGAAAGAAAGAAAGAAAGAAAGAAAGAAAGAAAGAAAGAAAGAAAGAAAGAAAGAAAGAAAGGAAGAAAGAAAAAGAAAGAAGGGAGGGAGGAAAAGAAGTAAGGAGACATAAAGGAAATAGGTATAGACACAGACACCTTATTGACTTGAAGACTGACTAGCATCTCATGACTATGCAATTATTAATCAATGTCTGGAAAGAGGATGATCCTCTTATGGTGGTAAAATGTTTGGAAAACTGTTGCCTGTGGAAATTTGTGAGATAATCACAGTCACGTAACTTGTAGGGGAACAAGATAGAAAATCAGAATATTTTCCTGTATACTGGTTGCCTTTGTCTGCCTTTGGAGATTACTGAAAGAAAGAGATGATCAGAGAAGAACTGGACCATTTGTAGGCAGGGGTAAAAGGGAATTGATTAATAAAGATTAGAGCAGAGATAAACAAATAGAGACTAGAAAAACATTAGATAAAATCATCAAAAGCAAGAGGTGGTGCTTCCAAAACAGTAACAAAACTACCCAATCTTTAGCTGGACTGACTAAGGAAAAAACAGAGAAGATTCAAATAACTGAAATCTGAAACTGAAGAAGGGACATTTCAACCAAAGTTACAGAAATAAAAAGGATTATAAAATAATACAATGGACCATTTGAACTCAAATAAACTAGATAACCTAGGTAAAAATGGGTCAATTTCAGAAGCACACAACCAACCTGAATCAAAGAACCAAAACTGAATTATGAAGAAATAGAATGTCTGAACAGACCTATGATTAGCAAAGAGATTGAATTAATATAAAAACTCTCAACAAAGAAAACTTCAGGACCACTGACTTCACTGTGAATTTAAAGAAGAACATATAAAGAAGAACTAAGACCAATTCTGTACAAAGTCTTCCCAAAAATTGAAGAGGAAACACTTCCAGGCACATTACATGAGGCCAGCATTACACTAATAACAAAGCCAGATGCAGACACTTCAAGAAAAGAAAGCTGTAGAACAATATCCCTCATACACATCAATGCAAAAATCCCCAGTAAAATCCTAGGAAGCAATTCAACAGCATGTTAAGGAGATTATACAACATAGACATACAATTAAGAAAGTCTTGGAGATTACTGTTAAGAAAGTTCCTTAAAAAAACTAAAAATAGAGCTACCATATGACCCAACAATCCCACTCCTGGGCATATATCTGGTGAAAAACATAATTTGAAAAGATACATGCACCCCAGTGTTCATGGCAGCACTATTTACAATAGCCAAAACATGGAAACAACCCAAGTGCCCATCAAGAGAAGAATGGATAAAGGAGATGTGGTACATATATACAATGGGCTATTACTCAGCCATAAAAATGAATGAAATAATGCCATTTGCAGCAATATGGGTGGACCTAGAGATTGTCACAGTGAGGTAAGTCAGACAAAGACAAATGTCATATGATATCGCTTATATGTGAAATCTAAAAACAAGGATACAAATGAACTTATTTGCAAAACAGAAATAGACTTACAGACATAGAAAACAAACTTATGGTTACCAAAAGAGAGGGAGGGAGAGGGATAAATTAGGAATTTGGGATTAAAATACACACACTACTATATATAAAATAGATAAACAACAAGGACCTACTGTATGTATGGCAGAGGACACTATACTCAATATCTTGTAATAATCTATAATGGAAGAGAATGTAAAAAAAGAATATATATATTTATATATACATGTATAACTGAATCTACTGTACACCTGAAACTAACACAACATTGTAAACAAACTATATTTCAATAAAATTAAAAAAAATAAATTAAAAAAAGGAAGTCTTGGAGCCATCAAGCATGCTGTGATTTAGCTTTGTGGCAAGGATAAAATCTAGAATGTGGTCCTTAGGCACATTCTGGAAAGTTCTGAATGGATTAAGGGATTTCAGAGTAGTGGGACAACTGTGAGTGTGACAGCCAGTCAATACTTAGAGCTGGAAAAAGTGGTGGAAATAGAGAAAAGAGTAAAGCGGAGGCTCTTCACCAAGGCTTCATTCTTTAGGCACCCAGAGTGTCCTCAGGGTGGAGGCTTAAAGCAGAGAAAGCAAAGGTGACAACTATGTCCAGACAGAAACCCCTAGTGTGGCTCTCGGTCCCTGGAACTGACTGGAATCTGAACCAGGTGCGTGGGAGACCACCCAAGTCAGTGAGACACTTCAACCCTCAAAAGAACCACCATCTGAGCTGACTGAGACTTACGTCAACCCTCAGACCCCAGTGGATGGGAAACAAGGGGGTTGAGCAGGTGCACAGCTTCCCAGAATGTGAAGTCCCAGATGTGGGCAAGGAGGGAAATAGAGAAGGAAAAATCCTCCAAGGAATGGAGCCAAGATTCACATGGAGAAAAGGAAGAAAATATGTAGGAAGCTACAACTCAGGAGCAGAATCAGAGGCTAGTCAAGGGAACCCTGCACCCCCAGGTAGAAAGCTCCCAACGTATCAGTCTAGGAGAGGTTTTTAAATCCCCTAGAGGTTAGGAGTATTGACTATATGTCTCCCATTCTCCCCTTTCAGATGGAATGTTAATGGTCACTCTCCTCTCCCTGTCCCATCACTGTACACTGGGCGTGTCCACCATGTGTGTGGGAGGAGGGGGAGACCTCTCTCTCTAGATCACAGTTCTCATGGCTGATACAGAGGCTGCCATTCACCTGCAGTCACCCTCACCTTTCAGCTCAGTGACATGACGGACTTGAGGATGGAAATATTGTGTGTAGGATGGAAAACAACCCAAAATGTGGGGATCAGAAAGGCAGAGTGTGTGGTCTGCACTCCTATTTGCCAATATTTCTCACTCTCCTTTTGAGCTCATGGTAGGAGGTTCTGTTTCCATCCTCTTTGAGCCAGGCGGGCATAGGATTTGTTTAGCCAATGAAGTTTGAACAGGAATCAACTCCATCACTTTGACATAGCCTTTAAGAAGCCTTAAAGAAAGAATAAATGGTTTGTCTCTTTACTTGCCTTGCCGTGTGATGTTCTAGGTGGTGACACCCCCAACAACTTCAGATGGGCAGGTACCATGAGCAAGAAATCAGTATTTGTTTCTTAAAACCCCTGAGATGTGGGAGGTGCTGGTTACTGCAGCATCATCTGGCTCGTCCTGACCAAAACCACCACTGAATGCATATAGGGTGACTTGTGCTATGCAAAAGTTTTTAATTACTTTCTCAGAGGTAATTGTGTCTTTCTTTTCATTTGTAACTTCTGGGCCTCCAATCTTGTCTGGGAAGATCTCCCACATGCCAAATTAGAGATGTCTACAGATTTGTTCCTGGGATCTAACCCAGATTTGCCTCTTATGCCAGTGCTCTGGACCCTCTCCACTCCATACCTCTATTCTACTCCCCCCACCCCACTACCCTGCACAGGAAATCGATTGGATTGGTCTTTTTTAGTGGAAGACAGAGTTGATTATATGTAGTGAGCTTTTCACTTAGTAAGAAGGTCTCAAAGAATGTGTCTAGGGAAGAGGCTGGGTCCCCAGTGACCCCGTGACTGCCCACCTCCTTTCTGTTCCCCTGACTCAGAAAGCTCTATGTCTATAAATTGGATTTTCTTTTCTTCACCTCCTGAAATGTACCATTTATTGTTTATTTCTCAGGAAGGGCTTTCTAGCCACACAGCTTTATTCAAAAAGGTCATTCTTAGCAGGAAGGAACCACTTTAGGAAATATTTGTTACACTCTCTTGCTGTCAGAGGTGTTGATATGACATCAGGCTGCCCACCATGTCTGCCCTCCCCTCTCCCCTACTCAATCAGAAAAGACCAAGTACACGTTTTTAAAAATTATTACAATTATTTAGCTCATCTCTCCACACTATAAAAATAGCCATAAGTCAGGAGGTTAACTTTTCCAATTTACTCTGTTATAAATGGATGTGAGAGATTGGTCTCAAAGATACTGAAGGATGAAAGAAAAAAAAATGACATAGGCTGAGAGAGTGAAAAGAAATAGTCTATCCTGTGCGTGTGAGTCAAAAACAACATTCCGTTCATAGAACTTGTGGGGGTAAAGATGTGCTGAAGTGTGCTCAGAGGCGACCAAAGTGGCTGGTCCTGTGAGAACTGTCACCGCTCTTATTTACACCCTAGTTTATAAAGGAGACTCTTCAGCGGGATAAAAAACTCAGCTTGCTTGGATTCTGTTTGGAAGTTTGGAAAGAAAGAAGCTAAGTGAAGGGGGTTCCTTAATGGCTTTTAGAAACAGCATTGGCTAATAAAGGGAATTTTGCATTTAATTCTCACCAAAGTACTTCAATACTTCATTCTCTCACCAGAAATGAGAAAATGCAGTGGTGTCTCCATTGATAAAGTGACACTTTTGAGAGATGTTGGATTTTTGAGTTTGGAGGGCAAGGGTGAACCTGGTGACAATCTGTTATTTTTGCTCTATAGACAAGAGGTGGAGTCCCCAGCTTCAGATCCTCAGAATCTGCAGATGCTCTGAGGAGGAAACACCTTCCTAAAGGCAGCAACAGTCAGATGTGCCGTGGTGGCTTTGGTCTCTGGGAAGCCACCCAAGGCCTTGCCAGCAGGCCAACGTGGAAATGAAGTGACAACCCTGAAGCGAAGTCTGTGAGGACAGAGGGGCTGGCTCAGACCCACCGTGTCCTGGTTCCCCTTCCCAGGGCTGGGCAGAGCTGATGGCCGACTTCCCAAACCAGACACCAACCAGACTCCCAGGCCTGGCTAGCGCAGGTGGAACTTCAGAGTCTTTGCTTTCTCATTACAAGCAAAGCCTATTTCTCCTAGGACATCTTCAGCTGAGCAGAATTCCTGGAGCACATGGCCTCGGCTTCTCAACAGGCCTTGATGGGTTAAGCGAGGAGAGAGATCACCCACCCTGGGGCTGCATTTCGCCTAAAGTGAGGCTCTGAGTGAGGGCTCTGAAGTCAGTCCTATTTTGGGAAAGCCCTGGCTTCCTCTGGTTATCAGCGCCCACAGCATCACACTCAGGTTATCTGAGAGCAGCCAGCCGGGGGCAAAGTGTGAAGTGAGGAAGCGCTGCTCCCGCTGTAGACAGGGGCAGGGGGCTGTGAGTCCCCTGAGGGGTGGGCTTCCTGTCAGAGCTGGAAGGGGAATGTGAGCGCCCAGGGTGGGGGTCTGGGTCGGGGCAACGTTCCATCCAAACGAGCTGGAAGCCACGCAGATCCCCTGAACTCCTGTGAGTTTCACAGCACCTCCGGGGGCCTGCTTGCCACTGGGGACTAATGTTGAGGGTTGACGTATTTGAGAGACTTCGGATTCTCAAAAATTGAATAACTCTATTGAAATAAAATATTATCTTTCCAAATACATACTGTGAAGGAGAACTTTTACCCCAATTTGTAAAATTATAGTTTATTGCTAAAGCAGCCTGAGGGTACAAGTACAAATGAAATGACATTAATTAAAATACATAAAAACAGCAGAAGGGATCATTTTATCATGCAAGTTCAAAAGAACGGGAGAAAAAAACATGGAAAGATCTGTCCTTCCACCACTGGGAAGAAATGGTTTGAAAAGCTGGGAGCCATGCCCTCAGCTCAGGAGACCGAACCCGGCCGTGTCCTCCCATGAAAAACACCCCGCCTGACTTTTCCAAAATGTTAGTCAGGAGTTGAAAGTGGGCTTTGCTCATGTGTCTCAAAATGTCATCAGGAAGCAAAGGAAGTGGTCTCCCAGTTGGTTTTGTGGTGTCCTATGCAGGGACATTCGTGTCCCTTCAGCCAGCTCCTGGAGCATGTTAGAAGGCAATGCTGGCCATGTAGGTGCACGGATGGATGGGTCTTGAGATGTAGGCTGCCTCCCGCCCCAGGGGAGGATGACAGGGTGGGGTCTCCACCTCTGGTTGCAGTGTGTTTCCTGATGGGAGGAGGTGCAGCAGGTACAGCCCAGCCATGAAGATGCTCCGCTGGAGCCCCCCGGGTCTTCACACTTGGGGGACGGTGGGGAGGAGGAAGGGGCCCACAGCCTGTCCTAGGAGAGCATCTATCAAGATTACATCCATCGGGCTTCCCTGGTGGCGCAGTGGTGGAGAGTCCGCCTGCCGATGCAGGGGACCTGGGTTCGTGTCCCGGTCCGGGAGGATCCCACATGCCACGGAGCGGCTGGGCCCGTGAGCCATGGCCGCTGGGCCTGCGCGTCCCAAGCCTGTGCTGCGCAATGGGAGAGGCCACAACAGTGAGAGGCCCACGTACTGCAAAAAAAAAAAAAAAAAAGATTATATCCATCATGTATAGATCATCTATATCCATACCTATATTTATAGCTGTCTATATCATCTATATCTATATCTATATCTCTATAGTTATTTCTATACCTATAAGTATATAAGTATAGGTACACCTATCTCTCTATCATTTTGATGTGATTTGGAAAAATGTGGAACAGTATGAGGTAAAAATATACCTTTTATTCTCACATCCAGAGATCAGCATTAATAGTTTAATAGTTTCCTTTTATATACATTTGTCCCATATTTTATCTAATTGGAATAGTATTGCATTTATGTTTGCAAACTGTTTTTGCATTTAGGTTTATGTCATACAAGCATTTTATAAAATCATTACACATCCTTATTGCTCAAAAAATGTTCACCATATAACTCTACCAAAGTGTATAAAAGCCTATCCCAGTGATTAGACATTAAGAACTTGGTCGTGTACGTAGAGCTTCAGTGGTCATCTTAGTGAGCAAAGCTGCTCGGAACGTGGAGTTATGGTCAAGTATTTCAACCTCACATTCGAGGTGTGAAGTTGAGAGGTAAATATGCCTTGGGTGTCCTGAATTGCTTCCGGAAAGTTTTATCTGTTTACGTCCCCAGGCCTCACTGGCTTTGTGCCCTGGGAAGAGAGTGGTGCCCAGCATCGATGCTGGTGCTCAGAGGCGCTCGGACCCCATTCTCAGGAACACGGCTCCCACTCAGACCTCAGCACCACTAGAGAAGGCAGGATTCTGTCCACACTCTGGATGTGCTAGATTATTTCACTCAAATTTGATGCCCCTGGGGAATTCACACAAGTCATAAAAATTTTCACAGAAACTGTTGACTTCAGGTGTGTCCAACATCCCATGAACAACAGAAAATCCTGATCATAATGTCACTCAATACGGGCTTCTCTTAGGCTCAACGGGGAGCTATCACATTCCTCCGAAGTGGTTGATACTTTAATAATTTTCTGTTGCATAAAATTAACCTTGGATTATCTGGAAATGCATAATCCCCTGTTATCAGCCACTTTTCTCTGTTAAACCCTTAAGAAAAGGCATTCAAATTTTGAGAGTTGCTGAGTGCATAAACTTGACAGAGCCCAGGTGTGAAGAGCCCTGGGTTAGAGACACAGCATCCAACTGGACGCCACTGATGGGCAGTGAGGGGCAGCTCTGAGGCCGCCTGACCCTACACAGATGTACAGATCAGTCCTTCCCCTCTGGAAGCCTGGCTGACTCAGGACCATGATGGAGCCCAGGCCACTCACACTTGCGTTGGGGGCAGTGACGACACAGCATCCTTCTAGCAGAATCGGGTTGGGTGGAGGGTCTCTGAGGGAGTCTGCCCCCTGGGCGGGGTCAATCCCACCAGTTCCTGCTTCTGCCACCAGGGGAGGCTCTAGAAGGGATAGGCTGACTTGACACAGGGGAGAGGTGGGTCGGTGGCTCTGTGCAAGGTCGCAGTGGGGATCTTCTCGGGCAGCTCTGCCCCCACTCTGCTCCCAGCTGACAGCATCTCCAACCAGGGTACAGGCCTCTCTGAATTGTCCATCAGGTCAACTCTTAATGGCTCCACTTGTAACTTGGCCCTACTAAGTTGTGTTTCATGTAGTTATATTGTATTCTTTCTATCATGGACCAATACTCAAGCATCTTCATTAGGGGAATGCATTGAAATAAAGCATCATGTTTCTGAAAGCTCAGAAGAGAAAGACACATTCAGTAGTTGACACAAGGAAAAAGTTTGTCAGGCGCCTGAGAGCTGAGTGCTGTGTCCATTAACAGGAAGCTGGTTTGGTTTTATTTGTAATGCTCATGATAACAGACACCGTGATAACTGTGCTTGCATCTCAGCGCACTCAGTTTGTTTTATAGGTGAAAGGATGGACTCTCCTGACACCTTTGTATCCCTGGAGCCTTTCCGTCCCATCTCCTGGGACCAACATGGCTCTTCCACGGCTGAGGCCACCTTCCAGATGCCCCTTTGATGCTCTAGGTCCGTGGCCTTCATGATTTTACTTCTGCCCCTCCTTCTACCCTCTCCTTGGTCCTAGGCTGACCCCCTTTACTGGAGTTCTCATCTTCTGCCTGCATCTGCCCACTACCCGGATGGTAGGCTGCAAAGTCATGGGCAGTGGTGCAACGGCAACCCTGGAACAGAGACCCTGCCTCTCCTGGTCCAAGGCAAAATGTGATAGACTGTGAGAAAAATGTAATGTACGTTTGTCAGATGAGACCCTTATCGTCGACCATCTTAATTTGCTTTCTCTGGAGTGACTCAGTTTATTACTTGTGATATTTATGTGTATATCCTTCAAATATATTCACCTATCCTGATGCAACTTGCCTGGAATTTCTTTCAAATTAATAGAAATATTTCTGAAGCATAAAAGCTAATATATTACACATTGTCAAGGTCTTTATTCCTGCTACATCTCACAGGTGATAGGCTCCAGGGCTGTTTTATTTTTTAGGTGAAACCAACTAAGGAGACTTGCCCGATGAGGCTCCTGTTCCGGTGACTTCGCGTAAAACTCACGTTCTGTTTTGACAAGTCAGCCATGATAGCGTGTTAAGAGGCATGCATTCACATATTCATTTCTACAAATTCATAATAAACATATTCCATAAACTAAAAAGCATTCGAAAATGCATACAAGCAAAAGCCGGTGAATCGCTCTGTGCAGAGGATGTAGGCAATCGTCCTTTAATCTTTAACTCATGTTAACAGTTAATCCAGAGGACTGTAAGACACAGTCATCTATCTCATAGTAAATCCAACACACAGAGTCAAAACGTACACTTTCTGTCTTGATTGATCCTGGTTAGAAGCGCACGTGCGGAATTCCATGGGTGTCAGGCCCGTGCTCCTCTGCGGTGCTCCTTCTGGGGGAGGACGGTGACGTCTACATTGGATTTGGGTCTCAAAGGTGCAGTGTCTTCCCCGATGAAGCTTGAGGGCAGCTCTATTTCTAGCAATCGTCATTGTCATCGTGAAGGCCTAATTCCAGCTTCCCATTTTTTGGTGGCCGCTCAGCAGACACCTGCTTGTTGAGCGGGCCTAGGGGTGCACGTTTGGCCTGAGGAAGGCACCCACCGGGTGGTACCTCCACTGAGGGGGCTCAGCGGCCTGCGGTGGGTGTCTGAAGGAGGGTGGTTGCGAGCATCTCTGTGGGAGGTTGGGGGCAGGTGTAATGATGATTTCACCACTGACCATCCAAAAGTAGGAAGAAAAACAAGCTTTAAACAAGCAGAGCTTCGAAATGTGACACTGGTCATTTTCCAGTGCTGGGGACGAAGTTTGTATGATAAAGGGGGTCTGGATGAAGCTGAGCGACAGAGGAGGAGTGGGCTGTCACCCTGGTGCCTCTCTCTCCCTCCTTCCTTCCCTCCTTTCTCTCTCTGCGTCTCTCTGGGTGGACAGACAGACGGGTGGCTGGTCGGCCGGTGCCCATGGAGGCCCGGGGTCCTTCTCTGGGGCTCTAAGGATGAGCACCGGCTCTGGACCTGCTTCTCCTGCATCAAATCATGGCTTCGGAATTCTGGAAAACTAAATTATAACATGTTACAAAATTCATCAAACCCTGTAATAATACGAGGCTATTTCATAGAAGAGTGTTTGAATTCAAGTCGGTCTGTTTCCTTTTCGCTTTCTGTGATTTTTCTGCACATTCCTCTTGGTCACTGATGTCCGAGGCCTCCTCTGGCCCTGCTTGGCATGAATGCTCTGATGTTGCTGCACTGGCCCACGTGGGCCACCATGGACTGTCCTCTTTGTGGGCGTGGCCCACGACAGGAGGTGTGGCTTGGCCTCTGCTCACGAGCCGGGACGGGACGGGTGGATACGGCCACCAGAGGCTGCACCCTCTAGGAGCATTGAGACCCACAGAGTCACCAAAGGCTGCCTCCATGGATCCTGAAAACGCTTTCAATTCAGCCGTCTCTCACTCACCATACGCAACCCTAGAAGTTGCTCTGAGCTCTGGGCTCATATTCAGAAGGGAAAAGTTATGAATTCACCCATCGACGGTCTGGCGGGCTCCACCCCGGGTAGGGAGGGTGCAGCTGTGCATGCGTGCGCGCGCACACACACACACACACACACACACAGCACGTCCCAGCGCTCAGGGAGGGCAAAGAGCCCCAGAAGGAGAAGACACCTTGAGACTCTTTCAGGGAAGAATCTTCCAGAATCCAGGCCCCTCGTAGGAAGCTAAGCAGGGCCGGGTTCCCCTTAGCAGGGCAGGTCCTCAGCATGGCTTCCGCGAAGACATAAGGTTCTTCTAAAAGGGGAGTTTCACTGTTAAATTGTGGCCTAACGCAGCTGAATTTCCCCTGATTCACTTGAGAACAAATTCTGAAAAGCATGGCCCTTGGAGTAGGTAGTCTTGAGTGAGAACATTCAGAAGGAGATAGGAAGGTGGCAGAAGGTAGCCGTGAGGGGCATGAGTGACAGGCAGGGTGCAGCAGCTGTGCAGGGACCCCACCATCTCCATCCGTTCCACCCGGACCCCAGCGAGGACCCTGTGGTGTCATCTTGCACCTCCCTTTGGACTGTTTTTTGGGGGAGATATCGCCAACTTTTATAAAAGTTTGACCTCGGGACAGAATATAAGACCATGAACCAGTGTGCACGGCTGGGGGCCAGAGGTTCTAGGAGCCAAGTTTCTGCACAGCAAGGGCACAGCCCTCCAGTCCCCCGGCTCTGCAGGCCTCCCTAGGTGACACTCGATAAACACATGTCAGATGGAGGATGAGTGGCCGTCACCAGCTCCTCCCTCACTCTGGACCTCTGCTTCTGCAAAGTCACCTGATGTCACTCAGGTGTTTTTACTCCACATTAGGCTAAAGAGCCTCACCAACACACCCCCATTTTTTTCACAGCTACAACTGAGACACCGCCAGCATTAACTTGGGAAAATGATCGTTTTGTCCCAATTATCCTTATTAAGATTACATTAATTGTTGTGACTATCGATCTTGCCTTTAAATTTACCAAAAGAGGATTCTCAGCCCAGGCCACCTGGATGTGGAGATGCTGGCCTTCCCTCGTTTCTCTGAGTCCTTCCTCAGACCCTGAGCTGACAGCAGGACCTTTGCTGATCTCTTTTCCTTCAGGAAAGACCCTGATCTCCTCTGCATCACTTGAGCAGTCCACCCTGACCTTGCTTCAAGGTCAACAAACACTTTCCTATTCTGAAGATTCAGGAGGTCAGCCCGGGGCTCACAGGGACTCCAGGGTCTCCCTTGAAACTCTGGCCCCAAAGTCTCAGGAATCCAGTTGGGATGAGGGGCTGAGGAACCCAGGGCCGCAGGCCCAGCTCTGTGTGGGGCCGTTTCTGATTGAAGTGGGTCTGGGTGTGAGGGGATGAGACGTGATGCTGTGAAGGGCACCTGGGCTTTACGACCCATGTCACTTGTGATCTGGGACCTTCATGGATGGACTCGGCCACACGGCACCACTTAGAAGGCTTCTCCACACATGAATGAGTTTTTGTCCTTAGCATGTAATTTTGAAATGACATTTTCTGTTTGGGGAAAGACACATTTTGGACTCACTTGCTGGACAAGGTTCTGGCCACCAGCTCTGCGAGGAGGGTGGAGTCTGAAGCCGCGTCGGGGTGGGGGGAGGCTGAGAGCTGCGTGGTGGGCACGTGGGCAGCACCCCGGGGGCCACGGGATGAGTCCACACTGTGCAGGACCTGCCCGGTGTCCCCTTCTTGGGACCGGCCCGAGCCTTTCCAGGTGAGGCCTTGAGGGCCTCAGTGTGAAACGGGGACCCAGGATGGGGAAATGGGCTTCCGGGATCCCCCATGGCACTGATTTACACTGACTGCTCCTTTTCCCAGAGAAAGCGTTTCATTTCCCTCACCCCTACTGTCCCCACCACCAGCTCCACCGTCCCCAGGGCCAATCCACAACACCTCCCAGAGCCCAAATGCCAGGCTCGGCAGGGAACAAGGACAAAGGGGACCTAGTGATGCACATGAGGTCGTCCTCATTGTTTAATGGCGACCCGCAGCTAGAAAATGCTCAGAAGGAGAGGAAAACCCTTGCACAGCGTCTAGGCGGCCAGCGTGGCTCTGGCCACGGACCAAAATCCACCAGGCTTAGCTGCACCCGTGAAATCCCTGAGGCCTGCCCGTCCGTGCCCTCCGGCGTCTGTACCACAGCTGAGCCCCTGCTCCAACACGAACGGCCTGCGGCCTCAACCCCAAACCCAGTGCCAGAACCTCCCTGAAGCCCACTCCCAGGACCTCCACCCCAGCCTCGCTGGGGGAGGTTTTGTGCTGGATTCTGTGCTGCTTCCTGGAAACGCTGGCCTCCTCCGAGGCCTCCTGGGGGATGGATGCATTTCTCCCTTCCCCTCCTCCACCGGTTCCAGGAAAGAGTAGGGTCCGGAGGTTTAGGACAACAACCGGAGAGAAGTACTTGGTCCTGAGGCAACTAGAATAAGGATGGGGCGGGGGTGGGGGGGAGATGCATCTGGGGAAACCGCACCTTCTGATCAAATTCTGGCGGAAATAGGACTGAAATGGTGACATCACCACACTTACATTATCTATTGTACAACTATTTGCTTTAAAACTGGAGGATGTGGGAGGGAGACTGGAGGCTGAGTTCCAGCAGTGACCAGGGGGAGGCAGGACAAGCATGGGGCCCAGGCTTGGAGCAGGGGATGTCCTGCAGCGCTTCCCCGGCTTAACTGCCCGCAATCCACGCCTCGAGGGCCCGGATGAGACCAGCCCTGGTGGGGGGCGGGCCTCTCTGAGCCCTTTGCTCACTGGTCCCTGTGTTAGAAGCTGAGGCTGCTCTGGCCCCATCCCAAGACTGGGCTCCACCCTAAACACGGCCGGTCGAGCTGCAGGGGCCAGGGGCAGGATGGGACCCCCCCTTCACCAACTACCGACGTTACTGGGGGAGAAAGGAAGGTGAGTCCACGAGAAGACACCTAAACTCAGGAAGAAAGACACCAGGTGGAGGGCCAGGACTGCTGGCCTGGCTGTTCTCTGACTTTTCCTCGAATAAACTGAAGCCAGCTCAGAACGCAGGTGGGGACTGTGAGGGGGGAAGGGGGCGTGGTCTCAGGCCAGGCCGAGGGGAGGCAGACAGGCCTAGCTGTGTCCTGCTCTTTCCACGTCTGCATTTGTATCTGGAGCAAATGCATTTGCCTTTGGGCTGGAGCCGGCTGAAAACGGGGAAAGGCAATTAATACAGAATTCGGGGGCCACTCTGAAACGCGTCGCTTCCTCTATCAGCCCCCATCCTCGGGGGTCGTGACAAGTGACAGTCATTTGCCTAAAACCTTAATGAGTGGGTCACGGCTGGCGAGGAGGGGGCGGGCTCTGGGTCCCACGGCGGCCGCGCCACGGTCGGCTGTGCAGTAACCGAAGCAGACGGAGTCCCCACCATATCCCGGCCGCGCTCCCCAGATGCACGCGGCCCCTTCCACTTCTGCAAAGGTAATGAGGAAGTAATGAGGCTTGACCTGGATGTCCGCGGCCGAGTTCCCCCTTCCCTCGGGTCCCCGAGGATGGAGTGAGATGTTGGGTTTCTGCAGAGCTGTGCTGATAGCTGGTCGGGGAGCTGAGCTGCGCTCTGCAGCTCTGAGGCTGCCGGTGGGAGAGGTTCAGATAAACCCAGGCCTCTTTCAACGCCATCAGTTCACTCCGATCCCTCCGCCGAATAAGACAATTTGACGCTGTGCAGGCCCGTCAGGCCGCTGACTGTTTTGTCACTTGATGGATGCGGAGGCCTGACCTTTCTGGGCTAACTCGTCCGCTCGCCCCTCCCCCCCCCAGGCTCTCAGCCCCCTCCTTTCTGGCTTTGCAGGTTGGCCACATTCAACTGTGCAAACAGGCAAAACCCAAGAAAGGTAGGCAGAGGGCCTTTGGAGATCATTAGCTTAATTTGAGCTGAAGTCTCTTTGTTGTAAGCTGGGGAGGGGAGGGACCTGGGGATCTTTCAGTGTTTTGCTGGCGAGCTTGTTGAGATATGATTGCCTTTGTTGTGATAATCTGAAATTAATTTGCACTTGAACCCATCTTTCTTCTGGGCTCCCTTTAAACTCTGTTATAATTATGCGCCTGGCGTGAAATTGAGCGGGGGCCGTGATATGACAAAGCTGAATGTTTGAATTCCCCAGGTACAGAAGGCTTTTTTCCCCACTTATCTCACAAGGTAATAAAACAAAACGTTCCAGTGCACACACTTAAGAGCCAGGTATTTGCCGGAGGGAAACAGGGCTAATCAGTGCATCGCAACCATTTTACTATGTACTTTCTCAGTGGGTCAATCACTCCCTTTTAAAGTGATGTTAAACTTCTGCTAGTATTAGTTGATTTGTACCTGGAACGCTATACGAAAGTGAAAATGGTATGTTTTATTCTATTTCAGCCCCTTCTCATCTGAGAGGCTTTGTCTCCAACACACATTTTCTCAGGTTTTTTTCAAGCACGATTAAAGGCCCCCTCCTAACAGGCGCAATTGATCTGAGCCAACACCCTTCTTGTTCGCTGTGTGAGCCGTACCACCCTTATCAGCATTCTTTTAGTTTTAACCCAGATTAGTGTTTTGGGTGAGAAATCTCATTAACTCCGGCCAGCCCATCTCCTTTTGTGATCGCCTTTGGAATTGTAATGGACTAAAAGGCCAGTGGGGCCCTTCCCCGAGGCTCAATTCTTCTTTAAGTCGGCGGGCAGCTTAGAGTAACGACATTCCTCCCAAAGAGACCTGCTGGAGGTTGGGGAGGAAGCTGAGGTTTCCCCCTCGCTCAAAACGGTAACTGAGCCGGCCTGGGAAGGGGGAAGGTGGGAGGGAGCCCTCCGGGCACCCTGACCCCTGGGCCCCCTCCCCTCCACCGACGGCCCTCCCCCTCCCCCGGCGGCCCTCCCCCTCCACCAGCGCCCCTCCCCATCAGCGCCCCTCCCCCTCCACCAGCGCCCCTTCCCTTCCACCAGCGACCCTCCCCCTCCACCAGCAGCCCCTCCCCCCCAGCGGCCCTCCCCCCCACCAGCGCCCCTTCCCCCCACCAGCGGCCCTTCCCCTCCACCAGCGCCCCCTCCCCCTCCACCAGCGTCCCCACCCCAGCCCTGTCCCTCCTGCTCCCCGGACTCCTGCCACAGATGCGTCAGTGGACCCCTCTCCAGAAAACAGCCTGTAAATTGTCATCTCATCCTAGTGCTTAGAAAAAACTGCAATTTCATTGTCACGTGAAGCAAAAAAGAACCCATTTGCCCAACAGGAGTGTCGGACAAAGAAGGCCATGCTACAGGGAGACACATATTGGTTAAAAAGGAAATCCGTTCACTTCAAATCACCCTCCACGTGTTTTATAAGTGATTAAAACACACATACTTGACTTAACTTGAGGAATTAAATCTTCAAGGGTCAAAAATCATGATTTACAAAATAAAATATCCTCCCCTAAATGGCAGTGTATTTATCCAGCACGTGGGTTCAACGCCAATAGCAAATTTATAGGACTGCTCTCGTTTACTCAAAATTTTAATTTGGAATAATACACATGAGCCATTGGGTACAATGTTATCTTTCACCCAGAAAAGTATGTATTTTGTAAAGTGCCTTGATCCTCTCTGAGCGATGGCTCTGTGTGGTCTCTACGACTATTTCAGGGAAAATGAAATGCCAGTTCTGAGACTGACTATGGTAGTAACAGGACTACTTTTGCTCCCCGAAGCCTATTAAAATATACACATGAGTAGCATCTCTGTTCTTTAATCACTTTACTTACAGTATTGTTTTAATTTTTTAAATTTAATTTTTAATTTAATTAAAAAAATTTATTGAAGTAGAGTTGATTTACAACATACGATGTTATTTTAGACAAAAGATTGAGGCGATGCTTCAGAATCTCCTTGACTGTCCTCCTTGCAAAGGCCGTGCTGTGTGCTCGCACTTGAATAGAGGCGGCGGGGTGCTGCTATCACATAGAAGACGGGTGGGCGCCCTGTCCTAACGGGGAGGCGTGGTGTGTCCACTATCACATAGAAAGGGCCATGCGCCCGTTTTCCTACAGAGGCATCATGGGTGAGTCCACCATCATACAGACGAGGTGTGCTCCCCTAACAGCATGTGAAAGAGGGGCAGGTAACGAGCATCCCAGAGCTGAGGTGTGTGTGCTGATGTCACACAGAGGGGTAGCGTGCCCCTTTATCACATAGACGGCATGTGTGTACCTGCTGCCCTGTGGGGCTGTGGGTGTTCCCATTACTAAACAGAGAAAAGGCAGTGCCTAGTGTCACATACAAGAGTCGTGGGCAGGCATCGTACCACATCTTAGAGGGATGTGCACCTAAGGTCCCACAGAAGAGCCGTGGGTACACTTGTCATATGAAAGAAGGGTTTGTGCCTAGTGTCCCATAGGGGAGGTTGGGTGTCCCTGTTGCCCTATAGAAGATGCGGGTGTGCAGCTTATAGAGGAGATGCGTGTGCCTACTACCGTGTGGAGGACCCGTGAGTGTGCTCATCCCAATAGAGATGCCGTGTGGCTGCAGCCTTCGTCACCTGGAGCGTGTGGAGGGCGCCTACCGTGCTTCCATCCCTCAGACACAGCGTGAGTCAGTTCCCCTGCAGATCCCCACAGCTTCTCCCCCATGGGCACCCCAACTTGCCACTGCGTCCAGAACTCCCCAGGAAGTGTCCCTAAGAAGTCCACCCCTTAGAGGGGTGCCCCATGCCCTGCGAGGGCTGGGAGGATGCGGGCCCCTGGCTGAGCTGCCCCGGCGAGCGTGGGCGCCTCTTCCCAGCGCCCGCCTCCCGCTGCTCTATCTCCGAGCACTGGGGGCCCCGCACCCGTGTCACCAGCTCAGCTGACAGGCAGCCCCGGCAAAACAGCCTTCCACAAACCAGGCAGGCAGTCCTGTTTCTCTTACGATAACATCTCCTGATCTCATTATTGATTATCTGCTTTCTCGGGTCCTGTTTCCTGAAAGTTTGATATGGGGCAACAGAGGTGACAAAAGATTGGCACCGGGCTCTGGGAGTGAAGTAGCTGGTCATTAGGTCAGCATCCACTCGGGGCGGGGGTGTTTGGCAAAAGCATTAGGCTCTGTCTTGACTTAATCGCTCTCTCCTTTATCTCAGATCTGTTTTGAACCCTCCCAGGCAATTTACCAGCCTTGTCATTGATTCCTGTCACCTAAACGTGCCCCCACGAAGAGCTACGTTTTGATGATGAATCAGCTCTTCGTTTAAACAACTGTGGGCTTCACCTTAATTCGAAAATAGCTCTTGAGACGACAACAACGAAAATACTGTGAATACCGTAAGCACTGTAGCTAATTACAGCAATCTTTGGCCAGGACTCTTGTGGTCCTGAAAATTTCCCCCTGTTTCTTGTGGTCAGTGGTCTGTTAAGGCCGAGTGCATCCCACAGTTGAACTCACTGTGTGGAACACGTGTGCACATCAGGGAACACTTGTGCCTAGCTGAGAACACGCGTGCACAGCTCACAACCACGTAGACGGCAAATGGGCCTAAGACCCACTGCCCAGAACACTTGCAAAACTGATACATGCGTGGCCTCTCCTGTCATGAGATTGCATGGATGTGCACGTCTCACCACCGGGAGGCCTTTGGTATTTAAGACCAGCTCAGTTTTCAGGGCGGAGTTATTGGGACTGAGGTCTCCTGGCTGCAAGGGATCAATGACAAGCATGGTGTTCAAGGTGCAGTTTGTTGTTGTTTTAGTTTCCAGCTGCCTCCATCCCCTCCCCACTCCCTATCTCTGAACCAATATCAGGTCCCCTTTTGTCAGATTCAGCTGGGGCCGGGGGAGCTGACAATCCAGGCAGGCTGGAGATGGTGTTCGTGGGCCCTGCGGGCAGCAGAGAACCTTCAGCGTTTGGCGTTGAACCTTTTCCACCTTCACAGACTTGGTTTCTGTGTGATCAGCATCAGGGACACTCCTCTGAGGTGATTCACACAATGTTGGAGCAGCACGTGGACCCTGTCCGGGATTCCTGCCACCTGGACCATCTCGTCACTGCATCCACAGGGGAGGTGAATCTGGGAGTCTGGACGGGGCACTGATGTTGGGTATCTCACCAGTGCTGTTGGTGTGTGATGTTCTTCAAGGTTTATCTTGGTTGAACAAGGCCCTGGGCATTTGCGTCCCCTCTTTGCGCTGCAGGAAATTTAGGGACGTGGTATTCGGTGGGGTGAGTGGCTTTGAAATCAGGTCCAACTGATGTACAAGATCCCCAGGGCCTTGATCTGAAGGTGCAAAGGGGTGACTCCAGTCTCTGCCCACCTTTCCGTTGTTGATACAGATGCTCCGAAATGTAACTGCAGACGGAAGATGCCGAATGTCCTCCCCGAGGCCGGGGTACCCAGGGATGCCAAATGCTCCAGGAATGCAGAGGGAGAGCAGGGAGACTGCCTCTCTCCTTGTGGTCCTGCTTGGTGTGTATCTGCACTCTGCAGAAGCCACCTTTCTCACTCTGGCCTCTGAGCAGACATGCATTGTCTTCTCTTCAAATCAAAATTGCGACAGTCTCTCTCTCGCAGAGCCTCGCCTCTACCCTGCCGCTAATCATCGTTATGACCGAGTTGTAGAATTCATACCCCGTGGAATCCCTGGCAGATGCACAATTACATCCCAAAGAGTCCTTTTAGGCCCCAGATTTAAAAGCCAGCCTCAACTCCTCACTTGCCATCACTGCCTGCCACCCCGATCCAATCCACTTCAGGGAGTCCTGTTGGACCCACTTCTAAAAGGTCTCCAGAACCTGAGTCATCCCATGAGCTCTGCTGGCATCACTCCCTCCAATCCCTTCCCAGTTCTCTGCTCCACCCCCATGATCCTTCCCAGGGGGCAGCCAGAGGGATGTCCTGAAAATATCCGCCCTGCTCCTGGAGGTCTCAGCAGCCCCCCCCCATAGTGCTTAGCGTCTAGACCCCCACTGTGGCCTGTAGGGTCTTGGCACTGGCCCATCCTCTCCCACATCACCCTCTGCCCCAGCTGCACTGGCCTCTCAGCTGGTCAACAGAGTTCTACACTCAGCTCGTTTCTGCTCCAGGACCTTTGCCCTGGTTGGTTGCAAAGCTCTTCTCCCAAACTCAGGCATCACCTCCATCACTTCCTTACAGAGAGGTGCCTCCCCTGACCCTCTCCAGTCACACTTTATCTGATTAGGTTATTTAATTAAATAGAATTAAATAGAATAAAGTCCTCCCAAAGTGTAAAATGTCTGGGTGAGGGGTTCCGAGGGATCCCCAGTGATGCCGATGGAGAATGGTGCTGAGAGCCTGTGCTCTTTGCCTGTACTTCTCCTCCTCAGTAACTATTTCACCCAATTACTGCCTTTCTTTTCCACGTTTATTTCACAGAGCTTATGTGTGTTGAGCTGTGAGACAGGTGCTCATGGGCGTCTTCTGCAGAAGAAGTTAATGTCCACGGTTGGGAAGGGCGGGGGGTTCACAGTTAGCTGAGGCAGAGCTCCTAGGATGGTGCCTGCAGTCAGGGAACAGGTGAGAACTGCACACCCAAGGCCTCCATGGCAAATCCGGGGTCACATTCGGCGAGAGGGTCCCAGTGCAGGGAGGTTGGGTCTGGGCAGAGCTGGGTGTCAGCCAGACGCAGACACGACCCTTAAGACGTTCCTACTCAAGCATAGTTACCAAAAGGCCTGGATAAAATGGTTTGGTAATAGAGTTTCATTTTTTATAGTTGGAAGAGTTTTCAAATCGCGGAGTGTACGATCCAAGGACCATCAAGTTGCTTCTGGTCTGACTGTGTTAGAGAAGGAGATCATGGAGCACAAAAGCCTAGGACCTTTTCTGAGATCAGTTGGCAGTGCTGAAATGGAGCCTACCTGGGACCTTGTTCTCCCCCAGTGGGGTCCAGGGAGACCTTTTCTTCCCTGTGGCTCATGTGGGCGGCAGTCATGGGCTGTCCATCTCACCATTCTTCTGTGGAATTTTCCGAGTGTTTCTCCAAGTGCTCCAATGAGCTCCACCGGACAGGGACCTCCAGCTTTGAAGATCAAAGCCTGACCTTTCAAGGATGGTCACTGACAGATTATAGACCAAACTGTCCCTTGCTGCCCCTGGGCAGAGCCCTGCTTTAAACCTGCAAGGAATCCTGCTGGCCCTAGCCTTGGGGGCAATTTCCATCCCTGCAATGGCCAGCCCAAGTGGCACACAGCACCTGCACCCTCCCCCACGCCCAGACCATGCCCTCAACATCTGTCCCCCATCCCCCCTTCAATCCCCACTTTTGAGGTGAGTTTTAAAGGGGGAAATGCATATAAAGTGTAGACCATGCTTCTGAGGCAGAGCAGGTACGCAATAGAAGGTGGTAGGTGCTGTTATTTGTATTGCTAACTTTATCATCACCATCATAACGCTAGGTCTTACTAACCCTTGGTCCCCTGAATCTTGGGGGGCAGGTTTCTTCACCTAAACCGGGCTGCTGACCCCTCTCACATGGCACACACCCCTCTTCCGACTCTTCATGTACAGGTAGGCATCCTGACCCCATTTCTTGAATTAAAAGAGTCTTGAGGGAGAACCTCCTTTAAAACACAATGTCTCGGGGCTTCCCTGGTGGCACAGTGGTTAAGAACCCACCTGCCAATGCAGGGACACTGGTTCAAGCCCTGGTCTGGGAAGATCCCAATGCTGCAGAGCAGCTAAGTCCGTGTGCCACAAGTACTGACGCCTGCAGGCCCTAGAGCCTGCGAGCCACAACTACTGAGCCCACGTGCCACAGCTACTGAAGCCCATGCACCTAGATACCATGCTCTGCAGCAAGAGAAGCCACCACAATGAGAAGCCTGTGCACCACAAGGAAGAGTAACCCCTGCTCGCCACAACCAGAGAAAGCCTGTGTGCAGGAGCAAAGACCCAATGCAGCCTAAATAAATAAGTAAATAAATAAATTTTAAAAAAATGTTTAAAACACACACACACACAATATCTCCAGCTAGCAGGACCAAGCTGTTCTACTTCAGTGTCTGGGTTAAAACTATAAAGAAATAGATATTAATAGTGATGATCGATCTGTTGCTGAAGGAAATGAATTATGTTCTGCAACGGACCGAGTGAGATACCAAAATAAAAAGCCAGGTCTGAAAGGAGAGGCTGGGCTAGGTGTTGGACTTGACTGTGAGGAGGTGAGCTTCTGGGGCAGTCCTGGAGGCTGGGGTTCAGTTCAGGCCCAGGATCGCAGACTATGGCCTGTGGGCCGGACGCAGCCCCCGCTGTTTCTGAGATAAAGTGTCACTGGACCTTAGGGTGCTCACTGCACAGAGACGCTCCCACACCAGGCAGAGCTGAGTCCTGGCTTCAGGCACCATATGTGGCCCCCAAACTGGAAAGGTTTACTATCTGACCCTTTAAAGGCAAAGTTTGCCAACCTGCTTCAGACCCATACACAGACACCCTAGAACAATCGCAGACCCTTGGACATTGTTAGTGTCGAGGGGAGGACGGGTTCTGAGTGACCCCATGAGAACCACAGCCCTAGGGTCCTTGTAGCCACGACCAGGATTCCCCTAAAACAACCGTACAAGACACTTACCCTTTGGGTCAAAGTGTCATCACCCATGAAGTGTGGGGTCTGCCCGTGATTTCCTGGGTCTGCTGTCCACTCTCTCAGGTGGGGTTGCAGCCATTTTTTAACAAAACTTTGAGAAGCCCAATTTTGAGGCTTACATTAAAACACTGATACTGCGGCCAGTTTTTGTCCCAAACCCAGGAGTCTCCCCCAATCCCAAATGCACTGGTCCAAGATAAGAGTTTCCCCTTTTTGAAGCAATTTTACTCATAGGGTTTGGGAAGAGTCTAGATCATTTAAGTGAGTATGTACCCATTTTGAATGTTAAACCCGATTCTCATACCAGAGACAGTGCTGGTGAAACCAAATTAGAAGCTTCCTCTTCCTGCGGGTCCTGGCTTGATGTCTTTGAGCATTTTTGCTCTGAACTTTAGTCCTGAGAAAGGACCAACACGGTTCATTTCACTTAACGTGTTTAAGGGTCCACATCCCACGTGGACAGGACACAGAGTGGGGCTCAGCAGGTGGTTTGTGTGTAAGGACCAGAGAAGGAGACACAGAAAGGGAAGATGCCCAGTGACACCCAGTCAGTCGTGCGAGCAGCATGTTCACATCCTGAGCTGAAGGCTCGCGGTGCGTTACGGTGAAAACACACGTCTGCGTGGAGGACCGTCCCCATAGATGGTGATAGGACTTTGGGGTGGATTCTTAAGACTCTGTCAGTAGCATCTCGGGGGAAGGCACACGGTTCAGACCTGCTACCACCTGGCTGGGACCGCGGGCACTCACCTTGGCTGCCCTGCCTTCTTGCATCCTGTACATTGGGGAAATCTGTGCTCTGGAATGGTTCATTTATTTTAAAATTGATTTGATTTTATGTATTGAATATTCTAGCTTGTTGGCCAGTGTGATAATGTGTGGAACAGAAACATGTGTTTTGATGAGAAAGAGCCAGTCTTGGGTATGGCCTAGGTTCACTTAAAACCAGATTCGGTTACCAAGTCAACCCAGGATGATATCTTAGCTCAGTTTTGTTCTCATTTTTAAGTAGAATAATGTAGACGCTTCTGTAGGAGACTGGTCGCACTCTAAAGTGAACCATAGCTCTGTGGCAGCCGTTCTGTGTCTGCATCGTAACCCAATTGTCTAGGTCTCCCCTTTCATTCTGAGAATCCCGACACTGCCCTTGCAGTGGATTCCTAAGTATTTTTAAGGCAGTTCTCTCACTTGCTCCTTCCATTTGTCGTAGTTGGACACATGCATCCCGTGGAGAACACCCCTCCCTCTGGAAAGGCGGTCCCAGCCCTTGGAAGACAGGCAGGAGGCTCCCAGAGCATCCGAGCCAGGTGTGGTTTTAGCTTGCAATGTTTCCTCACTTCCATGGTCAGAAGGAGAACTCCCAGTTCCTTTTTCCTAAATAAATGCCTCAGACAGTAACATGGGGTAGGGAGGGGGGGCAGAGGTCAAAGTTCTCGCTAGGGGTCAAGAAAGAGCCTTGCTGGACTCAAGACCATCCTTGGCTCTTGTGAGTTGCGACAACACAGGGCAGGGTTTGCCCACCACCGTCCCTCCTCCCTGGCTATTCTGTTCCAGGGAATATTGGATCTTCAGAACACGTCTGTGGTCAGTGGACCTCTTATCTCCAACACTGTCACTAAGTTGTCCCTATGTTTCAATAAACACCAACAAAATCCAACCAGGAGGGACTTCCCTGGTGGTCCAGTGGGTAAGACTCCTCAATCCCAGTGCAGGGGGCCCAGGTTCAATCCCTGGTCTGGGAACTAGATCACGCATGCATGCCACAACTAAGAAGCCTGCACGCTGCAACTATGAAATCCGCATGCCGCAACTAAGACCTGGCGTAGCCAAAAAAAAAAATAAATCCAACCAGGACAAAGTGGGGAAGCATCGGACTGACTTTACCATGTGGTGGCCGAGAACTCGTCTTCACTCTTGTCTACCTGTCCCTCCCCACCCAAGGGGCCTGGCTTCTCCTCAAGGAGCACAGGTAGAGACCTGGCTCTGAAATTGCTTAGGGTCACGACAGCCCACCTGCCTGTGGCTCAGCACCGCTTTGTAATGAACAAACTGAGCACTTCACGTGCTCCCCTGAGCTCCATCCCGAACCTATGCTATTCCTTCTGGCTGAAATCTGCAGAAGGAAGTGATGTTTGCAAGACGCCCTCGAGGGTCAGGCAAACCATGCGTTACTCACGGTGTGTTTCTATGGGTAGAAATACTTTTATAGTTTATTTATAACTATTTTTATATATTTATAATGTATTCAATCTTTTAACTATTGAAGAAAATATTCCATTCCCTTTTACTGTTTTTATAAATCCTTGCACCTGTACATACATGGTTTGATTGTAGGTATTGTGTAAATTTCAAGGTAATAAGTGAGGATATAACAGCAAATTGCAAACCATAGATAATAGTTTACGTTTAAAAAGTGGAAAATAATTACAACATTCTTTAATGTCAATTACTATTTCAAAAAGTATTTATTTTTTATGAAGTTTGGTCTAATTTTATTGTTTTCTTTCAATTTTGGGCTTTTAAATACTTTCTCTGGAATTCTATTTCCAAAGATTTAGGAATTCATTACATTTCTAAACTTAAAAATAACAAAAGTAGATCATTGTTTTGGGTGGCACGAACCTGTCACAGGGAAAAGGAGCAGGTAAAGGGCATTGGCGTTTCATAGCTGGGAGAGCTTCATGGAGGTGTCCTCCACGTTCTATGTTGAGAGATGGACACGTGAGACCCCATCAGTCAGGTTCCACGGCATGTCCAGTTCGCACTGCCAGTTCCCCTCAGGGTCGAGACTCAGATGTCCAGACGTTAGACTGTGCGAGAACATAAACATATTTCCAATACCGTAGGAAAATAGAACATGAAAGATTCCTTTGTCCAGTGTGACTTTAAACATGAACTTTCCACTCCATGAGATAGCCACAGGCAGACACCATCCATCCCGTCCCCCATTGAACAGGTCTTCGCGCACAAAACAGTGGTGGGGAAAAGTTTCCCCAGCCCCAGTGAGCACCCAAGATACACAGGAAACCAACTCAAGCCAGGGGCTGCTTGTAATCATTTGGCCCTAGTTTCCCACTTGAGACACATTTTTCCTGATGACGACATATCCTCCTGCCACCTTCATGCTGTTTGGGACCATGCATTAGTACCTCCTGAAATAAAATCCTGCCTCAGACCCTCACATGCCTCTAGAATCAGACCTGTTTCCTAGGGACAGGTAACTGTGCAACTAGTTCTTGGTATTCTCAACCAGGCACTGGCCATTCATTAGTATTTAAATATATGCTAATTTAATCAAGGTGTGAAAAGATCTTCTTCTTGCATATACATGAAAGAACTATATTACTATTCAACTAGATTTTGTTTTTTCTTCTTTTAACCCAATAAAATCTTGTCGTGATTTAACAAAGGGCAAGGAAGAAATGATTTTAAAAGAAACACAATCTAGAAAAAGTTAGAAGGGAAACTTGTTTATTTCTTGTTGTAAACATATGCCTGGCACACAGACTAGTCGCTGCACTTGTGTGTGTCCGTGGGGATCACAACCAGATACCTGCACTCTTAGGAGTCCAAAATAACATCCCAAATGTCACACATGTTATGACGGCTGCCTTTTTATGGTTTAGGTTTTTCTAGATGACACGATAGAATGCTATGTAATACCCAAAGGCATTTCCCAACCCTGGTGTCTTCCTATTTCTCTACTATGGATAAAAAAACAAAACAAAACAAAACAAAAAAACACTGCAGACTTGGTCGACCTGTAGGTACGTCACAATAATAGCAAATGAATTTGCAACATGCGTGTGATGACTACCGGCGTCTGAAAGCCATGGCCCCGGAGAGTCCCCGGCCTGGTGGACGCGGCGGAGGCTGCGCGGCCTTCCCGGACTGGCAAGCTGCCGCAGGCTTGCCCGAGAGCCCTTAAACGGCTCTACAAGACTCGTAATAAAGGCCTCTTCCCACGCGCTCATCATCACCCAGTTCAGTGGTGTCTAAGGCAGCCTGGTGTGCGCGTGTCATGATGGTAGATCGCCGGCCCGTATGGATTTACTGTCATCCTGCAGGCGCCTCATACGTGACAGGGGAGGAGTGAACGCAGCGGGCGCTCGAGGCTCTCGGGGTTAAGTGTCCTGCAGCGCGGCTCGGCTCGCACCCCAGGCGGGCGGGGGGTGCCGCCGCCCCTCGCGGTGCTGATGACATGATGGATTACCCGTGTCACTATCGGTACCGTCAGCGTCACTCTGCTACCGATAAGACGGCCGCTCTCCTCCACACAGAGAAGGCAAGCTATTTTTCTCCCTGATTTTAGGGCGAGAGCTCTTACAGGTGTTTGCAGCTGAGTTTGAGAAGGTGTCTTACTTGGGCAGACGCATCAGATCCCTCGAAACGAACTCATTTCACTCCTTTGGGTTGGAAATACACTCTCTGCCCATTTTAATGACACACGCCAACATTTCTAAAAAGTAGCTTTCAGATTTTGCAGTCTGAAAGGAAAACTTTTAGAGGGTATCCTTCCCAGAGTCTTGTGAAATCTTGAAACAGGCTCCGAAACATGCAACCTGGACAGCCTCCTGCCTTTGCTTCCTGCGTTTTGTCTCAGGATTAAAGCTGTCACACACTCTTTCTAAATGAGCTGAATAAATAAAGTTATCTCAGCAGAACCTACTCTAACTTTTATCTTGCTGAAGTTCATGTGCAAACTACTTGTCTCATCTATGAAACTTTCTGCTCATGGAAGAAATAGTCATGTTTTTCCCCAAACGTGGAGGGTAATCGTGAGAAGACTGCAGAGTGTAACCATGCTGCCTTTTTCCTTACAGGAGACAGGATTTCTCTTGCCGCCTTGCAGTAACGGGACTGTCATTGATCAACACCATGGCCCAGGTGAGGGCATGGGCACTGGGCTCAAGTGGCCGTGGAGAGTGAGTGTTCCCTGCAGCTAAAGTGGCCGATCTTAACACAGATATTAACACGAGAAATTCTATTCTCACGCTGTGCCGACGCTATTTAAGCGAAAGAGGCGAATTTAACTTCTAGGCCTTGCTGTGTCTGCATAAGCAGACTCTACTCTGCAAAGGGTTATCAACACCTCCTTTAATATATTCGACAGTTCCGAAGATGGGCTGGGACTTAGGCCCCCACTGCTGGAGGTCTCCAACTAGCCCATTAAGCTCCCCAGAGCTTAATGGTCACCCCCATCACTTAGCGACAACAACAAAAATCGTTCTACTGATGTTTCCAACCAGCTTTGTTTTGAAGTTTTAATCAGGCCTAAATGGAAAGTTATTGTGGAGAACGGTGTGGTCTGCATTTTAATCCCTGGGCCGCCCCCCACCCGTTTCTCCCCCTACTCCCCCCACCCCGCCCCCTGCCCCCAGCTCTCCAGCTTTGTTGCGTGTGGTGGTGTGACCTTGGATTGCAGTGTTTCTAACATACATAATGAGCTCAGTGTCAGACTGCCGGGGCTTTTGTCTTTAACAATAAGTGTTTAGCTCAACTAAATGAATAGAAATTGCTTTAGTGAATTACAAAAGCCAAGGTCTTTTCAATGCATGAACGCTAACATTAATTATTTTCAATATTGTCTTATTTTTGCAAACATAGTGACTTAAGATTGGACTTAAAATGTAGTAAGTGAATTTATTGTTTAAACTAAAAAAAAAAAAATCAGAAAATCAAAGTGTCTGCTGATGGTGGTAAAAATCCTCTTCTGATTTAAAAAAAGTACACAGGGACTTCCCTGGGGGCGCAGTGGTTAAGAATCTGCCTGCCAATGCATGGGACACGGATTTGAGCCCTGGTCCAGGTAGATCCCACATGCCCCTGAGCAACTAATCCCGTGCGCCACAACTACTGAGCCTGCGCTCTAGAGCCCGCGTGTCACAACTACTGAAGCCTGTGTGCCTAGAGCCCGTGCTCCGCAACAACAGAAGCCACCACGATGAGAAGCCCTCGCACCGCAACGAAGAGTAGTCCCCGCTCGCCGCAGCTAGAGAAAGCCTGCACGCAGCAACGAAGACCCAATGCAGCCAAAAATAACTAAATAATTTAAAAAGTATACAATCTTACTAAGTGCATTATTGCATTCCTTTGATTACGAGTCTAAATTAGTGTCACGATGTCTACTGCTCTCCATCAGCTGGCCGAGGTGTAAGGAGCTCATGACCTCCTTGACGTGGGACAGGTTCTCTAAGTCAGCAAACAAGAGCCAACTTCCTGCCCTTCACCCTCATTCTGCCGTTGCCGCGAGAGATCTGAACGCTTTTCCTAAATCTGTGCAATCCAATAAGCTTTTGTGTTTAACGGCTTGTTTTGAGACCTGCATCTCGTACACCCGCTTGCAGGCAGGTGAAAGCCCGAGGGCCCGATCATTATTCAAGGCAAGAGGCCTGCTCGGCCCCAACCAGAATGTAATTTGTAATTAACTGTCATTTACTTCTGTCTGCATTGACTCGTTCAAAAGACGATGTAACAGGACTGGGCACTCCTCTCTCTCTGTTGTGGATATAATGTAGCCCTGATGAAGTCCAGGGCTCACTCTCCTGACACCAGAAGGAGAGGGACAATTCACTGAAATAAATCCAAATAATGCACCAATTCACCGAAATCAACCATCTTACAGAAGAACCACAGACGGTCTGAGACATAATTTAAATGACCTGAGTGAGCGTTCATCCTCCCAAGCACATCTTCTAACGTGCGATCAGCTCTGGAGCTGTGGACGCTAATTTATGCCTGCTTTTCAGTTTAATTATTTGCTTGTCACACTTTTCATTAGGAGAAAAATAAACAGAATGTGTGCAGAGGCCTTGGATCGGGGGTCTGTGCTCCCAAGATTGGCAAGTAATTCCAAGTTTGACTACTTGGAAATGAACAAAGCTTAGAGTCCATTTGGACGGAAGAGACTGTGAACGTATTAAGAGGTTTTAAAAGAAACACATCAGTCCTTTTTTGCAATTAGATCCCTAACGAGTGTGCTCCTCATTCCTTCACATGTTGGGGAGCTCACAGTGGTCTTGAGGGAGAGTAACTCAATCAGCTGAAATGTTTAAATCTTCACGGAGAAATCTCCAATCGCACTGCCAACAGGGATGCCTCAGGTTTGACCTGTTCCATGATGCTTTTTTTTTTTCACGCTGAGGGTGCCGTACGGCATCTAGCATCAGGCTGGTCATGATGAAGGGTGTCATTGTGTGTCTGTGAATAGAACCCACGCCCTGAGTCCTCGTCCCCTGAAAGCCAGGCTCTTGACCTACGCCAGTTCTCCTGTCATCACAAGGCTTAAAATTGCCTGCTTATCTTGGAAACCCTGGAGCTGTCTCAAGGAGGGGTTAGGGGTCCCTACTGCATGATTTTCAAATGCATCAAGCGAATGAGGTCCAGACACAAAGACGAGGTCAGGCTGTGATGATGGGCAGGACGTCCCATGAATTTCAGCCTCGAGCCCAGAAAGGTGCGCTGGTCACCCTTTGACTTATTGTTTCCTGGTCACTTAGAACCCTTGAGACCTCCAAGCCCAGCCCTCATATCTATAGATACAGAGCATCCCCACGTGGACAGAGATCTCTCCAGAGCATGTACTGTGTGTCTGGGTCTGGGTCTGGACCAGGAGATGCGGCAGAGGAGGGAGAGAAAGGTTTTGTCCAGACCATGAATAACGGAGCATCAGCCCCAGGGATCCACCCGGGGAGGGGGCTTCGCGCCCCTTCAGGGGCCACCCGAAGGGAAATGTCAATGAGGTGGCCCAGCCTGGCCACTCCAGCAGCTCAGAATGCACGTCACACTCGGCTTCTTCAAAACGGCAGAGCTCAGATTTACATGACATTTTAAAAATTATTATTATTGTTGTTATTTATGATTCATTTTGGCCATGCCAAGCGGCATGTGGGATTTTATCGATATTTCCCCGACCGGAGAGCGAACCCACCACCCCCCTGCAGAGGAAGCTCAGAGTCTTAACTACTGGACCGCCAGGGAAGTCCCACATTTACACATTATCTGATGCTCTTTTACCTGCTAATAATTGGTAAAGGGAGCCTGACCCTTCCGATTGGGGCTACCAGCCTCTAAATGCCCGGGTCTGCTAACCTGTCCCGCGGGACAGCCCGGCAGTGGCTCTCCACAACCAACCTCTCTTGTTCTTTTGCCTTTTTTCCCCCCTTAGCTTTCTTGCCTTTGGTTTACATCCAAGTTGCCCAGAAATAAGAGATGACAGTTGTTACAGATATGCTGGTTTAATTACTTGTCAGCTTATGGCTGGTATCTCGGGCAGCCGACACAGAAGCTTAACTTTCTTCTAGTAGCTTAAAAGCTGACCAACTGCTACAGCTTTCGTATTTAGCCCTACAACTCTGGATACATTTAAGATAAAAAAGAAAATAGATGAGCAGTCTTTCTGATTTGCTGGCAAAAGCCATCAGTCTTCAGTGCCCCTGATTCCACGTAGATGTCAAGTGATGGGAGATTCCGTGGCCATGCTGACATTTAGGGGGGCACGGATGTGGTTTAATTCCATTTTATAATTTCCCTGACACTACAATAATATGCCCTTGTACTCATACAGTGTGAATGAGAGAACACACATCATATTCACCATAAGGTGGAATTAGAGTCAGGAGGATATAAATAAAATAAAGGGATCTCTCTGGCCCTAATCCCAACCCCTCCCAGGTCTAAAGAAGAGTCTGATCATATGATACCGCTCATATGTGGAATCTAATTTAAAAAAATGATGCAAATGAACTTATTTACAAAACAGAAACAGACTCATAGATTTCGAAAACAAACCTGTGGTTGCCAAAGGGGAAACATGGGTGAGGGATAAATTAGGAGCTTGGGATGAACATACGCACACTACTGTGTATCAAACAGCCAACAGGTTCCTGCTGTAGAGCGCAGGGAACTCTACTCAATACTCCGTAATAACCTTAATGGGAAGAGAATCTGAAAAATAATGAATGCATGCACATGTATAACTGAATCACTTTGCTGTACACCTGAAACTAATACAACATTGTAAATCAACTATGCTCTAATAAAATTTTTTAAAAAATGTAGCTTGAAGGGGAAAAAAAGAAAAATCTGGATGCAATTGTAATTAAATGTCGTTGTCTGCCTGGATACTCCGCTGATTCCTTGTATGTAACTTCAGCTCTTCCGTTTCACGTTGGATTAATTACGCGGCATCTCTGCTTGAAACATGCTCACCGGGCCTGCATCCTTTGCTTCTGGCCTCTGTGTGTGCTGGGCCCTCGAGGTCCCCAGAGAAAGGTTACAACTTAGGTCTGGTGCTGGGTCAGCGGCCCTGTCGAGCTCAGCAGCACCCCGGCCCCTCCCCACCCGCTCTGTCCTCCAGCAGGTTTTAGGGTTGGTGTTGGGTTTTTCAGCCCAGTCTTTGTTATCCACCAAGACAAAGTTTCCACTGACCGGAAGTGGATTATTGGTTCCTGTAATTTCCCTACAGCTCAATGCAGCAAAAGCCAAGCACGGTGGGCTGCCAGGTCCAGTGCGGACCCGGGGAACTAAGGGACGCCCTCCCTGGTCTTCACTCTGATCCATTCCCAGCTTGTTAGATACACAATGGAGGGCTAGGTTCCCATTTCCACTTAAACTCCGGATCTCCAGTTTACTTTAGAAATTAAGTGAAGGCCTCTCAGACACGCCATCCTCTGTAGAGCTACTTTGGTGGAAGTCAGAGGCTGTGGGTTGAGGACCCGGAGGTCCAAGCCCGGGGCAGAACCACCCTTTTCCTGCCTGGGTCCTGGGCGCAAGGGAGCTCTTTACCGCCCGGCACGAAAGAAAGTGTGCTGTCCCTTGCCAATGCTTTGCAAAGACATCCTCCAGGCTCTTATCCCCGGGTAAAACTGCCCCCCCCCCCCCAGGATTTTGAAGGGAAGATGGGAAACGCACATCAGGAGAGCTGGGAAGGACACCTTCCACGAGAGGACATCGAGAAGCTGACTTCTGAGCACTTTGGCACCGGGACTGTATTCATGAGCGTGGAGAGGCCCAGGCGGTGCCAGGGCATTAGTGCAGAGGCTTTTTCAGGGGAGGCCAAGTTCACATTCAACCGAGGATGGCTGAGAGAAAAGTTAATGTGATGTGAGAGCCGAAAATGTCACCTGTTCTGTTCGGGTCTTTGCACAGCTTCCTCTTAACCAGTGGTCCCCACGCGTGGGGCTGGGTGTCTCCTCGGCCATGTTCCCCGCTGCAGGAGGTGGAACTGGACCAGGGCTGCATCCTGCACCATCCACGGTGACACCCCAGAGCCAGCACAGCAGGATCGCGCTGTTCGAAGTGCACAAGGGTCCCCTTGCCAGCTCACCTCTGGCTTGGAACGCTCCCTCCTCCGGCATCTCGTGTTTCCAGACAAAATAAAAACGACACAAAGAGAAAACCAACCAAAATAAATCGAGAGGGAAAACTCAGGAGAGGTGAACCGATACCATCCGTGGTCAAAAGCACCACCTTGCTCTCCACTGTTATTTGACATTGCTGAAGGTTCGTCTTGATTACCTTCAATAAAATTCAAAGTAAGGACGACTGTCTTGGCTCACTAAGCAACAAGGCTTTATCACTAATTACAATCCTTTATTACCAGTAGTTTAATAGGTTTATGATAGGTCATAAAACAATTCAGCACGGGAGTACATAAAGGGGATGGCTTATACAGCTGTGACATCCTAATAGCTATTCATTGTAATCATTTTATGATCTTTAATGGTAGTATTTTTTATTAAAATATGTACATATGCCTTTACATGGCTGTGTTGCCACCAAAACTGGGAGGCGAAGTGAAAAATCACATAAATATATAGTAAAATACTTAATGAGGCATCTTGAAAACCTCTATTGTCGGAAGCACATCAACTACATCACGTGTGGAGTCTCATTATGGGTAATTATAATAAAGTTATAAGTGCTATAATAATTCTAACCTTGAAGGCACGATAAAGGGTGGTTATATTTGCCTTCCTAGCCCACACATCTGAGGCATTTTCTTCATTAATTATATTTCACATAAGAAGAATTATGTTGCGTCAGACTGAAGTTCCAGGGCATCTGCTAGATTCTGTGAACCCCAGCCTACCTACAGCGAGGTTTCCTGGGCTTAATTACGTTACCACCTAAACTTATATTCGGAGAGAGGCAATATGTAATCTACGTGGCTTGAAGGAGGGTGTTTGTTGTTAGTCTGAACTTTATTTTGTAACCCAATTAGCAAACTAGATAAATTGGGAAAAGACGAGCTTCTCAGCTGAGCTCGCAGCAGGGCTGTGTCTCCACAGCAAAGCCAGCCCTCCCTACTGCTTCTCCCTTCTCACCTAGCGGCTCACCAGCCCACACACCCCCGGCCCCACCCTACCCCCCAGCACTGCCTTTCAGAACTCAGGGCCTTGTAACTGCCAGTCTGGGGGCGAGGCAGCTGGAGAGGTAGGGCAGACCCAACTTCCTATTGTTCTGTCGCTATTCGAAAAATCCGTCTGCTTGTGCAGTTATAACCTACCTATTTGATTTCACTTATTTCTGGCCCAGGGACCGTCATAACCCTGGATCCGAGGGAAAATTCTTGATCTGAATATGGGTTGTCAGTTCAGATGGTAAATGATTGGGGAATTTAAAACTTGCACCAGGATGACAAGTTTATTAATTGTACAAAATATGTATCAATATTTATCAAGTTTATTAGGCCTCTTTAGTTGAGAGATGGGGTGATATGGACTGATACCTCTTTACTGAGTGCACGCACACCACCCTTCACTGCAAAAAATTCTCGTAAAATCTAGTTCCAGTTGCAGCATGGTGACTGGATGCTCGGAGTCTGAGTCCCCCGTTCCCTCCCTTTGCTCCGTCAAGCCAGTTCCTCCACCCCTACTGAGAATTTTCTTTTAGGAAGAAGCATTTTCTGAGCATCTTAGAATCACATTAGAATGCAAGAGAAAAAAGTGACAGAAACCTGCAGTGAAATTTTACTAATTTAAGTTAATTTGACAAAAACCCCTTTAAATTACAAAGCATGTTGGGACATGTTTTGTAACTTTCAAGTATAATAGTAACCTAACCCAGGCCAAAAAAAAAAAAAAAAAAAAAAATAGAGAAAGAAAGAAAGAAAGAAAAAAAAAAGCCCAGCTGCGGTTCTCAAGGGAATTACTTTAGTGAATAGACCGGAATGATTTGTAATTAGCATATAAATTGTATGCATGTAAATGATGCTTCTAAAAGATATTTGAAAAGTTTATTTTCTTAAGTATTTCGAATCAGATCCCCTGCAACCTTGTTTACAGTACTGATTTGCACTTTCATGAAAAAGATTTGCAGTGAAAAGGAAAAAAAAAAAACTTCAGTGTTCTCCCTTCTCCCCCACCCCCACCCCCGCTTTGTGCTTTATCACAAATTACAAATTAGTGGCATAGAAATTAATGAGGTTTTTACAGTATTCAGTCAAATCATGCAATAAAAAGCTTTAATTCAAACACTGGAGCTTGATTATTATAATTTATTTAAATGTTATGCACTGTTTGCTAAATTTCGTAGGACTGGAATCAATGTGTAATTTAAAGTTCATTTTAATACAGAGGAACAGAAGCGCCTGGCTCTCCAGTTGGGTGGCTGTCTGCTCCACCTTTCCAGAGGAAATAGCAATTTGGTGCTTTATAGAAACACAGCCTTTAAAGGAATGGAGACCAGCCAGCTCTGAGTACAGGAAGCATAGATGTAGAGTCAGATCTGCAGGACCCCGAGGTGTGGACGAGACCATGTGGGAGCTTTGAGCCTTGCAAAAACACCTGTTCAGGTAAACATCACTCAGTACCAGCGTAGTCGCCAGGCCTGTCTTCTGTGCTTACAGGGGATGAGCAGTGACAATGCCTTCCTGTTAATAACCTACTGCATCCTACCTATAGTGGCACACATGAGGCACCCGGCTGTCTTTCTAGTCCTGGGGGCTTTGCTGTGTGTGGGAAAGTGACACATTTCCTTTATGCAAGAGATGCAGCCTTTGGTGCAAGACCCTTTACTGGGTGGGGAGAAGGCCACCCTTTTTCTTTGCTGCAGTGACCTGCCATGACACGCCAGCCTGCCCATCCTGATTTGAGGGGCAAGGACACAACCTTTGCTGGTGCCATTGGTGTTCCGTGTGGAACCACTTTGGGAATACTGATGTGAGGCCGTCTTCATCCATCCATGAGCCATGGGTCCCCTTCACTATTCATTTGGTTTGATTTGCCTTCTTTAATTAATTCATTTTTAAAGTAAAAGAAAGAAATCCACATGATCAAAGGAAAATAATTCAGGATGTCTCCCTTCTCTCCAGGGATAATCACTCTTGAACATTTTCTCTCCAGAGAAGCAGCGTATCCACGCCCGGAACCTCATTCTTCTACTAGCTAAGTGGAGATACGGGTGCAACCACACTGTTTAATAACATTTACGGTCTCATCAGGGAACTTGTCCTCCCCTGATGGCTCACACACTCCTGGGGTCCTTATCTTCCCAGCGGTTCCCTGGGGTCCTGTCCACACCTTAATTTATTCAGCCATTCCCATGGTAATAGACATTTTTAGCTTTTTCCAATTTTGTTTTGTTTGTTTTTGAAAACTGTTGTGAATCTCCTTATACGTACAGTTTTTTGCATGACATCAGGGCAAATTTCTAATAGTGCAGCGGTCCCCAACCTTTTTGGCACCAGGGACCGGTTTCATGGGGGACAGCTTATCCGCAGACGGGGCGGGGTGGGGGGAAGGTTCAGGCGGTAATGCGAGCTATGGGGGGCGGCAGATGAAGCTTTGCTCTATAGACGACTGCTCACCTCCTGCTGTGCGGCCTGGGGGTTGGGGACCCCTGTGATAGTGGAATCCTACCACCAGCAAGTTGGTAGAATTAAAATGTGTTAGCTATTACCAAATTCTCCTCAGGAAACACTGTATTAAATGTATATGCCCAACCACCTGGGAGAGAGAGGATCTCCTTTATACCCTGGTTGATGGTGGGGTTTTAAAACTTTTCGTTAGTATTTTTTTCCCAAATGGAAAATGGGTAGCCAAATGTTATTCTGATTTTCATTTTTAAAATATGAGTAAAATTGAGCCTTTTGTTTAGATATTTATTGGCTTTTTAATATTTTTTTCCTGTGAACTCTAAGTTCATATCTTTTCATCTTCCCACCACCTCTCCCCACCCCCGCCCTGTAAGTTGGGTATGTTTTTCTTAGTGATTTCTAAAAATTCTTTATCATACCAGAAAATAGCCCTTTGTCCATGGTGTTGGCAAATTGGTGAAATGAGGAACAATGACATGGAGTTTTAGGGGAGAGTAAATGAGCAAAGGGGTAGAACATGGCCTGGGACAGAGCTGGGCTCAGCAGAGGAAGACATAGTGATTGTTCTGACTTGATGATTTTTTTAAATTGTCTTTCCGCAGTGACATCTGGGTTGGGTGGCCTTTGAACATCTAACCCTATGTGAGGCACTACATAAATAAATTCAGTTACGTCCACTTAGAATTCATGTGGAGATTCTCATGAAATAGATTATTGTCATGGAGTAAATTATTTTTCAGATCCATGGTTGCCTTGAAATGTCCCACATATTTTGTGAAAATCAGTACAAAAATTGAGTGAGTTTAATGTCTCCTGGTAAAAAGAGTGTGAGAAAGCCAAAATTAGATAAATGCTCATCTGTTTTTCACCTCAATACAAAAAAAATTTTTGTGTTGAAAGTTTCCTTTCAACACAAAAATCAGAAACTGTACAGTGTTACCACTGCTTTTTGCTTGCGCTTATTAATGGGCCATACGGAGAAGCTTTTAAGGTCCTCCAGGAATAGAGACACTCCAACCTCTTTCCTTACCAAGTGGTCAGGTGATGAAGACAAAGTGGTGGATCCCATGTCCTTCTGGATCTATGGTCCCAACTGGGGGCTACCTTGGCACCCATGGGACAGTGGGCAATGTCTGTAGACATTTTTGGTTACTACAACGGGGAGGGGGCCGCTCCTGACATCTGGTGGTGGGGTGGCCAGGGACGCTGCTCAACAACTTTCAAAGCACAGAACAGACCCTAACACAAAGAGATGTCCTGCCTGAAATGTCAAAAGTGCTGAGGTTGGGAAAGGCCATACTGGATAAAGACCTGCATGGGGACAAGAGGAGGTACGATGCCAACCCCAGACTCCCCCTGATCTCGGATGACCTTGGCCTGCAGTGGCTTAAAGCAGGCTCTCGGTTCCAGGCCAGAGATTGAAGTCAGGCCGTGGCAGGGAGAACACTGAATCCTAGCCACTTGACCAGTGGCCAGTGACAAGGCCCTGGCCCATTGACTTTGTAGAAATGAATTCCCACAAGGTCAGAAAGTAGTGAAACGAGTAAAGTGTTTATTAGGAGGAAAAAGAGTACGTGTGGATAGACACACAGGTGGGCTGAGAGAGATTTAAGCCCTCGTGGTTGTTCAAATCACTTATATGGGGTATTTCTTCCCGGTTTCCTTTGGCCAGTCATCTTGCTTTGCCTGGTTCTGAGTCTGTATTTGGTTTATCTCAGGGTCCTACCCTGTGTGCGTGTGCTCTCTTAGCCAAGATAGATTCTAACACAGAGGCCTATGGGTAGGTTGACATCACCTACTATGGGGTGGTGCCCCTTCCCTTTTGACCTTCAAGGAGGCTTTCTGTATGTATTTAGTTGAGAAGGTCTCCTTGACCTTGAGAATGAGGAACACGTGGTCTTTTCTCTCTTATCTTGGCAGGGCCCGGCTCCTCTCTCGCTCCTGCTACTTTTGAGTATCTGTCCACAAGGGACAGACTCCAGCTGCTCAGCCTGGGGCCCATCTATCTCCTGCCTCACCCCTCACTCCTGCCAGCTGCCTGCAGGTTCAGGTCTCTGCCCTGGGGCCTCACGCCCCACAGCACAGGAGGTCCTGCGGCCACAGCACTCCTTCCCTCCACAGGGACCCGGCATCCCCGCCTCCAGGACCAAGTGTGCACCAAGCCCTCGCCCTGCACTTTACAGCATCACCCCTCGGGTCCCCAAAGAACCAGATGAGGCGTCTCAAGGCTGCTCTCAATATTAACGAACTATAACCCCAATCACTCTCTTAAGAGCTTGTATGACTCTGATGGGCATTCTTGTTTGTCTCCCTTTAGTATTAAAATGGGTTTAATTTTTTTAATTACATTTTAAATATTAATATTTTAAATATATGTGTAAATACACATCGAAACTCTCAAACAGAAAACTTTTGGAAGAACACAGGCTGTGCCAGCCATCCTGATTCATCACATGACATATTTTTTTTTTCCTGAAATTTCAAGGTATCATGGTGGGCAAAAGGTTTCCTCTTAGGGGTGACTCAGGTTGTCACCCGGCTTCTGAGCCATGGGGATAGAGCTGTCAGAGACACCAAAGTTTCTGGTGGTGAAACGGTTTGACATTTTTAGTGAAACCTCTATTTTGACGTTAAGACTAGTGATTCGGCAACTCCGTGGTCTGGATACTCGTGATTCTTTGCCTGTAGTGTGGGCAACAGACTAAAAATAGAAGAGGATGAGGTCACAAGAAGAGGATGCGTGATGCAGAGAAAGGGTGCAAAACGGTGAAAAACGGACAAGGGCATCCGTTAACAAAAACCCACGCGATCTACACGCACTCAGGCATTCCTGTGGGGGGCAAAGTACAGGAACGGTGCTTGTGTCATTGACAACCTGAGTCCCTGGGAAGGGGACAAATAGCCTTCAGTTTTCTCCATCAACAGACATGGGAATTGTGTCAAAGCTCTTAGCAATAGTTTTAACCACGTAGTTCAACGGAAAGAAAAAGTGTTTCTGAAAAGAATAAATGGCAGGGATCTAGATAATCAACTCATTCAGGGAACTTTATTTATCAGCCAGAGCGAACAAATAAGGAGATGCATCTGGAGTTGGTGGGAAACCATCTGAATTCAGGGCAGGTAGCACTGGCCAGAATCACCCATCGCTGGACACCACTGGCTGCAAGAGAGCAGATCACTTCCAGAAGCCGGCGTGTGCCCGGGCTGAGGGCTCGTCTCCCCTGCACCTTGTCAGGAGGAAAGCCACCAAGTGGAAGTCAGCTGCAGAAGAGGGAATTCCAGTCCAGAGGAAGGCCACCGGTGTCCAAAAGACAGAGAAGGTATCTTTGTGCCTCTCCCTTTTCTAGAATATTCAAACACGCTTCTTATTTCATACACGAGCATCTGTGCCACACCGAGTTAGTGATCCTGGAGGAATAAAGAAGTGAAAACACCACATGGCAGAATGTGCTTTTGGGGACAGAGGAGGCAGGAGTGAAGGGTTGAGGAAGGATTCCGGTTACATTCTAGTCACGTGGCTAAACGTTTCCAGCAGGTGCATATCTAACTATCCTTGTTTAGGTTTCTGTATTTCTCACAAATGCTTCTTAAACCATGGTCTTGTAAATTAGGGAATACGGTAAATCAGCCATCAGTATAGCTTTATGAAACCCTTCGTTCATGAGATTTGCTTTTTGAAGGAACAAAAACTTATTTGAAAAGTATATGTGCTTAAAATAAGTTATAAAATCAGGAGATTAGTTCTTAAATTAGAACTCAGTACAGTTTTTCCGTCTTTTCTTTCTCTCTTGCTCTTCGGTGTACAAATGCGTAAATATGTAAATATAATGCAAATAGATATAAAAATCAATGTTGATGTGTCCATTTGTATATATAAATAGACATATCAATAATACATGAATCATAAACATGGATGTATGAATTCAGAATCGGATGATATTTCTTTCTAGAAACAAGTCTTAGAATAAGTAATGTTCTTGTCATATACTCATGAAGTATATGGAACATTGCTGACTGAGCTGGCTGTGGTGGGTAATATAATAAGACATAAAAGGCAACATATAAAATAATTTCAGGCATTTTTATCTGGGGAGACCCCAAGTGAAGCCTCCTTGTATGTGTGCCTATAGCCATGATAAATCAATGGACATAACCTCTTCTGTTTATATTGTTTATGTAAATAATGTATTTTATAGATTGGTTGACTGCTTATGTGTTTCTTTTCAGGTGCAATCTTCCAGGGTCGCCCACTACACAGCCTTGTCTAAGCTATTCCCAGAGGTTGATAAGAACGTTAAACCTTACATCTGTGGGGCGACTCAAACTTTCTGAAAGAGCATGAATATTTCTGTATGGATTGCATAATGGAATCCACGCTGTGGCGTTTGTTTTCCAGAGACGTTGGTGGAGAGACGTCTAAGGAGCTGCCTTCACTGGTGGGCAAAGTGCAGCGCTGCCTGCTGACTGCCGCCGGAGGTCTGCGGCCCCTACCCCACTCACGCCACGACACACTATACCCTCGTCCCCATAGAACTTCATTGCTTTCAGCTTCTGTTTGTCTGTCTCTAAATATTGAGGACGTTGTGCAGAGTGTCTTTGCTTTAGAGACTTTGAAGGATGGGGCTGAGGGAGACATTTGTTGGGGACCAGGGGGAATAGAGGATCCCAGATGCCTGGAAGTTCCAAAGGGCCTTGGAAACTGATCAATAAGGTTTAGACATTAAACAAACAAAAAAGCAAAACAACACGGGGGAAATAATTTTTGCATTTTTAAACACCAGTGAATCCTTAGAGTTAATTCAGTGCCTAGGGTTATGTCTCTTTCAACAATTAATGTAAACAGCACTTACTCTGTGCCACAAAATGTAAGTACCACAGATACAGAAACACTTAGGGCGCGGTCACTGCTGTCCTGGGCTCTCAGTCTTATTGGGAAAGGAGGGCGTGATGGTTAGCTCTATGTGCTGACTTCTCCGGATTTTGATGTCCAATTGTCTGGTCAAACACCAGACCTGCTGTTGCTGGGAAGGTATTTTTTTGGATGCAATTAACATTTGACATTTAAATCAGTGGACTTTGAGTAAAGCGGCTGACCCTCCATCATGTGGGCAGGCCTCATCCACTCAGTTGAAGACCTTACGAGCAAAAACTGAAGCTTCCCAAAGAAGAAGCAATTCTGCCTCAAGACGGCACATAGAAAACCTACCTGAGTTTCCAGGCTCCTGCCCTGGGGAAATCAGATACAAGACTGCAGCCTCGACTCTCCCCGCAAGTGTACAGACCGCTGTCTGCTTACAGGTTTTGGACATCGAACATGCCAGCTCCCACAATCATTGTGAGTCGATGCCTAACTATAAATCTCCCTCTCATTTTCCAGCGTTCATCAGAGAGCGAGAGAGTCCTGCGTCTCCTGTCCCCCTGCAGGACCTGAGCTGCGTGGAACGTCACCAGGAAGCAGCAGCAGTGCGAGGTAACTGAGAGAACTGTCGATGGGAGATGAAATCTCTGTGCAAACTCCAATGCAACAGGAAGGAAGACCCTTACAGAGATGCTAAGCATTCGTTGGACACACATTGAGCTGTGAGCAGTATTAACCACACCGGCCACAGGGGGTGCCCTCTGGGCAAAGGAAACAGTCTGGGGGCAAAGGTCAAGAAAAGAGGTTTCACGATGTCTTCAGGCGCCGGGACTGTTTCCAGCGGGAAACGTGAGGCTGGAAGCTGGAGGGTCAGGACTCACAGTGTCTGAGGTGAAGGTCTGGGGCATTCTCTTCCCGTCCATGGGGAAGCAGTGGCATCATCAGATGTACATGAGAAACACACAAAACAAACGCATGACAGCAAACTGGCCACAGCGCAGAGAAGACCAGTGCCACGCGACACCTTTGCAGGCGGCAGACGACTCTGAGTCTGAGGGCAGTGAGGGCGCTACCCCCTGACAAGTGCACCTGTGCACACACGTCACATGCCTGCAATTCTGGGAAGTTCCCGTGAGCCCCTGGTCCAGGCACCGCCTGCCTGCTGCGATGCCAGCGTGACCAGGACTCCACCCCTCAACCTTGTAACCAACGTTCAGCCAGAGGCTGGGTTTTCCAGAATCAGGACCTTAGGTGCTGCAGAGGCCACCTGAGTGCCTCGGAAGCAGAAGCCGGCGTCTGCCGTTGGCTCCCGTCAAGGTCAACCGAGCCAGGGAGCCCGTGGTGTGACCTCACGCCTGGCAGGGCCCTCGCTCTGCAGGGGCGTCTGGACCAGGGAACTCGACTTTGCATCCAGGCTCCCGGCCCATGTGCTGATGGCAGAGGCCTCGCTTCCGCCCTGGGAGCCCCCAAGAGCCCTCAGAGCCCCGGGGAGGGGTGGGTCAGGGAAAGGCTGTGTCTCAGGAAACTCGGGCCTCGAGAAGGAGGCATCGGCAGTGGCCTGTGGACCACGGGACCCTCCAGTGGGGGCTAGGCGTTTTCTCCCATGTGGGACTTTCTCTCCCAGGAGGCACTCACTCCCCCTGCTCGTGTTCCTGCAGCTTCTGCAAAGGGTAGCAGGAAGAGACTCTGGGGACCCCATGACCTCACAGAGATCAAAGTCTCTGCCCTGGAAGTGGTGCCCTGAGGGGTGTGTGATGCTCTACGTCGGGGTCGGGGTGGATTGTCTGTTTCTCTCGGCGAGTTCAGAACCTTGCAAATCCCTCACCCAGGCCCGGATTAAGCGGTCTGACTGGAACCAGAGTGGCTTTCAATCCCACAGCCCCTCGGTTTCCAGTTCCCCTCTCCTTGGCCCATCCAGGAGGCACCATCAGAATAATCTTCCACGTCGTCTACCCCTGTATCACCTGTAGCCCTCAGGTCTGTACTGCAGGCAGTTTTCTCAGCTCTGACATACAGTACAGGGTTTTCCATCGCTGGGGAGCTGGCAGCCCAAGTCAGGCCTGACGTAGGTGGTCCTTCCCCTGCTGGGGAGGAGTCTGCTGGTGTGTGAGCTGTAGACCCTCAGGGCTCCAGGGAGAAGCTGAGGTGTACAGGAGGCCAGGGAAGGGGCAGCCAAAGGTGACAGAGTCCCGGGTGCACCGGTGTGTGTCTCAGTACTGTGGATTCCTGGTCACTGTTTAGGCAGTGACCAGTGTTTAGCCACTGTTTAGACTTGGAGTACTCTGTGAACCACATTTTATTAAAATAAGGGGCCTCTGTGCTTTTTTATTTCGTCTTGGAGACATGTGGGTCCCGTCCCATATCAGTCCTTGGAAAGAAAGGACGTTGGTTCTAAAAAGCCATTAAAATTTTGGTGAGTCAATCATTAGGTGCCTGGAGATCCCAGTGCTACTGGAGGTTCAGTGTCGCCACTGGTAAACCACGGCGGGCACACTGAATCCCACTCTATTTTCGCAACCTATGTCCGTAATGACCTCATGTGTCCATCCCGCCACCGAGACACCAAATCCAGTCTTGCAAAAGTGACTCACAGCACAGTGATTGTTGCAGAATTATCACTTCCCTCATTCAGGTTTTCCATCCTCGTGTCACGAGGTTCTGGAAAAGTCTGAAACCAAGAGAGTGGGTAATACCAGACAGGACTGGATCTCATGTTCCTGAGTCTCAGAGTCTGGCCCGGAGTCTGTTCACTGGTCACTGAACAGTGATTCAAGGTCTACTGAAGTCTCTTGCCTGCTTTCCAAGAGCTGCTGTTGGAAATCAGAGCCTGCCCTGGGGCCTGGGGCCTGGGGCCCCCTCGTTGGAGAAGCCGTGTGTGTGTGTGTGTGTGTGTGTGTGTGTGTGTGTGTGTGTGTGTGCAAGGCGGCCACACACAGAGCCAGGAGGGACGGATCTGAGCCGCTCCCTTGTCCCACCTCCCTGACCCGGTCCGTCCAGACCCTGGGGGCTGGGACAGCCAGCGTCAGGCACAGCTGGGGCTCGCGTGGGGCTTGGTTACATCACAGGGGATGCGGCGCTCTTGGGGTTCAGGACGTCAGCTGCCCTCTGTGCCGGCTTCTCCCCACAGCAGCGCTCACCACCCACTCCAACCCCTCCTCCGCCTGGCCCTGGACAAATCTTCCCGGGCACTTTCCTGCTTCACTTTTTTTTCGGATGGCACAGGATGGCTAGCGCGACTGGGGTTAATGTTTCCCTTCCCCCAGGTCGGTTGGGCTCTGATAAAAGCCCAGTGGGTCAGGCTCTGGTCAGAAGTTTAGTGTGAGGACAGGCCTTGTTAAGAATGGGCATAATTCTGGGCATATTTCAAACTGGCCACCTTCCCCTCCCCGCGCCACCCCCCCACACCTGAGCACCAGGAATGATTCTCTGCTTTGCCCTGTGAGGACCAGATAGAGGACCTGGAGGGAAAGCTCACAGAAGTGGGGTGCCCACCCTGCTCCCACCCCGTGACTGGGTCCCCCTGGAGTTTTTATCGCTCAGACAGACCTGCCCGCACTGAGCTTCCGGCAACTTGTCACGTACACTTTAGTTTCTCTCACCCGACGCCGGGGTTCCTGTCGACACTTCTGCTTGTGGGTTTCTGCTCGTGCGTCTCTGTATCTGCCCGTCTGTCCAGTTTCGGGGGCAGCGAATTGCCCTGTGACCTCACTTTTCTGAGAATCTAAGAAAAGTTGTTGTCTTTCAGTGTGTTTAGCCTTTGTCTTGCTGCGCGAATGGGAATGTGCACGTCCTTTACTTACTCATCAGCCTAGAAACTGGAAGTTGCCTGCTTCTTCTTGTCTGTCCCCGAAACCTCATTCTCAGGAAAGGACACACTGTTTGTTTCTCCTGCACGTGCTTCCTGGGTTCACCTGGTGTGGGGCTCCGGAGCATACAGGATGCTGACCCCAAGAGAAGATGAGAGCAGAGATGGTGTCCCGCGCAGTCTTGTGTTCTGACCAACAGAACCCTGACTGGTAAGTGCGTTTGTACGGAGTACAACACCTCAAACTAAAAGAAGTGGTTTCAAATAAAATGAAGCAAGAGGGGAACTATTTTCAGGGATGGGGTAGGAGGGGAATCTTTCCCAGGTCTTCTAAGGGGCTTGGCTTTCAGGTGAATGCCCACTGACCTGTGGTATGTTTCAGGACTCCTTTTCGAATACGAGTGACCCCCATGGGCAAAAACAGGGGTGGAGAATGTTCTTTTGGCGGGAGACCTCCAACTGTAGGGCGTTTGTGGACATCAAAATTTGCCCACTTTCCTTGCCTCTCCCACTGAGAACTGCGAAGGTTTCTTTATTCTCAAAGAGAGAAGAGGGCAGTGTGTAAGCACACCCTTGCTGGGTGTTATCGTTTTTGAATGAAAGTGTCAGAATCTCTAAGCGGGTGCGGTTGGTCCCCATCACTATTAACTTAATTTACACGCGTGTGGTTACATTTCCAAATCTCCATTTAATTGATTTTCTTCAGGTTGGCCTGGATTTTACTGTGTTCCTGTCAACTTTTTGTAAGTTTCTGGCAATTATGACCAGGTAGCCAGTTTGCAGAGTCCATCTGGTTACTTTGTGTTGCTCAGAAGCAGATGTCATGGAAACTACAACACATACAGTGAGGTCACTATTTAGTAGTGATACTGCTTGTATGTTAGCACTTTGTCCATTGCATTAAATAATTCTAGCCTGTAAGCAATCTAATTTCACTGAAATGATAATGTTTCCCAACATCTAACGTCCCCCCAGGGTACAAGAAAGGAGTTGGAAGATTACTGGGCACCAGTAGCTCGGTAATGAACCTACACCATTCAGATTGCACGATAATCCCAATGACTGCCGGCCAGCGGGCCTTGCGCAGTGGTTTTGGTCCAGAATGACTGCGGATGTGCTGGAAATGGGTGGTGGATGGTGGCTGTGTAGTGTTTCTCTGCTCCTTTGGCTCCAGGAGCTGAACTTGCAGTAGATGGACAGAAAGTTCCTTTCTAACCAACTCCCCAGGAGGGAACAGGACTCAGGCCTTGAGTTTTCACCATCAGGTTGTAATGTTCCTTCACTTATGTAGGGACTTTATGTAAATAGATTCTATATGTTCTGTGTTATGTATAATACATATTATGCCTTTTATGTATAATAGACATATAATTTGGCTTCTAAGAGCCATCTTATTTGCATATCTTGGGATAAGTTGATGATTTATGTAAATATATCCCCAATTTATCCAATGAGATGCAAATAAGAGGCCCCTAGGAACAAAGTTATATGTTTATTATACATGGGCTACTTCAGAAATAACGTGGGAAATCGCCAATAGGATCTATCAGGAGGGATCAATGTTTCCTTTCTTATTAAGTCCAGTTTCTTGTATTTTGACTTTTCTACTTGACCTTTCATTCAAAATATGCCATTGTTCCATCATATTTTAACTCTCTATTCACTGTTCTTGAGGTATTTTAAGAGGATGTGCCTGTAACTTTCAGAAAAGTTTTCATTTTTAAGAGAGTGAAGTGTATAGCATCAAGATATTAATACAGCTACAGAGTAATCACTTCGGCCTGATTTAGGGCCCAGAAAAATCAATCCTTCCAGTAACCCAGGACAATAGGAACAGCAGCAAGATGGCAATCTGGGGACACAACACACCCTTTAAAGCTTTCTCAGTGGTGTTAGTTCAAGATCTCACGACTCCTTTACTCCTCACCAAGTTCACGTGGATTTCAGAAAATTGTATGATTTGTTGCCTTTTTACTTTATGACCAAACATTTGAAATGCAACTTTAAGTTGTGTAAAAAAGGTAGAACCTGCAGCTATAACCATAAAGCTTTTATGGTTATATATATATTTATACCATATAAATATACAATGCTTATATATTTGTATGTTTTTAAAATGACCTGAGGGTGGGGACATAGGTTGATTGAAATGCGACACAAGGACATTTTTGGAGGATAGGAATGTTCTAAATCTTGATTATAGTGATTACCTGGGTGTATATTGGGTTGGCCATAAAGTTCATTTGGGTTTTTCCATAACATCTTACAGAAAAACCTGAACGAACTTTTTGGCCAACCCAATACATTTGTCAAAACTCCTCTAATTGGGGACTTCCCTGGTGGCACAGTGGTTAAGAATCTGTCTGCCAGTGCAGGGACACAGGTTCCATCCATGGTCCGGGAAGATCCCACATGCTGTGGAGCAACTAAGCCCGTGTGCCACGACTACTGAGCCCACGTGCTACAACTACGGAAGCCCGCACGCCTAGACCTCGTGCTCTGCAACAGGAGAAGCCACCGCAGTGAGAAGCCCAAGCACCTCAACAAAGAATAGCCCCTGCTCGCCACAACTAGAGAAAGCTCGTGCACAGAAACAAAGACCCAACGCAGCCAAAACAAACAAAACAAACAAAACTCCTCTAATTGGACACTTAAAACGGGTCCATTTTGTTATATGCAAATCATAGCTCAAGGTGTTGATTTTTAAAAATCTCAATGGCTCTCTAGTTGATTTTTGAAACTTCCTGAAAGTAATTTTACAAAAGACTCCAAAATTTAGCAAAATTCAAACTCAGGGTTTTTCCTAAGGAAAGCTTTACTTAGAGTTTAAAGCCCACCAATGAGATTGAGTCATTTATATCAACAGCATTTGGCATTTCCTGCGCTGACTCCACGCTCTGAACAGGGGAAGGAAGAAGGCTTGGGGAAAATCAGCTCTGATGAGAATACCTCCTGTTTTGCCTGCAAATGCCTGCGTTTCGGGGGCCCTGTCAAGGTCAGAAGATCTGGTTTTCCCATCAGACGCAGAGAACAATTCTCTGGAGGGGATGAATCACAGCAACTGACCTCTGATCACCGGGGTGAGAATGGGAGCCCTGGACGTCGGGTGGCGAGGGTGGTAGCTCAGGCAGGCCAGGATGTGGGCCCGGGGAGCTGACAGCTAGTGCTCTGCAACTCATCCCAACAAACAGGTCCCTTGGGGGGTCCTCTGGGCACCGCCTCCACCTCACGCACCCTGCTCCCCGCCCTGCCTGGGCTGGCCCAGCGAAGCAGGGCCCTCCATTCCTGGGCCTGGCCTTCTGCTTCAGAGATGCTTTTCTGACCTTGACACCAAGCAGCGGCCCCATCCCTCTCTGGCTCAAGTCCTACTTGACCTTGACTGACCTCTAACCAACCACTTCTCCTAATCCATGCCTCCTTTAACCCAACTGCTGTCTCTGTCTGCTGTCTGTTCATCACATGCCGACTAAGGCCCTGAAAGGTTTCTGGAAGTTTGTCCTAACCCACGTGCTGGAAGGCCCGACACATGGGGAAAGCTGAGGCGTCGCCCACCGAGTTTATCCAGGGCAGCAAGAAGGCAGTGTTCCTCCCTGCTATTCTGTTGCCTGTCAAGCCAAGCTCTCCTGCGTAACCCCGGCCCAAGTCACCACCTTCCTGTGCTTGGATGAAACAGGCTTCTAAACGGTTTCTCTGCTTTCAACCAACATCCCCTTCCTTTCTTCTCCATGCCCAGACCAGAGGGGTATTTCCAGAATGAGACTCTGAGCTTTGCTTTCTCTTGGTTAAAAATTCTTCCACCGGTCTCCGTGGCCCTTGGAAAAAGCTAAGGTGCTGGGTTGACTTTCAGTTGGCCTTGGGCGACCTGGCCCCTTCTCAGCTCTCTCTCGCCTCATCTCAGATCACTCCCCTCTTTAAATGATGGCTTAGCCTCGTGAGCCCCTCCCCACCTGCTCAGCACCTGGTCAAGGTCCCTCTGCCTCAGGACGTTTGCACACAACCCTCAGAAAGTAAGAGTTGCTTTCTCACCCTCCAGGTCTCAGTTTGAATCTCAGGTCCTCAGGGAAACCTTCGTGGTCCCTAGCCCAGGGGAAGTACGCCTTCCTCATGGCCTTCATTGAGGTGCTGTGCACAGCTCTACTTCATCCACTGTGTGTGCGATGATTGGTTCCCGGCCTGTCTGTCCAGGTGTTCCCGCCACTGCAGGAGCCCTTCCCCTGATGTCCAGCGACAAAGTGCGCTACTTCTTAGAATCTGTTGAATGGATAGAGTATGACAGTTCTTTTCCAGCAACACTTGAAATTTGACTAGGCTGTTATAACATTTTTGTCGGTTTTAACAAGCTTTTTGCTACTTTTTGAGAGTTTTATTACTTTCCTGACCAGGAAATACTTGAACCTTTATTCTGATTGGTGGTTGAATGCAAAAACCGTGAGACAAAAATCTCATGACCAGGCTTGTTGCTGCTTGAAACTAAAATCTCTCGAAATCTGCTGGGAACAGATGCTCCACCTCAGCACCATGGTCATTTGAGGCTGGAACGTGTGTCCTAGGGGCAGCTCTGGAGGTCACCTAGCAGCATCCCTGACTTCCACCCACTAGATGTCAGCTATCACCACCAAAAATGTCTCCGTCCAGGTAGGGCCAAGGGTCTGTCCCCTGGTGGGCAAAGTTGCCCCAGGATGAGAACCGCTGATGTGGAATTCCATCCCAGCAGCTCGTTTCTGGTATATCAAGCCCCATACCTCTCCCACCCACAGACATTGACCCATTCTGTGTCCACTGCACACACAGACACACGCTTTCTAAGTGTCACCTTGTTGGATTTTCTGCACTCCTTTATACCTTATACGTTTTTCTCGCTGGTGTACTTGAATGCTTCTAAATTTACACAGCTTGGAAACTCATATCCTGAAGGAGCCATAAATCCTTCCCCGAGGCAGCTGGTATTGTTGTGTCTACACTGATGCATTATTTCTGTGTTACCGTGATGGCCCAAGAACTTTTGAAACTACTCTTCCATTGCTGTTTTCACTATTGATTATCCAAAATGACTTTTTGAACGTTGGGGAATACGGCACTTGTTTGGAAAGGAAGGGGTTTAAGGAGATAAACCTTTAAAATAACGAAGGAGAAGGCATGGATGAGAGACTGGGGGCCCTGTCAGGGCTCTGATTAATGGGGGATTGGAGGGCCTCGCTGTTTGTTTAGCGTTCTTGTTCTGCTTCAACCGTGCACAAAACCGGCATGGAAGTGTCTGCCATGAAAACATAACACAGTCTGGCCACGGTCAGCCCACAGGGCCTGGCCTGGGGAAGGCCTTGTTGTTCTTCCGTGCCTGGGCCCTGGCTGTGTCCTTAGAGGGGCTGCAGAGCGAGGCCTGGGGAGACTTTCCAGGATGTTAGGAAGGGATGTCTGGCTGCTTCCCATCAACACTGTCCAGCCTGCTAGTGTCAGGTGGGGAAGCTCGGTCCAGCTCCCTCAGCCTGCAACTTAGTCCTTCTTTTTCCTCCTAAAACCCAGAGAAAGTGGCCCAGCACTTACTTGACCTGAAGGTAAGTGGGTCTGAAAATGTTGGGCGAACCTCTGTGGCTGTTCACTTTGAGTGTCTGCGAGTGGCCGGAGGCAGAGCTCTTTTCCCCCCAGTCCAGGAGTAACCATGACCTTGAAAAAGGCTGGCCTTTAGGTTTTCAGGCCACTCTGGCCCCCGAGCCCCAGACTGTCGGCTCACGGTCTTAAAGTGCTCTTTCTACTCCTAAGGAGAAGGAGCATTTCAAATGTCACCAGAGGTACTTAATTAATGTTATATTTTAAACAGAGGCAACTAGGGAAATCAATATAAAGTTACTGCACGAGACGCCGATCAAAGGATTGAAGATTTCTGTGGATAAACAATATGTAGGACCTTCATGGATTTTCACAAATTTTACTCTGTGAATATCCTGTGTTTGGGTTGTAATTGGATTATGTGACTATCCCAGGGGTCGATTTCCCACCACTTTCAACGCTGTTTCCACCTTTTATGATTTTTTTTAAGACTTGACATCTTTATTATTATTTTTATTATTATTACTATTAAATTTTATGACATAAAATTTACCCTTTTGACCATTTTTCCGTGCACAGGTCGGGGTATTAGGTGCCTTCACGTTGCCAGGCAGCCATCACCCCCTCTGTCTCCGGAACTCACTTTACTTTGCACAGTTGAAACTCTGCCCCATCGCTGAGATTTCCTTTTTTTTTTCCCATTTGTTTCAAAGGTGCTTTTAATTGTTGAAGCAATGTTATGATGACTGCTCTAAAATCCTTGTCAGATAATTCTAGCATCCGTATCATCTTGATATTGGGATCTATGGGCTACATTTTTCATTCAGTTTGGGGGTTTCCTGGTTCTTGGTCTGATGGATGCGTTTTGATTGAGACCTGAGCATTTGGGTATTTTGTTATGAGACTCTGAATCTTAGTTAAACCTGCTAGGTGGGTTGTTCTCACACAGCTCTGGCCAGACAAGCGTGGACTCTGCCATCATTCTTCCAGGTGGGCATTGTCCAGCTTCCCCACGTGGGTTTCCAGGACACCTGAGGCGGGGGTTCCTGGAGGGAGTCCTGGGTCCCCAGCAGGCCTCCCCTGATGCATCCCCATGGAGGGCAAGAAGCAGTGTCTCATTGCTGACCCCCACATGGGCTCTACTGACATGTAGGGAGGGATCATTGCCACCCAGGGTGAGGGTGGGGAGTCCTGGCTCGGCCACCACTGCCTCGTTACAGTCTCCCAGGCTCTGACCTTTACCTGCACAGGTGCAGATGGGCCACAGATTTATTTCTGTTGTGTTTGGCTGGATGGAGTGACTATTGTCTAAATGTTGTCTCTCCTGCTAGGATGTTCCTTTTCCGGCTCAGTGGCCAGAGAGAGAGGCTTTTGTTGAGTTTTCTTTGTCTGCAGCCCCTGGCGTTTCCATCCCGAGCTCCTCTATCCCCAAGCCTGGGGTGTATGAGGCAGAAAGAAACCCAGCGAGCTAACCTCTGTGTCTGTCCTTGGTGCCCAGGACTCGAGCTGGGTTGCAGTCTTCTCTCTGTCCTCAGCATCTTCTGGTTAATCTTATGTGTAATATCCGGGGTTTTCAGTTGTGCTTAGAGGGAGGAACAGGAATAAGTATATCTGTTCCATGACTCTAGAAGCAGAAAAGACATTTTATTTTTAAGTTTCATAAAGTCCATATTTTCTCAGACCTACAGATTAGCCAGGTGTCCACATTTTGCCTCATTTGCTTTATCATATTCTCTATCAGCATATATGCAGTACTTTTCCTGAACTATGTGCAAGTAAGTTCTAGATATTGTGACCTCTTACTTACAAATACCTCAATGTCTATTTCTTATTCTCTTGCACAACTACAGGATATTTTTCAAAATCAGGAAATTTAGCATTGATGCAATGCTAGAATTTAATCCTAATTCATATTAAAAATGTCACTAATTGTCTCAATTGTGTCTTTTATATCTTTTAAACTTTCATTATATGTTTTAAAGAACAGGATATCCTTGAGAGGGAGAGGGAGAGCACACACAAGACACACACAAGAATCATCAGGGCAAACTCAGGTGTAGCGTCACTCCCATTTCAGGACCCAGGAGGGAGCTGGCCTCAGCTAGGAGGAGAAAGCCCATCACAGGGCCAGGAGGAAGGGCAGAGAAGGAGACACGGATGCCTAGAGCCTGGAAGGTTTGGTGGTGGGAGGGCACAGTTGCTCTCTTCTGCCTGCTCAGATTTTCTCAGAGACACAAGAAGCAAGGTGACCAGATGAGAGAGGAGCACGTCGGGAGGTATCAGGAGGGCACAGGCTTGTCCAGGGGGATGGAGGGCTCCCTGCCACGCCTGCTCACTGGCTGGCTGGCATCTGAACTCTTTATCTTTTCTTTCTGAAACCATTAAGTATTCTCGAGCAGAAATAGCATGGTACAATTTCCCGCTAATTAATTTGTCTTGCCAGACTGTAAATCCAACTATCAATTTGAATGTGTCTTAGGTTTTAAAAATCCTTGTTCCACTGTTATTGAATGCCTGGTCTGTGTCTGGCACTGGGGGTGCACCAGCCAGCAGAACTGACCAAGCCCCTGACCTCAGGGAGTTAATAGTCTACAAGGGGAGACAGAACACACACAGGAAACAAACTAGATCAGTAAATTATGTACAAGTATGAACACGGCAAATGCTGTGGAGAAAAAATGGAGCAGGACTGAGGTCGTAAGGAGGGTTGGGGGCCTTCGACTGCAATATTAAATGGTCCGGACAGGGCAGAGCTTCTGGAAAGGATGGCTTGTGAGAGCAAAGTTGAAGCAGGAGAGAAAGTGAGTCATGCTCGCAGGGCATCTCCGTGAGGAGCGTTTCCGGCGGAGGGAATGGCCGCGGCGAAGACCCTGAGGTGGGAACATGCCCGGTGTATCGGAGAAACTATGGAACCAGGGTGGCTGGCGTGGAGCTAGGGGTGGATGGGAGGTGGGAGATGAGGTCAGGGGGAAAATCGGGCTGACAGGCCACCCTGGGACCTGACACTCACCCTGGGTGCTCTGGGAGCCTTGAGCAGAGCAGGGCTGGCCGGCTTGTGTGGTGGAAGGTCACAGCGGTTGGGTTTCTGGGTAACAGGAGGCCACGAGGGACCCTCGCCTAGACGGGGAGGCTGGGATAGTGGTGAGGGCCACAGGTAGTGGCTCCTTCCAAGTGGCAGCAGTGGAGGGTAGAGAAGTAGTTGGATTCAGTAACATCTTGGACATAAGCTGAGAGAATTTGTTGAGGAACTGTGTGGGGTTTGGGGATTTGGTCTGAGATGTGGAGGGGGTGCAGCCTTCATCCGTGAGACAGGGGAATCTGAGATGGTCCAGGGCAGGCCCTGTAGACATGGTTGTCTCAGGGGTCGATTATCCGTCCACGTGGGCACATAAATGGTCTGCTGGGGTTGAGGAGGGAGGTCTGGGCTAAAGAGACACGTTCGAGAGTCATCAGCTCATGGAAGGCACTTACAGCCACGAGACTGGAGCAGGGCTCTTGTCCTGGCTCCAAAGTGTGGGCAGTGGGGCCACCTCACCTGGAAGCCTGTTAGAGGTTTGGGATGAACATATGCACATGACTATATATAAAATTGATAATCAACAAGGACCTACTGTACAGCACAGGGAACTCTACTCAATATTTTATAATAACCCATAAGGGAAAAGAATCTGAAACAAAACTATGTGTGACTGAATTACTTTTCTGTCCACTTGAAACTAACACAACATTGTACATCAACTATACTCCAGTATAATAATTTTTTTGAAAAAAAGTGTGCGTAAACAGAAAAAAAAGAAACACCAGATCTCAGGCCCCCCTTCCCCTGCACCAGGTCCTGCTGAATCAGAACTCACATTTTAACAAGCTCCCTGCTGCCCATTAGGGACTGAGGAGTCCTGGCCTAAGGCTTCTGTGTAGACAGAGAAGAGAAGAGGGCCCTTGGATCATGGATCTAGCTCAGGAGCAGACCAGGCACGAATGTGGGAGATTGCGGAGGAGTGTTTCACAAGATTGGGAATAACAAAGCAGAAACCAAAACCGTAAGAGCAGAGTCCTTGCCGCCAACAGGACAGAGTGGACGAGGGCCAGGGCGGGATGAGCGTGAGGGATGCTGTTTCCAGGACAGAGAGTGGGAAGATTTCAGACCAAGGGGTAAACTGTAGGAGACAGGAGGGGAGAGAAATCAGAGGTGGCCGGGATAGCCCATGCTTGGAGAAGTCTGGCTGCAGGATGGAGCAGAGAAATGGGAGTGAACGCTGGCGGGCCAGGTGAGCTCTAAGGAAATTCGGGGCTTTTCTTGGGCTGTGCCTCACAGCTTTCGGGATCTCAGTTCCCTGACCAGGGATTGAACCCGGGCCATGGCAGTGAAAGCCTGGAATCCTAACCACCAGGCCACCAGGGAACTCCTTAGGGAAATTTCTTTTGACACTGTTTGTGTTTATAGTTTAGAATGAGGAAAGCAATGTGCTTCTAGGCTGATGGAATGACCCTGTAGAGAGGAGAAAAGGGAAGCTGCAAGTCTGTCACGTGACCCAGGTTAGGATGGCTGGTGTTTGTGTCACGTTCCCATGGTTGACGGCGGCCCGCTGGCTGTCCTGAGCTCCGAATCCCTGGGAGAACTTCACGTGAAACAGTCAGCAAATGTTTGTGGGGCTCCTATTTAAGGCACGGCACCCTTCAAGTGTGGGCATCAGAACCAATGTGCATGTTGCAGAAAGAACTTGGGTAAGAGAGGATAACAGCGTGGGGATCCTGACCAACGTAAGTCCAGGGAAGAGCTCAGAGCTGAGGACATCTGATATGCGAGAGGCAGCCAGGCTGGGACTTTAGGTGGCCACAAGTCCCAGCACATGTACAGAATATACTAACCCCAGGAGCTGTCTGAGAGGTAGGTTTGTTCTCGTTGGCCTGACGTACGATCTCAGCACACACTCACCCCAACATCAAAAGGCAGGGGTGGCGAGAATTGCTAACACTCCAGTCGCTTCCCTGCGTGAAGCTGGTTTGAGATTTGCGTACCATCAACGACCAGTCCTCAGAGAGAATTCGTGGTGCCTCGCCATTGCTTTGGACAGAGGGCCGTGGTCTTACCTTCGGGAAATTCATTTTCTCCTTTATTGGCGGGCACATTTCGCCACAGGCCCATAGGACTGGGCTGAGCAGAGGTGTCCAGTGGGCCTGTGCCTCGTCACAAGTTCATGAAAGAGTCATTAGCCGGCTGCCCCTCCTCCATCTCTGTCTCAGAATAGTGTCATAAATATTTTCACTGGTCCAGCAGGCGAGCGATCCGTCGGGTGGCTCCCACTTCCTGTCTTGGGCCGTATGTTCCTGTTACTTATGTCAAGAAAGTGGCATTTACATGCCGGCTTCCAGTTGTTTATAGAAGTTGGGCTCCTCTGATAGAGCTTGATGTGTGCCTGGGCTCCGTCCGCAGATAATACATGAGCTGGTGCATCTGAAAGTGTGTTTCCACCCACCCGAAGGAGGGGACAGGCCAGAGCTGGCAGCACCAACCGTGCAGCGTCTGGGTGGGATGGGGGCCCACAGCATCCCCTATGCCTACTGCGTTTTGTTGAGATGCTACTATGGCTGTGGTCTCCTTCCAGAGGTTCACAGGTGAAGACCTTCTATAGGGGGGCTTCCAGGAGCCTTGGTATCTGACCAGGGGGTCTCTCTATTCAAAGATGCCTAACATGGCCCTTCTCATGGGGGTTTGCGTTCTGTCTGTTTGCCAGTGGAGTTGACAATGATTCTTCTGGTCAGTGGTTCCTCTTTGAATTCAAAGCAGTGGGCTTGCCTGGCCCATGACTGAGGTCTCCTGGATTAAGCTCACACTTTGGCTCCATTTTCTATAGATACAAACACACAAAGTTGGAAAGACACACATGACATCAAACTTGGAAACAAGATGTAGCGAAATTGTTGATCTCAGATTTTTTAACAAGATTAGGATATCAAGAGTTATTTTTCAATTCCTAGAGCATCACACAAGGTCGAGATTTCATGTGCTTCTATATTGTTAAATATGTTCATTACACACACCACACACACACAGGTACACACATTCACATTCGTCCAGCGTTATTCATCTTTTCCTGGTAACCACCCGCCATTCCGTGCTGACTTACCTCAAATGCCTTTATTTCATTTGGTAGCTCCGAAATTACTTTGATCTCTTTGAAAATAAAATAACTTAATCCTCAAGCAGCAGTCCTGTTCATGATTTCTGTTCGTAACAACGATGCCACGCTTAGACAATTTCACTGTAACATTATAAAATGGGATAAAGTAACCGTCTAATTCTTTTTAAAACTGAGCCTCAAAAGCCTGTATAATTTTTGTTAGTGTTATTTATCTTAGTTCGACAATGTGGAGCAACTCCAGTTTAGTGTCTACGGCAAGTTGGACCAAAATTGAATATAGATCAGATCTCAAGCTTGGCAGTGGAACAAATCGGTCTGATTATGTGGGATTACATGGTGCATGAATTTTTAAATTAAATAGTTTCTTGCCCTATTAAATAATGTCAACAGTATTATTGTGGGGCCTTATTTTCATTTCTTGTCTACTTTCATATACGTATTTTTTTTCTTTTATTAACCAATATTCCTTTATTTAGATGAGATAACACCCAGGACGTCACCACTCTCTCTGGAGACTCTTTTCATGTCAAGTACAATCTCAGAGCAGATTCATTTTTTTCCTTTTAGTATGTTTTATCACATCATTCTCTGGGATTCTCTTTGGTTTTGTTAGAAAGTCAGATTTTGTCTTTTTACTGGAGCAAATCAATGCAGAGACTATCTTCTTTGGGGCCCCTGCTAATATTTACTGACTGCTTTTTGTCTGTGATCCAGCTTCAGATGATGTCCTATTTGCCACTGGTGTTCCCAGTGCCCGTGTCCATCCAGGAATCTGAGATTCTGAGAGCCAGGGGCAGCGGGCTCCTGGCCAGGAAGAGCCGCGGGTGGGAGGTGTCCATCCGAGAACCCAGCTCACGCCCTCTCCCTGTGGCCACATGCAGCTTCAAATGCCAAAACAAGCTGCCCTGAGCCCTGGGCTGTAAGCTGCGGTCTTATCCTTCTGCAGGGGACACACAGTTTGGCAAAACTACCTGCTTTGGCTTTAGTGTGTTCAGAGTGAGTGTAGCCAGAGGAGACAGCTTAACTCAACAGGGCCATGGGTGGCCTCCTCCATCACTGCTAAATGTCTTTACTGCTGCTTTTCCTTGCTTTCCCTTTCCTATGTGTGAGCACACTTAAGGAATAATTACTCCAGTTGGTGTATTCCCTTCTCAAAATCGTCCTATGCCATCTCAAAGGCCATGGTAATATTTTAGTCCACGTGCTTCCACGGCACACCACATGAAGATGATTACTTGGGGTCTCATGGGGTGCCACTCAAAGTCCTCTCAGGGGCCAGCAGCTGCTCCCCCTGGAGGAGCACCATCACGCTGAAGCAGGCTGAGAGGTCCTGCAGACCAGGAGGTGGCCATTGGCGACCAGACGCCGGTTCTGGCTCCCATAGGGTTTTGGACTCGCCTCAGGCACCTGGCCCATGAGCCACATGGGATCCACCAGGTGCTCATAGGGCTTGGAGACCATCACAGTGTTGCCGGCTCAGAGTGAACACCAGCCCCGGTCCAGCGTCCTTCCCCTTCATCTCCACCTTTCCAATTGGACCTTCAGGACCAAACGTCACCTCCTTGGTGGGACCTCTCCTCTGTCCCCCTGCCCCCTCTGTACCCATGTCTCGATTTTGCTGGGGTAATAACAACACAGTACTGGTGGTGATGTGAGCAGAGCAGTGCCGGGCATGTCCCACGTCACCTCCACATGCACAGCATGTAATTCTTGGTGGTGTCCCACGCGCCCACAGCCCAAAGCACGCTCTGTGAGCTCATAGTGATGCCACTGTGGGCTAGGGGATGCCACGTCCTCAGGACCAGATTCTTCATTCCAGCTTTAACCATTCTTGTATCAGGCATGGGATAGCGACTTCGGAATTTGCCTCATTACTTTGATATGGCGATCCCATAAATGTTGTGTGTGGGACGGTAGGGCTTTAGGGGAGAGCAGATTCCAGAATTTCTATGCAGACACGACTTAGTGATCACAATTTGCTTGGAAGAGTTTTGGGGGAATTAGTCATAAAGCTGTTTTAATATTAGTTAGCAAGTAGATTGCTTCCTTATTTGGGTTGGCTTGGAGAAAACACTGCAAAGATAGGCAAATGCAATTTAGAAATTGTGTGTGTGTGTTTAGTCGAAGTTAATATAAATATAATTAACTATACTTATATACAAATACTTTTCAAAATGGGTATACGAAATATGGACCTAAATATCTATTTCATCTAAAGTCATTTCTCTTTTTAGGATCAAAGGATTTGTCTTCAGTGAGGAGATGGATGAGAAGGTCTCTTGGATGAACAGGAAGGAGAGACCCTTTTCCCTGGTGGACCCACCAAGGACATTTAGCCCTTGTGATGCAGCCTCTGCCATCCCCTCCTAGCCAGGGTTTCTGTCTCAGTTCCTCTCTGTATTGTCCATTACGCCCACAATATTTGGGTGTAAATAGCGAATGCACAGATAGTTTGGTCCCATGAGTGTCGACAACTGTGTGCCCATGTGACCCACACCCAAATCAAGAAAAGGAGTGTTTCATCACCTAAGAATGAAATTGCTGGTCCATGAAGGAAGTATATGTTTGATTTTATGTTTTTTACATGTCAACTATTTTTCCAAAGTGGAATTTATGAGAATTTCACAAGTATTGGGGAGTTCAATTGCTCCACTGTCCTCACACTTGTAAGACTGTTGCAAGACTTCTTCAATTTACCTGCTCCACTGGGTGTGAAGTGGCTTCTCACTGCGACTGTAATTTGCATTTTCTTGTTGACTAATGATATTGAACACCTTTGCATGTCCTTTGGCCACAGCACGAGGCATGTGGGATCTTAGTTCCCCGGCTAGGGATTGAACCCAGGCTCCCTTCAGCAGAAGTGCAGAGTCTTAACCACTGGGCTGCCAGTGAAGTCCCAAGTATCTTTCTTTTTGAAGTGTATCTTCAAGTAATTTGCCTGCTTGTGTTAGGTTATGTGTCTGTTTATTATTAAGTTGAAAAGTTTTCGTATACATTCTGGGTACTAGTCATTAGTCAGATATAGGTGTTTGCTCTGCTCTGTGGCTTGCCTTTTGATTTTCTTAATGGTGTCTTCAATGTCACCCATTTTTAATTTTGATAAAGGCAATTTGTCATTTTTTTCTTTTATCGCTAATACACTTTGTGTCTTATCCAAGAAATCTTTACCAACTTCACAGTTGTGAAGATTTCCTTCTGTATGTCCTTCTAAAAGCTTTATAGATTTAGCTATTATATTGATTATATTTAGCTATTATATCCACTTCAGATTAATTATGGAGTAGGGTAGGAGGTAAGGGATGAGGTTTATTTGTGTTTTTGTTTTTTCTTTTCCATATGAATATGGACTTGTTCCAACACTATTTGTTGAAAAGACTTTTCTTCATCTATTGAATTCCCTTGACGCCATTGCAGATGTCGGACCATTTCAGGACTCTCTCCTCTTCCCTTTATCTGTTAGACTCCCATTACTTCTCTATCACACTGCCTTAGTTATTGCAGATTTCTAGTCATTTCTAAAATAAAAAAAGTGTAAATCCTACAGCTGTATTTTTCTAGTTCAAGTTTGTCTTGGCTAGTCTAGGTTCTTTTTTTTTTTTTTTTTTTTTCTGCACCGTGCAGCTCGTGGGATCTTAATTACCTCACCAGGGATGGAACCCAGGCCCACAGCAATGACAGCCTGGAGTCCTAACCACTGAACTGCCAGGGAATTGGCTAGGTTGTTTTCCTTTCAGTATATATTGCAGAATCAGGTTGTCAATTCCTTCATAAAAAACCTGCTGGGTTTTGCGTTCTGTACATAAATTAACCTTATTAAAATTGTCTGTTATGTTATTCTGGTGTCTCACCAAACATATATGGCGTCACCTTATCTCTGAGCTGGTCTAGCCTAGAATTCAATTTGGTCCACGATTTGCAACACAAAGTTGTTGTTCCAGAGAGATCGTTCTATTCCTTATTCAAGCACATTATTAAATATGTTTGTACTTTCCCATCTCTGTTTCTCCCTTCCCGACTATCCTTCCTTATCGTAGCTCCAGACTAAAGTGTTCCCTCTCTCTCAAGGGTGACATTTAGTCTCAGCTCCTCTGCACAGGTCCTCACTCACTGGGCACCACCTTCAGACCCACTTTTCCCTCTGTAACTGGAACACTCCCATCCACGCATCACGAGGATGTCCCACAGTTTGCTTACCTGTGGCCATGGCTCACGTATGTAGTGATGTTTTAAACTACTAAGGTCTAGAGACCGTATTTTAACAGAACAGTGCTTCCAAAACTTGTAAAAGATATATCACAGGTAGGAAATGTTAAATATGTAGACAGTAAACTTGTACAATGTCTGTGAACATTAGTAAAATATTTATTACTTTAAAAATTTAGACAAAAGAAAAAAATAACTAGATAGTATGTCACATTTGGATTTGTGCATAATTTCAAATAGAATTTTTAAATGTCATTGGTATTGAGAAATTTGTTTTTCTTTCTTTTATTTTAATTTTTATTGGAGTAGAGCTATTCACAATGTTGTGTTAGTTTCAGGTGTACAGTAAAGTGAATCAGTTATACACATACATACATCTATTCTTTTTCAGATTCTTCTCCCATATAGGTTATTCTTCTTCTCCCATATTATAATATTTCAGATTCTTTTCCTAAGATTACAGAACATTGAGTAGAGTTCCCTGTGCTCTACAGTAGGTCCTTGTTACTTATCTATTTCATATACAGTAGTGTGTATATGTTAATCCCAACTGATAATTCATTCCAAAAGGATGCTGAGAGAGTTGCCAGTGAGACTGAAGTCACCTTTGTCCCTGGCTCAGGCTCTGTTTTTGATGGAACCCAAACCTAAGACATCCACCTGAACAGAGAATGCCTCCTTTTCCATCATGGAGAACAAAAACCCTCAGCATTTCTCTGAGAGGAAGAAAAGGCTCACCTCAACACAGAAAGGCTGGGAAAGTCTTTTCTTGAGGCATAGAACTAGGAGCTGGACACCTGTCAATCTTTCCCCCCTCCCCCAACCTCCCTAGCCCCTGACAACCACTTTTCTACTCTCTGTTTCTATGGGTTTGACTTTTTGTTTCTTAACATCTTTATTGGAGTAAAATTGTTTTACAATGGGGTGTTAGCTTCTGCCTTATAACAAAGTGAATCAGCTACACATATACATATATCCCCATATCTCCTCCCTCTTGTGTCTCCCTCCCACTCTCCCTATCCCACCCCTCTAGGTGGTCACAAAGCACTGAGCTGATCTCCCTGTGCTATGAGGCTGCTTCCCACTAGCTATCTATTTTACATTTGGTACTATATATATGTCCATGCCACTCTCTTATTTCGTCCTAGCGTACCCTGCCCCCTCCCCATGTCCTCAAGTCCATTCTGTACATCTGCGTCTTTATTCCTGTCCTGCCCCTAGGTTCCTCAGAACCATTTTTTTTAAAAATTCCATATACATGTGTTAGCATATGTTATTTGTTTTTCTCTTTCTGACTTACTCTACTCTGTATGATGGTCTGTAGGTCCATCCACCTCACCATAAATAACTCAATTTTGTTTATTTTATGGCTGAGTAATATTCTATTGTATATATGTGCCACATCTTCTTTATCCATTCATCTGTCAATGGACATGTAAGTGGCTTCCATGTCCTGGCTATTGTAAATAGAGCTGCAATGAATATTGTGGTACATGACTCTTTCTGAATTATGGTTTTCTCAGGGTATATGCCCAGTAGTGGGATTGCTGGGTCGTACGGTAGTTCTATTGTTAGATTTTAAGGAACCTCCATACTGTTCTCCATAGTGACTGTATCAATTTACATTCCTACCAACAGTGAAAGAGGTTTCCCTTTTCTCCTCACCCTCTCCAGCATTTATTATTTGTAGATTTTTTGATGATGGTCATTCTGACTGGTGTGAGGTGATACCTCACTGTACTTTTGATTTGCATTTCTCTAATGATTAGTGATGTTGAGCATCCTTTCATGTGTTTGTTGGCAATCTCTACATCTTCTTTGGAGAAATGTCTATTTAGGTCTTCGGCCCATTTTTGGATTGGGTTGTTTGTTTTTTTGATATTGAGCTGCATAAGCTGCTTGTAAATTTTGGAGATTAATCCTTTGTCAGTTGCTTCATTTGCAAATATTTTCTCCCATTCTGAGGGTTGTCTTTTCGTCTTGTTTATGGTTTCCTTTGCTGTGCAAAAGCTTTGAAGTTTCATTAGATCTCATTTGTTTATTTTTGTTTTTATTTCCATTTCTCTAGGAGGTGGGTCAAAAAGGACCTTGCTGTGATTTATGTCATAGTGTTCTGCCTATGTTTTCCTCTAAGAGTTTAATAGTGTCTGACCTTACGTTTAGGTCTTTAATCCATTTTGAGTTTATTTTTGTGTATGGTGTTAGGTCGTGTTCTACTTTCATTCTTTTACATGTAGCTGTCCAGTTTTCCCAGCCCCGTTTATTGAAGAGACTGTGTTTTCTTCATTGTATATTCTTGCTTCCTTTATCATAGATTAGTTGACCATAGGTGTGTGGGTTTATCGCTGGGCTTTCTATCCTGTTCCATTGATCTATATTTCTGTGTTTGTGCCAGTACCATACTGTCTTGACTACTATACCTTTGTAGTATAGTCTGAAGTCAGGGAGCCTGATTGCTCCAGCTCCATTTTTCTGTCTCAAGATTGCTTTGGCTATTCGGGATCTTTTGTGTTTCCATACGAATTGTGAAATTTTTTGTTCTAGTTCTGTGAAAAATGCCATTGGTAGTTTGGTAGTTATTGCATTGAATCTGTAAATTACTTTGGGTAGCATAGTCATTTTCCCAATGTTGATTCTTACAATCCAACAACACGGTATATCTCTCCATCTGTTTGTATCATCTTTAATTTCTTTCATCAGTGTCTTATAGTTTTCTGTGTTCAGGTCTTCTGTCTCCTTAGGTAGGTTTATTCCTAGGTATTTTATTCTTCTTGTTGCAATGGTAAATGGGAGTGTTTCCTTAATTTCTCTTTCAGATTTTTAATCATTAGTGTACTGGAATGCAAGAGATTTTTGTGCATTAATTTTGTATCCTGCTACTTTACCAAATTCTTTGATTATCTCTAGTAGTTTTCTGGTAGCATCTTTAGGATTCTCTATGTATAGTGTCGTGTCATCTGCAAACAGTGACAGCTTTATTTCTTCTTTTCTGATTTGGATTCCTTTTATTTATTTTTCTTCTCTGATTGCAGTGTGTGGCTAAAACTTCTGAAACTATGTTGAATAATAGTGGTGAGAGTGGACAACCTTCTCTTGTTCCTGAACTTAGAGGAAGTGGTTTTAGTTTTTCACCATTGAGAATGATGTAGGCAGTGGGTTTGTCATATATGGCTTTTATTATGTTGAGGTAAGTTCCCTCTATGCCTGCTTTCTGGAGGGATTTTATCATAAATTGGTGTTGAATTTTGTCAAAAGCTTTTTCTGCATCTATTTAGATGATCATATGTTTTTTTCTCCTTCAACTTGTTAATATGCTTTATCACATTGATTTACATATATTGAAGAATCCTTGCATCCCTGGAATAAACCCCACTTGATCACGGTGTATGATCCTTTTAATGAGCTGTTGGATTCTGTTTGCTAGTATTTGGTTGAGGATTTTTGCATCTATATTCATCAGTGATATTGGCCTGTAGTTTTCTTTCTTTGTGACATCCTAGTCTGGTTTTGGTATCAAGGTGATGGTGGCCTCGTAGAATGAGTTTGGGAGCGTTCCTCCCTCTGCTGTATTTTGGAAGAGTTTGAGGATAGGTGTTAGCTCTTCTCTAAATGTTTGATAGAATTCGCCTGTGAAGCCATCTGCTCCTGGGCCTTTATTTGCTGGAAGATTTTAAATCACAGTTTCAATTTCAGTGCTTGTGATTGGTCTGTTCATATTTTCTATTTCTTCCTAATTCAGTCTTTGCAGGTTGTGCATTCCTAAGAATTTGTCCATTTCTTCCAGGTTGTCCATTTTATTGGCATAGAGTTGCTTGTAGTAATCTCTCATGATCCTTTGTATTTCTGCAGTGTCAGCTGTTACTTCTCCTTTTTCATTTCTAATTCTATTGATTTGAGTCTTCTCCCTTTTTTTCTTGATGAGTCTGGCTAATGCCTTATCAATTTTGTTTATCTTCTCAAAGAACCAGCTTTTAGTTTTAGTCATCTTTGCTATTGTTTCCTTCATTTCTTTTTCATTTATTTCTGCTATGATCTTTATGATTTCTTTCCTTCTGCTAACTTTGGTTTATTTTTGTTGTTGTTGTTGTTCTATCTCTAATTGCTTTAGGTGTAAGGTTAGTTTGTTTATTTGAGATTTTTCTTGTTTTTTGAGGTAGGATTGCATTGCTATAATCTTCCCTCTTAGAACTGCTTTTGATGCATCCCATAGGTTTTGGGTTGTCATGTTTTCACTGTCATTTGTTTGTAGGCATATTTTTTTTTTATTTCCTTTTTGATTTCTTCAGTGATCTCTTGATTATTTAATAGTGTAGTGTTTAGCCTTCATGTGTTTGTATTTTTTACAGATTTTTTTCTTGTAATTTATATCTCGTTTCATAGTGTTGTTGTCCTAAGAGATTCTTGATAAGCTTTCAATTTTCTTAAATTTACCAAGGCTTGATTTGTGACCCAAGGTATGATCTATCCTGGAGAATGTTCCATGAGCACTTGAGAAGAAAGTGTATTCAGTAGTTTTTGGATGGATTGTCTGATAAATATCAATTAAGTCCATCTTGTTTAATGTATCATTTAAAGCTTGTGTTTCCTTATTTATTTGAGTTTTGGATGATCTGTCCATTAGTAAAAGTGGAGTGTTAAAGTCCCCTACTATGATTGTGTTACTGTCCATTTCCCTTTTTATGGCTGTTACTATTTGCCTTATGCATTGAGGTGCTCCTATGTTGGGTGCATAAATATTTACAATTGTTATATCTTCTTCTTGGTTTGATCCCTTGATCATTATGTAGTGTCCTTCTTTGTCTCTTGTAATAGTCTTTATTTTAACGTCTATTTTGTCTGACATGAGAATTGCTACTCCAGCTTTCTTTTATTTTCCCTTTGCATGGAATATCCTTTTCCATCCCCCACTTTCAGTCTGTATGTTTCCCTAGGTCTGAAGTGGGTCTCCTGTAGACAGCATATGTATGGGTCTTGTTTTTGTATCAGTTCAGCCAGTCTGTGTCTTTTTGTTGGAGCATTTAATCCATTTACATTTAAGGTAGTTATCGACATGTATGTTCCTATTACCATTTTCTTAATTATTTTGGGTTTTGTTATTGTAGGCGTTTTCCTTCTCCTGTGTTTCCCTGCCTAGAGAAGTTCCTTTAGCATTTGTGGTAAAGCTGGTTTGGTGGTGCTGAATTCTCTCAGCTTTTGCTTGTCTATAAAGGTTTTAATTTATCCATCAAATCTGAATGAGATCCTTGCTGGGTAGAGTAATCTTGGTTGTAGGTTTTTCCCTTTCATCACTTTAAATATCTTCTGCCACTCCCTTCTGGCTTGCAGAGTTTCTGCTTAAAGATCAGCTGTTAATCTTATTGGGATTCCCTTGTATGTTATTTGTTGTTTTTCCCTTGCTGCTTTTAATATTTTTTCTTTGTATTTAATTTTTGATAATTTGATTAATGTGTGTCTTGGCGTGTTTCTCCTTGGATTTATCCTGTATAGGACTCTCTGCGCTTCCTGGATTTGATTAACTATTTCCTTTCCCATATTAGAGAAGTTTTCAACTATAATCTCTTCAAATATTTTCTCAGTCCCTTTCTTTTTCTCTTCTTCTGGGACCCCTATAATTTGAATATTGGCATGTTTAATGTTGTCCCAGAGGCCTCTGAGACTTTCCTCAATTCTTTTCATTCTTTTTTCTTTATTCTGCTCTGTGATAATTATTTCCACTATTTTATCTTCCAGGTCACTTATCTGTCCTTCTGCCTCAGTTATTCTGCTATTGATTCCTTTTAGAGAATTTTTAATTTAATTTATAGTTTTGTTCATCATTGTTTGTTTGCTCTTTAGTTCTTCTAGCTCCTTGTTAAACGTTTCTTGTACTTTCTCCATTCTATTTCCAAGATTTTGGATCATCTTTACTATAATTTCTCTGAATTCTTTTTCAGGTAGACTGCCTATTTCCTCTTCATTTGTTTAGTCTGGTGTTTTTTTACCTTGATCCTTCATCTGCTGTGTGTTTCTCTGTCTTCTCATTTTGCTTAACTTATTGTGTTTTGTGTCTCCTTTTCCCAGGCTGCAGGTTCATATTTCCTGTTGTTTTTGGTGTCTGCTCCCAGTGGCTAAGGTTGTTTCCGTGGGTTGTGTAGGCTTCCTGGTGGAGGGGACTGGTGCCTGTGTTCTGGTGGATAAGGCTGGATCTTGTCTCTCTGGTGGGCAAGACCACGTCCAGTGGTATGTTTTGGGCTATCTGTGACCTTATTATGATTTTAGGCAGCCTCTGTGCTAATGGATGGGGTTGTGTTCCTGTCTTGCTAATTGTTTGGCATGGGGTGACCAGCACTGGAGCTTTCTGGTCATTGAATGGAGCTGGGTCTTAGCAGTGAGATGGAGATCTCTGGGAGAGCTTTTGTTGTTTGATATTATGTGGACCCAGGAGGTCTCTGATGGACCAATGTCCTGAACTCAGCTCTCCCACCTCACGGGCACAGGACTGACACCCAGCCAGAGCACCAATACCCTGTCAGCCATATGGCTCAGAAGAAATGGGAGAAAAAAAGAGAGAAAGAAAGAACAAAATTAAATTAAGTCAAAAAGTTATTAACATAAAAAATAAAATAAAAATAAATTTAAAAGTAATAAAAAAAGAAAGAAAGAAGAGAGCAACCAAACCAAAAAACAAATCCACCAATGATAACAAGTGCAAAAAACTATACCAAAAAAAAAAAAAAAAAAAAACAATGGACTGACAGAACCCTAGGACAAATGGTAAAAGCAAAGCTATACAGAGAAATTCATACAAAGTCCACTGCCTCAATTTTGGGATGATTCATTGTCTATTCAGGTATTCCACAAATGCAGGTACATCAAATTGATTGTTGAGATTTAATCTGCTGTTACTGAGGCTACTGGGAGAGATTTCTCTTTGTCTTATTTGTTGGCACATCTCCTGGGGTTCAGCTTTGGATTTGGCCCTGCCTCTGCATGTAGGTCAACTGAGGGCATCTGTTATTTGTTCAGAGAGTATGGGGTTAAAGTAGCAGCTGATTAGGGGGCTTTGCCTCACTCAGGCTGGGGAGAGGGAGGGGTATGGAATGTGGGGTGAGTCTGCAGCAGCAGAGGCTGGCATGACATTGCAACAGTGTGAGGTGTGCTGTGCGTTCTCCCAGGGAAGTTGTCCCTGGATCACGGGACCCTGGCAGTGGTGGGCTGCACAGGCACCCTGGATGGGAGGTGTGGATGGTGACCTCTGCTTGTCCACAGGCTTCTTGGTGGCTGCAGTAGCAGCCTTAGCGTCTCATGCCCGTCTCTGGTGTCTGCAGTGATAGCTGCGGCTCGTGCCCTTCTCTGGAGCTCATTTAGGCAGTGCTCTGAACCACCTCTCCCCGCGCATCCTGAAACAATGGTCTCTTGCCTCTTCAGCAGGTCCAGACTTTTTTTCAGACTTCCTCCTGGCTAGCTGTGGCGCATTAGCCCCCTTCAGGCTGTGTTCACCAGCCAACCCCAGTCCTCTCCCTGGGGTCTGACGTCTGAAGGCTGAGCCTCAGCTCGCAGCCCCCACCTGTCTTGGTGGGTGAGCAGACAAGATTCTCGGGCTGGTGAGTGCTGGTCGGTAGTGATCCAGTGTGTGAGAATCTCTCCACTTTGCCCTCTGAAACCCTGCTGCTGCGTTCTCTTCCGTGGTTCTGAAGCTTCACCCTCCACCACCCCCAGTCTCTGCCAGTGAAGGGGCTTCCTAGTGTGTGGAAACATTTCCTTCTTCACAGCTCCCTCCCTGAGGTGTGAGTCCCATCCCTATTCTTTTTTCTCTGTTTTTCTTTTTTTCTTTTACCCTACCCAGGTATGTGGGGAGTTTCTTGCCTTTTGTGAAGTCTGAGGTCTTCTGGCATCATTCAGTAGGTGTTCTGTAGGAGTTGTTCCACGTGTAGATGTATTTCTAATGCATTTGTGGGAGGAACGTGATTTCCGCGTCTTACTCCTTCGTCATCTTGAAGCTCTCCTGTTGTTATTTTCAACAAACATATTTTAAAAATCAAGTTTCTTGCTTGAAATGGCTACCCACACTTTATTTTCATGGACTGGTGACGAGTTTTTCAGATTATTGATTGTTATTAAGGAGAAATTTTCTTTACACAAATAGGTACACAACTTTGAAAATTAAGTTTTTGAAATCTACCACCCAAAAATTTACAACAGTTGGAATTTTATCCGATGTACATAAGAACTCTTCTTTACCCTTGATGGATAAATGTAACAAGATTTTATTTTGAGATGATGCGAGTCTGATCTCATGGCCATCTTTAATTGCAGATTCTGACAGCTACTCTTTGCCCACAGGGTGTTGTGTGCACGCAGGTGGAGAGGTACCCAGTGTGGACAGCTCGCCTGGACCTGGTCTGTGGTGGGTAGCGTGGCACTTGTAGTGGTTGCAAAAGGACAAAGACAGCCAGGAGGATGACTGGGAGCAGAGAGTGAGCGGATCGGACTTTCCTTACCTGGAGAGACATGCAGGAGTTTTCCCTGGGAGAGCAGATCTGTCCTGAGGGCCCAGCACACCTGGCCGCCAAGTTGGCCCAGCCTGGACCTGCTGACATGCAGTCTCCATGTTAACTCAGGGAACTCAGCCCCTGCAGGTCAGTGGGAACCTCTGCCCAGGTGGCCTGGAATCAAGTCGTCCTGTAATAAATAGCTTTGATTAATCGAAGCACATTTTCGGCATTAGTAAGAGGAAGAGGAGAGGAAGGGGGGGGAGGTTACGATCTATGTTCTGGTTCAGAATTAGGCTTTGCTTCTCTTTCCATTGGTGATGCTCGTTTAGGTGCTGTACTGTCTGCAGGATGCAAATGGGCTGGAGGTGTGGAATGGAATTGCTGGGCTGGCCGTTCTCCCTACAGCATGCCCTGTCACTAGGAGAGCAATGGATTCCAGTCAATCACTCTTGATGGAGCCATGGAATTAAGGGGTGACTGTGGATTGTCCTCTGGGCCCAGGCTTGGGACCTGCTGGGACCCAAAAATGTGTAAATTCTGGCTGGTGCCAAGGCTTTCCTCTCTCTCTGGCTGAGGAGTGGGGTATCTATCATTTGAATAAGGAGGTTGTGCGTATAGACCTCTCCGCTCCTCCGGGATGATGTTTTAGATGTTCTGGGTTTGAGAAACTTATGGTGTTCCTAAGATGAAATGCTGGCTGTTCCATCATTCTTGAGATAATTGATGTGACTCTGGGTACGTTTCTTAACTCCTCATCTGTGAAGTGTAAACACCCACATCAAAACTTTTTGACTGTTAGAGCTTCCCTGGTGGCACAGTGGTTGGGAGTCCACCTGCCGATGCTAGGGGACACTGGTTCGTGCCCCGGTCCGGGAAGATCCCACATGCCGCGGCACGGCTGGGCCCCGTGAGCCATGGCCGCTGAGCCTGTGCGTCCAGAGCCTGTGTTGCGCAACGAGAGAGAGGCCACAAAAGTGAGAGGCCCGTGTACCGCAAAAAAAAAAAAAAAAAAAATTGACTGTTAAATGCGTCTAAGTACAGAAGGCATTTCTCAAGTCTGGCACAAAATCAGGACTTGAAAAATATTAGCTATGTTAGAGATAGAAACGTTAACATTAAAAAGCCACTGTATTTGGAATAAATAAGCTGCTGGATATTGTGTGTGTGTGTGTGTGTGTGTGTGTGTGTGTGTGTGTGTACCCTCTATACATAGAATGATTACATTAATGCAGAGTTGATAGAACCATATTTTCAAGAGCGAGGCTTTCAGAAGCTAAGCTTTTGATGATAATTTTTTTTTTTTTTTTTTTTTAGTTTTTGAGATTTATCTTACGGAACACAACCTTGCCTTCACTCAATATAGACTGAGGATTACAGACGCGGTGATGGATAGATTTCTTATCTTTCATAGATGTCATCGGATGTGTGGCTCCCATCCCCCGAGCATCAGCAGCAGAGATGGAGACAGAAGTGGTTCAATAAATAGTTGCGGCATTGGCTCGAGTCAATCGCCATTTGCAGAGAGAGAATGAATCCAGATCACTTTAGGCACGAGAACCTTCTGCAGGTGATCTTCCATCAGTCCTGCAAACACTGTGAGAATATGCTCGCTCTTCTCTTAACCTATGTTTCTCCACTGCAATATAGAAACATCACAATACAATTTCACTTTACTGGAAACCCACAGCACTAACAAATTCACCTGTAGAGAGCATGACCAAGAGTCAGAAAGCACACGTGAACATTTTATGCACAGATGTACAGGGATCACGGCACCTAGAGGTGACTGTCCTGCACGTTACATGGGAAGCCCTCAGGCTGCTCTTGAAGGACACTGGCTCTGTGCGCAAGTTTCACAAGCTCACAGACCATTTCCCAAACCCACTGTGGGCACAGGAAGGAAGAGGGGGGTCCCTCTGCAGGGGAGGCGAGAGCTGCCCAGTGATCGGTGTGGGGCTTGTGGGTCAGACGGTCTGCCCAGCCCTCATCACTCCTGGATTCTCCCATAGTTTTGCCCTCGCTTCGTGAAGCCTGACTCTATCCACAGCCCAAGGACCCAGGTTCCCCACTACCAGTGCAGGCTCCTTCTTGAGCTCCAAACCCACAGATCCAGGTGCCTCCTGCCACCCCTTCTTAGATGACCCACAAGAGCATCACAGAAGTCAAAGAGTCCAAAGCCCTACTCACAATCCCCACCCCACCCCACCCTCAATGTGCTGTTTCTCCTTCTTTTCCTAACTGGCCGTTCAAACCATAACCCTCTTTCTATAGCACCCCGTTCAGCCTATCACCACAAATCCATAGTAGTGTGTCCCCATGCTGTCCGTTTTCCTCCATCCCCACAGCCCTATCCCAGTCAAGGTCTCCATCCCAGTTTGCTTGGGTCCCCGCACCAGACTTCCACTTGCCTTTATCTCTCATGCTTCACTGGCCTCCAATGCCTGCTCCACTGTGACCGAGCCGTCATGCTCAGCATCATGTCTAGTCATGTCACCCTTCCCCATGTTTCTCTTTTTTCTAAGCACAGAATCCTGACTGTAACAGGTCCCCAAGACTCTTTCCTCTGGCTAACTCTGCCCCCTAATGTCCCCACCGCCCCCTCTGCCCCGACCTGTGCCTCTCCAACCCGCCAGGAAGCAGCCAGATTTCATTCTGTTCTTCCAGGTTCAGTCTCCCCCCACTTTTGAATATGTCTGGCAGAAGCAGATTTTGCTCCTCCCCACACTTTGCCCTCACTAATGGCCACACTGTCCTTTGATTTCCGGGATGGATGCCACTTCCCCCCTGACATCTTCCTAGATCTCCAAAACATGGGATAGACTTCTTATGCCACATGTTTTCTTGGTCCCAACGATAAGCCCACTGCCCTCGTCCTTATGATAAAATATTATAGCTGCTTGTTGAATTGCTTGCTTCTCCCTTAGTCTGCAGGAAGAGAAGGAGAAGTTATGATAACTGGGCATCATGCTGAGTTGTTTGCATATATTTTCTCATTGAGTTCTCAGGCAATTTTCTAAAATCAGTACTGTTATCAACCCCACTTTACCGATGAGAACACTGAGATTAAGAAGGAAGAAGTAATTTTTTCCAGAGTTATTTAGTGCAGTGGGGCTAACGTTCAAGCCCAGGCACTGGGTGAGATTCCTACCTGCTTCTGACTTTCTTCTGCCGGGACCTGGCCCCTTCTCACTCCCGCTCATCCTGTGTCCCCAGGTCTTAGCACCATACATGACACAGAAGCCACACTCAGATTTCTTGGGGTGTTAGCAAATGAACAGACAGTGGCCACGAAAGCCTACAGAGGACCTGCTAGAAGGGAAGCAGTTGTTTCATGGAAGAGCCCATCTTGAAGGGTAGGATCTGGGGCAGAGACTGACTCTCAGGGAGCAGCTGCTCACAAACAGCATCACGGGGGCTGCTTCCTGTGAGAGGCAGCCCCGCTGCATTTACTGCCCTTGCAGACTCCACCCAGGACTCAAGTCCTTGAGAGGAGAGCATCTGGGGACCTGACATGTGTGCCATCGTAGAGTGACAGACAGTCTCCCCAGGACTCTGCAGCTGGGGGAGGGGGTGTACCAGTCATCTCTACACGATGGTGCTTCACAGCCCACAGACTCTCGGGGCAGACACGCAAACACCGACTTGGTCCTGAGTCCGACTAGCCTAGGGAATGCTGACCTCACTGGCATGGGCATAGGTGGTCAGGGGCACGCGCTTAGGTGGTTTTGCAATTTTGGGGCTGTGCTTGCCCACCAGCAGGCTGATCTAGGATGGTCTGGCTGGGACATGGGTGATTCAGCTCTGTTGCATGTGTGTCATCCTCCAGCTGGCCAGACTGGTAGTATCCTTACTGCAGGGAGCAAAGAGGAAGTCAAAATCCCCACCCCCACACCCCCGGTGCTTTGCAAACCTCTGCATCTGTCACACCTACATCCCATCAGCTGAAGCAACCCACGCACTGAACTCGGAATCCAGGAGCAGTGAAATGAACTCCACTTCTTCATGGAGGACTTGCAGGGCACGCATACAGGGAAGGGCAAAGATGGGGTCATCCATGCAGATAATCTAATTCAAAGAGATTCCTCCCCAAATCAGGATGTTGCTTTTGGAACGAAGGCACCAAGTGCTAGGTTTTTCTTGGGGCTTGACCAAACATGGTGACCAGGGGGGACACAGACGCCCAGCCACACCGGGAACGTGGAGCTATGTGGTCACCGCTACATTAACAGCAAAATCATCTGGTCACTTTGGGGAAACAAGTCTGGAATTATAATAAATTACCAAAAAGTAGTTTCAAAAGTTGTTATGATGTTTGACTTGGCTAAATAATAAATAAATACATACATACATACATTGCTGATAAATGAAGTCTTACATTTTATTATCTCAATAAGTAGATAAATATTTATAATTACTATATATTTTAGGGGGATAAATTTTCACTTGTTGATTTCTACAGAATACGCTTCACTGTACATATATATCCTGAGAATCATATTTTTAAAATAAATCCTTTGGTTTACAATGATTAGTTTATAAGAAGGATTCAATACTCTTCCCTTAAATATATACATATAGAATTATGACTTAACCTATGCACATAGATATTACACAAATTAAAGTAGTGTAAGCAATTTTGTGAAAATCTTGTTCATATATGTACATATATAAGTTTTTACAGTTTGATAGAAATTTTGTCTTGCTCCACACTAATAGCCAAACACTCCACAACTGAGGCTTCCAGGAGATGTATTTTAACATGGGATGGTTCTGGATTTCCAAGAGAAAATTAAACAAAGGAGATTGAAACAATGAGTCAATAATTTTAAAGGGAAAATTAAAATTTCAGAAGTTCCTGCTATGAGAGTGGCTGTCAGGGCACATACTCTGCTTTATCATTGGAGCACCAGGTTCTCAGCAGCCTCTGCAGCCAAACTGTGGGCTTCAAGTGGGAGGTGTTCTTATTTGTACCAACACAGAGTCCTGGATTGTCAGAAATCCAACACATTTGCATACTTGGAAGTAATACACGGACTTACAAAACAAAACAAAAGAAAAAACAGAACAGTATGTGTGATCTGGCATCATGAGTTTATTTTTGATTCTTAGGACACTCTTATAAGAAGACAGAAATCCTGTTGGTGGACTGTGTCTTGGAGAGACCAAGGGTCTTAGTGGTGGGTGGCCTTGGCTGGTAAACCATCAAGAAAGGGGACAGTTGGTCAGCAGGTGTGCTGGGAGTGAGGAAACTGATGGGAGGGAAGGTGGTGCTGCATCCAGGGGTTAAACAGTAAAAAAAAAACAATTCTCCAAAGTTGCAGCACATTTGATTAGAAAATGTGTTTCCATTTTTTTGCATTGGCACTAATGATTTCACTTTTTTTCTGGTTGTTTTATTCACAAGAAATAAAGTCAGGGTAGTAACCTGGGAAATGATGGGTTGATCTATTTACTCAAATACAGGCTCTTCCAAAAGTTTTTGCTGCTATTAGGAAAAACTAAAAATAATAAGAAGAAAGAAGTTAAGTAAATTTGGCATTTATCTATCAGAGTCTGATGTTCTCTTTTCTAAAATGCCACTGAAGTTATCAAGATGATACACAAGGAGACAGTTAAAACAAAGGGAGACTGTAAACCCATTCTGCATGGATTTCCATTCTTGTGTCATTAGCTGCATGGATTTGATGGATTTGTGACACCCTGTCCCAAACAAAGATCTCACCTTCTTGCCCAGAGCAGCCTGGAGGGATGTGCTTATCCAAACACCTCCTCTGATACCTGATTTCTGGACATGGCCCTGCCCAGAAGACAGGTGGCTGCCCACCCCTCTTTTCTCCCAGGACTGTGTCCTGGAGAAGTCTGGGTCCTGCTCTCCACCCCCACCCCCCAAGACTAGCACAGCAGGTGTGTATACAGGATGCGATCAACCTAGCCTTGCACACCGTTGGATGGGGGTGGGGCAGAGGAAGGCATCGTTCTTTGTGTACTATGTGTACACGTACACGATTCCCCAGGGTTGTAAGAAAAACACGTTGGAATAGGAATAGATTTCACTTCAAGCCATCAGCGTCCCCAGTGGAGAGAATGTTTTAGGTTCTTAGTTATATGTGAAGTGTGGAGCCCGCCCAGTGGACAGACAGGGCAGAGTGTGCACCACGCCCCCTGCAGGTGAGCAGAAGACAGTCTTCAATCCACCTCCTGATGTTCAAAGAGGAACAAACCCAATAATAGGTCAACATGGGTTCCCTACAGTGGGCAGGCAGTATTCTCACAAAAATGGAGAGAAACAGCCACCTCTAAAACTGGCTTGTTGCAGGTAGCAGAAGGACATGTTAGAGTCCTTTCCCCTGACTTTCCCATTTCCTTTGGGAGTGGGCAAAAGCTATAGTCGCTATGGTAGAGGGCAGGATGCAACACGAGGAGAGAAGCCTGGTGAACAATGTATATTAGAGAATCTAAATTAAAGGAGAAAAAAATGAAGGAAACCCCAAATTAATAATATAATTAAATTCTTATTCAAAGCATAAAGAAGAGAGCTTCTAGAACAGAATGTTGAATCAGCGATGTCAAGGATAAGCTTCAAATTCTTCCAGGATATTGAGGGAAAAACTCCAAAAACTTGAGAAACAATAGATGACAAGGACAGAGCAAGGATTTCTACAATGGGGGTAATTGTGACTATTAGAAATCACACTTAACAAAGCAGAGTAAGTTACCAACATATCAGTATTGATAACATTAATATCAATAATCAATAAATTATCTAGAAAACTTTCCTGGACTGAAAAAAAAGTTTTCTATCTTCAGAATAATTGTGTCAAAAGGAAAAGTAATATGTTCAGGCCTAATCATTTTCTGCTGTTTTATATTTTCAAGTATAGAGAAAAAAATCCTATGAACTTCCAGAGAAAATTAAAAATAAAGCCCAAACCAGGCTGGTCTCAGACATCTCCCCAGATAATAACAGAAGACAGGGGTGTTATGAATCCAGGACCTTGGGAAAGAGGGTAAAGACAGTCTAAAAACTCAACAAAAGTGAACAATAAAGGACTTTTCTTCCTTAAGAAATCCGTACTTGCTGGAGTCGTGACTCAAATATAAAAGCAATATATATTCTCAAGTATGTAAAGAATTAGAAAATTCTATGTAATTATTGGAGAAAATATTCTTTGAAAGCACACTCCAGTTAACTGTAAAAGAATCAAAATTGCAAACTTAAGAACCGAATAATAAAAATAAATTTATATAATAACATAATAATATATAATAATATTATTATTATTGTAAAGAATAAATGGCTAAACACAAGTGACTATGACCACTATGAATTCACAATTAAAGCAAGTGCCAACAATAATTCTTGAAAAAAATCAAATATCAACAGGTAGATTATAAAATACGATTAAATTAACAAAGACTAGGAAGTAGAGGAGATCATAGAATAAAATGATATTAAAAAAGTCAAACTTGTTACACAGTTTGAACAATAAAAGTCCTACATAGAAATGTTTTTAAATCTTTTTTTTTTTTTTTTTTTTTTGCGGTACGTGGGCCTCTCACTGTTGTGGCCTCTCCCATTGCGGAGCACAGGCTCTGGACGCACAGGCTCAGCAGCCATGGCTCACCGGCCCAGCCGCTCTGCAGCATGTGGGATCCTCCCGGACCTGGGCACAAACCTGTGTCCCCTACATCGGCAGGCAAACTCCCAACCACTGCGCCACCAGGGAAGCCCATGTTTTTAAATCTTGACAATTGATTTAAAAGATATTTTTCTTTATGACAAAATTCACCCAAATAATTTAGAAGGTGTATCATTTCTTTCTTTAGATGTAAGTTGTTATATGTTCCAGGCTCCTGAAAGTTAAATCACTGAAATCCTTGTGGAATGTATAATGTATTTTATAGCATATCAGCAGCACCAGTCCCAGAGCTGTGCCTGGTTCCAGGCTGCGGGCTCAGGAGATAGGGATTAGGGCAGTGAGTGTGGGACCACACGGTCCATCTCCATAGAAAGTTCACTGGGAAGACACCCCAGCCACTTTGGACCCATCACCAAGGCGTGTGTACATTTCACACCAAATCTCCACGACTGTGGGATAAACTGCTGTGCCAACATCTTCACCCTTGTGAAAATGATTTGTTTAACCTGGTGAGAGGAAAGTGGTCTTGCTCTTGGACGTGAACATCTCATTCTGGTGGATGAATTTTCCATAGCATTTCACCTCTCCAGCAAACCTGGAAAGGTGTCTTTCCTTACCCTCACCCCCACCCTGATCAGGGATGGCAACAACAAGAACTTAGTGAGCACCCACTTTGGACCAAGACTTCGGCAAGTCTATGCACTTGTATCCATGGAGCATATTTTCTACTGTGGACAGAAACAGAGGTCAGATGGAGAGTATAACTGGATAGTACATCAGAGGGTGCAGGGGTCCAGAAAACAAAGCAGGGAGTGTCAGGGGAGGGCAGGATTCCATTGTAAAGTAGGGGCCAGAAAAAGGCTCATGGAGAAGGTGACACTTGAGCAAAGACAGAGGGAGATGGGGTGTCCTGTGGGTGCTGGTATACTGAGACTAAGGGGCTGGACCAAGGCTCAGAGGTGAGTGTGTCCCTCTTGATAAAGAAGAGAGAGAGATGGGGGAGGTGAATAACAGGCAAGAGCAGAGAATAGGGCTGGATCTTTCTGTTATCACTTTTTAAATTAATATTTTTGGGATCAAAGAACATAATCTATATGATTTTAATTCCTTTAACTTTACTGAGTTAAATTTTGGCAGTCTAGTGTATCATTTATATGTAAAGAATGTGTATGCAACTGTTAATGAGTGGAATATCCCATGATTATCAATTATGTCAAGTTGGTTAATGGGGTCATTGCTGCTTTTTTATTTTTATTTATTTATTTTTGTGCGGTACACAGACCTCTCACTGTTGTGGCCTCTACCCTTGCGGAGCACAGGCTCCGGACGTGCAGGCTCAGCGGCCATGGCTCATGGGCCCAGCTGCTCTGCAGCATGTGGGACCCTCTTGGACTGGGACACGAACCTGTGTTCCCCGCATCGGCAGGCAGACTCCCAACCACTGCGCCACCAGGGAAGCCCTAAAAATGTATTTTTTATTCCTGTTAATATTTAGTTTTCCAAGTGTATTTTGTTTGCTATTAATATAGCCAGGCTACTCTCTTATGCTTAAGATTGACATGATATCTATTTACCATACTTTTACTTTTAAATTATATGTCATATTTACAGGAGATTTCTTGTGTAGAATAAATATTTGAGTACAATTGATCCTTGAACAAAAGTGGGGTTGAAGGGTACCATACACCCCCACGTCCACCCCACCATGCAGTTGAAAATCCAAGCACTGCTATCTCTGCCACAAAAACAAAGAAACTGATGAATGACTCATCTAAGGGCAGGATGCTGAAACAGTCTGGTTAGAATCAGGACTCAAATCCTAGTTCTTTTGATTCCACATATTATGATCTCTAAACAAACACAGACTTTCCCCATACTTAGTTAAAGATCTGTAAAATGAAAATACAAGTACTATATTTATTGAAAAAACTCCATGTAAAAGTGGACCTGAGCAGTTCAAACTGGTGTTTTTCAAGGGTCAACTGTATTGCTCTTTTATGCGATATGACAATCCCTGTCTTTTACTTAGAGATTAGATCATTTATATTTAATGCAATTTTTATATCACTATATTTAAATCTGCTGCTTATTTTCTATATATCCTTACTATTCTTTGTACTATTTTATTCTTCTCCTGATTTCTTAGCTCACCTTCCAACTTTCTTTCCCCCATTTTACAAATAAGGGTGTAACTCTTTCCAATCCTCAGTTGTACCTGTGGTACAACTGCAATTTAAATCCTCTAGAGAAACAAACAAAATAAAACTTTGAAATACTAGTGTCTTTCATTGTCTCATGCCAAAGGCAAAATTAGAAAGAGGGTGTTGGACGTCCCTGAAGTAAGGGAGAGAATAGTCATGATGATCAATATTTAATAATCTTACCCATTCTATCCATCATATTATTGTTAGGAACACAATGCAGCTGGGGTCTTCCCATGCAAACACAGCTGACTGTGTCAATAAAAACTAGTAAATGTTGTATAGAACCTTAATCCATCACAGCAAAACATATATGGCAAGGTTTTGAACCCTGTCTACCTATGTCTATGTCTGTCTGTTTATCATCTATCTGTCTATCTATCTATCATCTATCATCTATTTACCTACATTTATCCTATATTTAATTTAGAAATATAATTTATAAAAAGAATGCTCTGAAGAATCACATTTTCTGTGAGTTGTCTCCCATTATTTTCTCCATATGTGGCAATGAGAATCATATACTCCACCCCCCTGCTGTGCCATGCAGCATGTGGGATCTTAATTTCCCAACCAGGGATTGAATCCATGCCCCCTGCAATAGAAACACAGAATCTTAACCACTGGACCGCCAAGGAAGTCCTGAGAATCACATCTTGATGTTTGTCTCATCTGTACATTCTCTGTAATATCAAGAAACAGGAGGAACTTCCCTGGCAGTCCAATGGTTGGGACTTCACCTTTCAGTGCAAGGGGTGTGGGTTCGATCTCTGGTTGGGGAGCTAAGATCCCACAAGCCTCATGGCCCAGAAAACTAAAACATAAAACAGAAGCAATATTGTAACAAATTCAATAAAGACTTTAAAAATGGTCCACACCAAAATAAATAAACAAATAAAAGAATGTACTTAAAGAAATAGGAAATAAAAGTTTCCATATTATTTTCTGACAGAACGATGCCAGGATCATATATTGGAGGTAAATTAGCATTTTCTGTTTTATTGAGTATTGTCATCATTTTGTCTAAAGATTACTGGTTACTGTAAATTTATCACCTAGACCCTTACAAGTACAGAATATTTAAACTTTTTTACCATCTATTTATTTTGTGGTACTATATGATGGGGTGATTAATTTCCAACAACTAAATAATTAGCATAACTTTCTTAGGGGGAAGTGGAATAGAAATATAAATTCAAGGATTAAAACAAACAGTAAAACATTTCTGAGAACTAGAGAGGTTTTCCACATATTTTATTGTGGATGATGGTGGGTATCATATGATATTTGAATTTCATTAAACTTATTTAAAAATGAGTGTAACAATTTAATTTTAGAAATTTAATATTTATAATGCAACAGAAATGACTTTTTTTACAATAGTGTAAACATATTATAAAAAATTATAAATATGTACATAGGATTTTACAATTGTTTTAATGAGAACACAACAGAGTTTCAAAAACTATCAATCCAGAATGAATCCCTAGAAGTAGAATTGCTAGCTCATAGGTTTTGGTCATTTTTTACTTTATCCAAAGTGGGTTTGCTCACATACATGCCTACCAGCATTGATCTTGCCAATTTGTGAATAAAATATTATTTATTGTTGTTTTACTTTGTATTACTCTGGCTAGTGAGGTTGAGCATGTGTTTATGTTTGTAAGATTTTTTCATCTATAAATTGCTTATATTTGTCTTAAAGTTTAAAGCTTTTAATATTTTCTAGATGTAATTATTTTTGGTCAGAAAATAAATTTTATTAAATATAGCCTATATTTTAATTTTAATTATGTTGTTTTTTGTCATGAAAAAGTTACAAATGATAATGGAGCCAAATTAATTATTTCCTCTATTATATATATATATATTTTTTTTTTCTTTTTTTCTCATTCAAGAAATTCTTCTCCATCTCAAGATTACCATGTATCTTGCTAGATTTTATTTGCAAACATTTTATTTGGGAATACATATACATATATAAAATAGTACATTAGGATATATAAAATATTAACATATTATAATATTGTATATAAAATATATTTTATAATAATATATGCAAGAATATATACTACAAGAGTGATTAGCCTATGCGTTTTCTTTCCTCACTTTTCCAGGTATGAGACCTTGAGCAAATTATTCAAACACTCTGCTTCAGTTGTCTCATATGTAAAATGGAGATTATAGTATTTATATCTGTGTTGAGGTCAGTATTAAATGAGTTTATAAAGTAAAGTGCTTAGAACGATATGGGGTGTATTAAAAAGCTATTAAATTAGGTATTTTTTTTTTTTATCACCTTTTCCACTGTATTTTGGCTTTGCTGTGAAGGTTACAATGGCATTATAAAAGGGCATACATTTTATTTTTGTGTGATTTAAAAAAAATCTCTAGTTATATTTCACTTTACATTCAAAATATTATTTAAATGTGCATGTTTTCTTTACCAGCCATTTAAATGGTTATATATTTTCATTAATCTTTTAATGAAAAGACTGATTTTGTTCATGTGTTTTTCTTGATGTTTTTATATTTAATTTATATTTATACTCATTTTTCAAAATCACCTTCTTTGAACTTTGCTATTACCCTATTTTTCTAACTTTTTGAGTTGATTAATGTTCACTCTATATCCTTTTGTAGTATATGAACATAAGTTAATAACTTTCCTGCTAAATATTATGTTGGTATACCTTAATGTGTTTTCACTATTATTGTTTGAATTATTTCTAATTTATATTATAATTTCTTCTTTGAAACATAAATTATTAAGACCTGATTTTAATTTCTAAATGCTTTGGTTGGTTATTGTTTTGTGTTTCTTTCTAATGGTATTTTTTGTTGATGGAAAATAGCCTGATATAAAAATGTTTGACCTTTTAAATGCTTTTTTGAATTTCATTGCATATTAAGCTTTCAAAAGTTGAATATATTTAAAGAGTGAATGAGAATTTTCAGATCATTGAGTGAAGAGTTCTACAGATATTTATTTGATCAAGTTTTATATTTTGTGTTATTCAATTTTTCTCTTATTACAATTAATTTTATTTGCTTGCTCTATTTTCAGGATATCTTGGTAAATTTACCAATTATGATGGTGGACTTTTTCCTTTTCTTTCCTTGTATTTATTTTGTCAGTATATATTCTGAGTCTGTGTTATATGTGCATATAATATAAGCACTTTTACTTTTTTTTTTGGTGAATTGCTCTTTTTATCATTAATAAATTACCTTATTTTTATTATTGTTGTATTTATTGGTTAATATTAGTACTATTATCTTTTATTGGTTAGTATCTTCTGTGTACATATCTTTTAGTTTTACTATTTCCTCACCTTTAAACAGGATACTGAATTATTTTCTTTTGTTTCTCCCTGATAATATTTATCTTAAATAAGGCAATTTATTATTTTACATTAATTTTAATTACTACTATATTTGGGATAATTTCTGCCAAATTATGTTCAATTTTTCATTTACCATGTATTTTTTTCTTCTTTTCTAGGGTCTACTTTTATTTTTTCCCATTATGCTAAATTAGATTTACTTATTCATTTCCCTCTTCTTGTTAATTTGGAAGTTTTGTGTTCTATTTATATAAAAAATGAAAATGTTTACTTAGTGTATACAATCAATCATTTTATGTTAATTTTATCATTAAATTCATTATCTTTTTTACTAAGAAAAATTTAATGGTTAACTGATCATTTCTTCATCCTCAAAGGTATTTTGTTTCGTACGTTATTTCCATATTATTTCCTAACTCACAAGTGACTAATTTTATAAATAATAATTATTAAATTAAAATAAATAACAATTTATCTATATATTCACAAATGTGTTTAACACTTTTTCCTATCACACTTCTTGTTTCTGTGTTCAAGTTTACTATATTGAAGTAATAAATATTAATATTCTCCTAGCTTTGGTGAGAGAATGTAAAGATTCTCAGTCTTGATTATTTTATTATATTCTTTAATCTCTCAATCTCTACTTTATACTCTCCATCTATTTATTTTTCTGGGATACCTTGTGAGTAATTTCCTTCTCCTGTCCTCCAGTGTATTAATTCTCACTTACCCATACATGACCACTTATTTAATTCTTGATTGTACTTTAAAAATTCAACATTTATTACCATATATATATATATACAATATATTATTAGTATTACTATCTTTTATTGTATCAGTGATCTAAATTTATATTTCATCACATTTATGACCTTTTTGAAATTCTTTATTCCTTTTGGTTGTTCTCTCATTTCAGTTCATATTTTTTTACCAAAAGAAACCTCTTCTTAGTATTTCTTTTTGTGTATGTATACTGGTGGTAAATTTTTTATGTTCTCTATGTTTCTATGTTTATCTGTACATATATTTACTTTAATTTGTGCAGGTCATTTTTGTTGGTTGCACAATTCTAATTCTGCAGTTATTTTTCTCCAGCAATTTATATGTACAATTCCATAGCCCTATATCTTTCATCATTTCTGTTGAATAGTCAGCTGTAGATCCTGTATCAAGATTTTTCTCTCTGAGTTCTTTTTGGCAGTGCTCCTATGATATTCCCAGGTATGGATTTTTTTCATATTTATCCTGCCTGTTGTCCTTAGACATTTTGAATATGTGGACCCATATGTCTCATAAGTTTGACAAAAATGTTTAGCCATTATCTCTGCAAATATTTTTTTCTGCCTCATTTCTCTTTTCTCTTCTAAGTCTCCAATTACATGTATGTTAGTTTCTGTCACTGTGTCTTGTTTGTAGTTTTATTATTTTCTCTATTTTTTATCCCTCTTTCTCTGAGTTTTACTGCAGGTACTTCCATTGACCCATCTTTTAGTTGTTGAACTCTCTTCTCTCCATTTAATCTGCTTTAAATTCATCAACTGAGTTTTAGTATCCAATACTGTGTTTTTAGTTATAAAATTTCTTCTCCTTTCTCTTTTTTTGAGATTCTAGTCTTCTAGTAAAATTTTCCATTTATTGATGTTATTTTTTATCTTAAATTTTTTTTTTGAAAATGTTATTGATAGTTATTATACAGTCCCTAACTGACAACTTCAAGGTCTCAGTCACTTACGAGTCTTGTAAATTTTTTCTCATGGGTTTTGTTCATAACATTCATTTCCTGCATTCTTGATAACTTTTGAATGAACACCAGAGCCTGTGAGTTAAACATTATGGAGTTTCTGAATTATGTTATTTTTTTCTTTTGGAGAGTTTTTCTTCTTTACTTTGATAGGCAGAGAAACCAAGAACTGGTCACCTTTATTCATTCAGGAACTTACTTAGAGTTGCCTTTATTATGTTTTTATTATCAAATATCATATTTTTCATTTCTAGAAGTTCTATCTGTTTTTTAAACTGTTTCTTTCCCTTTAGTGTCCTTTTTTCAAGATTTTTCCATCCCTTCTTATATCTATAATAATTTTGAATATATTTATTTTATGTGTATATGTCTTTCAGGCTGCTTATTTATTGACACTACTAATTACTTTGGTATATCATTTGACTTTCAGCATTTTTTTTGGTTTGTTTTGTAAGTTTTATTGTGAGTTTATCTTCCTCTTCCTCAATGACAGCTTGGATGGTGGAAAAATCCTTATGTGACAATGGTGTGTTCACCTGGGTCTCTGAGAGTTGTAGCAGTATGGAAACATATTTTCACTTTATCAGTTTTGGGATCTTACACATAAAGCGTAGTTTAAATTTGAACCTGCTACCCACTTATTCATGATGACCACTTGGGATTTTTTTCTCTTGGGAGGACAGTGGTTCTAAGTAGTGCCAGAGACAGTAATGAGCTTCCTTGCTGCTTTCCTGAAATAGTGAATTGGAGGGTTTTTTCCTCTCCCCCTCCCCAACCTGGTCATTTAATGAATGGTCCTTTCATCATTCTGGTTTATGCTAGATTCTCCATTGCATTTTCTCCCTTGCATGGTCTTTTCTCCTGTGCTGCTGGGTGGGTCAAATCCAAGCTCCTGGGCTCTGAACAGTATTGGAGTCTAATGCCTTCCTGGGTCAACTCCACAAGAGTCCCCCACTTATCTTTCTGGCTTTGCATTTTAATTTACTTTGTATTGTCTAGAGATTTCAGTTTTTCTTTTTTAAGTCTGTCATTTGTTATGTCTGTCTATCTATCTATGTATCTATCTAATTGTATTTCATCCATGCTTCACGTTTAGAATGAGAAGACATCAACTTTTTTTTGACCACTTTTTTTGTCAGAATCTGCAGTCTATTGTCTGTTGCATAAAATTTATCCCTCAGTACTTTGAAACTTAATCTTAAATTCTCAAAATCCAGGTTTTCCAAAATTAAGTTTTGACTTTTAGGACAACATTCTCTGCAATGTGATGCAAAAGTCTTAAAATCCAAATGATGGAAATTGTTCTATTTATTCCCTGGGTCTGCTGTGGCATCCCTTTCCTGAGACACGGAAATGGAAATTATAACATTATGGCTGGAACAGGTCACAGTATCCAGTGAACTGGAGGGGAGTGTGTATTAAATATTAACATTTCAATTTGTTATACTTCTAAATGTGCTTTGTTTATTATCATTAAATTGCCATCAAACAATAATTCACATATTTATTGTCACTGATTTGAAGCCATACCTTGAAAGAAACAAACTGATAATACCCTTTAATTATCAAGTAATCACTCAGTCTAATTTGTTTTATGCTAAAGCTCTCAGATTACAAAAATGTGTTTAAATGCCTTAACGATGAGCCTTGGGTGGAAATTATTACTTTTCAGCACTACTCAACTCATGTTGATGTGTTAAATCCCCTTCATGAAGATAGTAACCATTCATTAAAATTAGAAAAAAAATTCTCCCATAATGGAAGTGCGAACCCATGTACAATTGATATTTGTAAGTTAATATCATTTATCCATATATTTTAATAGATATGTAATATCACAACCCAATTTCTTAGTGTACAGAGACCTTGTTTTTTATTATAATATTGAATTAATCATTTGGGTCAGCAGAGTAAGTCAGGTCAACTGTAGTTGTATATGACCTCCTGAAGATTTCTAAGACGTGGTCACACATGCAGAAGGGATTCCATTAAATCAAAATTAAACTAGAAATCTAGGTTTACTGTAAGAAAACTTACATGTGGATGACAGAAATTGAAAATGATAGTGTATCAATAAATACCACAGATATACCTTCTGTTAAAATGATAAATGTGTGTGTATAATATATGCATTAAAATATACACACATTTTGAAGAAAGGTGATCAAGGTATAGACTTTCTCTAATTGGGCTTTCCCACTCAATAGCCTGTCCAAAGTACTTAAAAAAATTCTCGAAGTCTATCTCAAAAGGTGATTGAATAAAACCCAAGATAAGTAAAGACATGTGAGCTGTATTCAGGAATATGTTTTGAGGGATAAACAACCTGCAAATATTTCTATGTATTAATTTGAAAACAAAATAAATAAAAAAATCAGTATAAATACACTTGATTTTTCTCTGCTGCATTTTATTTGTGGCAAAGTCTCTAAATTTAAACTTGGCAGAGCTTTGAAAAATCTGTTTCATGTTTTTTTTTTTTTTTTTGCGGTATTCGGGCCTCTCACTGTTGTGGCCTCTCCCGTTGTGGAGCACAGGCTCCGGACGCACAGGCTCAGCGGCCATGGCCCACGGGCCCAGCCGCTCTGTGGCATGTGGGATCTTCCCGAACCGGGGCACGAACCCGTGTCCCCTGCATTGACAGGCACACTCTCAACCACTGCGCCACCAGGGAAGCACCTGTTTCATGCTTTTAAAATATAGTTTTATTTAAGAAACCTGGAAGTTCTTTAGAAATATAAGTCAAAATTTCCCTGTACTTGAAATCGCTTAACTACTGGGTCTTGGCTGCTATGGGCAGACACTTGAGGGTGAGTAGAAGTTTGTACTAGACCCAAATTCATTCTGTGTTGGGGAAGAGAATGATCAATATTAAATGATCAATACCAAATCCAACTTAGGGATAAGGAAGTTACGGGATGGCCTTCCCCGGATCAGAGTGTGAACCAGACCAGGACTGTTGCAGGTTTGTAAATGAGAGAGGGGAAGCCTGCAGGTCCGGTGGGCTGTGTGAGGGCACATGGGGAGCTCAGACTTTGGAGGTGTATTCTGGGAGGAACACAGGAGGAAAGCAAGGGGCTGGAGTCTGGTCCATGTGGTGGAGCTGAGTCTGGAGGTGGGGGGGGGGTTTGCCTGTGGAGTTGGGTGATGGGGCCCCATCCATGCAGTCACTGGACCACATTGTAAAGTTACAGGAAGGATCACGTTCTGGTCCGACCATGTGGTCCACACTCTCTGTACTTCATCCCTGGCTCCCCGGAAATCCTGAAAGCAAATCCCCACTTTCTTCCTTTAAAGATGGGAAAACAGGTTGTTCCAGGTGAGATCTTAGCTCAGATCATCTGGACCCAAGTCCTGGGCTGTTCTCACTACCATACTCTTCCCACAGGGACTGCGAATGGGGAAACTGAGAAAGGAAGGATTGGGGATGTGAGGAGGGGTGCATGACAGAGCCAGGGGCTCATTCCTACTGCCTGGCTGAGCCATCACTTTCCACAAGAAAACACTGGGGGTCACGAAGTCCACGGTCAGGTTTAGCTGCCCAGATGCTGGGGCTCAGTTTTCTCTGCCCAGGGCTGTACTCACTGTTGGACCCCGGCTTGGCACTCAGGAGGCACTCCTTAAACAGATGGTACTGGGGGACCACCAGGGCTCCTTAAAAGAGATTGAATTATGTCGTGTTTATCTGGATTAATAGGAAGAAATCTCCCGAGACATTTGAGACAAAATGGGTGAGGGGAAGCGGCTGATATTCAGGGCTTGCCAGGCTTGAACATGCTTTCTCATCCTCCCCAACCTGAACTCTGCCTCTGAGCACACCCTGCAGGCTCAGGGGAGCCCACACCTTGCCAGGCCACATGGCAGTGCTGGGGAGCAGTGTTTCTGTTAATGAGGGTCCTCAGAGCCCTTTATTACGGAAATAAGGTGAAGGTAGGTTAGACCATCAGTTAACAGAGTTGCTGGATTGGAAATCTGATCTACAAAATATCAAATTATCCGAAGCCATAGTGAACACATGGTCGAGTTTTGCCTGATCAAACAAATCCCTTCTCATAAAGAGTCACCAACAGAGCTTTACCTGCTCATCATTGTGTCAACGATCTAAGGACGGTGCGTCTTTGAATAAAGCCAACACTCAGCTCCAGAGTGTTTGTTTTACACACGTCTTCAGACCTCATTCCAGACACTGAGCACTACTGTTCTTCACAGGAGAAGAAATATGTACACACATGCACATACAGACATGCCCAACACACGCGTGCACACATAGGTATGCACACACACTGTGCAGAGGATTAATTGCCTGAACAAAAGTGGTTGGAAATTGAGGAGCAAAATGAGGAAGAGAGAAGGAGGTGCACGGCCCGTGGGAGGGAAGAAAGAAGTCGTCTAAGGAAGCATGTGCTCCTTTCCAGCTGCCCCCTGCCTAAAGATAAGAGCAATAAAACGACATCTATTTTGCCTTTGTTTTTCCCTCAAAATGTTGAAGCTTTCACCATGGATGGATAGCAAACCCCTTGCCATAAGATGCCTAAAGTGTCCTTAGAGCAAAGCATTATTTGTAACCAGCACAATCCCTTTTCAGAGAACGTGCTCCTGGCTGAGGGTCCCCTCTTGAGAGTCCTGGCCTGACTGTGTGTGTGATAAGCATCTCCTGGGGACATCTTTCATGGACGACAACAAACCCAAGGTACATCTTGCTTCATGGACCCACTTCAGGCCAAATGAGCTGATGATCCCGAAACTCTGTTTGAGAAAACAGCACAGAGATGAAGGAAGAGGTAGACATCTTCCGGATGAGGTCAATATGGTGCCCCCGCTGGGAGGGCTCCAAAGCACATCCAAGTCTAGTGCAAGGAGCCCCCCACCCCCGAAGAGGCAGCCCCTTGGGAACACAATCTCACCTTCACCGTGAGCCAAGCACTGCCTTAGGAGGCTGTGGTCATTTTCTTTGTAGCCAGCACCCCTCCCCTGGGAGGGTAAAAGAGGACAGTTAGGTCCTCTGTCCAACACGATTCTCTCTAACGCGGTCCTGTCCACAGCCTCTGCTGGAGGTTCGCAAGCCCTACACCCCAATGAAAGACCCCAGGTAATGCAGACGGGGTTCCCCAATGATCCTGTGCGATCGTTTAATAACTACGCAGTTGTGAAGCAGATAAGTGACGGGCGTCCTGATTTAATTAGAAACTCCCCTAACCAGCAACTTTCCCTCCAAGAGCAGATTTATCTGGTTTCCCTGCATTGGTCGCACTGGTGAAATCTTTCCCATGTTTGCTCGCAAGCCCGCTGCAGCCGGCACGTCGGGGGGTGTCAGCTTTTAATTGTAACTGTCTTGCAGAGCGGTGTTGTTTTAATATCCTGTATAGATTTTTATGTAATACACTCACTTGCAGGCAGCCCGAAGCAAGAATCAATTCTGTGAAGGGTTCTTCTTTTGTTAAAAGCCAATCTTGTTTTAATGATGCATGAAGAAATATTCGAGCATTGACATTTTTCTGTCAGGTTTCTTTTGAAAAATCAATTAAGATAATACTGCTTTGACCTAGTTATCTAGTTAATGCTTATTAGGAATGTAATATGATTTACTGTCAGCATAATAATTTTTGTATCTTATCCCATTAGCTGGTGCATATTTCAGTGTATTACACAACGGTCACTTCTTAAAATGTAATGTAGCAGAATACATTAATTAGATTGACTAGGATCATTAGACAGAAACTATCTCATCGGAGCCTTGTATCAAATTTGTATATAATTTCTATCAAGATATGGCTTTATTTACATGGCTAAAAACCCACTGCATAATCAGAGTGGATGACCAAGTCCACCGTCTTGATGTCCATCGCCAACTATTCTTCCACAAGTGACAGATCGTAGATATTTTAGCTTAAAATTGATGGGTTTGGGATGACCCATTATGCGTGGAATTTAAGCAAAATACATTTCAGACACATGGAAGCCCACACTCCTGGTTTCAGTGCTGGGTGGCCTGGGGTTAGGAAGGCAGGCTGCTGCCTTGAGAGTTACGAACTGTCCACAGAAAATGCAGAATCAGGTGCTATTTCAAAACAGACCTTGGGATTCTTTGTTGCCTTTGTATTAAGCGCTGTCGATGTCTCTGTCAGAAGGGAATGCTCGAAGAGATCCTTCCGGGGAAATTATTGATTTCTGCCCATTCGGGATTCACTGCTGGCTTCCCCTTGCTAAGTAGAACCCCGAGCAAACCTCTCCCTTCTTCCCTTAGAATAGACGGCCCTGAAAGTCAGGCTCTCACCTGGTTAACAGGAATGTCCTTAGTGCTGGTGATCTGCCCGAAACGTCACAGGTGGCAAAGCGACGCGACATTCTGCCGAAAGGACATTAGTGAGCTGAGGATGAATAATGTACTTTAAGGTATCGGGAGACAGAACATTACTTATGTCTCTTATCCTGACGGGCACCAGCCTCCATGCATATTTACCTGAGCAGTGAACGCTGCTCACTTTGTCTAATTCCTTCTTTACCTGCTTAGAGAGTTGCCTTTGGCACTTTTATCAGCACGGTCCTTACCCTCCCCCATCTGTCTCTCTCCATCTGTATCATTAACAGTCCACCAAATAATACATATCTAAACACATCCCAATCCACCCTGCCTTCCCATCGCATTAGGGGGTAATCAAAATAAGCCCGTACAGTAGGAAAGAATTAGGATGTCGATTAAAAGGATGTGGTGTCTAAAGGACCTCTTACTTGATTTGTACCTTTTTGATTTTTAAATTCTCTCTTCTTTACGTAAACTTTACACTGAATCATGGGGGCCCAAAGATGCCATTTTAAGTTATATGTCTGCCATACATCTCCAGATTTACCAGTGAAAGATTCGCACTTAACAAAAGTGACCTTGTTTTCCAGACAAACATGATGAATTTATGCAGGCAGCCTAGTGGAGCTGTTCATTCCCAGCCTGGTAACATTTTAATTAATTAAATTAAAAAAAAAAATCAATGGCCATAGATTCAGTTTTCTATAGGATATTTTACATTTTCTACTTTCCTATTTAAAATTCAAAGGGTTTTTTTTTTTTAAAAATAATGTTTTGGTTACAGAATATCTTTTCTCTCTCTCTCTCTTTCTCTGTCTTAAAATGTATTTCTCCAGGGGCATTTAGGGTCTTAAAGGTTGCTGATTGTTCTTAGAGCAGACAGTATCTGAATCCTGTATGTTCTTGATTTGAATAAAGTGAGGAGTGGTTGCACTAATGTGATGGCATCTTGAATTGCTAAGCAGGGATGAGGCTGAAAGCCCAGTATGGCCACTGAGGAGCACGGGAACCGTGCACAAAGAAAAGCAGAAGGAATCAGGGAAGAAACCAAATACAGACTCAGTGGAAATTCCTTGCGGACGGGCGGGAGAGGGGCGGCCCGCGTGATGCTCCCGTGCCTGTGCCCGTGTGCACACAGCTCCCGGCTGGGACGCGCATCCCCTGGCTCTCTTTAGCACCCAATTAATTGACTTGAGTTTGGGGAGATTCCTCCTTTCAGAGAGATGCTCCGGCAGACAGGTTTTAATTACAGAAAATGTTAATCGCGGATTAAAATTGGAAACCTGGAATTATTGTTTCATCACCATCGATCAAACACGTAATCCAGATAAGGAAAATTAGGATGGTAGGCATGAGCGCAAGGACTTGGGTTTTACATTATTATCTCCTGCTTAACTAGGCACTTTTCCTGGGTATCTGAACTCTTTTGCCTTTTAACTGTGCTTGCAGTTGCTATAGTGATGGCATAATTTTGTAATGGTCTAAAAATGACACTGGCATAGATACTGACAGATAGGAATTAATTCACTAACAAGTAATTATGTCGCGAAATGTTGACTGCCATACAGAGGGTGTGCGGTGACACATTTTCTGTTTTTCTGGGATGGCAGTAACATTAGCGTTGGTCATTAGTGGTAGACATCTCAGTAGTGTTGGATACAGACTTATATGCAGACCTATTTAGTTACCTCTGTGACAGCCTTGTTCAGGACACCAGAAACAGCTGTCCTAGCCTGTATGAGCCAAAATAATTAGGCCTGTCATCTTCTCCCTCTGATTTCCCCTTCAACCTGCTCCACAAAATGCAAATATTTTGCTTTCATTGTCACATTCACCTTGACATGGATATTGCCTTGGCGCGTAACTGGATAAGATGACTCAGAATTTGCATTGTTCATTCTAATAAATTTGCTTCCCCTCCATCGCATGGCAGGACCCATCAGATAAAGTCTCCCGGAGTGTCATCAATCACCCACCCTGACAGACGGCTTTTGCCTTCATTTGTTACATACGAGAACATGCTTAATTATTTGTCCTGTAATTAGTTGGGAAAATGTCAGGAAATGTCAACTCTCTGTTCGCTGTGGAAGGACTCGGCTTGAAAGCCAGGATGACTGAAGTGTCATTAATGCTGCCTAACTAGAGGAGGATCAGCTGGAAAGTGAACGCTTCTAAAAAAGTAATCACGGTGAGTTACGGAAAACGGAAAATCAGCCCCCAGAACACGATGGGAGTCCTATTAGCAAACAGTTATATTTTTCATCTGCTGGTCTCCACAATAAAATATGGGAGAGCAAACCTCAGAACAAGTATATGGGATTGATATCATTTGTGTCACATCCTCACCAGCATTCCCTGAGCCAGTCATGCTTAATGTATTACTATGGGGCACGTAATATTTAATTTGCAGATTTAAAGCTTATCTTACCGTTCGAGCCACACAGCGCAAAATTCAGTGAATATGCAAAGGTGAACGGTTTCGCATTCATCTGGCAAAGTGATGGATTGAATATGTAAAATGAAAACTGTCATTCTGCTTTTAGAAGCCTTTGCTAATAAGGGCAAATTGCCATTAATCATCACTTGGCAACCCCAAACCTCAAACAAAAAATATATGTAAAAAGATGCAAGAAGGATGAAACATGCAGGCAGTCTCGAGGCACGGAACAAGTTCGCTAGATAGACGTCTTGCCCACACCCAGAATGCCAAAAAGAGCTCTTTGTTAATTCCAGCAGTGGGATAGAAGGCCTTCACACTATTTCCCAGCTAAATCAGAGAGAAACAGATGCATGGGGAAGAAAGAACAATTTTATCACACGACAGGCAATTTCATTTTGAAATGGATGCGCCCGGGTTTTTAATTGTGCTCCGACATCCTGATATCTGACTGGGGTGTGTGCTCGGTTGCACTTTGTGAGGGGCCTGGCTGCCTCACCATTGTGTGCAGGACGCCGCATTTGTTCATAAAACGCCCCCAGCAAATTCCACATCACAGGCACCGCATTGTTGTCAAAATAACCTGCTCACGTGAGATCTTTCTTGACTTAATTACTGACATCACTTTGTAACTCCAGAACAAGTAAATTACTGTTGGTCCTCTCAAGAAAGAAGAATTAAGATGGCACTCTGCAGTTTAACAATTCACAACTTGTCACGAGTAGGGTTGGGCTAATTATCAGATGGTTAAACATTTATTCTGGGGGGACAACGGGAGCAGTTCCATGCAAGCAAACTGTGTTTAAGGGAAGGCCATCCCAGCCCACAGAAGCTTCAGAAAGCATGGAAAGTTTGATCTGCCGCTCTGTAGATCAGACTTCAGGAAAGCAGATATATTATTTTATCTTTCAAAATCCAACAAATGGATGAAGCCAGCCACTGGAAGCTGTGTGAAAGTTACAGACATCGAAGGACAATTCAGTCTTGATACTCTGATTTTTGAGAAAGATGAAAACGTAGCCACAATTATTTTGACTAGGCAGGCTTTCAAAGCTTATTCTAATTTAAACTTTGTCCCTAAAATTCATCCATGTAAGGTACTATTAATAATTGTCCTGGGGGAAGGCCTTCATGTGGACAGCATGGGACACTTTCATTCCCTTTTCTTTAAGAAAGGGCCCTGCTAGGCTTTCAAAGACTCCACCATCCATCATGGGGCCGATTTTGAAAATTCTAGCAATTAACCACACAGAAGAACAACATTTTCTTTCTAATATCCTGGGATTTTCTTTCAGTACTTTACAGGCGGAACCAACTTTAATGAACGTCAGGGGGTTAGTTTTTTAAAAAATACACTTTTTGTCAGTTAAGGCTTTCAGTATTCTTGTCTGGTAAGGTGGGGATGGAGCAAGCATTAGAGACAGTCTAAAAATCATCTTCTTGGGTAGCAGTTGGAGTGGAATTGGAGGGAACACCCTCCTCATTAATAGCTGAGAGAAGGTGAAAAATTAAGATGTCGATTTTGCGCTGCCCACATCTCCCCTGGACCTTTCGAATTGCCAGGACAGAGAGAGACAGTTCTCTCTGAAGGTGGCAGGAAGTATCACACTGACCCGTGCAGTTTCCAAAGTTGCTTTAACTTCCGGGAGGTTGAAATCACTTAGACTCACCTCAGGCTGCAGGCTCTGTCCTCAGTGAGGAGGTGGGGAAGCGTGTCCCCTCAGGGTTCGGGGTGCCCTTCTCAGCAGCCACTAGCAAGATTCTCTTCCTATTTATACCTGGATGGGGTTTACAAACAAATAAACAAATGTGATCCCTCCTCAGTAACCTTGATCATTGCTGCAAATAAAAGTGACTTGCGCTGATGGGAAGAGAAAACCCTGAGGATGAATTTGCTCTAATACTCCAGGGAGCTCAGGCACACCCTCATTGCCCTGCAGCTTGGGTGGGTGCCCCCTGTTTACAGTGCCACGGCCCTGAGCTCGGGAGGGGACAGGGGGGAGACGGCTGGGACCCGGACACTTTGCCGTGCTCTCCCGGGGATGCCCAGGCGTGTCACCAGGACGGAGGCCGTCCACCCAGGCAGCTGCTGGGGAAGAAGCCGGCAGTGGGAGGTCCAAAGGCTGCCGGGAAACCTTTCGCTGACTTTCCTCCAGCTGCTGCCTGTGTACCGAAGCAGCTGTTCCCGGCACTTCCAAAAAGACAAATCTCTTTTCAGGGGATTTTGATAAAATAACTCACCATCATTGGGATAAGGCACATTTTGTTAGTGACAAAAGCCCACTGGCGAATTTGTTTTCTGTTTTCTTAAATGTAATGTAGCAATGCAGGTTGTCACACGTAAAGTCTGAAAACACGACTTGTAGCCCTCTGTATTTACCTACGTACGTATTTGTCGTTTTACTTCTACCTTTATAACGAGTCTTTACAGGGCGGAGGAAGGATAAATGACTCCTTTCTTTAGGGAGACGGCATGGCCTTTTCTTTTTCTGGAGAAAGAGAAAAAGGCTAGAGAAATGGTCAAGAGCATTTGCTGCTTCAGAGGCAGAAAGAAAACCATTCTTCCTCTGGAGTGAAGGTATTTTGAATGTGTACGAAGCAAGATTCTTGCAGGCGGTGATTGCAGAAGTGTCAGGATGGGCGATGCCTCCTGGTCTCCAGATTCGCAGGTTCCCGGGAAAGAGTGTATCTTTTATGAAATGATTAATGCCGGCAAGGAGCGCAGATTTTTACATTAACATATTTAAGCCTACATAATAAATTGGGAATTCTTACAAACAGATAAGAAGGGTTTCATGGCATTCTGGACAAATAACAATGCCATAAGCTTGAAACAATACATTTAAGAGGAAAAAAAGCAAAGATGTAAGGTCAGACAATATCTCCCATAACATTTGGAAAAGGCTGCCAATTGTTTGGATAACGGTACAATGGCAAAGCCTCTTAGAACGTTGTTAAGTCTTTATTCAGTAATACATTATCATGCATATTTCATAGCAAGGATTACTAAGACAGAATTGTGTGTCATTTTTGTTGTATGTCTTTATAATTACACCTTGAAGCCACAACTCGATTTTTTTTTAAACTACATATTCATGAAAAGCGGACTTGTAATTTGATAAAGGGGAGCTTGTGTTCCCGTCTCCATTCAAATGGCATCACGAAGCAGAATTAAAGTAGGCATCTGTGTTCTCCGGCATTAATCTCCTCAAGCACATTCCAGCTGCTCTGATGTGCAGGAGAGAGATAAGTCCTGCGCGGACGGGAGCTGTGCGGGCCAGACAACTCTATTATTGGCTTCATAATTGCTTAATTAAACTTTTGTCACTAATCATTATGAGGGCAATAGAGCTGTTATACTGGCTTCTGTTAAGCAAAAATCAATAAACTGTTGGAGTTAATTTCGCCGTATTTTTTGTCCTGCAAATGAAATTCATTGCTGCCGGTTAGTGATCTGTGTGGCTGGCGCCCGGCTGATAGGAACAGCCATCACCATTTGAATTGAGGTATTCAGTAGCACATGAATATGAACAAATGGCAAACATAAATCTCTTGCATGAAGTACACCTTCTATCCCTTTATTATGGAACAATTGACCCATCCAAAATGAATTCTAATGGCAGGAAAGCGTTTAGATTTAAATTACACCATGGTCTTCTGGATCTGAAAGATGGCGGCATAAAAAAGATTAATATGCTAATTATTTTTCTCCTTATTTTTTTCCTTCAACATCCATGGTGGGGTATTGTGAAGCGTGTAAATAAGATGACTGTTTTGTCAAGAAATGGCTCGGAGGCACACTATATTCCATTGCAATTTAATTTGTTTATTCAAAACCTCACTCCAGATTTTAACTGTGTTTGCAATAACACTTTATTTTTCACATAATGTTTTCCTTTCACAAAGAATTCCTAGAATAAGGAAAGCATGTTTTTGTTTATTGAAATAGATTTAATGGTATTATGAGTGATGATATACTTAACCAAGGCTGTGTTTATAAATTCCTGTCAAACTTTTATTTTCTTCCCTCTTCTCCAGCTTACGGAATTGATCTGAGGTTGTGCTGTCTCTCCTCTGTCCCTTGTATTGAGCAGGGGAGGGAAGAGGTGTACAGGAGGCTTTGTTATTTATGCACCGTCCCTCGTCCAAGTTACCCAGGACCACCCCCTTCCCCCCTCCCCCCAGCCCCTGATATTCTTAAAACAAAAAATAAACAAACCGAAAACAAAAACTTAACCTCACTGGATGCATCAGCCTGGTGTGTGGTTAACACTGAAAATCTTATGCGTCTGCGTCACTGTGTGATCTGAAGTGTTTATTCTGTTTTTTCCTCCAAAATGGCCTTGATGTTGCCAATAACTACTGCAAGAAACACAGGAAGGAGCGGAGGGGCTTTCCTGCACCGGTGGTTTTGGTGCCACATTGTACCTTTACATCACGCCTCTGCAAGCACCTACTGTGCTGGGGTCCTGCAGCTGGCTGGGTGGAACCACGAGTGGACGTGGCAGAGGATGCGAACGAAGTGTGGATACACCCACGTTCGTCCCGGAGCCTGTGAAATGACTCTGAATCCTTTCTGGGGTTGGAAAGTCAATTCTAATTGTAGAAAGAAAATTATTTATTCTTTGAAGATGAAGAAAAGAGAGAAAATTTGTTCTGAATGGTTGGATGCTATGTGTACCTAAAAGAGAAGAAAAAAATAAAAACAGTAAAAGATTAAACGAAAAATCCCATCATTTTATTTCTCAAAATTGGCACACCATGGATTTATGACACAGCCTTCCTCTGTCCCTGAAAAATATTGAAAGTTGTATAACTTGATTATCAAGAGCACAGTTCGGGGTTCATTCTTTGACACAAGCAGCTTATTTTATGCTCACGTAGAGGGGATGTCCTCAGTTTTCCATGATGTCTATGAAAACGGTTTGAACAGAATAGGTGTTCAGTTAATGGTGTATAATGAACAGATGGATAAATACGGCCCTGAATGGCTCCATTTCTACAGGGGTGTGGATGGACAGGTCACTTCTGTCCCCAAAACTTGCTGGTGTTGATTTTTTTATGCTCAAAATTGTAATTCCTGGTTTTCTGGGATTAGGGTGGCTAAAATTGTGATAATAAGAAACCAAACGTACAAGGGAAAGATATATGATCTCAATGCAAACTACCAGAAATTTATTTCCTTATTAATTCGGTCTGAATCTATTTCTTTATATGCCAGAATTATTTTTAGCTATTTTCTTTGTTATCCCTATTCCCACTCCAAGAATCAGTGTTTTATATGAAGGGAGAAATGTTGCACAAGTTATTAGCATGATCTATGCCATTATTACAGTTATTATTATTTATATAGTCTGCGATTATGGAGGGGGTGTGGATAAGTCCCCTTCTAATAAGAAAAATGTCTGACATCGTGAAACCAGACACTTATTTTTGAGACCCAAAACAAATTTCACCAAATGAAAGAATAGACTCTTAGGAAATACTATTTAAAAATCACACATAGATTAAAATCACATGCACAGTCGTGTATATTGGGATTTTAATTTTCATTATTGCATTCATTATATGATTTAAATGAGATTACAGTGTAAAATACGCTGTACTTTGTGATTAAACAACGATGTTTAAATACCCTGTAAGTCTTTTAGGTTATTCTTTTATATAATTGCAACTTATTCATTTCAACATGCATTATGTATTGAGTTTTAAAGCTACATAAAGCTTGTATAAATATATGATTTGCCTCTAAGAACATCTAGAAGTAAAAGGGATTAGAAACCTCTTGACCGGATTGAAAATGATGTAGGTGGCCGGGCTGAGGAAAGCCACCAGTGGCAACCAAATTAAGGGAGCTCCTCCTCTGGAATTTTCCTGACAGAGTGACCCCACAGGGCAGGTCCCAAGGGAGATTTTTACAGATATCTCAAAGGTACCATGAATTTCTACTTTGAAACAGTAATCTTTGCTCTGTGTACCTGGATCTTAAGTAAAACTGCCCTTGAATGTCAGCAGGTGTGTTCTGTATACTTTCTTAATTTTTTTTTTTTAAATGAGCTTTTTCTTGTTGTTGTTTAACCAAACTCAGTAGTTGAAAGCGTTTAATGCCACAGAGTCCAGTTTCTTGTTTACTTTCCTCTTAAAATGCACTTTTCCCCCCCTGTGCTGCTCATCCCTTGATGGATGAAAGTGATTTCAATTTATCCTAACATTCTTTTATGACTATACCGGAATTCAGTCATCATGCTGGCATTGGAAGAAAGAGGGCTCGTAGATTAAGTATCTTAGTGCAATTTATGTGTAAGCGTGTTTCCAAGATAATTATTTGCCTTGTTTTATGTATAGATCCATCCAGTGTTGGGCTTGGTTATGATGGATTTGATTGTAACTACTGGGCAACATTTATTAAGAGTTCCTAGTGTTGTGAACATTTAAAATATAAGGGTTTTCACTTCAAATAGCTTATTAAAAAAATAAAACCTCCAGAGTCCAAGTAGATAGTTGGATACAATGGGAAGAGAAGAGAGAGAAAATACACTTAAATATAAGAAAGAAAAGGAAGAATACACGAAAGCATAAGTATACTAAGTGTATGAAGATTATGTGCATTAAAAATACATTTAAACACGAGAAAGGGAAATCAGTTTGTTCAGATCATTTTTGATGACTATTTTAATTTGGTTTTGGAATTTTAGTTTTTATTTTATTTTGAAGTTGGTGAGCATTGTTCCTTCTAAGTCTAAGGACTTAATACTTAAGGTAAATTTGAAAGTCAAATTGGAAAACAACAACAAAAAAACTTCAATAGACTCAGAGATAAAGGAGAGAGAATATGATTCTACGAAGAAATTGCCCACTCACCTCACTCCAAACTCCTTGGCTCTGCGCTCAGTCCTTTTGTGCCCCAGGCCCAGTTTCCATTTTCCTGCTGTCTGACACTGCTTTCCGGCAGGCGCTGGACCCGTGAGGTCATCGCAAGGATGCACCCCGATGGCATCAGATCGTGCTGCCCCTCTTCGCCTGTGTCTCTGGACCATCACCCTTGTCCATTCAGCTCCCGTGAGCCTCCCTGCTGTCACTGGCACAGAACCACACTCTTCAAATAGTATTTATCGTACTGTTTTCTCCTGCTAACCTATTAACTATTCTTTGTAGAAAGTAATAGAACAAGGGAAAACAAAGCAAGGAAAATGAAAACCACCCATGATTCCCAACTCAGAAATAACCGCTACTGGCATTTACATGTATAGACTCATACGATATACATACATGGTTCCATAAGCGTGTGTGCGCGCGCGCGCGTGTGTGTATATTTGGATGGTTTTATATTCTGATGGGGAGGCGGCTCAGCGTGTCCAAATTTGTATTTTGGCTGACACTTGGCACGGGGGCGTGGGCTTCTGGAACCCTCTCCACAGATAGTTGTTAAGTACATGGATAAGAAAGGCAGATTTAAAGCTTTCCTTTGATTTTTTTTCTTCACGGTAACTTCTTAATAGTCTGAAAATAACAAGTGCAGTTATTTTGTACATGTCAAGCCAAGTCATTAATGAGATTAGTGTTCCCAGGAAATGTATCCACCTTTTGACTAAATAAACTCACTTGCCTTTGCAAACATCCCCTTGTGGCTGGGTTTACCTTGCACCTGTGCCCAAGGAGAAATGCCTTTTGTTTGCATTAAGAATCGAAGGTTTCATTCCTTAAAATACTTCTCACGAGTGAAGTGTCTAACGTGTTTTGACATATGATGCCATGACTGAAAACAACTGTTTAGAAGATTATCTTTGTATTAATTTTCTAACCAGCTTTTGACCCCAGTCAGTGCCTGTTCACTCAGTAACTGGATGAAGATTAGAGGGTGCCTTTGCCACTGAAACGTGTACATTGAATGTTGTCGGGCCCTCATAAGGGCTCTGGATGACTATGCTTTTATAACTTAAAAGGAAAGAAGACTCTCATCTTTGGCAAAATTGTCACTGGCACAGCCGTCACGTGTCCCTTCTGATTTTACTGGTGGGCGCCGTGGCCAATGCAGTTCAGCGCAGAAATTAGGGACACGGGGCTTTGGAAGGAGTAAGGAGGCCACCCCTTTTCCTCGCAGCGTCTGCTCTTCCTCACACACAGAATGAGGTTGGACAGCTATTTCTACTACTGTTTGACTCACTGATGAGACTTTAGAAACAGATTTGAAATAACTGGATGGGATCTTTCTGCTTTTCTCAAGCCGGTAGCGAACTGAGAGGAAAACTAGGATAATGAGTGTGACTTGGGCAAGCTGCTCTCGGACAGCCTGGGGCCTCTGGTAAGAGGCTGCTTTCCGAAAATAAGAACGCGCTTTCTATTCTTTAGGGAAAAACGTCCACCCCAGCCTGCACTCAACTCTCTGTCTCCAGACCATTGTCACTGTGCTCAGGGCCCCCTCGACCTCCCGAGCGAGCTCTTTGCTGGAAAATGAAAAAAGCAAAATCTCGACTCGTACCTGCATTTACGCTGCTGGATCTGTTTCCTTCAATCACATACAAATATCATGTAGACTCAACAAGGAAGAAAATGGTTTTAAGTTGGTTGAGTTTAATCACGTAATTCCAAGAACGATAGCTTTCCCACCACAAGGCGGGGGCCCCTGGAAGGCGGTTTTGCGCCACTTGAAGCAGGACAGACATCAAACCAAACGTGTCTATTTAGTGGGGACTCAGAGCCCAAGGTGGAATGGTGACTTTTACAGAATTAATCGTGGATTCACAGGGTGATGTTGGTACTTCTGGGCTAGAGCTTTTCTCTAGTGAAAGTGGGGTTATTAATGGACTGAAAATATACTTCATTAATTTTCACTGAAAATAACAGAAGGCAGCAGAGTCTGGGAAGAGAAAGTCGGGGCTGTGACAGATGACTGTCCCCGGGTTGCTTCGGAAGGCAGTGGGGCTGCCAGGGGCCTCCTGAGGCCCTTCCACCTCTCTTCCCAGCTCCAGAGACGGGCAGCAAGGGAACCTTTGCCGACGAACTCCACGGTCCCGAAGGAAGCCCCTTCTGGAGGACCATTGATACCACTGTTTATTCATGGAAGCTCCTGAGGCGTGGCAAGCATGAGAACACGACATTCAACGTGGAAACTTTCATTTTCATCTCATGAAGAGGGCATGAATTGAATGCTAATTAGAGAAGAGAAATAAAATAAAAATGGCTGCTCCAGGTCATCCAATGAAACCGGTTCCACGTTGGCTGCATTCGTAACAAAAAACAAGGATCTCATGACATGTGTTTAATAAGCAACCTGCACTAGTGGCCGGTTTAAATGATACTGTAAGAGGATGTAACCCAGCTTCCAGGGGACACGCATTGTCCCGAGACCTTACTTAGGACCCCTCGTGGCCATAGATTTTCAGCAGTGCTTGCTGCTAATCTTGAAGTTGACAATTTAAATTTCCAGATGCCAGCAGAACTCCGTGGTTCTGCACGTAGATTTACTTTCTCTCGAAAGCGTAATCAAATGGCTTCAGAGGACGTTGTAAGTCAGGGCACGTGATAAGCCACACCCCTGAGTATGTGTCCTCTGGCCCCAAATCTGCACCTGGGAGCATCGTGGCTGCCGGGCTTTTCCCTGGATGCTGGGTAGTCTCCAAGGCTGCCGATGGGGAAGGCTACCATCGCCGGCAGGGTGCCCCCTGCCCAAGCCCAAGGTGAGGTCGGAGGTCACTGGGCTCAGCCAGGCAGATGCAGGAGGAGATGGAGGTGGTCCATCCAAGCATCTCTCCTTGTGGACACAGCACAGCGCCCTCTGCCGGGCCTCCCACGGGGGCGGCCTCCTGTCCCCTTGCCAGGGTCGTGTCAGGCTTAAGCGACAACAAAAGATCAAAGGCTCACCTCCACCGTGAGTGAAGAGAACTCTCGAGTCCGGGAAGCTCTGTTTATTATTTCAAGAAAACGGAGTTAATTTCTTGAAAGACAGGCAGCGGGCCCCTCCCTGCTCCGGATGAGCTGTGCGGTTTTGCAGGACAGGCCGGCGCTTGTCCTTTGGAATTGGAGCATCGAGTTTGTAGCCACATTGATGTCTTTGTAAAGGTGATACATGCGGTCTGTCTGTCAGACAAATACCCCAACAAGTACAAGTGTTTATCAAATTCCCTGTAAACGCGCAGGTCTGAGGACCCTTTCAGGCCGACGTGGGAAGGCTTGCTCGTCTCCTTCACACAGAAATCGCTTAATGATAGTTAATATCGCCCTATAATCTCAGCAGCTCCCATTTAATTGCAACGTTTTGAAGTCTGTCTGCACCCCCGGAGGGTGGTGTATCCCTGGTCTTAAGCATCATTCAGGTGGCCCCGGCTCCCAGGGAGGCAGGGGTCACCTGCTGAGCACTCCTGGTCCAAGTGTTGCCTAGTCCTTCAGAGAAGCTGGTCCCACACTGCCCCCAGGGGAAGACCACCTCTGGGGAAGGCCGGAGAATAGGCATGGGGCTGTTTCATAAGGGAACAATCTTTTCTAAAAAAAACAAAACCTCAGCTTTTGAAAAAAACATGCAGCTCAGCATGGACTTGTTTGGAAATGCCAATAAAATAGTTTAAACACATCCAGTGCCCCTCCTTTGTGTGAGAGAGAACCGTGCGGTGAGAGATTGGCTGACCTGTGCAAGGGAGGGTTTCATGCATTTTCTTTATCTAGAAAAGTTCCTCTCGGGGAGGGTCCTCCTCTGGGGCTGGTCTCACCTCTGTCCCCAGGAGGGAGGATGCCTTGTTCATCTCCCAGAAGAATCCAGACTGTGTTTCCCTACTGGGCTCCGTAAATAAACTCCTGAATAAGAACTACTGACCTCAACACGGTTTTCAGCACATTTTCTCTATTTTGATGACATAGAAGCAGACTTCATGGCCCATAATTGCTCAAAATACATGGGTAAGTGTTGAACTGAACTTTTCCAACCAAATCCATAAAACCATCAACAAATGAAGACTCACCATCATCACTGAGTTTTCTCGAAATTTCATAGATTGGTTTCATATGTATATGCAATCATTTACTTTTCAATGTGACGCAAATACATTGCAACGTGAGCCTAGGAATACCTGTCAAGAATATCAAAGTATCTGGGTAAATCTAACGGCGATTTGGCCTGTAAGAGTCATTGGATACTGTAGACCAGATGACCGGCAAATACAATTTCAACCTCAAGCATGAAGGCCCGACGTCTAGGATTATGGCAGAAGCCTTAATGTGTTGAATATTTTATTTGCTTTTTGAAGCAAAACAGTATGTAATTTCTTAAAAGTGTGAACATATTTTTCTCAGAAGACGCATGGCTTAGGGGTTCCATTGGTTTGGGAATTATCTTAATTAAAATTATTTATATGAGCTGCCATAAATTTCCAATTTTTTGGCTTTGGTTTACATTTCTTTGTGGTTCTGGGTGAATCCTTTCTATTTACTTCTTTCATTGGATTGAGCAAGCCATTCACACACGTAAAGTAACATTTATTCTCATCCACACTTACTAGGCGCTTGCCTTACATAACCTACCTTTAAGAGGGATCCACCTTTTTGTTCTCCTGAGTTAGAAACCACGTGGGGGAGGTCAGGAGGGACGGCAGGTTGTTTTAACTCTTGAACAGCATGAGTCAAGACTGTCTCTTTCAGCAGTGATTCCCCAGGCATCCTCCTTGCCGGATGGCAGTTGGTACGGAATTGAGAGCACCTCTCAATGTCTTCATTTCTTATTCCTCCACTTTTTATTACAAAATCGATACCAAACACAAGTGGATTACTATACCCCAAAAATCCTTCAGGTAGGCGAGCAGCTACCTAACAATTATCTCAAAGGATGAATATACAAATTAATTGATTAAATGAACCCGTGTCGACTGCACCTCAGCAGGGCCTTCAGAGGAACAAAGGGTCTACCTGCAAAGTCTTCCTGAAGTGGAAGGGGGCATTAATTACACCCGTGCTATGGGTTGATTTGTGTCTAGTTTCCTTTTGTCTTGGAGTTGACTACCTGGACTTCAAAGCACGCTTTAAACCTGAATCTCTTCTCCACGGCAGAAGCCAGTGTTAAAAGACAGGGATTACAATAAAAGTTCTTCAGCTAAATACCCAAGCTTGTCTTTGCACAAACTTCACAACAGTTAATGACATACATAAAGCTATCAGCATTTTCAAGACAGACCTCTTTTAGAGTTTAGCATGGGAAATCCACACACGTTATTTAAAGACTATTACAACGTGCTCTTTTTTTCCTAACCCTAAAAGCCTCCAGAGGCCCAGGTTTCCCTGATCCTGACAATGTTGCTTCTGAAACGCAGTGTCATGTAGACTGAAGTCCGCTGTCTACATGGACCTCATGGTTCTTGATTGGCCTTTTGTCCAAACCCATACATTGGCTCCATACAGCCCTCCTGAATCAGATGAAAGCATTTATCAATTTCTGGACAAAGTCTTTTAGGGGTGAGTGCTTTTCAGTTCTCTCGTCCATATGTGGGTAAATAGATTAAAGCAAAGGATGAAGACGTTTGTGATTTATGTATTAGTATAACTTGTCCGGTCAGACACTGACTATAGGATCCTATCACCTATTACTGATCCCTCCCGAGGTGTAAGCATCTTCATTCTAACTAGTCTGATGCCCCTGCCAGCATCTTTGTTCTTCTTAATAACCAGTTTCTCCTTTTTATGGAGAGAGTGCTAATTTTCCCTTCATTGTTTTCTAAGACCGTCCCTTGGTGAGTTTTGCTAACAGGGTCCTGTCCCTTGTACAATATTGCATCACAGCGGTCCTATGCAATTATTTCATGTTGAATACATTAACCGGTGCATAGTTTGCCTGACTCAAGGTCTTTAGAACTTTATTTTCTGTTTTGTTTTGTTCTGCTGTGCCGTGTGTGTGTGTGTGTGTGTGTGTTTGTGTGTGTGCGCGCGTGTGTGCGGGCACATACATCACCAAGGCTATGCCTCTGATGTTCTCAATGGCTTTTGTTAATTACTTGTTGTTGGGTCCACTTGATTTCCTTAAGAATGAATCTAAAGAATTCCCCGTTCTGAAGAATGATTTCCTCTCACTTATTTTCTTAAGAAATTAGGGGGAAATTCTGGAGGTTGAGAGGGAAGCATTGTCACCACACTTGGCCATTGTCTTTCTGGAGAGTCGATCGTTCATGATTATCCCCCGCTCAGCTCAGCTCAGCTCAGCTCAGCTCACCGGGCTCGCGCTCCGGTCCAGCCACACAAAAGGCTGCTTTGCTCAATCTCAAGCTTGGGTGCTCACTGAGACGTCCACTCTCAGCTGCTGCTCGTCCCCCGTAATTAGCCTGTGATGGCAGCTGCCTCTTGTGGCTTTGCCTGTGAGAGACATTTGACACAGCAGACATCAGAGGGATTTTTCAGGAGGCTCTCGTGGCGTCCGAATGGCTCTTAATTAACCACTTAGGTCCCCCTCCTTCACTCCCCTGCTTGGCACTTTCCAAATGGTAGGGGTTGCACTGTGGATCTAAACTCCGGGGGAAGCGTGCTATCAAAAGATCTTGTAAATGAAGGCTTGTGTAAATTATTTTTAATGATTCCCTCCTGGCACATCATTATGTTTGTAGCTACACACAGACACTTCAGAGATGGCTTGTCTTCCGTGAGGTCAGCTGCAGGACCACCATAACTAGCTGCAGTCAGGAAATGGCTTATTAATTAGCGCAATGATTTTACATTGCTAAGAGCTCTGATGTATGGAGCTAGAATTGTAATTGTGCAGAATCGAAATAATAAGCCATCTCTGGGCTCCTTATGTAAATTGGTATATTATAAAATCATTACCTATCTAAACACTGAGTTTTAATAAGAATTACAATGATGAATTTTATGATAATTGACACTCAAATTTTAATCTCTTGGATTTTTATCATTTTGGTGGTTAAAGTGTGTTTCTAATTAAGTGTTGCTTAAAATGCAAAGGATTGTTTAACGATTCTGTTCCCTTCCTCTAGTTCAAATTAGGTTATTCTCTTTGGTCACAGGAAAGAGGCCTTCTTAGTAATAGATCTGCAACATTATGTAACACTTGTACAGAAAGATGTTTAATCATCACTTTTTTATGAATATGATTTTGATGACGCTATAGTGTCAACCGTGAGACAAGAAACGCTAAATGGTGTTGGACGTGGCTCCCATCGTAGGAGTGACGTACAGAGAAGAAGTAAAATCGGGGAAAAATAATACATCTGTATGAGAGCTCATGTATTTGGGGTGGTGATTGAATTTTTAAATAATTACGGTTTCAGAAGCAAAAATATTTCCTAAAACCTATGCGATGCAATTTAGTTTTAATATATTGATGTAAAGTCACCAGTATTATGATTTATGAATGACATCATACAATAAATGGCTATTACTGCTGTTTCCAAAGCAAACCCCAATAGGAGAAAGAAGAAAAAGTTCCCTTTTATTTGATGTGGAATAAACCATTGCTTGAATTATCGCCATTACCTAGGAAGTATACCTCAGTGAAATATTCACACTTACTGTAATCACCGCCCATGATCCGACTGGAATAAGAAGCTCTTTTCTTGAAGAAGAATACAATTGGAGTATGGAAGTATTTTCTGTCTTTATGATGTTGAATTGATCTCATAGAATACCTGGCATGTGAACTAATATAAGACTGAGTGACCTGAAAAAAAAAAAATATTGGAGTTAAAGAACAAAATAAACTGAAGCAGTTTTTAGAAAATCAATGTTACATCTTTTTGGAAGTAATAGATATGCAACTGGATCTTGAAGACGTTATGGACCCGTTGCAGATAAACTTAAAATATTTAAATGGCTGCTTTCCCGTGAATCCCCTGGGGAGATTTGAAGAATCTGCATGGAAAATGGGAAGTGCCCCATTTCTACCTCCAGCCACCTGGAAGCGGACTGTGTGAGAGTCCTGGAACCCCGTCCAGGGAGGCTGGGGAGCCCTGAGGGTCCCTGTCTGTGTGAAGGCATCACCCACAGACCACTCAGCTGGTGGCCAGAACCAGAGGTGGGAGCCACTCCAGCTTGAGTCCAGCAGGGCAGGGGCTGCGGGTTACCCTTCACTTCCCTGAGACCTGGTCTTCCCCCTCCTGCATCTCCATGCACACGCTGCTTGGAGTGGGTCCACCTGCAGAAGTGCCTCAGGCCCCTCTGCATGGACCACCGTGGTACCTGACCAGCTCACCTGCTCAATGTCTGCAGCTGCACAGTCACCAGCCCAGGCAAGGCAGCCATGTTTAAGCTTCGAGTAAGAAATTTTAATTGCAAACAGCAAAACCGCAGCTTCCCCACCCCATTAAGCAGCCCCTTTGGTCTGTACGCCACGTGTCCATCTCAGGAATGATGGTTTGGGGCATGAGTCTTGGCAGATGAGTTTCCCAACTCCTCCTTAAGACCTGCACCAGGTGTAGGGATCCCCAGACACAGGCACCTCACGATGACTCCGCCCTCTCGTGCAGCCCGGCTTAAGTGCACCCTTTCCCGCAATTCCGCTGTCCTGCTCTTTGCAATTCGCCCCACGGGCAGGATCTGGTGTTGGTGTCCCAGCCATGTCCACTTGCTGATCCGACTCGTCACGTGGCTGCCTCAAGATCCTCAGTCTGCAAACCTAACCCCTCCTCCCATTTCACAACATTCTGACCTTCAACATGGCCTTGTGCTCTTTCCACTAAACCGTGATGGCCTTATCCTCATGGGTCTGACATTCTGGAAGTATGCTTGTAACAAATCTCAGCAGGAGGGGGCCGCCGTCCCCTGAGAGCTCTGCTCCAAGGGATCCAGAACCTTTGGCTGAAGGCTGGGTTCCTGCTCTTGGCTCTGCCCAGGGATAGCAGGCCAAGCGTGGACCACTTTTTCCTCCTGCCTGTGCTTCTCATCAGCCAGGCATCTGCATGGTGATCAGGCCACCTCTGAGCACTTGGCTGGCCAGGGTGTTGGATGACCCTCTGAGCTGCTCCTCTGAGCTCAGCCCTGATTCACAGCAACACGGCTGCGGGCAGCCCAGTTATAGGTGCATAGCCAACGCTGGGGACAGACATCTGAGAGGGACACGTCTCATTCCTCCATTTCCTTGGCTCGCCCCGGGACTCAGTATTGAGCGGCTAATTTAAGGAGATAGACCCTTCTGTAAAAACACAAAATTTGTTAGATGTGTTCTGTGGAAGAAACGAGGTACTTGAGTAATTGCAGTGTAAGCATATCAGTTGGCACTGTCTCAGACAGCAGGAGGATGGAGCTAGGAGAGCCCAGGGCTGTCAATCTACACCTCCATCTCCATCTCGAAATCAACCTGCACCTCCATCTCCACCTCCACCTACATCTCCATCTCCACCTCCACCTCCACCTCCATCTCAACGTCCAACTCCACCTCCACCTCCATCTCCACGTCCAACTCCACCTCCACCTCCACCTCCACCTCCATCTCCACCTCCACCTCCATCTTCATCTCCATCTCCACCTCCACCTCCATCTACACCTCCACCTCCATCTCCAACTCCACCTCCACCTCCATCTCTACATCAATCTCCATCTCCACCTCCATATCCATCTCCATCACCATCTCCATCTCCACCCCCATCTCCACCTCCACCTCCACCTACAACTCCACCTCCACCTCTACTTCCATCTCCATCTCCACCTCCACCTCCATCTCGACCTCCATCTCCACCTCAACCTCGAAATCCACCTCCATCTCCACTTCCATCTCCACCTCCACCTACAGCCCCACCTCCACCTCCACCGCCACCTCCATTTCCACCTAAATCTCCACCTCCACCACCAACTTCACCTCCACATCCACCTCCAACTCCACTTCCATCTCCATCACCACCTCTACCTCCACCTCGACCTCCACCTCCACCTTCATCTGCATCTCCACCTCCACCTCCATCACCACCTCTACCTCCACCTACACTGCCATCTCCAACTCCAGCTCCACTTCCAACTCTACATCCATCTCCACCTCCACCTCCATCTCCACCTCCACCTCCACCTCCATCTCCACCTCCACATCCATCACTACCTCCACCTCCACCTCCATCTCCTCCCCCACCTCCACCTCCATTTCCAACTCCACCTCCATCTCCACTTCCACCTCCACCTCCACTTCCACCTTCATCTCCATCTCCAACTCCACCTCCATCGCCACCGCCATCACCACTGGCACTTCCACCTCCACATGCATCTCCACTTGCATCTCCACCTCCACCTCCATATCCATCACAACCACCACTTGCACCTCCACCTCCATCTTCACCTCCATCTCCACCTCCACCTCCATAACCACCTCTACCTCCACCTCAACCTCCACCTCCACCTCCATCTCCATCTACACCTCCATCTCCAACTCCACCTCCACCTGCATCTCCACCTTCATCTCCACATCCGTTTCCATCTCCACCTACATCTCCACCTGCACCTCAATCTCCATCACCACCTCCACTTCCACATCCACCTGCACCTCGATCTCCATCTCCACCTCCACCTCCACCTCCAACTCCATCACAACCTCCACCTCCACCTCCAAATCCACCTCCACTTCCACCTCCAACTCCAGGTCCATCTCCATCTCCACCTCCACCTCCACATCCACCTCCATCCCCACCTCCACCTCTACCTCCATCTCCACCTCCATTTCCACTTCCATTTCCACCTCCACCTCCAACTACACCTCCAACTCCAGTTCCATCTCCATCTGCACCTCCACCTCCACCTTCACCTCCATTTCCATCTCCACCTCCACATCCATCTCCAACTCCATCACCACTTCCAACTCCATCTCAACTTCCACCTCCATCTCCACCTCCACCTCCATCTCCACCTCCAACTCCATCTCCACTGCCATCTCCACCTCCATCTCCAACTCCACCTCCACCTCCACCTCCAACTCCACCTGCACCTCAACGTCCAACTCTACTTCCATCTCCACCTCCACCTCCACCTCCATCTCCACTTCCACCTCCACCTCCATCTCCACCTCCATCTCCATATCCACCTCCAATTCCACTTCCATCTTCATCTGCACCTCCACCTCTACCTCCACCTCCACCTCCAACTCCATCTCCACCTCCACCTCCACCTCCAACTCCACCTCCACCTCCATATCCACTTCCACCTCCACCTCCACCTTCATCTCCATTTCTACCTCCACCTCCATCACCACCTCTACCTCCATCTCCACCTCCATCTCCATCTCCATCTCTACCTCTACCTCCACCTCCACCTCCATCTCCACCTCCACCTCCATCTCCACCTCTAACTCCACCTCCACGTCCAACTCAACTTCCATCTCCATCTGCACCCCCACCTCCACTTCCATCTCTACCTCCACCTCCACCTTCATCTCCATCTCCACCTCCACCTCCACCTCCATCTCCACCTCCACCTCCACCTTCATCTCCATCTCCACCTCCACCTCCATCTCCACCTCCATCACCACATCCACCTCCATTGCTACCTCCACCTCCACCTTTATCTCCACCTCCATCTCCACCTCCATCTCCACTTCCATCTTCAACTCCACCTCCATCTTCACTTCCATCACCACCTCCACCTCCATCGCTACCTCCACCTCCAACTCCACCTCCATCTCCACCTCCACCTCCATCTCCACCTCCATCTCCACCTTCATCACCACCTCTACCTCCATCTACACCTCCACTTCCACCTCCATCTCCACCTCCACCTCCACCTTCACCTCCACCTCCACCTCCACCTCCATCTCTATCTTTACCTCCATCTCCACTTATATCTCCAATTCCAACTCTCTTCCATCATGACCATTCCCTGACATCCTCACGGCCCAGCACTCCCCATCTCCATCTCTGTCTCCATTTCTCCTCCATCATACCACCTCGGTCCTCATCCTCACCCCTACAGCCAAGGGCACAGAGAAGTGGTGGACTCTTGCACCTGAACCTGACACCTCTCCTGCTTTACTTGGCCTGTGCTGCTGTAATTAAGTGGCACAAATGGGGCAGCTTAATCTATAGGAATTTAGTCTCTCACAGCTCAGGAGACCAAAAGTCTGAATATAAGGTGTCAGCAAGGCCTTGCTCCCTCAGACGGCTCTAAGGAGGATAATTAGTTGCCTCTTCCTGCTTCTGGAAGTTGCCAGTAATCCTGGGGTTCCTTGGTTTTTAGACACCTCACTCTAGTCTCTGCCTTCATACTCACGTAGTGATCTCACCCGTGTCTGTGCCCAAATTACCCTCTTACAAAGGTACCTATCATTGGATTGCATTGGGACCCACCCTGACCCAAGACTACCTCATCAAAGCTTCTCTGATTACATCTGCAAAACCTTACTTCCAAGTAAGGTCGCATCCTGTGTGGGTGGACAAGAATTTGGGTGGGGACGTCACAGAACTGACTACACCATCCCATTCAAGGAAAGAAGAGGCAGGCAAGGGATACCCCAGCCAGCTCCTCTTCCTTGTCCTTTTAGGAGGAAAGCAGAGGCCTTCACACAAGCCCATCACTTCCACTCACAGGTTTAATTTCTTTCTCTTATCAACTAAAACAGGCTTATGGCATGAGGTGCTTTTTGTACAGTGTCTCCCCAGACCCTAGAGAAAGATGGTGGCTGTATTAGTATTTTCCTGAGCAACAGAAGCAATAGGAGAAATATATACACAAATATTTATATAAGATATACAATATCATATTAACCTACTTATTATGAGGAATTGGCTCACATAATTATGAAAAGTCTCCCAATCTGACACTCAGGTAGAGACCCAGGAGAGCTGGTATTGTAGCCCCTCTGAGTCAAATCTGAGAGTAGGAGACAGATGTCCCAGCTCAAAGTCAGGCAGAAGAAAGGAGCAAATTCCATCTTCTTTTGTCTTTTGTTGTATTCAGGACCCTGGTGGATAGGAAGATGCCACCCACATAGGGGAAGGCCATCAGCTTTACAGGGTCCCCTGATTCAAATGCCAGTCTTATTTGGAAACACCTCCCAGACACCCCAGAATGATACTTAGCTGAATATCAGAGGCCCCATGGGCCCGTACATAAGCTCATTTTCTCCTTGACACCTCCTTGGCCCTCACCTTAGTCCACACTGATCTCACCTGAGTGATGGCCCAGGTCTCCTGACCCATGACCCTCCAGAGTGTGCCATTTGTAGTCAGGTGACCAGTACGTTGGGCCAAGTTACTTGTTGAAAGACTTTCCATAAAGACCGGCTGCCATGACAGGTGGCCTCCTGGAGACCCAATCCATGTTTCCCCCTTACCCTGTGGTCCCCCACGTGGCTCATGGGTCTTCAGTGACACTGTTTGCTGCTTTTGTTTCCTCTGTCTGGGAGGCTGTGTCCTCCACATCCACCTTCTCTGCTCCCACTCCTTCTTTAGACCCCAGTGTCTTCTTTCTTCCCTCACAAAGCCGTCCCCCATTTCCTAGATAGAGATGATTCCTTGTAGTAAACACTTTCATCACAGCTGTGATTTCATATTCCTTTGTGCTTCTTGAAATCACCCATGAGCCATCGGTTGTCATCACCAGCTCCAATTCTCACAGAAGCAGAAGCCACGCTGACCTGCTCATCACTGTGGCCTCAGCTCTGGGCCCAACACGTGGGTCATAATAATTACTTATTGGATGAACAAGCAAACACCAGCACATCCTAAAAATGCTTTTCATGGTATTTAGCAATCTCCAAAGTATGAGCTGTCCTATCAAGTTTCTCCTTTTAATCTTTTTAAACCTACCTTTTCAAACTTTCTCTTTTCCACCGAGAGTGACATTGAGCTATAAGGAGTCATCGATATCTATTCACACTGTACTGCATATTATAGTTCTATTTTAAGACGGACCAACCACCAGATTGTTTTGAAAAGTGTTACTTGGAAAAGGAAGTAAAAGCATGACTATTCATTACAAACTAAAAGAAATTCTTTCTTCTGTTCTAGAGCTCACCTTTGGCCAAGTGGTCCTGCTACACCAAAGCCAGATAATCAACCTTGTTTTTTTTCAGAGAATTTGTGCCTTGAGGTCCATCCCTTGGGCGTCTAGTGATGGTCCTCTGGGCACTGTCTGCACCTCGCTTGCTCTGGGTATGTGTGTGGCATGTCCTAAAATGCACCCCCGTCTACTCACTCCCATCCGCCGGTGGATTATGGTAACACACAAGCAGGAAGTTTTCTCGGTATGGCTGAAATGAGACTTATGGCCTATAATTCATCATCTTCCTGTCATCCTTCTGTGTGTTGTCTACTCAGTCCCCAGGCCGCTTGAGAGCACAGAGCAGATCTCCACTAAGTTCTTGACCAGCTGCCAAGGTGTCCCATTGTGCTTTTTCTGGATGCTTCCAGCAGCCCCTTGCCTCCCAGCCAAGCTCAACATGAGCTGGCGTCCCCAAAGCTTCCCCAGCCCTGTGATCCTAACCTTTCTAGCAGGTGTTGTCCTGAGACCATCCTGGCCCCTGCAACTGGGATAGAGAAACCCGGTGAAACCAGCTTGGAGGAAATGGTGAGTAACACAGGGGCCTGCTCTGTATTCACTAAAGACGGCTATTAAGTTTTATGTTATGAGGGGAAACACTGCTGGAATGTTTTCTGTCTCACAATAAATCCCACGTGGTCTAGAGTATAATGCAATGGTGGATCAGCATCCACCCAACTTTGCACAATAAACCCCCTTTTTTCAAGGATTATTATGTAATGATAGACAACTGTGAGCAATTTTTGAGTTCATTATCCTCAGCCCCAGAATTAATTTTTTTAAAGAAAATCCTAAAAAAAAAAAAAAAAAATCCCAGGTCATTGGCATTGGGGGGGGAATGAGAAAGAAACATGAGGTCTGCTCATCGGCGGGAACTCACCGCCCAGAGTTTCAGATCCCCCCGGGCAGAGCTGTCTCCTCTCTGAGCACCCAAGTATGTGGCTCAGGGCCAAGGGGGGTCCGTGAGGGCAGCAATCCTGCAGGTTAAAGGCACACACCATGTGACCCTGGGCTCAGCCGGGACAGGAGCATCAAGGCTGAGGTATGGCTCACCTGTAGCTGCACCCTGGGGGTTGAATTTCAGGGCAGCATCCTGTCTGATTCTCAGGGGTTCTCTCTCCTTCTCTCAGCCACAGTTCACGACAAACCAACAAAGGGGGTGATGGGTCTCAGGACCCATCAGCAAAGTCCACTGACTTCTGGTCCAGGAGACAATCTACGGGAGCAGGGCGTCCCCTGCCTCGGTTTGCTGTCTCTCAGGAGCACAGTGTGCCCTGTGAAGGACTGCTTCTGAGAGGCACATGGAACAGAGGGGTCACTTGGAGTCCAAGGCTTCCTTGGCCTCCTTGGCTGGGGGTCCAGATGCCACAAGAGGACAGCACCCCTTGTGCCCTGCCTCTTGCCTCTCCTGGCATCACCTGGGACCTCTGCTTTCTTGAAGACCTTCCCTGAATGCCCACAGCTACGCCAAACACACCCTACAAGTGCTCATAAATGGTCCTTTCTCTTCCTCCACTCGGGTTCCCCTTTCTGTCCCTGCCACCGCGAAAGCCACAGGGGTCCCCAACTAATGATGACCAGGCCTCCAGGTAGCCCCAGTGCCCCCGCCAAGGGTGCAGCCTCCTGCAGGATCTGCAGCCGTCCCCCCGCGTTCATCCTTTCTGAAAGGGGAAGATACCGCATCCTCCTCAGGTTGGTGCCTCTGTCACCTGGGAGACAGAGTGCCCTCCTTTGGCCCCTGCCTCTCAGCTCCACCTGCTCCCCGGAACAGCCCCTTGGCCTCTGTCTCCCCTTGATGCTCAGAGAACCCAGATAGGGTGGTGAGCTGCACTGTGGATAGAAGCCTGAGGCCCCTGAGCAAAGCCCCCCTTCCCTCCCCGGCACATGGCCCTGCCTTTAGGGTCCCCGCAGACGCTGGTCCTGCCGAGCCCCTCTGGCTCTCCAGCCGCAACCTGGCAGCAGACGAACAGTGACAGTTTCTGGAGGCCATGCAGGGAACACAGGGTCAGATCTCAGACCTGCCGCTGTCTGTACAAAGGGTCCTGCTCGACCTCTCCAGTTTGGGAGGGGTCTGCACAGAGAGCACCCCACGAAGTGCAGAGCATCATGGATGGCATCCTCTCCAGCGGCCGAGCAGGTGCCATTCAGAGCCGCAGAGGTGGAAGGGTTGAGAGGCAAGAACTGCACCTTTACAAGAGCAGAGCTGGGTGATGGAGGGGGACACTCCCCTCCCTCTTCACCCGGTCCCCAACCAAGCAGAGGGTTATGGGAAGTTGTGTGGAGCAGGCAGCTGCTCAGGCAGGTCTGCAGAGGATGCTGTCTGCAAGCCACCTCGCTCTCAGCGTGACACCGCAGGCCTTTTCTGGGGCAGAACAGCGCGGGTGTGAGGATGCTCGGCCCCCCCAACCCGCCTTCCCCCCAAATGCTCCTTCCCAGGCTCTCGGGTGGCCAGCCTCCCCTTCCCCTAGGCGCTGGGGTGAGGTTAGTCCTAGAGAAATCCTAGGTCCGTCCCCGCCCCATCACACACCCCAGGGAGGCTGAGGTCTTGCCCAGAGGCCGCCGGAATCCTCTGACAGAAGAAAGTTGGAGAGCCGGGCTTCAGTGTTGCATGACGTAGACCCGACTGCACAAAGCTTCCTCCAGACCTTGCCTTGGAAGCTGCTCTACTCAGCAGCAGATGTGAAATGACATTAACCCAGCCAGACCGCAGCCAGTCCCCGACCGTCAGCCGCGGAAATGAGGTACGTCGCAGGGCAACTTGGGGGTAAACGGCCAAGTGTGCCCCAGGACCACTGCATGACGGCCAGCAACGGCCACACAACGGTGGGCGGCCAACGCTGGATTCCAGGGCAAATCTTTACCAAATATTCCAGTTCAAAGAGGAGAGCCCAGAAATTGAGTTTTACATAAAGTGTTGTGTGTAGCTAGCTCTGTTTGATCAAACATAAGTCTGAGCTTTTTTTCAAAATCTCTTTTCAAAGAAGAAAAATCCGATTCTGTCTTGTTTTAGGTTACGGTATCCATGGTCCAAATGAAATTTGGTGATTAATCAGAACAAATTAGAAAGATGACGAGCACAGAATTTCATTTTACAAAAACTGGACAAAAAAAGAAAAAAAAGGCTTGAGTGTTACGGAAAATTTTCCAAATATTTATATAATTTATGGGATATAAATAAATAAATAAGTGAATTTTATGTGTCATTTAATTTATGCATCAAATGACTAACTTGGATTTCAGGAAGTCTCAGGGAAGCTCAATAGAATTATGAAAACTAAATATTAGCATTTCCGGTTTTCAGGGCTGTGTTCTCTTTCATATGACAACCTGTAAGAATACATATTTTTGATGTGTGTTTTTACCTTAAATGTCAATATTATTATTTTTTCTTGCCTATGTGATTGGTTACTTTTATTTTGAATGTTAATATTATTATTTTTTGCTTGATTATGTGGTGCTCCCCCAAGCACCTTTTTTCTTACTGACATCGTGAGTTAAAGAGCTCAAAGGAGGGTGGGAGGGAGGCTCAGGAGGGAGGGGTATAGGTATACATATAGTTGATTCACTTTGTTGTACAGCAGAAACTAACACAACATTGTAAAGCAATTATACTCCTATAAAGATGTAAAAAAATAAATGCAATTAAAAAAGAGAGCTCAAAGGTCTCTGGGTATTTGTGTGGGATTATTCTTGGGAGAACTGCATGCAAGACAGAAGTTTGAAATTCTGTGTGGGCTATGAAGAAGTGTTCTGCATGGTCTTCTCCAAGAAGACTTGGAGACTGTTTTCTTCCTGGGCAACTGGAAGATGCGAATTGTTCTCAGAGTCCGGGTGCAAGTGGCAGCCTCCATGCCTTTGGCTGCAGAATGTCATGCAAGGCTCTCTGTGCCCCTGTGCTTTGTGCATCTCCCATGGGGACCACCTGCCTGATGCCGACGCTCCTGGACCTGTCAGTGACCCCTGACGACATCAATCCTGTGTTTCTAGCACTCTGTCCTCCATGCAGGGGGCAATAAATACTTTATCGGGGTTCTACGGGGGGTTCCAGACCAGATGTCCTATTCCACATGGAACCCAGGCTCAAGGAGGGCTCCTGGTTGGACGGACACGGGCTCTGCAGCCAGCCTCCTCCCAGAATCCATCCTGGCTTTCTGGAGGTCCAGGTGTCATCCATCTACCATTATCATGTGACCCAACTTTACCATTTTAAATAAACTCTGACTCAGAGCAGCCCAGGTTGAGCCAGGTAAGTAGGTGGACACAGGGAGTATGGGGCCAGGGAAGAAACCCAGCTGTTTTTATTTCAGTTTTCCGTAGCTTCCCTTAGGTTTCTTTCTTTCTTTTTTTTTTCCTTCCTTTGGCCACACAGCATGGCTTGCAGGAGCTCAGTTCCCTGACCAGGGATTGAAGCCAGGTCATGGCTGTGAAAGCCTGGAATCCTAACCACTAGGCCACCAGGGAACTCCCAGCTTCCCTTAGTTTTTTTTTTCTGTACGTGGGCCTCTCACTGCTGTGTTCTCTCCCGTTGTGGAGCACAGGCTCCGGATGCGCAGGCTCAGCGGCCATGGCTCACGGGCCCAGCCGCCCCGCGGCATGTGGGATCCTCCTGGACCGGGGCACGAACCCGCGTCCCGTGTATCGGCAGGTGGACTCTCAACCACTGCGCCACCAGGGAAGCCCCTTCCCTTAGTTTTATTAGCAGGAACACTAAGAGGAAACTGCCTCTGTTGCCCCTTCTTTTGCTGTGATGCTCTTTCCGACACGCAGGTATTTTATTCCAGCTCTGAAACCACTTATAGCCACTCATCCTCAAAACGCACACCTGTTATCTCAGATTTCAGAATTTTCCTCTGATTCTGAGGCTATAGTGCTGAGCATGAGATGCTTTGAAGGGGAGAGGGTGGGGGAAGTTGCTATTTTGGGCTCCAGAGCCCCGTAACCTATTGGGGGAATCAAAGCAGACACACGAGCATCTCTGAGGCAAAGAAGAATAAAACAACTGCTGTGTCAAGTGCTCAGGGCAAGCGGCCTGAGTACTTAAGCAGAGGTTGGTTCCGAAGGAAAGTAAAGGTGGGTGAAAATGGCAGGGTGAGGACCCGGGTCTGGGTCTGACTCACCTGGAGATCTTGACGCCCCGATTCCCGAGAGACACCGCCCACCCCTCCCGTTTCTTCTTCAGTAGGTCTGGAATGGGCACATGGAAAGCGAGGTTTGTTTTTCTTTTTTTTTTGATACCTTCTTCATCCTACCTTGCTCATCAAGACAGCACCTCCTCTGCACTGGAACCAGCATCACGTCTGGTGCAGAGGCCCCCAGGAAGTGAGGAAGCCTGTGCCAGCTGCAACACCCCACTTCCAACGGTCACTCTTTTCCAAGGACCCACATGATTTAGCAAAGACATTATTCAAGCATCTCACAGAAAGCCATGAGGAAACTCAGCAGCATTTCATAGAGGCCTGGAGAAGATGAGCTCTGGAGAATCTCTCCGTGGGATGGGAATAAAGGAGACCAGGAGACAAGGGGAATGGAGGAGGGCCCACCGTCAGCTGATCTTCCACTTTCGGGACTGTAGGGGGGCCCTGCATCCCCACCCCCTCATCCTGAACCTGTCCTTTCATCTGAGTTCTGCTGTGTGATGACATCCCCCTGTCTGCCCTGAGTGTCCTCTGTCCAGAGGAAGACGGAGTGGGAGCTGCCCACACAGGCTTTGGAACAAGGACATGGACCTGGAGGGAGGGTCCTGGAGGCCGTCGGTGCCCTGGAGACAGACCAGGAGGCGCCAAGCTGGCTGGTCACACTTTCAGGCTCAGTGTGGCCCAGAGGGGCTCCCTGGCCACACAGACCTCAGCTCACCTGCAGGAAATGCACTTAGAAGAGTTGCAGAGGTCCAGAACAGGACACTCGATGCCAGCAGGTCTGCTCGACAAGGCTGGGCCCATCCTAATCAGGGAGAACTGGACCCAAGACTCAGGTGGGAAATTTGGGTCAAGGCACTTGAAAGCCTCAAATTCTTCAGTCTCCGGCCCCTTTGGGGCTCACAGGTAGCCCACCCCTCCCTGCTGGTAGCCGGCACCCTCATCCTGATGAACGATGTGCCTTCTTGCCAAGACACACACACACATGCTCACGTGCTTAGAGCCCCCCGACCCCTTTGCCTGCCTGGGGGTGAGCCGAGCCTGCCAGGAGAGGGAGGGCCTACAGGACCCTCCAACACACACTGGCCTGAGCACAGGTCTGGGTCCCACGAGACCTCATCAAGGGCCGTGGAATATAAAGTTGGATAAAGGAGATTTTGCCTAAATAGGGGCTTTGTCTCACAAAGTGGCGTTGAACACCCTGGCCAAGACCCCCGAGAGACGGCGCTAATACGCTGCCATATGGGCGATGGAGAGCTGGGGAAGGCAGCGGCCCGGGCTAAGTGGAGTGGAAACGAGTCTCCAGGGCAGATGGCAGAGGAGGGATCAAAGGGCTCTGAGCAGTGAGGTTGGGGCAGCGACACTAACGCACAGTCGGGACGGTCAGGAGGTCTGCGGCCGCTGGGATCCCCAGGGAGAGGCTGCCACTCTGCACCAGGCTGCTCTGAGGAGATGCTGTCCCATAGCTGGGGCCCCGACGGCCACAGGATGAGAGACAGGTGTGGGGATCACCTGTCAGACGCATGGTAAGGTGCTTAACATGGGCTGGGGGAGGTCCGCGTGAGAGCCAGGAGGGCCCGACCTGCCAGGAGCTGTGTGGGGTGGCAGCAGGGACACGGCAACCAGGGCGAGATGGGCAGGAAGACTCCAAGGGCAGCATTCAGTCCCCACCTGGAGAGAAAGGCAGAGTCATCTGAGAGCTGCCAGCAGCCGCCCTGCTCAAGGTCACAGTCCCGACTCAGATCCTGGCCCAGAAGCTGCCTTTAGACCCAGAGTGTGTTGCCCGAGGCTGAGTCCCCATGAAGGGCCCGTGACACTGCATGGCGAGAGTCCACAGCGGCGATTCCCTGAGCTTCCCAAGAGGAGCCCGCAGAGCTTGGGGCAACTGCACATGGCGGGGAGGGACCACCAAGCGTTGTGAGGACTTGTCACACGGCTTGAAGGGACACTGGTGGCCTCACCAAAGCTGCCCCATGGGAGTGGAGGTATATGGGAGACACTGATGAACACAGAGGCCAGGTCAGGGTTGGCTCACAGGGGTCTTCTGTGCTGTGGACATGCCCGGGGCAGAGTCCTCAGGCCCCAGGTGTGTAACCGGGACGCACATCCTTTGAGGCAGGCAGGGCCCCATCCTGGCTCCTCGGCCAGTATCCTGGTGGGAACTTTCAGTGGCGAAGGCCAGGAGGAAAACCTGCTCAGCCAGGATGGTAAATCCAAACGGTATAGAAAACTGGGGGTGGGTATAGGGGCGGGAAATGGCAGAGTCAGTGGCCATTTAAGACCAAAGGGTGTGGAGGTGATGGTCCCAATGTGTCCTCAACCAGTTTGAAGCCTGGCTTCCACAACACCAGGCAAAGCCCAGAACACCAGGAACTCCACCGAGTAGCGGCCCAGTCCCTGCAGCCACACCCCATGTGGTGTCTTTGCTAAAGCTGATTAAAGTGAACCCAGGCCTGGGGTATGTGGCCACTGACCTGGCAAACGCATCAGTTGGCAGCCCTATCAAGAAGGGGTACCAGAAGCCAGCTGTGTTACGTGAAATGGGCGACAGAGCCCCTTTCTGGACGCCCCCGGGGCCGTGTAGGAGGCTGGGGCCCTGGTCACTTTGTACACATTTCAGTGGCTCGTCTGTCAGTGACATCATGTGAATAAGGGAGTTGGTCACAATGCAGAGAGAAGTGAAGGCTCGGGTGGGACAGGTGTGCCCTTGAGGGTGGGGGTGGTCCCCGGAGAGGTCCAGGGTCTGCCCCATCAGGGACATGCTGGAGGGTCTGGGCGCCTGGGACCCGTCAGGGCAGCCCCTTCTCAGCAAGGAAGAGCTAGTTCACCATAACCTCCCATCGTTCACAAGGAAGTGCAGTGACATTTGTACCCCACACCTGGGAAGCTTTTCTGACTCACTCACTGAGCATCACACGGGCTGCCGGCTTCCAGGGGAGCCCGGAGGAGAGAGGGTGCAGCTGGGGGGTCCAGGCTGTGATGCTGGTGCCTCTGCAGTTTGGGTCACTTGATGTGGCAGAATGTGTGGCCTGAGAGGTACCTCTGGGGAGAAATGACTCCCGTGCACTTACATCAACACCCAAGAGGAGACTCATCCCCGGCTCCAGGACTTGAAACCGACCCACCTTCCCCCACAGCTCGGAGAAGCAGCTTCTGGGGTGTTGTTGGGCCCTGGTGGTCCTGAGGCTGGAGCTGCCATGGGCTGTGCTCCACCAGACCCCAAGGCTTCCGAAGGCATCCGTCATGAGACGAAAGTGGTGCATGGGGTGTCAGCTACGAGCTGGGCCAGTGGGTTGCAAGGCAGGCGGCTCAGGCCCTGTGTCTCCATCACTGAAGCCCTGGAACCTCACCCAGGGCACACCTGTGTTACGTGGGGGGTCCCGGAGGGGAGGCTGAGGGAGGAGGGGACTGCTGCTTGGTTCATGGTGGGTCTGCCTGGTACATGGGTGTGAGCTGGTAGGGGCCACAGCTGCCCTGCTGCCGCCCTCAGGAGTGGCTCTGTAGGCCAGCAGGGAGGGACGTCCTCCCGACGGTCATAGCCTCAGGCGACGCACCTGGTTCTCTGATTTGTACGGACACTAAGCGGCCTCACCCTGATGTGAGAATCTATATAGAATCCTGGGCAGCCGAGGGCTGGCAGGAGAGACACTGGAAGGTCAGATGCGAGGAGACCTGGGGCAGGGCCATATCAGTGAACCTGCAGGATCGGGGTCAAGTGGGAAGGTCACTGTGCTGCGTGTTTACGTGTCCCCCAGGGCGTCCATCACAGGAGAGGCAGCCAACGGCTGAATAAACAGAACCAACATCAGCCATGCGCAGCAAACTCCGGAATGGAAGAGCCGCGGTGGGAGGCATGGGGGCTCCACGTGGACCTGGGAACCCGGGATCCACTCAGCAAGGCTGGCCCAGTTCCTCTGGGCAGCGGGAGAGACCAATGCTGGAGGATACTGACCAGTGCTGACATGCAGCCCTCTCTGTACACTCGGTGTCAAGCTGATGGCACTGGACTTCTTCCAACCTTGGGAAAGGTGTTCTCCTTGCCCGGAATTAGTGCATGTTCTTGGTAAGGGTTTGCCTTTCCTGCGAACAGGACCTCAGCCGGCACGGCTATCTGAGGCCTTTTCAGGGTCTATGTACTGGTGTGAGGACCCACTTAACATCTCATCAGACCAAAGGCCCCACTCCACGGTGGAGTGAGTGCAGTGTGGGCTCCTGGCCACAGGGCCTACCAGTTTCCTCACATGCTGCCTTCTTGATGGAGTGAAGATCAACTGAGACTGCAGCCGTGAGACACCCTGTGGGGATGGGCCACCCGCGTCCAGGACATAGTCTACACGCTAAGTCAGTGATTAGCTTATGGTGCCATGTCTTCCACACGACCCTGGCCGTGGCCGTCGGCATGGCCCCTCTCACCAGTGCTGGGGGACTAACTCTGGCCACGAGCACTTGCTGGTCCACAGCCGCGGGTTCTGTGGGTCTGCTGCTCATCGTTCACCAGCAAGGGCTGCTTCCCCTGGGGGTCGCAGAGGACCATTCACCTCCAGCTCTGTCCGCCTCGTGGAAGCTTTGGGCACCTCATGGCAAGAGAACAGCGAATAAGGAAGGAAGTCATCCCTCTGGAAAGTAGGAGGAGGTGGGGCTGCCACTGCCCCGTGGGAGTAGGGAGTGATCCACTGTCACCCGGAGAGTTCTCTGGGGCACCTTTCCAAACTCTTAGACTAAACTGGACAGCAAAGGGACCAAGGCTGCAGTCACAGCTGAGAGGGGCACGGCCACCAGGAGATAAGACCTCCCAGGACGAGGACAGGCGTCACCCCACAGGTAAGTCACTGGGCTTGCAGCTGAGGGCAAGGGGGCTCTGGACTGGGTGTCCTAGAAGAAGGAGAAGAAGGGCTCGAAGCTTTGAGCTCAGCTGCAGTGGCAAAGGCTGAAGTTTGCCACTGACCTTCTTCTTAGAAGTTTTGCCAGGAAAACAAACCAAGCCGTGTCCCGGAGGTGCCGTTTCCAGGGGAGAGAAGTCCAGGTACAGCACACGTGGGTCTGAACAGGGCAAGGCAGGGCTGCCGTGCTGCCAGCTCTGCTTTCAGGACGGAGGCGGTCAATCCTCAGCGGCCAGGACGCTTCCTGCTCGCTTCTCCTCTAGACACGCCCCTCAGTAAAGAAGCCGTGTCCTCCCCGGACGGGAGCAATCTCGGGGCAGCACATCTCAGCGACAGGTCAGCGTGAGGAGGAAAGGCCCGGGCCTGCCCCCGAGGAGGGACACTGCTGAGGGGTCACCAGTTCCTGGACTCACACCCCCCGCTGTGGGACGGGCACCCCTCCGGTCCACCCTCATCCTGCCCTGAGCGGGCTTCATAGGGCCCCCTTCACCCCCCACCCGAGTGCCCATTTCCCAGGGGGCTGGCTCCTGACACAGGGAGAGCAGAAAACTGGGTTGGAATTAAATGACACGGTCCTTTCCCTCAAGCGGCGTTCAGGCTAATGAAGGACAGGAGTAGCGCACAGCCGCGGACACTCATCCCTGTCCCTGGCTTTCGGCTGCTTATTTAACGGTCAATCATGTACAAAGAGCTTCCTTCACACCACGAGGTACAGTGTGCCAAACGCTTGACCAAAGTGGCCCCATGTCATCCTTCTCTGGACTCCCTGAGGAGGGAGGACGCTGCTCGTCAGGCAGGACGGAGGCACCGAGAGCGCGTGACCGTGGGGCTGGCGAGGGGCAGGACCGGCTGGAGGCTGCGCTCGTCCATGCAGTGTCCACTCAGTGCCGCCCTGCCCGCCACTCCTGGGCCAGCTCCCTCTGCCTCTGTTCTCACCCCTCACCCCTGCACCATCCTCACCAGAGACACCAGTTCAATGGAAGCCTGACTTGGGAACTGCACCCAGAAGCCCCTAGGGCTCTTGTCACCGGCAGGATGCGTGTGGGGTCCTTAGTAGGAGCTCCGAGGTCCGCAGCCCTTCTCCCCAGCACCCTCACGTCCTCAGCTCCCTGCTCTCACAGGATGTGTCAAAGGCAGACTCTTCGCTTCTGTCTGCTGCTGCTTGGTCTCCTGGGAAAGCCCTCCCCGTTGCATACCTGCAGGACTTCTCAGGTGTGTCACCTGCAGCTGCAGGCATGTGTCAGCATGACCTGTCTCAGAGCTGACTGCCCCCCCCGCCCCCGCTAGGTCCATGGGCAGCCGTGCTTGCTTCTTCCTCCATCCTGTGTCCCCACTGCCAGGACACAGGCGCCTGAGACGTACCTGTTGATGTGAATCGAGCGGCTAACCAACGATTACTTACATAAGACAGCACGGCCCGGGGGCCCCGGAGTCCTGGGGGGGACCCTAAGTTCCAAGGAGACAGAAGTCACATCCAGGTGCATTCAGGGCCTCACGGGAGAGCTGGCCTTTGATGAGAGCCCATCAGCTGGAAAGGACTGTGCCTGGAGCGGCTGGGGCACTCTCTCTGCGCCACCCTCATCCTTCCCCTGAGCGCGCTTCAGCACCCCAGCTGAGTGTCTGGCAGGGGACAAGCGGGCAAGGGAGCTTCAGCTGGAATGAGTACCAAGAACAGAGACTTGGAGAACCCAGGCAGACCAGCACTGCGTGCGTCCGGGCGGAGGCTCGAGGGGCAGGTGTGGGCTGGGAGCGGGCGACTCCATGCTGAATCGCTGCCTCAGGCCTCCTCTCTCCATCCTGGGTGGTGTCCGGTTCTTTGCGGCTTCCTGGATCACACTGGCTTCAGAAGTGTTGGAGCCGATGAACAGAGTCCAGCGTTGCTGGGACTGAGCCCCTGGTCCCCCCCTGATGTCGCTTCCGGCGCCAGCTCTCCCTCAGGATGCCACTTGCAACCCTTCCTGGGGGCACCTGGGGCCCTCAATGGTGTTTCCTCATCTCCGAAAGGCAGTCAGCCCCTCCCCCTTCAGAGATGTGCTGTCAACAGCTGTGTGATGCTCACTGTACTGTTTGGAACATAGGAAGCACTGATAAATGGTAGCTACTTTTTAACTTTAGAAATATTAACTTCAAGGGCAACTTATGACAGACTAAACTGCAACCCAGGATTGTCTAATATGGACAATAAATATGCTGTCGGGACCTACAACCTTTCAGTTCTTGGTAGCAACAGGCAGGAGTAGAAAAATACAGTCAGCGGAACTAATACAGCAAAAAGAAAGTGAACTTTTGAGCATCACTTATTAGGTCTGGAATCGTTTTCTGCTATTGGGTTGGGATTGTCTCCAATTGTTGGTCTTAAGGGTCTCCTTTGATTCCCCAGAAATCAGGCACAGGAGACTCAAGGGGGAGATCCCTTAGCAGATGAGTTCCCAGCTATCTGGAAGTAGTGGGTGTTGGCAATAGTTTCAACAGCTCATATGCGTTGGTACCCATGGTACCCAGGAGTGCAGGGCAGGGGATGGTGTCCAGAAGCACCGCCTGGCACTGGCATTGAGGGGTGTGCCTGGTGTGTAGAGCTCCAACCCTATTAAGCCCTATTGGAAGGTAGTTAGTGAAATGAAGTGTTGAGAATTATCTAGCTAACTTGGGGCATGTTGATGGCCAGTAGAGATAATTTAAATCTTTAAGGGAAATTTCAGTCCTTAATTACACTGAATCACTTTATGTTCAAGCCCAGCAAATCATTTTCAACTTTGTTTTCCACTGTAGACATGGAAACATGATGGCAACAATTACAAAACAGGCAAAATTTACAATAGAGGCTTTATATTCTGAGGTTTTTTTTTTTTTTTTTTTTTCTGTTCTTGTTTTTAGAAAAGTGAGTAGGAAAGATTAGTTTCAGGAAAATGACACAAGGCTTAGGGGCATTGTTTTGGGGAATCATTTCTCCAGTCCCCAGGATAGCCGAGGTAGGAAGCACGCCCAGGATGGGCACCAAAGGCAGGGCCACCTGTTCCAGGGCAAGGGTGGCTATGGAAGTTTTCTCGGACGAGGTGGCATTTCTGTGGCAGCCTGGAGGGTAGATTTCATGGACAGAAACCCACCTGACACCTTCCATCCTCCTGTCTACTTACCCTCTGGTCCCAAACTTTCTCTGGGGCCCCCTCTCCTCTCCCGGTTTGTCTTCTCTCCCCACGCAAAGCAGGTCTCCCATGAGAATCACCTGCTTTCTACCATCTTTCCGGATACTCACAGGATGCAGTAGAAACCTACCTGAGTGCAGGGCCAGCTGGACACCTTCAGAACCGCTCAGTGCATCATCCCCTGAATGGCTATAAATGCATATGGTGTCCATCCTTTAGGTCTTTGCTAAGTGCACAGGGAAACCCTAAACCATTAAACTCCTAGACTGTAAAAGAGCTCTGGCCTTCCTAAGAGGATGGAGTTCGTGTGTTTAGAAACATGTACCTCATAATTTTGTTTTTTTTCTTTGCTGAGGATTTTTTTTGTTTTTTGTGGTACACGGGCCTCTCACTGCTGTGGCCTCTCCCGTTGCGGAGCACAGGCTCCGGACACGCAGGCTCAGCGGCCATGGCTCACGGGCCCAGCCGCTCCACGGCATGTGGGATCTTCCCGGACCGGGGCACAAACCCGTGTCCCCCGCATCGGCAGGCGGACTCTCAACCACTGCGCCACCAGGGAAGCCCAACTGAGGCTAGTTTTTTAATTTTAATTTTAATTTATTTTATTGAAGTATAGTTGATTTACAATGTTGTGTTAGTTTCCGTTATACAGAATACATGTATATATATTCTTTTTCAGATTCTTTTCCCGTAGAGGTTTGAAGTTACAGGTTTGTTGTTCTTTTATGTATATGTTCATTGTTTCCAACTGGAAACAATGATAAAAAACACATGATTTTCTCAACATTAGGTGTGAAATTGTAAAGCCAGGTTGATAATCTGGGGCGTGGAAGATAAATGAGCATCTTCCTTAATAAATAAGTTTAGGGAACAGCTGACTCTATACGGCTCAATTAGCTAATCACGAGGGTAACATTTGCCTGGAATTGGCATGCATGGGATTATTTCCTTTAACTCTTAACCCTCCTTGCATTTAACACCAGGTACCACATCACGGCAGGCTGTATGGCAGGCCTGGAGGAGAGAGCGGGCTGTCAGGGTCAGTGAGTCTCTGTGTGGGTCCTAAGGGAAATGTGTGCTCCCACCCCCAGGTTGCTGTGAGAATTAATGAGCTGATGCTCCAGAGGCCCCCATACAGCGCCTGGTACACAGCACACGCTTAGTGCGTGGCAAGATGGTTGTGGCTTACAGATATTGACCGCTGTGGCCTGGACGTGGTGTCTTGGCCAGATCCCCTTTGCCACCCATCAGCACCCTGGAGTACACGCGAAGAGCCTGGCCCTCATCAGATGCTGTGGATCCAAAGGTGAATAGGATGTATTTCCCGCCCCAAAGCTCACCTTCCCGTGAGGCCCTGCCATGGAGAAGTCATGACGCAGCCATGGTCTTGCAAAGATGTGAGCGTCACTTCTACAATAGAAGGAACTTCACAAACGGCTGAACACAGTCCTGCCCGGGGGGATCCCTTCCATTGCTCACCCATCATCTGAGGCAGGGGTCCCCAATCCCTGGGGTTCCTATTAGGAACCGGGCCACACAGCAGGAGGTGAGCGGCGGGCGGATGAGCGCGCAGATCTCCGTCTGCCGCTCCCCATTGCTCCCCATTGCTCACATTACCGCCTGAACCATCCCCTCCCCCCTGCCCAGTCCATGGAAAAAGTGTCTTCCATGAAACTGGTCCCTGGTGCCAAAAAGTTTGGGGACCGCTGCTCTAAGGGTCATGATCCCGGAAGTGGGACCTCTCCTGTCTCCCACATCCTGGGCAGGACGTGTGACGTGACTGTGGGGACTGCAGTGTCCTGGGGCAGTGGCCTCATTGCATTATATTTGAAGCTGTAAAAGTATTAGTTTGGAGGTTGTTTCTCCCTGAGGGTGTATAATTGGTTGGATGGAGAACATGGATGTAATCTGTGACTAAGGAGGCTCCCAGGTCTCCTAACCAACACTTCACACCTTCAAAAACGCACAGGGCTGGACCAGTGACAGAAGAGTGATGGGGAGAGCGCTCCTCAGGGTGGGCTCTGGCACCGCCTGTGTGTCCTCCCGGGAACCCGCAGGAGGTCACTGGACACACGTGTCTAAGAGCGGTCCTAAATCCAGTCTCGTCCACGATGTGCCCTCCTGATCTTGCTCCAGGAACAGGACCCGAGTGCAGGCAGGTCAAGTTTTCACCTTTCACAGGGAACGAAGGCCTGCTCGGCCTGGGGATCTGTGCTCAGAGCATCACCAGCTGTTTCTCTTCCTGCATCAACCCGGGGAGGAGCTCTGCCTCAGCTCAGACTTGCTGGTGGTTTACTGATCTGACCACATGGATGCTGGCCCGTGTAGACAACACCTGGGCTGTTCCCACACATCCTGGGACACTCACAGCTAGCTTCCAGGGGAAGGACATTTTCCCACCCTCTAGAGCTTTTCCCAGCTCGCTGGCAGAAGATGGCATCTTGCTGGCTCGGGTGTCCTGCATTCCGTGCTGATGCTTCTGCATCCGTCAGGGGGCCCCAGCCCAGGATGTGGGCGGCCAAGACCATCGGGGAGACCCATGAAGGTAACGAGAGTTTTAGGAAGATGTTTACTATGGCCTCCCTCACTGTTGACTTTTTGTCTTAGAAATTCACTCACAGAAACACCGTCACGTGTGCAGCCAGGAGCGAAGCAGTGGCATTTTGCATTAAACACACCTTTTCATTTTCAAAGAGTCTGACACGTTCTGACCCACTCGGAACTTAACGCCGTAATACTCTATTTCTACATTATATGACATCATTATAGATGCTTTATGTTGTTTTTGTCTGTGGTTCGCAACGATGTCTGCTTAATCAATTCCATTATGCATTCAACTTCCATGACACATCAAAGGCTGATAACGTTTTTTTTTTTTTTAAACTTTGCTTGCTTAAAATGATTTCCCTCCAGATCAAGATGCAGAGCACAAAATATTAATCAGTTTAAATAAATATCAAGACTACCCAAATAATATGAATACCTGGCACGGCATAGCGCCTACTGCCCAGTTCCCAACAGCTGGTCACGCTGGCACGTGGCACCCTCTCAACAGTCTTTTAGATAATGACTTTGGCATCTGCCGGTGCGCGCTTGCTACTGCCCACAGAATTTACAACTCACAAGAGGGAAACAGAGGCTCCTACAGAACTTTTTTATGCAAGGTCTTTGAAATTTATTAATGTAATGCAAACACAAGCCTTCCAACCCATTAAATTGTTGATGTTATGCGAATCCACTCTGGAATGGCAGGTTCTCATTAACATTATTTGCATGTTAATCTGCATCTTTTTAATTAGTGATATTATTTATGCACATAATTTTCGCCTACCGGTGCCAAGGCTGAAGCGCATTAATTAATCTACTGAGATGCCAAACTGTTTATTTTCTCCCGTACTTTTATTTGTTTACATGGTGTTTTGGATTCAGGGAAAATAAAAAAGAGCCCAAAGAATAAAAGCAGAAAGACAAGATTAACTAAAAGCTCTTTTTGTTTTCATAATTTAAATTGCAATATTAGCCAAATGTTGTGTTTCTTCCCTTAGAGATCGGTTATTCAGTTACATTACCTTGATGTATTATTAAAATTTATAATGGACTCCAGAGGCTTCTGTTAGTTCTCTCCTTCATTTACAGAATATACTCAATGTTATTTTAATCTTCCTACAACGCTTCCATGCATAGGCAATGATGAGCCATCCCTAGCGAGTCACCTGCACGGTTCCACTTCGCACAACTGATAAACATTTAAATAAGCCTTTTCAAAAAAGAATAGCACGTAAAATTATTAACCCATTGATGGAGTTCGCTGCTGCTCAGTGATTCTTCTTTTCTCAAAATAGGTCAATTGCAAAATGCATTTGATTTGGCGACGTCGTGTCGTTCCTGAAACCAACCGTGATTACCAGGCATTATCCAAAATTGTGTGTCCACTTGTGTGCACACAGGCAGAACAGGGTTTTTAAAGTGCATGATTAAAACTGTTCTGCACCACCCATGCTAAGTGCACACGCTTTGCAAGCCAGGAGAAGAAAGGGAGATTGTACACCACTGGGCCTTGTAATAAATGATAACGTAATTCAAAAGCAGTTCTATTCTAGGGGAATGAAAGGAAAAAAATTCATTACACTAACCACATATTTATTATTTATACCACACCAGAGCGTGTACCCAAGAGCAGTGCGTAAAGATACTCCAGTAAGCGTTCGTCCCCTTAGTGGTTGGACCAAGGATGTCTTTCCTGCATCAGTTTCCCTGGGATATAGGGTGACACCCCTGCTTCCCCATATCACACCTGCCTTCACGGGAGCTGCCCCCAGATTTTCTCTGGTTGAATACGACCGCTTGTTCCCCAAAGGACAAGTTCCATCAGCTTCTCTGGAGTAAATCACAACCACAGTCCCATGTTTTAATAAGATGGTTGAAATCTACTGGGTGTGGCATCTTGGGGGACAGAAGTTACACCAAGTTCCCGCTCTGTTTTATGTTACTTGAATAGCACAGAATACTAGGTTGTAGCTCACTTGTCAAATGACTTCAAGTCACGTGCTGCCTCCTGGTTCATGGAAGCGTAGAGGAGAGGGATTGGGCTATGGTGTGCATGGAAATTCAGGAACGAGGCAGGGCGAGGGTCTCGGGGTACAAACTGGGCATCTCGGTCCATGTTCCCCAAGTGGACTGGGAAGTGAGACCCCAAAGCCAGTAAGCTTTGTTTGTTTGTTTGTTGTTAGCTAGCAAATCTGGAATATAGTTTTTTTTCATTAGCTAGCTTTTATTTGGTAGGGGGAGGTTCATAATAAGTGCTGTTGAAAGTTTAAATAAAATAATTTAAGGCCAAAGGGAAAGAGCTTCTTCCTAAGCCCTGACTAAATGCACTGATTCTTTTTCCAGAACATTCTATGAATATGTGAGCATGTATCTATTCAGCAAAAATAGGACTGTACTATGCCTGCTCTTCTGCTCTCTCCTTTCCTCTGAACAATGCTCTCTGGGCGTCTTTCAAGGTGCACGTGGCCTCCTGTAATTCTCGATTCCCATGGGGTATCAGCTACAGGGATGCGTCCATGATAAAGTGCACCCGTGGGGGTGATGGGGGGTGTGTGGGAGGCGAGTTCCTATGAGGACTGACTTGTAGGTTGATGAGCTACATTCATTCATATTTTAATATTGTTCTACTCCCCAGGAAATGGTGTGAGAAAAGTATCCGGAAAGACTAGATAGGTTAAGCAGTGGAAGACACTTCTTGTAATTCTAGAGACTGCTTTTGTACAGTGATGTAGCATCAATGTTAATACCTATGGGAACATGCAAAGAATGGCCGTATTGTACGAATCGTGTACAAGGATGTCGCGTGACATACAAAACTGAAGAGAAACTGGCCTTCTGAGTTACACCTGGCCCGCAGGCATGCAGGCTGCTCCTGCAGTGACTTTTGAGGTTGGAGGCCTGGCTGAGAGCAGAACGAGGCCACCACACGTGGATCCCGTAATCCGTGGCTTGAGATGAAGTCACAGGGGCTGAGTTGATGTCAGGGTTGGGCTTTTCTTTACGGTTGTGATTTGGAATTATGTGCAGTTGTGAGACTGGACTTTGAGAAGCATGAAGATAACGTCTGATCATCTCCTTATAGAATGAGAGGCTTCTGGAGTTTCTTATGGGGGTGGGAACCCTCAGACTCCTGGACTAGAGTCTACAAAGTTAGCTTTGGCGTCCCTTCACATTGGGGTCACTGCCTCTGTCCTCTGACTCCTCTGACACCAGGGTGTGTTTCCAGCTACTTATTAGGGGCAGGTTGTTTCTCTGCATAGAATCTGGCCCTGTCCTTCACTAAGATGTTGGATTAGTGAGCAATGTCCCTTCATGCAATAGCCCAGCAAGTTATAGGAGGAACTTGTTTGTACAAGTTTAAATCAATCATGTATATGTAAATGAGGTATATTCTTTTACTAATTAATTAATGTAAATATACTATATGTGCATATTATATTATGTTATGGATGTCATTACATACATTAACATACATTGTGCATATTATTGTAAATATATTTACCCCCCCTCTTTCTGAGCAAGGCAGCTTCCCGTGTGGGTCAGGAGGTCTCTTCCTGTCCCATCTTAGACCAGGACCACCCTCTCCCTGGGATGCCTTTCCCTCTAGTCCACCTGGAGTGCCTTCTCGACCCTGAGGATTGTGCAGAGAGCTTTTAAAATTGCAGACACCGGGGCCTTATCTGTAGTGACTCTACCCCATTGGTCTGCATTGGGACCTGGACAGTGACCTTTTCTAGAATTTCCTGAGGCCAGCTTAACAAGACCCACTCAGCTCTGACAGCTAGGCAGCCCTCCTCCACAGCCTTACTCCCCAGAGTCCCCTCCTTGGGACTCGCCCCTTCCCAGCTGCCTCCCCGCCAGACTTGCTGGGTCGCCTGTGAGGGCCCAGCATGCGGCAGTGAGCCCAGCCCACAGCAGGCACTCAAGGAGGGTGGTTGTAAAGAGCTCTGGGGTCCTTTGAGCTCTGCTACCTGAACTAAGTTCACAGGTGAATCTTTTCCTCATTTCTCTTTACATTTTCCAACTTGTACTTGAACACTCTCTGCAAAGTCCATGGTCAATTCCACACGCACATAAACATGCATCTGGTAGACGTGATTGGTCCAAAGGAAGTATTATGTTGACCCGTGGCCACACACCGCCCTGCCTGCTCCCCCGCCTGGCAGCTCCTAGCCATCCACTCATGCTGACCCCACTACCTTAGCCTGCTGCCCAGCTGCTTTCAATGTAGTTGCACGAGATTCAGGCCCAAAGAGAATTGAGAATTTTTATAAAATATTCTGTTCCAATGTTTATTTGCTTCTTCACGCAGCCCCTGACCCTTTCAGCATTTACAATGTTCTAGGCGTTCATTAGGAATTGGGACCCGAATGGACAAGGTAATCACCTCTGCTTCCAGGTAGTTCTCGGGCGGTGGCATCTTGAGACAGGAGCATCCTAAAGGGTTTGCCTCTGAAGTCTTTTGACAAAACTGCTGTTAGGCTGGACCAGGCGCCAGGGGTGAAGCCGTTGGACAAGTGTCCACACGTGGCCTGAGTCCCAGGCACCCTGTCTCCGGATGGGTGAGGAGAGAGTCAATCTCGCTACACAGTCTCTCCAAGCACGCCCAGAATTCTCCAGGCATCTGGTCAACCCTGTTTGCAAGCCCATCTTCCTTTAAAGAGCCTTGCATTTTGGCTGCAGATGCCCTGTTCCATGATGAATTCTGCTCGAAGTCCCTGTACACAGGGTGCGCTCAGGTGAGAGTGACATTTGCACTTGCCGTCTTAGTTTACAGCCTCTTTAATTATGCCCAGTCTCCAAAGCACTTACACGATGCTCTTAAATAGAGCTGGCCCTTTTTATTTAATTTAATTTTCCTGTTAGTGTTTGGAGACGATCCAGCAAAGCACTTGGGTAAATTCAATAAAGTTCATACCACAATTAATATAGGACCTGATGACAATAGAGGCTAGTCCTTTAATAGAAGCGTCATAATTTGCCTGGAAGTACCGACGTTTCAGTGAGGTAAGTAACAAAGTCAGAGTGAACGGATGAAGTCAAATGTGTTCTGTGTAGAATTAGTAAGCTCAAAATGTAAAATAGTTTACTACCAGATCCGATCGAATCTGGAGCTTTGCACAACTGAATTTGCATTGTGAAGCTATGGACTTTGTTGGGGTAAATGACTGGTCCCCCCCAGATGCCAGCACACACATAGATCTAGTGTGGAGCTGTATTTTAGGTTTTGTTTTACGCTTCCATTTTTATGCTTGCTGTAATTTGGAGCTATGGATGGAATCCATGTATTATGTATTGACTTTTCATATTCCTTCCACTCATGATTCTGGAAATATTTTCTTTTAAAAATTAACATTATTAGTTACAGATTATGTGGTTTGAGGGAGCTCCAATTTACGATAAGCAAGGTTTACTGAATCAAGAAAAGCTGAAAAATAACAAAATACAGCATTAGCCACAATTTCAAGGAAAACATAATCCCTCCTTATTGACTGTGGGCACATCTGAACTGTGTATAGCACGTATGTGTTTCCACATTCTTCTCAGCCAGGATCATCCATCTTGAGAAGCTCTAAATAGAAAGTGAGGATCTAGGTTCTGAACAGAAAATAAACTCTGCACAATCAGCTTGCATCTAAGATGCTGCCAACGTTATTATTTCATTAATAATGCATTTTTGGCTGTCAAAAACAATCAGCATTGTAGTTCTCTCCTAGATACTGTTTATTATAAATCACTGTGCAACAATACACTATTTTGCAGAGAATGAAAAGCAAAACCATTCCCTGTCAGCTGGAATTAATAGTCAGGAAACTATAGTCTTTCAGAAAGGGAAATAGGTAAATTAGCATATGGAAATTGCTCAAAACATCAGCCTATACTTGTTGACATAGGAAAATGAATTATGTGTATTCAAGCACAGAGATTAAAGTTACTTGAAACATTTCCTAATTGTTCTTGTTGGTTAATAAGAAAGGACTCTGAGTAATGTCAAGTTGTTGTTTTTAAAAAAAAATCTCAGTTAGGGCCTGTACTACATATAAAATAGATATTTCAGGAGGAATCCTCATAAGAACTCAGAATTGTTTAAATCAGAACATAACATTATAACAATATGTTAATCCTATTCTCAGACCTTTTAAAATACTATTGTCTACCAGCTACAATAAGGTTTCAATTTACACGTGATGTTTATTTATGTCGAAAGGAAGGAAACGTTTCTGAAGCGGGGTCCCACTGTTAGCACAGATGGACAAGGCAGGCACTGGTGGGCAGTGGTCCTGCTGCATCCCCAGCATGGGGCGAGCTGCGGCCAAACCTCCTGCGTCATTGCTAGGAGGATGAGAAGATCCCTCTCCTGGTGGATAAACGGGGCAAAAACGTGCTCACGTCTGAGTCCCTTTGGTTTCTCAGGAAATGGAAATCTCCCCAGTTGGGTGCATACTTTTGACCCTGCCACCTGCAGAAGCAGGCAGGCCTCTTTGGGGTCCAGTTTGCTCCAAGAATTTCACATTTGCCTGAAGGAAAAGGTTGAGTAAGGGGTTGGAACTTGCCTGGAGGCACAGTGGCCCCAAAGTCACAGCTGAGACGTACGCCAGAGTGTTTAAGGGCCAGTGACCCTGGGTGCTTCTCTCTGAAACGTGGAACCCGGCACTCCAATTACCCTACAACCCGCCTCTTGTCTGAGTAATGGAGTAAGCAACGCAGTCACACGCCGAATCTTACATGGAGAACACGGGCTGTGGTTTCAAGAGAATTCATTTGCAAAACACTTACAGGATGATCTTTATTTTCATTTAGTTCAGAGGGACGTCCTCCTCAGGGAGGGAGAGCGAGCGCGGGTTATAAATATCCAAGACACCCTCCCCACAAATCTTAGAAGCCGTCTGTCCCCAACACAAGAAACACGTCGGGAGGAGTGATTGCCTTCTGTCTCTCCTACCTCCGCGGGGCAGATTGCGGAAGAGTAAAGCCTCCACATCCGCTCCATTGCCGAGGTCCAGGGAGGTGCGGATGCAGGGATGTGGGACTCTCTCTTAAGAGGACTCCCTCTCCACCTTCACACCCCTCCAATGGCTCGAGGGGGCTTCTGCCCTCGGCTTGAAGGGGAGCATGAAGCCCTGCACCTGCAGATAAGCTCCCAGTGCATTTCCGCGGTGATGACGGTAGGAAGCATGGCCGATGTCGTGGGGTTGCACGGAGAAGGCCAAGGGCACGCCGTGACCAGGATGTGAGCAGAAAGGGCACGCTGATGGTGCAGGAGACAAACGACTTTCTGTCTTGGTGGAGACCCAATCACGTAGCTTTTGTTTGCTCTAACAAGCTGGACCTTGTCCGGCTCCGAGAAACTACAAGGAGAGGCTTTTCCCGCTGAACGGTGCCGAGCGTCAGATGTGAAGAGTGCCTCTGTACCTGGCTCTGTCTCTTCCCACCTGCTGGTGCTGAGCTCTAGCTGCTCCCATTGCCCCGTTTTCTCTCCCTCCACACTGTCATCCCTCCCTCCTTCACCCGTGTCATCAGTCCTGGTATGAATCCGCTTCCTCCAAGTCGCTGGAGCTCTAGGAACAGATCTGGGGACTCCCTGCAGCCTGGCTCAGCCCCGGGGCCCTGCCGTGCGGGATATTCCTTAGAGGGGGCAGTGCCATGCTCCCCACTGCTGTCTGAACGTCCTGTGTGCTCAGTCCCAGAGCTACTGCTTCAGGGCCCGAAGGAGCCTCCAGGGACCTAACAATGGTGCCCAAGGAGGTTCAAGAGGCACGGTTTGCCTGCGTCAGACTCTATGGCCAGCTGGGGGACAGGGACCAAAACACGAGCCCAGGAGTCACAAGCCCGGCTCCCCCTCCCCCCTCCCAAACTTGCTGTCCCTGACCAGTGCCTGAAGTACCAGCTTCCGGGATTGCTTCCTCATCACCATCCAGTTTCCTAACGCTCTGGGGGGACCATGCAAGCTCCTGCAGCTGCACGACCGTGGAGGGGGGCTTAGTGAGCGGGCTGCCAGCCTCCAGTGACAGCACAGGTGGGGGAGAGGCGCCTTCCACCCCTGCAGCCCTGGACGGCCCCCACGAGCACCGCGCCAGACGCCGGCAAGGCTTGGAAGAGTCCCTGACAGCCCACTTTCCCCTTCCGCACTTCTTCCCAGTGGGTGAGCAGAACTATGGGAACAGAGACCAGCCCTTACGTCAGCACGTCTACAGATTTCGTACAGACATTGATGGGGATGCTGCCCTGACCCCCACCCCTCCAAGCAGCACTGTGGAGAGGGCATCCCGCACCCTGAACCGTGAGCTGAGGTGCTGGGAAGCCTGGCAAGGCGGTGACCAGTGCCAGCTTCGCCTGTCCGGACCCCAGCGGGGGCGGAGCCTGTGCTGCTGGCAGAGGAGGGTCCTCCACGCTGCTGGCCTTCGTGTCATCAGCCGGCCCGAGGCACCAATGAGCCTGCCCTTAATTCAGGTGAGCTTGGTCTCCAGGTGACTCACCGTGTGGGAGAGCCTACGTTAGAACACAGCACAGCTCACGTCTACGCTCTGCAGAGTTAGCTGAAGCTATTGCTGGTAATGGAGTCAGAAAGCCGAGGGGGAGGGGGGTTGGCCGGGAGAGAGCCTCACCATTGGAACGAGGCCAGCGGAACCATGTCCTGGTGCTCCTGGATAAGTCCCCAGTGGGAAACAGGAAAATGATCCTTCCTAGGAAAATGACCCTCAGAGACCAGCAGACACCGCCTTGGGGTGGCCTGTCCCCCGCAGCCATGACCGCCCGGAGTACTGCAGTCTCACAGAGGCAGCCTGCAGAGCAAGAGTGGGCCAGTGCTGATGATTCTTTCCTTCCTAGGTCCGCTGTAACTAAGCGACCTAACCTGCAGGGTGGACCTGTGTCCCTAACCAACCAGAGGGCACTGGCCCTGGGCAGCTCCTCACCTGGGAAACTTCAGCGGTTTGCTGGCCGCCCTGCTGGGGTGGGGGTTGATTAGCATAGATACGGGCAGTACCTGTAAACCCCAAGTGCTGACAGAACCACTCCGTGGAGAGGGCAGACTACCTTCGTGGCCCCGGGTCCCTGCATCAAGTAAGGACGGAGCCTAAGACTTCCCCGCTCACCATGGCAGCGCCTGATGCCCTGCAGGACTTCTGTCCCCGCCCCATCAAGTCCTCTGAGATCTGGGTCTCAGACTGAGGCGGTGGGCAAGGGAGCTCACAGGCCCAGCCACCCGGGAAGACCTGCTCGGGTCTCTCGACAGGAGCACAGTTGAGGGCACAGCAGGGCCGCGGGTCTGCCTCGGGGTCACCTGCCCTGTGACCAGTTCTCTCCTGTCTCCCCAGCCCAGCCCCATGCTCCCCTGGGTGGCGTCTACACTAGCCTCTGTTCTCCTTAAGCTTTCTCGGGAGACCCCCACCTCAGAGAAGACTTTTATGGCCTTTCAGGCATAAAGTCACTTTTTATCCACCTGCAGTCCCACATCCTGACCAGACAGAACTTTCAGACAGGGTTCCAGAGTTTGCCAGGGGCAGCCACCTCCATCCGTGGTCCCACCCTTCTCTGCTTCCTCCTGGCCTGGGTCCAGTCGGTAACTTCTTGGGTCGCTCTGGGTTCAGGCAGAACCTCTGCAGCCTGACTCAGAGATGCCTCCCTCAGGGGAACACGGTCCCTGGATCCTCACCTCCAAACCCTAGCATCTGAGATGGCATGTACTGACAGCCTCACGCGGGAGCCCTTCATCTTTCCAGAAAGGAATTCGGGTTCTGAAAGATTCGTGCCTGAGGTCTTACTGCAGTCAGACAGAGAGGTCTGTGCAGAGCTAGAGATCAGTTTATAGCGCTCTGTAAAATCTCACTGGTTACTTGTAAAAAGAAACAACTGCACAGGACAAACCCAATAATGTCAGAGGAGAGAAGACATGCATACTACCTTTGGTAATGGAACACACACAGCAGGAACTGCTCAAAAGCAACATATATATATACATATATATATATGTGTATATATATATATATATGTATATATATATATACACAGACACACACACACAGACACACACACACATGTACAGAAACATGTACTTGAAGACAAATAACAAACAGTTTACTATTTTTGAGTGTCTCACTCAAATGTAAAATTAGTCAAATGAATAGAAACAAAGTCCTAGCTTTATAATAAAAGAAATGGAAACCTTCAGGGAGTTTTTCGTAATTCCAGGGAAAATTACCTCTTTATAACCTTAGGAATTTAACTTAACATCATCATTATTTGACATCTCTTTGTTTTAAAAATAATTCTAAACTAATAAGTAGCTTGCACTATGTAATTCATAGGTAGATTATAGAAATTTTGAATTTCTTTTAAATATAAATATACTATGTAATACATAATAACATTATAGAATTTTCAGGAAGAAAACGAATTAGAGTACAAAAATGCCATCACTTAAATACAGCTGCTGGTAAAATTTTAGTGCTTCACATTCCTTTATGTCACATGTTCTTTTTTAAAAAAAAATTAAATAAGGTACTAAACTGGTAAATACATATTTTATATCTTACTGTTTTTCTTAAACTTAAGTGCATGTAATTATGTACCCTTATTAAATGTCTTACTGAATAGTGAAAACGTTTATGGTTGTAATTTTTCCTCTGAGTATGGCTTTAGCCATATTCTATAAGTTTTGAGTGAAATTTTCTGATTTTTTTTGATTTCTAAATAATTTGCAATCTCAGATTTCAGTACAATTTGACGCAAGAGGTGTTTAGAGGAGACCCATTCACTGTCCTAGGTAGACATGTTTGGTCCTGTTTTTATTATTGATTCCAGGTTTATTGCATTGTGATAAAAGAATGCAGCCTCTAATCTTTATACTTACAGAAATTTGTTAAGATACTCCATATGATTAATATTTGTGTATAAGTAAAATAAAATATTGTATCTATGGAATGCAAAGTTTTTAATATGTTAATCTCTGTTAAAGCAAGCATTTCCGTTGTTATTCAAAATTAAATGTGTGTATACCTATATATTTTTCTCTGTGCTAAAATTTACACTATACTCCCATCCCTCTCTCCCCTCCAGCATTTAGAACTCTTTTACATGGACTTTCTCCTTTTCTTCCCAGTTTGTGTTGATGTAAAGTGGAATGCTATTCCAAGTATTTTTTATTAAAGCATTTAAATTTATTTCTAGAGTGGTTTCTTAACCATTGCATTATAGTCGTAACTACATTATCAACATATAGTTATAATCAACAGGGTGTGCTGTTTTAAGTCCTACAACTTTGCCCTGACACTTCAAATTTCTGTGCAGCGATCCATTTACTGATTCAAGTTTTTAGTTGGGATTAAGAATTTTCTTACATATTTTTTTTCCCCTGAAGCTTACACAAGTTTCTGAAACCACATGTTACACAAATTCTTTCTTGCTCTATTTGTGAATAATAACCAAGACGAGTGTGGAAATCTATGGTCATGGTCCTTGTTCATGCTTTTCCTAGATTTCAGTTTTGCAGATTACAAGTCAAGATTCCCATTGCATTGCGGCATGAGGCAAAATGGAGGTTTATCATTCTGCACCATTTGTTGAGAAGATGATCCTTTCCCTATAGAAACGCCCTTGTGCCTTTGTTGAAAATCAGTTGACCATACATGTGTGAATCTATTTAAGGACCCTCTCTTATTTTCCTTTCATTCGTAAGTTTACCTTTATGTAAATCCAACACTATCTTGATTATAGATTTATAATGAATCTTGATTTCAGGTAACATAAGTCCTCCAACGTGTTCACTTTCAAAATTTGGCTATTCTAGGTCTTTTGCATTTCCTTATAAATTTAGAGTCAACTCGTCAATTTCTACAAAAAAGCCTGCTGAGATTTTGGCTGGATTTGTGCTAATATAATGATGAGTTTGAGAGGAACTAACATCTTAACAATCTTGACTCTTCTAATCCATGAGCATGGTATATCTCTCCATTTATTTAGGTCTGCACTTTGTCCCAGCAATGTTTCTAGTTTTCTGTTTACACACAATAACACAACTTTTATCAAATGTATCTCTTTTTTGTTTCATACTTTTTAGCACTACTCTAAATATGTTTTTTTTTAATTTCTGATTTTCTGTTGCTACCCTTAATCCTGCAATCTTGCTAAACCCACTTATTAGTCCTAATATCTTTTTTGTACATTTCTTAGAATTTTCTGCATAATATGCTATTTGTAAGTAAAAAGAGTTTTGCTTCCTTTATCTCTTCCCTCCTCAATCCAAATGCTTTTATTTTGTTTTTCATCCTATTTCACTGCTAAGATCTCTGTAATAATGTTGAACACAAGATATTGAAACAGAACAGGATGCTATGGTCCTTCCCCACCCCACCTCCACCTACCTTTTGTCCTTGGAAAAGCTTTAGCCAAAGAATAAGTTTAATCAGAGAAGTGAGAAAATGCAGAAACAAAGGAAACAGTCAAAGGAGACTAAATAATAATAGTCATTAAACATAGTCAAGGACCTTTTGTTCCTCCTCAAGGGCTACAGATAATTTCTGAGCAACGTCCTTTGAACTATTTTGTAGATGCTGAAACCCCCACCAGGTGGAAGAATTTAACTTCATGCTGACCAGACTGTAGCCATGGCATAAGCTGCCACAATTCCAAGAACTGGCCTCAAGGAAATCGGACCAAACTGACTTTGGAACTGAAGATTAACTGCACTTAAAACAATCAAGATGATACTGATCAGAGTATGGCAGGACCAATTTCAAGATGACGGTCAGAGCTGACTGTGCTGTTTCTGCATGTAGCCCCCTCCCTCCATCTGTAAAAGCTCTTGCCCCCGATTGGCAATTGGGGGAGGAGAGATGGCCTTTGGACACGAGTCTGTTGCTCAGGACGCCCTCCTCCAACCCCCCAGGTTGCTAGCATTCAAAATAAAACAAACTTTCCTTTCCACCAACTTTGCCTCTTTAATGGCTTTTGAGCAGCAAGCAGTAGACCACACTTTTGGTTATAACATGAGAATGGAGCCTTTTCCTTTTCCTGATCTTTTGTAGAAAATAGTCAGTTTTTCACAATTAAATATAGAGTTAGCTATAAGTTTTTAAAATTCCCATTATTAGGTTGAGGACTTTTTTCCTGTTCATACTTTGCTGAAAGTTTAAAAATGAAAATATGTTGAGATTTTTTTCAAGTTATTTTCTGCATCTATTGAAATAATTCTATATTTTAAATGTTTATTAATTATACAGATTATTTTTCAAATAAAGAACAAACCTACATCTCTACTTAATCATGATCTTTTAACATTTGTATATTTTTGACTTGATTTTATAAAATTTTGTTAAAAATATTTGCATCAAATTTCTTGAAAGATGTCAAACTATAGCTTTATTTTTTTCTAGTATTTTGTCTGATTATAGTATCCAAGTGATGCTGGCTTTATGCTGGATGAGTTTGTGT